>NC_090272.1:156635692-159035692 GCF_040414725.1 Anabrus simplex
AAGAAACCATACCTTAAGTCCCCAGTGTTAAATTCCCATTGCGACTTAAGGCATGTTTTTGTTGGACTGCACAGCTTGTTTCCAAGTTCTTTTTGAAGAGTTTTCCGTATGGTCAAGTCACTGTCACTCCTTTCATCACGCGTAGTTCAAGGATCAGGCTAACAAATGGCACTGAAGTCTAAAAATCGATTTCTCGCCCTTCCCGCTTTTTTCCTCCGTAGCGCGACTTAAGGTATGTTTTCCTGGAGAGTGTCACACACAAACACACATATCATTGTGGTATAAAATGGCCAATGACTTTCCTTGATAATGTATAACTTTCTTTTGGTCAAGCTCATACTCGATGACTTTACAATGACCTTTTTTGTGTCAGGAAGTAAACGTTTCCTACTTAAGTCAAAATTATCTACAATTAAAATATAATTTCATTCATCAAGTATGGCTTCAGTAATATTCGAAGGGTATATGAATATTAAATTGTTATCCTTTTCTGAAGCGAGTTGGTAAAATAATTTTATAGTTCAGACGGTAGAGCGAAAGCCTTTTGAGCTCACCGTGAGACAAAATTCCGGCACCTCGGCGTCTACTGAAATCATAAACATGTAGTTAGTGAAATGTAAAACCAATGACTAGTAGACAGTATTAACCTGAAGATACACGCTTACGTTGCGTAAATGGTTTCCCCATGGATTGCAGTCAACAAACTCATTTAACTGATAGATATATCCGTCCTTTCGTTCCTCTAGGCTTCGCGTTGTGGTGGCTGTTTTGCAATGAAGAAGATATGTAGAGCTGCTGGCCAAATATTGTAGGCATATATCGTGATTTGCTTACTATTCGGGAGTAACGAATTCAACATCCCACAGTAGTTAATGTAAGTTTCCCACCTATTTTATTTTGTACTGAATTTACAGCTGAGTTCTGGCATACTTATCTGCTATTGAAATCCATTATGATATTGTTGTTTTTGTTGTGACTTCTTGTTATTAAGGAGTTAAAATTATCAGCAGGCATAAAAAAACAATGTTATTTTGCACGGAAAAACCATTCAAACCGAAATCATGCCATTTCACTTACTTAGGATGGTAGCTAATACAAGAATGGGATTCACATATAGAAATGAAAACCTGAATCGATATTGCAATGAAGAAAAAAAAAAGATTGCTGAACAATAGTAGCCTATCTTCTGTGAGAAGAAAACACCAGAACAAGGAGAATATCATCGATATCTTGTTCTTTCAAAGAAAAGTCACATCTAAATAAATGGAGTAAGGTAGCACTTCTGGACGAGTATTCAATTATACATTTAAAGTAGATTGAATGAATAGATAATAATGTATCGGTATATTAAGTATGACGTGGATGTAGTAGATCAGATGGCTCGTAAATAGACCACTAGGGCTGGTTGCCGAAGGTGGCCTGTACATCTATTTTACAACGTACTTTATCTAGCAGCAATAAACAAGGAAGTTACGGGACAGAGAATCTCTCGGCATGTTTACTTCTTCAAGTAATACAAGAACTAAGATCCGATCTTCTGAAAACAAGAACCCTGTTAATTGAACATTTCAGCCTGAGCCTCACCCTCAGGTTCAATGTGACAGTCGTAAGCGACGAGAATGTCAAGTGAACTCCAATTGTAAACAGAACAAAACCTCCGACACATGCTGCTCTTGGTGCAACAGAGTAGTCTGCGGAAAATGTTTGCGTACGTTAATCACTTTCATAAATTGTTTATCAAGTGCTTGAACAGGTCTTTAAACAAATAGAGACAGACATTTTTATCATCTCAAAAGTTTTCACAAAGACATTCGATAGCAAGTACGCCAACATATATCATTGTTACCTATTAGAAGTGAAGAAAAAACGGACAATTTTATAAATATTGAACAACAGGTTGCTATGTATACAATAAATTAAATTCCAATGGTTAGCTACGTTGTTTTAAAATAAATTGAATGGATGAGAGCCATAACGGTATAAGTAGCATTTTGGTCATTCAGAGGAAAAGGCATTTAAACGTCTTAACACTCATATAAAACATGCTATTTGTAGTTATACCACCCATCACTAGACCGCAGAATATTACCGCTATCACTTGTATCTCTTTGTTGGTGAAAGGATACATCCTCCCGGAGTTACATCCTGCACTTAACTCATTTTTTAAAATGTCACTTATACCGTTATACAGTATATCAGTGTCGAAAGAATAACGTCATCACTTTGAACACTATTTCATAGGTAGATGCATTGATTAAACGACTAAAACTTTGTATACATTAGTTGGCCAAACCCTGTGAAAATCAGCCTCCACTCGGTACACTACACTATTTCATAAGCATAACATGTGAATTATCGGCTGTATAGCTCTCATTGCATCGATATGTGAAATGAAATGGAACGCTGAACATTAACGTCCGATGTACGACGATGGGTATCTACATTATTATGTTGTTGTCTTGCGCTTATCTATTTCACTGGTAAACAAGCCATCTATCACCGAACGCTTCGTCTCTCTCAGCGCACTACACCATCCGAGTCAAGCCGAGTTGAGTCGAGTCGGAACGATGCACAGTACACGGAGTCTCTGCGCCTCGATATGCACGCGTGAGATTTTGAGCGTTTGAGAGGCCCTTTCGTAGAATATCGCTCTCCTCATAAATCGGCGAACGAGAGAGAGAGATAACCAGAGTATTTAAACTCAGGTATTTTTGCTAAATGCCATACTTATTTTCGCTTGGTGCTTTATAAAGTTACAAATGAATCTGCTTAGAGGGGTTTCCGGTAAGCAGTGTGGTCGGGAGGATTAGAAGGACGCTGTTGTAAATCGAACTTCGCATGGATCAGTGATGTTCAGTACGTTTGTTAATGAAGGGAGAAATTATTTATCATTTCACATTAGATATTGTAATTGATTGCGTTTCCTGCACGCGTTTGACTGTATCCGTTATTTAGCTCACATTAGCGTTTCCTAACCAAACTAATTATGCGTATACTCGTTCATAAACACTCTTGAGTGTCCTGCTCCAAAACAATTCAATATGTAACAGCAATATTTCATTAATTACAGCCGGCGCACTATTGGAATTGCCAAACCGCGTCCAACCAGCATTAGAGAGATGAAATCAACCCACCCCTATTTCAGTACATTTACCATTCAATGCACCATAATGCTAGATTATTAGTCTCTATAGTGATTAATGGCAAAGTAAGCTAATATACCACGACTGTGCATAGTGATCAGTTCCAAATGAAGATATCAGTGCAGGTGAAAATTGTTCTCCTGTTCGTGTGGCAACCTATGCGATCTGAAAAAAAAAAAATTCTGAAACGCATTTTATGAGTAAGGTAAAAAATAAAGATATCTAGCCTCCCGGTGGTCCCATAGTTCCCTACACGTTTATATTACAAAAATAAACAACCCTGAGCTGTGTAGCATTTGGTTCAGCACATAAGACTTCGTTATATCTTGCCCTACTTTACTAAGTGATTAAAGATTCAATTTACAACTATGTTTGTCGGAGTAAATTTAACATTCTTTCCATTTGGCTGATGACGACACTTGTAATGTGTCGAAACCGGTCCTAATAAACAAGTTGTGACTTCTTTTTAGTTCAACTTACAACGAAGTATTGAAAGGTGGATCCTTCTAATATTGTACATCTTCTTAGTTCCTCTTACTCCACACATAAACCCAAAGACTTCCCACTGGCTGATTTTGCACTTAACTTTTCACTTTTCTCTTCGGAGAGTTAAGTCAGGGTTTATAATATTTATTTATAATACTAAAATAGGTCCATACTATACGCATATGCCATGTGCTAGACTGATGTCTGGAGGATAGAGGACATCGTATATTCGGCTTATACGTCACATAGTTTTAAGATTTTCACTACGCTGGAAATAAAGGCAAGTATATTTGAAATATATTGCTTATGAACAAGTCAAGTGTGATTAGGTGCCACCCCCGGAGGCCCGGGTTCGATTCCCGGCTCTGCGTGTTATTGTGGTGGAGGATAGTGTTATGTGTGGTGTGTGAGTTGCAGGGTTGTTGGGGACAGCACCAACTCCCAGCCCCTGGGCCACTGGAATGAACCAATGAAGGTTAAAATCCCCGACCACGCCGGGAATCGAACCCGGGACCCTCTGAACCGAAGGCTAGTACGCTGACCATTCAGCCAACGAGTCGGATCTCAACTGAGTAGAGGGGTTTCGATACCCACCTCAGCCGTCCTCGAAGTGGATTTCCGTGGTTTCCCACTTCTCCTCCAGGCAAATTCCGGGATGGGACCTACCTTAAAGCCTCGGCCGCTTCCTTCCTCTTCCTTGTCTATCCCTTCCAATATTCCCATCCTCCTACAAGGCCCCTGTTCAGCATAGCAGGTGAGGCCACCTGGGCAAGGTACTGGTCCCCCTCTCCAGTTATATCCCCGGCCCCAAGTTTCACGTTTCAGGACACTCCCTGCCCTTGAACGGTACAGCTGGAATTCCTCGCCGAGTACGAGGGAAAAACCAACCCTGGAGGGTAAACGGATTAAGAAAAACCATAAAGCAAGCCATATGAATATTCTCTCTAATCTCAACGCTTTTCATTCAGTGTTCCTTCATTCACTCAAGCGAAAGCTCATGCAAAGGAGGCAGTGCAACTTATATAAAAGCACAGATAACATACAAAATGCATTAACAAAATTTAAAACAATACATTGTTATTGCACTAATGAAATTCAGAATTTCCGTGAATTTCCATGAAAATGACATAATATACAAAAAAAAATTATAGCTGACATTCGGTATTTAAATTATTTAATTTTAATTATCCAGATACCCCTTATATTGGCCTGATATTATTTGCCGGAATTTTTCCTACACCCTATAAATTCAGCATCTAAGGTTTATGTACAAGTTCTCTTATGTCTCTTTTAAATACGTTTATTTGTTTCACTTTCCATGAGCGAACAGGTACTCTGATATCAGATGAGTTTACCGTAAGAACTGAAATTCATATTTCGGTTCACATAGCTAAAACTTGTTGGCAATATGATGTCCTTGATACCTTTGGAGGAAAGTAGCGGATATGAAGGCTGGAGAACATCAACATAATACTTTTAAATTGTTTGCTTTCACTTCAACGAACACAAACAAACTGACAACATCATTTGATCACAAAACTCCGTAATCCAATCATATCAAGTGGATAAGACGACATAATAGAACATGAGAGTCATGAATTGTTCGATTAAATTACATACTTCAAAAAATTAGGGGAACAAGTTTTTGAACGTATGCCATGCTTCACAAAACAATACCTCACACTCAGGTATATTACCAACTAACCTTTATTTCTTTCTTGATTGATTCGGTGGGTGGTGGTGCATGGCCGTTCTTAGTTGGTGGAGCGATTTGTCTGGTTAATTCCGATAACGAAGAAGACTCTAGCCTGCTAAATAGTCGCATCCGGTATCCGTTCGTGCTACCGGCGACAACACATCTTCTTAGAGGGACAGGCGGCTTCTAGCCGCACGATATTGAGCAATAACAGGTCTGTGATGCCCTTAGATGTTCTGGGCCGCACGCGCGCTACACTGAAGGAATCAGCGTGTCCTCCTATTCCGAAAGGACCGGGCAACCCGTTGAACCTCCTTCGTGCTAGGGATTGGGGCTTGCAATTGTTCCCCATGAACGAGGAATTCCCAGTAAGCGCGAGTCATAAGCTCGCGTTGATTACGTCCCTGCCTTTGTACACACCGCCCGTCGCTACTACCGATTGAATGATTTAGTGAGGTCTTCGGACCGGTACGCGGGATCTGCTTCGCGCAGTTTCCGATGTGTCTGGAAAGATGACCAAACTTGATTATTTAGAGGAAGTAAAAGTCGTAACAAGGTTTCCGTAGGTGAACCTGCGGAAGGATCATTACCGAAATTGTTTTAACAAAAAACATTTCGAGAAGGAGGAGTCGGACGGCCCCGCGCGGTCCTCTCCTCCTCCCTCGAGGAGCGATACTCCTGCCGAGCCCGCTGTTGCGAGCTCAGGCGAGTCCTGTTCGTACTGTGGAAGCGGCGGCCCCGGCCGTCGCCGACAGGGGGAGTGCCATGCTTCACAAAACAATACCTCACACTCAGGTATATTACCAACTAACCTTTATTCTTTACCGTTGAAGTGCACAAAAGAACATCAATGTATTCGCGTTCATTTTCAGAACACAAATGCCAATGTCCAAATGGGGGCGAAAACAAATTGATAACAGTCTTCCAGTGTGGATTTTTATCACAGTTGGAGAGCTATGTCCTCCATAAGCATTTATCTCAGCTTGGCACCTACGCGGCATGCTCCGTATAAGTCGACGGAGGTCACGTTGCGGTATAAGGTCCCATTCTTCAATGAGGGCCTGCTCGAGGTCGAAGAGTGTCTGTGGTGGAACAGGACGCCCACGAACTCTTCTGTCAAGCCTATCCCACATGTGCTTGATTGGATTAAGGTCGGGACTCACTGCTGAAAAATTCCATTTCTTGATAATCCAGTTCTCGCAAGACAGCTCTGGCGATGCGCGATATATGAGCCCTGGCAATGTCGTACATGAGTACGAATTCAGAGCCTACATCGTATGCAACAACCAACACATGCTGTAGCAGTATCTGCTCGATGTACCCCGCAGTGGTAACATTACAGCGGACGACGACAAGATCCGTACGGCCATAAATACTGATGCCACCCCACACCATCTCAGAACCTTGTCCGAATCGGTCGCCTTCCTGGACAACATTTGGCAGGTACTGCTCACCACGGCGTCTCCATACACGTTGACGTTCATCACGCTGTGTCAGGGTATATCTGGACTTGTATGTGAACAACACAGGTCTTCACTGGCGCAGTTGCCAGTTGACTTGGTTACGGGCAAGCAGAAGGCGGGCTGTGCGATGTTGCTGCGTTAAACGGGGCACTCTAACAGGACGCCTGGGTCGTAAGGACACTTTTCTTAACCTGTTCCTTACTGTCTGGTCAGACACTGTGACTCCAGTGACCCTCCTGAGGTCTTGTTGCAGTTCTCTGGCAGTTGCTGAACGACGCCGCAACGCACAGATGGTCAGATATCGGTCATCCTGTGGGGTTGTCATGCGTCCACGACATTGTCCAACCCTCCTTATGGACTGGCCTGTCTCACTGTAGAGATTCCATAAGCGGTGAATAACTGATGGAGACACATTGAGATCCACAGCAACACGACGAAAATTACATCCTTTTTGGGTCAAACTGACGTCCCTTGCGACTTTGACCTCGTTTAGATGTCTCATGGGATGTGCTGGTTGACGTACAACGTGCTCAAATGACCGCTGTAGTCCATGTACCTCACAACGTTATACGGACGCACCGCTATTCACTTTGTTTTGAGGGGTCACCTACGCCCACAAATGGAGTATAACTTCGATTTGATATACCCTGAGTAGCTAAGGTCCAAAGGTATGCTGTACGACCACTGGAATCCCATTTACCAAATTGACCTTCACGTACCAGACGTTACAAAACATGTTTTCTTAATTTTTTGAACTGTGTAAATCGCATTTCCGTAGATCGCTACGGTATTTCCCGTGATGTATCAGATTAGTAAATTCTCATTTGGTTTCCTTATAAATTCAAAACAGATGTTCTCACATAAATTCCGCAATTTTCGTGAAAATGCACCTTGAAATCGTTTGTTCTAAGGTACAAAACCAATATGGTTCATATTTCACAGAGGATAAGGATGAAATATTTTATCTAACTGTGTTGTAAACAAGATAAGGTTTACAAGAACACAACTTATTTATTTGCTTCACACAGAATTCTACAGTATGTACAGGAATAAAACATAAAATTGTCTTGAAGCAAAGTAGATGATTAATCTTGAGAGAGTTTCTGTTTCTATACACTATGTACACTCTGAATGTATTTACACTCACTGCTATCTTGAAAAGATAGTTCTTGGGAAAGATATAGTTCGTGATAGTTGAAAACTACCATTTGCACTAGCATAGATTAGCTAAGAGAGTTCCTTCTAACTTGAAGTGTCTGAGTTCATAAGCTTGTACTAAATAAAAGCTATGTTCACAATTAGAGAATCTAATGTGTGTGTCGGAGCTTGAGTGAGCTTGGGGATGTGTGACATACAACATCGGGGCTCGACATGGATGAAGGAACGGGAAAGTGGAGTAGTGACCTGAGGTGAAACCTCATACTACCAGAATTCCGTCCACTTGGTCGAGACACATTTTTAAGAGGAGTAGAATCCGTGTTCGACGTTCAGTGTATTCTGGAGCAGGACACTGGGGAGAATCCTCCTGAGTGACAGACAGGGAGATCCATATACGAGGTTTGTCCGGAAAATACGTATAAATCCGTCGGGGTGACGTATCACGTATCGTGGAGGCGCCGCCAGGTGGCAGTGCTGTTGTCGCCAATCTTCTCAACGCTCAGTTCGAGTCGGAGAGTTCTGCGTGTCAGTAGCAGTATGCGGCTGCTTGTTGAAAGTTACCCGTTTTCACCTGCCGTCGGTATGGAGCTCTCTCTGATTGAGGAACAGCGCATCATCATCAAGTTTCTTGCCAAACTAGGTAAGAATGGCCGTGAGATTTTTGAGTGTTTGCAACAAGTTTACGGAGACAATCCTTCATCACGACAATCCGCCCGCTCACACGTCGCTCGTTGTGCGTGAGTTTTTGGCCCGAAGCTCAATCACCGTGACAGACCACCCGCCTTATTCACCCGATTTAGCCCCTTGTGACTTCTTCCTGTTCCCGAAATACAAAATGGTGCTTCGGGGGCGGCACTTGGGTGATGTGGAAGCCATCAAGGGAGAAACGACACGGCAACTGAACAGCAACACAACTGAAGACTTTCAACAACGTTATCAACAGTGGAAACGGCGTTGGCAAAAGTGCATCTTGTCTCAGGGAGAGTACTTTGAAGGAGACCATATTGTAATACCTGAATAAAGTTATTATTCAACTTTTATACGTATTTTCCGGACAAACCTCGTATACTGCACACGACGTAACAGACACGCGCACTGAAGACTGCGCGTCGAGTCTCGAATGATCCACGCTTGCGTGCGTGCGGCTGGCTGGCGCTGAGCGAAGAGAGCGGAGGACATACAACACCCTCCCCTCCTAAATACGCCGATACGGCGTGAAGCGGCGGCGGCGCTGGCGACAGCTACGATGCTGGGCAGGAGCTTCTGACGTCTCTGTTGTATTGTCCGGAGCTGTGACTGGGCGGAGTGGCGCTGCATCGTCCTGCATTGCTCGTTCAGCAATAGATTTATCTGGCATAACAAGAGAATCAATAGCCGGATATGGACGGTAGCGCAGGCGTATCTGGTCCTGGTGGCGGCAAATACGTTTCTCAGCAGTCTGAATCTCGTAGAGACGATGGCCCAAAGATCTGCGGATGACACCAGGTAACCAGAGCGGGTTTGACTTGAATGTCCTTATGTAGACCCTGTCGTTGACGGTGAACTTTGTTGGCGAGGTCTTAGGCTGGGCCGGAAGAGGCTGCAACAGAGAAAGTAAAGTTCTGTGAGGTCGTCCATGGAGCTTTTGTGCGGGAGTGACATTATCAGCGCCGGGCAGAGTTCTGTAGTTGCTTAAGAGTTGTAACAATGCTTGGTCTTTAGTTAAGCCTGAAGAGACAGCTTTTTTCATACTTTTCTTAAAAGTTTGTACAAAGCGTTCAGCTTCACCATTAGATTGAGGGTGAAAAGGCGGTGCTAGGATATGGCGAATGCCATTATATGTACAGAAGTTCTTAAAAGCAGTAGCTGTAAATTGCGGTCAATTGTCAGAAATTAGGACTTGAGGTAAGCCTTCAGTTGTAAATATTTTCTGAAGAGCACGAATGGTAGCTTCTGTAGTAGAAGTCGAATGCATATCCACTACATAGGGAAAGTTCGATAGAGAATCTATGACGATGAGCCACATGGAATTGAGGAAAGGACCTGCGAAATCGATGTGAACTCGTTCCCATGGAGAAGTAGCAGGAGGCCATGAAGCTAGATCAGAAGACGGGGCGTTCTGATTAAGTTGACATTGTTCACAATGGCGGATGAGCTTTTCGATGGCGGCATCAATACCAGGCCGGTAGCAGTGTTGACGTGCCTGTTGCTTAGTGCGGGATATACCCCAATGACTTTGGTGTAACAAGTCGAGAACTTGTGTCTGTAGACTAGGTGGGATAACCACTCGGAAGGTGGTGCCGGTTTCGAGGAGTATAACTCCGGCACGAGTCGTAAGACGATGCTCAATACGATGATAAGGCGCAAGGTGGGCAGGAAGTTTGTTCTGAAGGGGCCAACCATTGCGGATGTAAGTACGTACCGTAGCCAGTGTACTGTCCTTATCCGTAGCTTTAGCAATGCAGGTAGCGTCAATAGGAAAGGTGGATACGGTGTCTTCGAGTTCTATGTCTAACTGAAGACATTCGGATTCTTGAGAATCGAAGGCGGTATCAGGACCGACTGGTAAGCGAGAGAGGGCATCAGCATTACAATGCTGGGATGTGGCACGATAGGCGATCTGATAGGAATAATCAGAAAGGAACATGGACCATCTTTGAAGCTTTCTAAAGGAATGCTCAGGGATCTTATTACCAGGATGGAATAAGTGTACTAGAGGCTTGTGATCAGTAATGATCAGGAAATGGTTGCCATAGAGATATTCATTGAAACGGCGAATACCAAAGATGATTGCTAAAGCTTCTTTTTCTATCTGGGAGTACCGACGTTGATGCTCATTAAGTGTCTTCGAAGCAAAGGCGATGGGGCGTTCTTGTCCGTGACGATCCTTCTGGGAGAGAACGGCGCCGACGCCGTAATCTGATGCGTCAGTAGCTAGCGTGATGAGCTTGCCAGGCTGAAAATGAGTGAGTTTAACAGCTTGAACAAGGGCTTTGTTGATCGTTTGCCAGGCCTGTTGGCATTGCGGAGACCACTGAAATTTAACACCTTTTTTGCGTAAGGCGTTTAATGGAGCTGCAACTGAAGCGAAGCGGGGAATGAACTTGTTATAGTAGTTCGCTTTGCCTAGGAAGGATTGGAGCTGCTTGATGTTCTGTGGTACAGGCATGTTTACAATCGCCGAGACATTCCGTTCACTAGGTTGTATGCCGTTTTTATCGAGGATGTGTCCCAGGTAGTGAACTTGCGGCTGAAAGAAAGTGCATTTAGCGAGATGCGCTCGTAGGCCATTGTCTTTCAACTTCGTGAGAAGGAGGCGCTGATTATGGAGATGTTCTTGATGATCTGCGCCGGTCACAATAATATCATCAAGGTAGTTAGAACAACCGGGAATGGAGGCGGTGAGTTGAGCTAAATAGCGCTGAAAAATAGCAGCTGAGGAAGACGCCGAACGGGAGACGCTGGAGCTGTAGCAGTCCGATAGGAGTGTTGAGTGTGAGAAATTGTTTGGATTCTTCGTCTAAAAGTAGCTGTAGATAGGCTTCTTTAAGATCCACTCTAGAGAAGAATTGTCCACCAGCTAGACGACGGAATAAGTCCTCCTTACGGGGAATTGGAAATATATCTGTGTCGATTTGTGCGTTGATCGTCACCAATCACTACAAAGTCGTACATTGCCATCAGGTTTCTTGATTACAACTAGTGGAGTGGCCCATTGACTGGAATTGACTGGTACCACTATTCCAGCTTCTACCCATCTTTCTAACTCCTTAGTGACCTGGTCTTGAAGTGCCAGGGGTACTGGACGTGCTTTGAAAAAGCGCGGCTTAGCTCCTGATTTCAGCTGTATGTGAGCTGTACAGTTTTTGGCGGTTTCGAGCGTAGAGTCGAAGACTTCAGGAAACTGCTCGAGGAGAGCCGTAATATCAGAAGTAGGTTGCAACGTAGATACTACGTTGATGTTGTCATGAATCTGGAAGCCGAAAAAATTAAAGAGATCCATGCCCATAATGTTCGATGCGGTGTAGTTGTTGACTACGAGTAGTGGAATGACCTTCCGAATTCCTTTATAACTGGCTGGAAGCGTGATTTGGCCTTTAATGTCAATCTTCCGTTTGTTAAATGTAACAAGCTGTATGTCAGCTGGAGAGCATGAAGGTGAACCTAAGTCATGAAATGTAGCCAGGTTAATGATAGAGACAGGTGATCCAGTGTCTAACTGGAAATCGATAGAGCGATCAGAGAATGATAGAGGAACGATGATCTTGTGAGAATTCGTGGTGGGAAGAATAAGATTTATCTGATCAGCTTCCATGTACTGTCGTGGCTGTATATGCTTCGGGCGCGCTGCAGGAGTCTTAGCAGGGCGGAGCGAACTCTGACATACAGTCTAGATGTGTCCTACTTTATTACATCGTTCACAAGTGGCTTTGCAAAAACGACAGGCACGACGTTCATGATGTTTGAAACATCCTCTGCAGGAAGGCAGGAGGTGCGACTTGCTCTTAGAAGTGGACTTCCTTGGAGAAGAACGAGAGGGAACCGGGCGAGAATGCTTGGCAGAGAGCGACTTGGCTGCGCAGTGCAAGGTAGCAGAGGACTGGCGGGCTGGAGTAGAGACTTGAGCGACTTCGTGTTTAGAAGCTATTTCTGCCGCAGTCTTGGTAGTAAGTTCGTATACCGTAGCAATACGCTGGACGTCTTCTAAAGAAGGGTTACTCTTCTTGGCAGCGTCAAAACGAACTTTGTCGTCAGGAGTATGCAGAATGACCATATCCCGAATGAGGGAATCGGTATAGGGCGTACCACAACCGTCCTTGGAACATATAAACTGGCAGGGTTTAGCTACACCTCGCAATTCTGCTATCCATTCAGCATGAGTCTGATGCAGTTGTTTCCTGCTCTGAAAAAATTTGTAGCGAGCGGCCACTATGTGCGGGGCTTTAGCATAGTGTTCAGTGATACGGGCCAAGAGCTGTGCGAACGGCACTTCAGAGAGTTGCTCCTCTGGACTTAATTTTTGTAGTAATTCGCACGTAGCATTGCCAACCGAACTGAGAAATAGTGCACGTTGGCGCTTGTCATCCGTGACGGAATGGCATATGAAATGTTGCTGTAGGCGGGCGAAATAGACTGACCATTCTTCCTTAGCCGGATCAAAAGCAGAGAACGGAGGAATTGCTGAGGGCTGTGTAGAAACAGAAAGAGTTTGCATAGCTGTGAGCAATGCCGCTTGTTGTTGCTGCATGAATTGCTGTTGTTGCTGCTGTAGAGCTTGCAATACGGCAGCTAGCTGCTCGGCTGTAGCCATGTTGAGATGCGTGAGAGAAAAGAACTTGTCTAGCAGCGTGTACTAAGCTGGCTGTAGGCGAGACCTTCACCGGAACAGCTGGGAGTGTGTGAGAGAGCAAGCAAGCTGAAGCGTGCCGAACAGGTGCTGCGAGCGAGAGAGAGCCTTGGAATGTCGGCTGACCGTCCGTAGTTCGAAGGAGGCTAATAGTTGCACTGTAGAAAAGGCTAACTGCTGGTAGAGGCCGTACAGGTTCCAATGTGGAGTGGTGATAGTTACGGAGTATAGTGTCACTGTGCCAATGAGTGGACGATATCCTGTAAGAGTTTGTTGCCCTGTCGCGAATGAGTGGACGACAGACTGTAATCAGTTTTGTACCTCGTTTCGAATGAGTGGGCGACACACTGACCACTGTGTGACTTCGTCGCCAATGTGTTGGTGGCAGATGGCACGTAGTTTTTTGTCTTTTTTTACCTCGTCGCCAATGAGTTGTGTTGTAAACAAGAAAAGGTTTACAAGAACACAACTTATGTATTTGCTTCACACAGAATTCTACAGTATGTACAGGAATAAAACATAAAATTGTCTTGAAGCAAAGTAGATTATTAATCTTGAGAGAGTTTCTGTTTCTATACTCTATGTACACTCTGAATGTATTTACACTCACTGCTATCTTGAAAAGATAGTTCTTGGGAAAGATATAGTTCGTGATAGTTGAAAACTACCATTTGCACTAGCATAGATTAGCTAAGAGAGTTCCTTCTAACTTGAAGTGTCTGAGTTCATAAGCTTGTACTAAATAAAAGCTATGTTCACAATTAGAGAATCTAATGTGTGTGTCGGAGCTTGAGTGAGCTTGGGGATGTGTGGCATACAACATCGGAGCTCGACATGGATGAAGGAACGGGAAAGTGGAGTAGTGACCTGAGGTGAAACCTCATACTACCAGAATTCCGTCCACCTGGTCGAGACAAATTTTTAAGAGGAGTAGCCTCCGTGTTCGACGTTCAGTGTATTCTGGAGCAGGACACTGGGGAGAATCCTCCTGAGTGACAGACAGGGAGCTCCTTATATACTGCACACGACGTAACAGACACGCGCACTGAAGACTGCGCGTCGAGTCTCGAATGATCCACGCTTCCGTGCGTGCGGCTGGCTGGCGCTGAGCGAAGAGAGCGGAGGACATACAACAAACTGTACGATTACTGAACCTGAATTATTATTCATTATGAAATTAAAAATGGGGAACACGAAACGTTCTCTAATTTTTAACAATGAGGGGTCTCAAGTACTGAGATTAGATTAGACTGAGACATATATAGAGTAAAATTGATTCATGGACTATAAAATCCATTAAATATTGAGAACGTTCTTTCAGTCAGGAAATTAAGGCCTAATGACCCGTATAAAAGGTAAGTCCGTGCGACCTTCTAGGCAGATAGATGTAGCAGTTCTACGGATAAAGGACAGTCATTATATTCCACCAGTTTCAGAGTGCTAACAGAAAGGAATTCCAACAGGGTTGTGTCGGGGTCACGGCCTCAAGTTTTCACGAAGAATATGTATTGCCTGACAGGTATTGTCGTCAAGGAATATCTGGTCAATATGGTTTAACATTTTCTTGTTAACATCTTATTTCTTAATTCTAAGCGAATTTTCAAATCTCCAAAACAATGTCGATCTACAATGAGTCTGTGATTTGAGAAGTAACATGCAATGGAAAGACACTGAGATGAGTGGCTACGACTTCACTGCTCTGAAATCGGTAGCTGGTGGGCGACCTTGCACGAATAGAGAGCTTGGAAATGTGGTGTTGGAGGAAAATGCTGAGGTTTCCGTGGACAGCCCATCGTAGGAACACATCAATTCTGAACCAACTTGAGATAAAAGCTGGTCGCTACTTTTGACTTGTAATGTGCCGAGAAGGTAGTCTTCCAAATTTGATTGTTGAGGGCAAAGTCCAAGAAACCAGACAACGAGGAAGAGTAAACAACGCGACCGATGGATTGACATGGTGAATGGCTCCTTACAGAATAACCACACTGAAGGCTTTAGATAGAGAAGAATGACGTATTATGACACATCAGACAAACAGGTGAATTACGATAATCGCGACGCCTCAGTGATGGCGCAGAACGAGGAGGAGAAGAAGAAGAAGGGCTAGTTCCACCGCCGGCTGTCCTGAGAATGGCTTTCTGTGGTTCCCCATTCTCATCACCTTAAGGCAAATGCCGGGAAATTTCCTACCATAGGCCACAGCCGCTCCCGTATCACACTTCACCCAACAACTAATCACCGCTAAATATCTACTGACCTGAGAGATGGTGTCACCCTCTAAGAGACTCGATGAATATTACGGGTAAATGTTAATTCTATCTTGTATAACATACAGAATCGTGGGAGCTTCGGTAAGTGCACGGGCACTTCTTAATGAATTTGGAGGACTGGTAGGTAAAGACTTTCGCTGTTCGTAACCTGTACAATGAGATGTAGTAGTAGTAGTAGTAGTAGTAGTAGTAGTAGTAGTAGTAGTAGTAGTAGTAGAACAATTAGCTATATCCCGGTCGTCATTTTCCCCCAGGAATTAACCTATCACTCATTTTGGTGTAGGCTGAATACATTTAAAGATAATGTACTTGCACATAAATGCAAATCTCGTTTATAAATTTTTCGACATCCTGGTGGGGAAGCTAACGCACGTTCTTCCAAGTGAACTGAGCAAATTTTGCCATCTCAGCCACGCAGCCCCTTTATAGTGAATAAGATTAAATAATTGATCTTCTAAATTGTCCGCTGTGCTCGTGTATACATTTTAATTTTTAGACAGTAAGGGATATATTATTTAGATACTAACCACTGCAAAAAGTGCGAATAGATTTCCCGAATTACTTCCAAGACTGTATTCCCTTAAAGGAGTAACTGAAAACATCTGAGTGTACAATATAGATGGATACTTGAGAATGTGAAATAACGTTCTATCCTAGACATTCTCACGACAGTAAGAAAGAAAGATGGCGGTATCACTCGCAAGATATACAAAGTCGTCGTGGATTCTAAAAAAACACAATACATTTCCCCTTACTCTCTCCATGAAATGAATCGCAACTATGTAAATGGGTTCATTAATACGTCCCTCTATCCTTGAATTTCTAAAGTGCAGGAATGATATTATCAAATTTTTCTGTAAACGGACATCAAATTAGAATACGGTTCCAGTGTATGGGACCCTCAACAGGATTACTTGATTCGAGAACTGGAATTTTTTTTAAGAAAAGCAGATCGATTTGTTCTGAGTGATTTCCGTCAAAAGAGTAGCGTTACGAAAATGTTGCAAAGTTAGGGCTGGGATGACTTGGAAGAAAGGAGACGAACTGCTCAACTAAGTTGTATGTTCCGAGCTGTTAATGGAGAGATGGCGAGGAATGACATTTGTAGACGAATAAGTATGAGTGGTGTTTTTAAAAGTAGGAAAAATCACAAAGTTCGATTTTAGGAGGACGAACTATGCCAAATATTTGTTTATAACAAGAGGAATTAGAGACTGGAGTAATTCACCAAGGGAGATGTTCAATAAATTTCAAAATTCTTTGCAAATGTTTAATAAAAGGCTAGGTAAATAACAGATAGGGAATCTGCCACCTGGGCGACTGCCCTAAATGCAGATCAGTGGTGATTGATTGAAGATCAAAATTCCCCTTACAACGAATTTATAAAATAAATGTTCTTGAAGTCGATGATGTGATATATTGTAAGCAGTTCAAAAACTTATACAAAATGTCTCGTGTAATATTTTCTCTGTGTCCCTTGTTCCTAATCTCCTCAAGAAGAAATTTACCATGACTCAAACGTAAAGATGAGGAAATATTAAAAATAAATTAAATGGGAACTACTCAGTTCTCAGAGTTAATGTCTATGAAAGGAAGAAAAGCCGTAATTGCCATAGAAAGGACATTTATTCTGTCGGCTGCTCGAACTATCATCAGTATTGACTTACCAGAACAACTTTTCGCCCAAAATATACTTTGTCAATTTAGTGCGGATCTTTCAAAAGAATATTATGCATGAATAATATTAAAATATCCATGTCAATAGTACGATGAAGAGACGTTAAACATATCGGAGTTCGTTCAAAGCATGCACCCGAGAGGACAAGAGTACAACCTTCTTCTTCTTCTTCGTCTTCGTCTTCGTCTTCTTCTTCTTCTTCTTCTTCTTCTTCTTCGTTTCCATTCCCAATTTATTAGGATCGGCACTTCCATGGGAAGTCGACCCAGTTTAACGGCAGAGTGGTCTTCCTGATGCCAACCCTATATGGAGGAGTTGACGAATACAAACCGAGTAATTCAATAAGCATAGCGTTCAACAAAGAGTACTTGGCGACAATAGATCGCACTATATTGTACGATTCCATCATTATAGAGTCATTATGAAGACCCCTTGACGTCAGATAGAGTGAAACTACCAAAGAAATAAGAATATTTGAAGGAAATTTTACAAAAATACACCAACGCATCTTACCTCCACTTGTTTTTAAAATAATGACGAATACTTAAAGAGACATTTGTCTGACAGCTCAATTACCTGGAGAGGAGACAAACATCTAGGTGCCCTGAGGGGTGATTAAATTAAGGTACACAAACGAGACGAGGTCGTTAACGGAAGAAAAGCAATCAGCAGTAAAATTCAATCTCTCTCTAAAACGAGGAAGTTCTTGACATATTGATAACTTCAAAAGATAAAAAGGTTCGTTCGTAACATAAATTATAACAGTTTTATATACTGGAGTTCTTCCTTCAACTCTTTAGCGTGTATCCGACGTAGTATCGTCTCCACACGTTAACCATATAGCATTGCCAACCAGGTTGTTTCATGTAATAATAATGTTTTTTTGCTTTACGTCCCACTAACTACTTTTACGGTTTTCGGAGACGCCGAGGTGCCGGAATGTATTCCCGCAGGAGTTCATGTACGTGCCAGTAAATCTATCGACACGAGGCTGACGTATTTCAGCACCTTCAAATACCACTGGACTGAGCCAGGATCGAATCTGTCAGTTGGGGTCAGAAGGCCAGCGCCTCAACCGTCTGAGCCACTCAGCTCGGCGGTTATGTCATGTGGTAGAGCTGAGAAATTCAAAGGGTAAACAACTAGCTGCAACCAGAATGGATTTCACAGTCGTGTCACTCGTTTGCTGTGGAGAGGGCTACCGGAGATGTAACTATCGCTGTTGAAACAAATGACTGCCTATTTCGGGCAACTCGGCTGTGAAAGGCTTTGTACTTTGCTTATGCCCTACAACACGGTACAGTGTTGCCATTTAAAATAATGTTCAGTGTTTCAGGTTTTCTGAATTGTTATCCGTACGTATTTTAAGAGATGCTAGTGAGCTGGAATGTTTCCCTGAATTAGGCTAGTGATACACGGGTACGCGGTTACGCGAGCATTACACAGTGCTTTCGAGTAATACCCGGTTACATTTGTGTTCCAATTTTGCAATCTTTCAGCGTACCCGGTTGGCCATTTTTGTTCTGTACTTACAATATCTTCAACACGTACAGTACTAAATGTACGTAACACGACCTAATAGGTTGAAAGACGATTTCGATTATAACTTCGGAATGTTCAGACTAACTACTGTAAAAAGGTAAGTGTCCTAAAATAAAATAAATAACTTGTGAATACCTATGTAAAATAGTTTGTTGATATTTTTCTTCTGCATATCGACCTGCCTGAAAGGGAGAGATTTCTTGTTTAAATTTTTCACAGTGTTGCCAACTCAGCGGATTTTCCGCCAAATTTGGCGGATTTTTAAATAGAACAGCGGATAAATTTTCCATTTAGCGGACAACGGACTTTTTGACGGATTTTTAAACTTCTTTTAGCGATTTTTAGCGGTAACGATATCGCCTTTCATCACCAGGGGAAGAAATAATATAGAAATTACTACGGCATTAATAGCCTTATTCCCCTTGTATTGAACTTACGCTGCATACTACGACTCGTTTTCTAGACCAGCTGTAGTCCGCAGCCTCGGTTAGAATTTGTTACAATCGTTACTGTACTCTTGATGAGCCGGGTAGTATCGTGTTTGATAACGTGTTTCTTTTGACATCAGGTTCTTTTTGGTACGTCAATATGTCGAAAGAATAGGTTAAAAAGTAGTCAGATATTTCGTAACGAGTGGTTAAATAATTAAACTTAAAAGATTAGTTGGTTGAGCTTCCCAATGATCCCAAATACCGACAGTGCGAACTTGTTTGACATTATTTCTTTCCGCACTTATCAAAAACAATGAAAACAGTAATGAAAGTGAAAATAACTTTCGAAATAGATTTGAAAATTTCCGTATGTGCTTTGCTGCTGTGAACTGCCAGCATACACTTCGAAAAAGAATGGTACCATGTGGCTTCATATGAAACCACACCATAGGAGCATATAGTGCGGGGAGGAGAAGATGATGAACTCCTGTTCTGAAACTGGTGAGTGTTGAGTTAATCTCTTTAATTAAAACAGCTAGTATATGCTATTTCGAAATTTAGCGGAATTTAACGGATTTTCAACTAAACTTTAGCGGAGAAAAGATTTATGAGTTGGCAACACTGATGTTGCATGTTTTTACTGATACACCTGGATGAAGCCGTCCAATCTTTGCTGTCAACTGAGATCTTCTTTTGAGGTCTACTGTATCTCTTTGCTACAACGCTCTCCAGACAGAGCAAGTTAGCACCGTTGAGTGCAGTGGCATTCTAACATTTTTGATAGCATAACCCCCAAAGTCCAACTGTTTTACCTTCGCACCTCCGAAGTACGAGTATACTGCGATTATACCAGAAATCACAGACGATTGTTTGCTGGAAGTCAAATAATGATAATCATCATCATCATCATCATCATCATTGAGCCTCCGTGGCTCAGGCGGCAGCGCGCCGGCCTCTCACCACTGGGCTCCGTGATCAAATCTCGGTCACTTCTTATGAGAATTATGCTGGACAAAGCGTGGGTGGCACACGATTTTCTCTTTGTACTCCGGTTTTCCCTGTCATATTTCATTCCAGCAACACTCTCCAATATCATTTCATTTCATCTTTCATTCATTAAGCATTGCCCCAGAGGAGTGCGACAGGCTTCGGCAGCCGGCACAATTCCTATCCTCGCCACTAAATAGGAGCTTCATTCATTCCATTCCTGACTCGGTCGAATGACTGGAAACAGGCTATGGGTTTTCATTTTTTTTTCATTTTTCAATTTCATCATCATCGTTATCTTTATATTTTGCAGCTTATCCCGCTTGCTGAGGGTTCCTGCACGTACTAAGGCAGGAAAGAGATGTGACTGGCGATTTAAGGGCGCATGGCCTTTCTGACACCACGGGATTTTCAACGGAATATCCCACCATAGTCGTCGGGATGACAGGCAAGCAGCTAAGCCACTTCACCACCCAGTTCCCCAATAATAACAATAGTGTAACCTATTATATATATCGTCGCTGGGCAAAGGAAACCTCGTAACTCCTTTGGAGTAAAGTTTAGTGAGCGGTCAGCAATGGAACTGTTCCTGGCATTTCATTGCTTACCGATAGCCCAATTATTCGATCATTAAAGTCTTCTGTTCCCTTCTGACGCAACTCGGCAAGCCTTCACAAGACAGATGGAGAAACGTGGTTTTATCGTGAGTGGAATCACGAGGTTTATATTGCCTAGCAACGATTTGTATACGAGTATTATTAACCCATAACTGGAACCCATATTTTTTGTAAAACTTCGTGAACACATATGTCCTCAGGACCCGTACTATACTTCTGTTTTATATTACTATCATTTTACATTTAAGCCAAATTATGATCATACTGAATAATCTAGAGCCCTGTCTCGACGTATGATCATTCGCAGTCGTGGGAAGGTCATGGTTGTCACAGGAAAATTCATGATAAGAACTCTAGCATGAAAATCCTCTATTTATTAATGTATTCAAAAATATATTTTTACATGTACCTAATATCTACTTAAGAAGTAATTTTCATATCTTCTTATTCTAGAGACATGAATTAACCTTCGAATATCACAATTATACATTTTTAAAGCCGGACATAGAGTTGCGCAATGGTCAACCTTACGGTAAATTCTTATGCATTATTGAAGAATAAACGAGAGAAGCTAAATATTAACGTTTTACAGTTGAAATTGCACTTAAATACGCGAAAAAATTGTGCACAAACAATAGTAATAAATAAATCAATGTAGAATTCAATAATAATAATAATAATAATAATAATAATAATAATAATAATAATAATAATAATAATACGAAGAAGAGAAGAACACGAATAATAATGAACACGTGTCAAGATCACTTATTTCAAGTTCACTAGTATCGCTGATGTCATCAACATCACTCACAGGTACAGGTTCGTCCAGCAAAGTACGAAGTGTTCTCATTACGTGTAACTCTTTAAGTAGCTATTGCTAATAACTCAATTTGTGACACTAATGCCAACGGCCGTAACCGTTTTGAAACACCGGATCCCGTGAGATCTCCAGAGTTAAGCAACATTGGGCGTGGTCAAGATTTGGATGGCTTGCCACGCACTGTTGATGGTGGTGGTAGGGGGGGGGGGGAGGGGTAAGGGAATGTAGGAGCGGAAAGAAACTGGCCATCCTACCGTACGTAAACTCCGGCTCAGGCACACCTCTGCGGAGGTTCGGGCCTGCCATCGGGCAGAATACACCCTTACCTTGTGACACTTCTGAAACACATTGGTATGAAATGAAATGTCGCATGGATATTAGTGCCGGGATATCTCAGAACGGGTTCGGCTCGCCAGGTGCAGGTCTTTCTACTTGATTCCCGTAGGCGACCTGCGCGTCGTGATGAGAATGAAATGATGATGAAGACAACACATACACCCAGCCCCCGTGCCATTGAAATTAACCAATTAAGGTTAAAATCCCCGACTCGGCAGGAATCGAACCCAGGACCCTCTGAACCGAAGGCCAGTACGCTGACCGTTCGGCCAACGAGTTGGACAACACATGGGTACACAGCACCCGACTTGGATTGCCACAGCCAAATAAAAGAAACTCGGCGAACCAACATTGCAAGCATCTGACTCAATACAGAGACGTAGGAGACTAGCGGGTACTGCATAACAGGGTAAGCAACTGTTGCAGAGTAATTCACGAAGAAATTTCTGCGTGGGTCTTGAGGACCCAAGTGTTCCTGTTACGGGTTAATTCAACAATTACTATTGTACACTGCTACTGAAAAACTGAGGAACGAAAATTAAAACAATATTTTATTGAAAATGAACAGGCTCAACTCTTTTCTGAACCACTCACTGAAAACCGCTAGAAGCTACGATAAATTTGCGTAGCCCTTGAGACGACCCCGCGTACCCCTAGTGGTACGCGTATCAAACTTTCATAACCACTGGCCTAGAGTAACACTGGAAAGAGTCATGAATACCCGTTTGTTGATTGCATCAGCGCACTACATTTCTCTATAATGTAGCCTGATGATGGGGTTATCCAACTTGCTTCTGTGATTACAGTGGGACTTCCCTGTGAGTTGAGGCTTTCCTCTTTATGGCCGATCATTTCGTCTTTAATAACATGAGCGCGCTCTTCTGGAGGGCTGATGAATTATTAGCGTGGTTTTAACCTACCTGTGGCAGACTTCCTTCTGTTCGATTGTTGACCTTTGCGTGAGCGCTAAGATAAAATTGACTGTTATACTATGTTCGTGTCGGGCTTGCTTCACTCACATTATAGCAAACGTGTTACATTTTTTTTATAACTTCAGTGGGGTAGCAGAAGGTAATCTTGAGTCAGGATATATAACTTCACCATATCAGAGATGATGGTAACTTTTTTACGGCCAACATAAAACACGAATCAAAAGCCACGAGACTTAACTAGGTAGGTATAGGAGTACACAAACTGTACTTCAACAATCATGTGAGGTCATAAAAGGAACTGCACCACAGCAAGATCGTCTCCCCAACTTCACACATCGGATCAATAAGACAAAAAGGAATACAGTCACACGTCACAAATCATGACCTAACTATGATGTTGAATGATTCACTTTTGGACCACTCCTACTAATTAACACCTATGAATGCTTCTTCTATTTGTTTTATTTGTGTAAATCCTAAAAAATATCGACATTTTCTATTTCTGGAATATAAACATTATCCATTCTAATATCTTACTGATTAATAACGCACCCTACTTCCCCTCGGGAATAGCATATATATAATAAGTTTCACAAACGGCACTTAGCATCATCACACCATCTGGAAATAGGCTACGTGGTCGGCCCAAGAAACGCTGGCTTGATGGCCTTCAAGAAGACATGCGCGATCTTTATGTTGTGTCAAATGATGCCCTTAATAGAACCAAGTGGAGACTGGATAGCAAAACAGCGGACCCCTGTTCCATTTCGGGACAAACGCTAAGATTATTATTATTATTATTATTATTATTATTATTATTATTATTATTATTATTATTAATATTGTTACCGTGTTTTGGTGGTAGTTATGCATGAAAGAAGGTGCTGGGTGGTGAATAGGTCTCAAGCTACTAAAGTGAAATTAATTTTAAAATTTAACAAGGTTATATTTTCTTTGCAAAATTAGGTAACAACAAATAGAACAGGTACTTAGTAGCCGAAACACGATTGAAAAATACATTTACATAGGTACCCCGTTTGGGGCTTCAAAAGTCAGAAACATAATTCTTGAGCAAGGAGCCCAACCTTACAATGAACACCATACAACAAAGGGGCCGAAAACCCCCAAACATGCCAGAAACATTTGCTTCCAATTACACCCAAAAGCCTCCTTGAGGCAGAAACACAATTTTCAAGAAAGGGCAACTTCCCCCTAAAATACAAGCCTATCTATCATAGGCCACTCCAAACTCCACTTTTAAGCTGTCCTCCAAGGACGTATACACAGGGGTAAAATACCCAACCTACTGAGGTCTGTTAAATGACAGAAAGGTTAATACATGACCTCTAAAATACAATTTGAGAGGAGGCGAATTTGCACTCCTAATACACTTTGCTTAAGACCTACTTGGCACTAGGCCATTAATACAAGGGCTAATCCCATACTACAGAGGTGACTTAATAACAATTTACATTACATTACGGAAGAATTGGTTGAGAAAAATAAGTTCACCTCAAGACGATGTGAGTGGGAGCTCGAGAGGGTTAAGCACTCTCTATCCCGATATGTCGTTTGAAAGCTAGAATAGATACCAGTAGTTTTTACATTTTAAAGGAAAGTTACATGGTGGAAGGCCTAGAACCCGCCCCGAAAGTTAAACTGCTGAGCTAGCAAAGAAAGAATTTATTAATCGGCCATTACCTTATTGTTGACGGCTGGAGAAGAAAGAGGCGCTTCCCGCCCCCTGCTGTGTACCTTACGCACTGAAAGATGGAACAGAAGTGGCCCGGAGACCCGAAAATCAGCAGTTTATATCCTCTCGCGGAAGGTTCTAGGCGTTAGGGGAAAGAAAACACCCTCCCACAAACTCTTTATTGGGTAGGACCCCGCAACAGATTCAAGTTGGGGGAAGATACACCAGATTGGTCAGAAATTAATAGAAGAAATTCGGGATTGGATACATTCATAACAAGGGGAAGAAAGGGGTAAATATTGCCAACTTAAACAATGACAGAAAGAAATTTAACAAAGAACAAACTCTTGAAATTAAATTTTCTCCAAAAAAAATAGTTCTTTGACTCCGCACTAGGTTGCACTATTGTAGATCTTCAGTAGTGTCCTCTAGAAGAGAAAGTTCTCACTTCTTACTTCAAGCGAAACAAAAACACATCAAAAGTGACACAGTTCTAAAACTCCAAAATTTACAGGTAGTGACATCTTCTGAGAAGGTAGAAAATTAATACCGTCAATAAAGTTCAGACTTCCTCCAGCAGAGGAGTTTTAACTGGCGCGCATTTAAATTAGCGGCGTGGAGGTGTACCACCCGGTACAGACCTCCCCCCCCCAAAAGTTCCTCCAAGGGGTAACACAGAAGAACATAAACTTTTGTTTGAAAATAAGGTCCAAGTTTTGATGTTGATATTAAAATAAATTGCAGAAGTATTTGAGAAATTTCTTAATTCAGTTCCAAAATTTTGTTGTAATTGGTAACGTAAAGTATTTATGTTTGTAGAAAGCGAATTTCTGAATATAATCTTTTAAAAGGTGATGAAAAATTTTGCAATGTCCACCAAATTTGTTGTTGAATTCCCAAGTGTAGGCATCTCTTATAGTGACTGTCCATGTAGTTGATGTAGGCTAAGTTGGATGGCCAGACCGGCCGTTGCAGCTTGCGTCCAAAGGGAACCGCTCGGACCCCTCAAGTACCCTGAGATACCGCTCGCCCGCACTATGAGGGGAGCAGAGGTGTTGAAGCACGCCGCGCCCGCGGTGAACATATACAGGCTGCGGGCAAGTAGCAGGTCGTGCGCCGCACATCAGCCTAGGCCGGGAGGAGAGCTCCGGCTCGCCGTGCACATGTCGTCCTCGCTGGGGCCGAGGGGGCCCGTCCTCGAACCCAGCCGCGGGACAGCGCCGCGCGGCTGCGGGGGCACTGAAACATTAAAGCTAGGCGGCAGAATTGTGTTGGACTATCATCTTCTTTGAGGGTACAGGCTTGTGGAGAGGTTGAGGGGCCAGCGGCGTGCAAATATCCATGGCATAAGTTAAGCCACTGTGTAAGATGGAGCAGGAGACGGGAGCGTGGTAATGGCCGTGGCAAGGACAGGATGGCAGTTTAACGGATCGGGGCAGGTTTTACAAAAGGCTTACATCTAAAACCAAAATATTACAGAAGGGGCAGAATGCCTTAAAAGCGAAACTCAAAAAAATATAACCTTCATATCCTTTCAAAATAATATGAAGCAAGTTAACACAGAAATTACACCGGTTTCACCTGGGACAGGTGAACCCTAAATATCCTCTCGGTGGCTGGATTGCTTAATAACAACGTAACCGGGGTGAGGAAATCGAGAATAACACATGGCCCAAGGAATCTGGGGGCAAGCTTGCCCGCGGGAACAAAATTTTTGACCATTACTTGGTCACCTACCTTTAAAGGGGTGGGTCTCCGTCCACGATCATACCTTTCCCTAACCTTTTCATGAGATACTTTAAGATTGGCTTTAGCCTTCTTCCAAAGATCTTTAATGTTGTCCGGATCTATTGTCTCGGGCAGAATGTCACTCAGAGACCAGAGGTTAGAGAGCGGCGTGTTGGGAACAAACTTAAACATCAAAGAAGCTGGAGTAAACTTGTGAGATTCATGAACCGCCGAATTCAAAGCAAAAGCTATCCAATGCAGGGACGTGTCCCACCTGGAATGATCTTCATGATGATAGGCAATAAGTGCGGACCTGAGATTACGGTTAACCCGTTCAGCCAGGGATGGTTGAGGGTAATAAGCAGAAGTAGTTACATGAGAGATGGACAAGTCAAAACAGAATTTACGAAAAAGATTAGATGTAAAAGCCTTAGCATTATCAGATACAATATATTGGCACGGACCAAAAGAAGCAAAAATAGAATTTAAGCAAGTAATTGTAGACTGAGCGGTAGCCAACTTAGTCGGAAATAACCACAAAAATCTTGTAAAACCATCTACGCATACAAAGATGAACTTGTTGGCATTCCCCTTTGACTGGGGGAAGGGTCCTACATAATCAATATACAGGCGTTCCATGGGGCGCGACGCTTGCTGAGAAGACAAGAGGCCTACCTTGGTGGACATGGTCGGTTTACTGAGCAAACAAGATTTACAAGCTTTTACAAGTTCACGAATTTCGCCGTCCATACCTTTCCAGATGAACATTTCACGAATCTTTTCACGGGTTTTAAAGATTCCAAGATGCCCTCCTAATGGGGTCTCATGATAATACTTGAAGATCATAGGTACAAGAACCGCTGGAACAACAACTTTCATCAACTTATCATGCCTCGAAGGGCAACATAGAACACCATTCCTCATAACATAAGGGACAGCATGTTCCCCAGAAGAAAGGGTTTCCATTATCGGAGCCAGCGTCGGATCTTCACGTTGGTATTTCTCAATATCCCTAAAAAGCATGGGAGCATCTGTTAAGATGGCATTAATACCAGGTAGTATGGACTCGGAAGGTGATGAACTGTCGACCGGTTCGTGGGTCTCGACGTCGTTATGAAACATACGGCTGAGTCCATCAGCAACAACATTTTCGGTACCTCTGATATGTCTAACATCAAACTGGAAGGCGGAAATACGAATAGCCCAGCGGGCTATACGACCAGTACGACGCGGCCTACCTAAGACCCAGCTTAAGGCTTGATTATCTGTCTCCAGGTCGAATTTGACATGTTCCAGATAGAGACGGAACTTTTCTAAGGCAAATAAGACTGCCAACCCTTCGAGCTCATAGATGGAATACTTGGCTTCTTGAGCCGATAGAGTCCTAGATGCATAGGCGATGGGTCGCCTCCCTAGTTCAGTCTCTTGAAGAAGGACTGCAGCTACAGCTGACGATGACGCGTCCGTTTGGACGATGAATTTCTTTGAGAAATCAGGCATAGCAAGGACAGGGGCATTACAGAGAGCTAATTTCAGATCTTCAAAAGCGGCTTGTTGAGAAGGTCCCCACTCGAATTTGATGCCTTTCCTACGAAGAAGGTTTAAGGGCGCCGCTCTATTAGCAAAGTTAGGAATGAACTTTCTGAAGAAATTCACCATACCAATGAACCTGGCGATACCTTTAATGTCCTTGGGAGGTTTAAAATCACGGATGGCCTGTGTTCTAGAATGATCGACTGCTACACCATCGGGTGACACAATATGCCCTAGGAATGACATAGAGGGCTTAGCAAAGGCAACCTTGGACAACTTAACAGTTAACCCAGCCTTACGAAGGCGATCGAGAACTTCTCGCAGATGATCTAGATGTTCTTCAAAAGTCTCTGAAAATACGACGACATCATCTAAATAGTGATATAAGTACTCGAATTTGATGTCGGAGAAGACCCTATCTAGTAGCCTAGTGAGCACAGCTGCTCCCGTAGGGAGCCCGAAAGGCACGCGGTTGTATTCATATAAATTCCAGTCCGTGGCAAACGCTGTAAGGTGTTTAGACTCTTCGGCAAGGGGAATTTGATTATAGGCCTGATTTAAGTCCAAGATGGTGAAGAACGTGGCCTTACGAAACCATGAAAAACAAGAATGAAGGTCAGGAAGGGGCACATATTGCAACACCACCTTCCGATTGAGAGCCCTGTAATCAATGACAGGCCTGAAGCCTCCTTGGGGTTTCGGGACTAGAAAAATAGGCGATGAATACGCCGACTTAGAGGGCCTAATAATACCATCCTTCAACATCTGATCGATAATTTCTTTCAGAGCCTTCATTTTAGGTGGAGATAGCCTATAAGGTGGAAAACGGACAGGAATCGAATCCGTGACCTCAATTTTGTATTCAATAAGGTCAGTAACACCAAGAGTATCAGAGAACACCTCGGGAAACGACTGACACAGTTTGCGAATACTATCAGCCTGCTCCTCAGGTAGATGTTTAAGGTCTAACAACATCTCATCCTGGGTAGGCGAAATAGAAGAACATGACACAGAATTACACTTTAATAGTGGTATTTTACAACTAGAAGCAAATTTGAATGTGCACGACCTAGACTGGAGATCGAGCACAAGACCAGTGTGAGAAATAAAGTCAGCTCCCAATATAATGGGGCAAGACAATTGCTTGGCCACAAACAATTTAATTTTCCATGTAAACTTAAAAATACGAATCTTGACCAGTAAGGAACCTAGAATTTCTAATGGAGATGAATTAGCCGAAACGTATTGAACAGGAGAAGAGACATAGTCAGGAAGTTTACAAACCGATTTCAATTTAGAATACCATTCAGCCGAAATAATCGAACAAACACTGCCTGAATCTAAGAGAGCTGTTATAGGCTCGTTATTTAACTCAATCTTAAGAAAAGGAACAGGTGCGGGGGTATCCGCCGCAATCCTAAGACATTCTTTAGGGCATTCAAAAGATGAATTTGAAGGCTGATCGTTCTCTGCATTTACAACCTGTTTACTAGGGGCTGAGTCTCGGGAAGATGGATTAGTCGACTCAGCCGAAGCCACTAGTCACTTTTTATTATTGGCATAGGTGGAATTTGCACCAGAAGTTGAGCAGGAGGGGGTGCTATTTGAGTTGGGACAATTCTTGGCAATATGTGAGAAAGCCCCACATTTAAAACAGCCTTGTGATGACCCGGCTCCATTCCTTGTCCCACTTGACTTGATCAGCGGACACTTGTTGCGCAGATGGTCAGGCGACCCGCAAGCATAACATTTACGGGGATTGACTGGTCGGCGAGGTGGAGGCCGAGTGTTACTAAAGGAAGGCGGGGGTTCTTTCGCGACACGCAAAGAATCGGCGTATCTAACTCCTTCCGCTGAGACGGCCAATACTTCAAGTTCAGAGAAGGTTTGCGGGCACGCCGCGAAACACAAATATGACCTATAGGGAGGTGAAATTCCCTCTACAATAGCCTGTACAATCTGATCTTCAGGAAAATGAAGGGCAAACACCCTAGTATAAAACTTAATGTCCTGTATGAAATCAGCCAAGTTTTCATCCAAGCGCTGTACACGATAATAGTACTTCTGAATAAGGGAGGACCTGGCCCTAGCCGGGATGAAGTTAGCTAGCAAATGGGCATGGAAATCCTCAATAGATGATTGCTCGGCAATGGCTCTTACGATTTTATCAGAGAGAATACCAATAGCATACGGATAGATAATTTGCAAAATTTGACATGGAGAAAGAGAAAACACAAGGGCATGATCCTGAAATTCAACCAGAAATCTTAAAAATGAAATTACTTCACTGGTGGTATTAACCGAAAACTTAGAGATACCTCTGAGCAACATTGCCAATGGATGAGGCAAGCTGCTAAACCCGGGTGACATAGTAGGTAAAGGTTTCAATGGCAAGGAAGTTAATTCAGAACGGATGTTACTCAACGATGCACGGCGTTCAGGCTCGTTGTCCAATGGGGCAGAGATAGTTTGAGCAGCAATGGTTTTCCTATTTACTTCTCCCTTAGGAGGTGCTTCCTCGCTACCTACATTCACTATGGTGGGCTGATCAGATTTGGGAGGAACTTCCCCAGTTAACAATTGAGTGACCTTACTAGATAATTCGGAAATATTTTCCAGGAGCGTACTAGCTTCCTTCCTCTGAACGTCATTCAGTTTTAGAGACAACAGATCGTTAACCCTATTCGAAAAATGATATAGCCTGCCTTGCACACGCTTAATTTGATTCGGAGACGGATCATTTTCATCAAAAAAACTAACTACAGAAGCTAGCCCAGTAACATTCTCCGTGATCGTGGAAAGAGAATCATCAATTTCTTTCTCTCCCAAATTGGGGATGGAAATGGGCAAATCAAGGGACTCTCTAAGCTTGTTAGTGTCTACTGCAACCGTGCCTCCAGATTGCACATTTCTGATAGTTAATTCATAGATCAACTCCTCCTTGCGCAAGTAGTTAAGAAGGAGAACATCGCGAGGGCCGGGCATGATGACCGAACAATTTTGAAAAGTCAAAAAAAATTCCAGCAACTGAGAAAAATGGTTAGAGTTCGGATCAAAACAATGTCTAGCCGTCAAAAGGGGCTAAATTGAGACCCATTCAACCACGCTCTGCTACCACTTGTTACCGTGTTTTGGTGGTAGTTATGCATGAAAGAAGGTGCTGGGTGGTGAATAGGTCTCAAGCTACTAAAGTGAAATTAATTTTAAAATTTAACAAGGTTATATTTTCTTTGCAAAATTAGGTAACAACAAATAGAACAGGTACTTAGTAGCCGAAACACGATTGAAAAATACATTTACATAGGTACCCCGTTTGGGGCTTCAAAAGTCAGAAACATAATTCTTGAGCAAGGAGCCCAACCTTACAATGAACACCATACAACAAAGGGGCCGAAAACCCCCAAACATGCCAGAAACATTTGCTTCCAATTACACCCAAAAGCCTCCTTGAGGCAGAAACACAATTTTCAAGAAAGGGCAACTTCCCCCTAAAATACAAGCCTATCTATCATAGGCCACTCCAAACTCCACTTTTAAGCTGTCCTCCAAGGACGTATACACAGGGGTAAAATACCCAACCTACTGAGGTCTGTTAAATGACAGAAAGGTTAATACATGACCTCTAAAATACAATTTGAGAGGAGGCGAATTTGCACTCCTAATACACTTTGCTTAAGACCTACTTGGCACTAGGCCATTAATACAAGGGCTAATCCCATACTACAGAGGTGACTTAATAACAATTTACATTACATTACGGAAGAATTGGTTGAGAAAAATAAGTTCACCTCAAGACGATGTGAGTGGGAGCTCGAGAGGGTTAAGCACTCTCTATCCCGATATGTCGTTTGAAAGCTAGAATAGATACCAGTAGTTTTTACATTTTAAAGGAAAGTTACATGGTGGAAGGCCTAGAACCCGCCCCGAAAGTTAAACTGCTGAGCTAGCAAAGAAAGAATTTATTAATCGGCCATTACCTTATTGTTGACGGCTGGAGAAGAAAGAGGCGCTTCCCGCCCCCTGCTGTGTACCTTACGCACTGAAAGATGGAACAGAAGTGGCCCGGAGACCCGAAAATCAGCAGTTTATATCCTCTCGCGGAAGGTTCTAGGCGTTAGGGGAAAGAAAACACCCTCCCACAAACTCTTTATTGGGTAGGACCCCGCAACAGATTCAAGTTGGGGGAAGATACACCAGATTGGTCAGAAATTAATAGAAGAAATTCGGGATTGGATACATTCATAACAAGGGGAAGAAAGGGGTAAATATTGCCAACTTAAACAATGACAGAAAGAAATTTAACAAAGAACAAACTCTTGAAATTAAATTTTCTCCAAAAAAAAATAGTTCTTTGACTCCGCACTAGGTTGCACTATTGTAGATCTTCAGTAGTGTCCTCTAGAAGAGAAAGTTCTCACTTCTTACTTCAAGCGAAACAAAAACACATCAAAAGTGACACAGTTCTAAAACTCCAAAATTTACAGGTAGTGACATCTTCTGAGAAGGTAGAAAATTAATACCGTCAATAAAGTTCAGACTTCCTCCAGCAGAGGAGTTTTAACTGGCGCGCATTTAAATTAGCGGCGTGGAGGTGTACCACCCGGTACAAATATTATTATTATTATTATTAGTTTTACACACAAGATTCGTAAACAGTGTTGATGCACATAGTTCCTGAACATCGTTGTTAAATATTATTGCTCATTGGAACTAAATGCAGCTCTCCCTATCTCCAAAATGCATTTGTTCTTAGTCATTAATTATCAATATTCTTGTCCCAAATGTTCCTTTCTCCTTATCCTTAAGATATCTTTATCAGTAGCCATTAAATGCGGCTACTGTTATTCCCAAAATACATGTTCACCTTATCCTCAAAATATCTTCGTCAGCAGGCATTAACTATTGCCTACTCTTATCCACAAAATACCTTTTCTACCCATCTACAAATCAAATGTGTCCTTTGTCCTTCTAACCTCATTTTTTTCTGAAGCACCAAAAGTGATGTCTTCAACCATTAAATACTGCTATTATTATCCCCAAAATTATTTCTCCCTAGCCTCAAAATGGCAATGTCCTTAGCTCCTAAATGACGCTCAAGTTAGTAATCCACTTAGCTACTAAATACGGCTTGTCTTACTAAATATATATAGATATTTCATCCATGACCCAAAAATGTCGTTGTCCTAAATGCATACCACTGTTATTGTCTTTAAAATACCTTTTGTGCGTAGAATATAGCATTGGCCTTAACCAATCAATATTGATATTCCTGTTCTACATTAGCATTGTTCTCAGCTACTATAAATACTCACCACTATTCTTTTGCTCAAAATATCCCTCCTCTCTCACACCGCTAACTAGTTTTGTTCTTGCCACTAATTTTTCTCTCCAAAATGTATTTTCTATAAACCCTATATGACCAATGAATATCACTTCTCATCCCCAAATTTATTTTCTCCATCGACAGAAAATGACTTTCTCTTTTAGCCCCCACTAAAATACCCTTTCTCTCAAATTGCCGTCTTTGGCTCTACATGCCGCTTTAGCCACAAAAAACCTTTGTTTCTTGTCCAATAACACTTTTCACAGTGACTAAATATTGTTGTCCCCAGCAGCCAAACCTCAATGTCCTTAGACAAAAAATCTCTATTCTTGCCCCAACTATAATTATAGGCCTACTCTCGAGTTCCTAAATGTCATTGTTCTTAGCTAGTAAATGACAATATCCTTATCTTTGAAATACATTTTGTTTCTATCTCTATCTATATTTGTCTTTAATCTACTCCTTAGTCCAGCTTCTTGATACGGGGTCAGGAAAGGGATGAAATGAATTTATATGGCATGGTTTGACGGCTGGGTGCCCTTCCTGACGCCAATCTTAGTTCAAGAGCTAAGAAAGATGAAATAAATGATAAGCCTAGTGAGTGAAGTTGGATAAAAGGGTGGAGGGAATCGGTTGTGGACCACGAATAGGAACTGTCCCGGTAGTTATCTAGAAGTGAAAGTGGAAAACCACATAAATCCATTCTCAGGACAGCCGACGGTGGGGCTCAAACTCACACGCCTCCCGAATACAGAGCTTGGCGAAAAGACGCGTGGCCACTACACTCGGTTCAAGTTTTTAGGCCGTAAATACGATTAATCATAATTGAAAAGTGCACTTTTCCCAAAGCAGGAAAATACCATAACTTGAGACATTAAAAATCGTTATTTGCAATAAAAATAAACTATCATTCTAAGCTATGAAAGTATATTTCTTACCAAAAATTGCTGTTATTCTTAGCCCCTAAACACCGTTATACCTAGACTTTAAAAGACATCTCTTCAGCCACTAAACCGTTCAGTGACTTGGCGCCAAATAATGTTGGTCACATTCCTACAACTACTCAACCATTGCCATCTAAGAAAATGTATCCGTGATTTAACATTGTACGAATCAAATAACATCGCTTTATTTGTTAATAATTTATTATGATGAAGAAATCTTACGGAAATTCTAATTTCTACACATGCAGCTAAATACATAATGAACATGCATTTTTATGATAAACGTGTAAGTAATTTACCACTGAAATAATAACCTGTGAGATTATGAACGATGCAACTACAGATTCATATTTCCATCTAAACCTCAAACTTACTTTTATTCTTCGCATACACTCACATTTCTATACAGCTCTCTCCTGACTCGTTTCCCTTAAAAATGAATAATAATACTAATAATAACAAAGTAATAGTGAGAAGGAGGAGGAGAAGATGAAATGTAACCAATACTAATTTTCCGGTCACATTCAAATTCATTTCTAAACAAGTTAAAAATTACCCAGCACGAATAAAAAGCAACTCCATTGCTGATAAAGTAACGTTTCACTTCGCTCCAAGTTATTTGAAAGTAATATTTCATTTTTAAACTCTGAATCTTTCGTGGTTACTTTCCGGCAAGTTGAGTCTGCATCGTTGTTTAAGCTGATCTTGAGCTCCAGCTCATGAATGGATAGCCAACCATGCATCTATCGCCTTGTCAAAAGAACTCACTTTATCCAGCAAACTACATCGCGTATACGTTGAAGCTCACCTCCAGGCCATATGATAAATAATATAGGTCTCTAAAGCTTCTTGCAACCTACCGCTGCTTCGACAGTGTTGTATTCTTTAGGATTTGATTTGAAAATCTACCGGTCGTGGCTAAAAGAAACAGGTCCAGGGCAGGTTAGAAATACGTTATTCACAAATCATGAATGTGTATTAATTAAGCTAGTTATATGTCTATACGAATATTTCAATCACTTTATAGTTTACACCCGTAGTGGTTTGCAGCTAGCACTACATACACATACGGAACACATTTTCGCTATATGCAGTTCCGCACAACGGTGGAAGGTATATAATTAAGATGTATGTATGTATGTATGTATGTATGTATGTATGTATGTGGAACGGCTCAACTTGCCCGAAACTAACCATAAAGACGATTTTAAACCAGAAATAAAACTTACATTTCAATGAATCGAGAGAGAGGTGATGGCGCTGTTTTTCATACGTGGTGGATAATTTCGAACTTCTGCTTCGAAATACATTCGAATATGTCTGTATCCGTCCTATTAAGGCTGTTAGCTGCCATTCTCGGTTACCCAGATCTGGTTCTCGGTCCTGTTTGTAGTCGGAAAGGTATATTCAACCCACCTTGCTTCAGAGCATGGCTCAACAAATATGCACTGCCTCTAGGAATGCGAGAACATAAATTTACACGTCACAATAGTATAAGTGTCTTCGCTTAAGAAATGTAAATACATCACGCGTTGAAAATTTAATAATAATTACAGAACAAATAATTGCAAATAATGATTGAAGATGCTTAGACTTTGAAAAAAAAAATCGCTGTAGGGTTTATGAGTCGTAATGAGCATATCGCAAATTCCAGAAAAAGTAAAACACCTGGTGATAGTAGGTAATCGCGTAAAAAATCAAATTAATACATTAATAAGAATTACGTACGGAAAAAAGAAAAGAAATACCTCCTAAATATACAGAAACCGTCAACCGTTCGAATTAAGAAAGAGGATCTCAGCAGAACCTTAATATATCTCGGGTAACGTAATGAATCCTTTTAGTTTTAAACGTTTTCCTTTAGTAAAATTGAATAAAATTACACGGAAAATTAGAGCCTCTGTGGCACAGGCGGCAGCGCGCCGGCCTCTCACAATTGGGTTCCCTGGTTCACATCCTGGTCACACCCTGTTAGATTTGTGCTGGACAAAGCGGAGGCGGGACAGGTTTTTCTCCAGCTAGTCCGGTTTTCCCTGTCATCTTTTATTCCAGTGACACTCTCCAAAATAATTTTATTTCATACTAGCTGATGTACCTGTGCTTCGCTACGGAGTTCTACATTGTATACAGAATTCTAGGTTAAGTAGTGTACACGTTGTGAGCAAGATTGTATTAAATTGCACAGCTCTTAACGTTACCCTAGAAACGCGACCGGGAAGTCACCAAACATCTCTTCTCATATACAGACAGGGTTAGGGAACTTTCATTGTAATGGTAGTCACCCTTGCCTTCAATCAGTCACAATCTGGTTGGGAAGTTTTCATTATAATGGCAGACACTCACTTTACACCTGCCTTTTTACATCCTCAGAAAGACTGTCTTTGTGGTTTTTCCCAACTGAAATGAACATAGGAATGGCGCGATTAAAAGCAAAGCTTTCATATGAAATACTCGATCAAATGAAAAACCACACATTTTCTTACTTTTAACGAACAGTACTACGCTGCCGATCTAACGGCAGGGGTGGGGGTTGTTTGAATAGTGGAGATTCCCAGAGCAAAAACTATTCCCTTTTACTAATCTATTTCCTAGGAGTACCCGATGAGTCGGAAAATCTCGATTCACTACACTGGCGACAGAAAAGATATCTATCTGACTTGGAGGCAAATTTTTCCTCCAAGCCAGAAACCCGCTCTTCACTGCTAATTTGGCTACTACTGAGTGAGCCTATGCCTTAAGTGTGCACACTGCTTATTCAAAATAGCGCATCAGAGTAGGAATCGAATAGCTGGAATACTATGATGAACCAGTATGTTACGTACCAGCAGTATCAGAAAATGTATGAACCAGAGGAATGGCATGCTAAAGAAGAAAGTTTTCTCACTCCCCAGCTATTTCCCGCCAATATTCAGTATACTTGGTACGCAGCAGTAATCCCATCTATCGGAGTTGAGTGGCAGCATAAGAGAGAAAGAACATCACAACAAACAAAGGTCAATATAACGTTATTGCTGATCAATGTTATGCGCTTTCGATATTTTAGGCCTTCACATTTAGTTTCCTTCCCACTCTGAACACCACTCGTATCATAGTCGATACTGTAAAACTGAATAAAACATAAATAATAGGAAATTCTATTCTCTATAACTTTTGTTATGCAGCACATTTCGATAGGACCAGTAACATACGTACATAATTTTTAGGCGCCTTCTCCTAAACTACAATTTCATCCAGGGTGAATATAATTGTTTATAGCTTAGCAGTTTCTTATTCTCCGACTCTACATATCGATTTTCATTAAATTCTGTTAACCCATTTTCTCGTGGCTCGGCGTTGATGTGGATGGCAAATAAAAATACAAATTCAGAATATCTGTGTTATCATAGCCGGTACGATAAACATGTATAAGACATAAATGATCGGAAATTTAATTCTATATAACTTAGTTATATAGTATTTATCAATAGGACTACTAATAATATAAATATCTGAGAATTCAATTTTAGGCCTTCCCCTAAACTACCATTTCACTCAGCGTGAATAAAATGATTTATAGCCTAGATTATAGTGGCTCATCCCTCGACTTTACATACCGATTTTGATTAAATTATCTTCAGTCGTTTTCTCGTGATGCGTGTACATACATACATACATACATACATACATACATACAGTACATACATACAAACAGACAGAAATTACGGAAAAGTAAAAAATGAATTTCCTTGTTACTGTGGACATGACTGATACAGAAACACAATTCTTTTCAAATTCTGAGCAATGCACAGATAAAACTCTTATTTGAAATAGATAGATGTCAGTCATTAATCATTGCCCCAGAAGAGTGCGACAGGCTTCGGCAGCCGGCACAATTCCGACCCTCGCCGTCAGAGGGGGCTTCATTCATTCCATCCCTGACCCAGTCGAATGACTAGAAACAGGCTGAGGATTTTCATTTTCATCACGGAAAATTAATGATGCCCTAGTGCTCAATAGATTTCTACGTAATCCTTTTGGTGTATTACACGAACCATAACTACATAGCGTACTTATATGTAGTAGTAGTAGTAGTAGTAGTACGAACTGATTTTTATAGTTCTGAAGCTCCTCTAGCTCATATTTAAGTTCTATAGGGAGAGCTGCATAGATAGAAGTTTTGAAAGGCCGAGCTCCTGATGTCTTGATGTTTAGAAAAGTATTTTTCAAAAACTTCGCGTGTCCTACAGGATAGGTGGTGGTGTTGATTGTTGTTTTAAGAGAAAGTACAACTAGGTAACCATTCTCTCCCACAGAATACTCACTGCACGTTTAAATATTAACTAATCCAAACCAAGCAAATCCTATGGCACTACAGCCCTGACCGACCAAGCCACCGATGCTCAGCCATGCAGATTACGAAGTAACACGTTGTCAGTGCGACGAATCCTCTTGGCCATCTTGGGCCTAATATATGCCAGTTAGATGGTAATCCCAGACAATTTCCTTTGATGTTCGCATGTTGGCCCTCAGATTCAAATAAAAATCCGTTATGTGGCTGGGACTCGAACTCGGACCTCCGACTTAGCGGTACGCTCACTGTCCCTAGGCTGCGGGGCAGTCAATGTAAAACAATATACAAATTCGCCATTTATAAAAAAATTGCACTGTATGCATATCACACCGCAATCCTCTTTTGATCACAAGCCAAATGATTATATTAAATTTCGATTAAATTAAATAACATTCATATAATATAATTGGTGCTCAGCATGAAACCACAACATAGGCTATAAATGATATGGGTAACATCATTTTATGTGCTTGTAAGACAAATTATATTATTTTATATTATTATTAATATTATTAATAACATACTCTCGTTGGAGGATGTACAATAATACAAATTGTAATATTATTATATATGGTCCTCCTTAATTGCGGACAGTTCGCCGTGCTGGGTGCCACACTGAAATATAAAACACTTAAATAATCCACATCGTTCTGTACTCAGGTTGAATAAAATAGGCATAGTGGTGTACACGACATTACTTTAACGATTAAGAGTAGCGTCAATCAGAGATATAATGAAACTAATTAATTCATGAGGAAAATGTATACCTCTATAAATCTAGAACATGAAAGTCATTCGAGATGTCATCATGGATCAATAGAATTCATATTTTTTTAATTCACGCACAGAAATGCACTTGAAATGCACCTTTGGAAACAGGGTAAAAATGACGACGTCAGAATATGATTACCATCTAGTTGTAAAATTGTGCGTAATTCACATTATTGCTGACCCCTCATGATTGAGAAAAGCTCAAGAGAGAAGGACAAGAACAAATGAATTGCCACCAGGAAATGCAATTTTCTTATCATTATTTTTAATCAATGACGAACAGGGCTTGCTTCTAATAGGAATAATTAAACCACTAAGCGGAGTAAACCTGCAATCTTTCCTCACATCCTCAACCGAACACCAGAGAAAATAGTCTGCGATAGAAGTTACGAGTGTTTTCTTTAACACCTTATCGATAGTAATTTATACGTACTGCGTAATCCATTTTCTGAAGAACTATGGGCTTTCTTTTACAGTATAGATCCATGCATTTTAGGTGTAAATTTTTCAGACTCTGCGCTGGACATGTGAGCGTCCTGGGCTTCATAAATAACATTTTCTGGAAAACTGCTAGAAATACGAAGAAAATGTACGTGAACCTTAGCTTAGTAACCTATATGTATAGAAGCAAGTCTGTCTGGAGCGATCAATATATATATAAAGGTATACATATGAAAATAAACGTGAATTAATGAGGCACTTTCGGACATCCCAGAAAATTACAACTTAGTATGAGAGAAGCCAATAACCTCAGGATCCCTAGTAAAATTGAAAATTCCAAAAATCCTTGAGGGGCGCACGCTGTGGGGCTTCAAAGTTTGGGCTCAGCATAAGAACACAGTCGTACATATTTATCCACAGCGATAACCTATACGTTTCCTGGGCTCATCTTACTCCCCTCCCCCAAATCAAGATGGCGGCATAATCTGCCAGACGAGCTAGAATATTGAAATTTGGCAAAATTGTAGCTTTTAGGCTGTGACAGACGGAAAAGTTCCAAGATGTTTAAATTTTTCAATTTTACCCCCGAAAAATATCGAAATATGGAGCCAATTTTAGTGACGGTGCGGACCATCCTTTCGAGGTATTTGGTGGATAAACGGTAAGTCGTATCACAAAACGGATGGCAAAATTTCTGCTCAAATTGGAGTGATCTACAACTTTGGTCCTATGATTTCTTGTCGTCTCTCTTTCTATTATACGTTAAATTTGGCTGTATTTCTCGATTGTGCGTAAATGTTGTGATATTTGCACGCATATTTCATAGTTTGACACACTTATATGAAAGATAGTCAATGAATTTGGCACGTACCTTGATACGACCGATGGCCATATGCGAGCCAAATTTCATGATTCTAGCTTCCACATAAGTATACGAAAAATGTAAATTGTTAAAAATTTACCCAAATTTCAACCTGTTCAAATTTTATACCTTAATCGAACAAATTTACCCATCTAAATTGTAACTGGCATCAGGCAAAGTGGCCTGCTTTTGTAATTGAAACTCACCAACCCGAGTGTGACTGGCAGTAAGGTGACTGGCATTAGGAAAAGGGGCCTTTAATTATAATGAAAAGAACACAACTCAATTTTCAGTGGCAGTAGGGAAGGTGCCTGCCATTATAATGAAAACTCCTTAATTGGAATGTGTCTGGAAGTATGAAAGGGGACCTGCCATTGTAACGAAATCTCCCCAAGTCGATTGGGACCGGCAGTAGGAAAGGGGGCCTGCCATTATAACGAAAACTTTACAAATCGATTGTGACCGGCACTAGCCAAGTGAGCCTACCGTTACCATCACAACTTCGCAACTCGCACATTACATTGGAAACAACGTATGGGGAGCTCCCCATACTGTTTCTCGCATAAGACTAAGAGACATGCAATTTAAATCTTATGCACTGCGTGTACCGAAATTTCCTGCGATATCCGTATAGAATGTAGAATACCGTAGCGAAGCACGGGTACATTTGCTAGTTAATTCTAAATCGTATTTGTAAGCTCCTTTCATTTGCGAGGCTCATCGTTCACTGTTCTCTTTTTTGGATTTCATCAATAATGCAAGCGCCAAAGCAGAGAAAAAGAGATTTTTCTCGAAAACTGAAGGAGTTAAGGAAGAAAATGCATAGAACATTTTGCTATGGAGAACATCGAATTTTATGTGCACCTGGTTGGTTCAGTTCTATACTAGGAGTAATTGTTCAGACAGCACACACGCTTTTAAGGATTCTGGTCGCATAATTACTCCGATTTGCTCTACTCTTTAAAAAGCTACCTGCTCTACTGATAAGCTAGCCTTATTATTTATAGCCTATAATAATCTAAAGATCGGGAGCCTCCGTGGCTCAGATGGCAGCGCGTCGGCCTCTCACCGCTGGATACCGTGGTTCAAATCCCGGTCATTCCATGTGAGATTTGTGCTGGACGAAGCGGAGGCGGGACAGGTTTTTCTCCGGGTACTCCGGTTTTCCCTGTCATATTTCATTCCAGCAACACTCTCCATTCTCATTTCATAGCATCAGTCTTTAATAAATATATATCACTTTGGAAGTGGCGACCCCGTCTTAATAATAGCCTATAGGCTATATGATTCATTCATTACATCCCTGACCCGGTGAATGACTGGAAAACAGGCTGTAGGTTTTCATTTTCAATAATCTAAAGATAATCTTTCTAGTTGTGAAGAATTACTATTTTTATTGAGCTCCTAGATTGCCTTCTATATACAAACCAATTAGCTCATTTTCCTCCCTATATCAATAAATATTTAGAATAGATTTGGGACAAGAAAAATTGCAGCCTAGCTAAGTGATAGTTATTGTGCCTTATTAGCGTCGGAAACAACGTCCACGTGCTCCTGGAGAAGTGCTGCTAAATGGGTTTCACAGCTCAGTAACAATGCACTTCCCCAGACCGTCCGTATCGACCTCTCTATCCACACCGCTAGAAAGTTTCCAGGTTGCGGCTATACTTTATACAAACTTGCGTAGCGTTAAGTTACTTTCAGCTAAGGGAGCAATTAATTATTTGCAACAAAAACCTCCCTAGTACTCAGTGCACGAGCTCTTCCTCCATCAAATTACTGCAGCAAGTAGTTTATTTTTAGTACGTAACAGTTGTTCAGTTCACCACCACCAATCCGTTCTCATGCAACAGAATAAACGGATATAATCTAAAGGAAATAACAGGTAGATAAAGTGTCTATATGGGGTGACTGTAAAAAGTAACGAACATGCCATTACAGTCCTAATGGGGCTTGGACTACCAAGCGCCTGCGGACTACGTTATAAACCCGTAGTCAGTCCAACAAATCCTTTCGGTAGTTGTTCTTCGTTTTCTAGACCCAGGCTGCTAACACACCGTCAGATAGTTCCTCAATTTTTCTCACCTAGGTTGCGTAGACCTCGAACCAGACCCGAAATCCAGGAAAAATTCCTTGATCTGGTCAAGAATCGAAACTGGAGCTTACAGGTAGGAGGCAGGCTTGCTACGCCTAGACTGCAGGGCCAGAAGGCCAATCTTGAAGGACCAATAGATCAGAATCTGAAGTCAAATAACTTGTTTGTCCAATTTCCTGCTCATGTATTGGGGCTATTTGAATATAATTTGAAGGTGGTATTTCAGAGTTACTGATAGGGCATTCCGCAAAAAGCTATTAGCGGTGCCATATATCGAGTGCAGAGAGACCTCATTCATAGTTCACCAACGTCAGAGAGAAGAGGGTCAGAATTTGAAGAAGTGAAAGCTGCACTTCTGCCTGAACAATAATTAATAAATAAGTATCTTATTTAATTCCTCACGCTTACAGTAAGTATATATGAAGTTCAGATCGAAGTTACATTCTGCTCTTCACCATGAGTGGCTGACTGGCACCAGTCACTGACTACTCGCCAAGGCGGCTGCGGTTCGAATCTCGGTCAATTTAGGTCTATGTGTAATTTTCCAAATAAAAAATAACATCCCTGTGCTCAGGATTTCAGGTAAACCTGGAGGCCCCGTGCTTATGATCATGATATCAACACTCACGCAAAGCTACGAGCTAGTTTGTTGCTTCATCACGGGATTCGAGATATTATTTTGCACTAGCCTTTTGTACTGGATCTCCAAGAAGGTGCTTCTTATCTATTACAATGTATTCATGAGCGCGTATATGCAATGAATATGATAATATTTGTCATTATCACTTTTACAGTAATGCCAATACTGGAGTACAACTAGACAAGTGCAAAATGGTTTTTACATTTTCATTCTATACTACGATACAATTAATTGAACAATTCTTTCTTAGAAACTTCTGTGGAGTAATGGCGGTGTATGTGACTTCTTCGAAGTATAATATAAAAATGTACGTGTGGCTATTATAGCCACTTGCATTCGTTCTGGCACCAAGCAGTATTGGCACAGACAATAATTCTATATATACTAGGAACATTATATGTATACCATTAACCCTTACTCAATAAAGGAAATAATATGTACCATTAAACTATTTTCACAACACAACATAAACACATGTAATCTATTAAATTAGGGTTTTCTCCTGCTCAAAAAAAATATTGGCACACTGTACGACGTTTGTTATTGAGCTTTACAGACAACGCTGAGCGTACCAGGTTTGTGAAATCGGAGTTGACAAACATCAGTCGCTTGCCTGACGGCCAATGTATGGGTCATTCACTTGTCACTATGAATCCGAAGGCGAAGGAACATTCCGTGTCGTTCGGCAATAAGGTGGTTTTCTTGCATTCGCAGGATAAAAATTACCGTGACATTGGTAAAGAACTTTCTGTTACTTATACAATAGTGCGGGCAATCATCAAGAAGTTCCAAAAGAGACTGGTACAACAGACAATAAACGCAGATCTGGACGTCCAAGAGTTTTTACATGTAGAGAGCGTGGTAGCAGGGGCTGCCTGGCCGAGGCGGTAAAGGCGTGCTCGGCTCGCCCGGAAGGACGTGGGTTCGAATCCCCGTCAGGAAGTCGTAAAATTTAAGAAATGAGATTTCCATTTCCGGAGGTGCATATGGCCCTGAGGTTCACTCAGCCTACACCAAAAATGAGTACCAGGGTAATTCCTGGGGGCAAAGGCGGCCGGGCGTAGAGCTAACCACTCCACCCCATCAAGTGCCGAGGTTACGGATAGTGGAAGCCTTTACCTTCCACCCCTTCAAGGGCCTTCATGGCCTGTAGGGAGATGACTTTGCTACGACTTTTGCTTTTAGAGAGCGTGGTAGCATACTTCGCCTTGCACTAAAAAAGACCTTTAAAATGCAGGGTCGATTGTATCGGGCATCCAGTCAACGTCCAATAAACTGGTCAGTGCTCAAACTATTAGGAATGTTTTGAATGCAGCTGATATTCATAGGAGATCCCCCAGAAAGAAACCATTTATTTGGAAGTTAACGGAAGAAAACACTTGCAGTTCGCCAAAGATGACGTCATTAAATCCATTGAATTTTGGAATTCTATGATATTTTCTGACGAATCCAAGTTTAACTTATTTGGATCTGATGGAAATATAAAAGTAAGGTGCAAACCAAATACAGGGATCCAATCACAACATATCGTACTTAGAGTAAAATATGGGTGAGGAAGCTTAATGGTTTGGGGATGCATGGCAGTTTCTGGTGTTGGAGACTTGGCAATTACTTAAGGTGTCATGGATAATCGTAAATATATCGATGTGCTGCGAGGCCACTTATGTAGCAGTGCGCAGAAAATGGGTCATGATGGCGTCTTACTTTCAACAAGACAACGACCCGAAACATACGGCTCTGCGAACGCGGGAGTGGTTATTATATAATGCACCATAAAGCGTTTTCACTCCACACAGAGCCCTGATGTTAACCCAATAGAGCATCGTTGGGCTCACTTAGAGACAAAAGTTCGAAAATGTTCTACAGGGAAGCGGGATTTTCAGACGGTGTTGTTGTAGGAATGGTCGAAGATCTCACGAAATATTACTCGCAGCTTGGTTCCCTCCACGCCAAGCTGTCATCAGTGCCAACGGTATGCACAGAGGCTACTAGACTTGAGTTACGTGAATTACAAAGACTTTAATTTCATTTTGTATAGTGAGCCAATACTTTTCTGATGTGTAGAGCAACTGATTTTGTTTTGTAAATATTTGTTGTTGTTGTGAGAAACCAATTATACTCGAAGAACCTTATATTTACAACTGTACATTTCAATAAATATAATAGTGTCTTGGCATCCCCTTTATTTGCGTGGAATGTATATATTATGGTAGGTGAGCCAATACTTTTTGGTGCCAGTGTACATACCGGTAAGGGCGGGCGGCGTCTCCCGTGCATGGGAAATTGCTTATTAATCTCTAATCGAACCCGGGACGTCAAAGCCCAAATTCCAAGACATTGACCATTCAGCCATGGAACCGGACTTTGTGAAAGTGATTGATACTTTGTTTCAATGCGTCGATACTTCCTCCTCCGACATCCCGTATGCTGGATGTGAGAAGAACAATCATACCATATATAACATAGAAAGTAAATGGTAAAGTGCCGCCGGCACCGTGGTGAAGGGGTAGCGTGCTTGCCTCTTACCCGGAGGCCCCGAGTTCGATTCCCGGGCAGGTCAGGGATTTTTACTTGGACCTGAGGGCTAGTTCGAGGTCCACTCAGCCTACGTGATTAGAATTGAGGAGCTATCTGACGGTCAGATAGCGTCCCCGGTCTAGAAAGCCAAGAATAACGGCCGAGAGGATTCGTCGTGCTGACCACACGACACCTCGTAATCTGCAGGCCTTCGGGCTGAGCAGCGGTCGCTTGGTAGGTCAAGGCCCTCCAAGGGCTGTAGTGCCATGGGGTTTGTTTTAAATGGTAAAGTGCCAGACTGACCTTCAGTCCAAAAGGAGAGTTCTCAGATGGCTGACATTTAGATATAAGTAGATTATTAACTCATGATTATAAATTGTTGCGAAAGGTTAAGTACACAAAGCAAGTTAGCATCATGAACAAAGGATCCAACACACAACACGCCAGTTCATAGCTCTACAGTTCACGACCGTGTCTAGAGTTCCCACAGTCGAAAATGATGAAACCGTATGACAATTCCTTACTTCAGAAATTACATGCATCAATGGCCCATGTACAAAAAACAGTTCTATAGACTTTGACTACTATTTTTATCTCACCGGTTTAGTGTAATTGTGATAGATTCCCATCCCGTTCGTCTGAGCTACATTCCCAACTCAGTCACGAATCTAGAGGAGAAATGGTTGAATCTCGTTCTCAGTCTCTTTACAAGGAACGTTCGCGAAGTGTCTGATATTAGAATAAAACCGATAAGATGGAAAGTACAGCTATGTTCAGTGATTACAGTTAATGCTGTATGTATTCGTACATCTGTGTTGACGAACGGAGTGTAAATTTAATTTATTTTGCGTCGGATAGACGACAAATGGTACGGCAGAAAAAGAATACTGAAGCCTGTGTCCCACAGTGAAACATGAACGTGGAAATAAGCTGGTTTGGTGATGTACGAATGCTGCCGGAGTAAGGAAGCTTCACATTATAGGCAGTATAATGGGTCACAAAATGTATATTGACATTTTGAAAACAAATCTGGCTGCCAGTACCGAATAAATGAACCTCCATACTGACTTCGTGCTCCATCAAGACAATGATCTCAAGTATACCACTCATACTACAATAATGTGGCTATTGTATAATGATCCAAAACAGTTTCATACCCCTCCTTAATCCCTGGATATTAATCCAACTGAGCAGTTATGGAACATTTTGGAGACCAGGATACGGAAAAGGCAAATTACGAGCAAGCCTACCATGGTAACGGCTTTGCAGGAAGAATGGACCTCCATTTCCAATAGGTAACGAAAAGTCTCGTCGAATCATTGTCACGGCGTCTTCAAGCTGTCATTAAAGTGAAGGGAAACCCAACAAAGTATTGAAAACCTGAAGAGAGACTGCATTCACTTCATTTACAACAAGCATAGTACGTATGCAAATATTTTTGACACGATAGATTCTTGTGTGCCATGACATTATGTCTTTAATACTAGAGATTGTGTACATGTTCTTTTTTGATCTTAGGTGTATAAAAAGTAAAAGAATGTATTGTTTTGTAATACCATCAGTCCTATTACTCTAGCCTAAAAAAATAATGCAAATCAGCAGACTCAATGTTATATACATCGTTCGTCAGCACAGGTGTACGAATACTTATGGCGGTATCTGCATTATACTAATTTTTGTTCATAGTAGTAACTACACACGTCTATGAGTACTGATAATGAAAACTTGTGGACATACACGTATGAGACAACAGTCCCATTTGATAAATGATTCTTGATCAACCTGGGCAACAGAACCGGATCCGGACAGATATTTCAAGTTGAGACTTTGATAAAGTGAACAGCACTTGCTCTTTACCACGGGGTGGGTGCATAGTCACTGGTTTCATACCAAGGTGACAGTGGCCCGAAATCCGACCAGTGTACATAGGACTTTTACATTGATAAATCACATCCCTATGGTTCGTTTTCTCAAACTCAATGTTGAAACATACCGTAGTCCGATTCTTGAATCTTTTCAATTTATCAACAAAATATGTTTGTAATTCCCTATAAATACACAGAAATAATAACCATTTCACCTGTTGCAAACTTGGCTATTCAACATTTTTAAGTGCGAAAGTTTTATTCGATGACACTGACGTCAATCATTCAAGCCGCAATGTCATCATGAAACTATTCAATCATCAATAAAACAAGCAAGCTTCTGATATACGTGAAAAATGGTATCGTGATCATAGGCACGGGACCTCTAGATTTATGTGGAATCCGTTCAGTACCGAGAGAGTTAGCATTGCGGTTAGGGTCGCGCAGATGTGAGCTTGCATTCGGGAAATAGTGGGCTCGAATTGATGAGGTACGGCATTCAAACATCTCTTATGATGGGAGCTATAACTGATGACTGCAGATTAATTGAGATATTAGAGAAAACAAGAAATGTATTGAAATAAAGAAAAAGCATAGAGCCTATTGTAAATACTATGCTACCTCTTACATTAATCGTCCTAAGACGTAAATGCCTATTCCCTTATGTGTGTTCTGTATTTTTTTATCGGGTCGAATTGGTGTAGGTATGGAAAACTTCAAAACAGGTTAAAACAATACCAGCAGAGAGGAAACTAATAACTAAAAATAGTATCTTAAATTATGGTTGGAAAATACACTGCAAATACTTTTTCAGAAATAATCTGAAATATGTTCTTGTATTCAATATTTTCTTAACATATTAAGTGTCTGAAGTTAGTTACTAAGTTCGGTATGTATAGAATGAACCCGGGAAAACTGACCAATTAGGTACGAAGCTTTTTTGAGACCAGGAAAACAGCGATGAGCTGGCATCAGGAGATGAAGAAGGAGCTGGGAGAAATGGGAATGCAAGGAATGGAAATCAGCAACAGGGGTGCTTACAAGTTGAAGATCAAGTCCACCAAGGGTTTTCAAGGAAAAGTTAAATCCAGTGCCCAAGCACCGTGGACAGAAAACAGGAGGAGATTGCAGAGTGAAAAGATGAAGGCGTACTGGACGAGGATTAAAGCCCAGAACCAGATGAAGCTGAATTAAAATTAACGTGGTTCATAGTCGGCCAAAACGAGAGAAAAAGAAGAAGTAACATATTATGCTCAGTTCAAGGACCACCATTCAAACAGCCGATGCAATCCATGAAGGATCATTCAAGAATTAGTCGATAGATGAATTGACTCGCCCACATGACGCAAAGTAGTCACCTAGTAAGTATCGAGGTAACTGTTTTACATGTACAGAATTTCTGGTGGCATGTTTAGTGGGAGTAAACGTTGAGTGCCGTGTCACAGAGTTCAAATTTCCGCATTATATTGAAGTAAGGAAACATGAAATTCGACTAAGTATTAAATAAATACTATTTCTATTTTATTCTATAGTATACAATATATCAGGCAGATCTCCAATGCTCATTGTTGGAAGTATTTGCTTAACTCTCGATGTTTCATAGTATGGCACGGCTGTTTCTTTTGTAATTGTTATCCCAACAAAACAATATGTACCAAATCCTTACATGTTTATTCACTTCAGAAATACATCTGAAAACTATACTGATTCGGACATGCAGGATCCATCATTGATGGCTTCAAGGGCCAAATGATGTCACTTAGATTATCTATCAGTCTCCAAATGAAATCTCAGACACATTCTTTATATTGCTCATGCAACGTGTCACCACTACAGTGACATTTGAATTATTACTTATGAAACTTGGTAAATGCTGAATGATGAACTAAGATGAACGGTTGTTGGTCACGCAAAAGAACTTAACAATGCTTCTCACTTACAGTAGCACATTAAAATACTTTGCAGCTTAACAATGGTGTGAGAATGGTCTTATCGTCAGAGCAGTAACTTACTGACCGATAGCATGACGACTTGATACGTAAAGCTCTGGAGATCTACAACCAAATCTTAATTTAGTTTTGAATTACAGCACACGAATATCACGAATTATATCAGACAACATCTCGTCGTTATTTTCAAATTAATAAAACGTAGCTGGTATGTTGGAGCCACGGTGGTCTACAGTATACCTAACAGCGCCACAAAGTAAAGTTCGTTTTCGAAACTCTCAACACAAAAGAAGACTAATACAAAAGATCCCTGGCATCAACTTCTTTATATTCCCGAACACACAATGGGTGAAGGCGATAAAAAGTATACAAATTATACTTTTATTAATCGTGGACTGGGTCATTTTCATGCCATCTGAGAGTCCTGAAAACCTGGAGTCCCGAGGTACTCGTAAGATAATGACCCCGTCTATGCTCCATAACGATTGCAACAAGAAAATAATGGGCTCCGTTCAACTAAATCGAATAGGGACATAACATAGCTAGCTTTAAAAAAATTGTGACTCATACAACTTCCTTAGAGTCTTGCATTATCAAGGTATGTTTTCCCAGCCTGAGTGTCACATGGTCAGCGTGATCTTAGCCTTCTTGAATAGTGTGCAGATTCTTACATTAGACAGGACCTCAGCTGGTCTCACACAGCTGAGCGATGCCAGTTTCAACCCTCACTTCAAGATTTAAATCCTTGGACGACTCTGGAATTGAACCCAGTATCCCTAGAAAAAAAGGCATATACCTTTCATGAATACTATGGATGTAGCAGTGATGTATCTATCTGATACATAAAATTAAATTCAAATCGCCTTTATTTAAGTAAAAAGTCATCAAAAGATGGAACATTCGTCCAGCCTAGGCCGTGGGATTACTCAGACCTAGAAATGAGACACGTTCGAGGGCACGTTTTTTAAAACAATTCTTTGATTTATGGTTTAGCCAGGCTTAGATTTCAGCGTTGTTGATTCAGGTTCTATTCTCGGTTTAACGAATTTAAAATTGACGTTAGTGTCTAGAACGGGTTCGCTCAGCTTTGGAAACACAAGTGATGAGGAAAATTAGATAACATCCGACATTCGGCGGTCCTACAAGGGGCATCGTGTTAAATTGTCTCCTTCGTATGGAGTACTATGCCAACGGCCGTAGCCGTGTTGAAACACCGGATCCCGTGAGATCTCCGAAGTTAAGCAACATTGGGCGTGGTCAGGAGTTGGATGGGTTGCCACGCGCTGTTGGTGGGGGGTAAGGGAATGGAGGAGCGGAAAAGAACTGGCCACCCTACCGCACGTAAACTCCGGCTCAGGAACACCTCTGTGGAGGTTCGGACCTGCCTTCGGGCAGAATAACCCTTACCTTACCTTATGGAATACTATAGTCAATGCTCTATAGTACAACTTTTTTTATTCATGGGATGATTTAGTGTACGGTTAAGAAGTCATGTTTTATATATTAAAAATATTCTAAATGAGCATCAAATACCCCTAGGCTAATTTATTTTAAAATAAAGAGAAGATCATTAAAACCCGCTACAAGGGTAGAAGAATATTTACTGAACTTAGTAACTAACTACAGACACTTAATATGTTAAGAAAATATTGAATACAATAACATATTTCAGATTATTTCTGAAAAAGTATTTGCAGTGTATTTTCCAACCATAATTTAAGATACTATTTTAGTTATTAGTTTCCTCTCTGCTGGTATTGTTTTAACCTGTTTTGAAGTTTTCCGTACCTACACCAATTCGACCCGATATAAAAATACAGAACACACATAAGGGAAAAGGCATTTACGTCTTAGGACGATTAATGTAAGAGGTAGGATAGTATTTACAATAGGCTCTATGTTTTTTCTTTATTTCAATACATTTCTAATATCTCAATTAATCTGCAATCATCAAATATAGCTCCCATCATAAGAGATGTTTGAATGCCGTACCTCATCAATTTTCTAAATCGACAAATTTCATGTCACTGTATCAAAGAATTTCTGAACTAGCAGAGCTGTTGTTTAGTACCTCATTTTACTTGTCCGCCTCTGTGGTGTAGTGGTTAGCGTGATTAGCTGCCACCCCCAGAGGTCCGGGTTCGATTGCCGGCTCTGCCACGAAAATTTGAAAAGTGGTACGAGGGCTGGAACGGGGTCCACTCAGCCTCGGGAGGTCAACTGAGTAGAGGTGGGTTCGATTCCCACCTCAGCCATCCTCGAAGTGGTTTTCCGTGGTTTCCCACTTCTCCTCCAGGCGAATGCCGGGATGGTACCTAACTTAAGGCCACGGCCGCTTCCTTCCCTCTTCCTTGTCTATCCCTTCCAATCTTCCCATCTCTCCACAAGGCCCCTGTTCAGCATAGCAGGTGAGGCCGCCTGGGCGAGGTACTGGTCATTCTCCCCAGTTGTATCCCCCGACCAAGAGTGTGAAGCTCCAGGACACTGCCCTTGCGGCGGTAGAGGTGGGATCCCTCGCTGAGTCCGAGGGAAAAGCCGAACCTGGAGGGTAAACAGATGATGATGATGATGATGATGTAAGTTTACTTTATCATTGAGTGATTCTCATGGTCTGAAAGTGATTTATGATTTCTTTATAATTAAAACAATTTTTAAGGCAACGAACATTGTACAATTCTTTGTCATTCAGACAATGAGAGAGATTTTATATTAAATTTGGTGTTCAGTGGCTCTCTGAATTGTGATATTGTGTGAACTCAGGAGAGGACTGAGTGTAGTTCTTTCAAGCTGACGCCCTTGCGATTTTAGTATTATATTCATCAGTTTGCGAGACAGAGGTGAATATTACATTTAAAAAACTGGAATGATAGGAGCTACCATCAGTGTAATTGCTTATGACCAGGCATACAATAAAGAACAAGAAACAAAAGCAAAGCCAACTTCGTACAGGCCAAGAACGCCCTTGGAGTTCCCCTGAGGGTGGGGGCGGTAGAATAATGTTCACGGTCTCCCCAGCCTGACGTAAGAGGCGACTAAGAGGGAACCCAGGGGATCTTAACTTGGGACTTTGGGTTGCGACCACGGGACCGTTAGCTGAGTCCCGGCGTTGATTTCACTTACTTGTGTCAGTCTCCTCGCCTTCATATATCCTATCCGACCTCCCATGGTCAACTCTTGTCCTTTTATGACCCCGACGGTATTAGGTTTGCGAATTCCAGGGAGTGTTTCATTTTCACACCTTTCGTGGCCCTTGTCTTTCTTAGACCGATACCTTCATTTTTCGATGAGTCGGACCCCTTCCATTTTTCCTTCTCATTAGTGTCAATGAAGGGTGGTTACCCGGTTGTACTTCCTCTCAAAACAATAATCACCACCACCGCCCGTGGAAGAGTGGAAAGCAATGTCTTCCATCACCCGTATCTTCGCCACTCCTAGAAATTAACCGAAATTAATCTGGAACATATTTTTGTGTAGGCTGGGTCAACTTCCTGGCCATTTGTCGTTCCAGAAGTGGAAACCATGAGTCAAAATTGTTCGACTTCCTGACAGAGTATCGAACCCACGTCATTTTCTGGATGAGCCGAGCTTCCCGTACCTTCTCGACTAGGCAGCCCTTCCATACAAAGAAGGAACTCATGTAAATGCTTCGATGCTATTGGTTTTATATCGCACCCACACAGGCAGCTCTGATGGAGACAATTCGATAGGTCAGGATTAGGACTGAGAAAGAAGCGAGCATGGCCTTAATTTAGGTACAGCCCCTGCATTTGCCTGGTGTTAAAGTGGGGAAACCATGGATAGCCATCTTCAGGGCTAACAACAGTGGGACTCCAAGTCCACCCACCATCTCCCGAATGCAAGCTCACAGTTGCGTGACTGGAACCGTATTCCCAAGCAATACTACCATTCTGTACGATTAGTAGAAACCAGAGCATTCTTCACCAGTTGGTTGAGAAATAGACAGATTTCAATAGAATCATGTGAATATGGAATATATTCTAACTACAAATTTGCAAACGTCAGATACTTGTTTCTAGAGCGACTTTCTTAAAAAATGATACACCAACTCCAGCACAATATTTTTAAAACGAAAATCTGAAAACATGTTCCAATTGTTGGGATTCAAACTCATTTGTATCTATTCGATATTTAAAGTTTTCATGCGTGTGCATTTTTAAAGGTGAGTTCATGTACCAGTTGTCCGACTCGTTGGCTGAATGGTCAGCGTACTGGCCTTCGGTTCAGATGGTCCCGGGTTCGATTCCCGGCCGGGTCGGGGATTTTAACCTTCATTGGTTAATTCCAATGGCCCGGGGGCTGGGTGTTTGTGCTGTCCCCAACATCCCTGCAACTCACATACCACACATAACACTATCCTCCACCACAATAACACGCAGTTACCCACACACGGCAGATGCCGCCCACCCTCATCGGAGGGTCTGCCTTACAAGGGCTGCCCTCGGCTAGAAATAGCCACACGAAAAAAAAAAAATGTACCAGTTGTCACGTCTATAACATCTTCAGTTTTTTGAGATAAAAGTATTCTCGTAAAAGGGGTTCAACCCGTTTTTCACTTATTTTATCCCCCATAAGTGGATTATTCGAAAGCAAAAAAAATATTTGTTTCTTTACTTTTTAAAGGAGATTCCAAATACCAATTTTCACGTCTTTATACTATTAAGTTTTTGAGATAAAGACATACTCATTTTAAAAATGTACCCCCCTTTTTACCCCCTTAGGGGTGGAATATCCAAACATACTTCCTTCGTGAACACTTACACCGTAATATAAATGTATCCTTGCCGGGCTGAGTGGCTCAGACGGTTAAGGCGCTGGCCTTCTGACCCCAACTTGGCAGGTTCGATCCTGGCTCAGTCCGGTGGTATTTGAAGGTGCTCAAATACGTCAGCCTCGTGTCGATAGGTTTACTGGAACGTAAAAGAACTCCTGCGGGACTAAATTCCGGCACCTCGGCGTCTCCGAAAACCGTGAAAGAGTAGTTAGTGGGACGTAAAGCAAATAACATTATTATAAATGTATCCCCAAAATTTCATTTCGTTATGTTCAGTAGTTTTGGCTCGGCGATGATGAATTAGTCAGTCAGTCAGTCAGTCAGTCATGACATGTTATTTGATTAACCTTTCACCCTACACGGCCATACCATTAAGTCATTTTATAGAACATTAAATACCAATGTTCTGTCGAAATGAGAAATCGTTATTCTATCTTCTGTTTCCCTTTACACACGTGATATTGGAATGCAATTTCAAGATCGTTACTGTATTTTCCATGAATTTCGCTGCATTATTGCACTTATCGCAAAATAAGTAAATTTCAGTTTAAACTGGCCTTGTCGCTATATTCGCTGTAATTCGAGAAAAAAAAAACCACGAATGTCTTAATCAGGATCATATGATTCGATAAGATATTTCAAAATTTCTTCAAAATATTTTTGCCGCGTTTATCGTTAATGCGAAGAAAAAACATGCCTCTATACATATATTAAACAAAATAAAATATATCAAGCAGATTGTATTATCAAACTGCCCCGGTTTCATAAACTTATAATTACTAGAGAACTGTAGCTGTGCGAGTTCTCATTGCAGAGGGAAATGTAGCAAGAGAGAAGGATAAATCTCTTTCCAAGAAGGCAGGGTGCTTGTCTCTTTGTGTCTTGTACTTCCTTGCAAGAGATACTTCCGGCAGAAAGAAGAAGAGGATATGTAGGCCCTTTGTTTCTCGGCTATAATGAGGATGTTATATTTCATCTCACTTGAGAGACGTAGAAAAAAAAAAATCTCCCTCTTCTCCACATCATCGTAGAGGTGAGTGTAGGACCTTTCTTTGGCGAGGCTCGGTCGGTAAGGTGTATATTAAGTGACTTCTACATAACGCAACTAAATTCGTACTGCGTTAAAGAATTACGTCATATTTTGCCCTTGTCAGCATCAGTGTTAATCTTCTCACTCCCAGTTTCAAACACCCTTGCGAATGACCCAATCCCAGGTTTTTCTATATTGTTTGACAATAGCTGAAATGGGAAGACGTGTTGACTTCCAAGTTAAATCCACTGTGGGATGGAAAAGGTTACAAATAATGATTATACATTAAGGTCATAAAAGCCATAGTTGTCTCCATTTCCTAAAACACTATTCTTTACACTGGTCTGAAGAAATGTCCTCATAAGTAACTAAAATGTTTGTATTGATTAGTACGTTTATTACGTATAAGCAGTAAATTTCCTGGTTAGTACCGTATTAATGGATATAACTTACTTCTTACAAATTTTAGTTTATTCTTCCACCATATCAATACATAATTTTACTTTAAAATAATACTAGTTTCGACCGTGCATAGCGGCTATCCTCAGCTATACATCAAAAATTGGAATTAGAAGGACATATTGTCACTGTATTTTTGTTGTTTTAACTCCGGAGTTTTGTTTCGTTTATAATGACACTATGTCTTTTAATTCCAATTTTTATGATGAATAACTGAGGATGGCCGCTATGTACGGTCGAAACTAGTACCATTTGAAAGTAAATTATGTATTGACTAAGTGGAAGAATAAAGTTTGTAAATATTACGTTTTAACCTGCCTGTGATCGTTTTATACTGCATCTAATGTGACAATCACCATCTTACATGTCTACTGTCTTCTTCTGCTTCTTCTTCTAGCACTTTTCCTACACCTGTGCGCTCGCGGGTGTGAACTTGGTCCTGTTTTACAGTAAGGTGCCCTTCCTGACGCCAACCCTCTGTAGAGAGACGTAATCACTGTAGCGTGTTTGTGTGGTGATTTGTAGCGCGCTATATTCCCTGAATGTGAAGAGGAGAGAGTCGGGATAAACATAAAAACCCAGTTCCCGAGCCAAAAGAAATAATAAGACCCCATTAAAATCCCCGACCCGGCCAGGAAACGGACCCGGGACCCTCTGAACCGAAAGCCTCAACAATGACCATTCAGCCAAGGAGCCGGACACATGTGTACTGTATTGCCAACTTTAATTGTACTGCTGCTTAATGTGAGCAATTGCTCGTTGGCGCCAAATATATAACCAAATTAATAAAAATAATTAAAAAGCATTGTTTGGAAAGTAAAAGTCTAAGGGCTGGTTTACACGGGTAGAGTAGCGAGGCGAGTAGAGTGGATAGTAGAGCTACTAGCATTGTGTAAACGACTGGGATAGTAGCAAGTAGAGTAGAGTAGGTAGTACGCAGTAGAGTAGAGTGGGTTTCCGCTGTGGTAAAGTAACTCTACAACTATCCTTCCCCCTCCACCGGAACCGAGCTCCGAGAGCCTGCGGAGAGGGCCGAGGACGCTCGATTTTTCAGTTGGCGCGTCATTGGCCTATTCCATGTGTGTACTGACGGTATTCCGCTGAGTAAACTGAGCATTTTGGTGCGTTTATTTGGTGGCAAAATGAAGTGTACGAAAGAAGAAACGTGCAAATTTGTAGATCTGGCAGTGAAAAAATAATGTTTATGGAACATAAACAGCATTATTTACAGAAACTAAAATATGAGACGGGCGGCGGAAGAGGACTTGATTACGAAAATGGGTAAAAAGGGTTTTGGTTTTATGGAACTTAAACAGAATTTTTTTTTTAAAATACGATGTACCTACAACCAAGAACTGACGAAAATTCGTAAATCCAAGAAGTCTGGAGGTGGTGCCGCCGACATCTACACTCCCTCTCTTAAGTGGTTTAGTAAAGTATAATTTGCAAGGTAATACTGAAAGCCGTCCACCTCTGTGGTGTCGTTAGTGTGATTAGCTGCCACTCCCGGAGGCCCGGGTTCGATTCCCGACTCTACCACGAAATTTGAAAAGTAGTACGAGGGCTGGAACGGGGTCCACTCAGCCTTGGGAGGTCAACTCAGTAGAGGTGGGTTCGATTCCCACCTCAGCCATCCTGGAAGTGGTTTTCCGTGGTTTCCCGCTTCTCCTCCAGGCAAATGCCGAGATGGTACCTAACTTAAGGCCACGGCCTCTTCCTTCCCTCTTCCTTGTCTATCCCTTCCAATCTTCACATCCCCCACCAGGGCCCCTGTTCAGCATAGCAGGTGACACCGCCTGGGCGTGGTACTGGTCATCCTCACCAGTTGTATCCCCCGATCCAATGTCTCGTGCTCCAGGACACTGCCCTTTAGGCGAATTATTGTTTACAGTACAATGTGTCTTGAAACTTAATCTCTACACCTGGGCCGTACAAGCAACGAACAAACGAATTATATAAATAGATCAGTAATTGGGGTATTTATTGCAAAGAAGCTACTACAAATTAGGCCTACGCCAGCGTGATTTACAGTGTACTGATGGCTATTATAATTGGCCAAGAACTTCAGAGTCACCTCAAGCTTAAATCTCGGTGTTATTGCATTTCTCATCACTGTGTTTTTTTTTTTAAATTACATTTTGGCATTTGGTCCGTAAGACCATGCTGCCAGCTCTGTACATTTAGAAAACAGGAAAGTCAAAGAGCAAAATCTGTACAACATGGGACCGTTCATGGCATTATGACTAATTGGTTATGGAAAGCCACGGTACAGGAACTTTGGTTGGATGAGAACAGTTTAACTACAGACTACAGAACAAACTTATCACAATGTTAAATTAGCTTCACTTAAAAATTTGGCTATTGCTTGATATATACGGATGTCATAGCTGCTGAACAACGACGAAACGGAAGTGGGAAGTGGAACTTTCAGTTGTATAAGCGTTTGATATAAGTTGGTCACTTGTGGTTTGTATCTAGTGCATCCTAAAATTGTATGGTTGAGGTCTGCTTCTTGATTGAGGTCAGAGGTACAATTTGGGGAGTCTATGACTTTGAGTCTGAACAGATGACTGGGGTAAGATGCATGTCCAAGTCGCATTCTGATAATTGATGTCATATGGCGGCGAGTTAGAGATAGTAGACTGAACCATGGTTTCTGTGGGATGTGTCTCTGGATAGCGGCGTAATGCTTGCCTTTGATGCGTTGATTTGTTGCCCAGTAATTTGACCATTCTTTGTACATCACTGTGTTGTGTCTTTGAATTTGCGGTGTTATAGCATCTAACAGTGTCTGAAAGTTATCAGGCTTCGATCTCATACACTTTCTGTATTCTTCTTTATACTATGTCGCAAGTTCTCTCAGAATTAATGTTGATGCCCCGAGTGTATCTCTCCTAAGCCATCCTCTTACCCATTCCCTTCTTCCCTCATTTGCTTCTTCTAATGCTTCACTAACCTCTTGCATTAATATGTTTGCAAATGTCTTTAAACTGTTCGTTACGATGTGCTTGCGTCTTGACATGGTGCTACTACTCTACTGTATGACTCTACTCCAGTATGAACGATACAAGTGTCAACTCTACCAGACAGTGATAGAGTAGAGTAACGTGGCTACTCTACTATCTACTCTACTCGCCTCGCTACTCTACCCGTGTAAACCAGCCTTAATCATGAAAGAGATTTCTTTCTTCAGACGCTTTACAACCGCGGGCGTTGAATACCTATTATTACTTTTTATTTTTTTCCATCAGCAAGGGACCATACGAAAGTAACTCCGAGCAGTCAGTAAATGAGGATGTGTGATTAGAAGCGTTGGCCAGCCGCCAGTGTACCTGTTACACAGTGTTGCCAACTTCACGGATTTTCCGCTAAATTTGGCGGATTTAGAAGACTGTCGGCGGAGAAATATATCATTTAGCGGACAGCGGACTTTTTTGGCGGATTTCTAGATTTATTATCGCGGAATTTAGTGTTTTATCCATTTTACGTTTTTCTCTAAAATTTTTACTCCAGTCCGTCTCCGAGCTATTCCGTATTTCTTGTCAGGAGCTAGCAGTCACATGAGGAAAACATGTTATTTGGATTTGATGTTATGAGATTATGGTATCATAAATTTGCAATGCGTGGGGAAAGGTTACTTATCTCTTAGTTGACGAATGACGACAGATAATGAAACTGTAAGAGAGTAGCATTTTTATTTATGCTATGAAGGAAGACCGTTTAATGAACTGGCCTGTTGTGTGTGTGTGGCCCTTGCGGTAGGGGATTCACCTAGTTTGCACCTGGCAGTAAAACGGTTATAAGTTTTATCTCGCCGGCTCGCAGGCAAGGAGTTCATCCCAGTGAAACTCACGGATCAGGTGAGTGCAGGCATTTACTGTTATTATTATTATTATTATTATTATTATTATTATTATTATTATTATTATTATTATTATTATTATTGTTGTTGCTTATTTTCATTACTCATTGAGATCGGATTTCTTGACGGAATTTTAGCGGATTTTTAGTAGTATTTAGCGGATCTTGAAAATGTAAGTTGGCAACACTGCTGAGTGTTACAGCGTTTGAGAGTGAAGCATTACGGTCAACACACACTGCTTCTGTAATCCCCTCAGAACGAAAGCTGGGCAAATTTGTAAGTCAGAATACCTATGTACTGACCGTAAAAACTTTTCCGCATCATGGTGGCTGACAATAAATCATAATATAATCAGGTGACAAGCTCTGGACAGTGTTGGTGTGAAGTACGGTTATCTGAAATACGTCGTGGTGGTTAAAAGACAGGAACCATGAGCCTCATTAAAGTGAAGCGGGTAGCCATTAATACTACCGACGGAGAAAGTTCTTGCCACATGTTCTTCATGTTAAGTCCATAATCTCAGGCAAGGACTACATTAACGAGTCCACCTAGCAGATCTCGGACTAAGATGGCGTGTGGCTGCGATCAATCAAACTAATGGATCCTTCAGGCCGTTAAATAAGAAGTGCATTAGACTCGACTGCAGGATTCATGGATAGGACGAGAGAATTTACCAGGAATAAATTTACCTTCATGCCTTATACGTTGAAATTAAAGTGAATGGGATTGTTCTCCCTGTTTGCTAGAAATGACAGTGATTTTTCCCCAATGAGGAGACAATTTTGCACAAAAGGGATTGAAATGTGTGTACATTTGTTTTTCTGGTGGCGTGCCAGATGCGACCGTGCCACTAGCGGCCGCATAATCTGTAACCGTGCCGGATGCGACCGGCGTTGACAAGCAAATTGTCATTTGATAAGTTGTGTCATCACCCAAGATAAGGTAAGCTAAACGATGTGCAATGCCATTTCAATAATTCCTATAAGCAGCTACTGCCACTACTTTACATAACACTTCTGGGGGAAGTTCGTTTTACAACACGGAACATGGTGATGCGTTTACGTCTTTTCCCACCGGGCGAGTTTGCCATGCGGTTAGAGGCTCGCGGCCCTGAGCTTGCATCCGGGAGATAATGGGTTCGAATCCCACTGTCGGCAGCCCTGAAGATGGTTTTCCGTGGTTTCCCATTTTCACACCAGGCAAATGCTGGGGCTGTACTTTAATTAAGACCAGGGCCGCTTCCTTCCCATTCCTAGCTCTTTCCTATCCCATCGTCGCCTTAAGACCTGTCTGTGTCGGTGTGACGTAATGCCACTAGCAATAAAAAATATCCTAATTCTCTGAAATTATTTACGACTTAGGCCTACTTATTTATCGTGTCCTATTAATACCAGGAGTGTCCGAGGACGTGTTCGGTTTGCCTGGTGCAGGTCTTTCTACCTGACTCCCTTGGGCGGCCTGCGCGTCTGGATGTGGGATTATGATAATGAAGTAGGGAGAGATGAAACCCGGTTTCGGCACGTAGCCTACTCCTCTCGAATAATGCTTTACGTCGCCATCCGACGGCCGAATCACCATCAACAGCATCATATCCCCTCACTCCATTTCACTGCGAAAAGGTTTGGATTTGAATCCCGGCTTTTGGCATGCAATCTAGTGATTAGAAACTGTCTACCACCAACTTTCCTACCCTGCCGGCCAACATTCTGATGGTGATTTTTTTTTTCATCCACGCTAAGTGGCTCAGACGGCTCAGACGGTTGAGATGCTGGTCTTCCGATTCCAACTTGGCAGGTTCGATCCTAGCTCAGTCCGGTGGTATTTGAACGTGCTCAAATACGTCAGCTTTGTGTCGGTGGATTTACTGACACGTAAAATAAGTCCTGCCGGACTAAATTCTGGCACCCCGGCGTCTCCTTAAAACATAAAAGTAGTTACTGGGACGTAAAGCCAACAACATTATTATATTTTTCTTTCGACCAATGGCACTCGAACCTGCTAACAACGGTGTCAGAAAAGACCAAGTTAGCTACTTATAAGCAATCTGCCACTTGGTGACAGCCCTTAATGCAGATCAATTGTAAGTGATTGATGGGTCGCATGCGGCACGGTGCTTATCCGCTCGGTCGCTATTAGCACGATAATTGCCGGGTCGCATCCGGCACGGTCGCATCTGGCACGTAACCTGTTTTTCTACCCCTTAGCCCTACATTCTTTGATACAGGTTTGGGGATGACGTGGGATGAATTTACATGGCATGGCCTTACGACCGGATGCCCATTCTGAAAACAACCTCACTTCAGGAGCTTGCTACTGCTTACTACATTTCCACCTAACTGAATCCCTCCGTACCACTTTGTACCTTTCAGCAGATGATCCATGTAAACTACGAACAGCAAAGGTGAAAGATCACAGCCTTGTCTAACCCCTGTAAGTACCCTGAACCGAGAACTCATTCTACCATCAATTCTCACTGCAGCCCAATTGTCACCATAAATGTTTTTGATTTATTTTAATAATCTACCCTTAATCCCATAGTCCCCCAGTATGGTGAACATATTTTCCCTCGGTACCCTGTCATATGCTTTCTCTAGATCTATGAAACATAAACACAACTATCTATTCCTCTCGCAGCATTTTTCAAGTTACCTGGCGCATACTGAAAATCTGATCCTGACAGTCTCTCTGTGGTCTGAAACTACACTGGTTTTCATGCAAGACTTTAAATAGTATGAAAATAAGCCCATAACAATTATCATGGTGAAACTAATCAAAGGACCTATGAATAGACCGTGTTTACGCAGTTTAATAGGAATTAATGCTAGGCGGTACCATAATCAAAATAATGATTAGAACAGTCCTGAGTGGTCGAGATCCTTTTCTGACGACGCGGACCAAAGTCCCCAAAAAACGTAAAGATACCCTGCAGTTTGCCTCCTTCACATGGTAAAACCCAAAAGATAGATATCTGGACCGTGTAAGTATTAATGCAGTGCTAAGTGGCTCAGAGCAGTGCACTGGTTTTCTCAGCCCAAGTTGGCAGGATCAAACTAGGCGAACAATTTTCTCCGTCCGACCCGCGCAATGCAAGCACGCGATACGACTGTGCCTTATAGTTAAGAAATATTCCCAAACGTTCTATGAATATAACATGTAAGGTCATTAACACGTGTAATCGTTTCATATCTCGTAAGTTAGGTCTAGGCAATTTTAGGAGAAGTAGGCTTAAAATGTGATCAAAGTGGTCGATGCATAACTGTCGATTTACTCCACCATCTACCCAATAATTCATAATTATTGTGCATTAATAAAAATATGGAGACAACGAACATACAAGAATAAAAATAACAATAAGGCTTTGCCTCCAGATGATCTTAAATACCATGCAACATACGTGGGTTTCTTTTATTGGAACTTCTGGCACTATCCTTCAAGGAATTAAGTTGCATTGCTTGTTATACCTAAATATTGTCTACTAGCAACAGTTTAGTGTAAATTGATTCAAGTGCATGGATAATAATGCCAGAATCATTTAACAGAGGTTGGGTTTTATAAACTGCATTTAGTTCTACATTTTAAACTGGGTTTTGCTTTTACTTCGCACGTTCTCAATATTACTTAATCCAAAAAATTAACAAGAATATAGGTTCACTAATAATCTGAGTTACTTTTAGACTTGTTGTATATCAACAATAAAATGCACTGCTATAAATCTATAGCTGTGAGTAGAAAGTCAAAAGTAGAACTCACCATCAGCTCGGAAAATGAGAAATTAGTAATAGTTACATTTTCGGTTAGGATTTTGGTCTTCGATATGTCTCCTGCCCTCATTCGAAGGAAATGAGAAGACTGGTGTACAGTCAATCATATATCTGGATTTTCGTCGTGGTGCACACAATTCCTTGGCAATGTGACAATTTATTTCAATTTGTAACACTTTATATTTCCACAAAAACGTGCTATGAAGAAATTCCACGAGAAGCATTACGTCCCTTGATTTTCGATTGCGACGTGAAAACAACATACCTAATATAAACTATGAGATCTCATAATCTCAATAAGAGCTGTTTACGTAAATCCTGAAGTGAAAAATATAGAGAACAGGCATGCAAGGCTTAAAACTGAAGGTCTTTCTTTCAACAGCCACAATTATCCACAGAATGCTCTCAATCACTATGTATTACATTCGCAAACACAAGTTTAGCCGCCCTAATCGATCAGCTGATGGGCTTGGAGCGCTTTCTACAGTACGGCCTGTACACCAGGAAGGCAGTGCCAGTTATCTGTCCTATACGGTTATTTGTTCCTAAGGTCGTCTCGAGATCAGTTGGCGGAAAAGTGATCAGCAAAGAACAGGTGGTTTGGCTCCTGCAGTCAACAAACGATCCCACTTGGCTCGATTTAAAGCTGTAACCCCAGTTGGCTCCTATGATTTCTTAAACGTCCAAATCTACGGATGAACGAAATATATTGTCAAATTGTACTAACTAGACTGCGAAAATCAGTCTTTTAACATTGGGATTGGCGTTGTTCAGTATATTTGATGTAAGCACTCTCAGGCTCTAATGCAAGTGAGATGATATAAACCTGAGCTATACAAGTATAAGACTCCGTTTAATTTTCAGACTTAAATGGGAAATATGTTCAAGGTCGTTTTTTGTGCATTTCGAGTCATGAATATGTTCTTAAACACAGTTTGGTTTTCTGAACGTATGAACATCGATGTCTATCAAGCAATATGATCTTAATTAAGTTGCTTTATTTTGGTTGCCAAACTTACAAAATTAGGGATGGACATGGACAACTCTGGAGGAAAACAACGGAAGTCAAATTGTATACGTCTTGGGAGGCAAACGAGGTGTATCCTCTGAGATGAGCCGCCAGAAACTACTAGTTCCTACATAGAAAATCGTTATCACCTTTAAAACAATCCTTGTTAACAATTTCCAATAATGAAAGATTGCTTTCCTGGATTTCAACTATTGTACTTTAATAACTAGAAGCCCTATAGAGATATACGTTGTATAATATAATTGACTGTTTCGAAATAAATATACCTCCATGCTAGACACACTTTGTGATGCTACAATCTGTTGTTCAAAAATATCTAATTAAAGGTACAGCTACTCCATTTGCTGCAGTAGAAATAGGAAAGCCCTGAAAACTGCCTCCAGGGCCGTTGATGATAAAAGTCGAACGCACTGTCTTGCATATTCACGTTCAAGTAACACGTAGCTAACTCGATCGGTGGGTATCGTGGGAATGACTAGAGATGCCTTTATCACTCTTTAATAATTAGTAGGAAACGTAACATTCAAGTATGTTCCATGGAAATAAATTACATACCAACAGCGAGGAATAAACTGAAACGCTATTAAAGCATCGACAGCAGCTTACATTACCCACGCAGTATATGGTCGTTGCACCCCGAAATACTGCTATGTGACAATGTTGTCGGGACAATTTTTGACCCGCAGCACCTGTATCAGTACGAAATTTCGTTGAGATAGTTCATGCAATACTGAACCTTACATGACAGAACCTTTCTAGCCAGAGTTCTTTTTTTTTTTTTTTGCTAGGGGCTTTACGTCGCACCGACACAGCCAGAGTTCTAAGCTGAAATATAACCACATAGCGGTTTTTCTACACGCAACGACGATATACGCCTATAATTATCTGTTGATTAAACTAATTGATTAAATAAAGTCCTGGGCCACTTTTTTCTAATTGTTGTAACTTGTTTTGTTGACAGCTTTGGGGCAACCGCTAGACTGCGGCTGGATACGTCGACTCATTCTTCCACAACCGGTAAGTAAGACATCACTCGACTTTGACATGCATGAGAATATTCTATAAGGTATTGTGCAAGATAATATACCAACACTATAAAGGACGTGTTTCGGAGTTCTAATAACGAACTTCATGGATTTGCAGACTAGTATAGGTATGCGAAGTTTTGGTTAGATTATATTATTATTATTATTATTATTATTATTATTATTATTATTATTATTATTATTATGGCGTAAGTAAAGCAGTTACACTTTCAACTGGAAATAATTTCGACTTGCTCTTGAAATAGTTCACAAAAAACAGAAAAAACTCAACCAACTATTCATTAAAAATACAAACGACCTAAGTATTAGAAATGAACTTAGAGGCGACATAATTACGGGTACAAACTGCAGGGATGGGTACAGGATCATGAAGCAAGGAAAATAGTCCTGATAACTATAGGTCGGAATCAAACTGTATTCGAGACTTGACGTAATTACATTATAAGGTTCTTTATACTTTCCGGCTTCCAGTCTCCACACTGGATGTAAACAACTTCTTGTTTGTAGCGGTATTGCAACCGGTTGTCCTGGTACCTCTCACGTTTTCTACTTCATGCAGGCACGCGTTTACATACATGCCCGGGAGGCAGCGCGATTTTACCACGAAGCTCTTCCTAACACCAAATATTCTTCACGAATGTAGACCAGGAATAGTATCAACAACAGACTTGGAAGAATGGGGGTTGCACAGAGTAGAGGAATTGTTGGTCGGAAGTACCAGAACGTCTGCAGCAACAGAATATTTTGCGCACACCATCTTACGGCGAATATTGTATGAGAGGCAGTTATACCCCTGCCTTGGCTGCCCGCATATGATTTTCCAGCCTTCAATATATACATCCTCGAACAAGGTGGGAATAATCCACTGTTCCTTATGTGCGTTCTACCTACAGACGGATCAGGCTTTAAGCAAGGTGCTATTATGAAAATCCGCAACACACACGCTCAAGCATCAATTGAAATGGCATGTCACCGGAAATTCTCCGTCGATGCGTGGGTAGGCATCGGTTGATTGAACTATATTTCTTACCTGGTCAACTTAATGGGCGTATGTGTGATACATGCATGACGAAACTTCAGCGTACGTCCGAGTGAGTGTTCTAGAGTTCTTACGCACTAGCTTTCGCAACAGGTGTATCGGCCGTGGGTTGCCACCATCATGGCCGTCTTCTGCGAGGAAATGCTTCGTAGTATATTCACGCTGCTCCCATGCATTTTCGTAAGCATGTTCCTACATGAAATATATGTCTACAATCTCTTCGTTTGATAACGTTAGATAGCATAACTTCTTCGGATACGGCTACACATGCAAGAAGCTAATTACGTCCTCGAGGAGCTTGGTACACGGAATATAAAGCATGATGATAATTGTAGCTGTTGCAAATATGATAACGTCATATCTCGAAAATAGTTGGTTTCCGGACCTCAGTTTAATAGGACGTTTCTCCTTGTTTCATTGTTCTGTACTCACGCCAGTTGTTTGCGCCTATCATTTTGAAACTTCCTACATAGAACGAGTCCGTAAGGGAAGTTATAATCTGAAGTCATTTTTAAAATTATTTTCTAATAAAATGTAATATATTCATATTCTGAAGTTGTTAGTCGGAGTCAGTGATACATCTTCAAGTGGATTCAGAGATAAATATTCCAACATCCCTCTCGAAACAGTTGTCCAACATCAAAGCGTTGAAATATGATTCCTTCTCGTGGACTGGACATTCTACTGAAATCGGTTAGCTCTCCGTTTTAGACAGTGCAGTATTCAGGCTGAAATATGCAGAGCGGTCATATTTATCAACTATTTCTTGAGTTAGTCAGAAAATCCTAGTAGCATCATTACGGTACGTTAGCTAATATAAATCAAAATCAAAATGTTCAGTCTCATTAGTATATTCATTTTAAAATGAAATAGATAAGTCGTTAGTTCATCATTTGTGTCTTATTGAATTAAGATTAAATAGGCATAACTACGGTATAAATTGATATGCTTATAACATTTAAATGAAATATTTCACGTTTCTCCCATAAGTAGCCTACCTTTAGACATCCTTTTCCATCGACGCCGAGTACCACGATCGTATCTGTTAAAACAGCAAGTTTAGTTGCAATGATCATTATATATATTATGAAAGAAACATATTAGAAGAATAGAATAGAAATTATTTAAAGATTACCGGTATATGTCATTTCTTTAAATCTCTTCTTCGAAAAATCTTTGCATGCAAAAGTCTGAAATTTTAGAAGGAAGGTTTCAACTCCCGAATGTATTAATATACGAAGTTAACAGGTACGTATTATATAGAAAGTTGTGCATTATGCGTTTTTCACTACGGGACGTATCAAAGTCCTTACGATTAATACTGAATCTGATAGGACAAGTTTAGGATAGTATGTAACCTTTTCCATTCCAAGCCCGAGTTAACTCGAAACTTAACACATTTTTCACCCTCCCAACTTCCGAGTTAACTCGGATTTAAAATGTCACAGTCTCTCCCAGTACCAAGTTTAGTCCGACGCTGCAGTTCCGTTCTTTAACACGAGTTGTTAGCATCTCTTGTGCAGGTCTTTCGAGTTTACGCCCATGGACAACCTGTCCACCTGCGATGAAATTTAAAATTGAAAATAGCACAAACAACTAGTCGTCCAGCCAGAACAATTTACTAATGAAGGTTAACGTCTCAGACCCGTCCGGGATTAGAACCTCGGACACCATGTCCAAAGGATAGCATGCTAACCATGTTATCACGGTGCTGGGTAGTGTCCTGTGAAGATGGCAGTTGATTCTGATCATAATTGTATGCCTTGTGTCCAACGTTGACAGCAGTCTTCCTACCCAGGAGTAATAAAAGCACAATGGAGGATGTTACTTTAGATATTGTCGGGAACGTTCACAAGTGTGGCTTTTAAGATGATAGTGAATGAATCTGTGGAAAATGATCACATTTTTCAGTTAGGGGGAAAGAGGCAAGAGATAACAATTGTTAACGTTTTCCTTCCATGACTGTCCAATAACTTTGTAAATATTTTTTCAACTACTTAGCCCATATCAGCCATTGCTAAAACATCCAGAAAAGCACAGGATGGCCATGCATAAAGGTGAATAAAACTTGGTACTGGAAACGTTAATTAATAACACAATCAATGGTCAAACCGCGGGAGGAGGACTCGAGCATTTGCGAGATCGATAACTGAACTACACCTCTAACCCTTTACCCTGACTCTTACAAATTCATACAATCACTTGTTCACACATACCAATATACGACATACGCAATACAAGATGTAACGAAATCCTTGGGTAAAACTTGAGGAATGGATTTCTTTACATGAATAAAATATTAGAACAACACGTATCCGGATATGTATAATTACCGAGATTTCCGACTTTATTCTACCGCATTATAACGCATCGTACTGGTACAGTTACATTTTGTAACAAGTGTCATGAGCCATGACTAACGTCGCACTGAATACGTCTTTAAAAACCGCTCGAAAACTCTGTTCACACGCCACATAAAATGTTTAGATTGTTTAAAATCCTGCTTAAGTACCTCTTTTCGTCTTCGCGCTGTATTCCGGACACTTTAAAAATGTATGGTGTACAGAGAACTATCCAATCTGACAAGGCAGCCACAATTCACGTTTGGAGAGTTGCTGCATCATCCACAACAGTCGAATAAAGCACAGAATTTAAGTGCGATCACAGCAAAAAGTGTGGTGGTTTTAAATTAGCAACATCATGCACCTGCTGTATTGCTGTAGTCTGTGTTAGTCGTGCTATTTTTATTGTTGTAGTGATTTTCTGGCTAAAATTATGGTACACATTTTGTGTCATTTTATTTAGGCTGCGATAACAATCTTGCTGAGTGGATGAGTCAACAACCTCACCATACCTCGTAATGCCGGTACATTCCTTCTTTTACTGCAGTCCAACTCAGTAATGTAGTTTGCTACATCACGGCCCAAAAATATTAACTTGCCATATGCATTTAAAAGAAAATCTCCTGAAACAAGGCCGGATATCAGAGGATTCGGATATGAGAGATTTGTACTGTATTATCTTAACTAATTGATGCAAGGGTCACTCTGTTGACCCTTATTGTTAAGCTCATGACCATGTTATTTCACTTCCTACTTTCTAATGATACCATCTACCACATCAGCATCGTCACATCATCATCACCATCATCATCTACAACACCGTACGACTTCATGGTTAAATGGTTAGCGTGCTGGCCTTTGGTCACAGGGGTCCCGGGTTCGATTCCCGGCAGGTTCGGGAATTTTAACCAAACTTGGTTAATTCCCCTAGCACGGGGACTGGGTGTATGTGTCGTCTTCATCATAATTTCATCCTCATCCCGACGCGCAGGTCACCTACGGAGTTCAAACCAAATGACCTGCACCTGGCGAGCCGAAGTCCTCTTTTTTTTTTTTTTTTTTTTTTTTTTTTTTGTGGGCAAGTCCACGAGAGTCCCAGGGCGAAAACTATGCCCCTCTACTCATCTGTTTCAGGGGAATGCCGATGAGTCAGAAAAGTCTCTGGTCTGCTACACTAGCGGGGGAGAAACAATCTGTCTAAAAAGAGGTAGTTTTTACCTCCTGTCAGAGCTGAAACCCCCTCTTCGCTACGGGGAATGAATTAAAATTTGAGGGGGGTCGGAGAGCTATGCTATTCATCTTATTTGCCTTCTTAACAAACGGGTCCTTTCAGGGTTTAATTTGGAGGTAAAATTAGTGAGAAAGTGTTTTAATTTGGAAAAGGCCGAAAGGAATGGAGTTATTTCAAGTTAAGGCGGGTCATAGATGATCCAAGGGCCGCGGTACTTCAGACGAGTCCGCGGCTTTTTGGCTCCCATGACCTGCTTTAAGAGTAGGATGCCAGGGTCGGTTGTATTACTAGAGATGATTCTAGTTCTAAGAGTCGGAATACGAAGTTCAGTTCGTATCCTTCTGTTAGACCTCAGATATGGAGCTTTAGTCATCATACGGAGTGTATTATTTTGATTAACTGGTAATTTTGAAAGAGGAGTTTTCGCAATATAGCCGGACACATTCCGGCACTAAAAGCCATATGCCATTTCAATTTCAATCTACAGCACCATTATCATCTTGTAAGGCATCCCTCTGAAAAGGATGAACGGCATTTACAGTGACCAGGAAACTGCATGTTATTGTGGCGGAGAAAAGCATTTAAAAAAAGCATTTGATAAAGTTGATCACGGTATAGGTAAAAATTCAATAACATATCATGTACTCTCTCATACCCCAATCAAATTATTTCGATAATATCTCTCTGATACGCAACAATTTGTATAGAGGGTACGACCCTGGGTGTTTTAATACTCGCTATGTGTCCCTCAGGGTTCAAATGTATTGGAATTCGCAGGCAACGTAAACATCCTCAAAACCATTCAGTACTGAGCTCCATAGCTGCAGTCGCTTAAGTACGGCTAGTATCCAGTGTTCGGGAGATGGTAGGTTCGAACCCCACTGTCGGCAGCCCTGAAAATGGTTTTCCGTGGTTTCCCATTTTCACACCATGCAAATGCTGGGGCTGTACCTTAATTAAGGCAACGGGCACTTCCTTCCGAATCCCAGCCCTTCCCTGTACAGTCGTCGCCATAAGACCTATCTGTGTCGGCGCGACGTAAAACAAAACAAAAACCCATTCAGTCATAGAAGGACTGTAGATTTCTTCAGAAAAAATTCGAAGTCATATGATATTGGAGCATTAGTAAGAAGTCGGATTTTAACATAAACGCGTGTCATGTCATTGTATTTTCTAAGATTAAAAGTAACACTGATCACTCACATAATATTTTGAATACTAACTTGTCAGTGAATTCTATCAGAAATACTGGTGTGCACTACAACGCTGAACTGATGTCTCTGTACATATAAACGAAGTAGCTGCAGACACCTACAGAGTGCTAGAACTTATTAATAAGAGATGCATATGTGGCCTCACTAATCACGAGGCAATCAAGTTATGGTACAGCTCGTTTGTAAGAAGTCGGTTAAAATATTCATCGCTCATTTGTAATCCCAGATATAAAGTTTATGAAAACACAGTTAAAATAATGCAAAAAAAAAATCTTAGATATCTTCCATACAAAGTAACTAATAATTACCCTAAAATTTGGTTGTTACGATGATTTAAAGGAACTGCGTGGCTGTAAGTCCTTGGCAAACAGAAAAGTAATCGCAGTTCCTCCATTTATCTATAAATTATTTAACAATATTACTGGTTGCTCTAGTTATCACTCTTGTTCAACTTGTCTGTCTCAAATCCATCTAAACGTCCAAGATATATTACCCTCTGTTGTTCAAGACCATGAACCCAACAACACAGTCATTTTCAAATGTTGAAGTCAAGGAAAATACTTAATATCTTTATAAATAAATTTGTAGGGGGTCCGCTGTCTGTAATTTCGTTTGGTTCGCCAATTTTTCAGATATTTATCGGTTTTAGGTCAACTTAAGACAGAATCGGTGGTTTTTATTTTTCGTGTCTGTGTGTTTGTTCCACCATCATGGCGAAACAGCTAGATATATCTCAACCACACTTCATATTTAGAGTATACTAATCCCCAGGAAGGTTCCGATATGCATATCATTTTAAAATCTTTGCACAGATGGGGGGTTTATAGGAAAACCAGAACGGTTTTACTCCATTTTCTCTTATACTATTGATTTTCTGTAAACTCCGTGGACCATACGTGAAACTCTCTTCATTATAAACAACTTCTGTTATGTTCATAATTTACCTTACTCTTCAAATGAAGGAGAAATTTACTATTTTCTGTGGATATTATGCTCTGCATTGAGTGGCTGACAGACCGGCAACGAACCTACAGGTTACCATGGCAACGTCTCTAACTGGTTGCCAGCAGGGAAGTAACGTATTGCCACTTTCCTCATCAATCCTTTAAATTCGTGGTTGTTACTTGGGTAGAAGGCAAGAGAGGCGTCAATCGGCCATTCTGCGGGATATTGGCGCGATATCGTTGGAGGTTATAACCGTCCTCGAATAGCTTAAATAAAAACACCATTAGTCATCTTCTCATCCGTTTAGCTAAGAATCCATGCGCCTAAACTTCTCATCTGTTACCACTTTCTTATATCCATAACTCACACCGGCATCATTTATTGAGGGGCATTTGATTTTCCAATACATTTACTTGGTATTTACATATTTGTCGTCATTCGGCTGTCCTCAGTTATAATCGATTTTCTATTAATTTCAAGTTTCTTAACTGTATTATTTTCTTCCTTAATTACTCCGTATGTATGCGAGTGCTAATCCCGAAAGCTGGACACTCTTTTCTTTCAGGAAATATTCTAAACTATGCAAATGTATAACTTTCGGCCCTGGGAAATATCAAAATATGGATACAATTTTAACGACGGTGCAGATCTTCATTTCGGAATAATTGGTGGCTAATCGGTAAGTCGTATCACAAATCAGAAAGCACAATCGCGTTTCATTTTGGAGAGATCTACAACTTTGGTACTATGATTTATTGTCGTTTCTATACGTTACACTTTAAATACAGCTGTATTTCTCGATTTCAGTTAATTTTGTACTTTTTCACGTATATTTGGCACACTTATAGGAAGGACAGAATCATGACATTCGGCACGCACATTGACATGGCCAGTGCCCATGTGATAGCCAAATTGTATTATTCTAGCTGTCACATGAGTATCAAAAATAAAAAGTAGTATGTGAAAACTTTACAAAATTTCACCCCATTCAAAGACTCTAACTCAATCTAACCCATGTCATAGGACCAACCCTGCGGAACACTGAAAGAGGCGCCTGATAGTGAAGTCCGTTTGTAGATATGTCGTACAGTTTCAAGGCAGTAACTCTCGAAATAAAGGTCTGCACTTCTAGCGTGTGTCTGTACATTGACTATTTTGGCGAATTTTCCGTACAGTTATCCGTTTCAGGTGCAATACTGAAAATCTGCATATTTTTAGCTTTGGTGTCTGTCTGTCTGTCTATAACTTGGAAACTACTCGATATACATCCACCAAACTTCATATTTAGAATCCACTTGTACTTGGGTAAGTTTTAGGGTAAATATTGTTTCTAAATCCCTGCAATGACTGGGGGTTTATACGAAACAGAAACCGTAATTTTGCACTCCCACAAAATAGGCTATACACAACCAAACTTAATGGAAATTTACCTGCCTTGAAGGAAATTAATTTCTAAACTTTTTTTCTCCTGTGCATACTTTCGATACGAGGATTAATAAGGGAGATATCATCAACGGACCGTTTTTCGGTACAAGTCCCACCGGACTTAACTCAAGAGCGGGTGCGTGTAAAGCGTATTTCTTACAACTTGAAAATTACTGAAGTTATTTGAACCAAACTTTATATTTAGCATCCACCTGACCAAAGGTAGGTTTTATAAGTCCGTAACATTTCATGTTCCCGGAATGGACTGGCGGCTTATAGAGAACCGGAATTATGTTTTTACTCTTCCACAATATATAGAGTACAAGAACAACCTGACTGGAAATCGACCAAACTTGATGGAAATCCATTTCTAAAAATTTTCTTCATGTGCATTTTTTTGACAGGAGGATTCATAAGGAAGATATCATGAACGGTCGGTTTTGCAGGTTAAGTCCAGCGGACATAGCCCAAAAGTTGTTGTACGTGTGTACGACTGTGTGCCTGTACATTGATAATTTTGGCGAAATTTTCGTACAGTTGCCCGTTTAAGGGGTAATACTTTATTGGTTTAGATTCCTGAAAGTCCTAATTTTTACCCTCCTCGCCCAAAATCCAGCTTGCGGCATAATCTGCCAGACGAAACAAGAAGTTTGGCAAAATTATACGTTTTAGCCTGTAACGGACGGAAAATTTCCAAGACCTTTAAATTTTTCACTTTTTATCCCCGTAGAATATCGAAATATGGAGGCAATTTTAATGATGGTGCAGACCTTCGGGAAGTCCCATCACATAACGGATGGCACAATCTCCGTTCAATTTGGAGTGATCTACAGCCCTGCTCTTACGACTTTTTGTCGTATATGTATCCCTTTTACGTTTGATTTTTCTCTATTTCTCGAGGTTAAGTAAATTTGGACTTTTCACATGCATAATTCATACTTTCAATCACTTATAGGAGAGATAGAATCCTCAAACTATACACGAAAATTGGCCCACCTAGTAGCCATATGAAAGCCAAAATTGTCTCTGCTATTGTAATCAGTACCCTCCACACCAACTTTGACTGGCAGTAGGAATGGGGTCCTTCTCCAACTTCTGTGTAACTGGCATTAGTAAGAAAGGCCTACCATTCTAATATAATGAATAATTCGTCTCGATTTGACTTGCAGAAGTCAAGGAAGCATGCAGTTTTGTTTAAAACTCCCCTATCCGATTGTGTTTGACTGTAGGCAAAGGTGCCCGCCATTATAAACCAATGTACCTATCTAAAATGTGACTGGCATTAGGTATAGTGGCCTGCTATTTTGATGGGAGCTCACCAACTTGGTGTGACTGGCAGTAAGCTGGCTGGCAGTAGGAAAAGGGGCCTGTCATTATAATAACTGCACAACTCAATTTCGACAGGTAGTAGGGAAGTTGCCTGCCATTGTAATAACAAGTCCTCAACAGTAATCTGTCTGGAAGTAGGAAAGGGGGCCTGCCATTTAAACGAAAACTCCCCAAATCAATTGTGACCGCGAAGTAGGCAAAGGGTCCTGCAATTATAATGTAAACTTCCCAATTCGATCGTGAATGGCAGTAGGCAAGTGAGCCTGTCGTTAGCATCATAAATCCGTAACAAACACTTTACATTGGAAACAACGTTTGGGGACATCCTCGTGCTGTTTCTCGGGTAACGCTAAGAGACATGCAATTTTAAAATAATCTTATTTACTGCATGTACAGTATTTACTTCGATATTAGAATACAATATAGAATGCCGTAGCGAAGCACGGGTACATTTGCTAGTATGGTAATGGGTACAGACTAGCTATATTTGCAATTACATACTCTTTCATACTATACAATGTAAACATATAACTTAAACCAAATCAAACCCCATGGCGCAACAACACCGAAGGGCCTTGGTCTACCAAGCGACCGCTGCCCGCTCAGCCCGAATGTCTGCAGATTACGAGGTATCCGTGTGGTCAGTACGACGAATTCTTACGGACGTTATTCTTGGCTCTCTAATCGGGACCACCATCTCACTGTCATATAGCTCCTCAAATGTAACAACGTAGGCTGAGTGAACCTCGAACCAGTTCTCAGATCCAGGTAAAAATCCCTGACGTGGCCGGGAATCTAACCCGGGGCCTCCGGCACACTACCCCTCACACCGCGGAGAAAAATATTTTCTATTCTAAATTAAAACCCCTCTCTGTTGACTGCTATTGTTAAGCTCACAGTTTTTGTTCACTTCTTTGTTTCTGCTGATATCATCTACCTCACAATTATCATCTTCGATAAGATCATTACCATCATCATTTATAATTATAGTAATAATACAGGTTTTAGATTGTAATATAAATAATTTGTTAAAATATATGCATATATAACTAACTATTTGTAATAGTTTCCAATTGTCGATGTTACGTACTGACGAAAAGTGCATTATTAATACATATGACTTTATTTTAACAAGGAGTACCACTGGAGTTAATATAATTTTAAGTTGTTCTTTCTAATCAGGTAATATAATAGTATATGTAAATTATGTGTTTCAAATCATAAATAAATAAATAAATAAATAAATAAATAAATGAATAATTTAAAACCCGAGAACGGATGTTTATTACGTCGTAGCTACAGTTAAACGGCGGAGGAGTGAGGATAATAATCGAAAGTTCGACCTCAAGGAATGAAATAAATGGGAACTAGATGGAAGTCACATTAGACCAAACAATCTAGTCAATTTGTCTGTGATGAAGTTAACCTCATTTGTCGATCGAATTTCAAACTAGATAATTCAACGCCGATTATTATTCAGAAAGTAAACATACATCGGCGACGAGAAGACCGAATCTCTGTTTCATCTGATGCAAAGGCAAATCGATTCTGTTTCAGAACGTTTCCTTGTACAACGAAGATAACCCTGGAAATACCGAGGTCAGCAGAACAGATGTGAAAATAATATTCTTCACTCCGCCGCATCAGGCTGAGTGGTTCAGTTGGCATAGGCGCTCAACGCTGGCCTTCTAAGCCATAGTTCACTAGCTCGATCACAGCTCTGTCCTGTGGTATTTGAAAGTGTTCAAATACGCCAGCCTTGCCTCGGTTCATTTATCATATCAGCACGCAAAAAAAAAGAATACTGTGAGACAAAATGTAAAAACCCTGGCAACCTTGAAACCAGTAATATAGTAAGTGGTTCTTAAAACCATTATTATTATTATTATTATTATTATTATTATTATTATTATTATTATTATTATTATTATTATTATTATTATTATTATTATTATTATTGCTAATTGCTTTACGTCGCACCGACAAAGAAAGGTCTTATGGCGACGATGGGATAGGAAAGACCTAGGAATGGGAAGGAAGCCACCGTGGCCGTAAGTAAAGTAGAGCCCCAGCATTTGCCTGGTGTGAAAATGGGAAACCACGGAAAACCATCTTCAGGGCTGCCGACAGTGAGGTTCGAACCCACTATCTCCCGATTACTGGATACTGGCCGCACTTAAGCGACTGCAGCTATCGTGCTCGGTATTATTATTATTTTGTAATGGCTTTGCGCCGCATTAACTCAGATAATTTTTATGGCGACGACGTGACACGACAGGACTCGGACTGGAAAGAAAGAACCCATGGCCATAATTTACAACCTCAGCATGTGCTTGGTGGTGTGAATATGGGAAAGAGCGGAACACCACCTTCAAGGATGCCGATAACGGGGTTCGAAGCACCATTTCCCGAATGCATGCTCAGAGTTGTGTGACTTGGACCGCGCAGCCAACTCGCTCGGTTGTAAGCAAGCAAGTTTACATTTTTACGTGACTGATGATATCATGATCATTGTCATGCGGACTCCACTTCAATTATCAACACCGAGATATGACATTTCATGCAAATACATTGGCCGGGATTCGAACCGTGGCCGCCATGGAGAAAAGCCATTGACAATGTTACTAGACTATCTTCAAAAAGAGGGGGTTTAGTTTATTCACAAAGGCTTTTACAACGAACACTGAGAGGCAAAACGCTTCGTGATCAAGATTTATGCATGTTACCATCGTCATCATCAAAATTGTGTTTTGCATGTTACCATCGTCATCATCAATATTGTGTTTATCACTCAAGAAAATAAATGGTTAGGACATTCCTAAAAGTATGACCAGTGTTATGTGGGAGAATATTTATGAAGGCTATATATATATAGCATTACCATTACAGCTCAGCTTACAGAGAAGCTGGAAGTGAGCTCAGTCGGACGAAACACAAGCCTAGTCTACTCAAATGAAATACTACATTATTCAGCAGGGAGATCCGTGGAGAATGACAAAGAGATGAATCCTCACTGGCCACGTGGGAATAAGTCCAAGTGGACAGTTGACATAAAACATACAAGACAGTAACAAGTTTACACACTAAATTGCATTCGTGAGCACGTCTGTGGCTGGAATGGGTTCCAATCTAAACTGAAACTAAATGTAATTATTAACAGTTTAAAAGAGGACCTCCGATTTTACTACGCCAAACGTAGCCTTTTAGGTCACATCTGAACGTTTTATTCTTTAATTATTTACCTTTAGGGAACACCTTCCTACGTTTCTAGGTCAACACCATTTACCATCCTAGCCAGCTTGCTAGAGGTTACAGCTCATTTGATAACATATAAATTGTTTAATGAAATGAAATGAAATGGCGTATGACTTTTAGTGCCGGGAGTGTCCAAGGACATGTTCGGCTCGTCAGGCGCAGGTCTTTCGATTTGACACCCGTAGGCGACCTGCGCGTCGTGATGAGGATGGAATTATTATGAAGAAAACACATACACCCATCCTCCGTACCAGCGAAATTAACCAGTGATGGTTAAAATTCCCGACGCTGCCGGGAATCGAACCCGGGACCCCTGTGATCAAAAGCCAGAACGCTAACAATTTAAACATGGAGCCAGATAATTGTTTAATAACCTCATCGACAGTACATATTTGATTTCTGAATGTAATATACAACTCCCACTCTCTTCCCTGCAAGTGAAAATTCGCACTATTGCGCTTACCGCAATGTAGAGGCCAAACAATCACATTTGACCAATTGCTTAAAAGTACGACTGTTTATAGTGTATTACACTGACTTATTTTCACGTCATTTTTAACGAGGCCGCCTGATCGCCATGATCGTTAAGACGTTGAAGTCTAAAGGGACTGACAGTGGTTAGCTGGTTCGAGTCCTGTTGGTCGAACAAATGTTCACCATCCGAATGTTGGCCGACAGGGTAGGGGAGGTGGTGGCATACCATTTATAATCACTAGATTGCATTAAATTCCAAATCTCTCCGCCGTACTCATATGGAGTGAGGGCGTATGGTGATCGTGATTCGTCCGTCGGATGGAGACGTTAAGCCTTGAGCAGACCCCTTGGTGCTATTCGATAAGAGTAGTCTATACCCTCTCCCTTCCTGCTATCATATATCACGTCATTCATTTCATCTCATTAACTCCTCTGACGAGGTTGACGTCAGAAAGGGCATCCGGTCGTAAAAAACCGCCATGACAGATCATCTCACCTCATACCCGACCCCGTAGAGAAACGGAACAAGGGCTGGGCAAACAAACAAACAAACAAACAAACCTTCAGACGTTTTTTTTTTTTTTTTTTTTTTTTTTTTTTTGCTATTTGCTTTACGTCGCACCGACACAGATAGGTCTTATGGCGACGATGGGATGGGAAAGGCCTAGGAGTTGGAAGGAAGCGGCCGTGGCCTTAATTAAGGTACAGCCCCAGCATTTGCCTGGTGTGAAAATGGGAAACCACGGAAAACCATCTTCAGGGCTGCCGACAGTGGGGCTCGAACCCACGATCTCCCGGATGCAAGCTCACAGCCGCGCGCCTCTACACGCACGGCCAACTCGCCCGGTTTCAGACGTATTAATCGCTGACACAAACTGCTTTTCTCAATCACATGTCAATAAGAGGAGGTCTGAGTAAGTAAAATATCTTTTTACGCAGGCAAACAACCGCGCAATTTAGAATGAATAACTTATAATTGACCCGGATACACCGACGTATATTTAGATCACGGATAGCTCTGCCAAGATATTCCCTCCCGAGATGTGAGGTTCGTGTATCATACTCAGGCGCTTAAGTATCACTAGCATATTAATTAACGTAAATACGTGATTCTAGTGATTGGATTTATATCTATGAAAGTAAAAAGCTGATTTCTACGCTGTTCCATTCACTCTTCCTATCTTGGACATGTGCAGTAACTTTATTGGCCACATAAATCTAGCCGCTCCAATAGTAATCCCTAAGAGAAGGAGCACCTAGAAACCTCGGGGTACAGGATATCTCGCTGGTATCCTGAATGTTGAAGAATGATAGTTAAAAGAAAACTCTGCTTCAGAACTTACAGGAGATCGCCTTCCTGTGACAATTCCACAGCCTTCAAGAAACAAGATGCCGAAACAAAACGGTTCCTAAAATACCGGAAGAATTACTAGAAATCATTTTGTAAAATCTATCCAAAGAGACTACCTTCCTTTAATTTTTGACCATGATAAATACATTAAAAATGAAATCACCACTGCCTCGAGCAGCCATCTCGTGCATGGAAGAACTTGCGAATATCATCCTTCCTTCTAATGTTACCCATCGGTTTGTACTGGCAAACACAGGACATTCTGATAGTGCCATTTACACTGAATAATAATAATGTTATTTGTTTTACGTCCCACTAACTACTCTTTTACGGTTTTCGGAGACTCCCAGGTGCCGGAATTTAGTCCCGCAGGAGTTCTTTTACGTGCCAGTAAATCTACCGACACGAGGCTGACGTATTTGAGCACCTTCAAATACCACCGGACTGAGCCAGGATCGAACCTGCCATGTTGGGGCCAAAAGGCCAGCGCCTTAACTGTCTGAGCCACTGAACCCGGCTTTACACTGAATGAACTCGAGACTGTCTTAGAGGTCTTCAAATACGGCATCTGGCTATGACCTCATACACTGTAGTATGGTGTACCATAGAAGCTGCTCCTGAACCTCTTCAACGAAATTTGGGTTAATTGAACTGGATCACACGAATTGTTGTTTCTATTTTGATGCCGGGAAGGACCGCAGTTGTTCAGCGTCTTATGGAACCATAGTATTGGCATCGTGCGTCGCTAAAACTTTCGAGCTTCTCGCAAAACCACGACTAGAATGGTGATTGGAGCGTAACAAATTGGCGTAAAAAACCCAATTCGGCTTTGAAATGTCCCGTAGCACACTCGTTCATGTCATCGTTATAACCACTGACATAGAATGGATAACACACAGCAATTTTTCTGGACATATCTGGAGCCTATGACAGTGTTTGAGAAAGAAATGTTTACAACATGTTGTGAATCATACATGCAAACCGAGAGCGCAGAGACTCAGCCTTACCCACTTCGGCTAGACGAGATTCTCGCTGTTTTGACTGCCGAAATCACGACTCTCGGGGACAGAAATATCTATCCTTGCACACAACATAATGACAAACCATCTGTTAATGTACTTGTTTATTTTGATGCTGTATGGCCTTCGAACAGGCCTGGTGTAGGTCTTTGGAGTTGACATCAACGTGGACCTGCACATCCGTGAGAATGGGCCCCTATCTGGAATAAAATCTAATGTTGAGGATGGCACAACATCCAGTCCCAGTGCCAGAGTAAATAACCAACAAAGACTGAAATCTCCGAAGCGATTGGGAATCGAGACAAGGTTACCTTGGATCAACCGAAATCACGCTAACCAGTTAGTTACAGAACCGGATAGCTAACAGAGGAAATTCTAATGAATGAAACTAAGAAACTTTGAATTTAACTTGTTTCTTGTTACGACAACTAATGGCAATCCAAGGGAGACGATCCTCTTGAAAAGCTCACCTAATCGTCCGCGGACTAACTTTTGTAGAGGGGTCAATAAAACGGCGCACACCCAGTCCCCGCATGACGATCGCTGTTGCACTAACGTGGCCGTAAACATCTCTAATGCCTCAATCACTTAGCCTAGACGTCCTCGAGGGAACTTATCTTATGGCATTAAATTCTCAGGAAAGGACTGGTGGGAAATCTATCGTGCAATTCAGTTCTGGACATAAATGTGACGTTTCGAGATGATACCTTTATATTTAATACCACTGGCTTACTTTCATCCCGTTCAAATAAACAAACACATTACTTTTTCACTTTAAATGTTCAATGGTCAGCATACTGGCCATCGGTTCAGACGGCCCGGGTTGGATTCCCGGTCGGGTCGAGATTTTAACCTTCATTGTTTAACTCCAGTGGCCTGGGGGCTGGGTCTTTGTGCTGTCCCCAATATCCCTGCAACTCACACACCACACATAACACTATCCTCCACCACAATAACACGCAGTTACCTACACGTGGCAGATGCCGTCCACCCTCATAGGAGGGTCTGTCTTACAAGGGATGCATCTCGGCTAGAAATAGCCACACGAAATAAATAAAACTTTAAATAAATGTAAAAATGTCTAGTAAATTGAGAAAATGATTTATATTTAACAAGTTATGGCGAAAAAATTCCAAGTTCTTGCAGAACTCTTCTCTTGATTTAAAATATCAAGCATATCAACAATGAGGAAACCAACATCGATACCTCACAAAAACAGCACCAGTACAGAGAGGTATGGAAGGGAATAAAACATACACAGTTTCTCGTACTGGGTAAAAATGCTTGTTAACTAACTGAAATAATATCCAATCCATATAAAGAAAATAGCAGTTGTGTCTGCACTTTGCTAAGAATTTTTAAAAGTTGGTACTTCTGTGTCGGTTATGAAAATCCACAGCCTGTTTCCAGTCATTCGAGCGGGTCAGGAATGGAATGAATGAAGCCCCCATCTAGCGGCGAGGATAGGAATTGTGCCGGCTGCCGATGCCTGTCGCACTCCTCTGGGGCAATGATTAATGAATGACAGATGAAATGAAATGATATTGGAGAGTGTTACTGGAATTATATATATGACAGGGAAAACCGTAGTACCCTGAGAAAAACCTGTCTGCCTCCGCTTTGTCCAGAACAAATCACACAAAGTGACCGGGATTTGAAATACGGAACCCAGCGGTGAGAGACCGGCGCGCTGCCGCCTGAGCCACGGAGGCTCTCTGTGTCGGTTATATCCATAATAATAATAAGAAAATACAACTTTTAAATTTCCGTCATGTATGTGTATGTATTGCACCCGATTGCGTATGTGTGCAAGTACGCATGTCACGAGAAAATGGTCGAACAAAATTTAACGCAAGTCGACGCTTAAGTTCAACGGAGAAGGAACTACGATGTAGGATATAAATAATTTTATTCACGCTGGGTGAAATAGTAGTTTAGGAGAAATTCTTAAATTAAAATTTCTAATATCGTCGGTAATACCAATCCAGTCAATAAATGCAACAATACATAAGTTGTGGGGAAAAAATCCTATATTATGCGATGTACATCTTCATTCTGCGATGATTAATAAAAGAAAATTTTAGATTTTGGTTCTTTTTCACTTATTTCCTGTGTCCCACCGTTGTTTATGGTAATTTTACCGAAGAATCCTTTTAAATAAACAGGGGGGGGGGGGGGGGGGGAATAGTCATTTCTGACCTTCCATGGGTCATATATTTTTATTGCAGTAGAAAGGTTACTGGCCTCTATACTTAAAAGTACTGTCTGTCCCCAAGTAGGCCGTGAGCGGACTTGTGCATACTGTGCCATCTAGGGGAGTTACCTTGCCAAATGCAACAGCCTCTGTCTGGTGAGGAGTAGCTAGGGATGCGGAGTGCTTCCGTCAAATGGGCCTACTACCAGTGCCGGTTGTAACAGATGGGACGAGGGCGAATGAAGTCAAAACTTCACTGAAGCAATCCTGCTTACGGCCGTCGACTGAGGGGCATTTCCTCAAAGTCAATACGCGTGTGCAACTTCGCGGTCAGAGAGAATCGAAACTGAATGTGGTACTTCTAAAAATTCGATAAGGGCGATAATATGACCAAATCTGCATCACTGACCAACATCGTTCAGACTCAGGAGACTGTTTTTGAAGATTTACATAACATTCTTGGTGCTCGAAAAATATTGCTTTTTGAACGAGCCATTTTGGGTCCAAAGTGAATAAGTGGCAGAAACGAATGGGAAAAAGATGGCACGAATTCCCGGGGAAGATAAACTACATGCCAGTTACCTTGCTCGCGAGAAACAACGATTCAGTTCATCATTAAGTTCCTCAATTTTCTATTTCGGCACCTGGCCTGCTAGCACATACAGTTACATTAAAATCAGACGAGCTGATAATGATCTAGAGAAGGGATGGCGAACCTATGACACACGTGCCACAAGGTGACACATGAACACGACTTCTGTGGCACGTCATAAAACAATACTAACATAATTTAATTCTGTCTGAGTGGCTCAGACGGTTGAGGCGCTGGCCTTCTGACCCCAACTTAGCAGGTTCGATCCTGGATTTGAAGATGGTCAAATACGTTAGCCTCGTATCGGTAGATTTACTGGCACATAAGAGAACTCCCATGGGACCTAATTTCGGCACCTTGGCGTCTCCGAAAACCGTAAAAAGGTAGATAGTGGGAAGTAAAAACAATAACATTATTATTAAACATATTGTAATGTTTTACATACATACATACATACATACATACATACATACATACATACATTATCATTATAGACTGTTATGCCTTTCAGCGTTCAGTCTGCAAGCCTCTGAGAATTTACTAAACGTCGCCACAATCCTCGATTTGCAACTAGTGTTGTGGCCTCATTTAGTTCTATAACTCTTATCTTTAAATCGTTAGAAACCGAGTCTAACCATCGTCATCTTGGCCTGCCTCTACTTCTCTTACCCTCCATAACAGAGTCATTATTCTCCTAGGTAACCTATCCTCCTCCATTCGCCTCACATGACCCCACCACCGAAGCCGGTTTATGCGTACAGCTTCATCCATCGAGTTCATTCCTAAATTAGCCTTTATCTCCTCATTCCGAGTTCCCTCCTGCCATTGTTCCCACCTGTTTGTACCAGCAATCATTCTCGCTACTTTCATGCCTGTTACTTCTAACTTATGAATAAGATATCCTGAGTCCACCCAGCTTTCGCTCCCGTAAAGCAAAGTTGGTCTGAAAACAGACCGATGTAAAGATAGTTTCGTCTGGGAGCTGACTTCCTTCTTACAGAATACTGCTGATCGCAACTGCGAGCTCACTGCATTAGCTTTACTACACCTTGATCAATCTCTCTTACTATATTACCATCCTGGGAGAACACACAACCTAAATACTTGAAATTATCGACCTGTTCTAGCTTTGTATCACCAATCTGACATTCGATTCTGTTGAATTTCTTACCTACTGACAATTTAGTCTTCAAGAGGCTAATTTTCATTCCATACTCATTGCACCCATTTTCAAGATCCAAAATATTAGACTGCAGGCTTTCGGCACAGTCTGCCATTAAGACCAAGTCGTCAGCATAGGCCAAACTGCTTACTACATTTCCACCTAACTGAATCCCTCCCTGCCATTTTATACCTTTCAGCAGATGATCCATGTAAACTACGAACAGCAAAGGTGAAAGATTACAGCCTTGTCTAACTCCTGTAAGTACCCTGAACCAAGAACTCATTCTACCATCAATTCTCACTGAAGCCCAATTGTCAACATAAATGCCTTGGATTGATTTTAATAATCTACCTTTAATTCCATTGTCCCCCAGTATGGCGAACATCTTTTCCCTCGGTACCCTGTCATATGCTTTCTCTAGATCTACGAAACATAAACACAACTGCCTATTCCTCTCGTAGCATTTTTCAATTACCTGGCGCATACTGAAAATCTGATCCTGACAGTCTCTCTGTGGTCTGAAACCACACTGGTTTTCATCCAACTTCCCCTCAACGACTGATCGCACCCTCCCTTCCAGGATGCCAGTGAATACTTTGCCTGGTATACTAATCAATGAGATACCTCGATAGTTGTTGCAATCCTTCCTGTTCCCTTGCTTATAGATAGGTGCAATTACTCCTTTTGTCCAATCTGAAGGTACCTTACCAACACTCCACGCTAATTTTACTACTCTATGACGCCATTTCATCCCTGCCTTCCCACTGTACTTCACCATTTCAGGTCTAATTTCATCTATTCCTGCTGCCTTATGACAATGGAGTTTATTTACTATCCTTTCCACTTCCTCAAGCATAATTTCACCAACATCCTTTTCCTCCTCCCCATGAGCTTGGCTGTTTGCATCACCACCATGATGATTTCCTTTTACATTGAGAAGATGTTCAAAATATTCCCTCCACCTCTCCAGTGATTCCCTGGGATCTATTATGAGTTCACCTGAATTACTCAAAACACTGTTCATTTCTTTTTTCCCTCCCTTCCTAAGATTCTTTATTACTGTCCAGAAAGGTTTCCCTGCTGCTTGACCTAGCCTTTCCAGGTTATTACCAAAATCTTCCCATGACTTCTTTTTGGATTCAACAACTATTTGTTTCGCTCTGTTTCTTTCATCTACGTAAAAATCCCTGTCTGCCTTGGCCCTTGTTTGGAGCCATTTCTGATAAGCTTTCTTTTTACGTTTACAGGATGCTCTCACTTCATCATTCCACCAAGATGTTCGCCTTTTCCCATCTTTACACACAGTTGTTCCTAGGCATTCCCTTGCTGTTCCTATTACAGCATCCTTGTATGCCACCCATTCACTTTCTATATCCTGAACCTGCTTACTGTCTACTGTTTGAAACTTCTCACTAATCATATCCATGTACTTCTGTCTAATTTCCTCGTCCTGGAGACTTTCTACCCTTATTCGTTTGCAGACAGATTTCACTTTCTCTACCCTAGGCCTAGAGATACTTAGTTCACTACAGATCAGATAGTGATCTGTATCATCGAAAAATCCGCGAAAAACTCGTACATTCCTAACAGATTTCCTGAATTCAAAGTCTGTTAAGATATAGTCTATTATGGATCTGGTACCCCTAGCCTCCCATGTGTAGCGGTGAATAGCCTTATGCTTGAAGAATGTATTCGTAACAGCTAAACCCACAGAAGTCCAGCAAACGCTTCCCATTCCCATTAGCTTCCATATCTTTCCCACATTTACCAATCACCCTTTCGTATCCTTCAGTTCTATTCCCAACTCCCGCATTGAAATCGCCCATTAGCACTATTCTATCCTTGCTGTCGACCCTGACCACGATGTCACTCAATGCTTCATAAAACTTGTCAACTTCATCCTCATCTGCACCCTCACATGGTGAATACACGGATACAATTCTTGTCCTAATTCCTCCCACTGACAAATCTACCCACATCATTCGCTCATTTACGTGCCTAACAGAAACTATGTTGCGTGCAATGGTATTCCTGATAAAGAGCCCTACCCTAAAATCATGTAAAAATAGGTCGAAAATCTACTAATACAGAATACAACATCTTTTAACATTACGCTTTAATAAAGATGTATGTGAGCCTCCGTGGCTCAGACGGCAGCGCGTCGGCCTCTCACCGCTGGATACCGTGGTTCAAATCCCGGTCACTCCATGTGAGATTTGTGCTGGACAAAGCGGAGGCGGGACAGGTTTTTCTCCGGGTTCTCCGGTTTTCCCTGTCATATTTAATTCCAGCAACACTCTCCATTCTCATTTCATAGCATCTATCAGTCATTAATAAATCACTTTGGGAGTGGCGACCTCATCGTACTAATAGCATATATATGCTTCATTCATTACATCCCCAACCCGGTCAAAGACTGGAAAAACAAGTTGTAGGTTTTCATTTTTTTCAAAGATGTATGTCTCAATTAATTCTATTGCCATATTTTTATCAAACCTTATCAGGTTATAGCAATAATATACCTAATTCTTAAAAGTTACCTGTTTTAAAATGTAATCTTCAGTGATATTTGCAAAATAAAATCATGAAACATGCATTCGAATGGACGTATATGTAATATGTTTTAATACCTAAATGAAGTCAAATAAGGGGTTAATGATGATTTTAAAACATAATATTTGATGGCATATTAAATAGTAAAAAGTACTAACAAGACCTTAATCGACACGCTAGTCGTAAAGGTTTGCCAGCTCTGCTCTAGAGGAACCTAAACGTACCGAAATTGTGCAATCAAATTCGCCTAAGAGAAAGGATGTTACACAAAAATATCACTGAGGCTGATATTTTAACAGATATTGCAAGGGGTAAAACTATTATTATACGATGCTTTTCCCCGAGTCAGATCCCAAAATTATTTTCTTATAGACGAAATCGAAAACGCTTTTTATGCCGAGGCTCTCGAATAGAAAGATATCTCTTCCACTAACAGAACGAATATCTATAAGAAATTCAGTAGTCCCCACAATGTATTTCATATCTATACTTTTCTCATTTTTAGGTTAGTAGTTTTCTTTATAAGGAGCATGAACTTTCACAGAGAGACCCCAATACTCAGGCATTCACTCCAGCCGCAAAACAGATCGCTTTACTCCATTTACCTAAACCACTTACATGACCGACCTGTCGGAGAAGTCTTACTAATGTAGTGTCTGTATGCATATTTGACTTTTGTCGCAATGTTGAGAAGGAATGATAGTGTACAAGATGTAGAGATCACAGATACCATTTTTGAAAGTTTAGTCCGTCTGTTTGTATGTCTACGCGTTTTAATTGAATAGACACAAAAAAACAGCAAACTCATATTAGACTACATATTGAAGCAGTGGCATGTAGAAAATCCCTGAACGCAGCATTATTTCAATCCGTTAAGTAGAAGCTGAGAAATACAATTTTTAAGTCAAGAATGCCTCCTCTCAGCCAAAAAATCGCGTGGCGCAACAGCCTCGAAGGGCCTTGGTCTACCGAGCGATCGCTGCTCAGCCCGAGGCCTGCAGATTACGAGGTGTCGTGTGGTCAGCACGACGAATCCTCTCGGCCTTATTCTTGGCTTTCTAGACCAGGGCCGCCATCTCACCGTCAGATAGCTCCTCAATTCTAATCACGTATGCTGAGTGGACCTCGAACCAGCCCTCAGATCCAAGTAAAAATCCCTGACCTGGCCGGGAATCGAAACCGGGGGCTCCGGGTAAAAGGCAGACACGCTACCCCTACATCGTGGGGCTGGTCCTCTCAGCCAAAGAGACGCGAACAATGAGTCCACTTTTGGTTTGCTGCTAACAAACGCAGCTGTATTCGGTAATTTCTTTCCATCTATTCACTGCATGGTAATCAAATCCATCTGAAGTACCTTAAACAGACATCACTCTTGTTCTTTTGAGACATCAGTTTTATGGGTGTACCACTTGGAAGCGATAGTACTAGAGTTTCTTCTCGATCGTGATATTATATGTCCACTTTAAGCGATTTTGTATAGCTTTATTGCTTCTCTGCACTCCTACTCCGTTTCTTCAAAAAATATTCAATTTTCATCTACAAATTAAGAGAAATCAACTTTTTCCCACGTTGCTAAAATAATACTTCATCTTTATCTGTTTAGACCTCCAGGGTCGGTTTTTCCCTCAGACTCAGCGAGGGATCCCACCTCTACCGCCTGAAGGGCAGTGGCCTGGAGCTTCAGACTCTGGGTCGGGGATACAACTGGGGAGGAAGACCAGTACCTCGCCCAGGCGGCCTCACCTGCTATGCTGAATAGGGGGCTTGCGGGGGGATGGGAAGATTGGAAGGGATAGCCAAGGCGGAGAGAAGGAAGCGGCCATGGCCTTAAGTTAAGTACCATCCCGGCATTTGCCTGCAGAAGAAGTGGGAAACCACGGAAAACCACTTCGAGGATGACAGAGGTGGGAATCGAACCCACCTCTACTCAGTTGACCACCGGAGGCCGAGCAGATCCCGTTCCAGCCCTCGTAACACTTTTCAAATTTCGTGGCAGAGCCGGGAATCGAACGCGGGCCTCCGGGGGTGGCAGCTAATCACACTAACCACTACACCACATTGGCGGACGTTGCTAAAATACAATGAATGTATTGTGATAACTACCAGTGTTCATCAGTTAATAAATCGCCATAAAATTAATTTTCGCACACGCGAAGCCGCGAGCAAAAGCTGGTTTATAAATAAAATTGTAGTGACTTTATACCCCAACTCTGTCTGTCTGTCTGTCTGTCTGTCTGTCTGTCTGTCTGTCTGTCTGTCTGTCTGTCTGTCTGTCTGTCTGTCTGTCTGTCTGTCTGTCTGTCTGTCTGTCTGTCTGTCTGTCTGTCTGTCTGTCTGTCTGTCTGTCTGTCTGTCTGTCTGTCTGTCTGTCTGTCTGTCTGTCTGTCTGTCTGTCTGTCTGTCTGTCTGTCTGTCTGTCTGTCTGTCTGTCTGTCTGTCTGTCTGTCTGTCTGTCTGTCTGTCTGTCTGTCTGTCTGTCTGTCTGTCTGTCTGTCTGTCTGTCTGTCTGTCTGTCTGTCTGTCTGTCTGTCTGTCTGTCTGTCTGTCTGTCTGTCTGTCTGTCTGTCTGTCTGTCTGTCTGTCTGTCTGTCTGTCTGTCTGTCTGTCTGTCTGTCTGTCTGTCTGTCTGTCTGTCTGTCTGTCTGTCTGTCTGTCTGTCTGTCTGTCTGTCTGTCTGTCTGTCTGTCTGTCTGTCTGTCTGTCTGTCTGTCTGTCTGTCTGTCTGTCTGTCTGTCTGTCTGTCTGTCTGTCTGTCTGTCTGTCTGTCTGTCTGTCTGTCTGTCTGTCTGTCTGTCTGTCTGTCTGTCTGTCTGTCTGTCTGTCTGTCTGTCTGTCTGTCTGTCTGTCTGTCTGTCTGTCTGTCTGTCTGTCTGTCTGTCTGTCTGTCTGTCTGTCTGTCTGTCTGTCTGTCTGTCTGTCTGTCTGTCTGTCTGTCTGTCTGTCTGTCTGTCTGTCTGTCTGTCTGTCTGTCTGTCTGTCTGTCTGTCTGTCTGTCTGTCTGTCTGTCTGTCTGTCTGTCTGTCTGTCTGTCTGTCTGTCTGTCTGTCTGTCTGTCTGTCTGTGACAACACATGGGCGAAAGAATGACTGGTTAGACTGAAAAAGATACTCCAGACTGACACTTTGGCCCAATTTGGTTTCGGTATCTTCAATGGTTTTCTATCAACGTCAAGAAGTGGACCAAAGCATAGCCGAACTGCAAAAATGCTGATCCATCCACAGAAGTTCGAATCCCATTTCAATAGATATCTTACCAAAATACATTTTTTTTACAAGTTGCTTTACGTCGCACCGACACAGATAGGTCTTATGGCGACGATGGGATTAGGAAATGTCCAGGAATGGGGAGGAAGCGGCTGTGACCTTAACTGAGGTACAGTTCCAGCATTTGCCTGGTGTGAAAGTGGGAAACCACGGAAAAACATGTTCAGGGCTGCCGACAGCAGGGTTCGAACCCACTATCTCCTGAATGCAAGCTGATAGCTACGTGACCCAAAGCGTGTGGCCAATTGCTGGGTCGTTACTATTTCATCTGGATAAAGTTTAAAAATGTATCTCCAATTCTTCTGAAGATATGTTTATAATTGTTGATGTATGACACTTGCTACTTCTCGCTCTGTCATATTCTGTCATATTATGTAACACCTATTTTATGTAGTTCTTTAATTATAATTCAAAATGTACTCAATGCACTTGAACGAAATTTATCATGGTAGTACATTTTATATTATTTATATCAATAGCATGCTCAACAGTCTTTCTTTGACGCAAGTAGTTTATATTTTTTCTAAAATCTTAATATGCAAAAATGAGAAGAACTATATGAAAGATAAGGATTAAGAAATAAAATATATTGTAAACGAATATCGTCGAGTTTATAGATAATGCCTTTGATAGCCCTATACATTTCGGCAAAATAATCACGTAGATACTAGAATTGTAATATTTATAGTTCATACCTTATTTAGCCGCAGAAAATTAATATGCAAAACTTACAGGTGATTACTAGGTATTTTAAAATTTGGAACATTATTTGATGAATGATAATAAATGTATGTTGTGCTGGTAAATTTTTAAGTAGCATTTGTAGTTGCGGGGCTATATAAATTAGGATTTTACTAACAAGGGAAGTGTTACATCCTTTATACTATAATCTACTTTGGTTTTTTGATATAACCGTTGTGGAATTAGAGGATCACGACCAAAAACATAATTACCGACCTGTTTCTAGAGCAACACTCGCAAATCGAAGGCGGAATCCAACGTGAACAGACGGTAATGTAGCGCAGCTGGATATTCCTGCCTCGCTGGCAAGCCGTCTGCTTGTATCACAGCCATGACTGTCCGGCTCCATGGCTAATTGGTTAGCGTGCTGGCCTTTGGTCACAGGGGTCCTGGGTTCGATTATCGGCGGGGTAAGGAATTTTAACCATCATTGGTTAATTTCGCCCACACGGGGGCTGGATGTATGTGTCGTCTTCATCATCATCATCACCACCACCACCACCACGACGCGCAGGTCGCCTACGGGAGTCAACTCAAAAAGACCTGCACCTGGCGAGCCTAACATGTCCTCGGACACTCCCGGCACTAAAAGCCATACGTCATTTCATTCCACAGCCATGATTCACGATTTTCTGTTCGCCGCTCTACTGCTGGTTTGCCTATAGTGAGGGATGTACAATCCGAACTGTAAAGACTAGTACCACTTTATCAGGGATATATTTGGGGCCGTCTGCCTCTGTGGTGTAGTGGTTAGTGTGATTAGCTGCCACCACCGGAGGTCCGGGTTTGATTCCCGGCTCTGCCACGAAATTTCAAAAGTGGTACGAGGGCTGGAACGGGGTCCACTCAGCCTCGGGAGGTCAACTGAGTAGAGGTGGGTTCGATTCCCACCTCAGCCATCCTGGAAGTGGTCTTCCGTGGTTTCCCACTTCTCCTAGCGGCAAATGGCGGGATGGTACCTAACTTAAGACCACGGCCGCTTCCTTCCCTCTTCCTTGCCTATCCTTTCCAATGTTCCCATCACCCACCAAGGCGCCTGTTGAGCATATCAGGTGAGGCCGCCTGGGCGAGGTTCTGGTCATTCTCCCCATTTGTATTCCCGAACCCAATGTCTCACGCTCCAGGACACTGCCCTTGAGGCGGTAGAGGTGGGATCCGTCGCTGAGTCCGAGGGAAAAACCAACCCTGGAGGGTAAGCAGATTAATAATAATAATAATAAGAAGAAGAAGAAGATATTTGGGGCCTAGCGGTAGAAATATGTTGGTAATACTTATCACAACGCCTTCTTACGTCATCTAAGTTTTAAGGTAGGTATGACGTCAAAGATGTGACACTTCTCTTGAAAACATAGGTGTACCCATCCGTTAAGCCATTTTCAATACATCACAAACAGTACATAGAACTGCCTGCGTATTCGCAAACAGTCCAGCGGCACTATGTTTGTAACCTACTTCCGTTCATTAATTTTCTTGAGCATGCAAACATTAATAAACCGGATGTTCATCTGACTTTTAATTTATATTATCAATAAATTATCGTCTGAGTGCTCTGATAGACGAGTAACAAATGAACTTCTCCTAATAATGTACTGCATTCTAGCATTAAAATTTGATCAGCGTGATAATCGATAAACTTGAAAAATTGTGGCTGCACGAGAACAAAGACAGAAAGGCAATACTGCATGATGAGAACATTGGCGTTTCTGAATCAATATATAACTATAGCAAGTAGTATTAATAAATAATAAGGTTCGAACAACAGAAGTGGACCAACCTTTGTCTCCTACGTCTTGACAAGAAACCCAGAACTCAGTCTGCGAAAGCATGAAGCAACTAGCATAAGCAGAATTTTATAATTTAATAAAGCAGAAGTTGACAGACTTTATCATAATCTCTTGACTGTCAGTGAAAAACGTAAGTTTTCACGTCACGTATTTATAACGTTGACGAAACCAGCATTTCGACCGTCCAGAAGCCACCTCCAATAACTGCCCGCAAAGGTCAAAATCAAGTAAGGACAGCGACCAGCTTAGAACGAGGACGAAATATTACTGTATGTTTCGCCATGAATCCTAGGGGTAATTATATACCACCCATGTTTATACTGTATATTCTGGTGTGAGGATGTCCACTGCAATAACACGTGGAGGCCCTCCAGGAAACATTTATGTGTGCTCCAAGTCAGGATGGATGAATGAGGACTTGTTCTTGACGTGGCTCAAGCAGTTCGCTGCACACACGCAGTCATCAGTGAAGAATCCAACTCTTCTTTTCGAGTCACAGATCACTTTCCTCCTTTAATTTCTGCAAGAAAAATGGAATTGTTGTCGTATCAATTCCTCTCCTATCCCTGTCAGAGTATTAACATTTTGTGCGAAAACACAAAGGTCTAGGTCTAAGCAGCACACTGAAATTTTGACAGCCACACCCAGAAAGTCAGTATTAGAGGAGTTGGAAAAGAAAAGAAACGATTATACGTAGTCAAGAAGACTTGAGTTGAAAATTCACGAACATGAAGACAAAGAAGGTACTTTCCCAAGACGACAACAGTTCGTCAGATGAAATATGTGATGATGAACTTTGTCAAGATGATGATAATGATGAATACACGGAAGAAGTGGTGTCTGGGTTGCCACGGAGGAACATCATCAACGATGTTTGTCTCTTCCGTGGTGAAAGAAGTACATGCGTGCCATTGCCCCACATGGGTGGGTAATGGTACGCAAAACCAATTTGTATGTTTTGATAGTATACTCAGGAACTTCACTGGTTGTGTACTTGTATTCCACACTCCGTATTCATAACTATATTTCCTGTCTTACTGAAGTATTGTAGAAATTTTGGATACAGCATAGTACCATATACAGGTGTTTTGCCTTAGATGCGTGCAATTGCCCCTCTCTCCCCTATGTGTTGGGTATTCATCCCAAAGGCAGGTTTGATCATCCAAAGCTCCACCAAAAGCTATCATAAATAGCCCAGGCGTCACTGAAGAGGCATTCAAGGGACATGAGGAGTGAGGTAGTTACCCGTTGCTTTCCTCATCGAGCCAGAAGTTGCTATTGCACATCAGTCTACCAAGCCCACTGAAATGCATGCACCAACCGTCCCTATAAGAGATATTTTTACACCATTCATAACAGGGCCTGGCTGTATAAGGAATGGTATTAGTAGCATCGCTCATACCTCGGTCACTTTCATATTGTCAAAGCCAAAGATGAGACTGAGACAGATCAATGAAAGTAACAAATTACTCCAGCCCATACCAGAAGACATAGTGCACTATAAACACTACATCTCGCCAGCAAGTGCACAAGTTGAGTGTAAATACTGTTATTCTGCTTTCCTGTTTTGTTATTTCATTCCGAATGTCACTAACTTTTACTAAATTTGTTTCTGTTTATGCATTATGACAATTTTGTTTATTCTGTGTTATTTTAGATACGTTTCTATTTCTTTCCTTTAATGTGTTTTAATAACTATGTGCACAGTTTAGTATTATAATGTGTGTGTTTGTGTCTTACGGCGACGATGGGACAGGAAAGGGCTAGGAGTGGGAGGGAAGCGGCCGTGGCCTTAATTAAGGTACAGCCCCAGCATTTGCCTGGTGTGAAAATGGGAAACCACGGAAAACCATTTTCAGGGCTGCCGACAGTGGGGTTCGAACCTACTATCTCCCGAATACTTTGATACTGGCCGCACGTAAGCGACTGCAGCTATCGAGCTCGGTAATATATTGTGGAACTGAATGTAGATTACAAGGCATGGTCTGGCAGAATAGCAGATTTCATAGCCTGAGTCACGCCGTGTAAATAAATAAATAAATAAATAAATAAACAAATAAATAAATAAATAAATAAATAAAGTATATACCCTGTACCCTCGGCCATCTGGGTCCTGTTTTGATTAGTCAGCGTCGAGGTCTTCGAATGAGAGGGTTCCGGGTACGATTCCCACCAGGGTCGTGGGCTTTAACTGCGTATGGTTAATTCTTCCAAATTCTCTTCACACACACACACACACACACACACACCATTATATCAACCAGGACAGAAACAGACAGCAGCGAACGCATCCCTCCATAGACGATTGGCATCATGAAGGGCATCCGGCAGTAAAACAGGGTCAAGTTCACATGTGCGATACAGTTCGCACTTACGAACCTAACAGTGTGTGGGAAAACCGGTAGATGAAGGTGATCTTATAGTCCCGGCAGATGGTAAATTATTCCTTTTGACTGAACGTCACGTGAGTGACTTGTGCACCAATTTTGACGCTTCGTTAAATTTTAAAAGGTTACATTGCAGTAATAATGCTTGTTTCAGCGCTCATAGATGTGAAAGTAAGAACTTATGAAGACTGGTATAGCTGTATACCGAATCATTTTTTAATTAAAAAATATGTTCAATTAGAGTTTCAAATAGAGAATCCCCGATCAAACTGAAGGACGGAAGTGTATTAATATCCATATACCATATACATTTACCTAGTTTTATTCATTTATAAAGCTTGTCTTATTTTATTTGGTGTAATTTACGCCATGAAATATTATCTTATATTATTATTATTATTATTATTATTATTATTATTATTATTATTATTATTATTATTATTATTATTATTATTATACAATTTGCTTTACGTTACACCTTCACAGATAGGTCTTATGGTGATGATGGGAAAGGAAAGGGGTAGGAGTAGGAAGGAAGTGGCCGTGACCTTAATTAAGGTGCAGCCACAACATTTGCCTGCTGTGAAAATGGGAAACCACGGAAAACCATCTTCAGGGCTGCCGTCAGTGAGGTTCGGACCCACTATCTCCCGGATGCAAGCTCACAGATGCACGCCCCTAACCGCACAACCTAATCGCCCAGTTTTCTAATCTTAAGCCGAGGGAGTATCCACTTAATTTAATATGAAACTATACAAAATAAATAATATCAGAAGAGCGATTGTAGTGGTAGTTCCCTATGGAAAGTTTGTTTGTCCAACCCTTGTTCCGTTTCTCAAGGGGCGGGTATGAGAGGAGATGTACCGTCGGGGTGGGTTTTTATGACTGGATGCCCTTTTCGACGTCAACCTCATCAGAGGAGTTAAAGAGACGAAATGAATGACGTGTTATATGATAGTACAAATGGAGAGAGTGGAACCCGGCGACGGCACATAACCTATTCCTTTCGAATAACACCAAGGGGTCTATTCAAAGCTTAAGGTCTCCATCTGACGGACAAATCACCATCAACAGCGCCATATGCCCTGCGGTGAGGTTTGTAATTAATCCAGGCTTTTGGCACGCAATTTAGTGATTAGAAATTGTATAGCACCATATCTCCTACCCTGCCGGTCAACATTCTGATGGTGAAAATATTTTTGACCAACGGGACTCGAACCGGCTAACCACGGGATTCAGACCGTTTAGACTTCAACGCCTTAACGATCATGGCCATCTGGCAGGCTTTAGTTCCCTATAGAAAGAATATTTTAAAATTGTATTTTGAGTTTTGAATAACAAATCTAATGAAGTTTCCACGACCGTTATCGTATCGAGTTCCAGACGTGCCCTCTACCTACAGCAAAGGAGAGGGAGTACCACTTGACGGGGTCAGTGCAACAGTCGTCTAATGCTCTCCAACACGCAACGGAGATATTGATGATGTATGATTCTTTTGAAGAGCACAACCTTTCTACGAAGTGGGCTAGACCCATTCATTCCATTTACCTTGTTTTAAAGTTGCTGATTTATTCCCCTGAGAGAAAACCCTCCCATTTACAGTGCCCTATTGATTTGACCCCACTAACAAAACGAATGACAGACCATCATTATCGTCATATGCAGCAACAACAACAACAACAGAAACGACGACGACAAAAGAACATGGCTGATCTCCATGCTACTAGAGATAGCTCGAGTGCTGAAATGATGTGACCGGGCGATTTGGCCGTGCGATTAGGAGCGCGCAGTTGTGAGCTCGCATCCGGGTTCGAACCCACTGTCGGCAGCCCTGCAGATGGTTTTCCGTGGTTTCCAATTTTCACACCAGGCAAATGCTGGAGCTGTACATTAATTAAGGCCACGGTCGCTTCCTTTCCATTCCTAGGCCTTTCCTATCCCATCGTCGCCGTAAAACCTCTCTGTGTCGGTGCGACGTAAAGCAAATATATATTTCAAAAATGATGTCAATAATATGACTAAGGTAGGAAATCGTGCCACAAAATGAAGTAGGGATGTAAATACTTTGGCAAGGGACATTACGAGGAGTAAAAAAAGCAGGAAAGGAATATAAAGAGAGAACAGGCAAGAATGTTAGCAAACGTAAAACAAGCACGCCCTGTGATTGTAAACAAGTACGGTATAACGTGAAGCTGTGTTTACCTTTACGACTCACACGAATATGTATTGATAATCACTAATGTATTGATAATCATTACAAATTTTAACATAAAAAAATAAATAATGCTCCCTTGGATGAAAAAATGCGTATAGTTATGCGTATAGTTTTTGTGGGGGGGGGGGGATGCAAATTAGTTTCAGCCCAACAGAGGTCTAACCAAGGAAACGTGCTGTAGGATCATCGTAAAAATTATAATATACTGTATAAAACTTCGTAAATGTTGGCTATATATCTCTGTAATTACACTCCTAGAAAAAAATACTAATATATAAAGTTAACTTCCGGTTTCTCTGTATCTTACAAAAGTGGTTTGGATCACCGCTGCGCAGATCTCCTCAACTGTGGAGTATACACTTTAGAGTCCTGCATGACCGAATACGAAGATAATAGATTAACCGAAATAGCCTGGAGACCGGTTATATCGGCAAACTATCAAACATTTCTGCTAAGTAAGTTGTATACTAAAACCTACTTTGAAAGATCCGGACGAGCTTATTTATATTCGGTCCTTTCTAACACGACATTTTTGTAGTTTATCATAATTATAGTAGCTAGCTGCAAATGAGACTACTAACTGAAAATATCATACAAAATACATTATTTATTATTTTCTCTCTTTTAATAATAATAATAATGGCGTATGGCCTCCGAAGAGGCCTGGTGCGTGCCTTTTTCTCGTAGACGGCCTATTAGGCGACCTGCATGTCTGTGAAGATGAGGGCCCTACCTAAGATGATTTCTAATGCTGAATACGTCACACACACCCAGCCCCCGAGCCATTGTAATTAACCAATTAAGGTTAAAATCCTCGACACGGCCGGGAAACGAACCCGGGACCCTCGGAACCGAAGGCCAGTACGCTGACCATTCAGCCAATGAGTCAGACTCTCTTTTAATTGATATGATGCATGAGAAAATACCTTTGTTTCAATGATTATACACAAGTCATTAATTAATACAATTAAAACAATGAGAATACAAAACACAAATGCACATTATTTAAATTATTCAGAACAAGACTAGATCCCCCGGTTGTTGCATTAACCTTACAGTTACGAGTTACGAAGCGTGAATGCGTATGGCCACAGTGTATATCGTTATATTAAGAAACAGTAGCAGGTAAGAGCAAAACGCATGTTACACCAGAAGGAAAAAAATTAGAAAACTGAAAAACAAAAGTTCAGGAATTTTAGTAATGGGTAAATGAAACAGCTCAACTAATTTGAAAACAAGATAACATCATTTCTATACATACCTGCCCATGTGAGTTATGTGATATTGACTCACTGCATTTGGCCGTGTTCTGTTAGCTACGAGGTGTTGTGAAATGTTTGACGGAGTACAACCATCGGATATGTTCACCAGACGGTCGAAGTCGAAAACTACAGTTGTTTATGCAGGCTCTAGTATTACAAGGATGAACTGGGTGTTAGCCCAGACTGTGGTATTAAGTTTCAACAAGCAGTGTCCTATGAGAAGCACAACGCTTATGTCTAAGTAGTTGCATAAACAGTAGGGGCAAGACCATTTAAAACCGCTACTATTATGTACATTCTTCTACATAATTTAAGTGTGAGCCTGTGCCGATTGCAGAAACGATGACTAGTTTTAATCCTTAGACAACGTCTACCTAAACAACGTCTAAGTTACGTACGGTGTTCCATTGCATAAACAATGTTCAGCCGGTGTTTAGCAAGACGTCGCTTAAAATTTAATATTGGTTCGAAAATGGAAATAGAAATATTTTCCACGAAACTCTTCGCTTGTCGCAACCAATGAAATTCCTCGGTGAACGCGCAAACGTTAGTAGGCTGTCGTCTTCTTACACATTATTAAAATATGACTAAGCATGAGCATGACTTGCCCACAGATAAGAATATCGCTTTCGGTGGAAATAAAATCTCATAATATTATCGACACTAAAGCGACACGCCACCGTACGACAACGTACAGCTTTGATTATAGTGTTGTTACGGCGAGTGTGATCTAAATAGCTTCTGTGGCTGTTATTATGGCCACGGTTCTTCCTTCCCAGTCCTTGCCTTTTACTATCTCATAGTTGCAGAAAAACTTACCTGAATTAACAAGACGATTAACCGAGAAAAAACACACAACCTACTTTGTAGTGTCACTATTATGTGTATTTAGTTGGCAGTAAATATAAATGAACACCTCCCGATTGATGTATGCGACAGCCCTCTGACGATCGGGACAAATTGTTCTGATATGCATGTTGTCGAAGTGACCTATAATTCCGGGGAAATTATCCCAAATATAATAAAATACATCGGTTGTCAAGAACTGTAGTAAAATTGACAGTTACCGGACTATCCCTTGTAGGCCTATCATATGTTTCATGGTACATAAACCTCTGATTGTGTTTCACTTCTAAAATTTGATGTTAAATACTGTTATCTGCAGAGTTTAAACATGGCCGGTTGAACATCGGTTTTAGACAGTGTCTAAGTAAAAAATAAATTATTTGCAATGTGGAAGCCATACTTATACATTGTTTAACCATAAACAACGTGTAAATACCGTTTCTGCTATCGCCCCTCTCTGTCTGTCAAATCATCACCTTGGACTGGCTGAATAATCAAATAGCACTACCAAAATTTATACAGGTATGATGATGATGGTGATGATTATGATGCTTGTTGTTTAAAGGGGCCTAACATCTAGGTCATAGGCCGGTAATGGCACGAAATGAGACGAAAAGTAAGGAGAATTTAAAATACATATCCTCCACTGACCAGAATTCAAAACGTGAGGACGAAGAATGAATGGATGGACATGAAGTGAATACAATCCGTGGATCCGACCCGCAATGCCCCACATTCTCAGAAACTAGCGTTAAACAATAGTATTACTGACCAAGGGACTGCTTCTAAAGCACAATACTGAATCGATGGTGCTTGTAGTCTAAACGGGTCCAAAATCCAGGTCATCGGCCTCTCATAATGGTACTTATCGCTAGGAAAGTAGAACCATGGTATTTGTCATGATGCGGTACTAATCAAAAGTAGCATAGACTCGCGGTATTCCACACATTATGGTACTACTCACAGGTAATGTAATGCGCATATGTAACACAGACCTATGGTGTTTTGCACATTGTGTCGCTATTTACAGGCAATGCAATCCTATGGTGTTCTTCACATAAGTGGACTAACCACAGAGACTCACACTAACCCGTGGTGTTCCTCACATAGTGAGCACTAATAATAGGCAAGGGAGAACCATAGTGTCGCTCATATAGTGGTAGGAATCACAGGTACTCTAAAATGCATCTTGAGCACACACTGTCGCTACTAATCACAAACCTATTGTGTACCTAACATAGTGGTACTACGCGCAAGTAAAAGCGACCCATGGTATTCCCTGCGTGGTGGTACTAATTATAAGTAGTATCATGGTTCTAATTTGATCATCCCTTGATCGCCCCTTTTAGTCGCCTCTTACGACAGGCAGGGGATGTCGTGGGTGTATTTCGTCGCGTCCCCCACCCATAGAGGGTTGTGTTTGGTCCGCGAGAGGCATTTTATTTCCCTCAAGTCCGCCGGCAAGCCGGTTAGGACCCCCCTATCCGCCACCTGGGACGCGCCACATGGGAGTATCACCTCTCCCCCTGCTACGCCAGCGTAGAAGGTTCGTGGTATGCAGGTATTAGGGAACAACAAAAACTGACAGCGGCTAAGTGTACTAAGTAAGCTGAAAAGCGAGGAAGTTTGCCAATGCATTCATCACGCAGCCAGTGCTATTCCAGTTGAATTGACCCTAGCGCATAGTCGTGCGATAAGAGAGCCTGAGCTCATTTCAACAGACTATACCTCTCAACTCTTAGTATTCGGCCAACTCTCTCCCTCTCTCTCTCTCTCTCTCTCTCTCTCTCTCTCTCTCTCTCACGCACACACACACACACACACACACACACAGAGATAGAGATAGAGAAGTAAATGAACTAATCTGGACGGAGACTACCAGACTTATTGCTGCTCTTTCAAGATGGCTGATATTTGATCATCGAGTTATGTGAGTCAATGTAATCTCGAAACTCAATTATAGACTCTGCATATAACTTCACTCACTTGTTTGATCACTGCCAAGTAACTATATACATGTACCTCATTTTTGCTTCATTTTTTATTCGAATTAATTTTGCTTCCGATTTCTTTATTTTGATTTGTACTCCTTCAACACTGTATCTTTATTACTCAGAAAATTCACCAGATCTTCTGCAGACTCAGGTAACGTAAAAATATCATAGGAAAATCTCACAGAATCTCAAAGAATTTGTATTCGCTCTTTCGTCTTCTATGTCCAAAAAACATATCCACGATTCTATGCATTTCAGTGTAGCGGATGAAATGTACGAATGCGTTTTTTAAGCTATTACCACCCACGCAGATTTACGTGAGGCCCACTGAGTGCCTTATTTTCTCTCATGTCCCAAATTTCGAATCAAATGCTACCTCAACCAATCGAATCGGATCTTCAGTTCCGGAGCTGTAAGTAGAGCACTGCGCGGATACACAAAATATTATCCACAGCCGTTCCGCATCCGCACTTTCTTCATCCGCACCAGCATCCGCGAATGTTATCCGCGGATATTGCAACTATTTAAATTTATTACTCCCAAGGTACTTTTTTCGCTAATTGCTTTACGTCGCACCGACACAGATAGGTCTTATGGCGACGATGGGATAGGGAAGGCCTAGGAATGGGAAGGAAGCGGCCGTGGGATTAATTAAGGTACAGCCCCAGCCTGGTGTAAAAATGGGAAACCACGGAAAACCATCTTCAGAGCTGCCGAGAGTGGGGTTTGAACCCACTATCTCCCGATTACTGGATACTGGCCGCACTTAAGCGACTGCAGCTATCGAACTCGGTCACAAGGTACTGAAACGGTTGGTCTGTTAACATAATTCAATAAGACTGATACCTGTCGCCAGCGCCTCCACAGTGACAGGTTTATGAGGGATTTCCTCTTGCGACAACTACTAACATATTGAGCGGTTCTCTTGCGGAACATTTGTTCCATCCTTTCACTAATTTCTGTCAGGAGCCAGTTAGGCTTGAGTCAGATTTACGGTTTTATGGACTCAAAGATCATTACATATCGCCATTCTCCCACGCCAAAGTCACGGGTCGTCTCGCTACAAGCAAAAATAACAGCACGAAATATATGAAGACTGACTTGTCGAGATATACCTAAGAGAAAATCAAAACATCGTTATTTAGTACTTAACAGCAAAATTATCTGCACTGCCATGGACTTTGCATCCGCCAAGGCACTAATTTTGCGGATAGTGAAGGTTCTAGCTATAAGCCCAAATGTGGGCACACGATATAGTTGCAATAGGCCTAATGTTTCAATGTATGTGTGTATGTATCTATGTATGTATGTCAAAATTCAAGAACACATCTTTCTCGTAGCATACTGTAGAAACTACAATTGGCAGCGTCAGTGTTGCCTTATAATCACTTTAAAATTAGAAGTGGTAATGCCTAGAAGAAAAGAGCAAAATGCTAGTTCAAACGTTGAGCACAGAAGCTGGCAGTTATGTTCTTTCATTTTAAAGCGAATCCAGATCAGATATACGCAAGTGGAACGCGTTGAGCACAGTCCTGGGTCTCAGAGGAGACCTTTAACTTGTTTATACAAACATAAGAAATTCTTATCTGAGAACAAATTAACAAATGGCAAAGAAAGAAGGAAATCCCAAGAAACGTATTCTAGGTACGTGATCCTGAACTTGTACTTGAAATGAAGACAATCTCGAAATAAAGATTATATTGACCTGACCATCAATAATGCTAAACAGAGAGAAACTTGAAATGGTTGCTGACATTTTAACGTCGCACTAATTCAGATAGGTCGCGGATGTCGGCAGGGATAAGGAAGGACTAAGACTGAGAAAGAAGCGGAGATGGGCTTCATTAAAGGTAGTGACCCAGAGTTCACCTGGTTAGAAAAAGGGAGACCATGGGAAATAGTCTTCAGAACAAGATGAAAATAAACATCAGTAATACAAGAATTATGATGGGAATCCCCCATCTTCATGTAGTGAAATCGTATGGCAAACCCCTAAACAGAGTTCAAATTGTTCGTACAGATACGAGGGCTACGGTATAAATCATGGTAACTATTTTTTGGCACGAATGCGGAATCTACAAGACAAATGGAAATATACAGGTGGCAGTGGGGAGAATAAGGTGCTGTGAAATGTATGCGTAATGCTTAATAAGTTTACCAGGTGTAGGGTACAAAGCAGGGAAACTGTTAGTCATAAAATCCTTGTGCTAGGTAATGTATAATCTCAGGAAGTACAGTAACATTAAAGGGTAAACCCTCAAAGTGGTGCCCTATAGTGTCCACAACACGTCGGCTACCAGTCGCTCCACCATGTGTAAACTTTGGAATCTCATGTTTCACAGTGTTAGCAATGTCCTCTCGTGTCCAAACCGTCTCCCATACAATGTTCATTCCTTGTGGGATTTAGACCAAAATCGCACGAAGACAGATCCTGTGAATATGGTGAGGGTTCCAGTACTTGCCTCGTCATATTCATTCTAAACGGAGCCCGACTCACTACTGCAGTCCTATCGCCCTTTGCATGGTCCCTGCCTAACGCAGCATTACTTCCAGAAAAACTGAAAACTAAGCATCAAATGTACAAACATACGGTCACAAAGTTTATCTAAAGAAGTTTAGTAACCAAGTTAAGAGGGTTATTGACAAATGTTTTAAATATTCTCTTTAAGTTATATTCTACATGAAAGGAAACAAAACAAACAACTCTTAAACATCAGAAATCAATATTGTACAGAAGGTACTACCATGTTTTATCAAAACTTATAATGACAATTAGAATGATTTTTGTTATCTTCCGGTTAAGTAACAAGATTACTTTAGACACGATACTGTATAGGATTTTGGGCTTATGCAGCGGCAAGAAAATAAGGTGAAATTCTGTACGTTTCGCAGAGCACTGTGCTCTGCGTCATCAGAAGAAAATCTCGACTGTCCACGAGAAAGGTTTCTTAAACATTTTTTAAGCACCTTATTTTCTTGACACTTCATAAGCCCAAAAGCCTATACAGTATCATGTATGTAAGTACGGGCCGTGAAAGCATCAATGGCAACAAGATTACTTTAGTTGAAAGTTAGAAATAAACATGTCTACATACCAAAATTCTATCACAGAAATAATCTTGAAATATTAATCACTGTCCTCGTCCCCCAATTCAAGTTGCCCACGGTAAATTCGGTTGGTAGAATATTTTGATTACTTCAGGAATATAATGAATGATTTAAACATCATCATTGAGATTTATTTTTTGTGTGGGGAACCTTCTCTTCGTACGCTCTGACAATAGGAAATGTAACCTCACAACACTTGCACAGATTATTAAACACATCACTAGTTAAACCATCAATAAAATCATGGCCGGTTACCTAACCTCCTGTTCTAGACGGAAAACAGGCTTTTTCTATCGGCTGATTTGAAAGTTTTCGTTTTCCCAACATTTCAGGCGGGTTGTATTTTCAAAGAATGGCGACGACCAGCTCTTTACTGCAGAATTTAAATGGCTTCGCAGTTTATCTTGAACAAAATTGGTAATATTTTCCTTTACAAACTCACCCATTCAATTGATATATACACAGGGGAGAGATCCCTGTCACTTTCACCATAAGAAGGAGCGTACTGAGACAAGTACATGTTTCAGATGAGACTCGAATATAGTCCGTGGTCCACGCTAGTCACAAGATCATGATAGTCAACGGTCTAAGCCCTGCCTCTGTTCTGAGGTTCTCGGTCTTTTGATCAGTGGGGCGTTTGAGGGGCTTCACGGACTGCCGAACTGAGCCCAATGGATATTACTTGGCGAGATGAGTTTCATCTCCCATCATTACAAAGCTTCTTTCTTTCTGACAATATTCCGTAGTGCTTTGCTTACCTCTAGTTCCATTTTATCATGTTAATGAGATCTCTTCATCACAAATATTAGCTTTCATCTGCGATACAAGTTTCCTCACCTGATGATTCCTCGTCCGAACCCTGAATACATTTAATCCTAGCATCATATTGAATCGTGAGTTTATATAACCATGTCGAATATTAACATACTATTTTAACAAATAATTTGCAAATAACCAACTCACCTTACGTAATAAGATTTGTTTACATTAGAACTTCTTCCTGCCGTAGAACACTTCAAATTACTTCGTCATTCATTCTCGTACAGCTAACGAGGTAGTCTACCCATTTACTACAGAGCACACAATACAGTTAATACCAGTTCCACTAAATACAGATTCGCACATCCAAGTAAACACCATTAAAAGAATTACACTCATCACACACACATGGGACTGATAAACCTAATCTTCTTACCTACAAATTGGTGAAATCACAACAATGTTCAGAAGTAAGAAGTAAGTCGACATGACTCCCGTTAGATATAAATTGATCACTCACTGTTCAGATTACAAAAAATTGCCCAAGCTTCCTATTAATCTGTGACTGCAGAATTTAATGTAGCATACTATGATCGTACCTTATAACGATACATTTAGTTTGTATGGCAGTCATCATTTGATGTAGCAACAATTCAAAGCCAAACATATTAGTTATATTTCTTTTAATATCCTAATCAAAAATTTCTCAAAAAATTAATGACAGTTTCATATAAAGTGGCACCATAACGTATCTATGGTCCTATGATGATATAAAATACAGAAAATAACTGACTATGGAGAAATGACAATCAATCACAATAGCAAAATCAGTTGTATTCTCTCCTCAAAATAGAGAGTTAAATCCCGACTGAGGTCGGTGCCGCTCGACTACGTTTAAATGCGACTAGTCCGTGACGTCGGCTGAATAGATCATCTCCAGTATAGACTCCAGTAATCGAGCATGTCAGACTCGGATTAGAAATTACATCGTAGATACTAATTATCAACAGGTATTAGGCAACAAATATGCAATGGAATTACTACTGCTTAGAATAACGTTCGGCCACATACGACGGACGATAATAGAAACAGGAGTGAATCATGGTCGTGTTCAAAAAGCAATTAAATTTAGAACGATGGAATACCGCAGTATATTAATTTACTAGCAAATGTGCCCGTGCTTCGCCACGGTATTCTACTCGGACATTGTATACTTCTGTGTAAATTACTGTTCACGCAATGAATAAGATTATATTAAATTGCATGTCTCTTAGCGATATCCGAGAAACAGCATGAGAAAGTCTCCATACATTGTTTCCGATGAAAGGTGCTCGTTGGGGAGTATTGATGATAATGACAGGCTACGTTTCCTACTGCCATTCACAATCGAGATTGAAAGATTCTACTATAAAGGCAGGCTCACTTGCTACTGTATTTCACAATCGAGTAGGGAAATTTTGGTTATAATCGAGAAATGATGCTCTATCTAATGTATAAGGGATCGAGACACGACAAAAAGTCATTGGACGAAAGTTGTATAGTTGTTTTGTGATATGATTTTCCGTTAGGCCACCAATTACCCGAAGGAAGGTCTGCGCTGTCACATTTGCCTCCATATTTCGACAGTTTTCTGGGCCAAGGTGTTGCACATTTGAACAGCTTGGAATTTTTCCTCAAAGGAAAGAGTCTCCAGGTTTCGAGATTAGCGGTCGTATACATACGGATAAATGAAGGAAGAAAGATGACATTAATTTAAGATAGGATAATAACTGAGGACAGCTGGATAGGACAAATATGTAAATACGCGTACCAAGTGGATGTTCCTCACTAAATTGTGATGATATGAGTTACGGATTTAAGAAAGCGGTGACAAAGGAGAAATTTAGGCACACGGATTCTTAGGTAATCAGATAAGATTACATATGGTGTTATTACCCAAGCCTAACGAGGCAAAACAAAGGAAAGAAAGCAGAAAGCGGAAGTAGAAGAGAAACACAGTAAAATGTATAGCAAGTGCCAGAAAACACGTTACGTTGTGAAATAATGGGCTACACTCCGCGGTACTGTTGAAACATTGACAGCCACCCTTATTGCTATTCGAAAACGGTTGTAACCTCCAACGGTATTCCGCAAATATCCAGCAGAATGGTAGCTTGACGCCTCTCTCGCCTTCTATCCAACGAACAACCACGAGTTTACAGCAATAATGACGAAAATGGCACTACGTTACTTCGCTGCTTGTAAGCAGACAGAGACGTTGCTATGATAACTGGTAGGTTCGTTGTCCGTATGCGAGGGTGTCCGTTACTCAAAGCAGAGCAAGAAATCCGCAAAAAATTGTAATTTTCTCTGTCATTTGAAGAGTTAGCGAAATTATGGAGACAACGAAAAATATTTAATTTGAAGGAATGTTTTATATATAGCCTACAGATAGTACAGAAAATCAATAGTGCATGAGAAAATATTAAGTAACTCGTTAGATCCTCCCATAAACACCCAGTCTATTACGTGATTTCAAAATCATACGCATATGAAAACCTGCTCTTAAATGAGTATGAAGTTTTGTCGAGAGCTATGCAGACGTTTCGCCGTGATAGTGGAACAAGCAGACAGACAGAGACATGAAAGCGAAAATCACCGAGCACGATAGCTGCAGTCGCTTAAGTGCGGCCAGTATCCAGTTTCGGGAGATAGTGGGTTCGAACCCCACTGTCGGCTGCCCTGAAGATGGTTTTCCGTGGTTTCCCATTTTCACACCAGGCAAATGCTGGAGCTATACCTTAACTAAGGCCACGGCCGCTTCCTTCCCATTCCTAGCCCTTTCCTGTCCCATCGTCGCCATAAGACCTATCTGTGTCGGCGCGACGTAAAGCCAATAGCAAAAACAAAAAAAGCTTAAATCCACTGACATGATCTTGAGTTGACCTAAAACGGATAAATATCTGAAAAATTGGCAATGTAAACGAAATCACAGACCTCAGACCCCCTAAAACTTCATTTTTACAGCTTTACGCTCTACCTATTATAGCCATAAGTACTGTTACATATTACAATAGCAACATATGAAATACAGATTGCAAAAGAGAATTTAATTTTTTTTTGTATCAGACATGGATTTCAGGTATACTATTCAAGATATCCACCCTTTACTCGAACACAGGACTTTAACCTTCCTGACCGCGCATCGACTGCGCCAAGCACGATGTCTTTTTTTTCTTTTCTTTTTCTAGTTGTTTTACGTCGCACCGACACAGATAGGTCTTACGGCGTCGATGGGACAGGAAAGGGCTAGGAGTGGGAAGGAAGCGGCCGTGGCCTTAATTAAGGTACAGCTCCAGCATTTGCTTGGTGTGAAAATGGGAAACCACGGAAAGCCATAATCAGGGCTGCCGGCAGTGGGGTTCGAACCTACTATCTCCCAAATACTGGATACTGGCCGCACTTAAGCGACTGCAGCTATCGAGCTCGGTAAAGCACGATGTCAGTGGGAAAACTGGCTACATCAGTCTTGAAGGATCCTTCTAGGCTGTCAATATTAGGATATGTCTTCCCTCCGATCATTTTCTCACGCACTGACCACAATTTGAAATAGGCCTATAAATCTTCAGTGATGCCCGATGATGAACTCCTTGTCTATTCCAAACTGTAATTGCATTCAGGGCAGACACGCGATCAGTTTGTCGGTTAAAATACTCTTGAGATTTCTAAATCCTCCCATCAGTTACGAGAATTTTTCGATGATCACTTCACGCGTATCCGTTAAGCAGGGCTCGCCATTTGACCGGGTTCGGCTTCTTCAGTAGTTTTTGGGAAGTGCCTAGTGCTGCGACAACCTTCAGTCCAGTGTCACTTCTCAGCACTATAGACAATGATTGTCTTAAAATGGTCACCTCACTTACTCTAAATCTTTGCGTACAAGATTTAGGCCATTATTTTGTTTCATGGCATCGATGAGCTCTGGTATCCTAGCAGACTTTGGATGGCCCGAAATACGCCGTTCGGACATAGCCCGGCATCAAGGAGGCGTTCGATTGTTTCATAGATGTATATTTTGCTTATGCCAAGTGTTTATTATTATTATTATTATTATTATTATTATTATTATTATTATTATTATTATTATTATTAAACATATACAGTCGTATCAGCACACTAAATTTCATTTCAGAACTGGTTTTCGGACTAAGGTTCGTTGAGATCAACCGTAAAATAAGAAGTGTAAGAGTATGCGTAAAACACATATAAAACTCAATGATGATGTAAAAATATATATGACATACCACAGGAAGGGCTGGATTATCCTCGTGATCTAGTATTAGACAAACTTTCAGCTTTAAGTACGGGGCACGCTGGAAGCACATGATACTACGTCACCTCAAGGTTGTGAACAATATGTTGCTTGCGACTGTTTCATTAAATTTTTTATCAGGTTCCGTTATCTGCGCCAGGAATATTTCAATGTTTTTGCGGGTATTTAGTTCAGATCCATAATTATCCTTAATAATTAATTTCACGTCCTTTTCTATCCCTGAAAAGTTATGATTATTGTTATAAATGTGTTCGGCAAAAGCTGAATATTTGTTGTACTTTATTGCCTTGACATGTTCTTGATATCTTTGATTTAAGGCTCGGACAGTCCTTCCTATGTAAAACATTTTGTATTCGTTACAATTGAGCCTAAATACTTCTGAATTAGTGTAGATATCATTTTTGTTGATACTATGTGCATTATATATTGTTCTGATATTTTATTTCAGGTTCTAAATGCTGTTTTGAGTTGAAATTTCTTGAATATATTAGCGATTTTTAAAACTTGAGTTCTAAAATGCGCAAATGTTACAAATTGACTACGTTCAGAGATTTCCTTTCTTCTCTTATGTTTTTTCTTTTTTTCCATTTTCTTTTTTACGTATAATTTTGTCTATCATTTCTGGGTTGTAGCCATTTGCTTTGGCAATTTATTTTCTTATTCTAATTTCTTTCAGAACATATATATATATAAAATGCACATATTATCAACAAAAATGATATCTACACCAATTCGGGAGTATATAGGCTCATTTGTAACGATTGCAAACTGTTTTACATAGGAAGGCCTGGCCGAGCCTTAAATCAAAGATATCAAGAACATTTCAAGGTAATAAAGTACAACAAATATTCAGCCTTTGCGGAACACAGTTATAACAATAATCATAAAATTTTAGGGATCGAAAAGGACATGAAATTAACTGTTCAATATTATTATGGATTTGAACTAAATACCCGCGAAAGCATTGAAATATTCCTGGCGCAGATAACGGAACCAGATAACATTTTAAATGAAACTATCGCAAGCAACATATTGTTCACAACCTTGAGATGACGTAGTATCCTGTGCTTCCAGCGTGCGCCGTACTTAAGTTAAAGCTGAACGTCTGTCTAATCTAGATCACGAGGATAATCCAGCCCTCCCTATGGTATGTCATATACATTTTTATATCAACATTATGTTTTATTTGTGTTTTATGCATACCCTATACATTTCTTTTTCTTCTTTTACAGTTGATCTCAAGAGAGCTCTATTTTAACTATTTTAAAACTCAAAGTGACAACCCATTAATGTAAAATCAAATGGTTTAAAATATTTCAGCACTGATGATGATCCTTAGAGTCCGAAAACCGGTTCTGAAATAAAATTGAGTGTGCTGATAGGACTGTATATGATTAATTATTATAATACGTACCACCATCAGCACGTTATTAAGATGGCTTTGTTATTTTATAACGATTATATGTGCCAAGTATCATAAATCAACGATGCCTGCCTATTAAAGCAATACGATTTTCCTTATCATCCTATTTTACGATTACGAGGCACTGGATGCAACGGAATCGTCTTCGAGGTTAATGCAGACTATTATATACCACCAGATAGCGTCACGGAAAGAAATACTGGAACCTTGCGTGTAGGTTGTAACAGTATTGAAGACCAGAGTAGATAGATGTTTCTTCCAATCCACGACAAGTACCATTCGAACTGAAAAAAAAGCTATTTTTGGCAGCAAACTCCCCAGATTTATTCTGAATGCAGTTGTTAATATTTCCATTTTTTTAAGACTAGCAAATGTACCCGTGCTTCGCTACGGTATTCTATCTACATTGTGTACGGATATCGAAGTCAATTACTGTACACGCAGGGAATAATATTTTTTAAATTGCATGTCTCTTGGCGTTATCCGAAAAAACATGGGGAGGTCCCCATACGTTGTTTTCAATACAAAGTGCAAGTTGCGGAGTTGTGATCATAACGGCAGGCTCACTTGCCTACTGCCATTCGCAATCGAGTGGGAAGTTTTCATTATTATGACATTCCCCCTTGCCTACTCCACGGTCACAATCCATTTGGGGAATTTTCTTTACAACGGAAGGCCCCTCTCCTACTTCCATGCATATTACAGTTGACGGGTTTTTGTTATAATGGCAGTCGCCTTCCCTACTGCAAGTCAAAATTTAGTTGTGTTGTTATCATTATAATGACAGGCCCCTTTTCCTAATGCCAGTCAGCTTACTGCCGAGTTGATGAGTTTCCAGTAACTTATAACAGCAGTCCACTGTGCCTAGGGTGAATTTGTTTATAATTGCGGGTACCCCGCCTACTGCCAAACACAATCGGGTAGGGGAGTTTTGAACAAAATTGCATGTTCCCTTGCCTTCTGCTAGTCAAATCGAGAAGAAAATTATTGATTACAACGGTGGGTCCTCCTTACTACTGATAGTTACGCAGGAGATTGAGAAGGTCCCCGTTCCTACGGCCAGTCAAAGTCGATATCGGAGTATTGACTATAATAGCAGACGCCCTGCTGCTGACAGTCGCCATAGATTTGGAAAGTATTAATTATAATTGCAGACATACCCTTTCAAGATCGCTACAAATCGATTTCAATGAATATATATATATATCGACATACGAAAGTATATGCACGTTAACAATTTTTTGCGGATTTTTATTCACAGATGAATTGCTGCTAAACGGCACGTGATATCGATAAACGGATTAAACGATAAGACGCCTCTTTTAGTGGTCTAAATGGTTGAAAATATGACATTTTCTCGTATACCCTCTAGAAACATTGAATAGGCCGAAATATGGGTAAAGTTTTCATACAGTGCTTTACTTTTCGGATACTAATGTCACAGCTAGACACATAGAATTTGAATCACATATGGCTACTCGGTGGCCCAATGTTCGTGCCGAATTTGATGATTCTATCTTTCCTATACGTGTGTCGAACTATGAATTATACGTGCAAAAAGTGCAACATTTACGTACAAACGAGAAATACAGCCAAATCTAGCACATAAGAGATAGGGATACGACAAAATGTCATAGGACCAAAGTTATATATCACTTCAAATTGAACCGAGATTGTGCCATCCGTTTTGTGATACGACTTACCGTTTAGCCACAACATACCTCGAAACGATTGTCTCCATATTTCGATATTTTCCGGGAGTAAAAAGTGAAACATTTAAACCTTTTGGAATTTTTCCCTTTCTTACAAGCTATAACCTATAATTTGCCCAAATTTCAATTTTCTAGCTCGTGCGGCAGATAGTGCCGCCATCTTGATTTTAGAGGAGGGGTGTAAAAATTAGGAGTTTCAGGAAACTAAAGCTAAAAATATGCAGATGATCATTATTACACCTGAAAAGGATGAGTGTATGATCATTTCGCTAAAATAGTCAATGAACAGACACACGGTCGTTATGATTTTATTTATATAGATAAGAAATCTGTTCCAAGTGCAACACCTTTCGGTCACAGTCTAATGCGACATAGCCTGTAGAACCATTCGTCAATGATATCTCCCTTGATAATCATCCTATCGAATAGGTGTATATGAGAAAAAGTTTTACAAATAAATTTCCTTTAATGTTGGTAGATTTCCCTTCATGGCGGTCATCCTACAGATGGCGCTATCAAAATGGAAACTGGCGATAGGTGTTTTTAAAGAGGAAGTACACTGACTGAGCAAATGTCATGGGATAGCGGAGTACTGATGCGCAGGTGTGTTGTCTGCGCACAACACGCCCCCTGTGCCGGCGGCAGTTGTATAGGAGACCTTGTGAGCAGTGGCTGTGCATGTGACAGGTGTCGTCGTGAGCTGACACCGTTCGAACGGGGTATGGTGGTCGGTGCCCGACGGATGGCAAATGCAATTTCGGAAGTGCTGCAGGAATTCGGCTTCACATGATCAACCGTGTCCAGGGTGTATCGTGAATGGTTGAATGCGGGTGTCACCGTGCACAACAGACGAACAACCGGTCGTCCAGCCACCCTCGATGACCGTGACCGGCGACATATGAGACGGATTGTCAATAGTGCCAGACGGGCAACCGTGCAACAAATCACGGCTCAATTCAACACAGGCCGTACTAGGCACGTCTCCCAGTGGACAATCCGTAGGAACATGGGTTTTATGGGGTATGGAAGCCGGCGCCGTACACGGGTGCCACTCTTAACCCAACGTCATCGGGCACAACGAAGCGCATTTGTCGCCAGTCACCAGGGATGGACACTGGAACAATGGCGTAACGTGATATGGTCGGACGAATCACGATTTCAACTGCACCATGCCGATGGGAGGCACCGTGTATGGCGCAGACCACATGAAGAGATGGATCCCGCCTGCCTCGAAGATGTGGTCCAGGGCGCTGCTGTCTCTGTTATGGTCTGGGGTGCATTTTCCTGGTATGGAATGGGCCCCCTGGTTGTTCTGAAAGAGACTTTGAATGGTACGCGGTATGTTGATCTGCTCGGAGACCATCTCCACCCATTTTTGGCCTTCCAGCGCCCAGGCGGTTCTGCGGTGTTTCAAGATGATAACGCGCCGCCACATCGCTCCCACGTCGCCCGGGAATGGTTCCAGGAACATGCAGCGGAGGTCCAACGACTACCATGGCCACCCAGGAGCCCCGGTATGAACCCTATCGAGCATATCTGGGATGTCCTGGAACGCAGGCTCCGTGCCATGGATCCTGCACCCACGAACAGACCAGCATTAGCGGCCGTTCTGCAAACGATTTGGTGTCAGCTGCGTCCAGAGGACTACCAGGGACTTATAGAGCCACTTCCAAGGCGTCTCACTGCAGTTCGCAGGGCCAGAGGAGGCCCCACACGCTATTAGGTGACTATCCCATGACATTTGCTAAGTCAGTGTACACTGTAAGTTCTGCTAGAACATACATCATTACTTTCAAGTATCCTTATTTGCAGTGTTACAGGCAATACATTCACGGACTACTGTGAAGTTAAACGAGTTATTAACGATTACAATGAAGTTAAGAAATTGATAAAATAAATACTAATATCATCACTTAGGTTTTCAAGGCCAATATAACTATTCATGATGTAATATTTTTGGGATTGTGCCATGCAACCTATATATATAAAATAAGAGTTTTGTCTGTACATTGCTCAGAATTTGAAAAGAATGGTAGTTCTGTATCGGTCATGTCCACAGTAACAAGAAAATAAATTTTTTACATTTCCGTAATTTCTTTCTGCTGTATGTATGTACACGCATCACGAGAAAATGGCTGAAGAGAATTTTATGAAAATCGGAATGTAAAGTCGGGTGATAAACCGCTACAATCTAGGCTATAAATTATTTTAATCACGCTGAGTGAAATGGTAGTTTAGGGGAAGGCCTGAAATTGAATTCTCAAATATTTATGTTATTAATGGTCGTTTCTTAACGAAAATCGCTAGACAAAGATGGAAAGTAAGTCGCTACAATATAGGCTATACACACTGAGAAAAATGGTAGTTTAGGGGAAGGCCTAAAATTTAATTGTCAAATATTTATTTTATTAGTGGTCGTATCTTCACTGAAATTGGTATGCAAAGTCGGGGAATAGGTCGCTGTAATCTAGGCTATCAATAATGTTATTTGCACTGAGTGAAATGGTAGTTTAGGGGAAGGCCTGAAATGTAATCTATATATATAAAATAAGAGTTTTGTCTGTACATTGCTCAGAATTTGAAAAGAATGGTGTTTCAGAACCGGAAGACAATTAATAATGTGAAGGCCTACAATATCGAAAGCGCGTAACATAGATCAACAATAACATTACACTGACCGTTGTTTGTTGTAATGTTCTTTGTCTCTTATGCTGACATTGAACTCCGATAGATGGGATTACTGCTGCGTACCGAGTATAACAGCCTAACTGAATATTGGCGGGAAATAGCTGAGGAGTCAGATAACTTTCTTCTTTAGCACGCCAATCCTCTGGTTCATACATTTTCTGATACTGCTGGTACATAACACACTGCTTCATCATAGTATGCCAGCTATTCGATACCTACTCTGACGCACTGTTTTGAAAGAGCAGTGTGCGCACTTAAGTCAGAGTCTCAGTTAGTAGTAGTAGTAGTAGTAGGAGTAGTTGTATGAACTGGTCTGGAATTACAATTTAGCCCTATTTCAAATTATAGTACAATGGAATTACAATTTAGCCCTATTCCAAATTATAGTACCACAATTCACTAAATAACTCAAAATTCAACCCTGAAAAGAGCCGTTTCTTAAGAAAAGTTTCTTCCTCTTCACTTTCATTAAATCTGCATTAATTTTATTCCAAATTAGCAGCGAAGATGTGGTTTCTTCTCTGGCTTGGAGGAAAAATTGCCTCCACGTCAGACAGTTCTTTCCCCCGCCAGTGTAGTGAATTGAGATTTTCCGACTCATCGGGTACTCCCAGGAAACAGATAAGTAAACGGGCATAGTTTTTGCCCTGGGACTATCCACTATTTGAACCCCCCCGCCCCCCGGAAAAAGGACGAAGATTGTTCACGGATCACGGATGTCTGCGTCTTGGTCATTTCAGCACTGTAGCTTTGGACTGTTAGATCGGCAGTGTAGTCCCGTTCGTTAAAAGTGAGAAAATATGTGGTTTTTCATTTGATCGAGTATTTCATATGAAGGCATTGTTTTTAATCGCGCCATTCCTACTGACGTCATTGTAATGACCCATGTTCATTTCAGTTGGGAAAACCACTAAGAGAGTCTTTCTGAGAATCTATACAGGCAGGCGGAGGGTGAGTGTCTGCCATTATAATGAAAACTCCCCAACCTGATTGTGACTGACGGTAGGCAAGGTGGCCTACCATTACAATGAAAATTCCCTAACCCAGTCTTCATATGAGAAAAGACGTTGGTGACTTGCCCGTCGTGTTTCTAGGGCAACTTTAAGAGCTATGCAACTTAATACAATCTTGCTCACAACGTTTATACTACCTAACCTAGAATTCTGTATAAAATTTAGAATTCCGTAGCGAAACACTGGTACATCAGCAAGTAAAACATATAAACACACTCAAGGCGCGTTTTGAAAGATATCTTGCCTTTCTTCATCAGATGTGGATGTTCTTGTCCGTATAAAACAATATCGCCCCAGAATACGTAAACTCAGACAATTTCAACCGTAATACAGGCTACAACCTCAGTGAATCATTGCTACCTATTATCAGAACCATCAGAAAATGATACTTTGCTGCTGCCATTCGCTAAATGGCGTCCGTATACATCTTAGGGCACCATTTTAAGTTCTTTGTTGCGTTCTCTTAGCAATCATTGATACTTCGTGTTTCCGTGTTTTGTTTCCTCCTGACGAAGAAAGGTAAGGTACCTTTCGCAACGCGCGTCAAGTGTGTTTATATATTATTATTATTATTATTATTATTATTATTATTATTATTATTATTATTATTATTACACGTCATAATCCCAAACATATTCCGTCATGAATAAATGCTGATATTGTTTGGCAGTACTAAGTAACAATTAAATAACAATTGATGATATCGCGAATTTATCCCTGAATTCTCTAAATTAAACAAGAAGTTAAAAATAAATGACAAGACTGGAAAATTACTCACGAGTTATGTATTATAATATAGAAATTACAATCAGTGGCATGCAAATTAATAAATTTACACAAAATAACTTAATATATTTCCTTGCATGGAACGTGCAACTAGCACACACAACTCAGTTACAAGATTTTGAGTTTATTCCTGAGCGACTAACATTATTCCACTGATTAAAGTAACACAGGATAGGATAGTATCGAGGCAGCCTATGGTCTGGGGACCCAAACAAACAACAACAAGAACAACAACAACAACTTCAAAATTAATTTCGTAGCTCTTACTCTTGTACGTGTTTACAACTCGCTTCTCTCCACATTTAGTTCATAAATAATGACACGCAATTTTTCAGCCAATTCACTATTTCTGCAGACGTTACGAAGCATTATTTACTGACAAAATCAGAAATTGATGAGGGCAAGCAAATGACAAGGGAATGACAGTACAGGGTATGAAAATAGCTTCAGGTGCATCAGTGAGCTGAGAGTAATCCCATATTGAACGCCTCACATCTGTTTCTCCAATACATCATTCGTGGAATATTTCATCTGACATGCACAGCGCCGGAGAAAAAAACTAGCTCAGAGAAGTAACTTTATTTCTTTTCTCATCTATGGTGCAGATGGAAAGATATTAATAGAGATAGATTTGAACGGCTCCTTAGGGACTCAACAGGCTACTGCGGTCAGCTAAAGAAGAAATTTACATTAAGTGGTTAGGCCCTTGTCTTCCGTTGCGGGGTCGAATACAAACATGGTAGTCGGCATATAGTTAGCCTGTAAATACATTTTTATTTCATTTTAACATTAAATACTTATTTTTGGACTCCTTGGAAGGTTTAAACCACGGGAAGATGTTTTAAACATTTTAAAAATTTAAAGAGATTTATTTTGCAGGTTTGATCGTGGATCAGTCAGGTTGTATTTGAAGGTGCTCAAATATGTCAGCCTCGTGTCGATAGATTCACTGGCACGTAAAAGAACTTCTGCGGGACAAAATTATGTCACCTCGGCGTCACCAAAAACCATTAAAAGTCGTTAGTGGGACGTAAAAAAGTATTATTATTATTATTATTATTATTATTATTATTATTATTATTATTATTATTATTATTATTGAAATGAAAATCCACAGCCTGTTTCCAGTCATTCGACCTGGCCAGGAATGGAATGAATGAAGCCCCAATCTAGCGGCGAGGGTGGGATTTGTGCCGGCTGCCGAAGCCTGCCGCACTCCTCTGGGGCAATGATTAAGGAATGACAGGTGAAATGACATGATATTGGAGAGTGTTGCTGGAATGAAATATGACAGGGAAAACCGGAGTACCCGGAGAAAAGCCTGTCCCGCCTCCGCGTTTTCCAGCGCAAATCTCACATGGATTGACCGGGATTTGAACCAAGGACCCAGCGGTGAGAGGCCATCGCGCTGCTACCTGAGCCACGGAGGCTCTATTATTATTATTATTATTATTATTATTATTATTATTATTATTATTATTATTATTATTATTAGCTGATGTACCCGTGCTTCGCTACGGTATTCTCAGTAAGACTGACTTAGTGGTTTTCCTAACCTAAGTCAACATATGTCATTACAAAAACGTCAGTAGTTATGTAGCGATTAAAAGCAATATTATCACATAAAATACTCGATCAAGTAAAAAAACGCACATTTTCTCACTTTTAACGAACAGTACTACGGTACAATTTATTAACTTGATGAGTATTGATTGGGTGGACCAAAACCTAGCATTGTTTCTCAGTAATATGGTGCCGATCTAACAGTCCAAAGTTCAGAGCTGGAATTACCAGGCCGCAGACTGCCGTAAACTCTTCTCTGTCATTATTCCGTTAAATATGCACACTGATCATTTCAATCAGTGCCTCAGAGTAGGGATTGATAGCTCGAATGCTATGATAAACCAGTATGTTACGCACAAGTAATATCAGAAAATTTATGAACCAGACGAATGGCATGCTAAAGAAGAAAGTTACCTAACTCTCCAGCTATTTCTCGCCACATTCTGGCAGGCTGTTACACTCAATACGACCAGGCGAGTTGGCCGTGTGGTTAGGGGCGCGCAGCTGTGAGCTTGCATCCGGGAGATAGTCGACTCGAACCCCACCGTCGGCTGCCCTGAAGATGGTATTCCTAGGTTTCCCATTTTCACACCAGGCAAATGCTGGGGCAGTACCTTAATTAAGGCCTAGGCCGCTTCCTTCATACTCCTAGCCTTTCCCTATCCCATCGTCGCCATAAGACCTGTCTGTTTCGGTGCGACGTAAAGCAAATTAAAAACAAATACTCGGTACGCAGCAGTAATCCTATCTATCGGAGGTGAGTTGCAACAGAAGACACAAAGCACATCACAACAAACAATGCTCAATGTAATGTTATTGTTGATCAATTTTGTAATATTTCTATATTGTGGGCCTTAACATTTAGTTTTCTTTCGACTCTGTGATATTAGGGCGTCTTATAAAATTATTTATAACGTAGACTGTAGTTCCTTATTCTCTGACTTTACATACCGATTTTTATTAAATTCTGTTTACCCATTTTCTTGACTCGGCGCTGATATGGACTTTGTAACAAAAATCCAAATTCATGAATATCTCTGTGATCATAGCCGGTACGGTAACACTGTATAAGACACAAATGATCGGAAATGACATACTACATAACTTTAGTTATGTATTCATCGATACGACCACCAATAACAAATATTTGAGAATTAAATTTTAGGCCTTCCCCTAAACTACCCTTTCACTCAGCGTGAATAAAATTGTTCATGGTCTATATTATAGCGACTTACTCGGACCTTGTAAACCAATTTTCATTACGATAGGAACACTAATAACATAAATATTTGAGAATTAAATTTTAGGCCTTCCCCTAAACTACCATTTCAAACAGCTCGAATATAACTATTTGCAGCCTAGATTGTAGCGACTTATTCCCCGACTTTGCATACCGAGTTTCATTAAATTATCTTCAGTCGTTTTCTCGTAATGCGTGTACAGACAGACAGACAGACAGACAGACAGACAGACAGACAGACAGACAGACAGACAGACAGACAGACAGACAGACAGACAGACATTACAAAAAATTAAAAAGTGCATTTCCTTGTTAATGTGGACACGGCCGATACAGAAATGCCATCCTTTTCAAATTCTGAGCAATATACAGACAAAACTCTTATTTTATATAGATATACATTATTATTATTATTATTATTATTATTATTATTATTATTATTATTATTTTGCATGTTACATCATAGATAAGTATTCGTTTCACAATCGACATGTTTCTATATACAACATATAAACGTAAACAAGTGAGTTCTTTTTTTTTTTTTTACAATTTGTTTTACGTCGCACCGATACAAATAGGTCTTATGGCGACAGTGCGATAGTAAAGGGCTTGGAGTGGGAAGGAAGCGGCCGTAGCCTTAATTACGGAACAGCACCAGCATTTTCCTGGTGTGAAAATGGGAAACTTCGCAAAACCATCTTCAGGGCTGCCGACAGTGGTGTTTGAACCCATTATCTCCCGAATACAAGCTCATAGCTGCACGACCCTAACCGCATGGCCAATTCGCTCGTTCTTCATATTCCTCCCCATTTATTTGCTACAAATAATGTGCATGCATTGTGTGTGTTTATTCACTGATAAAACAGTAGATGAAACCATAATACAGCTTACTTTCTTAGTTTCAGTTTCTCTCAGTATTCTTCTCATTTTAGGAGGACTGCACCATCACAGTCTAAAATTACATACTACTGGGGAAAGCCCATGTAACAGTTCTGTGTAGAAATAAAGGAACACTTCATACGAGTATTTTGAGCAGGAAACCAGTGTGAACACTTAACTTCATTAGGAAAACACAGTTATGAACTTGCAGGCTGTGGTCTAAGGTATTATTGAAGACGTTTCACTACACTTCTATCGTGCCGAATGTACATAAAAACAACTGCACATAGGTGCGATAATACAGAAATAATACGAATGGCGATAGACTGTTGTTGATTGAAGTTCCTGATATTCTTGTACCAGACTAGCAAATTCAACCATGAACTAAACCAAACCAAACCCCACGGCACTTAACGCCCTTGAAAGGGCCTTGGCCTGCCCAGCGACCCCTGCTCAGCCCGAAGGCCTGCAGAGTATGAGGGGTCGTGTGGTCAGCATGACACATCCCCTCGGCCGTTATTCTGGGCTTTCGAGACCGGAGCCGCCATCTCACCGTCAGATAGCTTCTCAGTTCTAATCACGTAGGCTGAGTGAACCTCGAACCAGCCCTCAGATCGTGAGAAAAATCCCTGACCTGGCCGGGAATCGAACCCGGGGCCTCTGGGCGAGAGGCAGGCACGCTACCCCTACACCACGGGGACGGCCATGTACTTAACAGTCGTTAGTAAATTTTCTTTCCTAACCTCAGATTTCTAACAAGGCGACTTCAAGACCTCTAAAAGTTCTACAGCTGCTCAAAGGTCTGGGAGTAATGAAATTGAAACTTATGACTTCGGTTATCATTTTAACTTATCATTTTAAAACGGTGAAATGACAGGAAATGGCTACGACTGGGAAGGAAGCGGCCGTGGCCTTAATTAAAGTACAGCCCCAGCACTTGCCTGGTGTGAAAATGGGAAACCACGGAAAACCATCTTCAGGGCTGCCGACAGTGGGATTCGAACCTACTATCTCCCGAATACTGGATACTGGCCACACTTAAGCGACTGCAGCTATCGAGCTCGGTGGTTTATCACTTTATAGCAAACAAGTGACCACCAGATGATCGGATGAAACTATCTTTACATAGGTTTCTTTTCAGACCAAATTTTGTGTACGCGAGTGAATGGTGGGTGGACTCAGGATGTCGCTATCTTAAGTTACAAGTAACATATAAGGAAGTATAAAGATAAAAACAAGAGAGAAAAATGGCAGGGAATTCTGGAAATAAAGAGAGAAACGCCAAGATAGGAATAAACTAGATGGATGTAGCTATAGGTATGAATCGTCTTCGACTGTGGGATCTTGTTAGGCGAATGGAGGAGTAAAGGTTATCTGGAGAGTAATGGACTCTGCCTTGGAGGGTAAGAGAAGTAGAGGGAGAACAAGGTGACGATGATTAGACTCAAATTTTAATGATTTCATTACAAGAGGCGAGGAAGTAAACGACGTATGATATGTTGCAACCTGGAAATGTAATGCAATATTTGCGAAATTATTTTTAAAATTCGCGTAATAGTTTACATAAAGATGGTGTCTCATCATTTCTCACTCAATCACCGCTACACCAACTGAGCTGAAATTTGGTACGGGTATACCTCAGATCAGGGCCTCTCAAACGCTCAAAATCTCACGCGTGCAAATTGAGGTGCAGAGTTCCTGTGCACAGTGCATCGGTCCCATTCGGTTCGGCTCGGATCAACGCTTCGTCTCCGGGCTACTCGGCTAAGCTCGGCTCAACTCGGCCCGGATTTGGAGCGCTACGGAGCAACCAAGTGAAGTCGTCTTTTGCACCGTGCACTGTGCATGCACCACATGCATGCACTCTGAGAGGCCCTGCCTTAGATATTCAACTTAAATACAAGTTAATTCTAATTTTTCAGGAATTAACCTTTTAAGAATGGCGGCTCTTAATATGTACATACTGAACATCCGCATGTTTTGACCGCTAAAACTCCTAAATAATGGGCAGTTCTATCGCCAAACAAAGCCCATCGTAAAAGAGGTAAAACACAGTTTAAGTAGTGGCAATATTGATAGAACGATATATTTAATGAACTAACAAGAACGATTGGATTATATTCCTATATTCCTTCAGTGTAGTCACCCGCAAAGTCTATTACCTTTTTCCAAAAGTCGGGAAGCCGTTGGGAACCGGTGGCAAGGCGTTCACTGTTGTTGACAGCGACGGAGGGCCCTTCTGCAAGGAGTACAGATGGCTCTACGGATAATTCCCGGACAGTCCATCGACGGTCTACGGAAACGAGACAACTCACGATATTAATCTGGTCTTGAGGTTTGGACGGACGACCTGTGCGGTGCAAATCCGCAGTCTCATTCCGGCCAGATCGGAACGCCTTGAGCCATTGTGTAACCCTTCTATACGGCAATGCATTCCCGCCACAGGCTTAACGTAATCCTCGATAACATTCTGATGGACTTTTGTCAAGGGAAACCTCGATTTTTATTAATGAACGCTGACCACCTTTTTAAACATGTTTTAGAGCGATAAAATCGACACTCTTCACTTCAACGCCACAATTTAACAATACTCCCAATTCGATGCCCGTCAAATGCACACTGCCCATCGACAACAGGGATACTTGACCGATCCCATATCCTATTTGCGCATGCCCGATCTCCTGTGAATGTCTGGACTACGTTACCACTACCATATTTATAGCCCTACTATGCAAAAGAAAAGGACGTACGCATTTTCTCTGTAAATCCGTGGTCTTCATGAAATTCCACTTTTATGTGTTAAAGCACACATTCCAAACACCCACCAGGCGAGCGCTGTTTCGATGAGTATTTAGCAGGTTTTTGGTATATCTTGCAAATTCAAACTGGACGCCAGAGTGTGCGAAGGTTTCTACAAAAAATTTACACGTGAAGGGGGTACAAACAGAAGTCAGTGACATCATCAAATATCGCCTCATCAATGACGGGTACGTTCTGCTAGCCCTTAATAAAAAATAAAATTAAAAACTATTGTGCTAAGGGACAAGCATAAACCGTTTTGTGAAAACTAGGAACAAAAGTTAATCAAATATTAGTCCGTGAACATGAAATCACACACACAAATTTAGCAGTTGTCTAAAAGACAAAGTATTTTAAACTTTGTTACTTCAATTGGTGTAATAAATTATGCAATGTATTTCTTCATGACTTTCTTTCTTTCTTTCTTTCTTTCTTTCTTTCTTTCCTTCTTTCTTTCTTTCTTTCTTTCTTTAATTATTTATAGTTTATCTCCGCCTTGAAGACTTAGATACCTTGGTTTGGGATGTTAATCTCTCTGTATATGCAACAGAAAGTCTTTGTTGGTTCGTGAAATATAGTTATTTCCAACATACGGCTTGAAAGTAGGAAATGAAAATGCATGTCAACTTAACTAGTAGACATTGTTTGATCAGACTAACAGGTTATTTGAATAATATAAATAAATAGAAGAATAAAGTGCATCACGAAACATCGGAGGATATCAATCAATATCGAATATAGAGCCAGGGTTAGAATACTGACAATAAATAACGTATGCAGATATACGGTTTATTTACCTTCAATACAGATAGCATTTATGTATTGGTCTTCATAAGGACATAAGCAAAGGAAACACATCTCCGTACAGACACGGAAGTCTATTGGCAGAGTGGCTTTCCCTCTTCGTACCTTCAGTAGAAACAATTGAGATAGAGTAATTAGCTCTATTCCTGGCCGTCTTCGTCCTCAGGAGTTAGCCATGTACGCATTTTAGGTGTAGGCAGAGTGAACATCCAAGTGCTCCTTAAGAACTGAAAATCACGCTTCAAAATATCTTGAATTCTTGATGGAAAATCAAACCCACATCAACATTAACTGCATCAGAGATTATTGATATCGTACATTGTTTCTTCAATCGATATTTCCTTGGCATAGTTGTTTATAAATATATTGTAAATCATGATGATACAAGAAACCGCCCCGTAGTGGAAAGGATGCTAATGTAAATGCTTATTGAATTTTTCAAGCATTGTAGTCCAGAATATCTGATACGAAGTCCAGCTATTAATTGCAATTTTTTTCGATAGCCTATGATTATAGGTCCCATAATACCTCCGTTTTCAGGATGTATTTTTATCACAGTTGGAGAGCTTCAGTATGGTTATGTCCTTCACGAGCATTTATCACAGCTTGGCACCTACGTGGCATGATCCGTATAAGTCGACGGAGGTCACCTTGCAGTATAAGGTCCCATTCTTCAATGAGAGCCTGTTCGACATCTTGAAAACTCTGTGGTGGAACAGGACGCCCACGAACACGTCTGTCAATTCTATTCCACACATACTCGCTGGGATTAAGGTCTGGAATCACTGCTGGCCATTCCATCTCTTGAATGTCCAGTTCTCGCAAGACAGCTCTGGTGATGCGTGCTACATGAGCCCAGGCATTGTCGTGCATGAGTACGAATTCAGGGCCAACACCGTATGCAGCAACCAACACATACTGTAGCAGTATCTACTGTATGTACCCCGCAGCGGTAATTAAGATTACCACGGACGACGACAAGATCCGTGTGGCCATCAATACTGATGCCACACCACATAATCACAGAAGCTTGTCCGAATCGGTCGCCTTCCTGGACAACATTTGGCATGTACTGATCTCCACGGCGTCTCCATACACGTTGACGTCCATCACGCTATGTCAGGAAAATCTGGACTCGTCTGTTTACAACACAGGTCTCCATTGGCGAAGTTGCCAGTTGACGTGGGCACGGGCAAACAGAAGGCGAGCTGCGCGATGTGGCTGCACTCGAACAGGACGTCTGGGAAATCACGGAAACCATCTTCATGGCTGCCGCGAGTGGGGTTCGAACCCACTATCTCCCGAATACAAGCTGATGGCTACGTCACCCGAACCGTACAGCCACTTGCTCGATCAAGGAGAAAATTAAAGCATTTCGGCGTATTATTTTCTTCTCTAAACCAATAACACTGTTCTTTGCTGATTTGTAACATTTCGTTCTTCATTACAGAATCTAACAATATTAATTTCCCTGAACTCGAACTAATCCGACCCATTTTATTGCGTAATAGGTCAAGTCACTCTTAAAATATGCATCCCCTCTTATAAATTTCTGCCTATTACTCAGTGGTCTGCTGTAACAATCGTGGAAGTAGCTACTACACGCGTGTGGGAAATGGCACGTGCGTGACGGCACGAAGAGTTCAGATTACTTCTCCCGCACGAATCCCAAGTTTGCAGATAACATGCCTGCTACTTCACACTGCTCCGTATCAGCAATGTTAACGAAAGGGGAAACATGCATAATAAACTTTGTTTGCATTAACTCGTTCAGGTAATTATTGCGGCTGTTTCGTTGGGATCGCTTAAGAAAATAGTCTCTGATTAAAAAGCGAGGGAATGAAAATGAGGAAGTGTAATGTAGGCACTGAAATATTTTGATTAAGAATATTCCCTCGAATAACCACCTAACCGCATCTCTCTGTTTGCATTATACATATTTTAACTCGTCCTGCAGATAGAGAGGTTATACAATCCCGCAGCTTTACATCTACACCACCACAGGTGCTCTTTCGTGTACAGAGTACAACAGAGAGAGAGAGAGAGAGAGAGAGAGAGAGAGAGAGAGAGAATTGAATTGAATTGAATTTATTGATAATGATGATATACATGCCACTGAGGCTGAAAAGCCCCTTTATGTAGCGTCTACTTATAACACAATACAAGTTTATGAATATACTAACTACATTTTATAATATTAAAATATCAAATTAAACATTAAACTTAAAATTAAACTTAAAATTAAAATACAGATACCAATTCCAATAAAGTTAAAACATAAATCATATAAGAAGTAATAAAGCATATCATTCGTTATTTTAATATTTTAGGCTACAAGAATCTCAGGAATATAAAAAACAGACACAATTTTCTTAGAAATATACATATTTCTTATTATTGGACACAAGAATACCTGATCTCAGCCCCTTGCGTACTCCTCCAGGAAGATAGATGTTAAGGACTGCTTTAGTTGGGTGTAGTTCCTGTCATTTGCGAAACGGTGAAGGTTAAAGACATTGAAGATACGGGATGCAGTGCAAACAAAAGATTTGTTAAATTTAGTGGTACGATGAAGGGGAATTTGAAGGGTAGTTTTTGTAAACCTATTATCTCTGTTATGTACTGACTCCATAGATTTAAATGCATTATATAGGTAGGGTGGGGTCTTCAGTTTGAGAATTTTGTGCGTAGCAACGGCTACTGAGATTTCCCGTCGTTCATGGAGTTTCAACCATTGCAGCTTAATGTAATAGGGTGTTATGTGTTCATCACGCCTGGCATTTGTCACGTAACGAACACATGCGTTTTGCACCCTCTGTAGTTGTATGTTCAAAGTTTCGGATAAGTCGTTGTATACGACTGATCCATAGTCAATTATGGGGAATATAAGACTTTGAACAAGTAGTTTCCGCATAAAAGGTGGTGTACATGACACGTTACGTTTCAAAATATGCATGGATGACACAACTTTTCTGATCACATTTGACGTATGATCAGACCAGGATAGGGTTCTGTCGAAAATGAGTCCTAGATTGTTAACGGTGTCACTATAATGGATATCTGAATCTAGAATTTTTATTGGTGGGAGGGATTTGAGGTCAACAGTTTTCAGGAGTTTTGAGTAACCTATGCAAATAAACTGGGTCTTAGCCACATTTAATTGGAGATTATGATTTGCGCTCCATTCGATCAATCGAGAGATATCATGGTTGAAATGCATTATACAAGAAGGTGCGTTAGTGGGACTGAAGTGGAAGTAAGCTTGTAAGTCATCAGCATACATATGGAAAGTACTACTTTTAGAGAGAGAGAGCACGGTGTCATGTGGGCAGGTGTGAATAGCTTAACGTAATATTCTTTATTCTTTATTCTTTCTCCAGATCTACATAATATGTATATGATCCATTTATGTGGAGAAAAAATAACAAATCTTACCTAAACCAGCTCACAAAAGGAAAAGGAAAATACTGTCACCTGATAAACAAACAGACACATGAACAAAACAAAATAATAATAATAATAATAGAAAAAAATGGCAATAGGCAGAATAAACACTGCCGCCTCACCCGAGATCAACCCTTATTGATAGTCTGTTGGCCGTGGCAGAAATGTAGTCTGGGAGTATAATAATCAGAAACTAAAACAATAACGCATTGCTGCATATAGATATTAAACAATAACATATTGCTTTGTAGAGTGCGAACTAAACCCATAACACATTGCTGTGGAGAGTGTCTACACAATAACATATTGCTATGTAGGATGCAATAGTGTAAGCAGACGGTGTCTGTTCTTTAAACACGCGGCATGTCTCTTCCGGCCTGGTACGTTACTCAGCACAATCTTTTCTGAACACTGACCTTCCTGTATTTCTACTTACATTGCAAACCCAGCTATCTTGTTACTTCCATTGCCGTGTCCTTGAGCACTCTTTCTCCTCCCGTTCCATTGTTACCTCCACTGCCGTGTCGCTGTGCACTTTTTCTCCTTACGTTTCATTGCTATTGTCCGTTCTTGAATTCCACTGCCTCGCTACACTTATTTACTTTTATCCACACACAGTTCACCTCCTACTAATTTAATACTTGATCACTCTTATTTTAACTGCAAATAACACACATCCTCCACTATTCCCTTGAGCTTAAACAATTTACTTGCTACTACTGCTTGTTTTTTTTTACTTCTCGTCATTACACCTACGTCCAGGTTACTCGTCTTCTCCCAAATTTCTTTCAGGCTCAAGCTCCTCCCTTTTACCAAGCCACCTCGTGCTTCTGTCTTCTCCCTTTCACTCCGTTTCTGTGCACTCGTCACGTCTTTTGGTTCCTGCCCCCCATTCACTCCGTGTTTCTTCCTTTCGTCTCTGGCACCGAACTCCGACCTCATCTCCTCAATCATCGTCTTGGGCTCCCTCCTCATCTCTTCACCGATAATCTGTATGATCTCCTCTACCGTGATGTCTCCTTCTCGTTGCGAGCTCTTTTCTAATGCCCTATTTTCCTTGGTTTTTTCTTTGTTTCCATGCCCGTTTTCACCAACTATACTATCTGTAGTTCGCATTTCTTCCACCCTCTTCCCCATTACCACTTCCTTCTCATTCTGCTACATTTCATGTAATTTCGTTACTGTCCAATATTTGGTCCATTGACCATTGGTTACCACTAATAATTGACCGTTGATGTAGGCTCTTAACCCTTGCAATCGAGCCCGGACCAAATGTCTTTTCAGGGTGTTTATATTCTTGATCCCATCTCTTCCCATATCTCTTTTAATCCAAATTTTTGCTCCCTGTATATTACCCGCTCCTCTTATCACTATTTCCGCCATCAGAGTGGAAAACAACTTCATTTTTATCGGTCTGTTACCCCGTGCTTTACCTACCCTTTCCACATCGTCAATATCAGCTTCGCTAAAATTGATTTTCATCATTTTTTGGATGACTTCCACCACTTTGCATATAGTCAGCACTTTGTCCTCACCTTTTTCTTCCGGCACCCCATATATGAATAAGCATTTATTCCTGCGTTCTTGGTTACCATCTTCTACTGCTGACTTCAACTTTACCATCTCTTCCTCCATCTTCCTTATTTTCGTCTTGAGTGATGTAATTTCTCTCTCGTTAGTTTCCACTTTGGTCATTGTTTCCTCCGTTTTTCCCTGTATCCATCGCCTTATATTTTCAAGTTCTTTCACTTGTTCCTTCATCACATTTTTAATCTGTTCAAACGGGCAAACTTCTTCTACAACTTCTTTGACCACTTTTCTTATGACCTCCACGTCTTCCCAGTTCATGTTGCCACTGTGAGTCGGGCCGGGATTTGTTTCCACACCCCCTATAATTAACAGTACCATAATCACCGCTGCCACCAGTATTATCTCACCCATCATTCTCGTTTCTACTTTACCTCCTTCACTCCAGGCTGTTTCCATCTTCCATCTTCCCTGCCATATTCCAATAACCACCCGATATTGGTCCACACCAATCATCTTCCTCTTCCCTCCCGTTTTCCTTCCCACTCGCCGCACACACTGCGCTCCCGCTCTACCGGCACTGTCAGCTCCGAACGTCTGCTTCCGTCCGCTGCTTAGGTAAGACTGCTTAACGTAATATCATATGCAGGGTTATAACAATAGTCATGTATTATTTGTTCTATATTATGAATACATCAGTTGCAAAATCACTGCATGAGCCGATGTTTCTTCGAAGTAGCTCGTTCACCCACGATAACGTTTTAACTCACCGGCTTTCGATACCCAGAATCTGAAATTCAGTATTGGAAACCATCTGTACGATATTTTATTTACGTCTACACGAATATCCCGGTACCTTCACTTGCGCTGTACAGAACGTATGACCAGCCGAACAGACACACTGCATAGTTTTCGTAGATTAGATTAACTAAGTAAATTAAGGAAATTATAAATGGTCAAAGTCTTTATTATAATAATACATACGGATTCTTTCATTTTTAATTTTTTTTAATAAGTTGCTTTATGTCGCACCGACATAGGTAGGTCTTAGGGCGAGGATAAGACGGGAAAAGCGCTAGGAGCCGGAAGGAACCGGCCATGGCCTTAATTGAGATACCAACCCAGCATTTGCTTGGTGTGAAAATGGGAAACCACGGAAAACCATATTCAGGGCTGCCGACAGTGGGGTTCGAATCCAATATCTCCCAAATGCAAGATCACAGTTGCGCGATCCTAACCGCATGGCCAACTCACGCCGTATTTATTTATTTATTTATTTATTTATTTATTTATTTATTTATTTATTTACTTATTTATTTATTTATTTATTTATTTATTTATTTATTTATTTATTTATTTATTTATTTATTTATTTATTTGACTTTTCCTTCATGCCGGTTTCGCCCGCGGACAAAGCAAGAAATAATTCCTCAGTTATTACGTCATTTATTTTGGCATACAAAATTAAGGATAGGGATTTGGTCTGAAGTGCAGGTCTTAGAGAGATATTAATGAGGAGGTGTATATCTAAGATGGAAGATGTCATGTCTGTTAAAAAATTTACTGCCGTATCAGTTTCCTAAGGTAATGCGGAACCACGTAAAACCATAGCAAGTGCGGTTGACGGTAGTGAAGGAACGCATTGCGTATTACATATTTTAACTATTATAAAATCTGAGTGGTACGTAAATCTTCATGATGCTATTGGTCTTAATGAGATTCCTGAGTCCCTTAAGTTCCTTAAAATGAGTTCCCCAATGTGGTAGAACATCTGATTGTGCAGTCTCTCACCTTAAAAAGTCCGAAATGTAATCCGATTCGGCTAGGATTATACCTTACAATTTTAAACCAAACAGATTCGAACCAGCTGATCCACCCAGGCAGCCAGCCATTTCTCACCTTACTCTTCTGAATGCAGAAATATAATATTTCGAATTTAACTGATTCAATGATTCACTCTACACCGCCGGTTCCCAAACTTTTCCAGCTGTAAACCCCCCCCCCCCCACACACACACCTACCTCCTGCTAACCCCACCTCCGACTGTAAGCTCTGGAAATTTGATACCCACCTCCCCACACCATTCATACTATAATTTTGTTCAAGAACAGTTATATTTTAGAAAAATAAATCACAGGATTACAATAGTGATGTAACAAATGTTAACAAAAACTGGGTTTTATGGCCGAAACATTATTATTATTATTATTATTATTATTATTATTATTATTATTATTATTATTATTATTTTCCTTCTCCCAATCACGTAGGGCAAGGCCTCTCAAACGCCCAAAATCTCACACGTGCAAACTGAGGTGCAGAGTTCCCGTGCACAGTGCATCGGTCCCACTCGGCTCGGCTCGGACTAACGCTTAGTCTCTGGGCTACTCGGCTAAGGTCGACTAAGATCGGCTAAGCTCGGCTCGGATTTGGAGTGCTACGGAGCAAGTGAGGAAGAGGGAGAGAGGCGTGAGGAAAGAGAGAGACAGCGCTATTGCTCCAAATCGAGGAGTGGGAGTCTGCAGTCTGGTCAACCAAGCGAAGTCGTCATTTGCACCGTGCACAGTCCAATGCACTGGTGCATGCACCCTGAGAGGCCCTGACGTAGGATCAGCACTTTGCATAGATCCAGCATGATTTCGATACCTTCCTCAATGCAACCCTATGTTGAGGGATGTATTCACTATTGCGTGTTTCTGTGATGGTTTGTAGTGTGATATGTATGTACTTCTACCCCTAAGCCGCTCTTCCTGATACAGTGTCATGTTTTCCGGCCGGATGTCCTTCCTATCGCCAATCTCAGTTGAAGAGCTAATGAAGATGAATGATGGTAAGGAGGAGAAATGAATCGGCTGTGATTTACTAGTAGGAAATGCATTTGCCTGGAAGTGAAAATGCGAAACCACAATAAGACATTTTCAGGACAGCCAACGGTGACGTTCGAATACACTCGCCTCCCGAACGGAGAGCCTGACTCCATAACCGTGTCTATCTACATAAGTTTTCACTACGTCCCTAAAGGGGATAGCGGGCTTCCTAGACGGTAAACCGTCTCTCTGGCCAGGAAATTTGTAACGGTGACGGAGAAGGTGAGGGGATGGCGGCCGCGGCCTATACTAGAAACTGTCTCGATATTCACCTTAGTGCAGGAGAATGGAAAACCACGGAAAACCATTCATAGCCGTAGTGCGTTAACACGTGCAGCGACTCCGTTCGGTTCTTCAGCGCTGAATTTGCTACTGTTAAATGTCGTTCCAGACGTATGGACCGCAAAGCGTCGTTACTGAGGGCATTATAGCACACAACAGGTTACGACAGTTTTTCAACAAACGCGATTCGTGATGAATACAGTCTTCTTTATACAAATCAAATCAAATGAAATCAAATCAAATGAAATCAAATAATTTTTTAACAAACATTAACACATAACATACAAGTGCAAATAAATTACTACAAAATACTATCGGCTCAGCATGCAAGTCAAAGCTAACCTTCTAGACCAGCATCAAACACCCCAACACAGTTCTATGTATTTTTCTATGTATCGTGTCGCGTCTTATTTCTATATTGAGTTGAGAAGCTGGTCTTCTGACCCCAACTTGGCCAGTTCGATCCCGGCTCAGTCCGGTGGTATTTGAAGGTGCTCAAATACGTCAGCCCCGTATAGTCAGATTTACTGGCACGTAAAAGAAGTCCTGCGGGACTAAACTGCGGCACCTAAACGTCTCCTAAAACCGTAAAATTAGTTAGTGGGACATGAAGCCAATAACTTACTTCTGAGTAAGTTTCTCGGACACTCTTCTCCCCGCCCACCGTAAGCCGTCAATTACTCGCACCCCCAGGAAGGGGGAGGGCGCAACGACCCCCTACCACCACCGCAGTTGGAGAAACATTGCTCCATTATGTTCTTTTGATATTTTACATAAAGAAATTATCATTGAGTTGAATAATTTGTGTAGCGATCTTTGATTTCTAAAACTAACGAAATATTGCAAGTATAATTTATTCGAAATAGGATTGCACTTTGTCGTTATAGGCGCTAGTCCTTGTTTATCGCAGTAGTTAGACTGCAGTGGGGCGAGCAGCGAATACGTCAGTGGACCGAATGCAGCCATCACGTGAGTCTCACGCTACCGACAGGACAAGATGAATTTTAGAAAAGAATTTGTGAGTGCTAAAGTGCAAAGTTAATAGAGAGAATTAATCGGAATGAAAATATGCAAACGAACAAGACAGTAAATAATCCACGAAGTGTTAGAACGATAAGAACCACCGTGTCACCAAGAACTGGCCGACTGCCTAACTGTTCAGTCACAGATTTAGCGGGCTTCTGTCCTCCATGATAGAGTCGGAAGTAAACGAGCTTTATTTTCTGGCAAAATGCACATATTGGACTATGGAAGGCGGGGCAAGATTCTTTCTCCCATAACCTTTAGTAGGCCCCTACCTCAATAATAGTACATAAGCTTCTCTGTTACTACCTCGTTCAGAGTCTCCATGTCTGCTCCTGAAAAGGCGAGCTAAACTGATTAATTTGATTAGAACCATGTTTGTGTATTTACTCTCCATCGTAGTATTGCTGCTTACCAGCTATGTAACCTGGCTGAACAAACAGCTCCCTAGTTAAAGACAACAAGAGGCAGTAGCTGCTGGCAGGATTCATCTCCCCGGACCAATCCTGATCGTATAGTTTGCAAGTTAGCCGGTACTGACGGTAATCCCGTGTTCACATCGCGCGTCCATTAATAGTATTACGTCATATCTTGTCTCTAATTTCATTTTTCTAGCCGGGCTGTGTGTTCAGACGACAGAGCGCTGGTTTCTAAGTCCAAGTAGGTGGTTTTTGTCCCGGCACAGTCCGGTGCTATTCAAATACGCCACTCTTGTGTCTTAAGGGGGACCGACACCTTGACCGACCAAAAATGCAATTTTTCAATTTATTCTTTTCATTTATAACTGAACTTGTTGTCTTTATAACAGCGCAAAGGTGTTGTTAATATCTCCAATACTTTCGGGGTTATGACCAAAAAAGTGAAGCTCTGTCACCCAAGCAAGCCCTTTGTCGGTAAATTTGTTGCTCGTTTGCCGTAATTTTCGTTTTCAGAACCGTTTCCCAAATAACTCGGAACTGCTCGTTGGTAACCCACTAATATTGCCCCCAGCTAAGTCAGGAGGCCACTGACAAGTATCCTGAGCCGGAGTTAACTTTTGGAAGAGTGACTATTTTCTTTCGGTTCCTCTTGTAGCCAACAGCATGCTGGGTTACCCATCCAAGTAGAAACCAGGCCCGATGTTGCTTAACTTAAGTATCTCACGGGATCCGTTGTTTCAACATGGCTACGCCTTTAGCATTGTGTATGTATGTATGTATGTATGTATGTATGTATGTATGTATGTATGTATGTATGTATGTTCAGTCCTCATCCACAAGGCTGGTTGGATCCTCAACAGCTCCACCACTAGCTGACATAGGTGGCGTAGGCATCACTGAAAATGTGATTTTGGGAGATGAGGAGTGAGATAGTTTGTTTTCCTCACTGAACAAGAAGTTGCTATTAGAAATCGGTTTGCCAAGCCCACTGAAACGCATGAACGAATCGGCCCTATGAGCAGGGACTGGCTGCATAAGGAATGGCATTACACTATTAGCATCGATCATACCTCAGTCACTTTCACACTGTCAAAGCCAAGGATAAGGCTGAGATAGATCAATGAAAGTAACAAATTATTTTTTTTTTTTGCTAGTTGTTTTACGTCGCACCGACACAGATAGGTCTTATGGCGACGATGGGACAGGAAAGGGCTAGGAGTGGGAAGGAAGCGGCCGTGAACTTAATTAAGGTACAGCCCCAGCATTTGCTGATGTGAAAATGGGAAACCACGGAAAACCATTTTCAGGGCTGCCGACAGTGGGGTTTGAACCTACTATCTCCCGAATACTGGATACTGGCCGCACTTAAGCGACTGCAGCTATCGAGCTCGGTAGTAACAAAATTGCTCTAGCCCATAGCAAAGGACATAGTGCACTGTAAACACCAGGTCTCTCTAGCAAACGCAACCTTTAAGTATTAGAAGAGATAACATACCTTCTTAACTAAAGACATATAATGATTTACGAATGTAGTGCTAATACATGTCTTTATATTCCAGGCACTCATTAACCTCCTGCCATTTTTCTGCCTTTTGCACATTCTTCTATCCTTAAATGGCTTGCCACACTCTACATACTCGCCCTCCAACTATCCTTGTTTAAATCCTTGCAGAATAATTTCAACGACAGACCATTCAACGATTTCGGTGCCTTAAAATGTCACTTAATCCCTTAAAATTCATCACTGGGTATCCTGAAGTTCGGCGAGTGTTTCCACGTAGCACTTTGTACAGCAAAGTTCTATCGTACATGAGCAGTCGAGTTGGCCGTGCGGTCAGGGGCGCGCAGCTGTGAGCTTGCATATGGAAGATAGCGAGTTTAAACCCCACTCTCGGCAACTCTGAAGATGATTTTCCGTGGTTTCCCATTTTCACACCAGCCAAATTCTGGGGCTCTACCTTAATTAAGGTCATGGGCACTTTCTTCCGGCTCCTAGACCTTTCCTTTACCATCGCCGGCTTAAGACCAACCTGTGTCGGTGCGACGTGAAGCAAATTCTAAACAAATAGTAGCCTACATTATGCAACAAGCCTATAATGGTAAAAATTAAGACACGAGTATCTTCGCGAGTTTTATAATTTCCATACGAGTGTCTTAATTACCATTATAGGCGAGTAGCATACGGCTGTTTATGCTCGACGATAATTATAACTCTATTTTTAAATATTCATAAATTTCTGTGGAGATGTCGCTTAACAGTTGAGTTTACTGAACAGAGCGCTGGGTTACTGATTTTCTGTGAGTGGATCAGAGACCTTGACAATGTCATATGTTTTCAAAGCTTTGATAGAAGGTTATCACAACCCAGCTTTATTTCAAATACAAATTGTTAATTGTACAGTTGGTGAAGTGAATTTGCGGGTAGATGTGAATATGTGTGTCCGTTATGTTTTATTTTGAAAAACAAGTGCGAAGCTAGTGCATTGAGCGCAGTGCGATGCTAATTGGTCAAACAGTTTTATCATAATGAAATTCTGAACTCTGATTGGTGGAGAACCTGTGTCATAATGAAAATCTGAACTCTGGTTGGTGGAGAACCTGTATCATAATGAAACTTGAACTCTAATGACCCTCATTAAGATTCAGTTTTCTAGCATATAATATTTACATTTCGGCATTATCGAGCATAAAATAAAGAAATCCATCGTACATCTTCTTAAAGGAATAAAGTTCCCTGTAGAGTGTTCTGCTCGACCTTTATATTCAACTAATAAAGAATACTAAAACTGAAACACTTTTAACTGGGTTATCTCTGTCCAGGGAGTGCAACTTTCACTATGAGAGCGAACTCCATGGTAATTGTATGACTTCTGAGAGTACAAGAAAAAAATTAGAAAAAAAAAAAAGAAAACATTTTTAGAGAGAATAGAGTGTAAGCGTTAGCTGGAAATAATGAAACCAGGACCATGTAATGAAGAGCACAGCGAGAGGTCTAATCTGGTAGTCCTCATTAAAACAAGGTGCCGGTGCTGCAGTCATGGAATATTAAACTAACATTTACATTTCACATGGAACAGCCTGCCCTTAGGTTAATGTTATTTATATTCTCAGACAAGCACGCTGAAACATGGCTACTACGATGTACACAACCACCACCTCGCGATAGGCAACTTTTTTGGAACTGTACTCACACGGTAAATATTTGGAATATTTTTTGTGTCGGCCCTGCAGGGGAGTAAATGTAAAAAAGAAAAACAATCCATGCAATTTAAAGCAGATCTAAAATTTTACAATGGTAGCTGTTGTTTAATTAATGTTATTAAACCACTAGTGTCGAACATTCCCTTCGTTTGATGATAGTTTCATTTTCATTATTGCCTTTAGATTTTCTCAGCCCAAAAATAATTTCAAGATCTTAGATTTCTGAACATTCTATGAATTTATCAATTTGTACTTTTCGTTCCGATTGAATGACTGGTACTGCTATAAATCTGCTTTCATTCCCTACGCATGTTTTGGATTCTACAAGCCACTTTTTAAATAAACACAAGTTGTAGAAATACGTGTAAGCAAGCTTTCACTTTTCCATGTCCGTTCTTCTTCATATCCGTCTGACCAGGCTGACTAGCTCAGGCTTCAAGTTGTCGGGTTCGATCCTGACTCAGTCCGGTGGTATTTGAAGGTCTCAAACACATCAGCCTCCTGTCGGAAAAGTCCTAGGAGTGGGAAGGAAGCGGCCGTGTCCTTAATTAAGGTACAGCCCCAGCATTTGCCTGGTGTGAAAATGGGAAACCACGGAAAACCATCTACAGGGCTGCCAACAGTGGGGATCGAACCAACTATCTCACGGATGAAAGCTCACAGCTACACGCTCCTAAACGCACGGTCAACACGCCCCGTTTATTTGTTATTTACACTGACTGACAGAGCAAATGCAACACCAAGAAGGAGTGGTTCGAAAGGGATGAAAGTTGGGGAAAAAACAGAGACGGCACGGACGAATAATTGATGTTTATTTCAAACCGATATGCAGGTTACACAATGCGCACGGCATCGACTCAGTAGGATGTAGGACCACCGCGAGCGGCGATTCACGCAGAAACACGTCGAGGTACAGAGTCAATAAGAGTGCGGATGGTGTCCTGAGGGATGGTTCTCCATTCTCTGTCAACCATTTGCCACAGTTGGTCGTCCGTACGAGGCTGGGGCAGAGTTTGCAAACGGCGTCCAATGAGATCCCACACGTGTTCGATTGGTGAAAGATCCGGAGAGTACGCTGGCCACGGAAGCATCTGTACACCTCGTAGAGCCTGTTGGGAGATGCGAGCAGTGTGTGGGCGGGCATTATCCTGCTGAAACAGAGCATTGGGCAGCCCCTGAAGGTACGGGAGTGCCACCGGCCGCAGCACATGCTGCACGTAGCGGTGGGCATTTAACGTGCCTTGAATACGCACTACAGGTGACGTGGAATCATACGCAATAGCGCCCCAAACCATGATGCCGCGTTGTCTAGCGGTAGGGCGCTCCACAGTTACTGCCGGATTTGACCTTTCTCCACGCCGACGCCACACTCGTCTGCGGTGACTATCACTGACAGAACAGAAGCGTGACTCATCGGAGAACACGACGTTCCGCCATTCCCTCATCCAAATCGCTCTAGCCCGGCACCATGCCAGGCGTGCACGTCTATGCTGTGGAGTCAATGGTAGTCTTCTGAGCGGACGCCGGGAGTGCAGGCCTCCTTCAACCAATCGACGGGAAATTGTTCTGGTCGATATTGGAACAGCCAGGGTGTCTTGCACATGCTGAAGAATGGCGGTTGACGTGGCGTGCGGGGCTGCCACCGCTTGGCGGCGGATGCGCCGATCCTCGCGTGCTGACGTCACTCGGGCTGCGCCTGGACCCCTCGCACGTGCCACATGTCCCTGCGCCAACCATCTTCGCCACAGGCGCTGCACCGTGGACACATCCCTATGGGTATCGGCAGCGATTTGACGAAGCGACCAACCTGCCCTTCTCAGCCCGATCACCATACCCCTCGTAAAGTCGTCTGTCTGCTGGAAATGCCTCCGTTGACGGCGGCCTGGCATTCTTAGCTATGCACGTGTCCTGTGGCACACGACAACACGTTCTACAATGACTGTGGGCTGAGAAATCACGGTACGAAGTGGCCCATTCGCCAACGCCGTGTCCCATTTATCGTTCGCTACGTGCGCAGCACAGCGGCGCATTTCACATCATGAGCATACCTCAGTGACGTCAGTCTACCCTGCAATTGGCATAAAGTTCTGGCCACTCCTTCTTGGTGTTGCATTTGCTCTGTCCGTCAGTGTATTAAGTTTATTATTATTTTCACATGGGAAAACGCAAGCAGCGGGATAAGGAGGCTATGCAAAAGGTTATTAAGGCAGTGAGAGACAAGATAATGGGTAACAGACGTGCAAGTAAAGGGTTTAACATCCCACGAGACTATGTTCAAAAGAATTCAAAAGAAAATATTTTCATAAAGGGCTTTCAAGTAATCCATTATAGGGAAAGTGTTTGGTAAGGTCAGAGAGGAAAAATATATTAAAATTAATTTTACTTTTCATAAATTTGGTGGGGGACAATATTACGAACACATTTTTGGTAATTTAGTTTTTATAATATTTATAACAAATATTGACTACCTTACATTTTAACCGCCTATGAAAGCGTTCGCGCCTATGAAAGTCCCGAAAACGCTCGCGCTGCGGCAATTGGACCGCATAAGAAAAGCTAGAATTTTTTCCGTGTTAAAACGTTTTATTACAGTGGAAATTGGATAAATGAAAAAAAGGCACATATTAGGCAGATATGAAAGTATGTTTAATTAATTACTGAACTAGACACAGTAAAATAAAAACAAAATATTAGAACCAGAATAAGTAATTCACACAAGAAAAATATAAACCTGACAGTTTTACAAGGAATCTGTTGAAATATAAACAATTTGCAACAAAGTAACATTAACGCTGCAATGAGACGTCTCAAAGTACAATGTCATAGAAGAAACTAGAAATACGATTTTTCCTCGGTATTACTTATTGTTTTTCTAAAGGTGTTATATGTTGAACAAAGCAAGTCAACAGTATCAACAACTCCCTTTGTTGAATTGTAGACAGGGATCTGCAAGGGTTTGTTTGTGTCATGGTCCATCTTATTAGTATCATGCACTGAAGACAGTAAAAACACAGCCTTCTTCTTCTTGATGAGGAAAGACACTAAACTGCAAGGCAAATATACGCGACTCAACCTCACGCGATTTGTCCTGGAGGAATTTAGTATCTCTTTTTTCTATTTTTCTTCAAGTTTCCCAAGTAAGTCAGCCCGTTTTCCAACAGGCGTTCGGCCAAGGGATAGCTGCTGAAGTAGTTATCCGTGGTCACATTGCTGAAGTTAGCACGAAGAATCGTCATACTGCCGGTCCTTCTATTTTTTTTTTTTTGCTAGTTGTTTTACGTCGCACCGACACAGATAGGTCTTACGGCGACGATGGGACAGGAAAGGGCTAGGAGTGGGAAGGAAGCGGCCATGGCCTTAATTAAGGTACAGCCCCAGCATTTGCCTGGTGTGAAAATGGGAAACCACGGAAAACCATTTTCAGAGCTGCCGACAGTGGGGTTCGAACCTACTATCTCCCGAATACTGGATACTGGCCGCACTTAAGCGACTGCAGCCATCGAGCTCGGTACTGCCGGTCCCATCGGAGCGTAAGTAATCTAGGCTATTAGCACGGATGACTTTCTTGACAGAAATGAAAATCATGTAAAAAGGATCGTCCAACATTTCCGCATCCCTTTCTTCATCTGACAACTCTTGGAGAGTCCGAAAAATTGCATCAGGATTTGATGTAAAGATGGACCAATGCTATTTTAAAACCCTTCCCCCTCTCTGACCTACTAAAAATACACTTTTCATCCAAACCGCAAACCGATAAGAACAAAAACCACAGAGGAAAAATAATTAGAAAGTAAAATATATATAATTACATTGTCAATCGCACCGCGGTTTGTAGAACAATTGCGCTCGCGCGGGGGCTTCCGGACTGCACTTAGCGTCCACCCATGATGTCACTCATCTTCACACTGAACGCTGATCAGATGGTGCAAATCATAGTTGAAGATTAGCAGTAGCTCTCATTGGTCTGCCTACTGCCGTGAAGCAGCTGTATCAAAAATGTAAAATGTGCGGTCCCAATGCCACACATGCGAGCGCCTGGAGGTTAACAGTTTCATTTTAACTTTCCCGTAAGTGGAGAATATATTCAGTAATGTATATACCAATTTATAGCCTTGTTCATGATATTCCTGAATTTCTACAAGTCCATATCTGTTAAGGGGATGATAAATGGGCCCCATGCCTTAATAAAGGGGTTAAAACTTAAAAGGGTTAACTTTAATTTTCTTTATCATTTCTTTCTGTAAGATCCGTCCTGTTATTTCAGAGGATACAAAAAGTGACATAGACGTGATACACAGTTTAGTCCTTTAAAATCCCTTAGAAATACTATTGAAGATAATTTTCCCTTTGTGTCTGAATGGTAAACGTGAAGAGTGGTCACATGCTGCTAGTAATTATCCCGGACCATTGACATGTCTTACCCTGGAGAACTAGAACCGGGGGCGAATGACTTCATTTGACGAGTTTAGCCAACGTCCCAAGAGACTGCAAGCTCCATTAGTTTAGCGGTTCGTGAAGTGCTTGCCTGCCTTGCCTCGCCTTCCATTCCACTCCGTTTTACGAGAATGACCCCGAGAATCAAGCCGTAATAGAACTGTGCTCCGCAAGATATCCTTCGAAATCAGAGAGCGAAATTATCTTCCTTGATTATTATTATTCACTAGTAAGAGAGAATTCGGAGACGACATCTTCCTGCACTGAGAGAGACATCGGTTCTGAACCCTAGCGAAACTGTCAGTTCCTCTTAAATATTGGGCAGGGATGAGTTTGTACGGTTTTGCTTTTAACATTTTTGTTGCTTTGTGGGCAGAAGATAATGACACATTAACTTATATGGCAAGGCGCGACAGGGATTTTGTTGGAGTTCTTTCCAAGAAAGCTCCTATTTCGTCAAGCTTTTCCTCTATTAAACGGTTTGTCTCCTGCGTGATTTCTTGTTAAAAATGGACCCGATGGTACGGAACTTCTTTACTGATTTACGTACCGTACTCCTATGGGGAGGGAGTATGCCGGGAAATTTGCGAATGAATCGAAAGCGGCTTTCTGTATAAGAAGAATGCTTCGCATAGCACAACACAATGAAGACACGCTGTTCTACTGTGTACATCACTCGTTAAACAAATTATTACTTTAGTATTCCTACAGAAAGTACGCTATTTTAAAGCGAACACATTGAACACGCTACCAATACTACAGATGTTGAACTAAACTGTTGCTCCCGAGACCGGGAGAAGTTTTACTACTATGATTTCTGTTTTCTACGTCAGTCGGTTCAGGATACCTTAGCGGACAATAATCAGAATAAGGACGCTACATTATCCAGCCATAATGATCAAATGCTGCTTCTGTGATACGCCACCATTACTAGCAAGGTTGCATGTGAGCGAGCGACACGTCAGTATACACGTACTACGGTAGCGCATCACCCTAGGTTATCAAACAAGAGAGTTTGACCGGCTACACGCTGCATAGGCTGATACAGAAGTTGCTCACGACTGAACTTACGCAGCTAAAATCTCCGACGCGGTCGAGAATAGAACCGGAAGTTCTCTTTTTTTTATACAAGTTGTTTTACGCCCCACGGACACACATAAGTCTTATGGCGACGATGGGACAGGAAAGGGCTAGGAGTGGGAAGGAAGCAGCCGTACAGCCCCAGCATTTGCCTGGTGTGAAAATGGAAAACCACGGAAAACCATCTTCAGGGCTGCCGACAATGGGGTTCGCCCACTATCTCCCGAATACTGGATACTAGCCGCACTTAAGCTTCTGCAGCAATCGAGCTCGGTCGGAAGTTCTCTGAACTGAACCGCAGTACGCTGACCATTAAGGCAAAGAGACGGCCAAACAATTATAAAAATAATAAGTAAAAATATTAATTTTGCATCTCACGTTCATCAGGATCTTTTTTGTCAGATTTCAATTTTAATAAGAAAATATAAATATCGAAGTATTAATTTTCGTAAAATGTTCCCTCTCTTGAGAAATACGTATACATAAACATGTATTTCCATATTCGAGGAATACCTAAGAGTTGTCAAGGACCAAAGAAACAAACAAACCAAAACTTACTACAGCTCAAAGAGCCATGAAAAGATCAATGCTAGATTTCTTGCGAGTACACAGAAAGAGACCGGGTGATATACGCTTAGTAACTAAGATTACCAACATCATTCAAAGAGCGGTAACACTTAAATGGCAGGTTCGTAGAAAACGACTGTCGTCCGAATCCTTGGCTGAATGGTCTCAACGTAGTGGCTGATTTCGATTTCTGGCTGGGACAGGGATTATAACTGCGTCTGGTTACTTTCTCTAGCCCGGGTGCTGGGTGTTTGTGTGCGTCTTAAATATATAAGTTCAATTCAACAAGTCAATTCAGAATTAATAATAAGAAAAATACAAAATTGCAGCTGAGGATGATGATTATGATATTTCTTGGGCCGGTATCCGATTTGGTCGGCTTCGTGGTGCCTCTTATCCGGAGGTCCCGGGCTCTGTTCCCGTACAGGTCAGGAATTTTTACCTGGATCTGAGGGCTGGTTCCAGGTCCACTATGCTTACGTGATTACAATTAAGGAGCTATCTGACGGTGTGAGACAGCGGCCCTGGTCTAGAAAGCCAAGAATTACGACTGAGAGGATTTTTTCGTGCCGACCACACGACACATCGTAATCTGAGGGCCTTCGGGCTGAGCAGCGGCTGCATGCTAGGCCAGGCTATTCGGGGATGTTGCGCCAGGGGATTAGGTGATTTTGCGTATTAAAAGAAGAATACTTTCTATCACCATAGTAACCCAGGCTCTGATTTTACAACCCCATAACTTTTAAGCTCTATTTGTTACTGATGTTATGTCAAAACACAACGCTGATTTATGTACAAGTTAAACCGATGTTATTGCAATGCGGTTATACACTATAATAGTTCATGCCATATAGTGTCACATATACAGTATTTCATGCATTGCGTGAGGGATTTGGGTTGTTATTTTACCGTACAAAACATCTGGCAGCAAAAGACAAATATCAAATTCGGGACTAAATGACAAGTCTTCAGACAAAAAATGCAAGAGGATAATCTCAGGCATTTTTTATTTTACTGATGACTCACTACAATCCCTCAATGTCCCTCCATCTGACCATTTGCTACTTCATCGCTTAGAAATAGCTGATACCAGAAAAGTGAGAAGAGTACTGAAAGAAAGGGCATTCAATTACTGGTGTAACTTGCAACAGAAAGGTAAAGATGTATGTTTATACAATGAATATACCCCTGCCAACTCCCGGATTCGAGGCCATCAAGGCGTTTATTGTATCATATTTCCCGGCTACTAGATGCATTAAGAAAGCTAGTGAACAACTTAAATTGAAGGAAGAAAATCTTGCAAGTAATAGATTTAAATATACTGAAATCTGCACAGATCGTGCCAGGATTCGGCACCACAATCTGCAGGTGAGAAGGTGAAAACATAACCAACAACGCTCAGCAGCCCATTCTAAAATGCGTAACAGAGATGTCAGTGTTTCCTTAGATTCCGTAACAGAAGATAGAGGCATTTTGTGCCGTTTCTTTTGGTGAGTGGAATTAGAGTGCTTTGCAGTTTCTCTTAATCGCCCATTGCGGTAATTGCCAAACTCCATTTACCTTGTGAGAAAAGATAGCAGTGTGCTCGCTTTAGACGAGCTATTTACACTGTAAGCATCGAGACGACGTACTGCGATTAATAAACTCACCCCATGGAGCGGAAGAGACGTCCATCAGCTGTCGTCTTTCACTTCCTGGACATTAGCGTCACCAGAGCACGCCTTTCAGATAAGCTCGGTTATTATCACTAAACTCGGTGAGCTTGTCAACAATGACAGGCAATGAGTAACAACAAGAAGGGAGTGATTTAGAACACTCCGGATCACAAATATACTTTTCCAAACAATGTTCCGAACACATTTCAATCCACCTTCTAGTATTTTATTGAGGCCCTTCTACTAAGGTAGTCAGCTAAGATATCAACCTCAAATAACTCAAAAACAGTTAAGACATCGGAAATCTGTTTTCACTTCTAGAAATCGTAACAGAGCGCGGGAATAAGAAAAGCGAACAGGCCAAAGATCAGGACGACTTTATCGTTGCCTCCTTTGAGACAATGTTGTTGTTAGCCATTTCCATAGAATGAGATTAGCTCATGTATTTTCCGGTCGATATATCCAATTTGGGCCGGCCCCGCTGTGTAAGACTAGTGTGTCTGCCCCATACCCGGAGGCCCCGGGCTCGACTGCCGACAAGGTCAGGGATTTTTACCTGGATCTGAGGGCTGGTTCGAAATCAATTCAGCCTACGTGATTATAATTGAGGAGCTATCTGACTGTGAGATGGCGGCCCTGGTGTAGAAAACCAAGAATAACGGCCGAAGGGATTCGTCACCACACGACACCTCATAATCTGCTGGCCTTCAGGGTGAGCAGAGGTCGCTAGGTAGGCCAAGGCCTTTCGGGGCTGTTCCTCCATGCGGTTTGGTTTGGTTTATATCCAATCTGGATATGACTTTCGTACTTCTAAACGATAAGATGCAAAAGAATCAAAACTGCACCAATTTCCGAAATACATTTTCAACATCGCCCTTTTACCTTGATTAAATACTTCAATGTCCCCCTCTGTGAGGGATGGGAGGGGATGACCTGTAAACATAATTAATAATAACTGATATTAATTTCGAATCCATTGTTTATGTGTCTCTGAGATGAATCGAGACCCTCTATACTGCTAATAATAAGAGTTGCCGTCTGACATTTCTTAGAGGGAGGTCCGTTTACTGCCTGCCGAGGCGGGATAAAGGGAGTGGCTATGTGGTTGCCATGGAAACGAGGGTGGAGCGACTGCGGTTGCCATGGAGATAAAACTTCAGGGCAGCTCGTCTTTCTGGGAGTTGCCAAACCTCTCACTGTCACTGATAAGAACCGGATTGTTTGTATAAGAGTGATCGCAAATGGGACGACACCGCCTCGCCAGGTAGTCTACAACAGATCACAGCGGTCAGAATGAAGGAGGGAACAAGTGAGCCGGAAGCGAGGGGTAAGAGCATGTAGAAAGGAATGCTGGAATGTGGCAACATCGTGAAATGGCACGTGCAGTGCTCCTCCCCCCAACCTTACCTGTCAGACGCCAACTTTAGTTAAGGTTATAGGTACCGCTTAAGCCCATGATTAGCCTCCATTGGGACGGGGGATGAGATAGATGATGATGATGATGATGCTTGTTGTTTAGAGGGGCCTAACATCGAGGTCATCGGCCCCTAATGGTACGAAATGACGCGAAATATAATGAAAATTAAAAGTCCAATATCCTCCACTGACCAGAATTCAAAACGTGAGGTCGAAAAATGAATGGATGGATATGAATTTAAAACAATCAGTGGATCCGACCCGCAATGCCCCACATTCACAGAAACTGACGTAAAACAATAGTATTACTGATTAACCAACCCTGTGGCCAAGCAATCAAACCATCGACCAGAGGAGAAGCATTATACACATAAAATATCTGACTTAATTGTGAACATGGAATCGTCGATGTTACAACCCACCCTTAATACTCAAGACTTCACTTCACATCAGTGTCAACCACTGTAAGCAGGAGGCAGTTCTCCTGTCGCAGACAATCAGTACCCATCGAAAGAGATCACAGGTCCCACGTATACCGTAACACAACTACGTATTATAAAAAAATCAGGTAACAACTTAATATATACTTTCAATGGTGCTCCTGAATTTCAACTGAAACGTTTCCGTCGAGATGACTGTGATAATAATAGTGACAATGTTGGTAACATGATGATGGAATCTAGTAGTGTTCTCGAAACGACCAATCGTTCGGGCTTGGCAATGAACAATTCTAACGCAGTAACCCCCACCCCCCCCCCTCCGTAGATTCTTCGAGAACCTCAAAACCGCCACCCCAACGCAGTAAGGATAACCGATATAATAAATCAGACAATAGACCTTTTTTATGTTTATATCGATGGAATGCGCCGCACAATAGGTAATTTACACGCTACGACACTCGGAAGAAATGAAATGAAATGTCGTATGGCTTTTAGTGCCGGGATATCCCAGGACGGGTTCGGCTCGCCAGGTGCAGGTCTTTCTAATTGACTCCCGTAGGCAACCTGCGCGTCGTGATGAGGATGAAATGATGATGAAGACAACACATACACCCAGCCCCCGTGCCGTAGGAATTAACCAATTATGGTTAAAATCTCCGACCCGGCCGGGAATCGAACCCGGGACCCTCTGAAAAGAAGACCAGTACGCCGACCGTTCAGCCGAGTCGGACAGGAAGGAATGATATTTAATGAGGCTATAGTACGCAAATCGGGCATCGTAAATATAAACTATGTGGGGAAAAATAGACTCAGAATCAGACATGGTGCCGAATCATTTAGTTGAGTCTCCCTACTTGAATCCCCCTGTGGGTGGGGGCGGTAGAATAACACCCACGGTATCCCCTGCCTGTCGTAAGAGGCGACTAAAAGGGGCCCCAGGGGCTTTGAACTTTGGAGCGTGGGTTGGCGACCACGGGGCCCTCAGCTGAGTCCTGGCATTGCTTCCACTTACTTGTGCCAGGCTCCTCACTTTCATCTATCCTATCCGACCTCTCTTGGTCAACTCTTGTTCTTTTCCGACCCCGACGCTATTAGGTTTGCGAGGGCTACGGAGTCATTTTCACGCCCTTCGTGGCCCTTGTCTTCCTTTGACCGATATCTTCATTTTTCGAAGTGTCGGATCCCTTCCATTTTTCCCTCTGATTAGTGTTATATAGAGGATGGTTGCCTAGTTGTACTTCCTCTTAAAACAATAATCACCACCACCACCACCTCCCTACTTGAAGCAAAATAATCTAGAAGCTTACATACCTCATCATACCACTCATAGGGAAGGTCTCATAAAGAATGTTGTCATTCTGCTCTTAAGTGAGATTTACAGAGATTTCCCGGTATCACGCGTAAAGCGATTTACAAAACAAACCCCATCTAAGGAAACTAGGCCAATTCCAGTCTGCTTAGTAACATTTCGCTCGTAGTGCCTGCCTGAAGCTGTTTACATCCACGGTACGCGCTATGCTGTTCTCCCGCATATGCTACCTGTTGTCCAATGTCACCGTTGTTTACGTTATAACCATTCTAGTTTCCAATGCCGCAGTGTTCAGCGCTTCAACCGCTGTACAGGACCTCACGGTGTTACTGTATGTTCGGCATCAGTCAACCCGTGCTGTATTTACTGTCAGGGTGCACATCTATCTACAGACAAAGGATGTCCAAAGCACAAGAGATGGGCTGAAGTGAAACAACTGATGGCATTGAACAACAGCACCCAGCAAGCTGCTCTTAACGTGTTGCCGTATGCAACAATTGCTTCCAGCCCTGCTTGCAACTGGTAAAGCAGAGAGGATTTTTGTCCTCTCCCAACTGTAACCTTTCAAATACGAAATGAAAGGGCTGTCACTCCAACTCAGGGAACATATTTCCGATCTTACAATCCCATTTGAAGTACCGGCCAACGCTTCTAGCTTACAGGGGCTGTTGAATCAAAAACCCATTGATACATCTCGAAATATTCTTCCTACTCCAACCTACCCTCCAAATAGTTCTATCAGTCAGCCTTCTGCAGTCGTTCGCCAAACGAACTATCCCTCTATTTCTGAACGTACTTATATCCCTCAACATTTACCTATAACTCCCATACAATATAATCCGTACCCTCCAGAGCCACATAGTATAACCCCCACCACCACCATACAGCGATCATAAGAACAACTAATCGAACAAATCTTTATTATTATTATGGTCATCATCACCCAACTGCGGTCAACTACGTCACAGACCTTACATCCGGCGTCTATATACGTCAAACGATTACCAGCAATTTTAATAACTCCAATGCACTATAAGGTAATGCAGTGAATGCCCGATCTGTTAATGCGAATCGGTAAACTTCACAACACGAACTCTACGCACAAGAAGTTCAAATCGCCGCTCTCACTGAAACTTGGTTCCACCCCGGATCAAATGTGTATTTCAGAAGTTACAATACAATACGTTCCGATCGTGACGATTGGTAAACAGGAGTTGCTTTGCTCATTAAGAATTCACTATCTGAAGCTAATATTAACACTGATCATTCCAATATAGACAGTTTTCAAGCAACCGCATGTCGCGTCTCTCTTCAAAATTACTGTTCACAGTAATTTTTATCTACAGTCATCCAATAATGGCGACTAATAAGAATGATTGGATTCTCCAACAAATGGAACCATATTACTTGTTCACGAAGATTTTAATGCTCATCACACTTCGTAGGGTTGTGATTTCAATGACGCCTGTGGGTACGCCATAATGGACATTATTAAAGTTGATAATTATTTCCTTCTAAATGAGGACTCGCCAATCTTAGTATCCACCACAGAACATAGACCTTTCGCTATATACCTTACTTTTTGTTCAGCGTCTCTAATGGTTTTCAATGGAATGTTTTACCATGTATGTTGGGATCTAATCAATATGCAACACAAATTACGATTATCAAAACAGGCGCACCTATAACGTATTATGTCACTTCAAAATGGGTAATTAAAGATGCTGACTGGGTAAAATACCGTAATTTCATCGAGGGACAGGATATTGTGCTAATGTTTGGTGACCAACTAATTCTGTACGACGCATTCATACACGTCATTAATTCAACGACAGCTTCAGCTATCCCACAACGAAGGACAACTGTTTACACAAAGGGACCTCCAGCACCGTGGTGGACTCCGGAATGCTGTCGACGGATTGCATGTCTAGTGCATGATTAACAAACTCAACAGGAAACCTACTCATCACAAGTCTCTTCGGAACTGCACTGAATAATTTGCAGACCTTATCGCCCCTCCTATAGCAATACCAGCAGAGTCCCTGTTATCTAAAACTGATTCTTCTACACCGTCTCAGCATACTATGACAATGTTTGGCGACCCACTAATTCTGTACGACGCATTCATACACGTCATTAATTCAGGTGCAGCTCCAGCCATCCCACAACGAAGGACAGCTGTTTACTCAAAGGGACACCCAGCACCGCGGTGGACTCCAGAATGCTCCCGAATGACTGCAAAAATAAGACAAGCACTCCGTATCTATAAACAGTTGTCAACTTGGTATCATTATCGGGCATATCGGAAAATGGACGCCGAAGTAAAACGATTTCTTAAACGACTAAAACAGAATAGTTGGCGACAACACTGTGAGAAAATAAATTACGATACTACTCTGTCAAATGTCTAGTGCATGATTAACAAACTGAAAAGGAAACCTACTCACCACAAGTCCCTTAGGAACTGGACTGAAGAATTTGCAGACCTTATCGCCCCTTGCACAGCAATACATGCAGAGCCCTTGTTATCTAATCCTGTTACTTCTACACCCTCTCAGCATATTCTGCTGAAACCTTTTACATTTCAAGAATTCCTAACAGCAGTAAAGTCTTCATTAAACACTGCACCAGGTTATTACCAGATACAATATCCCACGATCTGCCATTTACCACTAAAAGCCATGAAGTTTCTTTTACGACTGTTCTCGGATTTTTGGACAAGAAGTGTATATCCTACGGACTGGCTCGAACAGGGGAACATGTTTTGTAACGTCTGGTATGTGGACGTTAATTTTGTAGACGGGGTTCCAATGGTCGTATAGCGTACCTTGAGAGCTTAGCTACTCAGGGTGTGTCAAATCGAAGTTATACTCCATCTGTAGGCGTAGCCATGCATTAAGCTCTTAGGTGACCACTCAAAACAAACCGAATAGCGGTGAGTCTGTGTGCCGTTGTGAGGTACACAGGCCACTGCGGTCATTTGAGCACGTTGTATGTAAACCAGCACATCCCATGAGACATCTTCACGAGGTTGAAATCGCAAGGGCCGTCACTTTAATCGAGGAAGGATGGACTTCTCGTCGTGTTGCTGTGGATCTCAATTTGTCTCCATCAGTTATTCAACGCTTATGGAATCGCTACATTGAGACAGGTCAGTTCACAAGGAGGGTTGGACAAGGTCATGGACGCATTACAACCCCACATGATGACCGATATCTGACCATCTGTGTGTTGCGACGTTATTCAGCAACTGCCAGAGAACTGCAAGAAGACCTCAGAAGGGTCACAGGCGTCACGGTGTCTGACCAGACGTCCAGTTCGAGTGCCGCGTTTAACGCAGCAACATCGCGCAGCTCGCCTTCTGTTTGCCCGTACCCACGTCAACTGGCTACTTCACCAATGGAGACCTGTGTTAATCACAGACGAGTCCAGATTTCCCAGGACATAGCGTGATGGACGTCAACGTGTATGGAGACGCCGCCGTGGTGTGCAGTACATGCCAAATGTTGTCCAGGAAGGCGACCGATTCGGACACGGTTCTGTGATTATGTGGTGTGGCATCAGTATTGATGGCCACACGGATCTTGTCGTCGTCCGTGGTAATCTTAATTACCGCTGCGGGGTACATACAGTAGATACTGCTACAGTATGTGTTGGTTGCTGCATACGGTGTTGGCCCTGAATTCGTACTTATGCACGACAATGCCAGGGCTCATGTAGCGCGCACCACCAGAGCTGTCTTGCGAGAGATAGAATTGCCAGCAGTGCGTCTCGACCTTAATCCTATCGATAATGTGTGGGATAGACTTGACAGAAATGTTCATGGGCGTCCTGTTCCACCACAGACTCTCCAAGACCTCGAACAGGCTCTCATTGAAGAATGGGACTTGATACCGTAACGTGACCTCGGTCGACTTATACGGAGAATGCCACGTAGGTGTCAAGCTGTGATACATGCTCGTGGAGGACATACACCATACTGAAGCTCTCGAACTGTGATAACAATCTAGCCTGGAGGACTGTTATCACTTTGTTTTCGCCCCTATTTTGACATTTTACGTTTGTGTTCTGAAAATGAAGGCGAACCCATCGATGTTCTTGTATAGGCTATACATCAACGGTAAAGATTAAAGGTTTAGTTGGTAATATGCCGGGGTGTGATGTATTGTTTTCTGGAGCATGGCATACGTTCAAAAACATGTTCCCTTAACTTTTTGAACTGTTTACTTACAATTCTCAAACCGGGCAAAGACTCGAACGATGCGTCGTCATATCGTCCGATAACGTTATGGTCCTGTGTAGTGAAAACGTTCGAATGGCTTCTGAAACTCCGCACAGAATGGAGCACCTCAATATCTTGCCAACATCACAATACGGTTTCTGGAAATCCAAGAGCACTGAGGACAACCTCAGCATATTTGCGATGGATATAGAACGAACTTCCTGCATCAATGGGCATCTTGTGGTTCTCTCTTTAGACATATCCGGAGCTTACGATAATATCATTGTACAGATCCTTATTAACATACTTCGACTTGTAATATTTCCTGAAATTTATCTTCGAGGGATTTACACCTTGTTACACTACCGAATCACTTACGTCCGACAAGAAGACAACACTCTATTTGGACCACGAATTGAAACACGAGGCTTACCCCAAGGCACCATTTTAAGTCCACTTCTGTTCGCATTGTGTGTTGCAGATCTGGACCACATCTTCTTCACTCCAAGTACAAAGGGGGATGGCGATTGCATCTATTATTCATCTCCTAGCTTTCAGATCGCACGTTAATGGATAGAGAATGCAGCAAGGACACACTTCAAAGCGACTTTACAGACCAGACTCACACTTTCGTCCACTAAAACCTCAGTGGTCATATTCGGAAGACAACGAAAAACATACGTAAAATCCGATATTCGTCTTGGCCCGTACACCTTTCCTGTGTATTTATCATTGAAACTTTCTGGATTATATTTCTACAGGCGATTAACGTGGAATCGCCAGGTTAGGTATATATCAAATATCGCACATGGTGGGGAGCCGATCCTGCTACTCTATTATTATATTACTCAATCGATCCCTAATACGTCCTGTTCTTGATTACGGCGATATGGTCTTCTGAAATGCATCAAAATATGTACTATTTATTACAATACGGGCCATCCGCGTATGCCTCGGCACCATGAATTTTACACCAACTAATGCTCTTTTGGTAGAAGCTACGGAAATGGGACTCTCACATCGTCGACAGATGCATTCCGACATATTCTTGCGAAGCCGAGCTTCAATTACAACACACACTCTTCCATCAAGAGCCTAGCAAATGGATAGGCTTCTTCGCACCAAACGGATTCCTGAACACCGTATTCCTTTGCTAATTAGAAGCCATCGAGGTCTTCATCATCTGTTTCCACTTATACTGAAGAACAACTCTGTACCTGCCTTTTGTCATGCGTATGAATTATCCCTTTCTCCATTGAAATACTTCACTTTGCCGGACTTCATCATTTCCAGCCCTTCCATAATCAGTATAGTAGATGAATTCCTACATCAAGTTTGGCAGGAGAAAATTGGTTAACAGAATTGAATGAATATCGGTATGTAAAGTCTGGGAATAAAGGACTAAAGTCTAGGCTATAAATAACTTTATTCGCTCTGGATGACATAGTAGTTTAGGGGAAGGCACCTAAAATTTTATTTTTATGTATCTATGTTATTATGCAATATAATAAAATTTTATTAAAAACGTGTACGTAATTCCATCTAAAGTTCTGTATGGAATGTAGAATTCCGTAGCGCAGCACGAGTGCATCAGCTAGTTATATTATAAATAATTTTGAGGCGTCGTCACACAAATCATGCACGTTTCACGAGGTGCCGCCTGAATCATGGGTGATCGAGGCGGCCGTGATCGACAAATCGATACAACAGAACGTGAATAAATGATAAACATGAATCGGTCAACGGAGGGAAATTCAGAAAATCAATGCTCGAGAGGAATTTTTAACGATTCAGAGAAGCTGTTGGTATGCGAACCTGAGTTCAACAAATTAAAAACGATTTTTGAAGAAAGAAGTGTACGGCAAGTAGTTTCTGAAGCCTAAAATGTCATTCACCGTACATTTTTGAGTGTGGAAGGAAGTCAAGTTTGTCATGGAATGGAATAAATGGTCTGTACACGTACCGCTGAATGTCTGCACAGCGCAGTACATTCTTCTTTTCCCTTTAGGGCTGTCTAGCCCTTTCCGGGTCACGGCGCAATATATTGCGCCTCGCGGGAAGTGCCCCAGCAGTTACGGCGCAATATATTGCGTGTCGAACTTCCAAGCATCATATCTTCGCTTCTCTTTGACTTTCAGCAATGATTGAAGAATTTGTCGTATCTGCCATCTATCGGCTATATTACGGAAGCTTGCGCTAATTTGTATTCTCTTTGGGAACGCTGTTAACTTAAATTTTTTATGTGAATGTCTACCACACTTGCGAGTCAATGCGATCTGATAAACATGGCTGCTCGCAGGCAAGCGGAAGTTTTTGAAAAGTGATGAAAAAATGTTTGAAATATTAATGAATGATGAAAGTGAGGGTTCAGAGTTGTGTGAAATTGACTTAGAAAGTGTTGACGATATTGTGCCCGAAATTTCAACTTGTGACGATGAAGGTGTAAGTGACAATGATGAAGAATTATAACCAGCTACCGCGAAGAGGCAGAAACGAAATATATCAACTGATCATCGGGTCTGGGAAAAAGAAACGGGTATTAATAAATTTTTACCTACTGATTTCGGCTATAAGCCTGATCTTACCGGAATCCAGGATCAATATTTGAATGAAAACTCTCCAGAACTAGACATTTTCAAAATAATTTTTCCGCATACCTTAGTGGAAAAAATAGTCATAGGAACGAACTTGTATCACTCGCAATATGTAGAGAATAATTAGGTCATTTCTCCCACATCACGAGCGTCAAAATGGACTGATGTTACTGTCGAAGAAATGTATTTGTTTTAGCAATAAGTATTAATGGGTCATGTAAACAAACATACCTTGGAAGAATATTGGTTTGTGCTCAGCCCCGTGCTTTGAGGAATATCATACAAAAAAACTTTTAAGCAGGTAAATTGTGTGATATTGTTGTTTTTCATTTCATTCATCTGTATTTTATCCATTTTTGTGAATATAATGTCCAATGAGTGTGTTTTGCTATTTATAGAGAGATTTATTTATGTGCCTGTAAAAACCTAAATTGTGGGGTATGTGAGCGTTTAGAAAACCCGACCTTGAAAGGGCTAGTGCTAACCTCAGACGAAAGATTGAAAAATGTGTTTACACGTTCTGTAGGTTAGCTTATTAAACAGAGCACAGCGTTTACAAAAAGATTGGTTAAACACGTATGAGTTAACACACGTCTATCTGCTGTTTCAGTTTATGGGAAAGTTTAAACGACTGACATTCTTTAGAAATTCTTATCGGTGCATTTTTTCTTTTGTACTCCTCATGAAATTTACGAATATTTATGTATTTCGTTTCCTGCCTTCTTCTGAACTTCTTTCTGCTGGCACCTCCAAATTTCAAATATCAGTGGCTATGTGGAGTGATGGATTAGATGACTAAAAATTCTCCTAGAGATTCTTGTGAAAGCATTCGGCTCGATTAGTCGTGCAAGGAGTGTGTAAATACACCGAAAGTACAGAAGGAAAGAAACTATCTTACGGGGCGAATGTTTCAAGAATACAGTCGGAGAAAATGTTAAATCTGTTTTCTTGCAACGAAACGCTGATAAGGTCCAAAAATGCTTCATCTATAGCTATCAAATTCAAATAAGACAGTAAAAAACCATGATCCGTTCACTTATTTCCCCTTTACTCTTATACAAATTTGCCAATCCCAATTCTGAAATCATTTGTGAACAACTGAAAGCGCCCTGTAGGAAGATCAGAAATGTAACTTATATGTTGCAGGCCTCCCATGGATCGATTACCGGAAGTGTTGTGCGCCTCTCACTGGTACGTTTTAATGGGATTTCATTAATTCATAAACGTCAACTTTGGTGAACTTGGTGCGCTTTCAACGCGTCGCCAGCTAAAGTATTGGCAAAGCAAGTGGTAACGAAAGGGTAAATCCACGACTGCCATGTAGATCGCAAATATGAAGTTCCCAACACACGATAAATCCAAATTAGAGACAGCACAGGCACCTGGCAGTTTGACAAGTAGCTTGCTCTGTAGAACTAAGGCAGTTTTCCTGCAGGCCAAGCTATGATTCATCTGTCTTGATACTTCTACATTACCAAAGTGAAATCCATTACACTGTCAATATAATTATAACTAACACCATGTACAAAGAATATTCATATCCGAGATAACACTTTTCACTCAATTACCTATGAATACGAGTAATAATATTATTAATGTGTTCAAGCTCTTTAAGAATATTCAATCGTGAAGCGTTTAGCCCTAATTGTAAAAGAGAGCTCAGCAGTTCGTTTGTCACACTTTTGCAAGACGTTGGAGGCTACTGCACCGTTGAGAAACCATGCAAGCCTCCTTTGTAAGACAGTGGAGAGTGACTGTGTACTAGGAAATATATGTACCTACATCAGTATAGTCATTACGAAAATGAGCGCATGGTATTGTGTAAGTTCCTTGCAAGAACACTTTTCTCAGAAACAACTGAACCTAAACATATAATGTTTGGTGTGGGTATGTTACTTAGTATGTTACAGTTACAATGACTGTACAGTGTAGCCTAATTACTCGCGGTTAATGTAAGTGTTCAAAGACTGTTTTCATGTTCATTCAAAACAACTGCACCAAAGTATCTAATAACCGTCAACACCAGCTCAACACTCGACAACGCCAATCGCTCAGCTCCCAATAGAGACAGAACTTACACATCAATCCAAACGATACTATGGAACGTTGAAGGACTCAGAACGCTACTCTCCAGAGATGCAATCACAAATTGGGACACATACGACATCGTAATGCTTACAGAGACCCTCGCCACAGAGGGAATTGACATCCAGGGATTCTACGGCACCCATATCATCGCAAAACAAGGAAGCAGAGGACGCCCTGAAGGTGGGATCAGTTGCTACCTCAAACCACACTTGCAACCAACACGTGTAGTTTTCAAATCACAGTTCACAATGCCACTATCTACCCAACTCATCAACATAATAATAGCCTATTTCAATCCAAATATCGATGCAGAAACCATTATAGACAGCTTAGGAAGAGTCATCGAAGCATTCAACGACAATAAGCCCCTCCTTGTGGCCGGGGACTTCAACTGCTGGATTGACAAAAGAAGCATCAAAACTGACAATGTTGTAGATTTCCTAATAGACAACGGGCTGAGACTAGTGAACACAGAAGATACGTATACATACATAGGACATAACGGGAAAAGTACAAACGACCTGGTATTCCTCAGTAATCAAGGGATATACCAAGTGGAGCAGAGGATCGCACTCAACAATCCAATCAGGAAACACCTACCAGTCAAGACCTCCCTCCGCATAGGTTTAGACGCAACCATGGAGGTTCCGGAATTACCAACAAGATTCCCTAGAAGACTAGACATGAACCTATGGGAGGTAAACAAAAGAGCCATACCGGAAATAAATTCAATGATCAAACTGGGAGACATTGAAGAAGCCACGGCAAAACTGCAGCAAATTCTACTGGCCTCAACTACTAAACCAAACATCCAGAGAACGGCCAAGAAATGGTTTGACAAAGAATGCTACATTGCAAGACAAGAAACTCTGGAATACCTCCACAAAGCCAGATCCAACTACTAGAAGAGAAAAAGCTGATCGAGGAAGCAGAAGAAAAACCCCACCGAATCCTGAAAGGAAGCAAGTCAACACAGAAAACCTCTATAATAAGCCCGCAGCAGGGAATGCATCTTCGAACGAGTTTGAAAAAAGAGACATACCGGACATACACTCCAACCACTCACAGCCGATGAAGTATGGAGAATTATCCAAGAATCCAAGGACAAAAAGGCAGCAGGCCCGGACGGAGTGTACAACGAGCACATCAAGGCCACGGCGGCGGACACTGTAAGTGTACTGACGCTACTGTTCAATGAATGCCTGAGAAGCAAGAGGATTCCGAACATATGGCGACAGGCCAACCTAATCACACTGTACAAAGGCAAAGGCAATAGGGATGATCCCAGCTCATACCGAGGAATCGCCCTGGAGTGCAATATCTTCAAAATGTTCTCAAAGGCCATCATGGCCCGCATCAGACCAAGAATAATAGAAGAGATACCACCCAACCAATACGGATTCATGGACGGAAAGTCAACACTACAAGCCATAGGGAAAGTAACAAATGAAATAGACACCGCTCTAGCACAACCATCCACACCACTGTACACTATATTCATCGACTATCAAAAGGCCTTCGACAGCATCGACATGAAGACACTAATAGGAAAACTGGAAGCAACACTAACACCAACCAACTTGCAGCATGAATTGGAAATCATAAAAGATATACTTAATGTAAACTACGTGAAAATCCACGATGGGACAACAATCTCAACACCTATAACGCAGACCAAAGGAGTACTCCAAGGAGATCCAATGAGCCCGGTATTGTTCAACCTGATGACAGCCGACATCGCAAGTGCAACAGAACCAGCAGGGGTCAATCTTGTAATGTATGCCGACGACATGGCTCTGCTATCAAGCAACCCCATCGCAATCCGGAAGGCATTCAATAACCTACAAGAATGGGCAGACAAAAACTCATTAAGTATCAACAGTGAGAAAACAAAAGTGATGAAATTTAGAAGAGGAGGAAGACTCGCAAAAGACGACGTTTTCTCAAACGGCAGGGACCAGCTAGAAATAGTATCGTCATTCAAGTACCTAGGTATCACGCTCCAGACTACAGGAGCAACTTTCACACTACACGTCAAAGAAAGAGCGATAGCAGCAACTAGAGCAATGTTCGAAATCCCCAAGCTCCAGAATCTATCAGTGAAAACGGCCGTGGCATTGTTCAAACTTAAAGTTGCCCCGGTAGCCACGTACGGTATACAATTAGTCTGGAACAAACTAACCACAGCGAATCTAAAAAGAATTGAAAATATCAAAGCCAGATACCTCAAGCGAATCCTCCAACTATCAAAATATACAAAGAACAGACTGGTGTACACCCTGGTGGATGAGCCGTTCTTCCTAGAGGACATAAAAACCTCCTTCAACCTTCCCGAGACCGAAGCATCCGCCGCAGTCCTGGAAGAAAGACGACGAAAAGCACAGAAAATCCCGGAAGAATTCTATGAAACTGAGGCAGTGAGGAACGGCGAATGGAAAGGGCCAGGCTTCAACCTACGCCACACCTTCACCCGATTCGCCGTCCACGGGTTCCACGGAAAGGTATGCCAAACCGGTAGATACCACGAACCAGACGAAGAATGTACCTGCCGGCTCTGTGGTGGAAAATGCCCCAGGTACCACCTCATCAACTGCACCGCAAGAACAATATCCATTACCGCACTCGCTAAAGACTAGTAAAGAGGAACCGCGTGCACCTACAAGCGGACGAGGCATGTTCAACAGAGTGTTGCAAATTAGACAAACAGAAGACTTTTCATCACTGTGCCCTGCAAAATGCAATCTCAATTCAGTGTCGCAAATTAGACAAGCAAACGGCGTCTCATCACTGTGCGCTATAATATGTGTGAGGCAGAGTTCAGCTCTAAATGTCCTCTCACAGATGGAACACATGGACACACGAGCACCACTGTACGGACCTGCTTACAAGCAGAACGGAAGTCGATCCCCACTATGACTACTCGTAAAGACCTGACATTGTACCTTTTACTCTATAGATTACATAGGTAATTAAATTCCAATCATTGTGAATTGTTGTGTGTATGGCCATTGGCTGCAATAAATTATTACTTTTTAATGTTGTATTGGAACCTTTCCCTAACTAGGATGACGTCTGCACACAATCAAGTCATTGGTGGCTGGTAACCACAAATTCTAAGTTATCTCGCAAACGGCTCGTTTGCGGACCCATCTTTACTAACACTGTTTTGCTTCTAGTATCGTGTACTTACAGCTGTTTTAATTTGCGCTGTTAATTATGCTACATCCTGTATATAAAATGAGAGTTTTTCTATATATTGTTCAGAATTAAAAAAAAATGTATTTCTGTATAGGCCATGTCCACAGAAACAAGGAAATGCAATGTTTCATTTACCGTTTTTCTGTCTGCCAATATGTATGTATGTACGCGCATTACGAGAAAACGGCTAAAGAGAATTTAATGAAAATCGGTATGGAAAGTCGGGGAATGAGGCATTACAATCTAAGCTGTAATTAAGTTTATTCACGCCGAGTAAAATGGTAAATTAGGGGAAGGCCTAAAATGTCTTGTGAAAGTTATTAGTGGCCCTTTCGATAAATATTACATAACTAAAGTTATATATAATTAATTTCCTATCAGTTATGTTTTATACGTTTTCACTGTACCGTCTGTGATAAGAGAGATATTCATGAATTTAGATTTTTGTTGCCGTGTCCACATCAACGCCGAGCTACGAGAAAATGGAGAACAGAATTGAATGAAAATCGGTATGTAAAGTCGGCGAACAAATAACTACATTCTAGGCTATAAATAAATTTATTCACGGTGGATGATATGGTAGTTTAGAGGAAGGCGCCTAGATTTTAATTTTTAACTTCCTATGTTATTATCCAATGTAATAAAACCTTATTTACAACGTGTATGCGACTTCATGTAGAATTCTGTATGTAATGTAGAATTCCGTAGCGAAGCTCGGGTACACCAGCTAGTCAATGTGGCCTGAAGTGATCAGAAATGAAAACATTTGGAAGGAAACCAACCAGAAAAAAATTGATGTACAAGTACGGAAAAGACAGTGGGGATGAATAGGACAAACTATTAGAAAACAGGCCGGAGCAGTTGAAAAGTCGGTCTTAGAATGGAACCCAACAGAAAAGAGGAAGCGTGGAAGACCTAGGAACACTTGGAGGCGAAACGTTAGACATGAACGGATTGGAATTGGGAAAACATGGGATGAAGCAAAAGACCTGACTGCAGCAGTTTCGAATGGCGAGCTCTTCTCGACGCCCTTTGCTCCACAAGGAGAAACAGGAATTACGTAAGATTAGATTACATTAGATCTGTTGACGGCGATCAGGCTGAGTGGCTAAGACGGTTGAGCTTCCTGACCTCAAGTTGTCTGGTTAGATCCTGGCTCAGTGCGGTGGTATTTGAAATGTGCTCAAATATTTCAGTCTCATGTCGGTACATTTGGAGTCTCCAAAACTATGAAAGTAGTTAGTGGGACGTAAAACCATTAACAGAAATTCATTGATTATTCCGAATGGGAACATGAGTAGAACATTCATTATATATAGCAACAGGTAGGAATATCCTGACTCTTACAAACTAGTGAAGAGATTCATAAACTTTTGAACAGCCATCATCGGGCACATCACAAAGAATTTTTCAATGTTTGACAATGCAATGTTTGTGTAATACAACAACGTCAAGCAGGTTATCCATTTCTACTATGAGTGAGAATATTTTGTTTTTCGTATTATGATGGGTCTGGGTCTCTTTAGGGTTGATCTGGAGTCAATTTCGTGCAGCTCAATCACAGTGGGATTACTGTAAATAATTTAGCTCTAGCATGATTCCCGATATATTACCTCTGTCATAGTGCATGCAAACCTATATATTATCGGCGTAGAGAGGTTTTTAATGAGTTTGAAATGTCGTTGGCAAAAATCGAAAACGATAACGGACCCAGCACAGAACCTTGAGAAATGCATTAGTGACTTTATTCCAGGAAGATGGACTATTGCGAAAAATGACTAAAATCGAATTTACATGTTAGAGTCACTTTTCTCTTATATTCGCCAATAAACAAAAGAAATAGGAAACTGAAAAGAAAACTATATCTTTGAGTCTCCATAGGGTGGAAGCAAGCAGGAGAACAGCGCCAAACAACGATGGTGGAGAGAACAAGGAGAGCTCTCTGGAGTGTAACGCTGACACAACATCCCCAGGGTTTATTTAAACGACCTGACTGAATTCTTCGCCACGCTCTGATTGTGCCATTCTATAATGCAATAGAGTTCAAATTCGAACGACCTCAATACTTTTCAGGGAAATAATCGCCAACTTAATTTCGAATCATCGTGAACTCAGCGGCATCAATATTCGTTCTTCGCGATGGAAATAAAGGCTTAAGCACCCTTGAAGTCCAGTTTCAACACGTTTACACAAATTATATTGAACAAGAGTAAAGAACTCTATTTTTAATACCGCATTACAGTAACTTAGTAACTATAACGGGAATTGAACAGATGATTATCACAAGTCTGAGATCAGAGGGATATCAGGTTGGTGATTATTATTATTATTATTATTATTATTATTATTATTATTATTATTATTATTATTATTATTATTATACTGAATTCTGACTTCAATTTATACATTCGTAGAAAAATCTAAAAAGAACACTGGAAAACAGTGAACAGAAGAAGGTAAAAACATCACAGCGAATTCATGAAGAGATTTTGAAAGAGAAGCAGAAGAGGAAGCCGTCAAATCAAGTTGACAAGTTCAAACGTGCTTTTTAATTGGGAATAACAAAGGAAGGAAGAAAGAAAGAAAGAAGGAAAGAAATAAATAGAGAAAGAAAGAATAATAATAATAAATTATAATGGACCACGGTCCTTTGTACACAATTTGCTGTAATTTTATTTATTTCTTTTAGTTAAACGTCACCCTAGCCTGGGCAGGTTATCAAAAACGCTAGGATTGGGGAAAATAGAGGCCGAGGCCTAAGTAAGGTTAGACCGAGTGAGTTGGCCGAGCGGTTAGGGACGCGCAGCTGTGAGTTTGCGTGGGTTCGAGCTCCACTGTCGGCAGCTCTGAAGATGGTTTTCCTTGGTTTCCCATTACACACCAGGCAAATGCTGGGGCTGTACATTAATTAGGGCCACGGCCGCTTCCTTCGCACTCTTAGCCATTTCCAGTCCCATCGTCGCCTTACCATGATGTATCGGTGACACGTAAAGCAACTTGTTAAAAAACTAAGTAAGGTTAAGTTTCGGCATTTACCTGATGTGTAAAAGTGAAACCCATCTTAGAGTGCTGACAGTCATATTCGAACTCATTTTCTCCTGAAGGCAAGCCTACACCTACACTCCCCATAGACTACAGGAAAGAAAAATGACATTGCGTATGACTTAGTGCCGGGAGTGTCCGAGGACAAGTTCGGCTCGCCAGATGCAGGTCTTTTGGTTTGACTCCTGTTGGCGACCTGCGCGTCGTGATGAGGATGAAATGATGATGAAGACACATACACCCAGCCCCCGTGCCAGAGAAATTAACCAATTAAGGTAAAAATTCCCGACCCTGCCGGGAATCGAACCCGGGACCCCTGTGACCAAAGGCCAGCACGCTAACCATTTAGCCATAGAGCCGGACTACAGGAACGGAAACTTGCCCAGTCTAGTTAGTTAGTGAGTCATATCAGTCAAATAACATGATAGCGTAATTCTAGAGTATGCACTTGTATCTCTAATTAAAAGTGACTTGGAATTTGATGGAAGTGAACCTGATTCAGATTTTGAGTAAAATTAATTCTACCATGATGGAGGAAAGGAGTTCAGTTCACTTTTCTCCGTCAGACCTATATGTGCGTAGCTCCAAATTACGATACTAATAATAATAATAATAATAATAATAATAATAATAATAATAATAATAATAATAATAATAATGGAGAAAGAAAAGCTATTTTAGTTTACAAGAGGACAATCACAGGTCGTTGTTCTTTTCCCAACAATCCAGTGTAGCAAATTCCACTCACTACAGGATGAAGAGGCAAATAGTACGGACTGTCTGTGTTGTCAAGGAACCTCTCCTCAGGACGAAATCTGGCATTCCAGTGTGTCTTAAACATTATACTTGCTAAAAGAAAGACGCATGGATATTACTATGCCTCGCATTCTCATTATCATCAGAAGATACTAGTACTTATTTCTCTTCTTGTTAACTGGAACAATGTAAGCACAATTAGATTGTGATTAGGTTTACGTAGTTGAAATAACAATTGTTCCCCTGCAATAGCCTGCTGCTAGTTCTTTATGAATGCACCATTTTTGTATCTGCATTTCGACACAGAGTGAGAAAAATGTAGCTTCCACTGAAGTCGCAGTCTCATTTATGGCTATGGAAGTTGCTGAAATATGTGTGGGTGTTGAGTAATGACATTGGGGCACGACTAGTGCGTCCGGGTGGAATGAAAGGTGTTACTTGTAGGGTTGGTCGTGCTTCAATAACATTATCTGTCTCAAGGAGGAAAGCTCTGGCAAACTGTCTCACCCCTCATTATGACACCATAACCGGAGAAACTTCAGAAGTGGTTTTTGAAGATCCAACCAGCCTCCGGGCTAAAGGCCTAACAAATCAAATAGGTGAAACACGTTGTGAAGTCTACGATGCTGGCAAATGAACTAGTAGGATTAATGTAGTGTTTTTATCGAAGATACTGTTCTTTTCCCCTTTCTTAGATATACGTTTTATTGATTATATACTTGTAACTTATACTTGTGCAACCTTGATAGAATTCTGCATCTTGAGGAATTGAGTTCCTTCTTATTAAACTTGTTCCATTGCAGCCCTGACAGATTAGGGCTAATAAGTAGATGTCTTTATTAGACATCCATGTATGTATGTTGGGTATTCAGCCCGAAGACTGGTTTGATCCTCTGCAGCTCCGCCAATAGCTGTCATAAATAGCCTAGGCGTCAATGAAGAGGCGTACTACCGAAACGAGGAGTGGGGTAGTTTCCCGTTTCTTTCCTCACCGAGCCAGCTGTTGCTATTACATACCAGTCTGCCAAGCCCACTGAAATGCATGCACCAACCGACCCTATGAGCGATATTTTCACACCATTCATAACAGGGACTGGCTGCATAAGCAATGGCATTACTAGCATCACTCGTACCTCAGTCACTTTCATATTGTCAAAGCCAAAGATGAGACTGAGACAGGTCAATGAAAGCAACAAATTTGATATAGCCCATACCAGAAGACATAGTGCACTGTAAACAATACATCTCTCCAGCAAAGGCTTTAGACATCCATATATTATACAATTACTTAAATATTTAATTCAAATTTGCTTCAAATATACAGCCGACATGTTTTCTTTCCATGAATATAAGAGAACTGCCATGTTACCAAATAATTAAATAATTTATTGATATCAGATGCAGTATATAAAATATCGAGTACAAAAACTATTGGACACTTTAGAAGGAACGTGCACTTTTAACCTATTACTGCCCATTATTACAATTAAAGGTAAAACACTGCTTAAATGTTTAAGTTTAGAAAAAATATGACAATGATCACTCAGTGTAATTTGTGGGTATGAGCGTTGCAAAATAAGATGTATAACACTGTGATGTCAGTACCACTGTATTCTTCATGCTCCAGGGATAATATCGTACATAATGCTGCAATAATTTGTTAAAAATTAATCCGGAAAAAAACACCTGAGGCTCCGATTCCAATAATTCACTTTTGTCTATCCAATCATGTCACGAAGTTTTATCCAAAGCAATAATTAAAGAAGTTGGTATACCAAACTGCTCAAAAATGGTAGCTATCGAATAAGAAACATTAAACCAAAACTAGAAGCGTTGCTTCATATCTTATGGTTAAAGTAACCCAAAGAGAACAAAATTGAGATTATGAAACAATGCAGCCAGAAGGATGACGTCAGGATGTTAGCTAACGGATCCAGAAGTTCGAAGACTACAATTGGAGATTAAGCGCGATAAATTTATCTCTCCCGATTGGACAGGCATAGCCCAAGCGGGGTACGTCATGATGAATAGAAAGGGAAAAGTGGAGGCATTTATAATGTGTGTCTGGACCGGTCCAGTGTTCAATTTCCACTACTGATTAAGCGTCACTAGTCGGTGCATATCGTCGTTGTTCCATCGTTGATGCATGGTAGCCTACTGTTGTCTGTATTTCGTTATATTTCTTGTTGTAGGAGAGCATGTACAACTTTCAGAACTTTCGACAACAGGCTTAGATTAGGCAGAGAATATGTTACCTATAGATAGAAATAATTACGTGGTCAAGGGTAAAAATGATTGATAATCAATGGCACGATTTCAAGGCATAGATAATCAGCGTGTTATTTGTTCAAGTGAAAGTATAATTAAACCAAGTGAAAAAATCAGTGAATATAAAAAGGCACAGTATTAAGTGAATGGATTCTTCTGAAGATACCATGTGTCGATGGTAAAATTCTAAAGTTTGTGAAAAGAACCCCACATATACAGTACGTCCATTTCGTTATTTGGCTATTGATGCTAGGTCTAATACGTGCACGCTTTTTGCAAGGTCAAGAACTACGCGCCTCCCGTTTAGATGCTTAGGTCTGCGAGAGTAGAAACGCCACTGGACGGTCTGGGTTTGTAGGAAAGACCCTGTACAACCCCTGGGAGAGAAGAAAATTATCATGCTCTGTGTGAATTCGGAGGATGAATTTTGATGAACTCTAGCGCCCAGTAACGGACATTTCGGTTAATTATTTTATCTAAAATTAATTCATTTCAAGTTCAAGGCAAAGCATAATCAGTGAAGTTACAATTGACGCCCAGTGTGTGACATGTGTCATAACTGATGTTACGACTGGCGACCAAAGTATCAATATTACAAGTATAGTCCTAAGTCACATCACATGCGCTATTTACAGATTGGTTATAACAGCCACACAAACAGCGATAGAAGAACCGTTGCGCTACGTCTGTGTTTGTGTCATCGCTCGAAACTTTAAATGTTTGCAGATCCATTTACCAACATTCGCAGATACAAATGCTTTCTACATGCACTGATACATATTGTGACAATTATCAATAGTACAATAACTTCGAATAATTCTGAGCTGTGCTTGAATTAACAATGAAACGAATAAGGGTTTCCAAAATTCTCGAAGAGACGGTCATAAACAGAGTCGTAAAGCACATATATATTTTCAAAGAGCCCTGTAATACCATAATACACAAAAGGGTAAGATAGAAGAATATCTTTATAAAGCTGAATGGTGAACACGTCTAAATGATCCAAATAAATGTTCGTTTAAATATTACTACAGAGACGAAAGTTGATGCAGGATACAGCCAACAGGATAGCAAAGTTAAGCAGTTTTTCCTCCTCACAGCACTCGGTACAGAACGAAGAGTGGAACAGCTACAATCCATTAGCTAGGCAAGGCTTAGTTATGCAAATCCACTGGCTGCCACATAATTGCCATCTCCTCTTCCAGTCCTTTCTCGTATTGATTTTCATACACGAACATGACAAGATGCATCTCAATTGAAACAACTCAGATATAAAGGAAGGGCTTATAGCACATCACAGAGTGAAGGTGTCTCAAAAAACCGAATCACATCTTGTTTCCAAGCAGAGGACTGCAAATGTACTGTAAAAGAGATTTCATTCGCGCATAATAATAATTTCGTGTGGCTATTTCTAGCCGAGTGCAGCCCTTGTAAGGCAGACCCTTCGATGAGGGTGGACGGCATTTGCCATGTGTAGGTAACTGCGTGTTATTGTGGTGGAGGATAGTAATATGTGTGGCGTGGGAGTTACACGGATGTTGGAGACAGCACAAACACCCAGCCCCTGGGCCAATGGAATTAACCAATGAAGGTTAAAATCCGCGACTCAGCGTGGAATCGAACCCGGGACCCTCTGAACCGAAGGCCAGTACGCTGATCATTCAGCCAACGAGTCGGATACTCGCGCATTATTAATTGTGATTGCCTTGAATATCTACCCAATGGTAAACAAATAAAAGGAATTTCCACCGAATTTCACCAAAATCGATTGACGAACTTCAGTATCATGATATACCTATGTACAAACTATCTGTAGTTTAAACGCATGCAAAATTCTAAGTCATATGCAATATTTTGATGTGTTAATACCATTTCAAACATGCACTCATACGCCCACCCTTACCCTACACCGATTACAACAGCGATTCGTAAACAGGGGTAAAATCAAATCTTTCACTTCCTCTCATGCGATCCACCTGTGATGTAATCGTTGACAATGGTTTCGCGAGATCCGTAGATGTTATTCACCATACGACAATCTTTGTATTCAGCTGTTAGATAGGTTTTCTTCCTACTCGTATTTTCAATTACCTTGGTAATTCACTTATTTCATGCACAGTCATACTCCACGAGATATCAATCTAATTATACACTAACTTAATATAGTATTAGCAGATTAAATGTAACGCACTTCACTTCCCGTTTCACTTGCACTCTTAAATAGTTCACATTTAGAATACTCTATACTAATGCATATGCCTAGCTAAACTAAGAATTATAATACTTATGGCAAACACTTAGCTCGTCTTTCATCATATCAGCAGCTGTCAGTTGCTCTCCTGCTCGTCACATCGCTGGTTCATTGGCCATGGTTCGAGGTTCGGTTGGATTCCTCATTTCATCTTAGGTAGGGTCAGCTGGTTGGATCATATCTTCCTCCAGGTTGGTCCATCTGGATGTTTAGCAAGTCATCATTTTCTCGGAATAACTGCCAATATAATCAAATAATGACGACAAGTAAATGTTCATTTTAAGTTTTTCTTAGAGTAATATTTCTTTTTTTTTAATGTTCTATTAGTCTTCTCTTGCGTTCTAGTTAACCAGTTCTCTAAATCTGCGTAAAATCTTCCGCCTCGTCTTATAAAAATCTTCAAATTTAAAATTATTTGTTTTCTGAAAATATTATTCCTTCCTCGATCCCTTTTCTGACGGAATGACTCTTTCCTATCCTTTTCTTCTTTTACGACTTCCAATAATTAATGTTTTCCGATGTATCACTAATCTTGCGCCTCGGGTTTATCAGTGTACGTATTTAAATAAATCCTCGTATATCCCGCTGTCTCTATATATTTTACAGTGTTTCTGCAAGTATCTTGCCGTCTTCCCCTAATTTATAATAGTTAGGCCTATTCTTCTAAACTTCCGCCGTAATCTTGACTATTTCCCTTCTTCGATGCAGCAACAGCAGTTTGCTTCCTATCGTCTCGAGTTCAGTTTTCAAGTATATTTTTTTAAAATAATATCTAATATTTTACTTGTTTTTTTTAAACAATTGCCCTGACATTGCTCTGTTCTGCACCGCCTTTGAAAAGTAGTTGTTCCAAGTTAATCATGGCCTCCTATTGTATTCACATGTCAAGACTTTCTTGTATACTCTCTTGGGTCTGAGTGGTCTATACCTTTCCTGGACGCCATTTTGGAACACGTCCGAAAATGCAACGGGCACAGTATTATCCGCACACTTTATCTTGGTGCATTTGTGTACGGGGGTGAGGAGTAAGGAGGGAGCTGTCCCGGTATCGATAGTGCTGCCTGGTGCTGCCAACTGAATGAAAATGAAATCTGAATTGAATCGAGAATATGATCGATCGATATGAAATTTCTAAACTGTTATCATCTTAAGCCTTGCAACCACTCGCTCGGTACAAAATGTTTGTGGACCTTGCACAGAGCAGTAGTTAACAGAATCTTACTAAAAATAAGAAATATGCTATAATTTGATAACTTTTTCTTCCAATGTTAACACACAACAGCCGGCAAGGCAACAATGGTAAATGCAAGTAGCTGTAACAATAGCGGCTTCGTACGGCTAGTGCAGCTGCGGGCTGATGGAAATTCCAGAGTCAAGAAATACAATCACTCAATCAATCAATCAATCAATCAATCAATCAATCAATCAATACTGATCTGCATTTAGGGCAGTCGCCCAGATGGCAGATTCCCTATCTGCTTTCCTAGCCTTTTCTTAAATGATTTCAATGAAATTGGAAATTTATCGAAGATCTCCCTTGGTAAGTTATTCCAATCCCTAACTCCCCTTCCTATAAATGACAAATAAGGACGATGGTTTGTATACATACAAAATCTGAATTGAGAAACGTCACTTGATTGGTAGAGATGACGAACGTAACAGCAGATCGGCACAGGCAGCAACTGAAGATATTTTCTTGCAACGGTTTCGTTCTACAATGGTCGAGTTCCCGAAACGGATGCGTTGTATTTGTCTTGGCTCTAGCACCTACCAGGGGTGAAAACAGCAGTGATTACATAATCATTATATTTCCTGTAAATTGTACAGTAGCCGGGCTGAGGGGCTCAGACAGTTGAGGCGTTGGCCTTCTGACCACAACTTGGAAGGTTCCATCCTACCTTAGTCCGGTGGTGTTTGAAGGTGCTCAAATATGTCAGCCTCGTGTCGGTAGATTTACTGGCATGTAAAAGAACTCCTGCGGGACAAGTTCCGGCACATCAGCGTCTATAACAACCGTAAAAGTAGTAATTGGGACGTAAAGCCAATAGCATTATTATTATTATTATTATTATTATTATTATTATTATTATTATTATTATTATTATTATTATTACAATGATGGAAAAGATATCCAAACACCAAGAAGGGGTTGTGCTAAATTCACGAACATTGGTAGGCGTGTTTATAATCTGACAGGTGATGTTGATTCAAATTTCTTGCAAATTGCATTAGCGTCTCGCTAGTAGCGGCACAAGGCGTAGATCTATATAAAGTGCGCGGCACATGGCTTGGATCTATACAGAGTGCGTGGCACAGGCTGCGGATCTATATGAAATGCACGGCAAATGAAGTGGATCTATACAAAGTATGCGGCACAGACAGTGGATCTATAAAAAGTGCATGACACATACACTGGATCTATATAAAATGCGCGGCACAGGCCGTGGATCTATATAAAGTGCGCGGCATGGCGTGGATTAATATAAAGTGCGCGGCAAAGGGCGTGGATCTATATAAAGTGCGCGGCACAGGGCGTGGATGTGTATAACTGCGCGGAACAGGTCGTGGATGTATATAAAGTGTGCGGTACAAGCCGTGGATCTATATAAAGTGCGCGGAACAGGGCGTGGACCTATATGAAGTGCGCGGCACAGGCCGTGGATGTATATAAGGTGCGCAGCACCGGGCGTGGTTCTGTATAAAGTGCGCGGTACAGGGCGTGGATCTATATAAAGTGCGCGGCACAGGGCGTGGATCTATATAAAGTGCGCGGCACATGCCGTAGATCTATATAAGGTGCGCGGCACAAGCCTCTGATCTATATAAAGTGCGCGTCATAGGGCGTGGATCTATATAAATTGCGCTTCACAAGATGTGGATCTATGTAAAGTGCGTGGCACAGGCCGTTGATCTATATAAGATGCCCTGCACAGGGCGTGGATCTATATAATGTCCGTAGTACAGACCGTAGGTCTATTTAATGTGCGCGACACATGCCGTGGATCTATACAAATGCGCGGCACAGGTCATGGATCTATATAAAGTGCGCGGCACATGCCGTGGATGTATATAAAGTGCGCAGCACAGGGCGTGGACCTATATGAAGTGCGCGACACATGCCGGTGATCTCTATAAGCTGCGCGGCAGAGATCATGGATCTATACAAAATGCGCGGCACAGCCAGTGGATCGATATAAGGTGCGCGGCACAGGACGTGGATCTATATAAAGTGCGCAGCACAGGGCGTGGATCTGTATGAAGTGCGCGGTACAGGCCGTAGATCTATAAAAAGTGCTCGGATCGGGCCGTGGATCTATATAAACTGCGAGGCCGAGATAATGGTTCTATATAAAGTGCGCGACACATGCCGGGGATCTATATAAACTGCGCGGCAGAGTTCATGGATCTATACTAAGTGCGCGGCACAGGCAGTGCATCGATATAAGGTGCGCGGCACAGGACTTGGATCTATGTAAAGTGGGCGGCCCAGGGCGTGGATCTGTATAAAGTGCGCTGTACAGGCCGTGGGTCTATAAAAAGTGCGCGACACATGCCGTGGATCTATATAAGGTGCGCTTCACAGTCCGTAGACCTATATAAAGTGCGCGGTACAGGTTGCGGATCTTCATGTTATGTGCGGCATATGACGTGGATCTATATAAAGTGCGTGGCGCAGGCCGTGGATCTATATAAAGTGCGCGCCACCGGGCGTGGTTCTGTATAAAGTGCGCGCCACAGGGCGTGGATCTATATAAGGTGCGCGGCACAGGCTTCTGTTCTATATAAAGTGCGCGGCATAGGGCGTGGATCTATATAAATTTCGTGGCACAGGCCGTGGATTTATATCAGGGGAACTGCACAGGGCGTGGTTCTGTATAAAGTGCGCGGCACAGGGCGTGGATCTATCTAAAGTGCGCGGTACAGGCCGTGGATCTATACAAAATGCGCGGCACAGATCATGGATCTATATAAAGTGCGCGGCTCATGCCGAGGACCTATACAAAGTGCGCGTCCCAAGCCGTGGGTCTATATAAAAAACGCGGCAGAGATCATGGACCTATATGAAGTGCGCGGTACAGGCCGTGGATCTATAAAAAGTGCCCGGCACGGGCCATGTATCCATAAAAATGCGCAGTATAGGGCGTGGGTCCATCTAAAGTACGCTACAGAGGCAGTGGCTCGATATAAGCTGCGCGGCACAGATCATGGGTATATACAATCGCGCGGCAAACGGCGTGTATCTATAAAAAGTGCGCGGCACAGGGCGTGGATTTATATAAAGTGCGCGGCATAGGGCTTGGATCTATATAAGGTGCGCGGCACAGGCTCTGATCTATATAAAATGTGCGGCACAAGGCGTCGATCAATATAAGGTGCACAGCACAGGCCTCTGATCTGTATAAAGTGCGCGGCACGGGCCGTGTATCTATGTACATGGCGCGGCATAAGGCGTGAATCTATAATAAGTGCGCAGCACAGGCCGCGGATCTATAAAAAGTGCGCGGCACGGGCCATGCATCTACATAAAATGCGCGGCAAGGGCGGGATCTATATAAAATGGGCGCCACAGGCTGTTGATCTATAACATTTGCGCGGCACGGGCCGTGTATGTATATAAAGTGCGCATCATACGCCTTGGATCTATAAAAAGTGCGCGGCATGGGTCATGTATCTATATAAAATGCGCGGCATAGTTCGTGGATCTATAAAAAGAGCGCGGCACGGGCCATGTATCTATCTAAAGTGGGCGGCATAAGGCGTGGATCTGCATAAAGTGCGCGGCAAAGCCCGTGCATCTATACAGAGTGCGCGGCACAGGCCTTGCATCTATATGCAGTGCGCGGCAAGGGCGGGATCTATATAAAGTGCGCGCCACAGTCTGTGGATCTATAAAATTTGCGCGGCGCGGGCCGATGTATCTATATAAAGTGCGCAGCACAGGCCATGGACTTATAAAATGTGCGCGGCACGGGCCATGCATATGTATAGTGCGCGCCACAGGCTGTGGAACAATAACATTTGCGCGGCACGGGCCGAGTATCCATATCAACTGCGCAGCACAGGCCGTGGATCTATAAAAGGTGCGCGGCACGGGCCATCTATTTATATCAAGTGCGCGGCATAGGGCATGGATCTTTCAAATTAGCGCGGCACGGGCCGTGTATCTATATAAAGGGCGCGGCACAGGGCGTGAATGTGCGCGGCACAGGTCTCTGATCTATATAAAGTGCGCGGCAAGGGCGGGATCAATATAAAGTGCGCGCCACAGGTTGTGGATCTACAAAATTTGCACAGCACAGGCCGTGTATCAATATGAAGTGCGCAGCACAGGCCGCGGATCTGTAAAAACTGCTCGGCACAGGCCATATTTCTATATAAAGTGCGTGGCATGGGGCATGGATCTGTATGAAGTGCGCAGCACAGGCCGTGGATCTAAAAAAATGCGCGGCACGGTGCATGTATCTTTATAAATTGCGCGGCATAGGGCGTGCATCTATATAAAGTGCGCAGCACAGGCCGTGGAGCTATACAAAGTGCGCAGCACAGGCCGTGGAGCTATACAAAGTGCGCAGCACAGGCCGTGGAGCTATACAAAGTGCGCGGCACCGGCCGTGTATCTCTATAAAGTGCGTGGACCAATAAAAAGTGCGCGGCACGGGCCATGCATCTATATAAAGTGCGCGGCACAGGGCGTGGATGTGCGCGGCACATGTCTCTGATCTATATAAAGTGCGCGGCAAGGGCGGGATCAATATAAAGTGCGCACCACAGGTTGTGGATCTACAAAATTTGCACAGCACAGGCCGTGTATCAATATGAAGTGCGCAGCACAGACCGCGGGTCTGTAAAAACTGCTCGGCACAGGCCATATTTCTATATAAAGTGCGTGGCATGGGGCATGGATCTGTATGAAGTGCGCAGCACAGGCCGTGGAGCTATACAAAGTGCGCAGCACAGGCCGTGGAGCTATACAAAGTGCGCAGCACAGGCCGTGGAGCTATACAAAATGCGCGGCACCGGCCGTGTATCTCTATAAAGTGCGTAGCAGAATCTGTGGATCTATAAAAAGTGCGCGGCACGGGTCATATATCTATATAAATTGCGCGGCATAGGGCGTGGATCTATATAAAGTGCGTAGCACAGACCGTGGATCTATAAAAATTGCGCGGCACGGGCCATGCATCTATATAAAGTGCGCGGCACAGGCCGTGGATCTAAAAAAAGTGTGCGGCACAGGCCGTGGATCTATAAAAAGTGCGCGGCACGTGCCATGTATCTATATAAAGTGCGCGGCATAGGACATGGATCGATTTAAAGTGTGCAGCACAGCCCACGGATCTAAAAAACGTGCGCGGCACGGGCCATGTATCTACATAAAGTGCGCGACCAGGGCGGGATCTATATAAAGTATGCTCCACAGGCCGTGGATCTATAAAAAGTGCGCGGAACCTGCTATGCATCTATATAAATTGACGGCACAGGGCGTGTATCGATATAAGGTGCGCGGCACAGGCCTCTGATCTCTATAAAGTGCGCGGCACGGGCCGTGTATCTATCTAATTTGCGCGGCATAGGACGTACATCTATAAAAAGTGCGCTGCTTAGGGCGTAGATCTATATAAAGTACGCGGCATGGGCCATGTATCTAAATAACGTGCGCGGCATAGGGTGTTGATCTATATAAAGTGCGCGGCACATGCCGTGGATCTATAAAAAGTGCGTGGCACAGGCCGTGGATCTATAAAAAGTGCGTGGCACAGGCCGTGGATCTATATAAAGTGAGCGGCAAGGGCGGGATCTACATAAAGTGCGCGCCAGAGGATGTGGATCTATAAAATTTGCGCGGCACGGGCCATGTATCTATATAAAGTGCTCGGCATAGGGCATGGATCTATATAAAGTGCGCGGCACAGGCCTTGGATATAAAAACGTGCGCGGCACGGGTGTGGATCTATATAAAGTGCGCGGCACATGCCGTGGATCCATATAAAGTTCACGGCACAGGCCGTGGATCTATCAAATTAGCGCGACACGGGCCGTGTATCTATATAAAGTGCGCGGCACAGGCCGTGGATCTATCAAATTAGCGCGACACGGGCCGTGTATCCATATAAAGTTCACGGCACAGGCCGTGGATCTATCAAATTAGCGCGACACGGGCCGTGTATCTATATAAAGTGCGCGGCACAGGCCGTGGATCTATCAAATTAGCGCGACACGGGCCGTGTATCTATATAAAGTGCGCGGCACAGGCCGTGGATCTATCAAATTAGCGCGACACGGGCCGTGTATCTATATAAAGTGCGCGGCACAGGCCGTGGATCTATCAAATTAGCGCGACACGGGCCGTGTATCTATATAAAGTTCACGGCACAGGCCGTGGATCTATCAAATTAGCGCGACACGGGCCGTGTATCCATATAAAGTTCACGGCACAGGCCGTGGATCTATCAAATTAGCGCGACACGGGCCGTGTATCTATATAAAGTGCGCGGCACAGGCCGTGGATCTATAAAAAGTGCGCCGTATTGGCCGTGGAACTTTAAAAATTGCGAGGCACGGGCCGTGCTGTAATAATCGTGGTCGCCACGACATTTACATAATTTGATTACCCACCCGAATTAATTGTATATATATGTATCATGTATCATATGTAATTTTATTAATTATTAACGTCCATCATCATCATTTATGCAATTGTACGTAAGAACGAGAAATAATTTTTAATTGTAATATATTAGAATATTCCGTGGTAATGTCAAGACAGGTCTTGCGCTAACAGGCTACTTGGTGTCTCGCAATAGTCCAGGAAGGTTAATTTTGGATGGTTCTTGGGAACGTACGCAACAGCAAGAGGAAGATACCTAATTTCGTTGTTGCGACGCTAAATTACCCCATATCACGTGCTCCTATCAGGAGGGCTTTTTCTGTCAAGGACAGACACTTCATCTATATATCGACAGGGTAGTGACGTATATCGGCTCTCTTTGGAACGAGATGTCATGTGACACCAAGGGAGGAAGTGGGAATATGAAGAGGATTTATATAGATCTAAACGGCGTGGCGAAGATCATTCATCATTCTGATTTTTCTTCTTCATTCGGCATTCTGCATTCTGCATCCAACTCTGCTATTTGAGTGCATCGCTTACGATGTGCTTATACTCAACATTTCTTATCGGCTCTGTGAGACTTACTCAGATTATTTAGAAAGACAAGTTCAAATAATATAGAAGGACTGGATGTTTTCCTTCTCTCTATTCAATTAATTCCGATGTGGAATTTCACATTGTAAGGCTGGTACTATGTTTTTGGTACTCAGCACAATAGGGAGTGATAGATTCGGGGTGGAATCCATTCCATGAAGCAGATGCCAAGGATGATGCTGGTGGAAGAGGGACAACAACGATCAACCACGGAAGCAGACGATGAAAAGATCAACCTACGGTGAGCATTAGTAATCCCTGTTAACGCAAGTCCGCGCGTGTAGTAATGAATTGTAATCTTAGTCAGTAATTTTTAATTTTGGTAAAAACTCGTTTTTACGTAATTCCATCTTTTTTAAATAACACTTTTTTTCTTTTTATGTCGTTAAATAATTGACTTTTTAGTAGGTTCCCTATGTTTTTCCACATGGTATTTAATGGTTAGTATCCCTATACCTTACGACCGAGATAGTCTCATTAAATTATGTTTAGTACATTTTATATCTAAATTCGGTTTCAAATTACATTTAATTTCGAAGCCTGGCGTCCAGCGTGCAATTGTTGTTAATTATCTATATAGGGTGTTTGATCTGTTACAATCTATATATATAAAATAACTTGTCCTGACTGACTGACTGACTGACTGACTGATTCATCATCGCCAAGACGAAACTATTAGACATAAAGAAATGAAATTTTGGGCATAGATTCATATTAAGATGCAGGTGCTCGCTAAGAGAGGATTTTTGGATATTCCTTCGCTAAGGGGGTGAAAAGGGGGTTGAAATTTTAAAATGAGTGTATCTATATCTCAAAACTTTAAAAGTTTACAGATGTAAAAATTGGTATTTAGAATCTTCTTTAAAAATAAGGAAACACGTATTTTTTGTTTTCAGAAAATCCCAATAGGAGGGGTGAAAAACGGTGAAAAAGTGATTGAATGGCTTTTATCAGGATACCGGTACTTATATCTCAGAAACTGAAGATATTACTGACCTGAAAATTGGTATTTTTGATCTATTTTAAAAGTAAAGAAACACGTATTTTTTCGTTTTTGGAAAATCCAAATATTGGGGGGTGAAAAGAGGGGGTGAAATTTTTAAAATGAGTGTGTCTACATCTTAAAACTTTAAAATTTACAGATGTAAAAATTGGTAGTTAGAATATCCTCTGAAAATAAAGGAACACGTATTTTTTTGTTTCCTGTAAATCCTAATAGGAGGGGTGTAAAAGGGTGAAAAATGGGTTGAATGCCTTTACTGGGGATACACATATCTCAGAAACGAAAGATATTACAGAACTGATAATTCGCATATGGAATCTCCTTTAAAAATAGAGAAACACGTATTTTTTAGTTTTTGGAAAGCCAATTAATGGCGGTTAAACAGGAGTGACAAATTGGGGTGAATTTTTTGAAAGACTATATCTACAGAATATCTTGGAAACGTAAAATGTTGCAGACGTAAAAAGTGGGTGTAAATCTCCTGTAAATGTAAAGAAATATAGGTGAATTTTTTTGGAAACTCCACTTAAGGGGAACTCAAAAGGGGTGAAATTTCAAAATGAGAATTTTTACAGTATATCTAAAAAACTTAACATGTTACAGAAGTGAAAAATGGTATTTTTTATCTCTATTAAACATAAAGAAAAGTGTACTTTTAGTTTTCGGAAATACCACTTGGGGGGGGGGTAAACGTAACTGAAAATTGTGATGAATTCTTTTAATTAGGCTACTGATATCTCAAAATGAAGATGTTACAGACGTGAAATTTGATATTTGCAATCTGCTTTAAAAGTAAAGAAACACGTATTCTCGGAAAATCCAATGAAGGGGGGGGGGGCGTGAAGGAATTTAAAAATTAATTGACTTAATTGTATGAGAATACATACATCTAATAAAAACTAAAGTTGTTGCAGACGTGAAAATTCGTATTTGGATCTCATTTAAAAACAAAGAAAAAAGCGTTTTGGTGGGGAAACCATCTTGGAGGGCGGGAGTGTAAAGGAGTTGAATTCCTTTCATGAGGACACATAAATCAAAAACTGAAGAAGTTAGAGTCGTGATAATTGGTATTTAGAAGATCCTTTACTATTAAAGAAACAAGTATTTTTTGCGGGAAAATTCACTTGGGGGGGGGGGATTATTGTGAAATGAAGTGAAAAAAGTAAATTATGTTTATGGGGATACTTATATCTCAAAACTGAAGGTAATAGACGTGAACATTGGTGTTTGGAATCTCCGTTAAACATAAAGAAACAAGCATTCTTTAATTTTTTTTGGGGGGGGGGGGGTGGCGGTAAATAAACTTAACGGCGGTGGGGTGTAGAAGGAGGTGAGACCAATTGATTTTACTGTTATTAATGTACTTATAAGGATCCTCCGTTGCTCAGGCGGCAGCGCGCCGGCCTCTCACAGCTGGGTTCCGTGGTTCAAATCCCGGTCACTCCATGTGGCATTCTTGCTGGACAAAACGGAGGCAGGACAGGTTTTTCTCCGGATACTCCGGTTTTCCCCGTCATCAGCCATTCCAGCAACACATAATAGTAATAATAATAATAATATTCCGGACCGTCGTCAAATGTGCGGACCGCGCTGGAACCGGCTCCTGGACGGGTAATGACTAAGAATGCAGTCCGGCCGCGGGTTCAGTGCCGCCAAAGCACCCAATACGACACCTCGCCGGATCTCCTGAAGGATTTTATACATATTAAAATGATTATAGGAAAAGATGGCAAAGATTTACGGACCCAACTGACCGGGAGGGATACCTGAGACTAGGCCGGGAAGTACGAAATCGATTGCTGGAAAGGAAGATTGAAAAATGGGAGGAAACGTGCCGGAATCTAATAGACAACGAGTCAGATCGGTAATTTTGGTGGATTCTCGCAGAAAACGAGTCAGATCGCGAATTTCGGCGGATTATATATCTAAAACAATAAGCATTCAATTATAAATTTCAGTATAATACCGTAGCGAAGCACGGGTATCTTGCTAGTGCATCTATAAAACGTGCGCTGCACAGGGCGTGGATCGATATAAGGTGCGCGGCACAGGCCTCTGATCTACATAAAACGCCCGGCACGGGCCATGTATCTATATAAAATGCGCGGCATAGAACATGGATCTATAGAAAGTGCGCAGCACAGGTCGTGGATCTTTAAAATGTGCGCGGCACGGGCCATGTATCTATATAAAGTGCTTGGCATAGGGCGTAGATATATATATAAAGTGCGCGGCACAGGCCGTGGGGATAAGGATAATGGTGGCAATTTCTTCTTTCATGTTGTCTTGCTTTCAGTTTTCCTATAAAATAAATAATACTTATTGGGGCGGGATAGTGGGATTATAGCAAGCGTACAGGAAGGATCTCTCCTGTCTGGTACTCCAGATATTGTAAAACGTTCCTTTTCAATGTTTACTAATGATTACCAATGCCGGCCCGCTTGCGGTAGCGCGACCAAAGTGCGCAGCACAGGCCATGGATCTATAAATTTAGCGCGGCACGGGCCCATTATCTGTATAAAGTGCGCAGCATAGGGCATGGTTCTATAGAAAGTGCGCGGCATAGGCCGTGGATCAATAAAAAGTGCGCGGCACGGGCCATGCACCTGTATCAACTGCGCAGCACAGGCCGTGGATCTATACAAAGTGCGCGCACGGGCCGTGTATCTCTATAAAGTGCATAGCACAGGCCGTGGATCTATAAAAAGTGCGCGGAACGGGCCATGCATCTACGAAAAGTGCGCGCCACAGGTTGTGGATCTATAAAATTTGCGCGGCACGGGCCATGCATCTATATAAAGTGCGCGGCATAGGGCATGGATCGACATAAAGTGCGCAGCACAGGCCGTGGATCTATAAAAAATGCGCGGCACGGGCCATGCATCTATATAAAGTGAGCGGCAAGGACGGGATGTACCTAAAGTGCGCGGCAGAGTCCGTGGATCTATAAAATTTGCGCATCACGGGCCGTGTATCTCTATAAAGTGCGCGGCATAGGGCATGGATCTATATAAAACGCGCAGCACAGGCCGTTGATCTATACAAAGTGCGCGGCACGGGCCATGTATCTATATAAATTGCTCGGCATAGTGCATGGATCTATATAATGTGCGCGGCAGAGGCCATGGATCTATACAAAGTACGCGGCACGGGCCATGCATCTATGTAAAGTGCGCGGCAAGGGCGGGATCTATAAAAAGTGCGCGGCAAAGGCCGTGGATCTATGAAAAGTGCGCAGCAAAGGCCGTGGGTCTATATAAAGTGCGCGGCAAGGGCGGGATCTATATAAAGTGCGTGGCACAGGCCTTGGATATATAAAACGTGCGCGGCACACGGCGTGGATCGGTATAACGTGCGCGGAACAGGCCTCAGATCTATATAAAGTGCGCGGCACGGGCCTCGGATCTATCAAATTAGGGCGGCACAGGCCGTGTATGTATAGAAAGTGCGCAGCATAGGCCTTGGATGATGGGACAGGAAAGTGCTAGGAGTGGGAAGGAAGCAGCCGTGGCCTTAATTAAGGTACAGCCCCGGCATTTGCCTGGTGTGAAAACGGGAAACCACGGAAAACCATTTTCAGGGCTGCCGACAGTGGGGCTCGAACCCACTATCTCGCGATTACTGGATACTGGCCGCACTTAAGCGACTGCAGCTATCGAGCCCGGTCAAGGCTTTTTACTTAGCTTATTATTTTAATAACTCAATACTTTGCCTAAGTATCGCAGATCAAACGGACCCTATATTATCATTAATATTTTAGGAAAATACCCCAGATTTTTCTCAGGGCCAAGGAGGAAGAGGGGCTCTGGGAAAAAAGTTTTTTTCACAAACAGAAAGTAAAGATGTGAAGAAAGGTGGACATTCAAACAAATGATCGACATTACAAAAGCATATGCGGATTACAGATCCAAGTACTAGTTAGTTATCGTATGTTTAGAATTTCAATAATTGGAAAGAAGCATAATAATGATAGCCTGATAGCAACAGAAGTATCACTTTATGGAGATCAGAGCGCTGAAGCCTCGGATCTATCAAATTAGGGCGGCTCAGGCCGTGTATGTATAGAAAGTGCGCAGCATAGGCCTTGGATCTATAAAAAGTGCGCGGCATGGGTCATCTATCTATATAAAGTTCGCGGCAAGGGTCGTGGATCTATAAAAAGTGCGTGGCACGGGCCATGCATCTGTATCAAGTGCGCGCCACAGGCTGTGGAACTATAACATTTGCGCGCCACGGGCCGTGTATCTATATCAACTGCGCAGCACAGGCCGTTGATCTATAAAAAGTGCGCGGCACGGGCCATCCATCTATATAAAGTGCGCGGCATAAGGCATGGATCTTTGAAATTATTGCGGTACGGGCCGTGTATCTATATAAAGTGCGCGGCACAGGCCGTGGACCAATAAAAAGTGCGCTAAGATCAAACCACTCTAATTTAGCTCCCTTGCCCGGTGATGAATGAGCTGTGAACGGCTATGAAAGAAATAAGGCATGGGCGAAAGATGAACATGTTAAATAGGATTGAAGGGGAGAGATCATATATAGAGCAGGGTAACATAACAATGTGAAAATAAAAGGTAATATGATATGCCAAATATTAAAGAGCACGAAAATGAGATTTGGTGGAGATGGATAAAGAGGATGAGAAAGAAACAGGTGAGAGAGTGGGACAAAGGAAGAAACGCATTTAATCACAATCACTGACGACAGCACGCCGTAGCGGGAGAATATTAATTGAGATCTCCACGGAAAGACTGGCAAATTAACAAAACTGAAATTTATAGACGTAATCAAGTTTTTAATGGAATTGTACAAACCACAAAGTTAGAGAAGAAAAGTAAGAAAAATATTTCTAAGTATGCAGACAGGGTAATGAAGAAACAGAAATAATAAGACTTCGAAAGCAAGAAGAATCTAAAATAGTGAATATAATATTTCTCGTTCTAGGTCTCGTCCGGCAGTTTCTTAGAAGGAACCGAAAAAGTGGCAATCATCTCGTACAAATGAAGCGCACTGTATAGACAGAATTACATATCGTCGTTGCACCTAGAAAAACCGCTATGTGATAATATTTCAGATGAAAAAACTAACCAGAAAGGTTCTGTCATCTAAGGTTCAGTATTGCATGAACTATATCAACAAATTTTCATTCTAAGTGATACATGTGCTACGGGTCAGTATTTCTACCCTGAACAATAGCACAAAACGGTATTACGAGGCGCAAGGATGTTACAATATTCTTCAACCGGAGAGGCTGACTGGCTCAAACGATAGCGCACTGGCCTCTTGAGCCTAAGCGGTTCTTATTCCGACTCAGCCCAGTGGCATTAGAAGGTGCTTAATTACGCCAGTAGACCTACTGAAACTTGAAAGAACTTCTGACGGATAAAATTTCGGCACATTAACGTCCATGGAAATCGTAATAGTAGTTAGTCGTATTTAAAATAATAATAATAATAATAATAATAATAATAATAATAACAATAATAATAATAATAATAATACGAAAGTCTTCATATATTGTTCCCTTATACCATTCAAAGATCTCTCACATTCTCTCTCTTATTCCCACTCTTTTTCTAACTGTTTGAAGAATCATGATGAATTCCTGATACTACGACGGTGCAATATATGATTTTATTCATATTATACTAGCAGTTTCCCGCTGGCTCCGCCCGTAATGTACAAAGTATGGTGTTGTTCATTACTATCATACGGATGTATTTGCAAAGTTTCAAATTAATGAAATAAAGCACATGATCTGCTGTGGTAATAGAATGCAATATTATGTCAACAAAACACTTGAAAATACATCACACAAAGAAATTGAATTAAATGTTCCTTGGAACAACACTACGTGCCGAACTGTTAAAAAGTCCTTCAAAGATCTTCGTCGTGGAGACAAATGTACTCATAACTTTTCTCAGGATCTACCAATTTAAGTAGTTAATACTTCAAAAGAAAGCGCTTGATCTACTGAGTGTGTTTAGATCAAAACGAACTGCGTACCTCAATTAGAACAAAAGATATGATTGCTTCAATGAGAAAAAAATGTTGAAGAACTGAGACGTCAAATTGATTGTGCACTGATAATGTTCCTCAGAATCAACCCATTTGAATAGTTAAGAGCCGAAATGAAAGAGTTTGATCCACTGAGTGTTCTTAGGCCAAAACGAATTCCGTACCTCAATTAGAACCAAAGAGATGATTGCTTCAAAGAGACAATAAATTGAAAAATCAAATAATTTGAGGAAGACGTAAGTTAAGTGATTTATAGTACCTGGTGACAAATCTGTGCATGGATACCTTTCAGTTAAAAAAGAATGAAGGAAATCGACCGGATATAATGGTCAGACTGACTGATTTTAATTTTCATTAAAAAATTTAATATATGGATAGAACCAGCTGTTTTACCCGTCGATGACAGGATAGTCACTTGGCAAGAGTACGATCATATTTTTGAGGGCCCATCAGAGCGTTCCTGAGATTCTGAGGCTTATAGGTGGATATGCGGCTGCCAGTGCTTACTCGAGACGTACAGCACTTGCTTTCTGGCTCTCTGTGGCCCTTTCAAGTTTCGTCTTTATTGCTGCTCTTGATTTGATCTCCCCCTTCGAGGTATGAAAATCAAGTATCAGGTTAATATTCAAAGAACTTTCTTTTTACGTGTTTAACGTCGCGCTAACACATCGAAGGTTTTCGGCGATGGTAGGATGAGAAAGGGCTAAGGTTGGGAAGATAGCGGCCGTGGCCTTAATTAAGGTACAGCCTCGGCATTTTCACTGTGTGAAAATGAGAAACCATGAAAAACCATCTTCAGGGCTGCCGACGGTAGGATTCGAACCCACTATCTCCCGAATGCAAGCTATTATCTGCGCGACTCTATTCGCACGGCCAACTCACACGTAGTCCACAGGTACACCTTCATTAAACGGTGCCGGGATGATATTCATAGCAACTTGCTACAGAGTTAGTTATCAGCTCTTAAACTTAAACTTCCACACGACCGGCAGCGACATTTCCCTTACTTTCACATTATCGGTAAAAGGTATAGAACAAAAATGTTTGTAAATGGCATTCTAAATAAATGTTGTCATGAGCAATTTCCCTGTAAATTCAACTATAAAAAAAGATACTCGAGTTTTATGTTCAAGGCTGCGACTGAAGCTTCCCTCCTACTGAATGTTTTTGACATCCATCACATTATGTATACATCAATTTCACGGAATTAAACTGACTTCACTGTTCGGCTATAACGGTAAGCGAACTACTTGAAAACATACATCAAGAGCCCGTGTCCTGGTAATCAGCGGTTAATGATGGCCACTCACAAGGGAACTACCGTACCGTAACTGTTTGGGTTCGACAAAACAGATTTCAATACAACTCGGGCGAGTGATCAACTAACATATCCTCAATTTAATCCCCAGCCTGTATCCAGTCATTCGATTGGGTTAGGAATGGAATGAATGAAGCCCCATCTAACGGCGACGATAGGAACTGTACCGGCTGCCGAAGCCTATAGCACTCCCCTGGGGAAATGATTAATGGCTGACAGATGAAATGGAATGATATTGGAGACTGTTGTTGGAATGAAGGACGACAGTGAAAATCGGAGTACCCGGAGAAAAACCTGCCCCACCTCCGCTTTGTCCAGCATAAATCTCAAAAGAAGTGACGGGATTTGAACAATGGAACCCAGCGGTAAGAGGCTGGCGCTCTGCCGCCTGAGCCACTGAGGCTATCTTCAATTTAAATGGCAACATTCCTTGTGCCGAAAAATCAATGGTAGTTTCATAAATAATTGCTAAAAGAAACATCTGGGTGTCTCACAACAGTTAGCTGATGGTGACAGACCTCACGTATTCGAGAGATCTATTTTAACTTTACATTAAGGAATTTATACCAAAATTGAAATTTTGACAACGCGAATAAAATTCGACGTCTTAAAATCCTATTTTACTAACATAATTTATATGCATATTCGAGAATATCATGGTTTTAATACTTCTATCGTTGGAAATAGAAGACAAAATATTACTCAGTATGAAGAAGATATACCGCCATCTTGACCCACAATGACATGGCTATGTACATTGATATTCTCATGGTTTTCGATATAGTCAGTTGTTATTAGCAGGCTGTGTACCTGATCTTGTCATATTTTGTTATGTTTGTTACACAATGAGTAGCCGAAAGTCATGGGAAGACACTGAATGTGATATTAATAACGAGTTGCTCTACGCGAGCCCTCAAAACGGCAGGAATACTGCGAGGCATCGACTCCACAAGGTGTTGGAATCGTTCTAGAGGGATCTAGATCCACGCATCTTCCACTGCTACCCACAACTGGTCTTGTGTAGTTGTGTGGAGTTCATCGAACGTACACCAGCATCCCATAAATGCTCGACTGGATTAAAATCGGGGGATCTGGAAGGCCAATCTATGATCGTAACTTCACTGGAGTGTTCCTCCAACCACCTGCTTACCACCAAAGAGCGGTGACATGGCGCATTGTCCTGTTGAAACATGGCATCTCCATCAGCGTACTCTAGGGCCAGAAAGGGATTCAGATGGTCTGAAAGAATGTCCACATAACGTACACCTGTCAGCGCTCCCTGCAGCCGGACAATAGGGTCTAATTGCGACCATGAGAACTCCGCCCAGACCACAACTGAGCCACCTCCTGCCTGGACACAACCTCGTTGACACGCAGGATCCACTGCTTCGTGGGGCATACGCCACACTCTCACGCGCACATCAGCTCGATACAACAGGAACAGGGATTCATTGGACTATACCACACGGCGCCACTGTTACATGATCCATTGCCGAAGTTCGCAAGCCCATGCACGTCGTTGACCTCTGTGTCGTGGTGTCAGCAAATGGACACGAGTTGGTCGTCGGCTGGTGAAGCCTATGCGGTGCACTTACCTCTTTACAGTCCTGACAGAAATGGGTTTCTGACTCCCAACGTTCAGATCGGCGGTGATATTACTCACAGTAGCCCGTCGAGAGCCCAATATGGTTCTGCGGAGGCGACGCGATGTCTGTCCTTTAATCACCTGTCGTCTTCCTGTGTGGCGGTTTACGCGGGTGGTAACATTCCCTCTGCGATACTTAAGATCCACCCTCGTCACTGTTGACCTCGGAAACCCGAATTCGTGTGTAATCTGCGCAATGATATGGCCCATGCACCGTGGGCTGATGATCATCCCACGTTCAAAGTCTGTTACTCGCGACGTGTTACCATCTTCACGACACAGACTGCTCAGCTACGCCGCAGCTAGCCACAACGCTCACGGATCCTACACGACACATCTTCTAATGGGACACCCCTCCCAATGACTTTTGGCCACTCAATATATTTTATTACGAAAGTTTACATTTAGTAGTTAGTCTGTTGACAACACAAGTGAAATGCGCTGACGGTGAGTATGGTTCGTGAATAAATTGGCTTATGAGAAACACCTGTGCCTAATTATGGTTTTTATACTTCTATCGTTTACAATAGAAGGAAAAATATTATGCAGTATGACATCTTGGTCATCTGCACATAGATATGTATGCTATTAATACAATATTTTATTGGCGCAAACGAATGAACTGACGGATTTCTGTTCAGGATCACCAGTTTTGACATGCTATGGCTAGCCAAGGTAACAATAAAAATGGATGTGCAGAGATGTTCTACGTTCTCTACTAATAATACAACCAAACTTCACTGCAATCAATGCCTTTGCCTACACCACGTTCCATTTAAGACTGCAGAAAATAAATTGCTGTAATTTAAGTGTGTTAATAATATTATAGGGGCCTGGTCGAGGCGTTAAAGGCGTGCTTGGTTCGAATCCCCGTCAGGAAGTCGTAAAAATTTAAGAAACGAGATTTCCACTTCCGGAGGTGCATATGGCCCTGAGGTTCACTCAGCCTACACCAAAAATGAATACAGGTTAATTCCTGGGGGCAAAGGGGGCCGGGCGTAGAGCTAACCACTCTACCCCATCACGTACCGAAGTGAACAATGGTGGAAGCCTTTACCTTCCACTCCTCCAAGGGCCTTCATGGCCTGTACGGAGGTGACTTTGCTTTGCTAATATTATTGTACGTCATAATGACTAATACCGTTCAGTTAACGATGACTTAATTGATCGTCCTACTCAGTTTCATTATAATCAGGATGGTCTTACTCACTAAATTCCTGCGTCAGAAAGGGTTAAATGCTATAATGCGGTAATTCATTTACCGTTATTAGACATTTGCGACGGCAACTCGATTTCGTAAATAATATGTCGATAAATTAGGGACTTCAATGGCACTCTTTTATTTCCTTGACTACAGCCTGGAAACCTAACATCATGCTAGCCTGCTTGAACTCAGGGCCGATGACCTTCGATGTTAGGCCCATTAAAACAACAAGCATCATACTTTAAATCAGTATTCACCGAAGAGGCCTGAGCGGATATAAAAGTATTGTCCGCATCCGCTCCGCATCTACGCATCCTTCATCTGCAACCGAATGGATATCCGCGGATATTGCAACAAATTAGGTACATTACACCCAAGGTATTGAAACGGATAGATCTGTTAACATAATACAATAGGCCTAGTACCTGGCAACAGTCCCCCTACAGTCATAGGTTTGTGAGGAATTTCCTCTTGCGACAGCTACGGACATATTGAGCGGTTCTCTTTCGGAACTTTTGTTCCTTCGTTCCATTAATTGCGGACAGGAGACAGTTAGGCTTACTGTAGATCAGATTTACGGCTTCATGGACTCACAGCTCTTTATATATCACCATTATCCCATACCAACGTCAAGGATTGTCTCACCAGAAGCCAAATTAACTGCATGAAATGTATAAAAGACTGACGTGTAGATATTTCTAGAGTATACCTGAGAGAAAAATCAATAAACATCATGATTTAGGATTTATCAGCAAAATTATCCGCACTGCCAAACATTTTGCATCTGCAAGACACTAAATTCCATGCAGGGCTCTACTCGTGGTCCGAATTAAACACTCTACAATACATATTTTTCCCGATTACCCTTATTTCTCACCACCTTATTAATTATCCATACCGAGCGAGTTGGCCGGGCGGTTAGAGTCACGTGGCTGTGAGCTTGCTTTCGGGAGATGGTAGTTTCGAAACGCACCGTGCGTCGGCAGCCTTGAAGAAGGTTTTCTGTGCTTCGCCATTTTCAAGCCAGGCAAATGCTGGGGCTGTACTTTAATTAAGGCCACGGCCGCTACCTTCCCATCCGTGCGTGGCCGCAAACCTTCAATGTGTTACAGCGCCATTAAAACACTAGCAAATAGATCCGAGGGTTGGGGCATAAGTCATAGCAACGACATTTTTTTCGCAAGAATGCGACAAATGGAAATACTGTATAGAGATGGGAGTAGGGAGCCTATGGAATGTATGGATAATATCGAGCAGGATAGAAATCGAGGAAACTATCAGCCAAGAAGTCCTTGTGCTACATAATGTTTATTCCCTAAGAGTAAGGTAACCTTCAAAAAGTAAATATTCAAAGTACTCCTCTAGATTGTCTACAGCTCGTTGACAGCGATGCGGAGACGTCGGGTACCAGTCAACTCACCATGTGTAAATTTTGCAATTTCATGCTTCGCAGCGTTGACAATGTCCTGTCGTGGCCCAAACCACATCCCACGTAGTAGTTCTTTTCCTTTGGTGATGAGTTCAAAATCTCACGGAGACAGGTCCGGCGAGTATGGCGGCTGTTCCAGTACTTCCCACCCCAATCGCTGAAGTTACCTCGTCACATCCATTCTGCACGGAGCCTGACTCACTACTGCAGTTTCATCACGCTGTGCGTTGTACCGGTCCAATGCACAGCCATATCGTGCTTTGTCTGTGTACTATGCGCCATGCTTTCCAGAACATATGATCATTGTATGGTAGCATCGTGCAAATGTGAGAAAAACAATAGTTGCAGTGACTTATGCCCCAACCCTCGTGTATATATACGAGGCGCGTCTTTTAAGTAAAGGCCGATTGAAAATAACTACACAACGAAAGACGATTTTCAAACACCACATTTATTTGCAGATTCTACATACTTTACTCTATTATTCAACATTCAATTATCATACCTTACAACTAAGTTTTGAATACCCTCTTTATATAAACTTGCCGCCTGCTCCGATAACCAAGAGTTCATGATCTTGATCTTGCGCTGGGACAGAGTCTGTTTACAGGCGAATGTTGCTTCGATTCGGGCGTGATATGCGAAACCCATGATTCGTCTCCCGTTACGATCTGACTCAACATGTCGTCACCTTCTTCGGCATAACGAGTCAAAAACGTCATCGAACACTCAAACATGGGTTTCGCATATCACGCCCGAATCGAAGCAACAGAGCATGGAATGGAGACACATTCGCCTGTCCGGTTGGCCATTTTTGTTCTGTACTTAACATCTCTTCAACACGTACTAAATGTACGTAACACGACGTAATAGCAAATGCTGAGGCTGTACCTTATTAAGGCCATGTCCGCTTTCTCCCCACAGCTCTTTCCTGCTCCATCGTCGCCATAAGACCTGTCTGTGTCGTAAATCAACTTGTAAAAGCAATCATATGAATCAAGGCTTTTTTTTTGCTATTTGCTTTAAGTCGCGCCGACACAGATAGGTCTTATCGCGACGATGGGATAGGAAATGCCTAGGAAGTGGAAGGAAGCGGTCGTGGCCTTAATTAAGGTACAGCCCCGGCATTTGCCTGGTGTAAAAATGGGAAACCACGGAAAACCATCTTCAGGGCTGCTGACACTGGGGCTCGAACCCACTATCTCCCGATTACTGGACACTGGCCGCACTTAAGCGACTGCAGCTATCGAGCCCGGTCAAGGCTTTTTACTTAGCTTATTATTTTAATAACTCAATACTTTGCCTAAGTATCGCAGATCAAACGGACCCTATATTATCATTAATATTTTAGGAAAATACCCCAGATTTTTCTCAGGGCCAAGGAGGAGAAGGTTAAAGACTGAAGGTTCATTCAGATCGAAAGAAGAGGGGCTCTGAGAAAAAAGTTTTTTTCACAAACAGAAAGTAAAGATGTGAAGAAAGGTGGACATTCAAACAAATGATCGACATGACAAAAGCATATGCGGATTACTGATCCAAGTAGGCTACTAGTTAGTTATCGTATGTTTAGAATTTCAATAATTGGAAAGAAGCATAATAATGATAGCCTGATAGCAACAGAAGTATCACTTTATGGAGATCAGAGCGCTGAAGCCTCATAAACTTTCAATTACTTTGAAGTGTGTTTTCTCAAAAACCTTTCATTTTATTTTATTCTAGGCCACTAGTCTTATTGGTATGGTGCGACAAATAATTAAAAATTAAACAAGATTTAGGAACACCGCCTCGCAAAGTCCATTTCAATTCGCCCGCGAAGCGATCTGGTTGACTAGCTTCAGATGCTAAGAAAATAACAACCGCGCGAGATACCGAGTTATGTTTTTAAAATTATTGTTACGAATAAAACTCCCGTCTATTTCATTACTCCAATTTATTTCAGGATGACCAAATAACTGCACACACACATACCCACACAATTCTAATTAACCATGAATGGCCACACTCACAAATTACAAGTCTATTCACAAGTCCCTCTTCCTTACGGCGTAGCAGGCGGTCCAGCCCGTTGTTATACCTGCGGACGCTTAATCCTTACTTTTACTTCCCCAATTCCAGTCACCTCGTAGAGTAGCTGTGTGTAGACAGCTGGATCTGAACACAGGGCTACGGGCCACTCAACACACGACGACTGTTCGTTGGTTCGACTCCATAGACATTCCTGTAATTCACACAGTCACATGCAGCGAACAACCAAACAGCTCAACAGTATTCATCAGCAGGACGATACTCACGACAGCGAACATTAACACAGGTCCATTTATCCTCGCACTCACGATAGCGGGTTTCCTCACTGGCTCACGGCGGTCCTCAGTCCACAGAAATACACAAGCACACAGTACTCTCAAGTAGTAAACGCCTTCCGTTCCATCGTCTCCGGCCCATCTACTCACTGGTCTCTCCGACACCACAACACCGTTCAGACCTCGGTGGGACACTAGCGACAACCAACACCGCTGTCGCCCTCAGCCCAGCCACCGAACCCTAACGCACTGAGTCTATCACTGACTTAACCACGGAGTCCAACACTGACCCCGCGTCCAGCACAGACTGTCCGCGACTAGCCTCCGTTTTTATAGCTCGGGTGATTTCAGCCAGAATTTTCGCGAGGTGGCTACAGGCAGAACATTCCCGTTAAATCTCTAAGAAACTCACAGGTAAGCCGGCCGACGAGAACAATACACGGAAAGGTCGGCCCCATCCCACAAGCCGGCTGGGAGATCCCAGGTCGTCTGAATCACTATCCCTCTCCTGTAAGTAACGAAAGGGGCTACCACGGGGCTGGTACGTAATAATATTTATCAGTATAACCAATCCTCTAACGCACATATACCCGGTCCACGTTGTTTTTTTTTTTTTTGCTAGGGGCTTTACGTCGCACCGACACAGATAGGTCTTATGGCGACGATGGGATAGGAAAGGCCTAGGAGTTTGAAGGAAGCGGCCGTGGCCTTAATTAAGGTACAGCCCCAGCATTTGCCTGGTGTGAAAATGGAAAACCACGGAAAACCATCTTCAGGGCTGCCGATAGTGGGATTCGAACCTACTATCTCCCGGATGCAAGCTCACAGCCGCGCGCCTCTACGCGCACGGCCAACTCGCCCGGTGGTCCACGTTGTTTCCGACCACCCTGAATATATTGAAAATGGATCAAACCGGCAAGGCCATATTGGCAAGGTCTCCTTGAGAATGCGATAATTTTCATATGAACTCATTTGCGGAGCTATCGGAAAACAAAGATACAAAATGTATCAAAAATACACAAACAGGATATGTTGAGGGGAAAACTGTTTTAAATTTAAAGAATCATGAAGTTCATATCTTCCACCCAATAATATGCATCAACATCAAAATATACATAATAAGATCGCAGTTGCATAAATGGGATTTCGAACAGATAAACGGGATTCTTACAATAATTACCTTCCTCACTCCCCTTAGGGAATCGTATTACGTTCTAGAAATACCCACTCTCATAACAGACCACAAATGGAAATCCAGAACAAATAGAGAACTACAGACTACACAATCCAACCCAGACTAACGTCGTTACGAAGGAATTTCTGAAGTTAACCGGTAATAACTTACCTTTCCCTTAGACGGTCGGTCAGGATTTCATCTTTATTACTTCCCCGCTGATATTTCTGGAACAAAGATTACTCTTCTAATAACTACCCAGCACAAGCAATTTCGTTTCTCTTTTCGTTATACCTCATATGTATATTGAATTTCTCTTAGTATTTTCTTTATGATGTTATTATTGTCTTCAGTTTGTTATGGCAGAAATAACCACTTGTATGAGCGATGTGAGAACAAAGAATGGGCAATAAACACGGACAAAATTCATTTTTAAACAATCTGAGCGTCGTATGTCAGAGATAGAGTCCCCCCCCTCCCCTGTGAGTGGGGGTCAGTACAATACTTCCATGGTACTGCTCCCTGTCGTACGAGGCGACTAAGAGGGGACCAGGGACTCACAACTTGGAAGCTTGGACTGGCAACCACGGTTTTCGTAGATTAGTCTGGCACTGAACTCATGTCCCCTTTCGATACCGACGGTGTTAGGTTTGCGAGGTCTAGGAAGTTTTCATTTTCACCCCCTTCATAGACCCCGTCTTTCATTTGTCGATACTTTATATTTCTTAGTGTTTTCAATCTCTAAAGACCTCCTAAGAATCGGAATCCACTTGTCGAGCATCATGCGGAGAGGTGGAAAAATGAGATCACATTCAAGTTATACTGCAGTATGAAAACGAAACCAAACTCCATGGCGCTACAGACCCGAAGGGACATGGCCTACCAAGCGACCGCTGCTCAGCCCAAAGGCCTGATGATTATGAGGTGTCGTGTGACTGAAGTATGAAGAGGGAAAATTAATTGTAGAAAAGTGAACTAAAGAAGTAGTAGTTCGAAAGGAAATTGATTGAAACATCTAAGAGAATTTCTGTTATTTATGGAGGCAAGTGTAGTGGGGCACGAATTTTATAAGGATGCCGGAAATAAAAATTGCGCATTCGAAGTGAGGTAGCTATAATCAAGCATTCACCTCAAAGAACTCGTAAACTTTTGATGATATCGAAAATCCGTTTTGTACTCTGGTAACATTACAGGCGGTCTCGTTACAGAATTTGCAGTACTTTTACAGAAACTGCTGAGAAGCGGTATTAACTTTCCTAGCATCTTACATTAGTTACGGACGTTGTAAATTGAGGGGTATACTTATTTTCAAAATGTAACAAATATTTCCTAACCAAATGGAATGCTTTCAAATCTGTTTCGTTGGCCAACTATAGGCTACCCTGTTCGAATGAACTACCAGACAACTGGTGAAGGCACGTACTGCGTACTGTATGAATACAGAGCTGACATATAGAGATCCAGCATCGACTTCTGACAACCACGTAATTCACTTTAATGTGCTCATAAGTACAGTATTATAAAACTGTATGATTCAAAACCTTTAATATCGTCGTAGGTAACAAGTAAAGGGAAAATATGGACATGCGATGGCTTTTAAGTGATATTATTATCCTAATGAACATTCAGCCAATGTCACTTCTTCTTCTTATTTCCTGGTCTTTATTCAATTACCTGGGATCTGCACTAATGTGAATTTAGCCACGTTTTACAGCCGGGTGCCCTTCCTGACGCCAGCCCTTTGCATAGGAACGTATTCACTATTGCGTGCTATTTTTTTTTGTGGGACTTAGTACAGTGATGTGTTAAATACGCAATCAATGTCAATGAATGATTGAAATTAAATCAAAGTTGTATTTGCTCGGGAATAACGTAGCCAATCACGAATAAACAAAAAATGTTAAATGTACATGATAAGGGTTAGCATTACAAGTCCGATAGTAATGTTGCCCATGAGAAGCCGTCGCAGATCAATTTTTTCCTTTACTCGTTACGTATGATGATTTTATTATTTGTATTCTTTTTACAATTTGCTCTACGTTGCACCGACACTGATAGGTCTAGGAAAGCGCTAGGAGTGGGAAGGAAGCAACCATGGCTTTAATTAAGGAACAGCCCCAGCATTTGCCTCGTGTGAAACTGTGAAACCACGGAAAACCATCTTCAGAGCTGCAGACAGTGGGGTTAGAACGCCAACACAAGCTCATGGCTACGTGACTCAAACCTAGTAGCCACTCGCTCGGTTTAAATCATACAATGTTATCACTAGAGGGCAAATTTTGTCATATCTGCATGTTTTGTTTGTTTCAAGATTTAACTTGCCCATAAGAAATAAATGGCTAAGTTTTATAATGCATATACATGCATATATGCATAATACGAGCATATTCTTGACATACGTGTATATAAACGCACAACTGCAGTTTTATTATTTTGTATATTGATGTACAAATTGGTACAGCAATGCAAATGAATGAATTTTTAAAAATTCCATTCGGCGCCGGTTTCCTTTACAAGGCATTCTTGTTAACAGACCACAATATTAACAACAGCTTGAAAATGTGCAACTCTCTTTTTTCTGGTGGCATTTTGACATTACGTTCATTTGTTGGAATAATTGAAAAATAGTGTTTTACGACACTTGAAGTATCAGAGAGAAGAGATTCTTGCTCGATACATGCCAAGACCCAACCCACCCATTCGAAAACGTATTCCTACTTACATAGAAGAAATAAAACGGAAACAGCCTGAAACTAAATAAAGCCACCATTTTCTTTGTTCCCAAGGTCTTGTCACTAGCCCAACCTAACCAACCCAGACACATTGTCTTGTCCAGGCCGGTGTTTTGTAGCTCTAACCTATCATCATTCCTGTTGGATAATGTGCCGACGTTGGCAAGCTTGTACAACGCATTGAAAGCTCACCGGAGACGCTCCTATGTTGGATTCTTCGCTGTATGAAGACCAGTAATCACTAGCAATCTTGCCAAAAGAAAAATCAGTTAGAGCAGTGAATCAATCTTATACATAATGGAAAAACAACTGTTTTACATAGTATGCATTAGAGCATACATGAATGCATGTATTCTTGTTTATAGCGCATAGATCCATGCAGATTTTACTGTTTATAGTGCATATAAATCCGCCCTCTAGTTATCATAGTGTATTGACGTGATCGAGTAGTCACGCAAGGAGGTCCGTATAGTAGTGCGTTTTCTGCGGGGAAAAAGCACGGAAGCTGAGAATCTTTTGTATACGGAGAGAAATATCTAACAAGTGCGGAAGTGGTGCCATGAATTTATAGACGCTGGAAAATGTGAAATCGGCACAGCGGAGTGCCTGTCCATCAACATCAGACGCGCTCGTTAATGCCATTGATGAAACGGAGCGGGATAACCGCTCAATGAGTTATAGATATTCAATGAATTGGACCTTACTTATATCGTCAAGCAAAGTGAAACATTTATTTTACACTATGGCAAATGGTTGAATAACTTTAGATAGATAGATAGATAGATAGATAGATAGATAGATAGATAGATAGATAGATAGATAGATAGATAGAAACCTTTATTTTCTGTGGCAAAGTTTGGGCTCCTGGCCCTTTCTCACACTTAACTTCGGTGATTATATCAAAAAATAAAATATACCGTTGTTGCGCTTCGAAGTACCGTTATGTGGCTATGATAAGGGGAGAAATACTGGCCCGCAGCACATGTTTCACTTAGAACGAACACTCATTGAAACAATTCATGCAATACTGAACCTTAGATGACAGAACTTTCTGGTCAAAGTTATTTTTTTTTCTATTGTCTTTACGTCGCGCCGACACAGATAGGTCTCATAGCGACGATGGGATAGGAACGGACTAGGAGTTGGAAGGATGCGGTCGTGGCCTTAATTAAGGTAGTCCCAGCATTTTCCTGGTGTAAAAATGGGAAATAACGGAAAACATCTTCAGGGCTGCCGGTAGTGGGATTCGAATCCACTATCTCCCGGATGGAAGCTCGCAGCTACGCGCCTCTAACCGCACGGCCAACTCGCCCGGTGGTCAGTGTTCTAAGCTGAAATATTATCATATAGAGATTTTTCTAGGCGCAACGACGATATACTACTACTTTTACTACTACTACTACCGCAACATCTACATTCCGTACCTTGAATGGGTACGGCGGGCATCCTAGAGGGTTAAGCCCTCCGTCAGGCCAAGGAGCTTTGAAGCGGTGATTTGAGGTGCGGAGAAATTGACGGGTGGCGGCCGTGGCCAATAAAATCTATCCCAACATTCGCCTTAGTGCAGGAGAATAGAAAACCATTCTCAGAACAGTAAACGGTGGTGATTTTCCCCTCTATCTCCCGTATGCAAAGCTGCCAGGCTAGTAAAACTAGCCACAGTTAAGCCGAAACGTACAGCTCGGTGATAAAATACACACCTTCGTTATAGCCCTACGACGTCATAACAGAGTGCCCTGCTGCCCCATATTTTGGAGCGGGCGCTGTGCTTATGTTAAAGTTAGCAGTGCCAGCCCGTTGATTTTTTGATGACTGTTGTTCATACTTGAGAAACTTAACCTAGCACTAATGACGAAATTAAATAAACCGTGCGCTCATTTCAAACTTCCCACCTAGAATAAATTTAATGGTTCTTATTTTGATTTTTGGTCCCAAAACACGTCAATTTAGGGATAGTACATAAAATTCAATCAGCAGTTGTTTTGAACTTTCCCCTAGAAAACGAAATTGACGTACTTTAACTCAATAGCAACAAACAAAATTAAAAAAAAAACATTAAATTTATTTAAGGTGGGAAATGTTGAATTGAAAGCACGTTATATTAGAGGAATATAAAATCAATTAACTGCAAATATAATGTTATCAATATTAACCAAATGAATTATTTTATATCAGCTATTATCCCAATTACTTTTAAAATATATTCAAAATGTTTATAAATGCATACATACAAACACACATACAACATTACATACATCTTCATCTTAGACTATTATGCCTTTCAGTGTTCAGTCTTCAAGCCTCTGTGAATTTACTAATCGCCGCCACAATTCGTTATTTGTCACTTGCTCTGTGGTCTCGTTTAGTTATATATCTCTTATCTTTAAACCGTTAGAAACTAGTCTAACCATCGTCATCTTGGCCTTCCTCTACTCCTCTTAGCCTCCATAACAGAGTCTATTATTACCCTAGATCACCTATCCTCCTCCAATCGCCTCGCATGACTCCACCACCGAAGCCGGTTTATGCGTACAGCTTCATCCAACGAGTGAATTCCTGGCTTAATCTTTATCACCACGTTCTCCGAGTACCCTCCTGGCATTTAATGGTTCTTATTTTGATTTTTGGTCCAAAAACACGTCAATTTAGGGATAGTACATAAAATTCAATCAGCAGTTGTTTTGAACTTTCCCCTAGAAAACGAAATTGACGTACTTTAACTCACTTTAACCGCACGGCCAACTCGCCCGGTCACCTGTTTGTACCAGCAATCGTTCTCGCTACTTTTAACCTGTGAATAAGACATCCTGAGTCCACCCAGCTTTCACTTCCGTAAAGCATAACTGGTCTGAAAATAGACCGATATCAATAAATTAATATTAATTAATTAATTAATTAATTAATTAATTAATTAATTAATGTCATCGTCAACTATTCAACAGCGTTGCATCTTACTAAACTTTATATTTACCCAACTCTTATTCTTATAATTATACCAGGAACTATCTTTTGTTCTTCACACTAAGGGAAAAAGAAAACTGAATATACCTAGTGAAATAATAACTTTATAATTCCATCTCATTGCTTCATACAATAATACAAAATTCAACATCGTACTCTAGTTGCACGTGTCCACTCCTGCCACACTCCAGTAAAGACCTCCCTCTCAAAACACGCTTACCAGCACAGAAAGTACTTACCTCGCCCTCTGCCCACTTTTTTTGAGTTGAGGCTGCATGTTAGAGCTTGTTATGCCTTTCATCGTTCCGTCTGCAAGCACCTGTGAATTATGTAACCGTCTCCGCAATCATCTATTTGCAAATAGAATTGTCGCCTCGTTTAGCACCAGGCCTATTATTATCAAATCACTAAAAACTGAATCTACACACTACCGTCTTGGCCTCCCTCTACTTATCGTACCTCTGTCTTTCCCCATTCGCTTCACATGACTCCACCACTGAAGCTAATGAATGCGTACACCTTCATAAATACAGTTTATTCCTTACTTGGTCTTTATCTTCTCATTCAGAGTATGATAATGATGATGATGATGATATTGATTTTACGTCCCATTAACTACTTCTACGGATTTTTGAGACGCCGAGGTACCGCAATTTTGTCCCTCAGGATAATCTGCCGACACGAGACTGACGTACTCGAGCACCTTCAAATACCACCGGACTGAGCCAGGATCGAATCTGCCAAGTTGGGCACAGAAGGCCAGCACGCTACCATCCGAGCTACTCGGCCAGGCATATTCCAAGTATCCTCTTGTTATTGTTCCCACCGTTGTGTACCAAGATCATTCTCGCTACTTCCTACTTACGAATAAGATATCCTCAAAGTACCCAGTCAAATGAATGAAAAGAATGATGCTGAAACAAAGAATTGCTCTTTATCTTAACATATCCTTAACTGTGCACCTAAAATCTATAAGCGAAACTAACTTTTTGACTCTCGTATGAATGTACCCATAGTAGGCAGTATAAGAACAAGAAAAATGTGTAAAATCCAGCCATAACCTTTCTATCAGAAGGTTCCTGAAGCGTACTGGCACGAAAGTGAACACGACGAAATGCCATCATTAATATCCTCCCTTCGAGCTAGTCAGGACGTTTAACTCCCCTCAGACAAGCTTTATAAAGTTAAATGCGCCAATCTGCCCGTTTAATAACATCTCCTCCTAGCTATATAATCTTCGCGACATTTCACTAAGACCTAATGATGCGTTATTCAGCAATCCCGGGCGTCCCAAACTGAGTTAGCTTACAATTAGCGTCACTGAGAACGACAAAGCATGATAATGACCAACTGGATGTAACTATATTTATTATCCATAATAATGTCAGGAGGAGTTGGATTTATTCACTACGTACTGTACACACACTTGTTGAGTAACTCACATGCACAGTGACCCGTCAATAACATGAACGACACCTCATTTACCTGAACAAAAGAAATGAATATCATATTTACTGTAATTCAGTTAACTCCTCGTATCTTCAGCTGATAACTACGACCTTGCCTTTACAACGTTTTCCCTCCGTGATCACTCATTCACATCAAAAAGAACTTCAGGGGCCGATGATCTAGATGTTAGTCCCCTTAACCTTTTCACTCCCACTGCCGAGTTAACTCGGAAATCTGCGAGTCTTCCACTGTCCTAACCACGAGGTAACTCGAATTTCAAATTTCGCGCTTTCTTCCTGTCCCGTGTTTAGTCGTATGGACCGGTTCTCTTTATTCATTAACAACTATCTTAGTCGCGCGAGATGGCTGCATCCACTAGTAAACACAGCCTGAAGGAAGATGATGCCGGTATTTTAGATATTTTTTGCAATGATGATGATTGATGAGTCAAACTATTACTAAGATAGTGAAGATGATTAAAATCCACAGCCTGTTTCCAGTCATTCGACGGAGTCAGAAATGGAATGAATGGAGCCCCCATCTTGCAGCGAGGATAGAAATTGTGCCGGCTGCTGAAGCCTAACGCACTTTTCTGGGGCAATGATTAACGACTGACAGATCAAATTATATTTGAGAGTGTTGTTGGAATGAAATATGACTGGAAAAACCGGAGTACCCGTAAAAAAACCTGTCCCGTCTCCGCTTATGTCCATAACAAATCTCAGGTGGAGTGTCAGGGATTTGAACCAGGGAACCCAGTTATGAGAGGCCAGCGCGCTGCCGCCTCAGCCACGGAGGCTATAGTAAAGATAATATCTCAGAGAATGATTCTGTGGAAAGTGATAGTAGGAGTGGTTTATCTGGAGGTGGGGAGGAGGAGGAAGCGAAAAATTAGCCTGCTCGTGTGGTGTACACCAGTGCATGGAAATTTATCACACAGTGTGAAATTTCGATGAAAATGTGAAGAGACAATGTTTTAATTTCATGTTTGTCCTAAAACTTTGTAAATAGTTGTAAATTTAAATTAAATATTAGCCTATATCAGTTAGTGTCAAAATATCCAAAATAACCTGGGACGAGTCGTGCGTAAGATACCTGGGAGTGAAAGGTTAATAAAAAGCATCATCATCAGCATTATCACCATTATTATCATCATAATCATTATCATTAAAAGAGAGTTGCCAGATACCTGAAATCAAAATACGGGGCAGATATGGGGTTGACAAAAGAACAGGCTGGGAAACCCACATTCTTTCAGAAATAACTACCGTACTGTTATTGACGAAAGAAGCTCTGCACTACGACGGCCTAAGTTTGGAATAACCCTCTGCAATACAAATAATACCGTGTTGTGTGCTGTAGCTTTATCAATACGTAAAATCACTCTTCAGCTATTGAATTAAGAAACAGTCATGGGCCCCTCACAAGCCGTGGTCCTCCCGCCCCGTGGGTTCTGCGCGGTCCTTATCGCCGCCACTGCTGCCTGGGCTTGAGCGATGGTCGTATGCGTGTCCGACGTAGAGAGAGACCTGGTATTAATCACCTATGTGTGAAACATACTGTGCCCACTTCAGGTGTTATGGTATGGGGGCCGTGTTTTACAATAGTCGCACAGGTCCTGTCACAACCATCGGTAACCTGACAGCCGAAGCATACGTGCAGCAAGTTATGTAACCTGCCCTGCTCTTTATTCTTTCAAGGCCGCAGGGGCCTTCTTTTCCAGCAGGATAACACCCATCCTCACGCTGCACATGTAACACAACGTGCTCCAGGGATTATGTAGTCCGCTGCTTGGTCCTGCTCAATTCCAGCCCTGTCCCTGATCAAGCGCGTATACCTAGGTAGATTGGATTACACATGACGTCTTCTGACTCCGGCGACAAATCACGACCACTTCAGAATCTGTACGGCACTATGCATATTAGAATATGCACGTGCATAGGAGCGCATCGTGGTTATCCCCAATATAAAATGGTGTATTGGGGAATAAGCCTTGACCTCGGTATGACGAATTCATTGCCATACTACTTACATCTTCGAATGATTTGCGCAGTTCCCTCGCCGATTTTCACCTTCCGATCACCATGCCTTCTGGGTGATATTTTACCAGTGTATTACAATTTAACGATTATATCCTACTGCCTCCTTTACTCTCAACGGAGTAATCCATAATTCCTTTGCATAATACTGTACATTTAAAGTCCGGCAGTTGCTGGTAGGAGAGGCATCGAGATCACACAAACCTCAGAAAATTTCGGTAGTCGTGCCCGACAACAACTGCGGTAAGTATGACTCGGCACGACTAATCCACTGTGTAGCAGTTATTTTCAAATTTCCTTCCATGAAGCGAGTACTTAAGTTTACCAAGGCAACGGTAATCAGAGGGTGTAATATCAGAACTGGAGACTGGGTGTGGATCTCAGTTCTGGACAGTGTCCTTGGTTTTCTTACAGACTTACAGTCGAGCGTTATCGTGCAACGTCAAAATATCCTGCTGTTGTTGATGTGGTCCAACACAACTCAGTCAAGAGTGAAGTTTCTTAAATGTTGTCACATATGAGTCGGAAATAACGGTGGTTCTTCGAGCCATGATGTTCACAAGCAGAGTGCTCCCGGCCGCCCACCACCGTACTCTTCCTTGATTCCCAGGAAACGATAATCATAACATTTTCTCCCAAATTGACCACTTTGTTTTTCTTGGGGGGCCTGGGAGGAGGATGGGCGAATTCGCATGATACCACTACCTTGTTTGTCTCTTCGTCTCTGGTTCAAAATGGTGCAGCCATGTTTCATCTTCCTCATAATTCTTGAAAGGAATATATCCACACTATTCTTGTACAACGCCAAGGGTTCGCTGCAGATCATCTTTCATGCTTCTTTATGAACAGCTGTCAACATTCTCGGAACCCGCTCGGAGAAACCTCAGATGTAGAGCAGTTGTCTTGGAGTAACCCTTGTAGATAAGCATACGCACTGGTGTATGAATGAAACCACGGACGAAATTTTCGTGTTTTTTTAAACTCGGATACAGCTCTTTCAGAATAATATAGCCGACCTAGGGTATGTTGCATCAACAAGCAACGCTAGGTTAACCTGGGAAAAACTGAGACAGTTTTGTCTTAAAATAGTAAGTCTATGGTACATGATCTAATACATTTAAAAAACAATTTACTAAATTAACGGGTTGTTCTCGCCTAATATTTATAGGTTGCTACTATTGAGAGAAAAGGAGAGGCGGGTGGGTACTGTTACCGGTAGACCGTTAAGATTATTTTGATTTGTATTCGAACTGTAGTCAGTGGACAGCTACAGATTCTAGTTCCTATTAGCGGTTCCGTATATTGCATACTTTTATACTACGACCCGACTTAAATTTGGTAGCATGTAGCTCTGTTTTCTCCACTATCACGGTTTGGCCCTCTGGTTTAAAATAGGAGTGAGGAGACTCCATCACATCGCCAAACGGACTATGATTTCCACTCTTTGGGAGAAATAGGCTAATTCCGCACTTACTGAAGTATATTTACTGCGGCTTTACCTCACCTTGAGGAGGAGGTCTGATCGACTTATTAAGTCCTCTAAACATCTTGTACTCTAGTGGTTTTAAATAGTGCAGTATGATTGCAGAAGTAGGGAACTACTACATATGATGGCTGAAGAGGGATTTACACTGGTTAGTAAGAGAGAAGACAACACATACTTCGCACATAATGGTAGCAGTACCATAGACATAATCCTGTACAAAGGCAACGATCTAGAAGTAACGGACCATAAGGTGTTATATTCCGACGCGGTGACACCAATAAAGAAACATTGTCCAGTGACAACTACTTTCAAATTGAAAGAGTCTACAGGCACACGACAGGAAACAAACCATACGAAACGAACCTCCAGAAAGATAGACGTGAATAAAATACGCGAAAATGGAGACAAGCTTACCATCTTTGAAAACAAGATTCAGGAAAAGGACCTAGATGCTGCTGCAACAGCGCTAGAAAACATAATCAAAGCCGCAACCTCCGCAATAAACGAGAGAAAGGCAAAGAAATGGTTCGATCAACAATGCTATACAGAGAGAAAGAGAGTCATATCAGCCCTTCATGTGGCCAAACGCACTCAAAATCAGGACGACCTGATCACATATAGCAGACTCAGAAAAGAATATAAAAACCTTCTAAAGAAGAAACGAGACGATTTCACAGAACTCGAGGCTAGAAGAATGGTGGAAGAAGCAAAAGAAAACCCCTACATTGCTCTGAAGCCACGATAGTCACAGACAATGGGGAAAATAGAGATGCCAATCTGGGAGGCTCACTTCACGAACATCCTAAACCAACAAAGGGTCAACGAAGCTCATGAAATAACAAGACAATACGATGACATCAGAAGATTTACAACAGAGGAAATTAGAAACACTATATTAACATTGAAAAACAAGAAGGCAGCAGGCCCGGATGGGATATTTAACAAGCACATCAAAGCAGCCTCGGAAGTTTTAATCCCAGCAATCACGAACATGATGAACTTATGTCTCTATAAAGGACAAATCCCGGTGAGCTGGAAAACCTCGAAAATTAGAATGATATACAAGGGAAAAGGAGAGCCACTTGACCCAAACTCGTACCGGGGAATCGCGCTAGAGAACAACTTTCTCAAAATTCTGACGAAGCTTGTGAAGATAAGACTAACAGAGGAAATCGACAACAAGATCCCAGAGGAACAATTTGGATTCAGGAAAAGCCGAAGCACCCTACATGCAGTCAAAAACCTCATAGACGACATCGAGGAGGATATAAGATTCCCAAAAGGAAAATTCCACGCAGTATTTGTCGATTTTACAAAAACGTTCGACAATCTCAACAGGACCTTAACATGCGCCAAACTAGAACAGATGGTGGAACAAAACAAGGAACTAAGCGTCTTGATACACAACATCCTGAGTAAAAATACTATCATAATTTCAGACAACGTAACAACCTCGCAAGAAATTATACAGACAAACGGAGTGTTACAAGGAGACCCCCTTAGTCCCCTTCTGTTCAACGTAGCCACACATGACGTGGTCCAAGCAATAAGAACTTCCGCTCCGTCCCTCAAGATTTATATATACGCAGACGACATGGTGATGGGTTCTCACGATACTAACGAACTCCAGAAAGGAATAAATGCTCTAGGAACATGGGCTGAATACAACGGACTGCAAATAAACGCAGAAAAGACAGTACACATGGTCTTCAGGAAAGGAGGACGCCTATACGCAAGGGACAACATTTACCTCAAACATGAACCTCTACAAACTACGAACAGCTTCAAATATCTGGGCGTAACGGTCCAGACAACAGCACACTCATTCAGAATTCACACAACACAACGAGCAGCTGCCGCAACCAAAGCCATCTACGACATCATGCCATTAAGCAAACTTTCCCTGGATACAGCTATAGCCCTCTTTGAAGCCAAAATCGTTCCTATTCTAACATACGGAATAGAGATAACATGGGAAAAGTTAAGCTATAAAGACCTAATACGAATGGAAAAAGTGAAAGCCAGATTCTTGAAAGCAGCCCTCGGAATTTCAAAGTACACCAAGTCAAGACTAGCGTACGAACTCGCGAGAGAAACATTTCTAATAGAGGACCTGAGATGGAAATTCAATCTGCCCTGTACAGAGAACTGGAAGAAACTGCGGTTAGAGAGGGAGAAGAAAAATAAGGAGATATGGCCAGAGTTCTACGCTTCAGAGGCCATGATGAACAGAGCATGGACCGGCACAAACCAGGAGCTGATACATTTTGCAAATTCCATGGCAGTCCATGGCTACCATCACAAAATCTGTAGGTCGAAGACATACCACGACCCGGACTCGATGTGCATATGTGAACTCTGTGGTAAACATTGTGACCGATACCACGTACTGTCGTGTAAAAATCGTATGAAATCAATCATAGACCTCTGTATTGATTAATTATCCTAATACTGCACAACTTGTGCGCAATAAAGTTTATATTAAATAGTGCAGTAGATCCTTTTGGCGGAAGCTTTTAGAACTTCAGTACTTATTCTGTTTACTACGTTTGGAAGACAAGCTTCTTTAACGTGAGTACTACTAAAATATTTATTACTACTTTCAAGCAGTATTGTTCGCAGTTTTATTAGCAATGAATTAACGGATTACTACGGATTTACCTGAATTACAATTATAATCATATGAATGAATTAAAAAGTAAATTGTAAAATTGTTAGAAGTACTAAGTTCTTTTCATGGTGATCAAATTGCGGTGTACGATTAGCCAAAAGTTCTCCAGGAATGGTCAATTTTGAATAAATCTTAGTTTCGTTCATCATATCTAGATGTCCAGAAAAACCGGGCTTGTCATCAGCGCTGCACGTATCCATAAACCACTGATTTCGTCTCAAGATACAGCTGTAGATCAATCAAGGTTTCGCGTGGTTCAAGAGAAGAAGGCTATCTTTGGCTCACAGTCATTCCTTCAACCAATACAAGAAATTTTATGGATAAAACATCTTTTATAGATAACTTTATTTCCGGATTGCAGTAGCCTTGCGCCTGGGTTGCAAAATATGTCCGAAGCATATCTGCATCTGCGGTGTCATTGTGAATCAACTAGAACTCCATGGTTTAAGTTGCCCTAAAAGCTAGGGAAGGTTTCCCAGGCATTTCTCGTTGAATGACATAATCAAAACAACCTTGACGTCTGCGGATGTTTCAGTTACTTTGGAACCTGTAGGAACCAGTTTACCTGATGGTTCATGAGTCACACCTTGGAAGAACGGATAATCATTAATGTGGAATGCAACTTGTGTGGATACTGTTGTGGTTACACATTTGAGTACCTACCGCCTGTGAAGAGTTTAAACTTGTGTGGATACTGTTGTGGTTACACATTTGAGTACCTACCGCCTGTGAAGTGGTTGGGTCAGCAGCAGAGCCAGCGGAAAAAAATATTGATGCACAGTCAATAATTACATTTTCGTCGTGTTTGGTGTTAAACGCCCCATAGTGTTCCGAAGCAAAGGACCTCTATTCTGAAAATGGGAACTGCTACAGAGTATCGCATATGATTCCTGTGCTATAGAATATCTCCAGCAACGCATTGGTATCGTTATTCAGAGAGGGAATGCTGCAAGTACCGTGGGAACGTCTTCTTTCTCTCCTTTCTTGGAAATAATATTTAATTTTTAATTCTCTTCGAATCATTGTATTCTACTCCTGATTCAATTTGTATACCGCGACAAATTGTCAAGCACTAAATACAGTATAAGTAACAGTTGTTTCACTGCGTCAGTATTATTATTATGATCATTCTCAAAATACGGCACACTTCCAATGTCACTTTAATTGTGCGAATTTATCCAAACCTCCCCTATCACTCTTCAACGCTGCTCCAAGACAAAATAAATGGCAGTCAAAAAGTGATGTCTGAATACAGAAGATTCTAGAAGTCCTAAAAGAAGGCCTAGAAGTTCATCAGCATCCTTGTGTGTTTTGTTTGGTATTTAGCAACGTTTCCATACCTCGTTTCTTTGTGTACTTTGTTATCTGCGTATCTTCACAAGGCTGACCAATTAGTTTGGGGCAATTGTAATAAGCCGCTCTATCTCAGGACTAAAGAGATTAGTGCGAAATATTGTATTGCTCTGGTTCAGCTATAATCATAGCCGTTTTCCCTTTAAAATGTCATATTCGAACCACACAGCGCCTCTTACAAGTTTATGGACCATAGTTCTGGACACATACACTGCATATCCGTTCTGTGGATTCGTAACGATAAGATGAAAGTTACTACTTTGGCAACATCGACGACTACAAAAATAAATCTTACAGAGGCAACCAATCCTAATGGAAATCTTTTCTTTGTCGTGAGTTTTCTGAAAGCGAGAATAGGCAAAATTGAGGACTAAAAGGAATCACAATGGCGAGGAGACTCTGGGAGATAAGTAAGAATAGCTATTTCTGAGCAGTAACGACTTCCGCGACACAAAGGATTCCGGCCCGACTTTAATGACATCCGCTACCGGCGAAGCTACAGGTGCTTCACCTCGGCGTACATGCTCTGAACCAAGTCTCTATCTTACGAACGATAACAATTGTTCCCCCACCCATTTCCTCGTGTCACCAATTAAGATCTAGTAGCTTCCACACAGCGAGCACGAACAGTTCAGTAAATTAATTACTTTACTAAACTGCGCTGTATCAAAAGACAGCGGTTGTGACTAACGACAATCGGAGCACAACTCCACTGTATTCTTTAGTGAAAATGCACCTTCCTATATTATGAGGAAAAACGTTAATAGCACTCAATAGCTCCTCTAAGCAAATATGCAACTTCCACGAAAATTCCATACACAGACTCGTCATTTGCAATGGCCTCCTTTCTTTTGACTCGTTAATCTCATGGCAGAGGAATTCGGGTCTTGTGAATTAGGTACAACTCCTAACTATTGCTCCCCGTTTTAGTTGAATTTCTATTCTCTGATAGAGGTCAAAGAGGTATTCTTGTGAAGCATATCAGCATTTCATCTGTTCCGATCATCTAATTCCTGTTCTGCCTCTGTTCCGCTTTCAGTCTCCCTTTCCTTGTACATGTTTCTCAAGGCTAGTTTCATCACCGCGAATCACGTGCCCAAACTATTGTAAAATGCGACATCGGCAAATTGTGGATAGCCTGTGCTGAATATCTAGTTCGTTTATAGTTGAAATGTTAATTCATCTGGCCGTCCTCTGAATACGTAGTATTCATCGCCAGAACCACATTCCAAAGGGATATATCCGTTGTATATCTGATGCCTCCATTGTTCATGATTCGACATGGACAGAAAAATGCTGAACACCAGCATTTCCATACTTCGCTTTTTTGTGTGTTTTGTTGCCTAATTATAAGACCCTATTTTCACAAGGCTGACCAATGTGTTTCGGGCAGTTGGTATACGCCTCTATCTCTGCCACACAGCTGCCCTAGTTAGAAATTAATCATCTAAGGTAAATTAATTCGTTAACAACTTGAATTTGGGGTGGAAAATGTAGGCATTGTGTCTTTCCATGCTTATCTCCACTTCAAAATTATCACTTTCAGAAGTGATCAGCTGTAGCATGTCCCGGAGGTCAGCAGCGCTCTTGGCAAGAACAGTCATATCTTCAGAATATTGCAAATTGGTTAACTTCTGAGCTCCTATCAACACGTCCTCTTCAAAATTCTCCAAAGCTCGTCTTATTACAAATTCGCCATTGGTATTAAACAGTCTTGGCGACAGAATGCAGGCATGTCGTACGCCATTTTCGATGGTGAAGTGTTTTGATTTATTATTTTCTACCCGGGCGATTCCAGTTTGTGCACCATAAAGTGTTTGAACCACGAGTACAAGATCGTTTAATAAATCTTTCAAGGTAAATTTATTTCAAGTGATAGGGCAAGGTACTCTTTCATGAAAAATTACTGAAATTTACATACCGAACACGATGCTACAAATATTAAGTATATATTCGAACTTCGTTATGTTAAAATATTAGTGACGTCATACGGCATCAATGAGCAGATTCAGCCAAGGAGTCTCATTCAGACAAATTCTAAATATATATTTCACTTCATTCGATCGATTTTTTTGTATTATATGGGTGATCGTTTGTGCATGAACTGCAGGGGCTAATATCTAATTTAAAATTTCTCTCCCATTTTTACAGACTTAAGATTGCCTGTATACTTTACCGGTGGAGATGCTGTGTTTAGTATATGCAGATATAGTGTAACAAAATATTCAGTGTTAGAAAGACTGAGCTAATACAAAATTGTCTTAAGGGGATACGGAACGGCTAAAATGGTCAAAAGTACATTTTTAAATTTTTTTATTTTATGAATCTCTGAAGTGTTCTTTTCAAAATGATGCATAATACATTATAGTTTAACCATTAAAAGTTGCCACAATTTTAATTTAAACTTATGCTAACAATGAGAAAATCATATGTGTGGAAAGTTTTAACTGCAGTTTTCACAGTTTCTAATTTTTTCAAATGTATGTTCCTTTTTCTAGGTGACTATTTATCATAGAGCTGTGTAATTTTCATCATGAATTTGTATCATTGTGGTTAACATTTTAACGGAGGTATTTCCTGATTTATATAAAACTGTATGAGATTTGGCTGTTTTTCTAGGAAAAAATAATTCTACTTATTGGCTGTTGAAAAAAATATGTACTGTATCTGAGTCCCCTTAAGTCCAATTACAAAAACGCTCCGTCAGTATGTCAAGTAAGGTTTGAATAAAATGTGACATAAATTTCGTTTTCATAACGTTTTTAGATCCTGAGAAAAAGGAACATGAATTAAACAAATTTAACATTGGTAAGATAGGCGGCTCCGTATCCCCTTAAAGAGCTGATGTAGTACTGCCTTGTGGACTTTTATTTTATATTTCCTCATAGTTATATCCCGAATATTTGATCTGTTACATACGAGTCATTCACCAGCTACATATTTATTCCACAACTAGCAGTTGTGCCCATTCTTTGCACGGGGATTTGCAATAGATTACATGTTTCCTTCACGAATTCATGCGAAGTTACACGCCTGTATTCAAACGTTTAATACGGAAGGTTAAAGTGAATTTTTTCTACGAAAGCACGTGGCAGTAACGAGAAGTACGATAAATATGAACAAAGTAGAGGCAGAATGAGGACGATTAGAGAGTTTATTGTATGGTACAGTTCCTGGTCCAAACTTGCACGAAATTCTCGGTTACATATTGTTGTTTCTCTGACTAGTGGAGTGGGCTGTGGCTAAAGACTTATGAAATCCATTGTTGATGACAATCCCACTTATTATCTGTTCTACCGAAAAAAGTAAAATGTCTCTTTATTTCTTCCTGTTAACACACCTTGAAGTGATATGCACCAAGTATTTCACGGAACTTGGACTAAAAAGCCGCTATGCTTTACACGCAGCCGCTTTTAAGCAAAGTCCGTTGGGACATACACTGAAAAAACGGTCCGTTAATAATATCTCCCTTATTGATCCTCCTATCGAAAATGTGCATATGAGAAAAATGTTTTAGGAATTGATTTTCATTAAGGCTGGTAGATTTTTATTAAAGTTGGTCATGCATATTGTGCGGGAGGGTAAAATCACTGTTTCGTCTTCCTTATAAACTCCCAGTCCATTCAGGGGTTTAGAAATAATATTGGCCCTAAAACCTACCCAAAGGCAGGTGAATTACATATATGACGTTTGGTAGAAATATATGCAGTAGTTTTCTATTTTTCCAGTTATAAGAGCTCAGACAAACAGAAAAACCGACTAACAAACGGACACCAAAGCTAAAAAAAAAAAGAAAAAAAAAAGAAAAAGCCGATGGTCATTATTACAACTGAAACGGATAAATGTACGAGAATTTTGCCAAAATGTTCAATGTACAGAAACATAGTCGTTACGATTTTATTTATACAGTTTTTTTTTTTTTTTTTTTTTTTTTTTTGCAAGTTGCTTTACGTCGCACCGACACAGATAGGTCTTATGGCGACGATGGTACAGGGAAGGGCCAGGGAAGGGCCAGGAGTGTAGGAGTGGAAAGGAAGCAGCCGTAGCCTTAATTAAGGTACAGCCCCAGCATTTGCCGGGTGTGAAAATGGGAAACCACGGAAAACCATTTTCAGGGCTGCCGACAGTGGGGTTCGAAGTCATGATCTCCCGAATATTGAATACTCGCCGCACTTAAGCTACTGCAGCTATCGAGCTCGGTATTATGTAGATTTCAATTGTTCTTCTGTTCTATTCATAGTCTGCAATTTCACCTTCCTTGTTAGCTGTTAGCTTATGGAGTTGATTTTCACAAATGTTTCTATCTGAACTTTTTTAATAATCTGTAGAACACAGTGTATCACTGTTTACTACGGTTTGCAAAATAAAACTGTTAAAGTCGCTGTTGAATTTTACGGCCTCATTTGTCGGGCGAGGCCCCCTTCGACTTTTATATCACAGGAAACTGTTTCTACCTGAAAACATGTTGCCTTTGTTTTCATATTATTTGCCAAATTGATGTGCCGGAGACTCGCCCAAATGATGTGTTTGTTTTAACCGAAAGTTACAGGATCCACCCAAATTATTTACCTTTGATTCAATGTAACTCTTTATGGAATTTCTATAGTGTGAAACAGGTATTCAATTTAAAATTCATTAATAGAAACCTCTTGGCTATAGAAAAAGTATAGCGGAGGACGAAATTGCTGAGATAAAGAATAAAATAGATGATATGAAATAACACAGGACAAATACTTAAGTAAATCAGGAAGATATTAATAATATCGTTTGTTTTTACGTCACACTAACTACGTTTTTCCGGTTTTCGGAAAATACGAGGTGCCAGAATTTAGTCCCGCAGGAGTTCTTTTACGTGCTAGTAAACCTACCGACACGAGGCTGACGTATTTGAGCACCTTGTAATACCACCGGACTGAGCCAGGATTGAACCTATGTAACAAGTTGGGGTCTGAAGGCTAGCGCCTCAACCGTCGTGGCGGTTTTTCTGACCGAATGCCCTTCCTGACGTCAACCTCAACAGAGAAGTTGATGAAATGAAATGAATGACGTGACATATGATAGTGGGAAGGGAGAAGGTGAAGCCCGGTGCCGGCACATATCCTACTCCTAGCGAATAGCACAAAAGGGGTTGCTCAAGGCATAACGTCTCCATCCGACGGACAAACCGCCAGACAAATCACCATCAAAAGCGTTGTATGTCCTCGCTCCATATGAGTACTGCGGAGAGGTTTGGAATTTAATCCAGGCGTTTGGCACGCAATCTACTGATTAGGAATTGTATACCATCTCCTCCACTACGCCGCCGGCCAACATTCCGATGGTGAAATTGTTTCGACCAACGGAACTCGAACCGGCTAACCACGGTGTCAGACCGTTTATACTTCAACGCCTTAACGATCGTGACCACCATGCAGGCTATGTACTTCATGAAGATTTAAGAGTAATGTCTCTTGTATAACACGTAAGTCCTGAAAATACTCAAATATTTTGGAATGGTCAATTGCTAAGCTACTCTAGTGTTGCCAACTATCTCGTTTACACCACAAAGAAAATTACCATAATGTCATATAGCTTAATTGTAAATTATAAATGGACTAAAATATCAAGAAATATTGTAATGCCACATTGCATAACTGGGTTGGTAAGGTTCAAAAACTATAAAATTTAATTAGAACCTACAGTAGTCCGGCTCCATGATTGAATGGTCAGCGTAGTGGACTTCAGCTAAGAGGGCCCCGGATTAGATTCCCACCTCCTTTATAATTTTGTTCGCTGGGGGACTGGGGTTTGTGTTGTCCCAAACATCCTTCCAAAATTCATGCAAATCATCCATCACACAACACTATCATCCACCATAATAATAATAATAATAATAATAATAATAATAATAATAATAATAATAATAATAACAATAATAATAAACAGTATAATTAGTGCGGTATTTCAGTGCTGCAGAGGTAGTGTCTCAGGATCTTCATGGAGACTCGGAAGACGAGTGTCACAATTTCGGGGATGTTATAATAATAACACATAAATCGCATCTTCAATATCACCGAAGTGGTACGGGTATTTTCTGACACACCCCCAAGGGAGGTGAGTTACAAGTACATTTTCAGAAACATTCACGCTCTCCTATCATTTTTAAATTTCTGTCGGAGGTGGGAATCGACCCAGGCCTCTAAGGACACGAGCTAATAGCGTTAGTCTTGCACTATGGAAGCGGACAAAACACTGTACATATATGGGATTCATCGCGGAACAGTAATTTTTAACATAACTCTCACCTTTTCTTCTTCATTTTTACCGGCATGTGACTAACATTCAGCTGTCGAGCTAGAATTGCCTCCTGGAAACAAAAATGGCATACATTTCCTAACTGTCCTAAAACAAAATGCCTGCAAATGAGTAGGGCTTCGCTAGCAATATCCATATCTGATTTCTGTGTGTAATACACGCCTTCCCCAGCATTCCACCTCGTTTTGCAGTCGACTGGGACGATATGACAAATGACATGAAATCGAGTTTCCTCACAATAGTCAGCACTTTTGCATTTTCTCTAGTATCATGTATTTTTTGTTGATTTATTCATTCACTTATTTATTCACTCATCATCATCATCATCAACATCATATTCTATGAGTCTGGTGACTACAGTGTTATGATGATCCGTTGACACGTATTGCTTTTCATACTGTGCCTCCCCATCGGTTACTGTGTTCAGCCACCCGGGTCGCCTGGTACTGTGCAGGTTTCCTACGAGGACACTCCAGGGGGTTAGCGGCCTGCTATGTCGTGACTTCCCGTTGGACTTCCCCTAGACCAGTAGTATTCAAAGTGCGGTACGCGTCTCACTAGAGGTTTTCAGAGAGTAGTTCAGAAAAGAGTCGAACCTGCTCATTTTCAATAAAATTTCCTTTTTGATTTAGTATTTTTGTCTACCAATACACAGAGTCCCCCTTCTGAACTTTTTTTTTCTAAAATATGTCACTGTGTACCTCCCATTGATTTGATACGTAAAAATGCTTACTCGTGCTGCACTGCCCTGGTTTCATTTTTGGTTTCGAAATCCACTCATTCACGTCATTTTTAGTAGCAGTGTATATATATCTCTCTCTGAGTCCAACCCTTCGTGAGGGTGTAGTGGCATCACGCGAAAATCCTTTGGTGATCTGCATCCAGGAGTCTCTGCTTTGGGCATGGTGATTTACTTACTGTAAGTTCATCCTGGTCAAGCTCTTGATCTGGTCCATCCATTATATCGGTGCACAACCTCTAAGTCTTCGGCCGTCGACTTTTCCCTCTATGATAGGTATATCCATTCCCTCTTGCCTCCTGACAATATGGCCAAAATATCTAAGTTGTTTTTGGTTGATAAGGGTCGACAGTCTTGTTCTGATGCTGATATGTTACAGGATCGATTCATTAGTACGGTGTGCTGTCCATGGTATTGGCAGTAATCTCCTATAGCACCACATTTCTAGAGCATCAATCCTGCGGCAGTCCACCATCATCATCGTCCAAGTTTCTGCTGCATAGGTCGCGATAGGGAAGATCAGAGTTCGAATGAGGGTGAACTTTGTCTTGAAAGTGATGGAGGTGTACCTACAGATGCGAGCAAGTTTTGCTGTTGAATTTCTCGCATTCGCTATGCGCTTACGGATCTTAGCTTCACAGTCTCCGGTATTTGTGACAATAGATCCCAGATACTCGAAGCGACTGACAACCTGATAATCAGCAATTCTTGTTATGGCAGGTATATTGTTATTAAAACGATCTACAATCATCTTGGTCTTCTTATTGTTGATTTCAAGACCATATTCTCTGCTTCGCTCGTCTAACCTCCGCATGATGGTTTCTAGTTCATGATCATCTGTTGCAATTATCACAGTGTCATCCGCATATCTGAGATTGTTAATTTTCCTGCCACCAACTGTGATACCGCCACTCCAATCTTCGAGAATCTCCCTCATAATGTACTAACTGTATATATTAAATAGGAGGAGGGAGAGAATGCACTCTTGTGGCACTCCAGCAGTAGCAGAAAAGATGTCTGCGAAGTTGCTATTAACTATCGCTGTCGCAATGTATATAGTACAATAGTAATTACAGCATTAATAATTTTATATATATATATATCCTTGCTAGGCAACGAAGTAATTCCGCTCGTGATAAAACCTACCATTCTCCACCTGTCTTATAAAGGCTGGCCGCGTTGCCTGAGAAAGGAAAAAACAAAGACTCCAATGGTCGAATAATTAGGCTACTTAAGCACTGAAAATGCCAGGAACAGTTCTCGGGCCATTGCTGATCGCTCATTTTTGGGCTTCTTCTGCAAATACTCCAAAGCAGTGAACGAGGTTTCTTTTGCCCTGCGACAATATACAGGGTGGGCTATTTTAATCTATCGGAGTAAATATCTCGAAAACTACACATCGGATCAAAAAATGGGTAATAAAAGTTGTTTGTTTCGGCAGGACACATCCAATGATACCAAACTCCACCCCCTACCCACACCCCCTGGGGGGTGGAGGAGGGAGGAGAAGGAAATCTTAACTAGGAACCCCCATTTTTATTTCAGATTGGGATTCCCCAGAAATAAATACCCAAATTTGACCTATGATTAAAGTCATTTTGGCTGTCAGATGGCGCTGTAATCGACGAAAAGGAAAAACTTATGTTTACAAGCTGATGGAGGGAATTTTGAAACACATATCCGTGGTTAGTACTAAAGGCCGAAATGTGAGAAGCAAGGAGACCCACCTAAAGAAGCACCCCAAAGGGAACAGAAAACTGCTACCACGTCGTTGTTCCTGGGTAACGCTAAAAGTAATATTTAGTTATTGATAAACAAATAAATGAACTTTCCCATAGTTTTTTATTGCAGCGCCATCTAACAATAAATTTGCACCAATATTAAAATCAAAACATTCGATTCGGTACTGGAAAAACAAGATTTGATTTTAAAAATTGGTTTCCCATTGAAGATTTTGAAATAATTTCCACTCTCATAAGTGGGGATGGGGTGCGTCGGTGAATAATGGTGCCCCAGGATACCAATTTTGAAAATATCGTTTACATGTACTTTTATTTTTCTGATATCATGTTTTTCTCAAAATATCCCATTTTTGATGATTTGTTAACCGATTCAATTTTTGTCGATTACAGCGCCATCTGTCAGCCAAAATGACTTTAATCATAGGACAAATTGGGGTAATTTTTTTGGGGGAATCCAAATCTGCAATAAAAAAGGGTCCCTATTTAAGATTTCCTTCTCCCCCTCCCCCACCTCCAGAAGGTGTGGGTAGGGGGTGGAGTTTGTTATCATTGGATTTCCCCTGCTGAAACGAAAATCCCGTGGAGTTAGGAAGGACATTCGACCTTAAATCCCCGGCCACACATCTTTCATACCTCAGTGCATGCAGAGACCATGAGCAAGCGGGATAAGCTGCAGAAGTAGAAGAAGAAGAAGAAGATGATGATGATTATAGTCAGTATTATTTGGCATCTAGCAACAATCACTCTCTCCGGATTTCCTCTCTTGTGATTTCTTTATCCAGGTCATAAATTGCCACTCCCCTATTCCTCCAAATTACTTCTTCTCCCGAACCTCTCCATCTATCACCCCCCTTTTTTCCTAGTAATTCATCAAAGTGCCTGACCCATTGCACTTCCTCAATACTCGTTCTCTCTATATTCCTTCCACCCTTAATAATTCTATTAATCTTATCCCAAACTCTCTCAAAATTGTTTGTCTTGCAGTCATTTTATGGCTTCCATTTGTTCCTCTAACCACGTCTTTTTTGTCTCAGAGATTTTCTTTTTATACTCCTTCCTCAATCTACAGAAAAACTCCCTTTCTTGGCTCCCACCTTTCCTTCTATATTCTCCTAACGCGTCCATCACCTTCCTCCGCAATCCTTCACACTCCCTATTAAACCATTCTTCTCCCTCTTTCTTATTTCCTTTTCTAGCTTTCACCTTCTGCGCTATCATCTTTATTGGATGTAGCAACAATTCCAAGGCTTTATCAGTATTATTCCCTTTCTAACGCCCCTTCCCACCCATATTTCAGAAGATGTAGCTCCTCCTTTACTACCCTATTCCAATCCCGGCCCACCTTCTCTGTCCATTATACTTATTATAACCACTCCCTCGTTTATCCTTTGTCTCATCTTCCTTCATTGTACACTTCTCTTCCTCCCTTTTCAGCATAACCCTCACCGGGAAATGGTGTGATTCAATCCAATCTCCTATTTCCATACTTACAACTTCCTCAATCATCCCTTCCGAACTTAAAACCATATCTATCACACTACCCCCCTTCTCCGTAACATATGTCAATTTCCCCGTCCTGTCACCCTCTATCCACCCATTCAGAATATACAAATTTCCCACAGCACACATCTCTAGGAGCTTCTCTCCATAACTATTTGTAATTTTGTCCTCACTCCTTCTACTTTCCAACAAACACATTCCATCCTCCCTACTATAAACTGGGCTCTGTTCTCCTATTCTCGCGTTCCAATCCCCAAATAACAACATATCCTCCTCACCTGGATACATTCCCCTTATCCTACCAATATCCACCAATAACTCTTCAAAAAAATATTTATTTGCATATGCTGAATTACTAGGGTGGCAGTAAACAAAAGCTAGATTTATTTTCTTCCTCCTTCCCTCACTCCCTCCCAAATTCAATCTCAGCCATATGGTTTCCATCATATCGGTCTCTATATCCTCTACTCTTTCACTAATTTCTTCCCTAATTAGAACTATCATCCCTCCTGGTGCTCGTCCCTTATTCCTCTCTTTTCTTCTATATTTATATTTTATCTCAAACCCCTTCCATGAAATCTCCCTCCCTGTTTCCAGCCACGTCTCCAAGAGTGCCACAACATCAAAACTTTCAATTACTTCCCGAACTTTCTTGTTTCCTAATTTGTTCCTTAGTCCCTCAATATTCACACATCCTATCTTCCAATATAGTTATAACTTTCCCTCCCTCCCTTCTAGGTCTCCCCCTCTATTCTTACTTCTAGTATTTATCGACCTCTCTCCCTCTGTATCCTCCATCCCTTTACGTACTTTTCCCCATATGTCTTTTAAGCTCTTACTTCTGACTTTACTCATAATTTTTTTACCTTCTTGTCGATCTGTCTCCTCTTGACCTTTCTTGTTCACTACACCACTGCACCCTGTTCTCACCCCTTCTTGCTGCTCACCTCCACTCACCCCCTCACTATTTTGGACTTCTGAATCCACCTTCCTTTGTCCTTTCTTGCTCACTGCACCTCTACACTCTACTCTCCCAGTTTCTTGCTGCTCACTCTCACCGTCCACTTCACTATCTTGATCTTCTGTCTCCCGGCTGCACTGCCCATTCTCTTCCGAGATGCTCTGCTCTCCTGCCACGTCCCTCCTCCTCTTCTTTTCTTCTTTCTTCTTCCCATCTTGCCTTGTCCTCTCACCACCCTCAACCCTCTCGTTTTCGTCCATTTCCTTTAGCTTCGTCACTGAATGTACTCTAACCCATCGCCCGTTTGTCACCTCCAACCTCAGACCTCTTATTCGGGCCTTTAGCCCCTGGTTCCTCGCTCTCCATAGGTGCCTATTCAAGATCTTCATATTTTCACTTCCTTCTCTTCCCATGTCTCCTTTCACCCCTATTTTCAGCCCTTGTAAATTCTTGCTGTTACCTAACACAGTTTCTGCCATTAAGGTTTGGAACAATTTAACCCTAATTGGCCTCCGACCTTTGATTTTACCAACTCTCTCTACATCATCTATGTCTATCTCACTAAAGTTTATCTTCATTGCATCACGTATAACTTCCACCACCTTATATATCAGCTCAATCTTGCTCTCTCTCGCCCCTTCCTCAACTCCATATATAAATATGGCTTTTTTCAATCTCTCCTGCCTGTACCCCTCCGCTTCTTTCTTCATCTTCATCACCTCCTCTTTCAGATGTTTCACTTCCCCTCTCAATAACTCGATTTCTTTCTCGTTATTGACCACTCTCCTGCTCGATTCCTCTGTCTTCGTTTCAAGCCATTTCTTCATGTTCCCTATCTCCTTTCTCTGCTCCTCCATCATGTCCTTTATTTCCTGCACCTTATCCCATTGACACTTTTCCTGCATAACTTCACTTACAACCACCCTGAGTGCGGCCAAATCCTCCGTACTATATTTTCCACTGGTATTTGGGCCTGGGTTTACTTCCACCCCCCCCAATAACCAGTAGCACTGCTATCACTGTCACCACCAGCACCGCCTCACTCATTTTCAATCCGTCCGTACTTATCACCAATCCACTCCTGGTCTCCTTCTTCTGCCTTGCCTGCCATTTCCCAATAGCGGCCCGGTACTGTTCAATGCCGACCATGTTTACAGCACGCACTTCACTACGCAACCTCTCTCCTCGACCGCTCGAGCTAGACTGTGATCTAGCAACAATCATTATTTTGTTATTGGCTCGGTGCATAAGTTCGTGCGATATTCTTTTTGGTTGGCAACAATGCGGCGTGAAGCGATTGCTTATCCTTATTCCGTTGTTTTAACTGAGTTTGGAGTTTGTGTGTTGTCAAATACAGGTTTTCTTGATTGTGAATGTAATATTTGTGTATATTTCAGACAAACGGACATGGAATGTCATGTTGAGAAAAGTGATCATTTCCGACACATTTTACTTTTTGAGTTTAACCGAGGATCCAGTGCAGCAGGAGGTGCGAGAACAATTTTTGAAGAGTACGGGAATGAAGCAATCGCTGAAAGAACAGCACAAAAGTGGTTTTCCCGCTTTCGAGCAGGACGGTTTGACTTGTCTGATGATCCACGTTCTGGAATACCTTCCTAATTTGATGAAAATCGCTTGAATGAATTTCTTCATGAGAATCCTCGTTAAACAACGCGGGAACAACAACGTGGGAGTTTTTGAATGTGATCAGTAAACTATTGTACGCCATTTACATTCTATGGGTAAGGTACAGAAATTGGGTATATGGGTACCACATGTGCTAAGTGACAGTAACAAAAATCAACGAGTAAACATCTGCTCGTCATTGCTTGGCCAGCACCAGTTGGCTTGTGATAGGCGCAAGTATTTCTTTCGAACATTGTCACCGATGACGAGAAACGGTGCCTGTATGTGAACATGAAGAAGAGGAAAGAGTGGCTCAGCCCATCAAAAAAAGCAACTCCCCGTGCCAAGGATAGTGCCCAAACACAGAAAATCGTGTTGTATGTTTGGTGGAACAAAGATGGCATTCTTCACCATGAACTTCTTCCGAAAAACGTTACAATTACCTCTGATGTGTTCAGTGACCAGCTAAGATGGCTTGCCGTTGCTTTTGACAACAAAAGACAAAGACAACACCCAGTCTTATTGTTCCATGATAACGCTCGTCCGTATACAGCGCAACTGACCAAAGGTGTGATGATGATGCTTGTTGTTTTAAGGGGCCTAACATCGAGGTCATCGGCCCGACCAAAGGTGTGATTGCTGAACTTCGTTGGGAACCTCTTCCTCAACCTCCGTATTACCCTGACCTTGTCCCCTTAGATTTCCATCTTTTCCGCTCTCTTTTCTAAGCACATTCAGAGGCAAGTGTTTCATGACGAAGCTTCTCTTGACCAATGACTAACAGATTTCTTCCAGTGAAAACCAAAACAGTTCTACCTAAACGTTGGCAGAAGGTCATAGAGAGTGGAGTGAATACATCACTGAGTGATTGTGAGTTACAGTGCGTGACAGTGACAGTAAAATACAATAAAATATAAGAACCACACAAACTTATGCATCGACCCTATATTTCTGGTATAATCGCAATATACTCGTACCTTTGGGGTACGAAGGTAAAATAATTGGATTTTGGGGATTCACCAACCAAAAAGTTTGAATACCACTGCCCTAAACCAACAGCTTCTCCAGATGCAAGCTACGAACAATATGCCCAAAGAACGAAGGATCCTCTAGTAGAACAGCGTGGACAATCTTTGTGGCGATCGAACTTCCGCGATGACGCATGCGTTACTTCCGAGTGTTGTCTGCGGAATGCCACAACTACCACATCCCAAACGTCTCGACACCGTGGAGGCCAGAGGTCCGTGAAGTTCATGTCCTTGATGTAGGGAACACCAAGGTGTTGACCAGCCTGACTTTTGTCGCAGAGGTTACCTCCTCAAACTTTGGTCAGTTGTGTCATGGCAATGCACCCCAGTTGTCTGATCCAATTTGTCATGTGTAAACAGAAATACAGTCACGACTATGGCTGAAAATGGAAGGTATGAACATCTGCAAGAACCGGAGAACCGGAGGAAGTAATGGAAGAATCACGGGAAATTGCTAGAATTCTTAGACCTCCTAGATCAACACTAACAGGGTCAGAGAGGAATAAGAATAGACAAGGACGGACGGACAAAAACTAACACAGGGATCCTGCCAGAGAAAATGAAATAAGTAATGCCAGTAACATTAGTTACTTGAGAGGGTTACGTAGACAATTCGTGGGGAGAGTATACTCCCAAGCCAACGCATTCGGACCCAGGAATTGCTCTGATATTAAGTTCTGTTACTCTCCAGATGTCATCTTCTAAATATCTCCCTACTTCTTAATGGTGGGGCCGGCCTCGCGGTGTAGGGGTAGGGTCCTGTCTCCTACCCGGAGGCCCTGGGTTCGATTTCCGGCTAGGTCAGTGACTTTTACCTGATTTTGAGGGTAGGTTCGAGGTCCACTCAGCCTACGCTATTACATTTGACGAGCTATCTGACGGTGAGATAGCGACCACGGTCTAGAAAGCCAAGAATAACGGCCGGGAGGACTCGCCGTGCTGACCACAGGAAACCTCGTAATCTGCAGGCCTTCCGGCTAAGCAGTGGTAGCTTGGTAGTCCAAGAAGGCCCTTCGGGACTGTTGTGCCATGTGGTTTGGTTTAATTTGGTTTCGTAATGGTGGATTGTAGGTACTTTTTTGGGGGGTGAACCAAATAGGCTTTAACAACACCGGTAAGGCAACCCTAAAGTAGTGGAATAAAGGCAATTCGAATTTGAAGGGTTATGCTGGTTTTTCTGCAATTCTATTAAAATTAATCTCCCTTTTTAATCGTTACGAGAAAAGTTGTTATATAGTGCATCGTGTAAGTTAACACGATTGGCGGAGATTTGTTCGCGTTATTTACTCTGGTTTTCGAGTAATAGCGTGAAATTTACAGCGAGGTTTCCCCGGGAAGCAAAGCTTTTTCTTCAAATTAGGTTTGGGAGTGGCTATTATCGTTGCATCGCAACAAAAATGAAATATTACTAACACTAAATAAAATATTGGATTTTCCCGACAAAATTTTGCGATGTCAAGTAATAGGTCTACACTTCCAGATACAGACCTATGTCTTCTTTGATATAAAGTTGCCTTCCAGGCTTTGTACTCCCTCACCCACCTGTAATTGGGTTGGGAAATAAGGTTTGGTAAAGACGAAGCATCTACTTGTTATACCGGTTTTGATTAAAGTAATTATATCGGAGTAAAGAAATATGCGACTGTGTAGAAGCTGATCATCTTTTCCCATTAATTCGTATTTACTCAATCTTCAGTTTAAATTATAACGTGCGAGAAATTTCTGGTTTTTTAGACAGCAATTTCTTCGTAATATTGTACACCTTACGGGATAAATGAGCAAAGGAAAATCCTCTTATAATTAGATCCGACAATATGTTCATTTTTTTGAAATATGAGAGGCAATGTTACCTCCCTACAGACTATGACAGCTTGTAGTGGATTGAACAAACACATCTAAGACAGAGCGTCGATTGGTTATCCCGGTCGCCTTTGATCCCAAGAATTAACCTGGGTCGTGTGCTTTTCCAGACGAAAAAATTCCGTTTCTAAATTGTTCGAGTTCGCGAAAGTGATTGGAACCCACGTCTTTCTGGGTGAACCAGACACGGCTTTACCACCTGCGCTAGGCAACTCCGTCTCCATATTTCACTTGTTCTCAACTTATGGGATAGTAAGATACAAACCATTCTCCGTGGCTAAGGAGGCAGCGTCCCGGCTGGTTTCCGTGGTTCAAATCCCGGTTACTCCAAGTGAGATTTGTGCTGGACAAAGCGGAGGGGGCAAAGGTTTTTTCTAGGAGTATTCCGGTTTCCCCCGCCCCTGTATGTGGAGGCGGTAGAATAACACCCACGGTAACTCCTGCCTGTGGTAAGAGGCGACTAAAAGGGGCCCAGGGGCTCTTAACTTGGGAGCGCGGGTTGGCGACCACTGAGCCCGTAGCTGGGTCCTGGCATTGCTTCCACTTACTTGTGCTAGGCTCCTCACTTTCATCTATCTTATTCGATCTCCCCTGGTTAACTCTTGTTCTTTTCCGACACCGACGGTATTAGAACACTCGAGGCCTAGCGAGTCTTTAATTTCCACGCCCTTCGTGGCCCTTGTCTTTCTTTGGCCGATAACTTCATTTCTCGAAGTGTCGGATCCCTTCCATTCTTTTCTCTCTGGTTAGTGTTATATACAGGATGGTTGCCTACTTGTACTTCCTCTTAAATCGCCGCCACCACCACCTCCGGTTTTCAATGTCATCTTTCATTCCAGAAAGTCCGACTCGTTGGCTGAACGGTCAGCGTACTGGCCTTCGGTTCAGAGGGCGCCGGGTTCGATTCCCGGCCGGGTCGGAGATTTTAACCTTAGTTGGTTAATTCCAATGGCACGGGGGCTGGGTGTATGTGTTGTCTTCATCATCATTTCATCCTCATCATGACGCGCAGGTCGCCTACGGGAGCAACTAGAAAAACCTGCACCTGGCTTGCCGAACCCGGGATATCCCGGCACTAAAAGCCATACGACATTTCATTTCATTTCATTCCAGAAACACTCACCAATATCATTGCATTTGTCAGTCATTAATCATTGTCCCAGAGGAGTGCGAGAGGCTTACGCAGCCGGCACAATTCCTATCCTCGCCGCTACATGGGGATTCATTCATTCCATTCCTGACCCAGTCGCATGACTGTAAACAGACTCTGAATATGTTATTGTTATAAAATAAAAAACCTTCAGCTATAACCTCTAACGTTATAAATACCTGTCAATAACGATTGAAATATATTGTTGTAAATGTAAGAGTTGTATACAATGTACTATCGTCATCACTTTAATGGTCTTCTTACTTTGTTTGATTGACGTCATATATATTTAGCTCAGTATACCACAGTCCGGCTCCATGACTGATTAATCAGCGTCTTGACCTTGTTTCCTTGGGAACCTATATTCTATTCCCGGCCTGTTCGAAGGATTTTTATCTTAAGAACTATTCATCATCCATTTCCGTGCCTGGTCAGCATTTCCAAAAAACTGCAGCCATGATGGCCTTGTTGTTTCCTCTAAAAACATTTTGTGATGTTAATTTCCCCTTCTCGGAGGCTGAGAGTTCGTGCTGTCCAAAACAATCCTACAACTCACGATCACACTAAATATAGTAGGTACGATTAGTTGTCCGATCATCAAATGTTTTATAATGATTACATCATGGTTGCCTTAGTTGTACTTCCTCTTAAAACAATAATCACCATCACCACCACCATCAGGTGCTGGTTAACATTTCCATATGCCTATTATTATTGCGTTTAATACCAGTTCAGGAAACATTAGTGCACAATGGTAAATAAGCACGCAATTTTGAAAGGTCATTAGCCCTCACTACGATATAGACCAAATTAACGGGACAAAACTGAAGACCGCAGTTCAAAAACCGGCCAAGTAAGAAAATGTTACAGATGACAATGAATAACGTTCCGAAACTTTCAAATGTGCGTGAAAATGTTTTCACTCAAGAGTTACAATAATTATCGAGAATATTATGTAGTTACCTAGGTATTTGTGCTTTTTGTTTTTTGCATAGACGCATTTTAGAACGATACATTAACTGTACTTGCTCCGAAAAGAAACAGTGTCGTTTTAGTTGAGTTTAAATTGTGTTCATTTGTAAATTACTTAAAAACAAAACCGTACGCCCATTTTGCTCTCAGTTTCAAAAAAACCTTGGTCGTTAATCAATGTAAATATGGAAGTCTTCTACGTATCCATAAGTGTACATATCCAATCAAGTGTAATTTCCACGTTGAGGGTAATAAAGAAAACAGCTGATATGAACAACATAAAAAGTGACAAATATAATACAAAGATTCTACATCTCGCAGTTGTCGTATGGGCTTTAGGCTGCTTCTTAAATCACTTATTTCTTGTTCTGTGTCCAGTTCTTTGGCTGAATGGTCAGTGATGATGGCTTCAGTTCAGACGGTCCCGGTTTCTATTCCCGGCTGGGTCATGGATTATAATCGCATCTGCTCATCCTTCTGAATTAAGGACTAGGTGTTTGTATTTGTTCCAATGCACTCTTATTCATATTCACACAACACACCATACTACCGAACCCATAGAAACAAGCATTAGTGAATATATCTCTCCCCATAGGGCTGGCGTCAGGAAGGGCACCCGGCTATAAAACAGGGTAAATTCACAAGTGCGCCATAGTTTTCACCCGCGACCCCAGCAAAAGGTACCACAATAGGAACAAGAATAAGAAAAAAACTTTCCTGTTCTGCGGAATTACATTACTTAGGCCTACGAGAGAGAGATTTATTAAATTATGTGTTTATTTTATTTTATTTATTAATTACTAGCAAAAGTACCCATGCTTCGCTTCGGTATTCTACATTTTATACGGATATCGAAGTAAATTACTGTATATGCAGTGAATAAGATTATTTCAAATTGCATATCTCTTAGCGTTATCCGAGAAACAGATTGGGGAGGTGACCAATCGTTGTTTCCAATGTAAAGTGTGAGTTACGGAGTTGTGATGAAAACGGCAGACTCACTTGCCTGCTTCCATTCACAAACAAAGGTCTGCACTATCATTAGAATTGCGTCCCTATTTCGTTATTCTTCAGGGATAAAAAGTGAAAATGTAATGATATTGGTAGTTCTCCACCGGTTAGAGGCTAAAACGTATACTTTTTCCAAATTTCAATTTTCTAGCTCGTCTGGCAGCTTGTGCCGCAAATCTTGATTTTTAGGGAGGGGGTAAATGTTAGGACTTTCAGGAAGGTAAAGCTAAAAAGTATGCAGTTCATCATTATTACCCCTTAAACGGATAGCTGTACGAAAAATTCGCCAAAATAGTCAATGTACAGACACACGGTCGTTATGACTTTATTTGTATAGACAGATAAGGAATCTGCACCATGTACAACACCTTCTGGGCTATGTCCGCTGGACTTAGCCTCTAAAACCGACCGTTCATGATATCTCCCTTATTAACCCTCCTATCGAAAAAATGCATACGAGAAAAATGGATTTCTATCAAGGTTGGTCGATTTCCAGTCAGACTGGTCTCGTATACATCGTGAGAGAGTAGAATCACTGTTTCTGTTCCATGAAAACTCCCAGTCCATTCCCGTAATATGAAATGATATGGACTTTAAAACCTACCTTTGGGCAGGTGGATGCTAAATATAAAGTTTGGTTGAAATATCTTCAGTGGTTTTCAAGTTATAAGAAACATGCTTCACACGCACTCGTTTTTAGTCACGTCCGTTGGGACTTTGAGTTAAATCCGTTGAAAAACCGTCCGTTAATGATATCTCCCTTATTAATCCTCCTATTGAAATGATGCACATGAGAAAAAAGTTTTGGAAATTGATTTTCATTAAGGCAGGTACATTTCCATTCAGTCTGATTGTGTTTATTTTGTGGGAGTGCATAATCAAAGTTTCGGTTTCTTATAAACTCCCAGTCATGTCAGGGATTGAGAAACAATATTGGCCCCAAAACCTACTCAAGGATAGGTGGATTCCAAATATGATGTTTGGTAGGGATATATCCAGTAGTTTTCAAGTTATTAGAACTCAGACAAACAGAAAAACACACACCAAAGCTAAAAAATATGCAGGTGGTCATTGTTACACCTGAAACGATTAACTGTAAGTACATTTCACCAAAATAGTCAATGTACAGACACACGATCGTTACGATTTTATTTATATAGATATGTATTAAAGAATGTATTAACACTTTGGCACATATTATATTAAAAGCATTTACACATATTTAAATTAAGCTGTCTTGATTGTTAATGGACTATGGTACACGTTAATACACTAACACGTATAATTTAACGCATCAACACACACAAGGAGTCGTATTCGCACCGTCCTTAATTGCAACAGACACGTGAGTAAGCTTACCGCCATCTAGCGAGAGGTTTTCGGAGCAAGTTCAGTCAAGTCCGGACTGGGTTGTTTTTGACACTAATTCTAGATGCAAAATATTCCTTCCCTACTGTAGAGACGTTGTTTAAAGATGGACAAGTCTGATTATTTGAAAATATGTGTAGCATCTTATTGCTCTACCCAGTGCACATAAAATGTCTTTTTTTTTTTAAAATAAATTGGGTCCGATCGGTTTTGGCGCACAGGTCTTTAATTATATTTTCGTGAAGAAAAGCGTATATTAAAACTGTTATATCATTTTTATCCGAATAGTGTTCCAGGCCTCAGGAATATATTGGTCGGACAGCTTGTTCTTGATGACAAATTCTTCCACAGTAGACTTGTTGGTAGAGAAAGTCAATTTCCTTCAAATTTCCACCATGTTTCTGTACTGATCGTTACACCCATATGTAAATACGATCAGTTTAGTCTAAGTCCTCCTAGATTTAGCCTCAAGACACCAACGACAGTCCTGAATAGTGGAGTTGAAAAGAGTGAATACAGCGGCCGTTAAGGAACTTCAAAAGCACCGTGTTATCATCCTAGTTCCACCCTGTCCACGCACAGGGAATACTGAATTGTCCCAAACTGCTTTCACAAATTGATAATTATCCGCTTTTCCCTCACGCCATGGGCTCTGCACACGCACTGAGCTAATTGTCGCAGTTCTGGTGAATCACTAGTGGAAGTCGGAGAGCTGAGACAAACAAGAACGTGCCTCTAATACCAACTAGATCGGTTAATTTAACAGAGCTCCAACTCCAACGGTTTGTAACTTATTCAATTATAAATGTCACACGGTTTATTAACCTATTTCAAAGGGTAAAAGATCATATGGAATGAAAACTAAAGTTGTAATGTAACACTCCTCCTGAAGCTGAGGATAGTCACGTTCACGCTCTAGTCGAAATTCGTGGGGAGGTTTGAAGGCAGAATTCTTCTCTTCTTGAACTCTATGTCGTTGACTAATTTTATCGGAAACGCACAGTCTAAGGAGTACAAGTAAAGCACAGCTAAATGTCCACATAGTCGTTCAATTCTATGATTAGTTTCGCACAGAAAAATAAAATGGCGTATGGCTTTTAGTGCCGGGAGTGTCTGGGGACATGTTCGGCTCGTGATGCTTAAAATTCCCGACCCTGACGGGAATCGAACCCGGGACCCCTGTGACCAAAGACCAGCACGCTAACCATTTAGCCATGGAGTCGGACTTCGCACAGCAATTGTATACCTTAACATGACCAATCTAAGGACAAACATAGCGATGCAGCTATTCAAAACAGTAGTACCGCCAGTCGTGACATATGGCATATAAGTTGTCTGCTGAAAACTCAAGATAAGAGACTTGAGAAGAATAGAAAAGATCAAGGCGATATTTATGAAACGAGTAAGCTATTAGGAGTCAGGAAAACAGCGCTATCACCACTGGTATACGAGCTTATGAAGGAAACTTACTTCATAAAGAACATCACGCTACAGCACTGGTTACCATCCACAGGGCTCTACCAGAAACTAGTCAATATCAGAGAAAGGAGACAGGACTAGAGTTGTACACCACTTCAGTCATGATGGATGGCAGCTGGAGAAAGAAGTGCAAGACGCAGAGATATGTCACAAAAAAGAACAGCAATCCATGGGTTTCACCATAAAATATGCGAGAACAAGGGATTCTATGAACCGAACGAAACTTGCCGGTGTTTGCTATGTGGACAGGGCTGTGTAAAATGACATACAGTAATACGTGCAAAGAGAAGAAAATCTCTTCCAGACTATAGCAAAGATTAAATTGATGTTCCTTACATCTGTACATTAACGCTCAACCTTGAGCGCACTCTATGAGTGCGCTCCCGGAAATTTACTTTCAAGGGAACTGTTTGGACCGGATTAGACCACAGCTTGAAAGTGGGTAGGAAGCTCAATTGATACCTTATCAACTTAATAGTAATAGTCGTTCCTCCGCAAAAAATAGTATCTGTTTGAATTTCATAACGTTCAAAACAATGTTATAATGACTTAAAGTACAGCACTGTCATTTAACGTAACCCAGCTACCGTAACAACGAGGGTTGGATCTTCTAATTGTGGCAACTGTTTAATTGCAACTGATACAAAAGAGATAAATGTTACCAAGTTTTACTGTCCTTCAAAATAGTCACCAGCATTGTGTACAACTCGTTGCCCGCGATGTGGAACTCTTAGGATACCTTTAGCACCGCCTGTTGTATTGATAGTTCGAATGGAGCGGTCTGCTGCCAGAAGAGTTCTGAAGCAAATGCCACGAAGTCGTTCGTTCAAATTAGGAATCAATTCAGAGTCGCAAGGACTTAAGTCCAGAAAGTATGGTGGATGGTACAGCGATTCCCAGCCCTATCGACCGAACAAATCAGTTACAGCTTGCGCTGTATGCGGCCGAGCGTTGTTGTACAAAATAATGGGTGGGTTCTGCAGAAAATATCGCCGCTTTTTTCTCAAAGCTGGTCGCAGGTTGTGTTACAATAATGAACAGTAATAGTGCGCAGTGACGGTCTGTTCTGGAGGAGCGTAATGCGTTAGGATAACATGATCACAGTCACACATGAGAATAACCATAACATTCACATTGCCGGGGTTCTAACGAACTTTCGATCTTACTAATGATCGGTAATAACGCCATTCCTTCGACTGACGTTTCAGTTGTGGCTCGTACTATTTGGCGCATGTCTCACCTAGCGAAATGACACGGCGTAAGAAAGCCTCTCATTCGCGCTCATAGCGCTCCAAGTGCTTACGAGCAGCGTCGTATCGTAACAATTTCAGCATTTCCGTCAAATTACGCGGAACCCATCGTGATGCAATTTTTCTCATGCCCAGGCGTTTCTTCAGAATATGAAGCATAGTCGTATGCGCTCATCCCGTGTCTCGGGCCAGCTCACGAATCGTATGGCGTCGATCACTGTCCAGTAACGCGGCAAGAGCATGCACTTCTTCTCTAACACCAGGACGACCTGGCCGACGCATGTCTGCTACATGTTGGCGTACGTCGCTGAATACTTTCACCACCCGTGCCTCTGTTCTTTAAAGCAATGCAGATTCCCCGCAAGCCTCTTGAAGACCTTGATGACACTGTCGTGCTGTGCGACTTCTGGCACCTTCAATCTGTATCCAACTCCGTTGTTCCTGTTTCGAAAACATTCTGACAACACTATCTTAGATCGCCAGCTAACACAAGGCTATGTTCCTCTCGGCAGTTCGCATGCACCTGATGTGGGATGTAAGTAACGTGCGCTATCAGTGACATTATTAGGTTCTGTTGCATGGCGTCCCTACAGCAGTGTTGCTACTATTAAAATTCCTACCTTCGTATGTAAGTAACCATCCATAAACAATGCAGCCAGGAATGAATACAAAGGAGCCATATTGGTGGACGTATAGCACAACTAACGCTCAAATTTAAAAAATATATTAGTTTGCTGCAGTTTTAGAATGCATTGATCGCAATAAAACTTGGTAGAATGATCAATTAAGAAATCAGCAAATCCCTAAACACCTGCCAATGTTGTATGGACTGTCCATACCATGGGAGAATGAATGATTCTGAAAAAGAATCCGGCAGTTTACTTGTCTGTTTTACAACCTCTGTCTGAATAGTTCGGTGAATGGTCTCATGAAATAAAGACAACGTAAGTAACACAAAAAACTCCTTTACTGGCCTTCGAAGTAATCTCCGTTGGCTACAACGCACTTTTGACATCGACTGTAAAGCTGCTAGAAATTGAAAGCAAACGTTTCTTTTGGAATCTCCCGGAGAACCTTTCTCACACGTTGTTGGATACCTGCTACACTATCGAACCGGTGGCCTTTCAGGGCTAATTAAAGGCGGCGGAACAAAAAAATCTGCCGGCGCCAAATACGAAGAATACGGAGGGTGTGGAAGAACAGTCGCCTGGCGTTCAGCGAGAAACTGGGTCAAGCGGATCGCGGTGTGCGGACGGGCATTGTCGTAGAGGAACTTCCACTGTCCACTTCGGTACATTTCAGGCCGAACCCGTCTGATGCGTTGAGTAGCCGTTTCAAAACTCCCTCGTAGAATTCCGCGTTGACAGGTGTACCCTGTGGTACAAATTCATGATGAATGACACTATTGCTGTCGAAAAAGGCGATCAGCATTGTCTTAATCTTGGACTTTGTGCGCCGACTTTTCTTGGGAGGCGGAGAAGACGCTGAACACCACAACATTGACTGTCTCTTGGTCTTCGGATCATACTGGTAGCACCACGACTCGTCTCCGGATTTTGGTCACAAACGTCAATGAAATCTCCCGACGTTTCCACCCGAGTTTGCTTCTGTTCGTCTGTCAGGTTGTGCGGTAAAAACCGGGCACAAATCTTCCGCTTTTTTCGAATGTTCGTGATCAATGGTCCTTACACTGTTCTTGGCTACACCCACTTCATCTGCTGTCATTCGCAAGGACAGTCGCCGATCATTCGCAAGCATCTGTCTCACTCGTTCGATGTTATCTGGAGATGTGCTTGTGGTTGGTCGACCCGAACGCGTCTCGTCCTCAACACCTTCCTTTCCATCTCGAAAGCGTTTAAACCGGTCAAAAACGCACTTTTTACTCACTCCTTGAGCGTGGTAAACTTGCACTAACATTGCGTGTGTTTCCGTTGCCGTTTTGCCTAGGTGGAAGCAAAACTTCATGTTAACGCGTTGCTCCGTTTCGCACTTCATTGTGCAATGACACGAGTCCTCACACTGACTTCGTGGGATGTGTTGCAGCATTCAACTCCGTTTAACTGTGTTCAGTTGACAGATAGGGGCAATTGTTATCATGTCTCGCAATGCGTATGCGCAAGCGCATCGTCCGAACTAGCACGGAGTACAACCAAGGCGACCATTCACCGAACTTTTCAGGCTCAGGTTGTATATTAACAGCATTCACGTTGCTGTATATACCACCAACATTTTATACCCCAACATAAACGACACAGAAGTAGTAAACCGCTAATATTTTGCTATATTCATACACTGTACATTTATTGAGCCTGTCGCGCAGTGTAGGGGTAGCGTGCCAGCCTCTTACCCGAAGGCCCCGGATTCGATTCCCGGCCAGGTCAGGTATTTTTACCTGGATCTGAAGGCTGGTTCGTGATTAATACTGAGGAGGTATCTGACAGTGAGATAGGTCTAGAAAGCCAAGAACGGCCGAAATGATTTGTCGTCCTGACAACACGACACCTCAATCTGCAGGCCTTTGGGCTGAAAAGTGGTCGCCTGGTAGGCCATGGCCCATCGGTTTGTTTTGGTACCTGTATTGAAAGACTCGAGCAGGGTGGTTAATGTAGTCGCCGCCAGGACCTCGGTGGAAGCAAAACTTCATGTTAACGCATTGCTCCGTTTTGCACTCCATGGTGCAATGACACGAGAATATGTTTCGTACCATATGACCAAAGTATTCAAGTTTTCCTCTCTTGATGGTATTGAGAATTTCAGGTTGTTTGTTCGTACGATTCAGAACTCCTAAATTGGTCATTTTGGCGCTATCTTTTACAAACTTCAGTATTTATCCTGTTTACTGTGTTTGAAAGGCAGGCTTATTTAACGTGAGTACTTCTACAATATTTAGTACCACCTTCAAGCAGTTTTATTAGCAATGAGTGCACGGACTACTGCAGAATATTGTGGCTCAATAATTTCAACCAATGGTATGAGCTAACTACAATTTCTTTGTTTACAAAAGCTACGGAGATCACCAACGTTCTGGGGCGACAAAGCACGCGAAGAAGAAGAAGAAGACAAAGAAGATTAAGATGATGAAGAATAAGAAGAAGACTATACACTGGGAATGTTAGTAAAGCATAGTGTAGAACGTGAACTTCTGCCAAGTGTTTTATGTAACTTTGAATGTTTACGCAACATATTTCTGTGTCATCCATCATCAATTAACTGCTACGAGCTGGTCAGTTGGTTTTCAGTAATTAATTATAATACTACCACTGATTTTACGGCAATATTATTATTACCCTCATTTAATTGGCTTATGTCTGGTTCAACCCTAAGAGTTCTTTTGTCTGTACTAATTTCTCTCGTAAGCTCCCTAAGTCGTAGGTAGCCTCGGTTTTGAATTTCTCTGGAAAAAGTTGGTATTATACATCTATTCAGATGGCAGATAGCAAATTAACCCAAAGAAATAAATTTTACGACTTGAAGACTAAATATCAGCTCTAGAACTCGCGGTGCTCTGTAACAGTTGGTTCTTTTCGTCGAGGTAAATTAAATCTATTAACTGAGGAACAGCACGTTAGATTCAAGTCACGCAATCCTGGGGAGATTTTCACATCAGAACTGGTCTCGGTGGAATTCACGTCTTTATCCAATTTAACCTAAATCTCATTGCCTTTGATCAAATTAAGAGAAGAATTTCATCCTACAAGAATGTATAGTCTATCTAAAGGAAATATCACATCGGTATAGTTGCTAAACGTGCGATGAGTAAAATACTACACTTTCCTTTAAACTCTGGATTCCTTGGTTGCGAATACAAAAAATATTGTGAGTTTCCGTTTTCTGATAGGCCCTACGTATAAGTATTATTCAGGTATTTTTCGGATGATCTACATTATGATAGTAGACTCGATATTGTGTCTCAAACTCATCTTCAATTGTTAATTATTTATTTATTTATTTATTTATTTATTTATTTATTTATTTATTTATTTATTTATTTATTTATTTATTTATACACTTATTCATTAACATGATATTAGTTTATCGTCGCACTAAGACATCCGAGTTTTCCGTAACGGAAGAGGAAGAATATTTGCTTGGTTTGAAAAATAAAGCAAGGCTGTCAAGAATGGGATTCGAATCCACCATCATCTTTATACATGATCACAGCTACGGGACCGCGCAGCTAACTCACTCGTGTTATATTGCATTGATCAAAATGATCATACCTACAAGAAGCCGCACTGAGAAATCCAGTAATTTCAGATAATAATATGATAAAAATGGTGGAGGTGTCCGATTTCTTCACGAATCTCGTTAATAATGCTTCCAGTTGACATTCTTCTCTCTTCAGTCATTTTAAGTTCTAATCTGGATGATCACCTCTATCCCTATCGCCCTTTTCCTAAACGTTAATCATTACTTCCAGTGACTTGTCTGCTCACAGATAATAAAGTGACACCTAACAACACTCTATATAATGTTACCAACGCTCAGCGGTCCTAACGAAGTGTCAATCTGACAAGTCAATGACAGCTTCCACTCCGATTAATTACTACCGTGCCCTTTTATAATGTACCTTTCGGTGACGATATGACGTAGCAATAAGAAAGATTATTTTGTGATATCAGAAGCCATCTCTTTTCACTTTCGACTCGGTTACTTTATAACTGTTCGGTTCTTCCAGTCTGCTGAAACTAATTTTGAATACATACATTTATAGACTATCTGAAAGAGAAAACGTATGGTAACAGAATTATAACTAATAATCCATTTACCCTCCAGAGTTGGTTTTCCCCTCGGACGCAGAGAGGGATCCCACCTCTACCGCCTCAAGGGAAGTGCCCTGGAGCGTGAGACTTTGTGTCGGGGGAAACACCTGGGGAGAAGGACCAGTACAGTTGTTCTATATGATCCCACGCGATGCTCTTCTTCAGAGATGGTCAACACGTAGCGCTGGGAGTAAAGAGTGCCCGACATTCTTACTTACTGCTCCCAGCTTGTAGCTGTTCTCTATCCCTTCACTCGGTCGTCGATTTGCAGCTCTTTGCTTTTACTTTAATTTTCTGTCAGTAACTGCGTATTACAGTATTTTTGTATATTTTTTATTTTTCTTCATTTTCCACAATTTGCTTTACGTCGCACTGACACAGATAGGTCTTATGGCGACGACGGGACAGGAAAAGACTAGGGGCGGGAGGGAAACGGCCGTGGCCTTAATTAAGGTACATTACCTGGTGTAAACATGGGAAACCACGGAAAACCATCTTTAGGGGGCCGACAGTGGGGTTCAAACCCACCTTATTCTGAATGTAAGCTCACAGCTGCACAACCCTAACCGCACGGCCACTTTCTCGTATAATTTTGCCTTAAAATATAGGCCGATAAGAGGTAACTATTCACTGTACCTTCTGCAGACCATGGTACTTGTCAAACTTACCTTCCTGTTGTGTTTCTTAAGTTGAATGAATTGAAATGGCGTATGGCTTTTAGTGCCGGGAGTGTCCGAGAACAAGTTCGGCTCGGCAGGTGCAGGTCTTTCGATTTGACTCCCGTAGGCGACCTGCGCGTCGTGATGAGGATGAAATTATGATGAAGACGACACATACACCCAGCCCCAGTGCCAGTGCCGGGAATCAAACTCGGGACCCCTGTGATCATAGGCCAGCACTCTAACCATTTAACCATGGAGCCGGACGTAAGTTGAATGCAGAAATGTATCTAAACTATTGAGCATATAACATTTAAATATCATAGGTTTTGCATTAACATGTTCACTACACTTGTTACTGAGCAGCAGTTCACTAAACTACTCCTACTTCGATCCTGAAAATGCTTAGCCAGACAGCTTTGCAGGTAAGTCGGCTCCGTACCGAGCTTCGTACCTCACAATGGCTCCACGTGTATTTATACAACATATTGCACTGATGAGTAGTTGAACTAGAGAAAGCTGACGTTTTAAATTAATTACACTGCATTCTGCCCGGCGAATGTAATAGTAACTGTAATGTCGTGAGACCTCGCACTAGCCAAGCGAGTAAAGCAGAGGATAGGTAAGACACGAAGTTTCAGCACATTTAATGGCGGCCAGACTGTCGGCTCTAGATGTACGGGACATTCCATCTTCGACGTCAAGCAGGCACTGCGCTCTCCACTGGCCACTATGTCAAACGGGCACCGTGAGTGCGTGGATTCGGGAAAAATCACCGCCACTGGGGTCAACTGCCGTGGTGTACATTGTCTTGATGCGAGGGGTTGCAGTTGGCTAGCTCGGATGGAATGAATGGGTAGACGGACCAGAGGGCATCAAATCAGCCGCAAATTCAAGGCTGAATAACGACGAGAAGAACAGCTAGGTAAACACCTCCTCTTAACTCTAATCAGAGATGAAAAAGGAAGAGTTCTAACCTCTCCAAAGGTATTGCGAAAAGAAAAGAAAGGTCCATGAAGTGCGAAGCATTTAAATACCTCCAGGATCAGAAGAGTGTTTGGATAGCATAAATGAAAGCGAGGAGTCTGATACAAGGAAGTAGAAACAACGTTACACTAGGAGAACCGCGGTCACAATTCTACGCCACCAAGTTGAGAGCCCTTAAGAGTCACCCCTTTCAGTCACCGCCCCAACCCACATTGGGTACACAATGATGAAGCTTATTACATATTTACACACAGAATTAAGGACCACATTTGTTCCTGATCACATTTAAATCGAACCAACGACAACTATACAGAAATCAGGGTTATAATTTAGGCATCCATACATTCCCCTTCCGTCTACTGCTAAATGAGAGGAGAATTATAAACCAGAACCGAGGTTTAATAACCTTTGACGTCTTATAATTTCCTTCCCTTCGCAAACCTTTTCACGAATTATAATTACTTCCAGTAAATATCAAATTAAAAAGACTAATTCATTTCTAGCAGGCTGTAGGTGGAATAAATCACGAATTGCTCTTTTATCTCTCCTTCCCCCTACTGTAAATGCAAATCCTACACGCACATTACGTTGCCTTACAAAAACCACGCTATGTCAATACCAGGAGATTATGCCGAACCAATTAAAAATGAAATACAAAAAGTTTTAAAGATAAATATTCCGATGAAATTCTTACGAGCACCTTTTCTAATTAGAACCGAGATGATGAGCTATGGATGGGCGTGGTAGAGAGCACCTTCTTTATCTGGCCGATAATAAGCTACAAGTTCAAAGGTGTGCTCTGCTATTGCCATACCAGAGAAAATCAGAATTTGAGACTAATTGAAAAAATAAACATTATTTAATCCGCAACAAAGAGTAAGTTCTCACAATGTCAACGGTTATTTCTGGGAGAATTTAGTGACTGGCATCCGCATATTCAGGTAAATGATATAAAATATTCTTCTCACTGGGAGAGAAAAATCCTCTTCACACTAAGAAAGGAAATCCTTCCAAACCGATAGAAGTTTTCAGCTCTGGCGGAAACTAACACTTTGATAGAGTGTCAAAGGAAGGTCAATATAATATGGTTGATTAAAAACTTTAATCGATATGAGCAGCGCATCTTATACTTTCGAAACACATTATGAATCTCAACGTCATCTAAACGGCATTATTCAATTTAATATAATCTATCGAAGTTTAATATAACCTAGCAAATATGAAGATATAAATTAAAGTAAGTTTAAATGTACGACCTGTGTTTGTTATGCAAGAGAAAATTAATTCTTGATAGTCTGGAAAATGAAACACGCCATAGAGACATGCACAAAATGTTTCTTTCAGAAGAAATTTGTCAATGAGATAGGTAAATGAGAGCACCATTTTAGGGTAAAATATATCCCTAACATTTATCCTAAATTACCTTCTAGTATTATCAATATAAATAAAATTGCAAGGAGTACCTTTCGTGTACAGTCAATTCTTTTGCATTTCCAGGGATATCTATCCGTATCAGGACAACTCTAAACTATATCAGCCGTTTTCAGCATTCATGTCCGTTTGCCTGTTTGCTCCACCATCCAGGGAAAGCGTTTGAATATACAATATACAAGTGCATAACTTCAATTTAAGAACAAAAAGTGTATTTAATTACCTTAAGCCTTGGATGTTCTTCATTCCTACAACATTTATTATAAAATGTTAACAAGTGCTCTGCATACTTCATACTGATTATTGAAGTTTTTTCTAAGTTCATCCAAAAATTTCTTAGATGCTGTAATTTATTAAAATGTTATTACCTTAAATTAACATGTCAATACATTGAGCAAACTTATGAACATACCACTGAAAGCTTTCCTGATGTCACTCTACACATTTCTTGCCTTAGTATCGGGTCTTACCACTTCTGGCGATGATTATGGCTTCCATCCTTCGCAACATGATAGCTAGAAGGTCCTGGATCGTTTCCTGCGGGATGAGCGCCCACTCTTCCAGCAGTATTGCCGCATTTCGCTGAAAGTGTCAACGTTGCGACGCTGGACATTTCGGCCAAGCATATCCCACAGGTGTTCTGAGCGAGCTGGCCAGTCGACGTTTCGTATCCTGACGTCGCGTAGATAGGCAGCGAACGGCATGGGGGCATGCATTATCAGGCATCAAGATGAAATTTTCATCAACTAAGGTAGCATAGGCAATTACATGCTCTGCTAACACCTCTACGATGTAACGGTGTGCATTCAGAGCACCTGCACCGTTGAAACTAATTTCCGTCCGGGCATCAAAGCTGATACCAGTCCACACCGCGATGGAGCCACCCCCAAATGGTGACCTCATGGAGATACTGCAAGGTGAATATCGCTCCCCACGCCTTATTCACTCTCTCTCTCTCTCTCTCTGCCATTAGGTGACCGGAAGCATAATCGTGACTCATCTGTGGACAGTACCATTGACCACTGCTCCACAGTCCAATTCCGATGTTTCCGCGCAAACTGTAATCGAGCCACTCTGTGCTGGGTGGAAAGTTCTGGACCAGTTTCAGGTCTTCTTGTGATCAAATTGGCTACTCATAGTTTTTGTCTGACAGTCCTCGCAGTCATTGTGACATTTTTTACTGCTTTGTGTTAATTTCTGGCTTGGATGGCTGTAGTTTGACGTTCCCTCAAGACTTGGATGACCAGAAACTTATCGTCCCTAACAGATGTAGACCTCCGACGGCCTCATTCAGATGGTCTGTGGTAGATACCGAGTTCATGAAATCGTCCTAGAACACGCTGGATGCTTCCATATGATGCACCGATGGCATTAGTCGCATAATGAATGCTGCATCCATCATCCAAAAACGTCTCTGCCTTTGCAACGCCCTCTGGGCTAAGAGGAATCTTAACTTGTCAAATATGAAAGAGGAAGTGAAGGAAAATGTTCATTTGTGACAGATATTGTGTCACACACTGATACTTCATCAACAGCTTCCCCCCCCCCCCCCCCAGTATGGTAAAACTTCTAAGGTGTCATTGCTAGTCGTTGCAATAAAATTGAGTGTTTAGCACTTAGGGATCAAAAGTGGCTCCTTAATTTTATTTATGACTTCAAAACATTATATTCTTATCCAAAACTGCAGAATACATATTATAAACTGGTTTCAAGTATAAATTAATGTAATTAATCGAAAAATTCCCTCTAATAATTGTTTAACAATTACGATTTTGTTTTTACAAAGCGAACCACTTTTTTGTCCGCCAGTGTATTTCTATAAAACTTCATATTTAGAGTCTACCCATCCAGAACAAGGTTTTAAGACACATGCTACGTCACTATGACTCAATTGGCTGGGAGTTTACAGGAAAACTAAAACGGTTATTCCACGTTTTCTTTATATACCAATAGGTTATTTTAAAACCTGCATAATCAGTCTAAAACTTACATTTTCTTAGCTTTTTTTTGTCCACAATACGTTTTTTTTACTCTTGAAATAATCGAGTAAATAAATACTTTCTCTGGGGCTTATTGGCTCCCTCGCAGCTAGCCGCTGAACCTGCTATTTGGCTACGCTGCGGTCTGGCTGTAACTGCTCCTGCCGGCGAGGAAGTCATTTGACAACACATTCGTCAACTATACAATATAATCAACAATCATTACAATGAATGGAACAGTGTCATAGTAAGAAGTATGACTTAAATGCATGACACGTTTTATGTACGCCCTACAAGGCAAAAACTATGCTGAGGTTATTCCAGATAGCATAACATTCAACCTATGATAATTATTATTTTGTATGGCTATTTCTAATTTCGTGATACCCTTGTAAGGTAGATCTTCCGATGAGAATACGCGGCGTCTTCCATGTATGGGGGAACTGTGTGTTAGTGTACTGGAGGATAGTTTTGTGCATAGTGAATGAGATGCAGGTTGCAGGAATGTTGGGAACAGGGCAAGCACCGAGTCCCTGAGTCAAGGGAATTAACCAACTAAGATTGAAATCCATGGACCCGGCCTGGAATATAATGAGGAGTCCCAATACTCAATGGGCAATACCCTGACCATTCAGCCATTTATCTGGACAACAATCTACCTCAAAGTGGGGTAATATTTATTGTATAAAAATTACGAATTAGTCTCCACGTTCCGTAGATCAATAGCACAAATTAACAGATTATGAAGTGACTTACATTATTGAATGTACGGTAGCAAAGAGTAGAAAGCATAAAAGCAGAGTTGATTAGAAATCATAGTCAATAACGGACATATCAACGAGGCATAGTATGAATTTAAAATCCCAAAGTGAATGAAGAAGGAACCTTTTTTAGGAAATATCCCATTTACTGTCCTGCTAGATGTCCCGAAGAGAGTAGTGTGCGAAGTGGTCAACATGGTGATATCTTCACTTGGCCAGCGTGTCGACATCTTCAGCTGTAGTGCTTGCCTATTTCTGCGTGCATTTCGATTTTCAGTCAAATTTCACTCATACCTTTTTTTTCACAAAAATAATATTCTCCTCACCAACAATTGTGTGGGCTTAGAGAGGTCGGAGAGATAGGAAGAACGAGAGGAATCTGGTTCAAATACAAGTAAACCAATGTTGAAATCGCCTTGACCCCTTTGGTCCAACCATTCTATTTCATGTTACTGGAAAAAATAGCAAGAAATTACGGCAGTTCCATTACATATTTTTCACGATTGCATGTTAGAATCCAGACAATGCAGGGTGTAGTGTAATATTTTTAAATGAGAGATATAGGTTATCTTCTAGTTTACGGGCACCATAAAGCTAGATTAATGAAGACAATAGAGAAGAACTATCTCCTTGACGTCGTGTCTGACATCTGACATTGAGTGTGTCATAATAACATGCGAAACAGGACGACTCCACGAGGTAATTCATTTTATGTACTTTATCAGGCGACACATCCCTAGTGGCTTAATTTACATTCTGTATGTGGCGTGGTGATAGGATCAATGGTTTTGTTCCTGCAGGCTACCACCGTCCTGCGCTGCTGATAAGACTCGCCAATTCACACAAACAATACTGATGCAATATGGTGAACGTATTTACTGGTTCGATAGAAACGGAAGAATAAGCAGCTGCAATTACCGCGACAAGAATCAGTCACTGAAACACTTGTCAAGCAATATGAAAGAAACCGGTGGTTAATAATGTGACGCAATTTACAACATGATTTGAAGCGATCAATTACATCGTAATGGAGGCATATTGTGACTGTTAAATTCTTTATACTCGTATATTGCCGTCGAAAATATATGGAAAAATACGAATCTTGGAGTGAGAGCTGGAGTTCACTTAGACACGTAAGATGAAAGCGTCTGGTATAAGAGGCAGCAGATGAAATCTCTTTAGTTTCAAAATCTGCTCATAAAGATTCTGAAACAGAAAATTTGACGATCACGCACCGCAAGAACATAAAACCATGTTACATATGTATGTGCTATGGATGCGAGACATGGGCATTAAGAACTCAAGACGTTTCAAGAATCACAGAAGGAGAAATGGTGTTTATGCGCAGTACTGCAGGATACACCAACTGGGATCATAAAAGGAACGAAGTGGTGCTAAAAGATCTGAAAATACAACCAACAACTGACTACATATAGAGTTATCACCTATTCATAGCAATACTGTCGGTTACCTGAAAGCTTAATATTCCTTGAATGTTCAACGATGACCAAAATCCCGAGCTCGATAGCTGCAGTCGCTTAAGTGCGGCCAGTATCCAGTAATCGGGAGATAGTGGGTTCGAGCCCCGCTGTCGGCAGCCCTGAAGATGGTTTTCCGTGGTTTCCCATTTTCACACCAGGCAAATGCTGGGGCTGTACCTTAATTAAGGCCACGGCCGCTTCCTTCCAACTCCTAGCCCTTTCCTGTCCATCGTCGCCATAAGACCTATCTATGTCGGTGCGACGTAAAGCAACTTGCAAGAAAAAAAAAAAAATATATAAGGCTAAAATAAATTAACTAGTATGTTACGATCTGAGTGAACTAAAATCAATGTTACTCTGTAGTCTATTTCTATGAACAGTCTATAGCCTTAAATGAGAGTAGTATGAACATAAATGGGATAGCCTAAGAACTTAAATCTAGTACGTCATTTTTGGTTTCATTCACACGTCATTCCCTCTTACATTCATTCGAGTCAACTGTATGTACTCTGGAGGAATTTACGGTAGGCTGTTTTATATGTCCTAGACGAGCAAGACTTTTTAATATCATCCGGGATCGTATTCCATAACCTCGTAGCGGAGACCAGAAATTAATGGCTGTAGGTATTCGTTCGATGCGGTGCTATTTCAAGCAGTGATCCGGAACGAGTGTTAATTTCGTGGAACGAAGAAAGAAGCCTAAAATTGGACGACAGGTAGGTGGGGCTGTTTGAGGAAAGCAAGATGCTATAGGTTTTCTAATATTTTAATTAGCGGAAAGAAGCACTATCTTAGATAAATTTTCGGTGACGTGGAATATAAATGGGATAGTACTGAGAAGTAAGCGACCTTGACATTAATTAAGATACAGCCCCAGTATTTGCCTGCTGTGGGTCTGGAAAAACACGGAAATCTATTTTAATGGTTGTCAATACACTAAATGCAAGCTTACAGCTCCATGTAGCCATTTCACCAGGTATAGGTACTGAATTTTAGACGATGTGAGAGAAATATATGTACAAATTAGGTACCGAATAGGATTCATTTGTTATCCCCCTCCCGCCCTCCAGTCCATACCCCATCAGTCTCGCTCAGAATTGTCTTACGGGATGCATACCAGAATATTGCACTCGGGCCGCAGCAGAATAATGTCAAACACTGACGTATTATTATTATTATTACTATTATTATTATTATTACTGAATATATATTGTACGGAATGTCGTATTATGAATATATTTCTTTTTCTTGCAGGTAAGCCATCGTTTCACGGTGATTTCCCTTGCTGAGGTGTTCCATTCCAGAATCAAGGAAGCTGTTTAGTACAAGGTATAGCAAAATTAATGAAAGATAATACACAAGTGTAATGTTGCCAAAGCAAACATCAACTATAAAAGGGAAAATATCGCATTGCACAACACGGCGAGTTAGGAAAGACAGAAACAAGTTCAGAACTACATAATATGCACCTAAAATTTAAATGTCACTTTTCGACACACCAATACGGCATACGTGGAAATGTACAAGATGTAAGCTGAAAATCCTTGTTTATAGGAGCAATTAAAGTAAAACATTAATCCTGAAGTAAATGAAACAAGTACAGTTGTCTTAGAAATACTAAAGGATTTTTTTTTGCTGTCACATGCTTGTTATTAGTATTTCTCTACTACTTTCCTTGCTCGACTTCGGAATGTCCTTCATTAGGATAGCTAATATGCATTCATTAGGGTAACAAGTTAAGTTCCTCAACAATTACCCGTGTATTTACCCAGCCAAATATTCTTTTCAGTAACACAGATACAAAACTTAACTACAGTACCACAAAGTATAAATTTCATGTTTCCGTATTGACGGCTAAACTAATATTCTTTAAATTACTATAACAATGATTTATTGTTGAACAGTGTCCTCCTTATTCAATACTTTATGGTTACTGTGAATTTAGTAAAACGTAAAATTTCACATTCGTCACAGCTATACATGTTTCGATCCTAATTGGATCATCTTCAGTAGATTGCTAAAATTGACATTACATATTGTAGTTAAAACATTTAAAACTGAAGTAAGAATGATGTTATAAATGTTAAAATGTTCGTTTATGGTCTCATAAGGTCGTGTTTTCAAATCTTCAGTGTGCACTGTTATGGACTTGTGATGTCGTCTTGATGTTATCATTAACCGAAATTCTACTAATTGGACTAAGCGGTATCTGAATAATAATTGATATTATGTGATATGGTTTGCTGCCAATAATGATTAGCATAACTGCATACGTCTCTGTGGTATGATTGCCTTCTTTGCCCAGTTGACCGTTGTGTTTACATGCGTGGTTTTGTGCAAACTGTAGTATCCAAAACGGGGAACAACAACAAGACAATGAAAAAATATGCTACAGTTGCAGTATGGAACATACGAGGGGGAATCAAAAAGTAAGTTGCACTAGTTCGCCGCGAGAGCACGCTGTGTGTCGTGACTGTGGCCAATGCGGAGCAAGCTACAGTAACTGCTGATACGTCCGACAGGAAGGTTGGTGTGGTATCCCGTCGTACTGTGTGTGTGTGTGTGTGTGCAGAGCGGGCTAAGGCTCAATGACGCGTCAACTGGATGTTCACTCCAAACTGGAGGTGCGTGCAAGGATCAGATTTATACAGGCTAAATGGCTCAATTTCACGGACATTCATCGTGAGATCACTGCTGTGTATGGTGAGCATGCAATTTCTCGCCCAGGTATTGTAAAGTGGTGTAAGCAATTTGACGTCGTACGCACGGATCTCACAGACGAATATCGCAAAGGCAGGTCCGCAATTTCCAGTACCGTTGCAAATGCTGACCGTTTGGATGGGATCATTAGAGAGAATCGGCGCATAACACTGCATAAAATTTCCAGCAAGCTGAATATTTCGTATGGCAGTGTGTTCTCCATTGTTCACCAGCACCTTGATTTCGTAAACTGTGTAAAAAATGGGTCCCCCGTAAACTCACCGATGTTCACAAGAGACATTGGCATTTTTGCAACGTTATTCTCTGGAGGGCAACGAGTTTCTGCGACGAATCATCACAGGGGATGAAACGTGGGCCCACCAATTCATCCCCGAAACAAAGAGAACATCGATGAAATGGGTGCACACCACATCCCACCACGAAAGAAGTTGAAGGACCAACCTTCAGCAGGAAAGGTAAGGGTGACAGTGTTATTTGACATGGAGGGTATGGCGCAAGTGGAATTTATGCCGAAAGACACGGCAATCAACTCGGCTTAGTATTGTCAAACGTTGAAACGGTTGCGCAAGGCAATTAAAGAGAAGCGACGAGGATAATTGAGCGCCGGTGTGATTTTGTTGCACAGTAATCCAACACCTCACACGGCCCGCCAAACGTCCGAACTGCTGCAGGTATTAAAGTGGGAGGTATGGCATCGACCTTCATATTATTCAGACGTAGTTCCATGCGATTATCGTGTGTTCGGTAAGCTTAAAAAGTATTTCGGTGGACGACGATTCCGAAACGATGAGGAGGAGAAAGCACCTGTCTTCACGTGGTTACATAGCGCTGGAGGTGACTTCTACGCGTCCAGAATCGAAAAGTTGGTTAACCGTTCCGAGAAAGATTTACAGTCTCTTGGGGACTATGGGGAAAAGTTAACTTACATTGTATGTTGTCATAGCCGCGTTACCTATGTGTCGGTGGTTCCATAAATGGCCATAATTTGGAAGTGTAACCTACTTTTTGATTCGCCTACGTACAACGTTATGGCTTGCACAACAACTGAGCTTCACTTTTCGCTCACTTGGAGAAGCACTATCTACATCAGCTTTTGGATGTTGTAAATCGAGGCACTTACAACCCATTACCACAAGCAAACGTGTTTCGCTCATTTTGGTATTTACAAGGTTTCGGCATGGCAGCCTTCATTTATGTTAAAATCAGGGTTGTAGTGGAAATGCAGGGTTTCTGCGGCATCCTCACACCTCACGCTGAGGAGTCTCGGCTACATGCGCCGGCTTCGCTGAGAAGCATCGGTTAAGAGTGCAGGCTTAACCGCACATAACATTACGCTGACCACGTGTGCAGGTTTAACCTCAGATGACGGGATAACCTAACTAACGCTGGCTAAGAGTACAGTATTAACTTTACATAACGGCGCGGTGACCACGTGTGGAAGAATAACCTCACATAAACTCAGGGTCTTAGAACTACCAAGATGACGTTCTCAATATTTTATACCCTGGATAAAAATTTAACTAGCTTGAAGCAAGAAATGTACATTCCGATGATTTGTTGTAATGCATGGTATTATTTTAAAGCGAACTACGATAGTAACATTTCATAAGCGAAGCTTTATTTAGCTGTTATTTATTTAGTTCTAGTCTCATCGTCCACGAGCAACGACGCTACTTTCTAAATGAAAGTCTCTTGCTGGATTCCCACCTCGTTTAAACGTTTGAGGGAAGAAACCGCACACGGCATACGGACAATTCACCCCAGATTTGTTGTGAGTTTATCCCACACACGTGAAGATCTTTTCCACACTTTTAAAAGGTTATCAATAGTATTCTTTTTTTCATAATAGAGTCGATATTGAATTGTACTGCACATTCAAACCATATCTATATAAATAAAATTGTAGGGGGTCCGCTGTCTGTAATTTCTTTTGTTTTGCCAATTTTTCAGATATTTATCCATTTTAGGTCAACTCAAGACCGAATCGGTGGTTTTTACGTTTCGTGTCTGTTTGTTTGTCTGTTTGTCTGTCTGTTTGTCTGTTCCACCATCACGTCAAAACGGCTGGATAATTCTCAACCAAACTTCATATTTAGAGTATACTCATCCCGGGGAAGGTTTCGATATGCATATCTTTTTAAAATATTTGAATACACGGGGGGTTATAGGAAAACCAGAATGGTTTTTCCACCATCACGTCGAAACGGCTGGATAGATCTCAACCAAACTTCATATTTAGAGTATACTTATACCGGGGAAGGTTTCAATATGCATATCATTTTAAAATATTTGAATAGACGGGGGGTTTATAGGAAAACCAGAATGGTTTTCCTCCATTTTCTCTTATACTATTGATTTTCTGTAAACTTCGTTTACCGTACGTGAAACGTCTCTTCATTATAAACAACTTTCGTTATGTTCTTAATTTACCTTACTCTTCACATGACAGAGAAATTTACAATTTTCCGCTGGTATCATGCTCTGCATTGAGTGACCGACAGACGACAACGAACCTACAGGTTACCATGGCAACGTCTCTGACTGCATGCCAGCAGGGAAGTAACGTATTGCCATTTTCCTCATCATGCTTTTAAATTCGTGGTTGTTCCTTGGGTAGGAGGCAAGAGAGGCGTCAATCGGCCTATCTGCGGGATACTGGCGGAATATCGTTGGATGTTATAACCGCCCTCGAATAGATTAAGTATTAACACCATTAGTCATCTTCTTCTTATTTGTTTACCTGGGAATCACTGGACCTAAATTTCTCCTCTGTTACCGCTTTATTATATCCATAACTCACACTAGCATAATTTATTGAGAGGCATTTGATTTTCCAATACATTAACTTGGCATTTACATATTTGTCGTTATCTGGCTGTCCTCAGTTATTTTCTATTACTTTCAACTTTCTTAACTGTATTATTTTCTTCCTTAATTACGCCGTATGTACGCGAGTGCTACAAACTACTGGATGTATTTCCACCAAGACTCACATTTAGAATACACCTGTCCTCGATAGGTTTTAGGGCAAATATTGTTTCTAAATCCCTGAACTGACTGGGGGTTTATACGAAACCGAAACAGTGATTTTGCACTTCCACAAAATATACACAACCAACGTTAATTTAAATCTACCTGCCTTGGTAGAAATTAATTTCTAAACGTTTTTTCTCATGTGCATCATTTCGATACGAGGATTAATAAGGGAGATATCATTAACGGACCGTTTTTCTGTACAAGTCCCATCGGACTTAACTCACGAGCGGGTGCGTGTAAAGCGTATTCCTTACAACTTGAAAACTACTGAAGACATTCGAACCAAAATTTATATTTAGCATCCACCTGTCCAAAGGTAGGTTTTAAACGTAAATAACATTTCATGTTCCGGAATGGACTGGCGGTTTATAGGGAACCGAAATGGTGATTTTACTCTTCCACAATATATACAGAACAAGACCAACCTGACTGGAAATCAACCAAACGTGATGGAATTCCACCTCTAAACCTTTTTTTCATGTGCATTTTTTCGTCAGGAGGATTAATAAGGCAGATATCATGAATGGTCAGTTTTGCAGGTTAAGTCCAGCGGACATAGCCCAAAAGGTGTTTTACATGGAGCAGATTTCTTATCTATATAAATCAAATCGTAACGACTGTGTGCCTCTACACTGACCATTTTGGCGAAATTTTCGTACAGCTTTCCGTTTAAGGGGTAATAATGACCATCTCCATAATTTTTGGTTTAGTTTCCTGAAAGTCCTAATTTTTACCCGCCTCGCCCAAAATCCAGATTGCGGCATAATCTGCCAGAAGAAAAAGAAGATAATTGAAATTTGACAAAATTATACGTTTTAGCCTGTAACGAACGGAAAACATCCAAGATCATTAAATTTTTCACTTTTTATCCCCGAAGAATATCGAAATATGCAGGCAATTTTAATGGTGGTGCAGACCTTCGGAAATTCCTATCACATAACAGATTGCACAATCTCCGTTCAATTTGGAATGATCTACAACCTTGGTCTTATGACTTTTGCCGTATTTGTATCCCTTTTACGTTTGATTTTTCTCTATTAATCGATGTTAAGTCAATTTGCAATTTTCACATCCATAATTCATACTTTCGATTACTTATATGAATTACAGAATCATCAAACTCTTCACGAATATTGGCCCACCCAGTAGCCATATGTGAGCCAAATGCTATGTATGTATGTATGTAGCTGTCACATAAGTTATGTAATGTGAGATAATCTTACAAAAACATTACCCTGTTCCACGTTTCTAACTCAGTCTGACCCAAGAATAGATGACATATCATAGGACCAGCCATTTAGGCCACTAAATCCGGCGTGCCTTATGGTATAATCCTTTGTCGATATGACGTACGTTTAGTAGCAGTTAATCTGTAAATGAAGGTCTTCAATATTGTAAACACGCATATACTTTCGTATGTCGATCTATATATATTCACTGATGTCGATTTGTAGCGATCGAGAAAGGGTGGGTCTGCTATTGTAATCAGTACTCCCCACACCGACTTTGACTGGCAGTATGAAAGGGTTCCTTCTCCAACTCCTGTGTAACTGTCGTTAGTAAGGAAGGCCTACAATTGTAATGAATAGTTCACTTCTCGATTTGACTTGCAGAAGGCAAGTGAGCATGCAGTTTTGTTTAAAACTCCCCTACCCGATTGTGTTTGGCAGTAGGCAAGGGTGCCCGCCATTATAAAGAAATGTCCTCATCTAAAATGTGACTGGCATTAGGCATAGTAGCCTGCTATTTTGATGGAAACTCACCAACTTGGTGTGACTGGCAGTAAGCTGGCTGGCAGTAGGAAAATCGGCCTGACATTATAATGATAACTGCACAACTCAATTTCGAGTGATAGTAGGGTAATTGCCTGCCATTATAATAAAAATCCTCAACTGTAATCTGTCTGGAAGTAGGAAAGGAGGGCTGCCATTTTAACGAAAACTCCCCAAATCGATTCTGTCCGCGTAGTAGGCAATGGGGCCTGCAATTATAATGTAAACTTCCCAACTCGATTGTGAATGGCAGTAGGCAAGTGAGCCTGCCGTTATATCACAAATCCATAACAAACACTTTACATTGGAAACAACGTACGGGGACCTCCCCATGCTCTTTCTCGGATAACGCTAAGAGACATGCAATTTTAAAACAATCTTCTTTACTGTATGTACACTATTTACTTCGATATTCGAATACAATGTAGAATACCGTAGCGAAGCACGGGTACATTCGCTAGTTCCAAATAATCTAATGACAGATATTAAAATACTGAAGAATAAGTCTAGTATAGATATTTCGCTTCATTGACAAATCACTAAGTCTATCAAATGCAATTTCCCTAATGCTCCACACTTACCATGAATCTATCCCTTGAAGCGAACGATAAACGAACAATGAAATATCACCACAGTATGTCGGATGTAACACATATGATCAGTGCTATTTCAAATGGAGTGAGGTAGTTTGTTGCCGCTCACATGAACAAGTGCAACATGGACATCGATATTAATGTGTCTTGTATGCGCAATGCCACGCCTGACAAACGATACAATATACAGAGCTGAACAGGTATGAATGCCAACGTTTAATCGAGAAAATAAACCTACTCATTCACAAGATTTGAACGTATGCCGTTAAAATGCTTGCATCGATTCATTTTCATGGTCACAATGTAACATTATATGGACGAGAAATTACTTTCCAGAACACCGTAATAGATAACAGTGATGTAATAACTAAAGCAGTTGTATAAAATATTGTGCTTTACTTCAAGAGGTGACATTTAAAACAACACACCCATCTTGTAAACCAAAATTCAACAAAGTCCTTATCAGAGAAATATTACACGCATTAGTTGTATCATAGGGTAGTGATAATAATCTTATCGGATTTACGTTCTACTAACTACTTTGGTCGCTTCTTGAGACGCTGGCGTATCGCATAGTTTGTCCACGTGAGTTCCTTCTGTATGGTAAACCCATTAGAACGGAACTGGTGTATTTGAACAAATTTAAACACAACCGAACTGAGCTGGGACCAAATCACTACGTTGGACTCAGAAAACCAGCGCTATACTCAGCCCGGCGGATCAGAACGTTATGATAGCTGAAGGATCTTAGTTTTAGAAAATAAACTTCTTTCTTGTTTTATTTCTTTTCTATGACTTTTCTTCGCCATAATTTCTTTGTCTACATCGAATCGAGTTTTCTATCTTGGTTCCTCTTTCTCAGTGCCTTCCTATCCTGTGCTTCCTCTCATCTCCACCCTTTGTCTCTCGATTCGACGGCTACCATATCCTTCCAACGTAGCTTGGGTCTTCCTCTTCTTCTGCTCCCAGAAGGAGCCGATAACCTAGATGTTAAGCCTCTTCAAGCAACAATCATCATCATCATCATCATCATCATCATCATCATCATCATCATCACTACCTCTTCGTGGCAAAATCTGCCCCTCACACTATCATTCTCTCCATACGTAAAACCATTTCAACCTACTGTACAAAAGAATCCCTGTATCCCACCTTAACCGTACTCCTAGCACGCCTGGTGGCCGTGATCGTTAAGGCGTCAAGTCCATATGGTCTGGCACCGTGGTCGGCCGGTTCGAAACCCGTTGGTCGAAAAACCTTTACCGTCACAATATTGACCGGTAGGGTAGGAGAGGTGGTGGTATACATTTTCTAATCACTAGACTGCATGCAAAGAGCCTCGATTTACCGAGCTCGATAGTTGCAGTCGCTTAAGTGCGGCCAGTATCCAGTAATCGGGAGATAGTGGGTTCGAATCCCACTGTCGGCAGCCCTGAAGATGGTTTCCCGTGGTTTCCCATTTTCACAACAGGCAAATTCTGGGGCTGTACCTTAAATAAGGCAACGACCGCTTCCTTCCACTCGTAGCCCTTTCCTATCACATCGTCGCCATAAGACCTATCTGTGTCGATGCACAACTTGCAAGAGATTGGATTCTATTCCAAACCTCTCCACAGTGTTCATATGCAGTGAGGGCATACGACGCTGTTTGTGGTGATTCATCCGTCGGATAAGGGACGTAAGGCTTCGTGTTATTCGATGGGAGCAGGCTACGTGCTGACACCGAATTTCGCCCTCTTCCTACCTCATTACCATCATCCCACAACCCTCATGGGCGTCAAAAAGAAAGACCTGCACTAGGCGAGCCGAACATATCCTCGGCACTAAAAGTCATACGAGAAATAAATAAATAAATAAATAAATAAATAAATAAATAAATAAATAAATAAATAAATAAATAAATAAATAAATAAATAAATAAATAAATAAATAAATAAATAAATAAATACCGTACTCCTAATGTATTTACATCTTATTGTATTTTCCCCGTTACACTACACCACGAATTAAGTCATTAAAAAGAAAAAGAAACCTATTATTATTATTATTATTATTATTATTATTATTATTATTATTATTATTATTATTATTATTATTCTAGTACCTTGTAACTGCCCACACTGCTCCATACAGCACTGCAGATATCCCCAAAATACTGTATTGTGCAATATGCTCTTCAGGCTACACCTTCCTTTCTTGTCACACAACACACCACCCAATTGCCTCCAGTTCAGATGGTGGTGGTGATTATTGTTTTAAGAGGAAGTACAACTAGGCAACCATCCTCTATGTAACACTAATTAGAGGGTAAAAATGGAAGGGAACCGACACTTCGAAAAATGGAGATAGGCCAAAGGAAGACAAGGGCCACGAAGGGCATGAAAATGAAAGACTCCCTAGGCATCCATACGTAATACCGTCGGGGTCGGGAAAGAACAAGAGTTAACCAAGGGAGCCTCCAGTTCAGCCACCCACATCGGACTCTACGCTGTGTCTCATTCCTTGATCCCCTTCAACAGTTGATACACCCACCAAATTCTCATCCTTAGATTTTATGACACTGTCTTCTCTCTTCATGATCATATACTTTCTGCTCTGCTTATATTCATGCCTCGCTCTTCCATCGCTTTTCTCCATTATTCCAATTTATGTTAGAGAATAATATCGAGCTTAAAAGTGTACGTTAAAGAGATATAAGGTCTTAATTAAGTCGGAACGTTCATTATAAAGAGAGCAAAAAGGCAAGAAAAGCTATCCCCGTATAGTCCACCAAGATCCTTGGAGGAAGGGAAAATAAAAACTGTAAGGTTTTCTTGACTTCCTGCCGGAGAATCAACATCGCATCCTTCCGGGATAATTGAGTACACCTTCACTGCTTCGACAAGGTAGATATATATTAGAGCAAGAGGTATACATTACAGTTAATATCTACTAGAATTAGGAGCTGCCTGGCCGAGGCTCGGTTCGCCCGGAAGGATGTTAATTCGATTCCTTTTCAGGAAGTCGAAATATTTAAGGAACAAGATATTCACTTCCGGAGATAAATAAATTATTTATTTAATCTGGCGAAGTTAGGGTCATCCGTGCCTGTCTTATACTTAACCCACATTTAGTAATTTTGAGAAATATACAAAATAATTGAAAAATATTAATAATACGTCAACTATCACTGATATTAAGCTAGGTGGTGTTGATGATGATAAAATAAATCACATAATAATAATAATAATAATAATAATAATAATAATAATAATAATAATAATAATAATAATAATAATAATAATAATAATAATAATAAAGGCTCAGGTGTTAAAGCAAAGTGATTTTACCCGAAATGCGAAAAACAACTTTGAATTATGGGTTCCTGGACCCGTTTCAAACATTTTATATTGCATATAAATGCATATTTCGGCCATTGCTTTGAAAATATTTTTTATTTCAGTGATATAATATCATACTTGGTTATATTCTGAGCATTTTTCTTTAAACTGAAGCATCGTTTTTAACAAGGTACACGTTATCTACGTCGAGTTTCAAATACAGAATTACAAAATACTGTTAATTCCTGGGCAAAGGCAGTCGGGAGTATAGCTAACTACTCTAACACATCAAGTGCCGAGGTTATGGATAGTGGAAGCCTTTACCTTCTACCCCTCCAAGGGCTTTCACGACTTGTACGGAGATGACTTTCCTTTTGCTACTAAAGTAGGTTTTACTATAGTATTCAGTCCAGATATTTTGGCATTTAGAGAATACCTTCAAAACCTCAGAAATCACCTAATCAAAAACTGAGAACACTATACGGACGAATTATTAACTTGCATTACATTGTATATTTTGTCAATTTTTGTAACCCAATCATTTTATGAAATATAAGTAGAAAAATAACAGTTTCTTGGAAAACTACGAATTTCTTTGAACTCTTATAAATGTTCCTGATCTGTCTAATAATAAACACAGAACTTGACAGCTTTTATAAATAAAGAAGTCAAATCTACTGACACAAGCATTTCGAATGTCAGCTTTCACCCAATAAGTCACTGATATGTAGTGCGTGCTTCAGACACATACAGCTCAGTTAGCTGGGTGGCCTAAGTAACCTGTGCTTCGAAGAAGTTTTCTTTTCTTGCTATGTGCTTTACGTCGCACCGACACAGGTAGGTCATATGTCGACGATGGGATAGGGAATGCCTAGGAGTGGGAAGGAAGCGGCCGTGGCCTTAATTAAGGTACAGCCCCAACATTTGCCTGGTGTGAAAATGGGAAACCACGGAAAACCATCTTCAGGGCTGTCGACAGTGGGATTCGAACCCACTATCTTCCGGATGCAAGCTCACAGCTGCGCGACACTAACCGCACGGCCAACTCGCCCGGTCTTCGAAGAAACAGATTTTTCAGTCTACACATTCGAAATGTCGGCTATCTCTCTGCTTTACCTGTACAGCGGGACGGTATAATGTGAAGGTGAAAGCGTAATGAGATGAAGAGTATCGTAAACAAACAGAGCAATTTCTTTACCGTGTAGAACCATAGTATATACAAAACATACTGGCGGAAAAAATATCCAAACACCATGAAATAAGGAATGTAGAGTTCAGAAATTTTGGCAATATATTTATCGACATAATATATTTAATTGATTAAAGGTAAAAAAACTACAGGTTAAAATCCGCGCGAGAAAAGCCATCGCAAATGTGCCATGCTGGTCCATTTATAACCGGTGTAATCGCCTGACTGTTGAATACAGGCATGGAAACGTGCATGCATTGTGTCCTACAGGTGCCAGATGTCAGCATGTGGGATGGGATCCCATGCCTATTGCACTTGGTTGGTCAATACAGGGACTGTTAATGCCGGCTGTGGATGACGCTGGAGTCGGGCAGGCTAAGGGAACATGTCGACATTCTGTATAGCACGTTGGCTTATAACAGCGGCACGGGTTGCGTGGATTATCCTGTTGGAAAGACCCCCGGATATGCTGTTCATGGATGGCAACACAACAGGTCAAATCACCAGACGGACGTACACATCTGCAGTCAGGGTGCGTGGGATAATCACGAGAGTGGTCCTGCTGTCATAGTAAATTCCTCCCCAGACTAAGAACTACCGGTGTACGACCAGTATGTCGACGCCGCAGCAGGTAGAATGCAGGCGCTCGCCTGGCCTCCTCCTAACCAACAAACGGCCATCACTGGCACCAAGGTAGAACCGGCTTTCATCGGAAAACACAACGGACCTTCACCCCATCCTCCAATGAGCTCTCCCTTGACACCACTGAATTCGCAGACGGCGGTGATTTGGGGTAAGTGGAATGCACGCCGCAGCGTGTCTGGCAAGGAGCTGTCCTTCAAGTAACCGATTTCGAACAGTTCGTTGAGTCGCTGTGGTGAAAACTGCCACTCGAATTGCTGCTGCAGACTCACTCCATTGCGCCACAGCCATACGCCGAATACGGCGGTCCTCCCTCCCGGAGGTGCCACGGTGACGTCCGGAGCCCGGTCTTTTTGCGGTCTTCTCGTGACCACTGCTGCCAGCACGCATGCACAGTGGAGACTTCCCTGGCAAGTCGTTATGCAATAGTGCGGAAGGAATGTCCACCTTCACGTAGCACTAATATAGAGCCTCGTTTAAACGCAGTGAGCTGTTGATACTGACCTCTTCGTCGTCGTAAAGGCATTCTTGACCCACTCAAGTCACTCCGTTCAATCTCACGGGTAACTAACGCTCTTACACAGTACAGCCTACTTTTAAAGCAAATCTGATGTGCAACGTCTTGGGGCCGCAACTAGCGCCACGTTAATGCGATTTGCGGGAAATGTGAATAAATGTAATATTTCAGATGTATAAATACGCTATCAACCTTCGATAATCTAGCACAACCCCTTCTTGGTGTTCGGATATTTTTTCCACCAGTGTATGTTTAAAAATCCCACTCCCCTGTTCCACACGCCTCATAACGCTTTCCTACCCACTCAACAGCATGAGGGGTATGGTGATATTCTCACTTACTGTCCAAATCCTTCGCAGAATTCATCTCTACTTTGCAGGCAATGTTGCGTAAATTATGTCACGCATGTATCCTACTAGAAGAAATCCATTTCTTGGAATATCCCATACACTAACAGCATAGCCACCATTTCATTGTTGCTATAACGTCCCTGTTCCATTCAATAGCACACAACGTGCATCCGAAATGTTTATTAATGCTGTAGAGTTAGCAAAGACATAATGCGAACAAATATCCCTCCCCTCACGAACAATGCTTTTACCCCCATCTAGCGAGTTGTAGGAAGACCAGCAGCATTAGCCATGCGTCAGAGAACATCATCCCGATGCACAGTTACAGCAGAGAGTTTGCCGCCATATCGGGAGTCTGGACTGAACGTCTACTCCTCCGAAGCACCTGTTACTTTAGGCGAAACACCATACTGAGCTGTTTGAATCGAAAGCATGCGATACTAAACATAACTCATATGTAATATTTACCTATCCTAGAATCGACAGACAAACAAGAAAGTAAAAACAGTCGAAACCGTTTAAATCGGCATCGCTTTTAACGACGTATTGGATATAACGGCGAAATCTAATGGTCCCGTTTGAATTCTATATAAACACCATATTTAAAACATCGCTTAGTACGACATCAGTTATTGCGACATATCGCATAAAACGACGTATTTTATCACAATTTCGGATAATTTTATCGGCTATAACGTCCAATGATATATTTTTTTAAATGTAATGTATTTTGGGATTACTGAAAACACTGTAACGCTCATTATCGGAGACTTCAAATCAGTCTGTCAAATATTCAAGGCAAGCATCGCTGTGAAGACGTCGCAAAAGAAACTGAAAATGTTTAATATTGGACAAAAGTCACACATAATTTGGCAAGTGGAAATTGGGGAAACAGGCGTAATATCGCGAGGGAATTGGGTGTATAACACAGAACGATTTTTACAATTAAGAAGAACAGAGAAAAAATGCAGTCTCTTCTCTAATATTTAAAAAAATCAAGCGGGCCAGATCATCTGGGCACAAAGATAGTGAGGAATCTTTACTCCGAGCGTTTAAGCAGCAAAGAAATAATGTGCCGATCAATGGACCTGTTCAAGGGAAAGCCAATGAAATTCCTCTCACTTCCACTCCACAAATATTATACTGTACTGTAAATAGAGTACTAATGTCAATTACTTTGTTTTGTAGTTTTAACTTAACATTATGGTAATTAACCATGTAAATGTGCAGCCTAAAACTTATAGATATTACATTTTTAATTAAAAAAATAAAACAGTTTGTGCGACCATCGGCTATAACGACAGTTGAATGGCGGTCCCTTCGGAGTCGTTATAATCGAGTTCGACTGTATTTCGATTTAATTTCTTGAAAACAATGGTACACGACTCGCAAATAGCTGCGTAATGATTATCATATGATTTCACTGAGGGGCAGAGGATACTGTGCAGAGCAAAGGAATCTTGCGACAACTACAATAGAAAACTGACGAATGTAACAAATGAGTGGCCATCGTTTCACACAATGATGAGATATTTGTGAGTAGAACGTATGAAACCCGAAGGCATTCATCGATAGATCGTGTCTGTGTAGAGGGGTGAAAATGATATCATAATTTTCGCCGGAGTTCAAACGCTAAAATTCGAAAAAAAATAAGTTTCTCCCACTAAAACGTCAGAATTTCCCAATCAAATTAGCATATCGTTTGTTAAGAAACTCATACTAAATACACGATATTTTCGAAGTTATCGAGTACCTAACAAGGAATACTTTTTTACTTGCTCTACATTTCCGAAATAGTATCTGTCATGGTGGTTCCAAATTATATGTAGGATAAAGTCATTATTTACGTGCGTGTCATCGTTGTAACAGGTAGAGTGTAGAAAGTTACTTGATTTTTGTTTGTTATTTACATAGTTTTTCCTTTTGTGGTCTAACATCGCGCTGAAATAGGAGGTTTTCCGAAACACTGGGGCGGAAAAGGGTACAATTAAGGCACAGTCCATTTACTTGGTGTGAAAATGGGAACCCAGGGAAACCATATTCAAGGCTATCGACGGCGGGGTTCGAATTTACAATCTCTTGAATGCAAGCTTACAGTTAAACGATCTGCACCACGTAGCCTGCACTTCTCTAGTTCTGTAAGTTCCAAATGCCTCATCTTGAACTTATAGAAATTATTAGTTATCAGCAATGAATTAAAAATTTCTGGTTTCAGTTTACTCGATTTGCTTCAGTAAGGCACATCATAGAAAACATCGTTGTGTGTCTACATTTGAACGTTACAGCGTTAATACTATTTTAAGAGTCCCAATATTTTGAGAAATTAGTTTTTCCTCAAAATGCTTCACCAGTGATAATTTACAAAGAGTCCCTTCATTTCGAGATAAATTCAGATATGATGCTCACTTTTTTACAATTTACTTCGCGTCGCCCCGACACACATAGGTCTCATGGCGACGATGGGATAGAAGAGCTAGGAGTGGGAAGGAAGCGGCCGTGGCCTTAAGTAAGGTACAGCCTGGTGTGAGAATGGGAAACCATCTTCATGGCTGCCGACAGTAGGGTTCGAACCCGCTATATCCTGAATGCAAGCTCACAGCTGCGAGCCCCTAACAGCGTGGCCAACTCGCTTAGTCATATCATGCTCAATATCTCAACATTAGAGAAAATGAAGCTAAGCTGCTGCGCGTAATGGCATTCCTCTGTGATACAATTGCATACATATTAAAATCTGAACTTCGACGATAAAAGGTGCTCAAGTATCCTTTGAATAGGGTCGAAAGATTGAGATAGCTACTACTAAAATGCTTTCATTCCTCCTCTGAGGGGAGGCTATCGCCGTCTCTCAGATCAGGGAGATATGATACGGAACTGTTCCGGTTTTTGACTTAGTGCAGAAGAATGAAAAACCATTCCCAGGACAGCCGGCGGTGAGGAAGAGCCCCTCCCGGTCTCCTAAATGCAGAGGCGTAGAGCCACGAAAGAGCCGCAGCCACCCCTGCTCTGCTCATTTGGTCGGTCGGAGTGCTGAACCGTCGAACCACGGACCAGCCGTGGCCACCTATAGGCCGAAGACCATTCTGCAACTGCAGACGTTGAGAGAGGTGAATTTCGGAGGTGGCATTCATCAATGTAAGACGTATATATTTGTAATAAAAGTAGTCGGAGGAGCTACTGCTTCTGTCCGGTTTTCTTGTGCTCTATTGGTCGAAACACATTTCTCAGTTTGTAAGCAGGTCGGGCGCAATCAAGTTAATTTCGATCGTGGTATGGATTGGCTAAAGCTGAAGCAGTCATTCGTGGTTGAAACAATAGTGCACTATGTGTTACTTCAACCAATTCATGAGCCCATGTTGTTGTTATCCGCGTGGAGTTAGCTGCCTCAGAAAACGATCAGCAGTACCAGGGAACTGTTTTCCCCTCAATGATTTTAATTAATTAATTAACCTCAGGTGTATGTCAGTCTAACTTCAAAATGGCCACATACACGGGCTACAAGCTGGTAACTCATATATAGTCCAGCAGTTTTTGAAGAAAATTGCTGGATTTGATGGACAAGGATTCACGAATTTAAAACGGATTTGAAAAGCCTAATCCTCGTTAGGATAATCATGGAGCTATCTGTTTCGGATATAAGGTGATATGTTTTTAGTAAACGGTAAGTTAGTAGGACCCATTGAAGTCGGAAAATAATGTCCTTTATCGAAGAAGGCAATCAATCATCTTTCGGTATTATAAATAACTAGCTGATGTACCCGTGCTTCGCTACGGGATTCTCAGGAAGACTGACTTTCCTAACTGAATTCAACATGGGTCATTACAAAAACGTCAGTAGGAATGTAGCGATTGAAAGCAATGTTATATAAAATACTCGATCAAATGAAAAACTGCACACTTTCTCACTTTCAACGAACAGTACTACAGTGCCGATCTAACAGTCCAAAGTTCCAGAACTGGATTAACCAGGTCGCAGACTGCCGTGAACACTCCTCTGTCATTATTCCGTTAAATATGCACACTACTCATTCCAACCAGTGCCTCAGAGTAGGGATTGAATAGCTCGAATGCTATGATGAACCAGTGTATTACGTACCAGTAATATCAGAAAATGTATGAACCAGAGGAATGGCATGCTAAAGAAGAAAGTTATCTAACTCCCCAGCTACTTCCTGCCAATATACAGGCAGGCTGTTACACTCGGTACGACCAGGCGAGTTGGCCGAGTGGTTAGAGGCGCGCAGCAGTGAGCTTGCATCCGGGAGTTAGTGGATTCGAACCCCACTGCCGGCATCCCTGAAGATGGTATTCCGTGGTTTCCCATTTCACACCAGTCACAACAGACTGTACCTTAATTAAAGCCTAGGCCGCTTCCTTCATATCCCTATTCCTTTCGTATCCCATCGTCGCCATAAGACCTACCTGTGTCGGTGCGACGTAAATAAAATTTTAAAAACCTCGGCACGCTGCAGTAATCCTATCTATCGGGGATGAGTGGAAACAGAAGACAAAAAGCACATCACAACAAACAATGGTCAATGTAATGTTATTGTTGATAAAGTTTATGAGCTTTCTATATTGCAGGCCTTCACATTAGTTTTCTTTCGACTCTGTGATATTAGGGCGCCTAAAAAAATTATTTTTATCGTAGACTGTAGTTATTCTCAGACTTTACATACCTATTTTCACTAAATTCTGTTTACCCATTTTCTCGTGACTCGGCGCTGATATGACTTAGTAACAAAAATCCAAATTCATTAAATATCTCTGTGATTATATGCGGTACGGTAACAATGTATAAGACATAAGTGATCGGAAATTTAATAACTTCTTACATAACTACTACTAAATTACGACATAACTAAAATTATGTTAGTTACGTAGTATTTATCGATACCTGCCTACCAGGTATCCCTTGAGAACCTTATTTGAGAAATAAATAAATAACTTATTTGAGAATTACATTTCAGGCCTTCCCCTAAACTACCATTTTAATCAGAGTGAATAAAATTATTGATGGCCTAGATTATAGAGACTTATTCCCCGACTTTGCATACCAATTTTCGTGAAGATACGACCACTAATATAATAAATATTTGAGAATTAAATTTTAGGCCTTCCCCTAAACTACCAGTTTTCTCAGCGTGAATACAATTATTTATGGCCTAGATTATATCGACTTATTACCTCGACCTTGCATACCGATTTTCATTAAGACGCGGCCACTAATAACATAAATATTTGAGAATTAAATTTCAGGCCTTCCCTAAACTACCATTTCACTCGGCGTGAATAAAATAATTTATAGCCTAGATTGTAGCGGTTTATCACCCGACTTTACATTCCGATTTTCATTAAATTCTCTTCAGCCGTTTTCTCGTGATGCGTGTACATACATACATACAGACAGACAGACAGACAGACAGACAGACAGAAATTACGGAAAAGAAAAAAATGCATTTCCTTGTTACTGTGGACATGACCGATACAGAAATACCATTCTTTTCAAATTCTGAGCAATGTACAGACAAAACTCTTATTTTATATATATAGATATTTTTAAGCAGTTTTAACACCGTGTTGTACTATAGTGTTTCTCGTCGACGGTGAGATAAGAAAGGGCGAGAACTGATGTAGCCATGGTGTAATTTAAGCACAGCCCTAGAATTTGCCTGCTGTGAACATTGAAAACCACAACAATAAAACACAGATGCAGACATACCGAAAATAGTGCTCGAACTCACTGTCTCTCGAACGAAAGCTTACAGCAACAAGGTTCGCACCGCGCAGCCTACTAGATCGACGATAGTCTAAAGGAAGAATGAACCGAATGTAGCTGAAGGTTGTTTGGATGGTTGGTTGGTTGGTTGATTGATTGATTGATTGATTGATTGATTGATTGATTGATTGATTGATTGATTGGTTAATTAACTGAAACACTATACACGTCACCTCGTAGCGTCGTTGCACCTGAAAAAAAGCGCCTTGTGAAGGTATTGTTTGGAGAGATTCTGACCCGCAAAACGCATCAGTTCTATCACTAAGGATAAAGGCCACTACACACAGAAAGCTAAGCTAAGCTAAGCTAATCTAAGCTAAGCTAAGCTACGCAACCCAACGAAAAAACTCGCTGTAATGAAGTTGTATGGAATGGCACACAGAGACTGCTATGCTAAGCTACGCTAACCTACGCAATGCCAAGCTAAGTTTTACAGATCGTCAAGGAGGCAATTTTAACAGCTGTAGCAGGCTTTACGCATGCACACAATCATTTTTTTGCCCGGCATATAGCTAAGAGCCGTTTCACGTTTCTTGAATTATCTCATTTTCAATTAATCACCATTTCCATGCAATACTCGAATGGAGTTATGAAATTTACCATGAATTATTCTCCTTCCAGGTTTACGTTTGTATACAGAATAATCCCCTCGTTCTGTTTCTTTCTCTTTCTTCATCTCCCATGACGTCCGACTCGTTGGCTGAATGTTAAGCGTACTGGCCTTCGGTTCAGAGAGTCCCGGGTTCGATTTCCGGCCGGGTCGGGGATTTTAACCTTCATTGGTTAATTCCAATAGCCCAGGGGCTGGATGTTTGTGATGTCCCCAACATTCCTGAAAACCACACACCACACATAACACTATCCTCCACCACAATAACACGCAGTTACCTACACATGGCAGGTGCCACCCACCCCCATCGGAGGGTCTGCCTTACAAGGGCTGCACTCGGCTAGTAACAGCCACACGAAATTATCATCATCTCCCATGACAGCGGCCAATAAAGAAAGCCTCCTCCTCAATCAATCCGCCATCTTTGAACGGCTTCCTGGTACAGGTTAGTTTAGCGTTCTATTCGTGACATAGCACAACATATGGTTAGCGTCCTGGCCTTTGATCCAGAGAGTCTCGGGTTCGATTCCCGGCTGGGTCGGGGAATTTAACCTTAATTGGTTAATTCCAATGGTTCGGGGGCTGAGGGTGTGTGGCGTATTCACCATCAGAAATCATCCTAGGTCATCTTCACAGACATGCAGGTCGCCTAATAGGCCGTCTACGAGAAAAAGACCCGCATCAGGCCTCCCCGGAGCTAATCTAAGCTAAGCTAAGCTACGCAACCCAACGAAAAAACTCGCTGTAATGAAGTTGTATGGAATGGCACACAGAGACTGCTATGCTAAGCTACGCTAACCTACGCAATGCCAAGCTAAGTTTTACAGATCGTCAAGGAGGCAATTTTAACAGCTGTAGCAGGCTTTACGCATGCACACAATCATTTTTTTGCCCGGCATATAGCTAAGAGCCGTTTCACGTTTCTTGAATTATCTCATTTTCAATTAATCACCATTTCCATGCAATACTCGAATGGAGTTATGAAATTTACCATGAATTATTCTCCTTCCAGGTTTACGTTTGTATACAGAATAATCCCCTCGTTCTGTTTCTTTCTCTTTCTTCATCTCCCATGACGTCCGACTCGTTGGCTGAATGTTAAGCGTACTGGCCTTCGGTTCAGAGAGTCCCGGGTTCGATTTCCGGCCGGGTCGGGGATTTTAACCTTCATTGGTTAATTCCAATAGCCCAGGGGCTGGATGTTTGTGATGTCCCCAACATTCCTGAAAACCACACACCACACATAACACTATCCTCCACCACAATAACACGCAGTTACCTACACATGGCAGGTGCCACCCACCCCCATCGGAGGGTCTGCCTTACAAGGGCTGCACTCGGCTAGTAACAGCCACACGAAATTATCATCATCTCCCATGACAGCGGCCAATAAAGAAAGCCTCCTCCTCAATCAATCCGCCATCTTTGAACGGCTTCCTGGTACAGGTTAGTTTAGCGTTCTATTCGTGACATAGCACAACATATGGTTAGCGTCCTGGCCTTTGATCCAGAGAGTCTCGGGTTCGATTCCCGGCTGGGTCGGGGAATTTAACCTTAATTGGTTAATTCCAATGGTTCGGGGGCTGAGGGTGTGTGGCGTATTCACCATCAGAAATCATCCTAGGTCATCTTCACAGACATGCAGGTCGCCTAATAGGCCGTCTACGAGAAAAAGACCCGCATCAGGCCTCCCCGGAGGCACAACATAGCTTGGCATTGCTTAGCATACTGCAGCTTATCTTAGCTTTCTGTGTGTGATGGCATTAAGAATCCTGTGAGGGGAATCATACAATATTGAACTTCAAACGACAGAACCTTTCCAGCAAGATCACTATTACGAAATATTTCACATAGCGGTTCTTCAGGATGCAACGGCCATAAATTTCATACAACCGATAGGTATTGTCATCCTAGGAAAAAACAAGGAATAAATAAACATTTTGTCATTCATTTAGCAGACTGAGCTAACTTAACATTAGTTTCCCCAATTCCTCGGTGTATGAGTTATTGGAAAGGCATGTCTTCAATAAACTATGTCATTCAGCACAGTGGCCATGTTTTATTCTAAACAGAATGAATTATATGTCTCGCTACTCAATAAACAGTTTTTGTAACTCGGCAATAAATCGTGAAGCTGAGTGATGAATATTTCAGAGCCGAGTGGCTTAAACAGCTATGATTGAAAATACTCTGACACTGTTCTAGTTTAATCATGATTAATAACATACCGATGGTGATGCAGACAACACAGAAAGGCCTTTTCAAAACCACTCACCTGAAAACAAAAGAAGATAATTAGATATATGTGACATTAACACCAAAATAAATAAGTTTATAACCAAAAATTGTTATTTCAAGGATAATACCGTCAAGATCATTTGCCCATTTTAAGGAGCCAAAGGCACTTATTCAATAATTAAGAATTAATAATTAATTAATTAATTAAGAATTAAGAACTAGCTGGATTGAGAAGAAAACTAATGAAGCAGTGCTTAGAGAAATAAACACCCAGAGACATTTAATAACAACGATAAAAAGGAGAAAAGCGTCAGTTTTCGGTCACATTCTCCGGCATAATAACTTCATAAAGAACTTGTTCGAAGGCAAGGTGATGGGAAAGAAAGGCAGAGGGAAACCACGGAAGAAGATCATTGAAGAGGTAGTTGAGATGATGGGATGCCAAGGTTATGGAGAGATGAAAAGGATCGCAGAGAGAAGAGATCAATGGTTGCAGCGACAAGGCGAAGCCTTTAGATAATGATGATGATGATGATGATGTTTACGACGGAATGCACAGTGTTTCAAAAAGATAAATTATACATAATTGCAAGAATACGAACATAAGTAACTTGGAGCAAGATGATACTAAAATTTGTGATATTTGAATCCAATTATTTTCAGTTTCGATTAGTTTAGTTTTCGAATAAATAAATTTAAATTTTCAGGTATAATCTGTTATAACAATCTAAGTTTTCATTTTCATGATTTTATATACTTCCTTAGCATGCATTAGTTCCGGTAGACTGAAGAACCTAACAGTTATAAATTGAGTCGAAAATGAAAAGGAGTGGATTCAGATATCACCAAAGAATCCAGACCTTTCGCCAGTGTTCTCACCTACATCTACCGGCAATCATTCTGTTACTTCTAACTTATGAGCAAGATATTCTGAATTCACCCAGCTTTCGCTCTCGTACAACAAAATCGGTCTGAAAACAGACCGATGTAAAGATAATTTGTTCGAGAACTTGCTTTTTTCTTACAGAAGATCGTTATTCGCAACTGCGAGCTCACTGCATTAGCTTTACTGCACCTCGAGTCAATGTCGCTCTCTGGGGGTAATAAACTTCTTAAATACAGGTAGACCTCGTTATATGCGATAGTTATGTTACGCGGAATTGCGGCGCATACCGAATTCGCGTAAATCGAGAGCCATTTTATATGTAAAATATAGGGTTAGGTTTCCGTTTACTCGCATATTAAGTTTAAAATAGCTGAGATTCTTACTATTTTCACACACAAAGTAGCCAGTATGTTTCTGAAATGCATTTTAATGCAAATTTTATATAAACTTATATTTTTAACACTAAAGCACAATAATAAACTAAATTTGGCATACAAGCTCTTGGATTTAGCTTCAATAGCATCTCTATAGAGAGGCATGTGTTGGTTGAGGTTGGTTGTGATGCTCAATCCAATCCATTATTTCCATCGCTTCCGAACGAGATTTGGTCACTGTAAACCACTTAAGTTAGTAGAAGATTGAGCAGTTTTTCGAATTGATTTCTCATTGCCACGAATAGTTCTCACAGTGGATTCAGTAAGTCCCAAAGCACGCTGAATATCAACAATACGCTCACCTTCTCATAGCCATCCAACACTTTTAACTTTGTTTCTATGAATACGAGTTTGGTAAACTTCACAGCTCTACTGACCGAAACTGATGATTCACGTCTCGTCAAATACGACAGAACATACGCTTGCTCCGTTTAACCTTGGCGCGCGACGTAGTGTACGTTACACAGTTCGGCATGCATGTCTGTACCCGCCTTAAGGCATTACAGCTTCCATGTACTGTTAACAGATGGCAGGACTAGACTTAAAACCAAAATCGCGTATATGCGAAATCGCGGGTATCGAATCCGCGTATAACGGGGTTTAGTTGTACATAGAATAAACAACCTGTTCAAGTCATATTCCGTACATGGAATTCAACCCTCTTAGGTTTCTTTCCTACTCACATTACCTTATTCTTGGAACGCTAATTTTCATATCACATGTCGTATCACATTTTTCATATCACATATGACATATTTCTTATTTGAAAGAACATCATCAGATTTTATCAAATCACACTCAAAAATATTTAGAAATATATAAACATTGATGATTAAATTATTTTGAAATCCATAAATAACCGAAACTTGGAACTTATATTAATGAAGTCCTCACTTCTCTCCACTCGAGCATAGAATGCAATGAGGTGTAATCAGTATTGCCAACCCTAAAAGCAACGAAAACGGTACCCGAGATAAAAATTAACCCTATTTCCGGCGGCAGGATCGTACAATACTATTTATAAATGTTATGGCTTTGTTATGTACATGATAATTTTCACTCTTTTCACAGATTATTTTGTCTACATATTTTACTCGTAAACCAAGCGATAAATTGTTATTTATAATAATAATAATAATAATAATCTACAAAACAGAAAAAAATAAGTCACCGATATGTCATTCATCAAAAGTGAAGCTGTCAGTTTCATCCTAAAAAGGGACGTTGTACCTTTCTGCTGCTTGTGATTTTGTGCTCGAACTGTTGAGAAAACATCCTGTGATGGCCTTGAACATTGTTTTTAGTTGGTGCAAAACTCTCGGATGTGGATCCATCGTTTTGTACACTCTTACTGGTTAGATCACACGCATTAATTGTCGACATAATTCATTTCTGTTTTTCACTTTACTTTGATTTTACCGAACACTCCCTCACAATCGGCACTCGAGTACGGTAAAGATAAGGCAGAGAGAGCAAGTTGAGAGAGATTTTTTAAAGGAAATCTCGTCAGAATATTCTGTGGAACTTCAGAAAGTGGCCCCAAAATTTGTCTCGTTTGGTGTAGTAATATCACAAAAATTATTGACGTGAGAAGTGAGAGGAAACAGGAGACAGAAAACATTGTAATTTCCCTTGTCATTAAGGTCTATTAAAGACAGCTTTTTACTGAAAAACGCATTTCACAACAAAATGTCACAAGACCGTATATAAAGCGTACGGTCGAAGAGTCGGGCCATACACCGTACGGGAAGGGCAAAATACCGTATTTGTACGGCCCAGGCCGTACGGATGACAGCACTGGGTGTTAGCACTTTCGTTGGCCAGTTAGCAGTTAATTAAGTTATTTCTTTTTCAGGTATAATTCTGTTATCATATTTTTTCCTTTTCAGTTAATTCATAAGCTTATTTATAAATTAGTTTCGGCAGATTCAAGAACCTAACATTTATAAATTCAATGAGAAAAGGGTACTCAAAATGAGAAGACAGGGGTTAAGTTTATTCCCAACCGATGAAACTTAACGCGTAAACAGGCTTCGGTGGTAGGGTCATGTAAGGCGAATGGAGGAGGGCAGTTTGCCTTGGAGAATCACGGTCTCGGCCATGGAGGGTATGAGATATAGAGAGAAGCCAAGGCGACGATATTTAGTCTCAGCTAATAAACATTTAATGATAAGAGGCATGGAACCGTTGCAAACAGAGGATTTTTAGAGGTAGAGGCGATTACTTAATGATCAACTAGAGGATCTGTGCTGCTTCACAGCATTCGTTATAAATAGGTCAGATAACTCGTCTTGATACGCCTGTCGTATTCATATTGTTTTGCCTGCCCCTTTCAATGGTTTTATGAACACGCAGTTGTTCGTAGTCATGACATCATCATGTCGTCTGTTTGGTAAAATCTATCCGTATTTTCACTTTTTTATCCTACAGTTATTGATGTAAGGCTTGGTATTGTGACGTAGAAGGCAATGGTATTTTTCATCGCAGTTCTTCCATATAGAACGGTTGTTTTGTGAGCTCATAGGTCTGCCTCAGATGAGCGTTCTTTGCCAAGCAAAGAGCTTTTTTAACATGCATGGCCTTCACTCTTTCTAGTGTAGCTAGGTTATCCTTCGACTGGAGCTTCCATATAATGTCTAAGACGAATGTCGTGATGGGGTCGTTTGTACATAGACTTTTTTCTCTTAGCAGCATGTAAGTTATTAGGAACGCTCTGCCATCTTTTGAATATATTTGGAAGCTGGGAAAGGTTAGAGAATCAGAGTATCTAGCAGGGAACAGTATTCTTCCGCGATCAGAGTAAGTGTATACTCTCCGGCTTTGCAGGAAGTAATCAAACATGGCTACATACAGTGACATTACTAAGGATTAAAATCATATATATAAGAAGAATAATGAAAGTGATAGACGCTTAGCAACCTTGGTTCAAAATGTATTGCGGGTTAGGGTAAGCCTTCACCTGCAAGTACTGGAGTGATCATTTAATGATTTGATTTTATGACTACTCAAAGTTGGCTGAACTTGTAGACCTATCAATGCTTGATGATTCACTGTCAGGTAATTCCGGAGAAAACAAAGCAAAAATGAAGCAAATCGGTTCAGTAGAATAGGCGAACGGATTTGCCAAAGCTGTTTCTAGTAAACTAACGTCTTAAGACGGCCGGCGACGGGATGAATTACTTTCCGATCGTGTGGGCCGTGGCGAATTGGGTTAGTAGCTCCCAACGTTTCACCGAAAACCTCACCTAACTTCTCAAGGGCTCTGCTCCTGCTGAAGGTCAAAAGTAGACTACAAATAATTTCTCCTTAATTCAGAGAGGATTATAGACTGAGCGTTGAAAGTTCGGGGTAAAGTTGGGGGATTCCGATCAAGGAGGCAACTTCGATCACGACTTTCATTCAAAAACGAGAATGAGAACAATGTTCTGTTTAGGGTGGCCAACTCTAAACTTTCAAATGGAGGTCAAATTCTTAATAAAAGGAGAACTTTTCATAAAAATGGAGGACGAATGGAATTTTAATTTTTAAATACAACGTTCATTATTACATACCATATTACTGCTATGCTGATATAGATGCTCAAAATTGTAGCCATTCTTTGCTGATACTTATCGACTGCACCAACTTTCGACAGCAAAGATGAATTGTTTTCTTGTAATAAATACACTTAAGAAAATGGAAATTGCAACACCATGAAGGCATTGGTCGTTTGTGTTGATTTTCAAGATATGGAACGATGCCACATATGTATGTAAACGATCAAAGTTTCAGACCCATTGGACTGTTGCTATTGGTCTCCCCACGTGATTAGTCGCGGAGGAATCAACTCCAGTATACGGACTCTGGTGTAGCGTAGTTGACTTGCAGTCTGTGCAGTGAAGTGTTCCCCGTCAAACATGCCTCGACGACAGAGAAGAGCACGCTATCAACAACTGTCGCCGTTTGAGAGGGCTCGGATAATTGGGCTGTGTGAGGCTGTATTATCGCTAAGGACTGTCGCTGCACGTGTTGGCCGACAGGCATCTACGATACAACGTGTATGGCAGCAGTGGTCAAATTAAGATATCCACACTCGTAGACCTGGCACAGGCCGAGCGCGACAGACAACTCTGAGAGAGGATCACCGCATCATTCGGATGGCCCGGATGGAATCCCATGCAACAGCAGCGCAAATTCGAGCAGCTGTGGCACTCCACGTTACACAACAAACAGTTTGTAATCGCCTGCGTGCAGCTGATTTACGAGCCCGTGTCCCTGCAGAAGGTGTTCCATTGACCCCACAACAACGACGTGTAAGGCTGGCCTGGTATCAAGAGCGATCGACGTGGGTCGACGAATGGCATAGGGCCGTCTTTAGTGATGAATCGCGCTTCTGTCTTGCCCGCAGTGATCGCCGGAATCGTGTGCACCGACGTACCGGGGAGAGGGCCGCCCAGATCTTATTTTCGAGAGGCACACAGGGCCAGCACCAAGCATTATGGTCTGGGGAGCTATTGGCTTTAATGTGAAATCACAATTAGTGCTCCTTGAGAGCACTATGACTGCTCGAGAGTACGTTGATAGGGTACTCAATCCAGTGGTTGTCCCTATGATGGCGAACATTGCTAATGGGATGTTTCAGCAGGACAATGTCCGGGTTCACACTGCACGCATCCCCAGAGAGGCTCTCCACGACAACACAACCTGTGAATGGCCCGCCAGATCCCGGGAGCTCAGTCCTATTGAGCATGTGCGGGACATGATGGGTCGACAACTGGCCAACCGTCCTCAGCCACCCACAACTCTGGAACAACTGACCCGTGCAGTGCAGCAAGCATGGGCCACAATTCCTCAGGAAGCGATCCAGGGCCTTATTGACTCCAAGCCTCGACGAATTCATCAGTCTATTGCAGCTCGTGGTGGGCACATCCTGTATTGATTGTTGTCCAAACTTGCGGTCAGAGGGACCTGAAAGTGTAATCATCGAATCATAACCGAACACTCGTCCTGCATGTTCAATTGCAGCAATGTAGCACCACTCCTTCTGGGTGTTGCAATTTCCATTTTCTTCAGTGTAATTGTAAAACCTCCACATGGCATGTTTTTAAAATCGTAATTCACTATTAAAATACACTTAAACGACTCGGTCAGCAAACGGTTTCTTTCTTCTGACACTGTGAATTAATAAGCGAAAACAATCTTTCAACAGTTGCATTGCAGCCTGGAATAACGAAATAAAACTGACAAAGTTAAAGCAGCTCACTAAATGTTTCACTGTCAGGGCTAAATTTGAAAAACTCGCACCACTGCTTATCTAATGTTATATGTTTATCAATTTCGGAACTCCTAGGGTAATTCTGAACATTGAAAATTTGGTCAAAAAATTCGAATCGTCTATCTCCACACCTTTAGATAGAAAATATTCTAGACAAGGAAGAACATTTTCTAACTTAATGTCTTTCATACTATGGAGTTTCATGTATTGAAAATATTTAAACGATTCCACCATAGAGTTACTCCACTTCAATAGATAATGAATGCACATGTTCTACAAATGCATTCTCTTTCGAAGTCAGTTCCAGTGAAGGATTTCAGAAACTGCTTGCTTGACTTTAAGAGGCATACATTTATGTTCCATCCTATCATGAAAGGTTACTTTGGTGAATACCCGTCTGAGTTCATTTGAAAGCCAGGGTAGGGAGGGTGAACATGAATGGATTGCTGCAACTTACGATTGCATTGCAAGATGTCATCACTGACGAAATCAGAGCGACTGCTCATCGAATAACCAACTGTGTAAATGACAGGGGTATCCAGAATATTGATTGAGATAGACGAAGTTCAACAACAATAGCTTTGCGACAAAGAAGAGAACAGGCAACTGAATGATTAAGAACACAATATACAAAGAGCCGACATTTAATAGCAAATAATAAATGCTTACCGGACGGAGGACAAGCATTATGAAAGGAGGACATGTCCTGCAAATGCCGGAAGGTTGGTCACCCTAGTTTTGTTTAGTGCTGACATCAATAGGAAATTGCTTGGAGTCTCCTGCAGAGCAGCCATGTGAGCAGCTTGTTTGCTGTGTGGCGCACGTTCTGTGTTTTGTAATATGTTTTTCTTGTTTACTGTTCGCTTTACATCGCACCAACACAGATAGGTTGTATGGGCTAGGAGTGGGAAGGAAGTGACCGTGGCCTCAATTAAATTCAAGCCCCCACCATTTGCCTGGTGTGAAAATGGGAAACCACGGAAAACCACATTCAGGGCTGCCCGCAGTTGGGTTCAAACCCACTATCTCCCGAATGCAAGCTGACAGCTAAGTGACCTAAATCACAGAGTCACTTGCTCGGTTGTGACATTTTCTTATTAACGAGCTGAGTCGATAATTGCCAGGTAAGTCACGCATATTTATTAATTATTATAACAATTTTACAGACTACCATACCAGGCGAAGTAACGATGTCAGTTTATTCGTAACAGTTTTAATTTCTAAATTCGTTAATTAAGCGAAGGCGATGTGTAATTTCCAATATGGCAAGCTGAGGTAAGTCCGATCATCAATGATGGTTCGTGCGAGGATGATACTGTATCTCTTGATCTCTGTGAGTACAAGAATGATGACATAGAGTCCACAATTTGCAGCGAGAAGGACATTTGCATCCTATGTGGTGATGAAGGCCAGGACAAGGAACTGTGATATAGATGCACTCTATACTCAGCTTGGGTCCATGCAGCGTGCAGTGGCTATAACACAGCAAGAGGTGTGAATACTGTTTTAAGTCGCAGATAAACTAAACAGGTGAACGGAATTATCTATGTGTCAGGGCAACTTCGATCGATTTCACAGGTACTGTAAAAATTTATATTTTCTCTGTTAAGATTAAAACACTTTCTGTAGACCTACTTCCACGTGTAATCAAGAAGATAACAAGACAATAAACAGTTATCCATTTTACTTCATTTTCTGAACATAAAAATAGCTGATTCTATTAGTCATTGCTTAAGTGTTCGGAATTCCCCCACTCTGTTCCTATACCATTCCATAATGGAGGTGCGGTGTATGTGGTTTGTTTGTATATATCAAGGTCTGTCTAGACAGACAGGGTCTAGACAGACCTTGTATATATTATTATTATTATTATTATTATTATTATTATTATTATTATTTACTTGAATGATCTGAAAATACAATTTGGTTAACATTTATTATACTACGTAGCACATTTCATGATAAAGTAACAACTTTTTTTTTCTCGATGTACCCTTGTTATTCTTTGACTGCCTGAAGTGAGTTCTGTAGGTTTATTATGGTCCATCAGTGAATCTGCCGAGGCATACTCACAACGCCGTAGGCAGCAGGACAAGAGCCATTGTGTTGAGTCCTAAGTGACAGCATTACAAGCCATTCGCAACTGTAGCAGTGGGAGTTGACTGGCTGCCATCATTGTACGCCCCATTGGTGCTCTTTGACAGACCAGGTGCCGCGCGCATTGGACCATATTACGTCACGCCAGCCTTGCACTATATCATCACATTCATCACTCTTCCTCCCTGCATTTCCTCACTCCGGACAAAGGAAGCCAGTCACTGCTGAATGCTCGTAAAGTGCAGGGGATCTCCTCTACTCAAAGCTTCACCTGATGCTCATCTCAACACACTACAACGTACGTTTGATCTTCACGGCTGTAACAGACCATCGATTTAATGAATGAAGCCTTGACTGCTCGGTGTTAAGGATAAGCTTCGGTACGAAATTGTTATTCACGTAACATTGGCTAGAAATGATGTTTTACATAGGAGGATGACTCGACCGGAATTCCGAAACTAATACGTGAAACACTTTCGCCTGTGTAACGTATAAAATTTCATACTATGCCGATTTTTAAATGTTTATTTAAACGACACTGAACCCGTCGAAAATCGATGGATTTGTTGAAAAAATGTAGAAATAAACAGCATGTTTATATTTTTAGAAAAAATTATAATAGGTAACTTTCTGTAATAGATAAGTAAGAGGTCCCGTATTCATTGCATTCAATGCCGTTTATAAACAGCATTTTTATATTCTCCATTGATCTTTGCGTATTGTCTGAACCTTGAAATAATCGAAGGAACGCACTCGACACATACTCATATATAATTCACTACGAGTAAATACTTGTTGGAATAGAGACACCAACACAATATTACTAAGTTTGTCCTTGTGGTTTGTTAATCGTCATGCAAGAAACATACAGAATTAGAAAATATCATCGTCTGAACGAAATATGACATGTTATGTCTGATCGGGACTGATGATGTTAGATCAATTCTTATAATTAGATTTATTTGACTTATTTTTTACCAGTAATAATTTCCACATCTAGACGATACGTAAAAAATTTAAATCTAGAACGTAATCCACCTCTTATCATAAATTACAATCACACTTACACAAATTATAAAAATTCATCTTCAAATATTCGATTATTTGTTTTTCTATCTCTCCATGGTATTAAAGTAAAACACTTTGGATAGCTTGTATTGGGTTCTGACACGCAACAAAGCATTTCAGATTCCTACTATTTATTTCAGGCTTTTAAGAACGATCGAACATTACACAGTATTTGTCAATGACACTTTTATCGTCCAAATCCCTCTACGTTTCGAATTTGCTTTCAAAATCTCTTTTCTTACGTATAACTATTCATCAAGTACATCATTTTTATTCATCGCAAAATTGTGTGGCACTCTGTCTACGGATAAGTAACTCTCTTTTATGTTCTTCCGTGTCACAGGCTCTTTTCACTTCAAAGTGGCCATACCTACAGTGTGAAAAGACTTGAGAAGTAGTGATCACAACTCAATATACGGTTTTCAATGCAGGTGTCAAAGAAATCTATTCCATGGTTATGAAGTCCTTCAAGTATTATATGTATATTTCAGCTTCTAGTCCTTGCAACCACGTATCGTGGGTTAAGAAATAATACCACGTATCTGATAATTCTCTTCCTATCCACGCCTCAGAGCCACACCTGGATATGAAGTCCATCAGAACAATTTTCGTTGTGTTCGTTTTCCTATGTTTATATGTAAAGAAAAATGAACCTTAAATACATCATACTCTACAAGTGGGTAAATATGTCATGCACATTTACATTCCTACAGTAAGGTTCATTTTTCTTTACACATAAGCATAGGAAAATGAAAACAACGAAAATTGTTCTGACGGACTGCATAATCCAGATGTGGCTGGGAGGCGTGACCTGTCTTATGGAAACTAATGGATAGGATGAGCATTGTCAGATACGTGGTACTGTTTCTTAACCCGCGATATTTGACACGGAATACATTCTGAAATTCAGTTTCTTTTCGAAAGGTCACTTAAAAAGAAAAACATTCAGAAAATTTTCGGGACACTGGGACTTTTGAACGGAAAATGGAACAGTTATGAACAAGAAAATGGGAATCAATGGTGACCCTATAAATCACAACTGTCCAACTCAAAATCCATCATAATGTCCATGTCCATAGACAAGTTCTTGTAGGTCGAGATGGCACCAAATGTAGGAATTATCACAGGTTGGACTGTCCATTCAAATTGAGGGCACTGGAATTTTGGTCACCAATTATATGTAAGTGTTAAATATATGTTTAATCAAGTGTTAACATTTGTAGGATACTCATGCAGCAAGAGTCAACTCAACGTAACAAATGAAAATCTGAATCGATAGCTGTCTCATTTCGAGTATCTAGGATTCCAGGTAAAACAAGAAGGGAGTGCAGATGCAGAAATCACAACTTTAATTGTCATTGCAAGAAGTACAGCATTGCCACAACGAGGTAGAAACTCACGTCCTCGGTTACTGCTCGCACGGAGAAGCTCTACGCAATGCTAGGCATCATAAAGTACGATCTACCACTGCTCAAGCGTTAAGGGACTCAGGCTTTACTGTCTTCGAGGAGGTTCACGGTCGCTCTGTTACAGGCAGCACAAGTCGAGTTGACACTAAATAAATAATGGCGTATGGCCTCCGGAGAGGCCTGGTGCGGGTCTTTTTCTAGTAGACGGCCTATTAGGCCACCTGCATGTCTGAATAGGGCCCTACCTAATGTTAAATACGCCACACACACCCAGCCCCCGAGCCATTGAAATTAACCAATTAAGGTTAAAATCCCCGACCCTGCCGGGAATCGAACCCCGGCCCTCTGAACCGAAGGCCAGTAAGTTGACCATTCAGCCAACGAGTCGGACGAGTTGACACTAAAAGGGCTTAATAACAGATCCTACGATCATATTTGAGACATCCGAGAAACAACCCAATGAGGTACATGAGGAAGAGAAAAAACATATGAGTCAACCAACCCATTCTATCAGCAAGGACACCAGTTGGATGATATCGAAGTCATAGGATTACTGGTTGGCGCTAGAGGAACCATTCCTCTCCTATTCGTCAAATTATTCGAATATTTTAACCTCGATCAGGCGTTAATAAGGGTAGTAGAAGCGACTACCTTGAAATATTCGATACAAATCCTGAAAAACCACATCTCCCAAAATGTTTAACGCAAGAATATAGCCTATGTTAAATGCGCTTACGAACCATTATGCAATCAACTCACAATTACTTTTAATATTAATCTTGTTTCTTTTTTCCTAAGGGGCAATCTCCAGTTCGGGAAAGTCGAAATAAATAAATGAAAATCCACAGCCTGTTTTCAGTCATTCGACCGGGTCAGGAATAGAATGAATGAAGCACCCATCTAGCGGCGAGGATATGAATTGTGCCGGCTGCCGAAGTCTGTCGCACTCCTCTGGGGCAATGATTAATGACTGACAGATGAAATGAAATGATAGTGGGGTGTGTTGCTGGAATGAAATATGACAGAGAAAACCGGAGTACCCAGAGATAAACCTGTCCCACCCCCACTTTGTCCAGCACAAATCTCATATGGAGTGACCGGGATTTGAACCATGGAACTCAGCCGTGAGAGGCCGCCGCGCTGCCGCCTGAGCTACGGAGGCTTACTCAAAATAAGTCAATAAATAAATAAATAAATAAATAAATAAATAAATAAATAAATAAATAAATAAATAAATAAATAAATAAATAAATAATATCTGAAATTAAAATATCTTATGTGGAACCGTGATGTCGGATTAAAAACTCGTTGGCGTGTCTGGAAGTGTTATTTCTTTCTGGTGCTGCTTTACGATGTGGAAGTATGCATACTAATAGCTTCGCCAATGAATCGACCGAAGGCCTTTGAAATTCGGATGTGTCGTATAATATTGAAGATTTCATGTGTAGCAACCTATTTCGGTCACCATCTTCCGACATGACAAATACAGATTGATAAAACTGATCATTAAGGCAGCAAAGAAGGAAAATGTTGAACGTAGGTGGAGAAGGTTATCCTGGATGTAGGACGTTCGACGTCCACAATACGATAACTCTCCTACGGGAAACACTAAACAGAAAACATTACACTCTGATGGTCGACAAGCTTGTGTGAGAAGACTGCACCAGAGGAAGAAGAAGAAGAAGGGAGTAAATTAAAGACTTGAAAAAAATTACTGTGTGGAAGATAGATGATGTATCTACTGAAACTAATCGACGTTAGTTGTACTATTTTTATTATCAATGATAAAAGGAAAGGATACGAAGAAATGCTTCTTTGTTGTTTAAAGTAGTTTAACATCTAGGTCATCGGCCCGATACGAATAAACGTAACTCGTAATTAAGAGGAGAGGCATGACAAAATGGGTAGAAAGAAAGTACGGGAATGTAACAGTGTAGAAGAGAACAGATCATAAAAGAGGGGAAGGATATGAAGTAGAAAATTAGGAAGACAAGAGGGCGGATGGGAAGGAAGAAAAAATATATTAGAAGCGAACAATCTCTGAGATTGTTGAGGCATTCCGTGAATGAAAAATTAAGAAGACCTATCCCACTTGCAGTATCCCCAGTAGCTGGAGATGGTGCACAGAATGGGAGCTACTGGAAGGATGAAGCAGCCCGGCTATGCCATCATATTACACTTGACAGCGGGCGAGATTGCCCAATTACGTTGGCGCGGCAGTCAGGGTCGACCGAGAACAGGGAGTACGCAGTTTAACTGATTGTGATCTAGAGTGTGGTGTGTGAAACTTGAACAGGACATCAGCAGCATTAACACCATGTAAGTCAAAATTTAACACATAGTTGCTTAACAACGGAGACCTCATATCTGCAATTTAGTGTTCGTTGTGGCTATACGAAGACTTCGAATCGTTTTGTGAACACCACGAAACAATATATCCAATAGAACTGTTTACAATGAACCTACACCGCAAATTCATACTGTACTGTATACTATGACGCTTGTCTTACAAATACCTCGCAAGCGTAAAATGAAAAGCATTAAAAAAGCACAATTAATTTTGCGTACTAATCAATATCAAATTTAATTTAATTCGAACAACTGTTTTTGAACAGTTTCTTCACTCTCCTGAAACATCAAGTTTTTGTTACATACAAGGTCTCCATTCTTAAGCGATGTGATTTTTTTAAATTCAAGACGTAATTTTGAGCTTGTCAGAAGTAATGAAGATGTAACACGTTCGTGATGGTTCTTCTCCTTTCAAAAGATATTCGAACGTCACGCACTGTTGGCTGTACGTTCTACCACTCTAGAAAACGAACTAATTCAGCACTCTAATTTCGAAATGAAACAAAAAGGAACATTTTTTTTTTGCTAGGGGCTTTACGTCGCATCGACACAGATAGGTCTTATGGCGACGAACAAAAAGGAACACTTTGCACCAAAAATTAAATGGCCAAAGCACATTCCTCTTTCGCATTTTAGAAAAAACAAATTGCCATTCATTTCCGTACTTTTCTGTTCAGCCGTCCAACACATTAAACGGAAAACCCAATTACCCTGAGTGAGTAAATACTAATAATTCGTGCCAGGTCATAATGTTGAATAAGACGGGCAACGCTATCAATGAAATAATGCCTTTTGACATGCTTTTCATCATTTCCAAATCGGCCACTCCCACACCTCGGCATCTCCGAAAACCTAAAACGTAGTTAGTGGGACGTAAAAAGCAATAACAATATTATTATTTTTTAATTATATTATAGTTGCACTCTAGAGTTGCTACAATCGACTCTTGGGTAATACGGATGGCAGTTATCGAAGGCCTATCAACCGAAGCAGTTCCGGTGTTTGTCCATTCATCAGATCACTGGATTATTTATTTATTTAGCGTATGACTTACATACAATACAAAACTATGGGCTATAAACAAAGAAAAGAAAAATAAGCTGATTATGGACACTTTCCAGCAGCCCTTATAAATTACAGTCCAGGTTGTTGAACCATTCAATTACATTAGGTGTCGCATCAATAAAATCTCGTCTCTCGCCTGGGTAACACCTGATAGGACACTCAAAGGCGATGTGGTAGATTGTCTGACGGTCATTCTCACAGTCGCAGGCAGCTGGTGGTTTCCAACCCCATTCATATGCCACGGCAGCACAGAGTCCATGATTAGTTCGTATCCGGTTTAATCGGGTCCATAACCGACGGGGTAGCTGGAATCCCGGTTTTTCTTACTATGCTGTTTAACTCGTAGCCATTGTGGAGGGGCTTGGTGGACCATTCTTCAATCCAATTCTGCTGAAGCTTGAAGTTGTTTACTTAGTAAATCAATCCTGCTGATATCGGTGGATTTCCTGAAGCATGATGTAATAGTATATGATCTGAAATATCAGCATTGATTGGTAACTGTAGGTTGGACTCATTTTTTGTACATTCTCGGATTAAGCTGTTTTGTCTCCTAAGATGTGGAGGAGCAGAATCACTGAGAGTTGGTAACCAATAAACTGCGGTGGATTTAATGGTCCCAGATATCAGACTCATAGTCTGGTTCAACTGGACATTAATCTTCTTGGCAAGGCAACTGTTGAGCCAATCTGGAGCACAATATTCAGCCAGAGAGTAAACTAGGCCATGTGCAGTCGTCCGGAGTACATTTGTATGAGCGCCCCATGAAGTGACCGTCAGTTTACGCAGGATATTGCTTCTTGCTCCTAGTTTAGCTGAAGTCTGAAATTGGTGTTGAGGGTAGGTCAAGGATCTGTCCACTGTCACACCCAGATATTTAGGATGTTTATTGTGGTGAAGCTGTACGCCACTTAAGACAGCAAACTTGTAACTCAGATGGAACCAACTTACTTCAGATTTTGTCATATTAGGGGAAAGTTTCCATTTTCTGAAGTAGTCTGCCAGTATGACCCGATTAGTCGTCAACGTTTCTTCAGTCACAGTAAAGGATCAGTGTTGTGTGGTCATGGTACAGTCATCAGCACACCCAAATTTTCTGCTGGATCTTTGCGGCATGGCGTACAAATAAAGGTTGAAAAGGATTAGTGCAAGAACAGATCCTTGTGGCAGACCGTTGTTTAGTTTGAACTGCCTGCTGGTTTCGTTGTTGAGATGTACCGTGGACAGCCTGTTACTCATAAAACTATTTATTATGTTTACTACAGGGTACTACGTTTAATATTTTGTAAACAACTCCTTTTCTCCAAACAATGTCATATATGCTGCAGACAGATCTATGAATGCTGCTGATGTTTTTAGCTTTACTGGATGATCTTGTATAATCATAAGAATTGGCAATTTTACCCTTTAGCGCATCTTTTCGTTGAATATATATGTTCTTATTCTTCCTTTTCCTAATTATTTGACCAAGTTTTACAGCCGGATGCCCTCCCTCACAGCAACCCTAAGTGAAAGGATGTACTTACTAGCGCATGTGTCAATAGTGGTTGGTAGTGTGGTGTGTTGTATGAATATGAAGTGAAGTGTTTTTTAAGACGAATATAAACACCCAGCCCAGAGACAAAGGAACTAATCATACGCCGCTAAAATCCGCATTCCGAGCGGGAATCGAACCCGGAACACTCCGAAAAGAAGTTATCTACTCCGACTTTCTGCTAACGAGTCGGACACACAAAGCATAGTTCTCCTTCTTCTCAAGTTACTGGGGTCGGTACTTGACATGGATCTGGTCCAGTTTTACGGTGGGATGCCCTTCCTGAAGCCAACCTTACTGGATGGATCTATTTACTATCGCATTTTTCTGTGGTGATTAGTAGTGTTCTGTATATAGATAAACAGAAGCGTATTACGACAAACAAAAACATCCAGTGCTAGAGCTAGAGGAACTAATTGTACCCAGGTAAAACTCTCAGTCCGGCCGGGAATCGAACCCGCGACCCTCTTAACCGAAGGTCAGTACGCTGACCATTCAGCCAAGGAGACGGACAGATATAGCAAATATTTTAACGTGAAATATGGGATTCTTGTTACATCCTTTCAGGATGTTAGTTTCGTAAGGATTTTTTTGTTCACCTGTCGGAATGAATTGAGAGAAGGCTAGTAGACGTGTCCGGAAAAGATAAATATCTCCTTTGTTTATTTATTTCGTATCATTCTACGTATACATAATTCATCATGAAAAGTTTCTGAAAAAATCTGAAGCGTGTTTTAATCTATTTAAAAAACGAGGTGATGCTTAGTACGGAAGAGTTTGTACGTATGACTTAGTTCTTTTTCTCTTCAAACTTCAATTTACGTCAATTAATGCCAGCCATACAATTGGAAACATGAAATAAGTAGATCTTAGCAAAAAAAAAATTAAGGCGTATGTGGTACTGGGCTTTTCAATCAACCACGCGCTTAGACGGAAGACAGCGATATAAATTCTCATTATACAAGCTGGGTTTTATTCTTTCCCTTTCTCCGACAAGAACGGTAATGAATGTCACAAATAACGTGTTTGTTTTCATGTGATTCATCATAATACTGCATTTTATTTTACGCGGAATGAAATTAGTTTTATAATACACAAAGAGGGATTGCGTAGTCGAGCACACATCCGCCTTTTCTCTCTCTCTCTCTCTCTCTCTCTCTCTCTCTCTGCCTCCTCTAGAAACACAATGAAACAGAAAACGGATAACAACAAACTCCATTCTAAATGAGACATAACTACGTGGCACTTCTACCATTTATCAACTTGTCTACTCCAATAAACATCACATTGAAGTAAACGTAACTTAAAAGCTGTTCATTCTGTCGAACACACAAGTTAAATATACATACTACACTATAACATATCTGTAAAAAAAACACACACATTATTAAACAAGGAACAAAATTACACACTATTACTAAAAATGACATTTTTTGTTCTTAAAGAACATCATCAGAATCCATTAAGGTAAGTAACAAATTTCAAATTCCTAGGTGTTTAGACCGAAATATAAATATTTCCAAATACTGAGTGTTCCTTGATATACAAGCTTTTCAGTTAAATTTAGTTGAATCGACAATTGAAAGTATGGCTTCCTTCTTAACAAATCACATTGGAGTCAATACTGTTGAACAACACACACAAAATCCTTCAACAAAGACATTTAGTTATGAATGTGAACCGGGTAAAAGATATTTTCATTCTAGGATAGTATTTAGATTAATGGATTGTCATTATGTGTGTCTAAAAGGAGTACGGTTTATGCGCAGATGTATAAGTACAACTATAAAAATAAAGCAAAAAACTTGAAAATTCGTCGTAGAACTAATGATAATTCTATCAGTCGTTCAACATAAGTTGCTACTGTAGTTGCTTGAAGTATTTGAAAGAGAGAGGTTCGTCTGCAACATTCTATACATCAAGTCCATCATGTGTTTGGAAAGGGAGGGGGTTTGCGAACGTCAATTATTACTACACACTTATCATAAATGGAGACAAAGAAATATCGAATGCACGGCCAACAAAAACATTTTGACAACAAAATCAGTAATGTAAGGATGACTATGATGTCTGCTATTAGTTGACTTATAACTATTCTTCTGCAAGCGTGAAACGGCGCTTGTAACTTCAAGTTCGGAGCATATCACTCAGACGATTTCCTCTACGACCAGTGTCCGCACTTATTTCGTTCTCTTGTGCCTATCACTTATGAACTATATATATAAATCGTTCCTTCAACCTAAATTCCTCCGTACGAGAAAGCAAAGCAGTCTCCGCTCAAGCCATGAAGGCTCTTAGGGGAGTGAAAAGTAAAGATTTCAACTATCCGTAACTTAAGTGGGGTAGAGTAGTTAAAATTATCCACGGAAATTAACCTGGTATTCCTTTTCCGATGTAGACTAAGTGAACATCATGGCCACGTGCCTCTCTGGCAGTGAAAATCTCTTTATTAAAGTTCCCGACTTTTTGGATAGGGATCGAACCAACGTCCTTCCGGGTGAACCGAACACTCTTTCACAATCTCTCCTCCTTACAGTACCTATCTGGAATTCTTATACAAGAAAAAGAAAACGTATGTACTCTTTATTACTGAAAAAATGTGCAATATTGATGTTACTTTCTATTAGTATAAAACTTGTTTAAAAATATGTTAGCCAATGTAAATAACGGATTTATCATACAACACCACTCAAAGTGCATAAGTTGTAACGCAAGATCAAAGAACCCCTTGTAGAACCGTACAGACCGACCCTGATACCAGGAAATGAAGTAACTATGAATGTAGTTGAATCGATGGATGCTTAAAAACACGAATCCCTTTTTGCCCAAGCATTCTTAAATAGCAAAAACATATTTTGACACAAAAACAACGAATTTAAAAAAAGGATATATCCCTATGATATATTCTGTAATTTCTTCATATTTACCTTCTGATACCAGCAAATGTACCGTCACATGGTAGAAATGAATGTTCACACACAGGTGAGAAGTATCTCCGAACCTGCTAGTATGTACGAAACATTTCATTGCCCTAACAATTTTATTATTCGTACTGAGAAGAACATCCATCAGGAAAAAAAAGTTCAGTTCTGTAATACATTCTGGCAGCTCTGTTTTGAAGTAGACAACGAAAAGGAAAAAAGAAAAGAGCAAACTTCATTGGGTGGTATACAAATAATTTTGAATCATTGCTCTTCAGGTCTGTGACGCGGAATGCATTAATGTGCTAGCGTAGATAAAATGCTTCCTGGACAGGCACCTGTGGAATCGGGACGTTTTGTATGTAATCGAAACACAAACCTGCCACTTTCTTATTTTCTACTTCTGCTTTACTAGTTCTATTAATTTACCATTTTTATAAAACATTCCAGATATACCCACAACAAATTGTGTATGTATGTTGGGTAGTCAGCCCGAAGGCTGGTTTGATCCTCTGTAACTCCGCCAACAGCTGTCATAAACAGCCTAGGCGTCACTGAAGAGACGTACTAGGGAAATGAGGAGTGAGGTAGTTTCCCGTTGCTTTCCTCACCGAGCCAGCCGTTGCTATTATATATCATTCTGCCAAGCCCACTGAAATGCATGCACCAACCGACCCTATGAGCGATATTTTCACACCATTCATAACAGGGACTGGCTGCATAAGGAATGGTATTACTTTTTTTTTTTTTGCTAGGGGCTTTACGTCGCACCGACACAGATAGGTCTTATGGCGACGATGGGATAGGAAAGGCTTAGGAATTGGAAGGAAGCGGCCGTGGCCTTAATTAAGGTACAGCCCCAGCATTTGCCTGGTGTGAAAATGGGAAACCACGGAAAACCATTTTCAGGGCTGCCGATAGTGGGATTCGAACCTACTATCTCCCGGATGCGGAATGGTATTACTAGCATCACTCATACCTCAGTCACTTTCATATTGTCAAAGCCAAGTATGAGACTGAGACAGGTCAATGAAAGTAACAAATTTGATATAGCCCATACCAGAAGACATAGTGCACTATAAACACTACATCTCGCCAGCAAAGGCATACACTACAAATTAACATTTAGTAAATTCAATAATTAAACAGTGATAATAAAATGGTTTTGATACATTATAGGCGTAACATTTCGTACCAAAACTTTTAACTTGTAATAACAAGATAAGTCCACAATATTTAAACATTGTTGAGCAGCAACAATAAACAGAATCATCTCGCTCTCTTTAGGAACAGTAAGCAAACACTGGGGCTTAGTACTGAACAAATTGAAGACACTCCAGTGCCTGGCTGAGTGGCTCAGGCGGTTGAGGCGCTGGCCTTCTGACCCCAACTTGGCAGGTTCGATCCTGGCTCATTCCGGTGATATTTGAAGGTGCTCAAATATGTCAGCCTCGTGTCGGTAGATTTACTGGCACGTAAAAGAACTCCTGCGGGACAAAATTCCGGCACATCGGCGTCTCCGAAAACCGTAAAAGTAGTTAGTGGGACGTAAAGCAAGTAGCATTATTATTATTAGACACTCCAGTGCTCCCCATTTTGATGTTAAGTCGTTTTAGGTTTCTCCTGTAAAATTTATCTTTATGGACTAATGTTGTTTATGCTTCTACTAATACATTATGCATAATCCACGGCACGAAGGCTGATCAGATCCACAACAGTTCCACCATAAATTTCTGTAGATAATCCGGGGGTATTTGAAGAGGTTTGGGGAAATAAGGAGTGGGATCTTCTTCCGTTGGCTTCCTCACGGAAGTGGTTTACAAATCAGATAGCCAAATCCTCTGAATATAACAGAGTCTTTCACATAAAACGAGTGTTTCTAATACTGTTTCAATTTTGTTTGGTGACTGCAATAAACATACGATACATTTCTAATTTACAATGCTTGTAAGAAAATTGCTTGCCCTTCAGTTGATGTTGCAAATGACCTCCTCCTGTCTGTAGACATCGTTGCGTGTTTCTGTCAGAACACTGCAGTACATCTGGATCAATATAGTTGATTTCGGTGACAATATCCTTCTTCAAATCGTCAACTAGTCTTGGCCGATTAAGATAAACGCTATCTTTAAGGTAAATCCAAAAGGGAAATCTAGTGGCGTGAAGTCGGGAGATCTAGAAGGCTATAATGTTCGTGAAATTAATAGGTCTTCACAGGAACTTTGTACAATGTACTTACTTACTTACATACTGGTCGGCGCTACAGTCCTTGTAGGTCCTTGGCCTCCTTTAACACCTGCCTCCATCCACCTCGGTCCTCAGCTTTTCTTCTCCAACGTTTAACTTCTAACTTTCTAAGGTAGCCGATTTTCTCGCCGGTTCGTCACCAAGTTTTCCAGTCCTGCTTTATTCATTCTTAAGGTATCCGTAACAGTTGTTTTTTTACGAGGTAGGGGAGTTAACCCTACGCTCAACCCCCAACTTGGAGGACCAGGGTATCACTCTTAATCTGGATCATCACCTTAGACCTGCTCGGCTTGGGTGGCCCTACCAGGAGCAGATGCTCCCGCCGGCATAGCTCTAAGGGTCATTTGACCACGCAAGCCTCCAATAAACACCCGGCAAAATATATTTTGCCTTCGTCAAGGTGGTGATAACTTCGGGAGGTTGTACAATGAAGGTAGTAATTTAATTCAACAATTGTGGAGAAATTCCCCGTCCCACAATACGTAGATCTTACACTTCGAAAAATGAAAATATATTTTATCTTTAAATACAATACGTAACAAGTAGAATTAAAATTACGATATTTAAAATCATATGAACAATTATTTTTATTAATAGTGAATCAAAGCCATCATAATTCGAAACCTCGTTCATAATTATTTTAACTTGTAGTTGACAGAAGTACGAAGACGTGTTGAAAGGCAAGTATAGACAATGTCTCATTGGAATGAATTTGAACAGAGTCAGGTTTGTTGTTCTAATTATGTCCACTGTGTGTCTCTTAATTAATTTGTCTGCTGGGCGAAGGACAAACAGAATGAAGACTAATTAAATATGCTGTGATCAGTTGCGCAGACCTGAAATGCTAATTGCCTTACAGAAGCTACTGTATCCGACTGGACGACAGTTACAGTAGAGCATTGCAATAAAACAAGAGAAATAAAATGATGACCGTCCGTGTCACAGGATAAACCATGCTGTGTGTTAGGTGACGGCAAGGTTTCATTCAGTTCCGCAACTATGTTACAAAACTGACATATATAAATGCTACGTGTTATTTATACAGATGAACGATCTCTATGAATTAATAAAATCCTAGATATATTTATTACGGCAAATATACATAAATGGCAATCACACAGGACAAGTGGTTATTACGTATAATCACATTAAGTAATTTTCAAAATTTTGAATTTTAAAACATAGTTTATTGGAAATGAGGAATTGAAGTACAGTTTTATTAAAATAGATATCTAAGGTTTAAGAGTACTGTAAGTGAACACTTTGAATGTGTGAAAATATACTAGACATTCATAGAATTACAAGTAAATCTAAGAAATACAGTACCCGGCATAAGCCTCTTATTCCCCTATAAGGTCGACATTCAGTTGACGGTCACTACGAATCGACTCCAGCTGTGACATATCCTCGTTTGATTAACTGCTGCCAGAGAGCAATAAAGCCTGCTGAATCATGTTTCAAGTTAAACGAAATGATAAATAGGCAAAAGTGCGTACCTCTCTGACCAGATTCCCACATGCTGCACACTTTCAAGAGAAAATAAATGTTACTGGTGTCACAATATGGGCAGGTATATGCAGTTCCAGTGTGCTTGATTCGTATCTCATTATGATATTGTGAACGCTGTAAATTATTTGCATATGTTGGAGGGAAATTTTATAAATCTAGAAAATAATCCTTTTTTTAAGTATGAGGAACCAACACATCTGGCAATAGATCACTGGATTAATTGTTCGCGAATTCCTTTATGAAAATTTCACTGAATGGATATGCAGACGCGGTACAACTGAGTGGTCCATAGGGTCACTGGACCTTAGGCCTTGTTATTCCGCTATGTGGCGGATGTTGATGGACATACATTTTGCTACCAAATCGACAGACATGGAACATTTGAACAGCTTGATTAACAAAGAGGAAAAATATTTTTCATTATTAGTCAGAACTGTGTCATGATATATACAAATCCGTGGTCAAAATTTTTTCCAATGCACAGATAATAATGGCGAACATTTTGAGCAGTTTGACTACCCATATCGATATCTTAAAACTGTATTTCTTAGATTGCATCAGAACACAAACTACATTTTTGGGGTGGCGAATTACCCTGTGTATTGTACCAGTAAAAGAGCCCGACTCTCAGATTAAATTTTAAAGTAGCATGAATATAGTTCTCAGGGCGAAAAACTGGATTAATTGTAGCTAGGGCTCGGTACAGGAGGTAGGGTCCTATCTACAGAAAAACTTTGACTCTGATTGCACAAGAGTTTATTCAAATAAGTCATGAATTTGCACATCACCTCTAAGTAGAAATGGATTGTCTTCCTCGTATTCCAATAGTATGGCTCGGGTTCTCCAGCTCACCAAGGCAAGCTGGTTGAAGCACGTTCCAGAAGACTCCAGGGATTCCAGGGACTCCAGATACTCCAGACAGAGGCAGCTGGACTGTCTGGATTGACGGCAAGTAGAGATGTCTCGAACTCTGAGGCCCGGGTTGAACCCCGGTGATCCAGGCGATGTTGTAGATAGTCATGTACAACCTCAGCCCAATGAGACTGAGAGGATTGATGTTCCCAAGGTCACTAGTAGCACTGAGTCCATGAAAACCTTGGATGATCAACTTATAAGCAGAGTTCTTGATAATTGTACATCCAGACTTCCAACACTCCTAAAACGATATGAGTGGTATTGTTCGGAGATCAGAAGAATGCACATGCCTGCTGTGGCACGGGGTGAAGGGGTTTTCACCGGCAGAGCCAGTGACGCAGTGGTTACCATAGCAACTCCGCTACTACCCAGGCGACTTTATATTGTCCTCTACTGGCAGCTCTTCGATCTTGTCAGTTGTAATCCAGCTGTGTCTGCGTTCATTGCTGTTGTGTTGTTCTGCGTTCGTTCGTTCGTGTTCCTTTCTCAGTTGTTTGCCTTTTATTTCTTGTTACTGATGTTGCTCTTAATTTCTCTTGTTATTTCTGTGCGTAACTGTTTTGTAAAGACAGCGTAATGTCTGTCGTACGCAAGAAGGGAAAGACAATTCACAGTGAAGCTAGAGAAGTGATCAGGAATATTACAAACCAATGTGATGAGGAAGCTAGACAAGGAAAATTCAAGTACTTAGTAACTGAGAGTAACTTGCGGGCTGCTAATTACAGTGGTGTATCTGTTCGAACGATCTCAAAGATCCGAAAGGAAGGACTTTCTGCTGGTGAGTCTTCACTGTGTACTCCAGGAAAAAAGAGGCCTAGATCAGAGGAACATAAGTTTCATTGTGATGAATTTGATAGGGGAGTCATAAGAGACGTCATAAACGACTTCTATGTAAAGCTGAGAATAGTTCCAACAGCACCGAAGCTGCTGAAGGCAATTCAAGCGAAAATTAACTTTCCCTGGAAGGTGCACACACTAAGAAAGTTGTTACATGATATGGGTTTCAAGTGGAAGAGATGCGCCAGTAACAGGAAAATACTGATTGAGCGCCCAAACATTGTTTATTGGCGGAGTAACTATTTAAGACGCATGAGAATTTACCGTTCTCAGAACAGGAACATCATTTATATTGATGAATCATGGGTTGACAATAACCTGACATTTAATAAGTGTTGGCAAAGTGACAGTGTTCAGGGCATAACAACCAACAGAAGCTCTTCAAATAGGCTTATACTTGTCCATGCTGGTTCTAAGAGTGGGTTTATTGATGGAGCAAAGTTGATTTTTAGAGCAGGAAAGGCCACAGGAGATTACCATGGCCAAATGAATGGAGTAAATTTTCATAAGTGGGTGAGTGAAAAACTTCTTGCTAATCTTCCCTCTGAAAGCGTTATAGTAATTGACAATGCATCTTATCACAGTACTGAAGTAAACAAAGTACCTTCTCTGTATGCTAAAAGTGATATGGTGAAATGGTTAAAAGAGAATAAAGTGAATTTTTCTGAAGAAATGTCAGCTGTTTGAACTGATCCAGAAGTTCAAAGATCCTGAAAAAAAAAATACCGGTTCGATGAATTACTGAGATTTCATGGGCACACGGTTTTACGCTTACCTCCTTACATGTGCGAATTCAATGCTATCGAACTGGCCTGGGCCAAAATCAAAAGAACTGTACGAGAACAGAACATTTCGGGTGACATCTCGTTAACGAAGCTGCAGGAAGTGACGGCGAATGCTATCGCATCTGTGACACCCGCTGACTGGGAGGGATTCGACCAACACGTCATCAACCTCGAAAACAAGTTCTGGGAAAAGGATGGGTTAATGGAAGATGCAGTTGACAGTTTTATCATACGCTTAGGTGATATGGAATCCAGTGACGATGATGATGGGGAGAGTGGTGATTCATCTTCTGATTCTGACCTAGCTCAACCGCTTGCAGTGAGCGATGATTAAATTGCTTAACCGGAATCCTGTTACTCACTCTCGTTTTTAATTCCTCCATATCTGTTCAAAATCCTAAGATTACTGTGTCCCCATGCAGGCTACATTTTCATTTTTTCCTGAGTAACTTACTGTATTTTATGCCATTTATTCAGTCTCAAATTGTTCATTCAATTAACTTCAACTTTCATGTTTTCGCATAATCTTCAAAGCATTTTACTGAGCACCATATTGATAACTACCATACTGTAATAATTTGCAATTATTTCTTTGAAGATTTGTGATAGAAAGTGCAAACTTTATTATTTTATTATTCTCAAAGTGTTTTTGTCGTAGGCTTAATGCATTGTTAAGTGATATTTACGAACTATGTTATTGTACTGAGACAGATATCACAACCCCTAGACATACATTATTACATGTAATTCAGAATTAATTTATTTGATACGTTAGATGTAGAAGCTTGGAGATTTTTCCATAGTGGATACTTTTTACATATAAATGTGCAGCATTTGGAAACTATGTTCTAATTACGGACTAGCATGATGTATTAAGAAGACGAACCATGTTTTACCACGTACTTTTATCTTTTTATGCACAATATATTCAAATGTTTGTGGGAAACATTCTAGTCTTTGGTTTATTAGTGTAGGGTTCATTATTATCGTATGCTTGTTTATGAGATATGTATATATAATATATATTATGCATTGTTGTATGTATTGTTGAAATCTGAGGTGTGGATATATTATATATAATATAACAGGAAACAGCTGGTTGATTTCAAGTCAGTGGAAAGGTGTACAACCCAGGTGCAGTTCCCTAAACTTTTAGTCGTTTTCAGATGGTTAGGTAAGCCCGATTAATGTGAGCACAACACGGCCTGAAGTACATGTGCTGGGAGGAAAGAAAGAACTATCACTCTTTATTAAAATAAAAGGGATCGATTTTGGTGAAATTTTCGGACATTTATTATTATTATTATTATTATTATTATTATTATTATTATTATTATTATTATTATTATTATTATTTACAAATAGAGGATTGTGGCGGTGATTAGCAAATTCACAGAGGCCTGCAGAATGAACGATGACAGGCATAACAGTCTCTAATGAAGATGCATGTATGTTATTATTACAGTGTTATTAATCACACATCAAGAGAAGTTTCAAAGTTTCAAAATAGGTACAGCTACAACATTGTCGAGGTCTCTTTGCGGTCACTCACAATCCTGTAACTTATTTCACCTGCAAGAAGTCTTATCTGTAATTCCAGTTCCATTTCTTTAGTCATTCTTAAAAAAATAGTGTTGTAGTAAAGAAAGTCACTCGGTTGCAATCCAAATCAAGTGCCGACTCCAGTAAATAGGCAAAAAAGGCCAAGGAGAAGGAGGAGGAGAAGCATAAGACTTTAAAATACAACGTAAATCAAAATACTGGAACTCGACATGTCTGTCTAAATAATGTTTCACCATACATTTGGTAACCAGGCGAGTTGGCCGTGCAGTTAGGGGCGCACAGCTGTGAGCTTACATCTGGGTGATAGTGGGTTCGAATCCCACCGTCAGCAGATCTGAAGATGGTTTTCCGTGGTTTCCCATTTCTTCACCGGACAAATACTGGGGCTGTACCTTATTTAAGGCCACGACCGCTTCCTTCCAACTCCTAGGCCTTTCCTATCCCATCGTCGCCATAAGACCAATCCGTGTCGGTGCCACATAAAGCAAATAGTAAAAAAAGAAAGAAGTTTGGTATGCTTTATCATTACTAAGATTAATTCGAAGCAGTGGCGCCCGCATCAAAATACATTCCCTAGCGCATGAACTAATAGCACTTTCAACTTGAGATTTGATATAGTATATTATATTAAGTTTATAAACTTTGAACCTTTCTCTCCAACTCTGTCGCTGGAAGTTTTCGAGGTAATAATGCGTGTTTTCATAGCATGCTGAAATAACGCTTGCAAAAGATTTAGCCAGATATATTGCAGACTTTTGCTCTTATTAATGCTGTGATTTGGTATGCCTGACCAATATAAATTGTGGCAAAGCAGTATATGGATCAACTAAGTGAAAAATCGACAGATTCTTCCATATTCATCTGAGTGTTCACATATCTGATTAGATCAGGCAAGACATTGAACACTGCAAAGTGTGAGTCAACGTTTTCGTGTAGCAGATACGAGCAGATAAGAGCCGATCTGTCTGGGCAGAACACGAAGTTCGTGCTTGCAGCCACATTCCTCATTCTTGCATTCTTCTCATCTCGCCACAATATTAATAATTTAGAGTTCATCACTAGGAAAATCCTCGTCCCTGAATAACTTCGGCAACGAAAAATACAAGTCCCTTCTTGTGAAATTATAGTTAAACTCAAAGTTCATTACTGGCGAAGGTGCAAGTCTTTGCCTAAACTCGAATGAAAAACACAAGTCCATTCACTTGGAAGTTTGAATATATTTAAAGTTAATCACTGGTGAAATTCATAAAGTCTTTGAGTGACCACTGACGGAAACACAAGTCCTTCCACATAAGTAAATTCACTGACGAAATTTATAAGTCTTTTAAACCAACACTGGCAAATGTACAAGTCTTTGAGTAAATGTAAGTGAAATCCTAACTTCGTTTAAAGCCGTTGGTAAGTTAAAGTTCATCACTAGCAATGTTAATCAATCACTGTCTATTAGAAGGATGAGTTCCTCAACAGTCGCAAATATTCCACGTAAATAATACAAGTCCATTTCACGAACACTTAGAAAAATTCCAATCTCGAATACTCGTAAATAATACAAGTCCATTCAATGATCACGTAGAAAAGTTCTGGTCTCGAACACATGAAAATAATACAAGTCCATTCAGTGAACACTTAGAAAAGTTTCAGTCTCGAAGGCACGTAAATAATACAAGTCCATTTAATTAACACTTGTAAATATTCTAAGTTCAATTACGAAGACTTAGAAAATTTTCTACAACATTCGAAGTCTTATGAGTCCACTTTATAGTACTTGGAAGAATCGTCTTCCCACACTTGTATAATGACAGAGTTCCACGATGATAGTAGCAGCAAGAGTGTCCCCGCTGACTACTCAGCTGAGACTGTGTGTATAGGCTACAGTAGGTCCTCTTTTTATTCAATCCGGGATGTCTACGTCATAATACGGTTTGATTGAATATCTCCCGAATCCCTCGATGGATTTGCTTGAAACTCGAGCATTGGGACGTTTAGGTGGTCTCAAACAAGATGACATATCGCTCGACTCGCTAGCATCATTATTATAGAAATTTCAAAATTATCTCCATCGAACTCTCTAGAACAAGTGACGTGGAATCCAGAAAATACCAGTCAAGGCTGGTAACACGTGTTGAGACGAGCGGGCGGTCTAGCTAGCCCCTGTGGCTATGTCACAGCTCACAGTCGTCATACACTCGCTAGCTGGTCCTCGCTGCTGGTAAACAAACCAGGCGCTCTTGGAACATTACGCGTGGTAAATAAACGTAACTTATGCTCAATAAATACTTATGTACAGGTCGTAACCGGTACAGTATCTATCAAACCAAATGAAGTATAATTAAGCCTGTAACTGGATTTATTTAATGTTGAATATTAAGTCAGAAATTTAACGAACAAAGGGTACAGATAAACATGTGCACATAACTTTCGAGCAATAATAATTTGGGATATCTAAAAATATTCCTTACGTAATTAATTTTAATCATCTGACACCTTCAGTTCATTTCTTGGAATAAATTACTCGAACTACTAGTCCGCCCAAGATCTTCGCTTTACGTCTGACAACTCTCACAAGGATTTAAATAAATCATTACTTCCTCACAAGTTACATTTCTGTATATTCTCTGCAATTGTTGCATCAGTTGACTTCTTCCAACGCGGCCAAGTGCTACGTTTCTCAAGAATGAACTTTAAAAGTTCATATCTTAAAGCAGAGTACCCAAGAGTATAACTTGATCCATTCACTAGATAAATAAGCTTATCACATTCACTCTCCCTCATAATATCACAACGCGTCAGTGTTCTTTTGCCTTTTTATCACTTAATTTAAATCTGATCAATTAATGCACTGCAATTTTCCTTAATTGAAATGCTATTGCTATTCCCTCTCCTAAATAGTGTCAACAAGTTTGCTGTCTATTTGAGTGCATGATCAGCGCACTGGTTTTCGGTCCAGAGGGCCCTGGATTCGATTCCCGGCCGGAAACAGACTTTTCACTATGTTTATGGCTCGGGGACCGATTGTTTGTGTTCATCTTAATTTATTTATTTCTATCTACATACAGAACTCCAAACAACTAACGACCACAGAAACATAAAATAGTGAATACATCTCCCTACATAAATTGTTGGCGTCATACAGGGTATCCGACCGTAAAATTAGACCAAATCTACATCAAATGCCAACCCCAATAAACTGGTAAAAGACTAGGAAGAAGAAGAAGAAGAAGAAGAAGAAGAAGAAGAAGTTTGCTGTTAAATCATTTCACCATTACTCCCAAGCTACATCCATACACAGACTCGGTTGTTATCGGCAACTCTCCGTTCTCGACATCTGGGAACAATTTATTATTTTTGACATAATGTTATAGAGATTATTCATAATAGGGTATACAGTAAATATGAAACACATTAATCATATTCACCAATCTTGGAAATTACGAATAGTATCCGGCTATTATGCATAATGCCATCATACTTCAAGGGACTGTGGCTAAGCGAATAAGTGTCACAAAGCACCTATCTCAATTTCTGTACGTGTTAAGTTTGTAATCAGAATAGTCAAGAATAATAATTGCAGCTATTAAATCAATCGATGTCAATAAGACAGGGAGAATGATTACTTCTAGTTCTCAAGCTACTCACTTTAGCTATAATCAGGACTACATGATAGAGAAGAGCACTCGCTGTAATTTTCACGCAATAGGTAAGAGGGTAATGTAATGAGTTTACATGAAGGGAGATGGAGAGAAAAGAAAATGAGGAACGGAGATATATCCGGACGTTTTCTTATTATTTAAACATACTATCGGCAGTTTTATGATTTCTGGGCAAAACTATAGCGTAGAGAGAATATGTATGCAAAGTTTGAACTCCGTACCTCATACGGAAGTCGGTAATAATTTTCGGATTGACCCCACAGCCGGTTAGAAATTATAATGGATTATATTTAGATTATTACGTCTAAATGAATCAAAATCCACAGGCTGACTCACAAGTGCACAGAAGTGTAATGTATTTTATATAGAACGGGATTGAAGTGTAGACATGCATTTGAATTACATCTTAAATCAAGCAATGTAATTTATTCAAGATATTCGTAGTTGTGGAAATATACGCCATTCGCGACCGCTGCTCGGCTCAAAGGCCTGCAGCTTACCGGGTGACGCTAGGTCAGCGCGGCGAACCCTCTGGGCCGTTAATTTCGGCTTTCTAGAGCAGGAGATACTAAAATGTATACACGCTAAAAGCTTTCATTCTCCACCCTAAAGGGGTGCAGCGGGCATAAAAGGAAGAAAATCCAAAAATAATAGCAGTACTAGGACGAGTCAAGCGGAATATGTGTAATCAAAATAAACAACTATCCTGTTATCGAAAGTACGTTACGGATCTCTAAGAATAGAATGTACACTCAAGGAAAAACAGTAAACATGCAGAAGCAAAGAAGAGTGATGAATTTGACATTCTATCATGCAAGTTCACTCGATTGCGCGGAATCATGCCGATATAGAAACAGCCGTTTAGGTTGGTAATATAAAGTTACAAAGCCTCTGCCCCACCCAGTGTCAATTAATTGTGCATCCGGTTCTAGCAATTATGATGTTTCTTCACGGCCTGCCCTCATCCTTTGCTCGTGGTCGGTGGATACAAGCTGCAGTATAACGAGGTAAAGATAGCTAAAAGGTCAAGTTATAACAATGTGATAGGCTGGAAACCATAACAAATACTCTGAATTAATCATATATTTTCGTTTAATTAACGCCCAATGGTTGAAAGTAAATATTTCAATTCCTTCCTTGTACTGCATGTTTGCTTTTCACTGGTGGTGGCAGTGATGGCTATTATTATAAGAGGAAGTACAACTGGGCAACTATCCTTTCCTAACAACGAATTAGAAGGAAAATGGATAAGAAAAGTGAAGGTATCGGCAAAGGAAAGGAAAGAGTTAAGTAGGGAGTGAAAATGAAAGACCCCTTAGCTTTACAAACCTAATACTGTCCGGCTCGGAAGAGACGAAGAGTTGTTGCACGAGAGGTCCGATAAGAAAGGTGATACAAGCAAGTGGAAGCGATGACAGGCTCAACTAAGAGAACCCTGGTAGCCAACCCACACTCTCAAGCTGAAAGCTGGTCCCACTTTTTAGTCACCTCTTACGACATACAGGGAATACAGTAGATGTATTCGACCGCTCGCAACCATACAAGATAGCTTTCCATTGGGATGAAACCACTTATTAGGCCATAACATCTCTATTATATACAGCCAGAAGGCAAACTGATTCACTTACTCACTCACTGACATTAATGTCTAGCCACTTTTAGATAAGCTAGAAACTTGAAATGTTACACCTATTAGGCTGTACCATTTGGAAACAAATTTTAAATTTGAAATTTTAGATTGTTAACCCCATCCTTCTAACAAAATGGCGGACGTAGATTTCCAGGTGCGTTAGAAGATTGAAATTTGGCAAAATTATAGCTCATAGCCTGTAACCGACTGAGAGATTCCAAAAATTCCAATGTGTGAGTTTTACCTCCCGAAAATACCGTCGTTTTGAGGCATTTTGTGGTTAAACGGTAATTCGTATCGAAAAACGAACAACACATTCGCCACCCATCATGAAGAGATCTACAACTTTGCTTCTACGACTTTTAGCCGTATCTCCATCCCGTATGCCTTAAATAGAGTTGCATTTTCCGATTTTACGTCAATTATGTACATTTTCCATAATTAATTTTACTGTTTGGCATACTTAAATGACGGATGGAATCATGAAATTCGGCAGGCTCAGTGGAACGTTCGTGAGCCAAATGCAAGCCAAATTTGATGATTCTAGCTGCCGTATATGTATGATTCAATGAAAGGAATATGTGGAAACTATACTCAGATTTCAGCCTAACCTAAGTTTCTAAACCAATGTAAGGTGTACCCGATGGAGATCCGACTAAACATCAACGAACACAATTGGAGATAGTTTCATCCTCGATACGCCTCCCAAGTGTCAAGACTGTAGCTGTCCATTAAGCGAGGAAAATAATTATTCAACTTATGAAAAACGTACGAAAGTTACACCAGATCGAAATGTTTCCCTCTACCTCTGCTATAAATCACCTTAAAACGAGAAAATGCCATAGGACCAAACACGTAGGCCACTAAAAGAGCGGTCTGGTGGTGTAATCCGTGGTGATACGGCGTACCGTTTCGCTGCAGTCATTTTTCAAATGGCCATTTCAAATGAAGAGTAACTGGAAATTTGGAGGCGTAGACCCCAAGGAGCAAAAGCGAGTTAAACATAAAATTTGCAAACGCTTTATAAGACTCGACAAGTAACACGCAGATTTTCATTTAATGCAGTTATATTGCAATTTATAACTGTATGTCAGAAACGGCTTGTTGTCGAAGAAATGGCAAAAAAAATTGCAATACATCGTAATTATTTAATACTATATAAATAATACTGTATGACTGTTCGACCCGCCACTGCTACTCCTGACCTGTGTGTGCATGTGTAGAGGGAGTAGCGGGTTTGGGGAGGGAATGTATACTCGTATGAAGGAAATCAATAATTAGAATTTGACATGTAAATAAACTCGCTTGCGTTATCAACTAGAGTCGTATGATGACAGTGTAAACTCGTCCGGATGCAAAAGAGAATCCCGAACATTTTTCTTCCCTTTTATCTATATTTAGGACAGGCAACATTTATATGAAAACTGGCATAGTTAAAAATATTTGCCCAACTGGGCTTTTGTGTTACAATTTTAGAGGCCTTAGTCAATGTAAATTAAAATAAGATACGATTTTTATAAACTGTAGCGCAGACCCTGGTCAATGCAGATTAAAAATGGTGTGAAGTGACTTTAATAAAATGTAGCCTGGATACATTCCCAGTTTTATCATTGTCAAGGGATATCCATATAGGAATTTCAAGTTTTTCTTTATAGAGCTCATTCCTGTTAGAAGATAATACATTCTTAAAACCTTTGATGTTTACGTTTCATACTAACTTACAATACTTATACCAATCTGAAACAGTACTAGTAGATGGCACATGTAACTACCGTACCAGGTTTTTAAACCCAATTATTTACAACCCATGGGCATTTCGAAAGGCACTACGTACCTCGCCTGTTTTGGATCTTACCTGACAAGATCTTGACGATTTCCAAAAAAAATATTAAAAATACTTTTCAGATCGTTCAACTTGAGTGTGATAAGTAATGATTAGCATTTTCTCCGAAGATCGCTGAAGCATATTTTGAAAAAGCAATCTACGCTGCATTTATACTCGTATGGCTAAGATACCAAACTCTCAGCTGGCCGATTTTACATTTCTCAAGCCTGGTGGCGAAAGATTAAACATCTTCGATAAACTGTGGAGTATAAGAATAAAACTGAACTACTGTTTGACATCCCTTTTGTGGGCGCACGTGACAAGGCAGTTCGTTTCAACCACTCAGGTTGACTTTCTCTCATTCTCCCCTTTCATTTCTCACCTAGACCTGAACTTTGTTCATAGGATAGTGTATGTGTGATGGAAATTACTTCAAACCAACAAAATACTGGTTCATCAAGGAACAGGTGTGGCCAAAGAATGATGAGGAATTTCTGCCAACATTAGGTAAGAGGAAACAATATTTGATACCACATGCAACAGCACAGTACTCTGCTCTTAAGAGTAACTGTAAAATAAAATAGAAATAGATATTTTGCTACTAATACTTTCAATGTTTATGAGGTACTGAATTATTAATGTTCAAACTGAGTACGCGGAACGAGGGATAATTTGACTGTACGAAGGATTTTCTGAGGTCTGAAAAGGATTTTCGTTTCCTTGGACCTCACAGCATTCGTAGCAGAGATTATTATCCTTCCTAGCGCTTTTCCCACCATACTGTAGTGTTTGCTACTTTGCACGCCATTCACTATTTGGTCCTGTCAAGGGCATCATGAGCTCTAATTCTCACGACCTTCATGTCTTCCTTCAGACGATCAAGCCACCGCTTCTTGGGACGGCCGCGTGGTCATATCCTACTAGATTTTTCTGGAGAGCTGTCTTAGTAACCAATCGATCGTCTCTGTTCATGTCATATCCATACCATCCGACATCTGTTTCGATGTCTGACGTCACTGTGTCCATGCACAGGATGAAAAGCAGAGGTGAAAAAGGAAATCTTTGGTGGACTCCAGCACCGACTGCAAATACAGGCGAAGATCCCGCTGGGCAACGAACCGTAGTTGCGACATGCTGGTACAGAATATGGACCGATCGGACATAGACTTCTGGGACTTCATGTGCTCGGAGTTCCCTGCAGGTAAGTTCATGTGGCACCCTATAGTAGCAGAGAATATCAGAGTACTTTAATCAGTACCAATCCATTTTTCATCATCCATGAGCTGTGTGACAATCCTCCGTCACCACGTACCACGGTATTAGTTTGGACTTCCTCACCAAAATCTACACTAGTCTGAAATAACATTAGGCAGATTATATCTATCATTAATCGCCTGCATGATCATAGCGAGTGTAAGTTACTTGTTTTGGTTTCTGCACCAATGTGTAGACGATGGCATGCGATCAATTGCTGATAAAACTGGGATGGAAGCTGCTTACATCTACTGTATATGTCAGAAAGAGGAGGTTGAAAACGTGATAACTAAGTGGTATACTTACTGGATTCTCACCAAGGCGGTCGCGGTTCCAATCTCGGCTAATGCATGTGAGATTTTTGAAATAAAATGATCACATCCCGATGGTTAAGATTCCACAGCAAGCTGACATTCCGTGCTATAACATGAATAGTCACGTAAAATTATGCTGAGTTTCTCTCATCGGTCGGCCGGCAGGGGCGCCGAGCTTATCTGTCTTCCGTTGACTCATCACTTCCCGTTACACAGCCCAGCAACAGCACGGGATTGCCCGCACTTCGCAGTTCAGGTCCGTGCTTAGAACGTGTATTAAGTGTTGATCTGTCGCTCCTACTGTTCTCAAGTTGTGGAGGTGTATAATTCTCATAATGCCTCCACATTTGTACACGGCAGGGTATTTATGTACGATAATTATGTGAAAACAGAGTCTTTCTGGGAAGTCGTTATGCGATTTCTAACACAATTTCAGGTGTACGCCCTCCACATACAGAGACCGTGCGGAAACTCGTAAACATATTGAGAGGAACTGGTTCTTCACTCGATAAGAAGCGAAGTGTTAAAAAAGGTGTACTTAACGACTAAAAAGTAAATGAAATCGCAGAGCGATTAGAACATACGCCTACAAAATCCCTAAGACGACTTGGACAATAATCTGGGTTTTCGAAGAACTCAGCATAGCGAGCTACGAAAATGTTAAAATTGAAACCATACAAGGTAACTGTATTTTCTTATTATTTCTTATGATTTTCTTAATTGTAATTGTTATCTCATGTCATGCACGGATAAAGTGAGCGAAGTGCTGTCCTTGTTGCCGCGGAGCGGGGAATGATGAGTCAACGGGAGGCAGATAAGCTCGGAGCGTCTACCGGTGAAACGATGAGAGGAACTCACAATATAAGCTTGGTTGCTACATGCCAGATACCATCCCAGCATTTTATCCATAGCTAATGTGACACGGATCACATACAACCAATTTCATGATACCCAATAACTAGTCCTTCAAACACCTTTATCACGCATATCGTCACTTAAGAAACAATACCGCATATCTGACAATGCTCTTCCTTCCTTCCTTAACACTGGTCACGCCTTCCAGTGACATAAGGATATGCAGTCCGTCAGAACAACTTTCGTTGTGTTCATTTTCGTATGCTTCTGTATAAAGAAAAATTAACCCTATATGCAGTATACAGTAGGAATGCGTGAATATGACATGCAAACATACATCCCTACAGTACGGCACGGTAAGTTTTAATTTCCTTTACACGTAACCATAGGAAAACGAACACAAAAAATGTTCTGATTGCATATCCATATGTAGCTAGGAGGCGTGACCTGTCTCAAGGAACATAATAGATACGAATAGGATTGTCACATAGTTGGTATTGTTTCTTATGCGACAATATATTCCCTAATCTAAGTAAGCACAGCTTTACGGTCCCGGAATAATCTCAAATTCGAAACAAAGAAAACTGGATGGGAGTCTTATGTTAAACCATAGATTATGGTGACGCTGAATGTAAGGATGAAAGGCTTGAGGCCAAAGGTACACTTGTAAAAAGTACGGTATGTGAACCAAGTATCACATGTTTCTACACAGAAGAGTAGTATATGTGTATGTTGGGTAGTCAGCCCGAAGGCTGGTTTGATCCTCTGTAACTCCGCCAACAGCTGTCATAAACAGCCTAGGCGTCACTGAAGAGGCGTACTAGGGAAATGAGGAGCGAGGTAGTTTCCCGTTGCTTTCCTCACCGAGCCAGCCGTTGCTATTACATACCAGTCTGCCAAGCCCACTGAAATGCATGCACCAACCGACCCTATGAGCGATATTTTCACACCATTCATAACAGGGACTGGCTGCATAAGGAATGGTATTACTAGCATCACTCGTACCTCAGTCACTTTCATATTGTCAAAGCCAAGGATGAGACTGAGACAGGTCAATGAAAGTAACAAATTTGATATAGCCCATACCAGAAGACATAGTGCACTCTAAACACTACATCTCGCCAGCAAAGGCATAAGAGTAGTATAAGAATAAGAAAATACTTTTTCCACGAAATACATGTTTTTTACCTTCTTCACGTTAAATTATGTGCTGTGTTGTATTGTGTCTTTTCTATTTAACAACTTACACCTGGCTGTTGAGTAGTGCTCCGTTATATTGTGTCAGTTTTATAACAAGCTACAGCTGGCTGTTGAGTACCACTTGTCAATATGTATACCGAAGTGGGCTCACACACAGCGTCTTCTAATGTCAACACCGTGAAGCTAGTGCTAGTAGTAACACTCCACCACCCTTGTGGGAAGCCACGAGTGGTCTGTTTGCGGTTATCCCGGACGACACACGGGTTACTACAGCTTCGATCCTCAGAGGAGATGTTTATAAACTGATTAAGGCTAATGAGTAGAGATGATGAAGAGTTCATTAATTCGGTATAATAACAAACATGATCACATCAATATATTTCATATGTTGATGTATAGGAGTTATACGCATATGAGTCATGAATGAAATTAAAAGGCGAACAATTGGGGCTAGTCGCAACAGGTGGAGTACTGGAGAAGCTATAGCCTCAATTCTATGATGTAAATTTGACAGCTGGCTGAATACCTCATATGAGAGAGCACTGGTCTTCTACAGTACCTAACAAAAGTTTTTTTTTTTTTGCTAGGGGCTTTACGTCGCACCGACACAGATAGGTCTTATGGCGACGATGGGATAGGAAAGGCCTAGGAGTTGGAAGGAAGCGGCCGTGGCCTTAATTAAGGTACAGCCCCAGCATTTGCCTGGTGTGAAAATGGGAAACCACGGAAAACCATCTTCAGGGCTGCCGATAGTGGGATTCGAACCTACTATCTCCCGGATGCAAGCTCACAGCCGCGCGCCTCTACGCGCACGGCCAACTCGCCCGGTTACAAAAGTTTAAAACCACCAGCGAAACTAAGTTAATGAGTTAATGAACTCCTGGTCCTATTTTTATTGTGAGAATTGGTCCGCAAAATATTGAGTTGCTTATTCGTGTTGACACACACATTATGAAAAACAACAGTTGAACCGCATAAATTTAATTTTTCAAACATTTTGAGAACCAATAAAAGTACCCAACTTTTGGTTGTTAAGACAATCGTATTCACTAAACTACAGAAGGTATGTGGCTGCTTTATCTTTTTCTAAATAACTATCCAATAGACAGTATATATTAGCATAAAATCCGAAAGATGAAAGTATCATGGGGATGTTCTTTTTAAATTTTTGCATTTAAATAATAAACACTAACACCGTATTTTGAAATGCTTGAAAAAGCTTTGAAATGAGCTTAAAGGTGTACAAATTGTACTTCAGGCTTGCCTGCCCCAAGCTGCTCTGCAACAAGCAAAGCAGCTTAGCTTGAGCGTCAGCGAAGCAAAAGTGCACCCGTACTGAGCGCGCTAGTCTTAGCAAACCAAAACCTGGGTTTCCCTAAGCCTGACAGGTTGCCTGGGACCCGTTCGGACTGCCGGACTTGACAAGAGTGAACGTGAAGTTTGCTATCGACGTGACGTGAATGTGTCGTTATATGTTAGTGTAGCTACGTTTTGAGCCCAGTGCAGCTCCGTTGTAGTTAGAAAAACCAACAAATCAACCGTAAAGGAAGTCGAAGAAAAATTAAAAAGTGGTGAATTTATTCTAGTAGTAAAGCAGGGCTCAAGTCTATTATGTGAAAAATTTTCACGTGTTTATGAACAGGTATCAAATAAACCAGTAGGTTACTCGCAATGCAATTTTTGCAAAAGCTACTCAGCACCCATTCAGAGACCTCAAGTATGTTGCGACATGTCTACAAATTTGACCCAAATTTTCCACAGTCTAAAAATATTTTGAAAGATAACAAGGACTTGGTGACTGATAAGTGCGTGGAAATGTGCGCCAAGGACTTGAGACCGTTTACAACTATTGAGGGTGAAAGATTTTTAAATTTGGGGCAAACGCTGATAGAAATGGGCAAAAAGTATGACTCGGTGGATATTAAAATTGTTATACACTCTCGAGTCACAGTTGCTAGGAAGGTACAAACTTTCGCGGATAAAGTGCGCAGTAAAACGCTTCTTGATATAGTACGTGCTATTAAATCTGGTATCTGTGCGAGTAACACTGACCTGTGGACAGATAAGTACAAGGGTGTGCACTATATGTCTGTCACAATGCACTATATAAATACAGATTGATCTCTCAATAAGTATGTATTCATGTGTTCGGCCTTCCCTGACTGCCTAGAAACTGGTGAAATTATTCGCAGTGAATTTGAAGATCGTTTGAAAGGACATGGCGTTTCTCATGAAGATATTTGCAAAATTACATTTGTAACAGGTCAGGGAAGCAATATTGTTAAGGCCCTCAGCATATACAAGCGTCTTCCATGAATGGCTCATATTACGGTATTAATACGGTCTTCAAGCATGTTCTGAGCGAACCTCTTTTGAAAGAAAGTGTTCCTAATGTGTTGGCAGTTATCCATTCAATGAAATCTCCGGTTTCGTACTTTAAAAGAAGAAGCCTATGTGTGAGGTTACAATCATCTTTGAAACCGTATGTTTCCACTCGGTGGAACAGTTATTTTGACATGCTGCAATCAGTTCACTCCCAGATAGATGCTGTGAGAACTATTTTAGAGAAGGAGGGTGCCTCTGATAAAATGCTCGGTTATGATCAGGACATTACTGGCCTGCTTATAACATTTCTTAGGCCACTTAAGGAAGCCACAATTGATCTTGAGGGTGATCAGGAGCCGACTTTACGTCTGGTCCTTCCGTGGTTTTATGCCTTAAGAACCTATTGTACTCCACAGGATGACGATGAACAGCTAATATTTCATTTCTTTTAAATTTTAATGTGAGTCTCCTGATATTTAAATGTAAAAATGTTTTCACACTAAATGAATTTTCATTACTTGAAGCTTTTGAAACAAACCGGTGCTGTCTGTCTGGAGCAGAAAATGGAAGTCACCATGTTACAAAAAATTGCAACACTTTTGGTGCCTAAATATCGCAGATTAAAGAAACTAAATGTAGGAGAACAAATGCCTGTTTTAGAGGCAGCTCGACAAATGTGTGCTGAAGGTAAGGTTCTCTGGTTATTTCTTCATTATTATTATTATTATTATTATTATTATTATACCTATGCAAATTAAATTTTCTTAATATTCTGTTATTAGCATAAAATATCAATAACTTGGGCAGATATATTTTCAGAGCAGCTACCCAATCAAAACAGACAAAAAGTCCAATCTTCTTCAAATGAAGAAAATTCAGTGCAACGTAAGAAAACAAAATTTGACGATTGGGCAGAAAATTCGCCAATGATACATGATGAGGTCAGTAGGCACTTGCAAGAAAGGTTTATTAGTGACGAAAATATACTGCGGTGGTGGAAAAATAATTCGCCTGTGTAGCGAAAAAGATGCTTAACATACCCGCTACAAGTCTCTCCAGCGAGAGGGTCTTCAGCTGTTCGGGAAATTTAATCAGCGAAAAACGTTCCCGTCTTCATGCACAAAGACGTAATGACCTCATAGTAATACACACAAGCGATAATGTGTCCATGCATTAAATATTGGTATGCAATGTGCACAGTATGAGGCGACCACAAACTAAGAGAGCAAGTGGTAAAATTACACTTCTAAACTGATTAATTTTATAGTTATTTCTTTTGGTTTTGTGGGGAAGGGGTTCCTAAATTATTAAATGTATTTCCAAAAAGTTACCTATAAAATTATTTTTCTAAATATATTTACGACCTGTACCTACATTATGTATATCCTTGTTTCTAATTCTCTCGAATAATAAATAATGCATTATATTTATGGTCATAGTTCCATCAACAGGCATTATGTTTATTTAAATATTCAAATATTTTGTTCAGAGAACCTACTGTTTATTAAGTAACTATGCTTGACAGAGAGAAATATTATTTGTTAATTAGTTACATAAGACCTCTGAATTACGAAATACATTTAAACACAACTTTGCAATGATTAACATAATACTAAATAACCATATAAAATAATATTTGTGTTGACGAATCCTATATAAATTTTGGCATGTAACAACCCCTTTCCTGCCTGCATTCACGCGAGTCTCATATCAGCACAATGAACGAGCAAACATCAATTAACGCAGCAGGAAGAAGAAAGCAAGCAAGCAAGCTAACCTGTAGCCTGTCCAAGTTGGGCTGAGCTTGACCTGGTCAGGAGTGCAGCAGCCTGCCTGTACTGTTGTTTACGTGTGGCTAGCTTGCCTGCCTGGAGAGCAGGCAAGCATGGGCAAGTTAAATGCGGAGTTTGTACACGCACGCACATTAATGGTGTCCCGACATAAACAATCAACACTGCCCCACCCCAGTACTGAAAAGGAGGGGAAGGGAGTGAACAGGTAGTGCTGAATACACAGTGTGTGTATTCCGGCGTTATACTGTAACATTGTAATAAGCTGGCTCCTATCCTATCGCAGGTGAATCAAGGACGTATTATTGGCATGTGGAAGGCTCACATGGTCCCCCAAGCAATACCATGCAGTCTTAAGTCAGTTTGGAGATGGATAGAAATATGGCAAGAACGAGGTGAAGAAGGATTGGTAGACCCGATATAACGCAGCTACAAAATATCCCTAACTAGTATAAAATACTTTTCGGTTAAAAACCTCCTTTACCGCTTAATACTGTAATTATCAGAGTAGGTTACTTTTTATTTTTTAAATGTTAAAATGCTATTTGTTCGGGGCGTCGACCTATAGAGTTCTTTTTCCCCTACTTGCACAATATATGAACCTGCATGTAATTGGAATTGCGGAAGTGTTGGGTGTTGAATGTGAGAAACGTTAAGGACGACACAAACACGCAGTCCCCAGGCCAGGGATATAATCATTTACAATTAAAACCCCCTGACCCGGCCGGGAATCGAACCCCGGGTGGCCGGACGCGTTGCCCCGTACACCGCGGGGCCGGACGAGTAGGTAACCTAATGCTATACGTCAATACATCCTCCACTGTGCCCATTTCGATCACAACGAAGTCTTGTAGCGGGCTGTCTGCATGCAGTCCATCCAGCAATGCGTTAAGCGAGAAGGTGAGTCATTGTGCCTTCAACACTACCCCTTCACTCTCTCCCCTTCTTTTCAGTACTGGAGTGGGGCAGTGTAGATTGTTTATGTCGGGACACCATTAATGTGCACGTCTGTACACCTCTAAATGAGCTACCGTCACCAAACTTGCACACTCCTCACGTAGTACAGGTTTAGCTCAACAGATCGCAGGGGCCGATACTTGTTATAGATTGAGAATTACCGCAGACTGGCGTCTTATCTTCGAGGTTACAGTCATCGTCTGAACTGGGAGGTGAGTGTCATGAAATACGCAAAAAGAATAAAAAGGATCCAGTGATTCTTTCGTCTTCCGCATTTTACGGATATATACATTCTATTGGATAAGAATTTAGAAAAAAATTAAGTAGCCATAATACCTGCTGTCGTTTAGTGAACAGGGTGACTTTTACACCCAAAATGGGGTACATCTATAGGTTCTCAAAATATTTAAAGAATTATAGCTCATAAATTTCATTCAATACTTCAATAGTTCCTTTTTCATTAGTTTTATATAAACAGGAATAAGATAAAAAATATTTGCAGACCAATTAATACCACAAATGCAGGACCAGGACTTCGTAAACTGATTTTCGCTGTTGGTCTTAAACTTTTGTTAGGTACTGCAAGTCGACGATGGCATATTCGATACTGGTTCAGTACAGTATTAGAAGGTTTCCAAATATATCAGCCTCAAGCGGTGCATTTTTTCCTTATTCGTTCTGCCTCTCGGCTGAAGCGTCGTGACTATCATAATTCAGCCATTTAGCTCATGAACAGGCCTACACTCCATCATTCTTCTCTATCTAAAGCCTTCAGTGTGGTTACTCTGTAAGAGACCATTTGCTATGTCGATCAATCGTGTTGGTACTCGCCCTCGTGGTCTGGTTCTTTGGACTTTGCCCTCAGCAATTAAATTTTTAAGACTACCTTCTCGCCTCATTATATAGCCGGAGAAGCGTATGATCGGCTGATGCAAGACAGACGAACATTTATCTAAAGTTGGTTTAGGAGATGAGCTATTCAAGGAATCCTCTGCATTTTCCTCCATTTCGAAACTTTCTATTCTTGGAAGCAGAAACAGAAGCACTACAGATATGCTCTTTCACAGCACAGCAGATGCCTGTAAAATGTAGAGAATAAAATAATCCTTTTATACATTGCCTTCACCGACCTCACCAAGGCATTTAATTTTGTAAGCCGTGAATTTTTACGGAAGATCTTGGCTCTGTATGGCTTTCCGCCTAAATTCATCACTATTCTGAGTTTGCTGTGCTAAGATATGACTACAGAAGCCATGACTAATTATTCTACTGGGGAACCGTTCCACATTAAATCACAAGGTAAGCACGGTTGTGTGACTGTTCTCACTTTATCTCTATCTTGCCACAGCAACGTTGCTTGTCAAAGGCGATCTTCCTCCAAGAAACAAATACCATACAGAATGGATGGGAGACTTTTCAATTCGAGTATATTAAGAACCAGAACACGAACATCTACTGCAGCTTTAGTTAAACTGCAATATGCTGATGACAATGCCATTGTAGGACAGTCAGAGAATGAAATGATGCACATTTTGAATGCTTTCGACACTGCAAACAGAAAGATTGATCTTCAGATTAATACATAAAGATCCAGATCCTGCATTTATCTTCCCTAAGAGAAGATCAACTAAGGCCTCAATGTGAATTTCAATAGAGTTAGGTCTTCGAGTTGTAAATACCTTTCCTTTCTTAGGCAGTAGGCTCTCTTCGAGCGCAGATATTGACCTAGAAATCCAGCACAGAATTAACCGTACGGGAGCATCTCTTGTCACTTGACAGTAGAGTCTTCCACAACTATGATATCAATGCAGCAACCGAAATTCTCGTGCGCAATTCAACTGTAATTCCCACCTTGTTGTAGGGTGTGAATGTTGGACAAACTAAACATTTAAAAAATGCTGGAACAATAGCATCAACGACGTCTGAGGAGAATACTTGGAATAACATAGCAAGACGCGTACAAATATCAGTATCTTGAATAAGGCTAAGTCCTAAAGTATTGAAGCTATGAAGCAATTATGCTGGTCGGGCCATTTAGTCCGCACTCCCAACATCGGCCTTCCCAAACAAATATTATATTTTGAGCTATCAATGGGTAAACGCGGTTTGGAAACTCCTAGAAAACATTTTAAAGATGTATTTACAGCAAGTATCACGAGGTGCAACATCGTATTAATAACTGGGAGCCGATATCCCTGGACGGTACATCTAGGAGGGCATTGGTACGTAATGGTATGCTCCATTTTGAAGCATGCCAGCGGCAGACTGAGATGATAGGAAACAACGAGGGAAAGGAAAGGAAAGGAAAGGAAAGGAACGGGAGTTCTCAGAAGAAACTGAAGATTTATTGTTCAACATCCCATCATAACTCCGCATTAGGCTATGCTGCTTTCTCAAGACCCGGATATTAAGTTAGACCTACACGTGTTCGAGTGTTTATTATTATTATTATTATTATTATTATTTTATTATTATTATTATTACAGGCTGCCTAGCAGAGGTGGTAAAGATGTATTCGACGCGTGGGTTGATTCTCCTTTAAAAAGAAGAAAAGTTTAGAAATGTGATTTCCACTAGGAAAGGCACATACCCATGAGGTTCAACTCAGCCTACGCCAAAAGTGAGTACAACATTCATTTATGGAAACACAGGCGGCCGGGTATATACTCACCTAGTTACGTTGCTGTGCAGTTCGGGCCTTGTAGAGGTGTGTTTGAACCCCACCGTCAGCAGCCTTGAAAATAGTTTTCTAAGGTTCCCCATTTTCAAACGAGGCAAATTTTAGGGATGCACCTTAATTAAGGCCACAGTCTCTTCCTTCTCAGTCCTAGCCCTGACTTGTCCCATCGTTGCTATAAGGACTGCCCAAGTCAGTACGATGCAAAACCAATAGAAAAACAAAACAAAAACAAAACTACCAAAACCTTTTACCTTTCGCTCTAAAAGGGCTTGCATGACCCTACAGATATGGATTTGCAGTATTATTATTTTTTACATTTTTAATTTGTGAATTAACCACTTAAGATCACGCTACAATTTCATATTTTCTTTGTCTGAAGTTTCCTCTTCCGCCAGTACTCCTCCTTATAGGCTCTATGCTGTTTCTTTGTTCATCCGTCCAGGCTCTTCCCGTCTTTCTTTCCACTTGAAACCCTTGCAAATTTTGAATCATGGTCCGAAATGCTTTACTGACTTAACATCTGAGCTTCCTGGATGTTGGACTTCTCTAGATCTTTACGAACTTCCTTAAGTCATACCGTCGTTGTCTCCTTGTTCCACAGGTAGTCGAATCATTTTTTGGTTAGTCTGGTTTTGTCCATTCTGTACAAATTTCCGAGAAATGATAACCTGATGATGATGCTCGATGTTTTAAGAGGCCTAACATCGAAGGTCATCGGCCCCAAATGATAACCTACTCTTTTTCGTGGTCTCTGAAATTTTCTCCACATTTTTGCAGACTTCATTGTTGTTCCGGTTTCCAGCCGGTTTCAGTATGGATTGGGCCCAAGATTTTCCGTAGTATTTTTCTTCCTAGGATCTCCAGCTTCTCTAACTTGTAATTCATAGTATTACTGTTGTTGTTGTTGTTGTTGTTGTTGTATTCGAGTGATTGAATAATTTTTACACAAAATAACCATTGATCAGCCTATTTATAGTACCGTACGCGAAAGTTGAAACTGCTGAAATCTGGTTTTAATTACTCACCGATTCAGGATGTGAATTGTGAACGTTCTATCTGGCCACGATGCGCATAGCTTTCGGTGACTCCATGAATAAAGCAGTTCTGCAATGGACATTAAAACTTAATTTGCTTAAATTTCCAAACAAATGGCAAGCGCCACAAATCAATGGAACGGAATTAATAACGATATTTTTCAAAAAGAAAGTATTCAACAAATATATCTCCATTGTTTTCCTTTGCTAATTTTGTCCAACCCCGTCGTGTACAGGTACCATGCTTACGTCTTACCCAGAGGACCCAAGTTCGATTCCCAGCTAGTCCTGGATTTTAAGTCTGAACAGAGGGCTGGCAACAGTAAAGCATCATTTTTTTTTTATGATTCTGATAATAGGTAGCCATGATAAATCATGATGTATATTTTGGGTTTATGCCGAGTAATGAACTATATATGTTGCCATTCGTTGTCCTAAGATAGGGCTAAAATGGCATCCCTATTAAATCTTCAGGCACCATTTTAAGTTCTTTGTTGCTTTGTCTTAGCGACCTTTGATGCGTCATGTTTCATTTTTCTTGTTTTCTCCTGATGAAGAAAGGCAAGGTTCCTTTTGAAACACGTTGACACATATAGTTCAACCATTGTCGTATTCTGTAAATAAGGACGTAAGTTAAGAAACAACATTATATCTTAACAAATTTTTGGGGAAGAGGACTTGGCCCTCACATCCCTCCAGTTATGTATCGAATAGCAGAAGGCATAATGGTGTCAAGCAAATATGTGTGAGGTTTGATTGTAACCGTCGATAATATGGATGTGCCTAAAATACGGAGCGTGGAGCAAATATTTGGATGGGGCACACGGACTTGTAGGGTACACAGACATTATAACCTTCGTGTGTGAAATACATGCCGTGGTCATTAGAGATTCATATATGAAAATATATGCTCATAGCAAATTTCAATTTTGATTATGGGGGAGAAGTTCCAAGTTTGTGCTCCTAGATTCAAATTCGTGTCCGTATATTCTGGGAATGGCAGAGTATCTATGTACCATATTAATGTCACTTAAGTTAATCTGCTCCATGTAATTTATTTTGGAAGAAAATAATGTTTAATTATTGTTCTTATTTTGTTTATTATTTATTATTTTCTGCTACTTGTTTAACTTAGCAATAACACATCGGATGTTTCGGCGACGAAAGGGCTAGGACTGGAAAGGTAGCGTCCGTGTCCTTAATTAAGGTACAGCCTTGCCTGGTGTGGAAGTGGGAAACCACGGAAAACCATCTTCAGGGCTGCCGACGGTGCGATTCGAACCTACTATCTCCGGAATGCGAGCTCACAGCTGTGCTACCCTAACCGCACGGCCAAATCGCTCGGTTATCGTTCTTATATAATGCCAAATTGTCTATTATCGGTCACATCGGGAGTTTCGGACAATTTGTCGTTTCTTCTTTTACATAATGAACACTGTATAATTTAGGCGTAAAGATGTGCTCGGTTCACCGGAAGGACGAGGGTTCAGTTCTGGAAATTTACAAAAGGAACTTTTACTTCTGAAGTGACACATAGGACTAGAATTCAGCCAGCCTACACCGGAAATAAGGTATCGTGCCGGCTGCCGAAGCCTGTCGCACTTCTCTGGGACAACGATTAGTGGCTGACAGATGAAATGAAATGATACTGGAGAGTGTTGCTGGAATGTGCTTAATCCAGCAAAAATCTCACATGGAATGACCGGGATCTGAACCGTGGTACACAGCGGTGAGAGGCCAGCACGCTGCCTGAGCCACGGAGGCTCCATATCACTACATATGTACCGCAAGTAAGCAATGTGTTCGGTGGTCATCCTGTAGTATTGCCAGTAATTCAGTGAGATACGTTCCTAACTGTTAAAACCTATTATATCTGTACATTAAAAACCAGGCATTAATTATTATTGTTAATAATAATAATAATAATAATAATAATAATAATAATAATAATAATAATAATAATAATAATAATAATAATAATAGTAGTCAGACCATCAGTCCTCTATGCAGCAGAATGCCTATCCCTAACTAAAAAAAAACCACTGAGAGCCCTGGAAGTGCAAGAACGGAAATTCCTGAGAAGAATAATAGGGCCAAGGATCCTACCAGATGGAAGGCGATGGTACAAACCCAACAATGAGCTCTACCAGCATCAAGAAAACCTCATAGATGCCATCAGGAGAAAACGTCTGACTTTCTATGGACACCTATACAGAATGGATCCTAATAGATTATCCCATAAAATCTTCAAGGTTGCTAACAAAGGCAAAGCTACTGGATTCCCCTGGACCAAACAAGTGGACAAAGATCTTGCAGAGCTTAATATTAATCAAGCCGCCATTACTGACAGAAATGCATACCGTTTAATGGTCAAAACTAAACCTTTCCTAACATCCCTTACATCAGCTAGCCACAAAGGAGCCGGGAATTGGTCAGAGGAGCGCAGGAAAGAATTCAGCGAGAAAATGAAGGAATACTGGGCCAACAGGAAGGCTCAAGAGGCCACTAAGAACACAATCCAGTATGATAAAAGGGGCAGACGAAGACAAAAACACAGCTAGAACACAAGCACCGTGGTCCACAGATGGCCTAAACGCAAAGAGAGAGAGAGTTAGAGTGAATGTATATTACTTTAATTTATCCCTGGCATTTAAATGAAACACATATAGCATGAAGGGGCTGCCTTGTCGAGATATGAAAGGCGTTCATCGGAAACAAATAGGTTCCATTCCCCATCAGGTAGACGGAAACGTTAGAAACAAGATTTCCACTTCTGGACAAACACATATCCCTGCGGTATACTAGCTACCGTTACGTGGTATTGCACTATCTGCTAGGAAAGAGCGGGTAATTTGCTTAGAGACACCGAATATTTTTCACTTACAGTAAATTTCATTCATTTCTGCTCTTAATTCAAAATATTGTGATGAAGAACTTGGTTTAGTGACTCCGAGAGTAATTTTAGAGACAGTGAAAGTCATGGGGGAAGTCATACTGCATCCTCGGATGAAGAACGTGATCCCAAATCTTCCGATGTTAGTTTATTGAGCATCACAATGTGGTTGAAAATAGACATGAACTCCCTTCACTTAAAATTTTTAATAGATATTGTTTAGAAAATAGTCATTGCTAAAATATTTCACGGAGTTGACATTTAACAGTAAAGCATATAATTTGGGCTTTTAAGATATCGTCGCTGCCGGGAAAAAACCTCCTATGTGAAATATTTCAACTTACAACTTTGGCCGGTAAGGTTCTGCCTTCTAAGGTGCAATATTGTGAGAATGTTGTAAAGCATTTTCGCTCTTCATAATGTATTGCTGCGGGTCAGTATATCTCCAAAAATATTGTCACATAGGAGGTTTTGTCCCGGCAACGACGATATGTTGTTTTAAACAAATGTTTAATGATCATCGAATAATTTTGAAAATTATATTTCTCTATAATCTATATTTATAATAAATACTGTAAATTTCAGGAACAGCAATTTAATTTTTCTGGATCAATATTTTGTTTAAAAATGTAAAGTTAGGAGGATAATGTCGAGTTGGTCGAATGATTTCAACGAATTAATATTTTGACTACAGAGTACCATGGATTACTAATAATTAAATTATTTAGAGTATTCTATCGTCCGTTTCGTGGAACGTTACCGGTAGGAGAGTAGACGAAAGATGTGGCGAACCCGTAAAGCAGGGCAAGCGTGCATGAAGAGTCACAGTGTGTGAGTGGGCGGATCGAAGTTGTATGTGACCTGTCGCCGTTCGGAAGCAGGAATGTCCAGCTATTTTTATCGCACCAACGAGTGGAACAATGAACCTATCGTACATCATTATCCTCCAGCTTTTGTTTCACACAAAAATGGTCTACATCACATACATTATCTGTCGTTTTTCTCACTGTCTATATGGTCCTATAGCCACAATGAAACCCATTATCCATCAAATTCCGATAAAGTCTATCATTTTGAGGTCTCTATTCTGCCAGTAATGAGATGAAAGTCCATACTTAGAATGTTATATTACTTCAATTACAAGTGAATAATCGAAGTAGGATATCAAATGTTTCGTTACAATACACATCAAGATGCAAGGATATTTCATTCACATAATAATAATAATAATAATAATAATAATAATAATAATAATAATAATAATAATAATAATAATAATAATAATAATAATAATAATAATACCACAGTAATTAAAAAGTTATTTACATCTCAGAAACTAACCATCAAAGGAACGAAACAGTTGCACTAACTGGAGGTCGAGAAAAGAACCATACTGGGAATAGGACCAAGGATTATAAACGGAAACACAGCAATGAGGAACTATATCTCGAACAAGAACCTTTAACGGGCGCCATTATCAAATGACGCCTCAGTTTTTATGGACCCCTAGAAACGGTGGAAGATTCAAGACAACCAGCATTATCCACAGAACAAACATATGTAAGAAAATAACATCGCTTTTGTACAAACAAATCAAACAATATCTTGAAATTTTCAACACCATCTCGGTAAAGTAACACATAAGAGACAATATTTCAAAAAAGTGATGCAAAAATAATCCATAAATTGAGTTTAAGAAAGAACTTAATTAATTAATGGCGTGTGACCTCTGGAGAGGCCTGGTGCAGGTCTTTCAATATGACTCCAAACAGGCGACCTGCGCATCTAAGAAAAAACTTAAATGAACGAGATCGAAAGAAGCTACACAACTGAACCATCAGTAAGGCTTGCACCAGTGGTTGCGAAGACCTTAAACGGCTGAAGTCTCGAGAAGCCAGCCTGAGTCTTATGAAAATCACATCATTTTCAAGTTTCTTGATAGATGTTACTATTTTGATTTTGGGTACCACCTAGTGATTTGGAATGAACTCTCTTTAGTGGGGTATAGTAACTGCTATTTCAAAGTAAGTCAACCAATTATCGCCCAGCTCACCCCTACAAATAAGAGCAAAATTGGACGTTATGTATCCATCCTGATCAGTGCAACGACCAGTAAGGTTCTCCTCACATAAGGCTACAGGCGAGCTGGGGCAACATCTAAGGTAGGCGGCTAAAATCTTACTCAATCATGTCAACTTACTTGCCTGTGGCAACGGAAAGATACCAGCGTTGAACTCTAGCATGCAACAGTTAGGGTTGAGCCGCGTTTACCTCGTTTTAATGTAGGTTTTTAAAAAATTTAATTTAGTTTGTAAAATGTATGTCTTGCTACAAAGACACAGAATGAGACATCCAAGCAAGGAAGGAACCTCTCAAGAACGCACAATCAGTTCTTAGTTCTTCCTTCTGATTGAAACCCTTCCACTGTACCCCGGAATTTATTTCTATTTAACATTTCGAACGCTGGGAGGTTAAACCATTCAATATCTTTCAATGCTGTAGTAGTCTTCTTTATCCAGAAATAATAAAATAGCTGTTTGGTAAGACTATTTCCTGAAGATGGTTTTCCGTGGTTTCCCATTTTCACAATAGGAAAATTCTGGGGCTGTACCTTAATTAAGGCCACGGCCGCTTCCCTCCAACTCCTGGGCCTTTCCTCTCCCATCGTCGCCATAAGACCTATCTGTGTCGGTGCGACGTAAAACCACTAGCAAAAAAACTATTTCCGTTCACTCTGTACATATTTATGAGAAACGCCTGCCTCCTCTTCATGGTTTACCTCCTGGTGAATATTTTTGTTGCTCTTAAGTTACAATCTGCCTTCAGATTGGAAAGGATTCTCCTTTCTAAAACATTTAGCTTCTCCAAATTGTGGTTCATGAGCAGGCATTCACTGACAGACAGAAAATCTGCTTTAACGACGATTATTATTAACTTAGTCTCATCATCATCATCATCATCATCACATCATTTACCGATATAAATTAATTTTATTCATTCCATTTCGAATTAAATAAAATGTTGGGAACGTGCATACTTACTTTCTGAACAAATGCATATCTCTCTTCATATAATTGAGCCACATTTTAGTATTTTTCTTTTCTGAGGAATTTAGTCAATTTATGCATCATTTCCTGTCATTTATTAGGCCTTAAAAATGCAGGACTTAGTTATGATCACATAATTTAGGATTTTTTTACTTTATATTTAGTAACAAAAATTTTGAACGGCCTCTGGGGCCGTACAAGAGGCATGCATAAACTGGTTTAAATCCGGGTCGGTTTCGACCGACCAGCGAACATAGGGTGGTGTAGTCCCAAAATATCCGAATTCCAGAGGACAGTTTAACAAACCAATTTACTATCTGGACAAGTCTCAAGGTAAGGTAATGGTTATTCTGCCCGAAGGCAGGTCCGAACCTCCGCAGAGGTGTTCCTGAGCCGGAGTTTACGTGCGGTAGGGTGGCCAGTTCCTTTCCGCTCCTCAATTCCCTTACCCCCCACCAACAGCGCGTGGCAACCCATCCAACTTCTGACCACGCCCAATGTTGCTTAACTTCGGAGATCTCACGGAATCCGGTGTTTCAACACGGCTACCGCCGTTGGCGACAAGTCTCAAAATATCCGAATTTCCAAGGCGGTACTGTTTCAAAACACCCTGCATGTATGCAGTATTATCATAACAAGCATGAAGTAATACACTAACTGAGCAAATGTCATGGGCTAGCGGAGCACTGATGCGCAGGTGTGTTGTCTGCGCACCATGCGCCCCCTGTGCCAGCGGCAGTTGTATAGGAGACCTTGTAAGCAGTGGCTGTGCATGTGACAGGTGTAGCATGGAACGTCGTCGTGAGCTGACACCGTTCGAACGGGGTATGGTGGTCGGTGCCCGACGGATGGGAAGTGCGATTTCTGAAATGGTGCGGGAATTCGGCTTCACACGATCAACCGTGTCCAGTGTGTATCGTGAATTGTTGAATGCGGGTGTCACCGTCCACAACAGACGAACGACCGGCCGTCCAGGCACCCTCGATGACCGTAACCGGCGACATCTGAGACGGATTGTCAATAGTGACAGGCGGGCAACCGTGCAACAAATCACGGCTCAATTCAACACAGGCCGTGCTAGACACGTATCCCACTGGATAATCCGTAGGAACATTGGTTCTATGGGGTATGGGAACCGGCGCCGCACACGGGTGCCACTGTTAACCCAACGTCATCGGGCACAACGACGCGCATTTGTCGCCAGTCACCAGGGATGGACACTGGAACAATGGCGTAACGTGATACGGTCGGACGAATCACGATTTCAACTGCACTATGCCGATGGGAGGCACCGTGTATGGCGCGGACCATATGAAGCGATGGATCCCGCCTGCCTCGAAGGTGTGGTCCAGGGCGCTGGTGTCTCTGTTAAGGTCTGGGGTGCATTTTCCTGGTATGGAATGGGGCCCCCAGTTGTTCTGGAAGAGACATTGAATGGTACGCGGTATGTTGAGCTGCTCGAAGACCATCTCCACCCATTTTTGGCCTTCCAGCGCCCAGACGGTTCTGCGGTGTTTCAAGATGATAACGCGCCGCCACATCGCTCCCACGTCGCCCGGGAATGGTTCCAGGAACATGCAGCGGAGGTCCAACGACTGCCATGGCCACCAAGGAGCCCCGATATGAATCCTATCGAGCATATCTGGGATGTCCTGGAACGCAGGCTCCTTGCCATGGATCCTGCACCCACGAACAGACCAGCATTGGCGGCCGCTCTGCAAACGATTTGGTGTTAGCTGCGTCCAGAGGACTACCAGGGACTTGTCGACTCACTTCCACGCCATGTCACTGCAGTTCGCAGGACCAGAGGAGGCCCCACACGCTATTAGGTGACTATCCCATGACATTTGCTAAGTCAGTGTACAAACAGATGCGAAAAGATTCGTTGTTAGCACCAGCAAGGGCTGCGTGCCCTCTTATTAAAATGGCACCTCAATCTTGTGCCTGCCGTATAGCCTCTCACATATACGACAGGGGTCAGTAGATTCACGGAAGTCATGAACCCTTTCAAAGTTAGGCTTAATCCCATTGTTTAAAATGCACCTATTACTTTGTCAGATATGAACAAACTTAACCATTTACAAATTTTCTATTTCGTCAGAATGTTGCCACAGGTTTCAGTCCATTTGATGACGTAAGAGATTATTGTGAAAAAATCGATGTCTCCAGTTTCGACGCATATAGTTGTAGCCCTTCTGATTCTGTCGTCTAAAATGCAATATTACTTTCTTCTCTTCTAACCGAAATTCACATCCATCTTGGCTATTTGAAAATCACATGTTTCAGCTCCTTTCTTCCAAACAAGATACCAACTCCTTGAAGCGGGAATGAGGTGTTTTTATCAGACAGTTGAACTGAGAATACCAACCTTCAGCGATATTGTTTGTTCGATACAAAGCAAGTGGCCGCGTGGTTTGAGTCATGCATCTATCAGCTTGCACACGGGAGATAGTGGGTTCGAATCCCACTGTCTGCAGCCCTGAATATGGTTTTCCATGGTTTCTCATTTTTACACCAGGCAAATTCTTGTTTGGCTGTTAATTAAGGCCATGACCGCTTCCTTCTCACTCCTAGCCCTTTCCTATCCCATCATCGCCATAAGACCTATCTGCATCGGTGCGACGTAAAGCAGATTGTAAAAAAAAAAATTGTTGAGTGTCGTTTTCCATGACAATTCTACAGTACAAGTGGCATTTGTAGATTGTCCAGCCATTGGTCATCGAAGCAGTCGAAAACATCTTTCAAATAAAATGAATAATAATTTAAAAAATTACCTTCAACGTAGCGAAGTACGGCACCTAGCTACTAAATTTAAATTGATTTTCAAGTCCCTGTCACCTATACTGCTGCCTACACTTCTTGGAAAATTTGATACTCGTTAGCTTATTTATTTTGGATACACATTTCTTGCGGATATTTTGAGACTGCACAGGTCAAACATTTCATAGTTGAATGTTCTTACTCCAGAGTAAACCATCGCTTAAGGAACAGATTCGCGTAGCTAATATATACAACCAAATGCAGCGGTTCAATATCGCGTAACCAACATGGACACTTACCTAAAAAAAAAAAAAACGAACGTATGGATATAATGTGTGTTATAGGTATCCACAAGGTTTTGTATCTACAAGGAAGGTGAATTATAATGTAATAATAATCAAAATTAAGCCTACCGGGCGAGTAGGCCATGCAGTTAGGGGCGCGCGGCTGTGAGCTCGCATCCGGGAGATGGTGGGTTCGAATCCCACTGCCGGCAGCCCTGAAAACGGTTTTCCGTGGTTCCCCATTTTCACACCAGGCAAATGCTGGGGCTGTACCTTAATTACGGCCACGGCCGCTTCCTTCCCATTCCTAGGGCTTTCTTGTCCCATCGTCGCAATAAGACCTATCTGTGTCGGTGCGACGTAAAGCAAATAGCAAAAACTAATAATTTGAAATATTTCGTTATAAGAGACCAATTACTAAGACTTCTAGACAATGTTTATAGTTTTATATATTTCTTCCATTCTGGGGTAAAATTACAATTTTGTTCTTACGCAGTAAGCGAATCCCACTGTCGGCAGCCCTGAAGACGGTTTCCGTGGTTCCCCATTTTCACACCAGGCAAATGCTGGGGCTGTACCTGTACGATATAGATTTTATCCATAGGAACTCGTTACTCTACGATTAACATTAAAGCCTGGGGATTTTTTCTAAATGATTAAAAATGCACTTCTTTTATTCTAAATATGTTAACAATAATTAATTTATGTCTAGTGTTACAAAATTATTTTCTCAGTCATAATAGGAAGAAAACACCATACCGTATGGCTATGTGGTGGTGGTAGTGATGGTACAATTCTGCGGCAAGCAAAGAATTACCCGAAGGGACAGATTTGATACAGACAGAATGGACAATACTGCTTTACAAAAACGTCTGGTGGTTTGCCGGTACAGTCGGGCGTCAGACTACTTCATTTAAACCAGGGTATTCATACTCTGTCATTCGGGGCTTTAGTTCGAATTCAGATCTTGCGAATTAATGGCCCTTAGGTAACTTAAATGCCTTTCGGCGTTCCGTTCTCGATATCAGACTGTGGCACCTATCTTATGTAACAATTACCTGTCTAAGTAGCTCAATGAAGAATTCAACATTTGGAATGCAGGGTTGAAGATCATTTTTTTCCAGTGGTTTAACATCGCACTCTGATAGGTATATGGCGACGATGAGCTTTGAAAGGGATAGAACTAGGAAGGAAGCGGCCTAGCATTTTGGGTAATGTGAAAACGAGAAACCACGGAAAACCAACTTCAGGGCTGCCGGTAGTGGGATTCAAACACAACAGCTCCCGAATGAAAGCTTACATCCACATGGTCCATACCACGGAGCCAACTCGCTCGATAAAAGGAATGGATGCTCGAAATCATACTCTCTAAATTAAGTAAGAAACAGCTTAGCAATCTCTTAACTATTTTTTTTTTTTTTTGCTATTTGCTTTACGCCGCACCGACACAGATAGGTCTTACAGCGACGATGTGATACGAAAGGCGTAGGAATGGGAAGGAAGCGGCCCTATCATTTGCCTGGTGTGAAAATGGGACCACGGAAAACCATCTTCAGGGCTGCCGACAGTGGGGTTCGAACCCACTATCTCCCGAATACTGGATGCTGGCCGCACATAAGCGCCTGCAGATATCGAGCTCGGTAATCTCTTAACTAAAAAAATGTTAAACCTAATTATAATAATGGCTTGGCGTTTCACTAACTATTTTTACAGTTTTCGGAGACGTTGAGATGCCGGAATTGAGTCCTGCAGGAGTTCTTTTACGTGCCAATAAGTCTCCCGACACGAGGCTGACATATTTTAGTACCTTCAAACATCAACGGAATAAGCCAGGGTCGAACCTGCCAAGTTGGGGTCAGAAGGCCAGTGCGTCAACCATCTGAGCCATTCAGCCCAGCAAAAATGTAAAACATAGCACTCACTCAATGTGTCGGCTGATGTAGAATTACAGCATAATTCCAAACTGAGAGACAGAATTTCAATGACCGGAACCGCGAGACTCGACAAAGCGAGGAATATCAAAGAGGCAAGTGCTGCCCACCCCTGCAGGCGCTTTTCCGTCGCAATCACATAAACGTTTCACATAATGAGTTGTCATTGAGTCCCCGCCGTCAGCAGCTGGCCGCTACAGCAGAACTCCTCTCACGCTCCAACCAATGGTGCCTATCAGAGACCTGCTCCCAACAATACCTAACGTGTCAGTGTTATGTAAGCAATGGTGAACTCGAAATGCGAAGGGCGTTTTCAAAAGGTTTTCCTTTCAAATCCTCGATTGTGATGATCTAAAGAATCGCAAAAAGTGCATGCAAATGTGCACTTTCCTGATCTCCTTCCAATTGTCTGAGGTCGGTGCTACATATGCATTAAGCCCAGTTTTATGGTCGGAAGAACTTCGTGACACTAATCCGATGTAGACGGACATACTCACTCTTGAGTGTGTGTCTGTGGTGGTTGGTAGTGTGGTGCGTTTTGTGCGTAATTGGGGTGTGGACTAAGAAGAACAAAAACACCCAGTCCTCAGATCACAAAAATTAGCTAGGTGCTGATAAAATTCTCGACCTAGCCCACTGAACCGAAGGCTGCTACCCTCACCATTCAGCAAAGAATCCTGGCACCGTTAAGGTGGTACCTTTAAGAACATATCATCTAAAACTAACAAGAACGTCCTAAACATGCTTCTTATGAATTATACAAAATATGACTCAAATCAATGCAGTAAATAGCCGACATATTATTTTCCATTTAATCTTTATTTTCTTATTAGATTTTTTGGAATATGTATTCCTACTTGGGAACATTTTTGTAAGCTGCTACACATTAGATAAATTTAGAAATTTGTCTTAAACAAAGAGGAACAACGTCATTGTTAACCGCTAAAATACGTCAACTTATTGTTATACACGATTTTAGCTAGTGCGAAGCGAGTCTGCTAACCGTACTGTGAACTTGCATTCACGAGATGTTTTGTTCAAAGTTTACTACTGGCAGTCCTGCAAATAGTTTTCCATGGTATCCCTTATTCATCGCATAAATACCGAGGCTGTATATTTCAGGTCACGCCTGCTACTTTCCCTGTCTTAATTCTTTCCTCTCCCATCGTCAGCGATAACCTAGCTCACTCTGTGAAACAGTGGTTACAGTGTTGAGTGTTCATTGAAATAAAAGTCATCGCCATCATTATATACATCCATATGAAGTTCATTTTAGAATGATTAATCGGAATGCTGATTTTCTTATTCAGTCCGCCAACGGTCAATATGCGAGTACGGCACTCTGACGTTCTATCCTCCCGATCTACCAAGCGATATTGAAATTGACCGCTGACATGCGGAGCCATCTAGCTGCCACGAGCCATGCTAAGAATTCCACCTTACTACCTCAAGGATACATAACGTGGACGAACTGGAGAGGGATTAGAATGACTAGAATTCATTCAAACACAACATTACATGTAAGTCATTTCATATATAGTTTGCCTGTTCTATTTACAGACTGTCCATTTACTTTACCTTTCACGAATTGGTAGTAGTCCGTTTTAAATTTAGAGACTGGCATTCATCTGAGGTTTTTGGCATCACCTTAAACCGTTCTTTAACATACAAAAATCACCTGGAAAATACAAGTCAGAAACTTAAGTCAAGAAACAACATCATGAAAAAACTAGCTGGTACGACATCGGGAACTGATGCATCCACACTACGCACTACTGCCCTCACCATGGTTTATCCAGTGGCTGAATATCGTATCCCGGTGTGGCAACGTAGGGCTCATACTAGGAAGATCGACATCCATTTGAACGAATGTATGAGAACCATAACAGGCACACTAAAATCCACCCCAATCCCGTGGCTACATACTATCAGTAACAAACCATCTCCGGAACTGAGACGGCAGGAAGCAACTGTACGCGGCTGGAGAAAGTTACACCATCCTGATTATCCACAGAATCTCCCAATCCATGAGGTCCTTACAGACCTACAGTACCTCCTTCTCGTCTTAAATCAGGGAAACCAATATGGCATGACATAACTGGCTTCAATATCCAGGAAAAATGGCATCAAAACTGGAGCTCTGCACGTGTGAAACACCAAGGCATCCAAGACCCCACAACTGGACTCCCAGGATTTCACCTGAAGAGACACAAATGGTCTAAACTCAAACGTTTAAGAACAGGCCACGCTAGACGTAATGCCATGCTACATTAGTGGGGACTTCGAGAATCCACTGCCTGTGGCAGCGGAGCCCCTTTCCAGTCAGTGCAGCACATTATTGAAGAGTGCCCTCTGAGGAAGTATGGGCGACCAGCCCAAGATGTCATCAGTGCTACACCCCTCCTTTCTTAGAATGGCTACAGCAACTGGGCATTGATTTGTAAATGTGAACGCTACCAACATTCTTGTCCTTGTATATAGTGTACATTTTCTTTTGTATACTTGCCATAAGATAAATAAATAAATTAAAAAATCTGAGGTTTTAAAAGTAGCGGCGAGAGAACAGTTCCGCCTACAACTGATAGTTTTCTCTGCTAGTTAACTCCTTATGGATGAGAACAGAATAGGTTCTTTAACTGACTGAAGTAAGGTATTCTATTGGTTGAACTACGGACTACTAATTCATTTGTTTTAACCATTCCTCGCTGCGATCGATGTTAACGTATGTTGAAAAACATGAAGAAATCAACAAGGCACTTATAGTTTAGATATATAACATGTTTATGTATGTATGTTCAGTCCGTCAGCGCTAACCCTGGTGGGATCCTCAACAGCTCTACCACCAGCTGTCATAGAGGCCTAAGCATCACTGAAGAGGCGTACTAGGGAAATGAGGAGTGAGGTAGATTCCCGTTGCTTTCCTCACCGAGCCAGAATTGCTATTACATATCAGTCCGCCAAGCCCACTGAAATGCAAACACCAACCGACCCTACTGAGCAACAATTTCACACCATTCATACCAGGGTCTGGCTGCATAAGGATTGGCATTACTAGAATCGCTCATACCTCAGTAACATGTTTATATCAAACGTTAAATTCGAAATGAAACTGAACGTATGCTGTTATATCAGTAACAAACCACCTCCGGAACTCAGACGACAGGAAGCAACTATACTATACAGACAGGGAATCTGCCAACTGGGCGACTGCCCTAAATGCAGATCAGTATTCATTCATTCATATAAATATCTCGGTCTTATTAATTTAATAACCTCAGCCTTAAATTTGACCCATTAGAGAGCGAAGGACGATGTTTAATTGAACTTCTGAATTCAAAAACGTCCCAAATTCAGGAGACTATTTTTTTTTAGAAAAGAGGAAAATGTTAATATTTGAAAAGGAATAGGAATAACATGAAATATACTTACACAATGAAGTAGAAACCGTCCGCCTCTGTGGTGTAGTGGTTAGCGTGATTACCTGCCATCTCCGGAGGCCCGGGCTCGATTCGCGGCTCTGCCACGAAATTTGAAAAGTGGTACGAGGGCTGGAACGGGGTCCACTCAACCTCGGGAGGTCAACTGAGTAGAGGGGGTTCGATTTCCACCCCAGCCATCCTCGAAGTGGTTTTCCGTTTCCCACTTCTCCGCCAAGGAAATGCCGGAATGGTACCTAACTTAAGGCCATGGCCGTTTCCTTCCCTCTTCTTTGCCTATCCCTTCCCATCTTCCCATCCCCCGATAAGGCCCCTGTTCAGCATAGCAGATGAGGCCGCCTGGGCGAGGTACTGGTCATCCTCCCCAGTTGTGTCCCCGACCCGAAGTCTCACGCTCCAGGACACTGCCCTTGAGGCGGTAGAGGTGAGATCCCTCACTGAGTCCGAGGGAAAAACCAACCCTGGAGGGTAAACAGATTAAGAAAGAAAGAAGAAAGAAGTAGAAACCTCTCAACATACTTATAACAGTAGCATATATGTTGGTTCACCTATCATTTTGTCTAAACTTTTATTTTTGAATGAAGTTGGTTCATTCTTGAAATATATGAAACAAAACAAAAATCCACAAGGAATCTCACTTGTTAATATATATTTTAAACATTTTATGCAGTTTCATTCCTAATCATTATTTGTTCACATAACTGTGCTTTATTTTAAATTATGAATAAAGGAAACTGTATCAGGCGCTAAGAAAACACAGTATCTTTACGTACCGGTAACTTAGTTTCTCTGGCTTCACAGGTATTCGATCATTATAACATTTAACATAATTCTAGGATAACATAATTGTTTAGAAAAGGAAACCTGTATCTTGGAGCAATGGAAGACATGGATTTAGTAATCGATATTTTATTCTTCATACAGCTGTTGAAAAGTGAATGTTTTGTATTCACTCACATTGAAATTTTCGTTATTTTTTGGTTACAGAATTTTTAAAGAATATCTGTAAGTGACTCTTAAGTTCAGAATCATGTCCACAGTCACCCTCAAAACATCAAATTGTATTTCAACAAGTTGCGTCCAACCGTCATACATCCCCACCCACGCAACTTTTCGTTTCATTTTTCAAGAATGTCATATTTCTGGTCACACGGGAGGAAAACTGTCACCCCATACCGGCACCTTGTATAGAATACAGTATTAGTGAATTTACCTGTGAATAGTATGATGAATAAGATTCGAATCACTGTGTAATTATAACTTTCAACCTTGCAGTCATCTGAAAACCTTTACATCTTTCTTCTTCTCTTCTTCTTCTTCTTCTTCTTCTTCTTTATCTGTTTACACTCCAGGGTCGACTTTCCCTCGGACTCAGCGAGGGATCCCACCTCTACCACCTCAAGGGCAGTGTCCTGGAGCTTCAGATTCTGGGTCGGGGATACAACTGGGGAGGTTGATCAGTACCTCGCCCAGGCAGCCCCACCTGCTATGCTGGACAGGGACCTTGCGGGGGATGGGGAGATTGGAAGGGATAGACAAGGAAGAGGGAAGAAAGCGGCTGTGGCCTTAAGTTAGGTGGGGAAAGCACGGAAAACCACTTCCAGGATGGCTGAGGTGGGAATCGAACCCACCTCTACTCAGTTGACCTCCCGAGGCTGAGTGGACCCCGTTCCAGCCCTCGCACCACTTTTCAAACTTCGTGGCAGAGCCGGGAATCGAACCCGGGCCTCCGGGTGGTGGCAGGTAATCACACTAACCACTACACCGCAGAGGCGGATACATCCTTATTCAAGTGATTTGTAAATGTGAAATAAGCATGGCACAACTTCCTTCACACCTCTGCGTGCTCCATTTTCATGTGAATCGCCAACGGCCGTAGCCGTGTTGAAACAGCAGATCCCGAGATATGTCCGAGGTGAAGAAACATTGGGCGTTGTCAAGATTTGGATGGGTTGCTACGCGCTGTTGGTGGGGGTAAGGGAATGGAGGAGCGGAAAGGAACTGGCCACCCTACCGTACGTAAACTCCGGGTCAGGCACACCTCTGCGGAGGTTCGGACCTGCGTTCGGGCAGAATACACCCTTACCTTACATTATTCACAGGAGCCTTTTTTTGTTTTATAGTTCTAAGCTATGTGAAAAAATTATACAATCATAACTGTCGAGAAAAGAATACATCGTCTACTTCTAAATGCGGAAATGAAATATTTTGTTCAAAGTCAATGCACATTGTTTCTACACCTGGATTAGTCTGTGATTCGTTTTCATCTTTCTTTGGTTGTTGTTTAAGGTATTTGCATTTAATTTATGGACCCTTAACTGTAAAGTCAGCTTCCCCATAATATTTACATCCTCATGGTTAATTTCCATTTCAGAACAGCACATGTGCCACAAACATTTGTTTTCAGTTTCCTAAACCAAAGTTGAACTGAATACGGAAGTACGGAAGTACTGTACGGAAGTACACACTTAAGTTTGTGTACGTCATACCCTGATTTTAGATCCAGAAAGGCATCGAGATAATATTCCTTGCTGAAAAGGGTTTACATTTTTAAAACATTTACGTCACTTGATAAAAATCTGCGTTTACTGTCACCTCATTTGTAGTGAGAAACCGTGTACGGAAATCGACTAATATGCCCATTATGATTTGTATAGATTTCTTCTGTCTTCTGTTGTGGACGTGCCAGGCCGGGTAGCTCATGCAGTGGAGTGCTGACCTTCTGAGCTCAAGTTGGCGGGTTTGATCCCGGTTCACTCCGCCGGTATTTGAATGTGTTAAAATACGCCATCCTCGTGTCGATGGATTTATTGGCACGTTAAAGAACTCCTGCGTGACAACATTCCAGCACATCGAAACCTCCGAAAACCGTAAAAGTAGTTATTGGAACGTAAAATTATTTATGTATTAATTTATTTATTTATTTATTTATTTATTTATTTATTTATTTATTTATTTATTTATTTATTAGTTACTTCCGTTTGGGCTTGCTATGGACCACGTGGTTCTTTCTTCTTAGACCAGTACTCCTTCATTCTTTTAATGTGAACGTATTTCCACTCCTGAGTCCATTTCACACCTCCTCCCAGACGTAGTTTTGTCTGTTAGTGGCTGGAGAGAGTTTGATGTTCTGATCAACGTTCTGTACCTGTTCCTGTCATAGATTTCACTAAGAGGAATGTCCAATTTTTGAAGGTCTTTTCTGACAAGTGCCAACGGCCGTAGCCGTGTTGAAACACCGAAGTTAAGCAACATTGGGCGTGGTCTAGATTTGGATGGGTTGCCACGCGCTGTTGGTGGGGGGTAAGGGAATGGAGGAGCGGAAAGGAACTGGCCACCCTACCGTACGTAAACTTCGGCTCAAGCACGCCTCTGCAGAGGTTCGGACCTGCCTTCGGGCAGAATACACCCTTTCCTTACCTTACCTTTCTGACAAGTCTTGCACACTTGGCATTAGCCGCTCTCCCTCTTCAGATCGTTATCCTGTGCTGCTCCTTGTTTTACTTCGGACAATTTACTCTCTTAATAGTTTTCTTCAAGTTACGTTTCTCAGTGTCGTTTTGTACTTCCTTTGTACACAGATATTTCCATACTCAATACATCTCCCTCTTGCATTTGAAATTTAGATTGCTGTCGGGCTGAAATTTATTACACCGTTTTGTTCAAGGCTCTTCTGTGAATAATGCTGAAGGTCGAATTACTTCCATGCCCTAGCAAGTGCGTGTTAACTAATCCACATGCGCCAGAAATGGCACCCCCCGACCTACATCCTTTCCTTTTCATGTTCCTTTCTTTAATGCAATTCGAGGGAAATATTGATATATTGAGCTGTGTATAGTTCTTCCCATCCTTAAATAAACACAGTTAACCTTTATTTATGCTATGTCGAATTTCGTATATTGGTAAGAATTGCTGTCCATGGAATGCAAAGCATTCTTCTCCAATACTTGTTCAATATTTAAGAACAACACTCTAGTGGAAATTGATAGGCCTACTTTATAGCGAGAAGATCTAGATATGAAAACATAATCTGAAAATAGTCGCTGAACACACTATATAAAGCATGCAACCAAGACATCCCCAATACAAGTAACACGGTTGGAAGAAAGGTGCGAAGGATGGAAACGGATATAAAGAAATACAGACATCGCGATCAATCAGGGCTGAGGAACAAAAAGATAAAGCTCCTCAATAATTGCTGACTTGTTGATATAGACGCGCTCTTTGAGCTCTTCCCTAGAAAAAATCCAGACCTGTCAAATGTGAGGATAAGTCAGAATAACAAATTGCTGATTTGCAAAGCAAAGTTTAGTAAGTCCCGTTCGCTGTTCGGTTCTCAGCTTCTCCACGGATTCTTTCCCAAGTGTCCTTTATATGACAGCAAAAGTAAAAGATAATGTCATTGTAAAGTCAAAAACTATGAATTATTTGAACCCATGTGTGAATTCCCCGATATTTCAAGGCCTTAGTACGAGTATACCAAAACGACTGCTGCCCAGAGCCACATGGCATGTTTATATTTGAGTGCCATGTAGTCAGAATGATGACTTCGTCCTTCGTATCGTTTGGCTACCTTGACCTGCTCCACTGTGTATCATGTTATCTAGCTCTTCATTTGGGCTCACGAACCGACGGTAAGAAACAGTGACGCTACCTCTACACCACGGAACTAGAATGTTATAAGCGGCAATTTACAGCAAAAAGAAATGCATTTCCGTAAGACTTTTGGAGTAGTGGAACGTAAAGACTTCCAATGTTCTAACCTCGGCACTAAGTTGAACAGTGTGGTTAGTACTATGCCCTACCACTATTGCTCCCAAGAATTAACCTGGCACTCATTTTTGATGTAGGCTGAGGTCATGTGCCCCTCCAAAGAGAAAATCCTGTTTCTAAATTTTTCGACTTCCTGACGGAGAATCGAACTCACATACTTTTAGGTGAGCCAAGCACGCCTTTACCACTTCGGCTAACTAACAAATTGTTCCAAAATCAATGTAAAATAGTCTTTCCCTCACTCCAATATGTTTATACGCTGTAAAAATATCTCAAGAAATCTACCTCTCGGTTTAGGAGCCATTTCTTTAGGCAAAGTAGCATTTCATGGGTGTTATAGTCTACAAATGAAATTTTATATATCATTTTATAGCCTTAATATAATTTCGGTATGACTGTTTCATCTAAATTAATGCAATTCTAAGTTTGTTAATTTTAGTTGTAGACCACCTGCCCCATAATTTTATTATGTTCCTTCCTAAACATTATTTTACCTCTTAACCCAATTTTATTCTGGGCCTTGTCACACTGAGTAACCTCCAATTATGAAAAACGTAAAATAACATTCATTCGGAATGAAAAAAAAAACTCTTTCAAAATCCGCTGGAATGTTCTGTTGATGTGCTCTGCCAAAGGACACTCATTTATAATGAATGCTAACATTTTTAGTCTTAAAATATGTCGAATTCGTTCTAAAGATACTAGGTCTTCTCAGAATTCTCGAAAAGAAACAGTTCGCTCAGAGTAATCAATTTCACGACCCAGGAAACTGTACAAGGTAGAGCAGACAGGACAGGAAGGGCCGGCGAGGGAAACGAGCAGCTTTTCAAAGGGTATCCTGGAACAAAGGAAGATGGTGAAGAGCAAGAAGACTTCCTGAAAATAAAGAAGCCTTACACATGAGCTACTAAACGTCTGTCTGCCCAACGAATATTTCTTTTATTTCCACGCTAAGCTGAACTTCCCCTAGTGTACGCTACGATAATTTCTGTCCGAGATAAACCAAGTGTAAACCATGTACGACAGACGTCTTTCCACATTAATCACTTGCTGACTAAAGAAGAACGGAACACATTTATTGGTGGTGTACATATATATTTAGAGTCATTCTCAGAGAGAGATTCACGGTTTATGGAGAAGGGGAACAAAATGTTATCGTTTTTAATAGTAAATGTTAGAAAATTGCCTTGTCATCGTGAGGACAGAAAGATTTCTTTGAGAGCGCGAAGGTCCCTAGATTGAGGTTCATTTCTGCTATGCATTTGCTCCAGCTGTCGCACAGTCTTCACAAAACTTTTTAATAATAATAATAATAATAATAATAATAATAATAATAATAATAATAATAATAATAATAGGCCGGCTCCTCAGCTGAATGGTCAGTGTAGAGGCCTTAACATCATAGGGCCCTAACACAGGGATAAGTCCACATGTGGGCCACAGTTGCAACCGCGACCCCTCAAGAGTAGGGGGAAAACGAGAGAAGGAGAAAGTAAGGAGGAGAAGAATAATAATAAGAAGAAAAGTCATGTCTCACGATTTTAATTGAAAACTACTACAGTAATGACTATACACATTCCCAACACATGGAATTCGTCCGCAGTATCACCCTGAATTCAGTAGCTATTGTTTGTTACTGTTGCGTCATTTGGGAGACTAGGTGGTCGAAAGTGGTGAATACAGGAAAATTCGAAACCAAACACTAACAAATCCTGGCTGTCAGTTTGAGAGTGGGGTCATTTACTAAGTTATATAAAGTAAGTACTGTCAGTTCCATTCTTCCTATTTGCTCTTGGATTCTTCCGACACCAGTTGTAAGGCACGTCAATGCTCTTCATAGCCCTTCCTCCTACGTCATACATGGGCATTTACAGGTTCACGAACCACACATACAAGAGATAGCACCGCGGGAGTTCAGTATTTATTCACCCGTTACTCGTTCATATATTTGCAAATATAAAAGAAATGTACTGAAAAGTAAAGTATTGTAATTAATTATTTGTTTAATATTGTCTCAAGAACATACAGACTGTAATCAGTATTTGTGCAAGAATCAGCAACACCACTGCACTCAATGTCCGTTTGTGCCTCCATCTACCAGTTCGTTCAGATTTAAGTGAATTTTGCTGGCTTAGCGAGTTGCATATGAAGTGGTTCCCGGTTTACCCATACAGTAGCCTACATCCTCTTCTTCCAAGGGACTGACTTCACTTTTCCCTACGATTAGAGTTTATTGAGGCCGATGATCTCGCCCTGTTTCTTGATTGAATTGTCAGCGTTATGGCCTTTGGTTCACAGGGCTCCGGGCTCGACTTCCGGCCGGACCAGAGATGTTAGGCGCGTCTGGTTAATTTGTATAACTCGTAGGTTGGGTGTCTGAGCGTCTTAAAACATATCTTTATTTACTAACACGTGGTAGTGAATACATCCCTCCACATAGGGTAGGCGTCTAGAAAGGCACCCGGCCGTAAAACTGGGCTTAATCCAGATTAGTGCCGACCCCAGATAATTGGGAGGAAGTTCAGCAAAAAAGGGGATGATTATTTCGTTTTCCCAGGGTCGTGAAAGATAAGTGGTGTAGTCACTAACTTCTCACCAAGGGTGCGGCGTCTGAATTTCAGCCAATGCAAATTCAAATGAAAATTCTGGTCGCTATGGTTCGGATTCCTCATTAAACAGGAGGTCCCGTAGCTATGACTGTGATAACACACATATGTATATGCCTAGGCGTCACTGAAGAGGCATGCTAGGGAACTGAGCAGTGAGGTAGTTTCGTGTTGCTTTCCTCTCTGAGCCAGAAGGTGCTGTTACATATCAATCTGCTGATCCCACAGAAATGCCTATGAGCAACATTTTCACACCATTCATCCCAGGGACTGGCTCGTAAGGAATGACATTATTAACATTTCTCATACCCCAGTCACTTTCATTTCGTCAAAGCCTAGTATGAGCCTCAGACAGACAAACTAAAGTTACAATCTTGTTGTAGCCCATACCAGAATTCACAGTGCACTTTTTTTAATTTGAAGACTAGCAAATGTACCCGTGCTTCGCTACGGTATTCTACATTGTATTCGAATATCGAAGTAAATACTGTACATGCAGTAAATAAGATTGTTTTAACATTGCATGTCTCTTAGCGTTATCCAAGAAACAGCATGGGGAGGTCCCCATATGCTGTTTCCAATGTAAAGTGTTTGTTACGGATTGCCTACTGCCGTTCACAATCGAGTTGGGAAGTTTACATTATAATTGCAGGCCCCATTGCCTACTGCGCGGTCACAAACGATTTTGGGAGTTTTCGTTACAATGGCAGCCCCCCTTTCCTACTTCCAGGCAGATAACAGTTGAGGAGTTTGTATTATAATGGCAGGCAACTATCCTACTATCAGTCGAAATTGAGTTGTGCAGGTATCATTATAATATCAGGCCCATTTTCCTACTGCCAGCCAGCTTATTGCCAGTCACACCAAGTTGGTGAGTTTCCATGAAAATAGCAGGCCACTACGCCTAATGCCAGTCACATTTTAGATAAGGACATTTCTTTACAACGGCGGGCACCCTTGCCTACTGCCAAAAAAATCGGGTAGGGGAGTTTTAAACAACAATGCATGCTCCCTTGCCTTCTGCAAGTCAAATCGAGAAGTGAACTATTCATTAAAATGGTAGGCCTTCCTTACTACTGCCAGTTACACAGGAGTTGGAGAAGGACCCAATTCCTACAGCCAGTCAAAGTCGGTGTGGGGAGTACTGATTACAATAGCAGACACACCCTTTCTCGATCGCTAAAAATCGACATCAGTGAATATATATAGATCGACATACGAAGGTATATGCGTGTTTACAATATTGCAGACCTTCATTTACAGATTAACTGCTGCTAAACGTACGCCATATCGACAAAGGATTGTACCATAAGACGCCGGATTCAGTGGCCTAAGTGGCTGGTTCTATGATATCTCATCTATTCTTGGGTCAGATTGAGTTAGAAACGTTGAACAGGGTACTGTTTTTGTAAGATTATCTCACATTGCATTACTTTTCGGATAATTATGTGACAGCTACATACATAGCATTTGGCTCACATATGGCTACTGGGTGGGCCAATTTTCGTGAAGCGTTTGATGATTCTATATTTCCTATAAGTGATTGAAAGTATGAATTATGCATGTGAAAAGTCCAAATCTTCTTAACATCGATTGAAAACCTACAACCTGTTTTCCAGTCATAGACCGGGTCAGGGATGTAATGAATGAATCAGATATAGGCTGTTATTACGATGTGGTCGCCACTCCCAAAATGATTTATATTAATGAGTGATAGATGCTATGAAATGAGTATGGAGAGTACCGGGCGAGTTGGCCGTGCGCGTAGAGGCGCGCGGCTGTGAGCTTGCATCCGGGAGATAGTAGGTTCGAATCCCACTATCGGCAGCCCTGAAAATGGTTTTCCGTGGTTTCCCATTTTCACACCAGGCAAATGCTGGGGCTGTACCTTAATTAAGGCCACGGCCGCTTCCTTCCAACTCCTAGGCCTTTCCTATCCCATCGTCGCCATAAGACCTATCTGTGTCGGCGCGACGTAAAGCCCCTAGCAAAAAAAAAAAAAAAAGTATGGAGAGTGTTGCTGGAATGAAAGATGACAGGGAAAACCGGGGTACCCGGTGAAAAATCTGTCCCGCCTCCGCTTTGTCCAGCACAAATCTCACATGGAGTGACCGGGATTTGAACCACGGTATCCAGCCGCCATCTGAGCCACGGAGGCTCCCTCTTAACATCGATTAATAGAGAAAAATCAAACGTAAAAAAGGATACAGATACGACAAAAAGTCATAAGACTAAGGTTGTAGATCATTCCAAATTGAACGGAGATTGTGCAATCGGTTATGTGAGAGGACTTCCCGAAGGTCTGCACCATCATTAAAATTGCCTCCATATTCTTCGAGAATAAAAAGTGAAAAATTTAAAGATCTTCGAAGTTTTCCGTCCGTTACAGGCTAAAACGTATAATTTTATCAAATTTCAATTTTCTTTTTCGTCTGGCAGATTATGCCGCAATCTGGATTTCGGGCGAGGAGGGTAAAAATTATGACTTTCAGGAAACTAAACCAAAACAATATGCAGATGCTCATTATTACCCCTTAAACGGGTAGCTGTGCAAATTCGCCAAAATGGTCAATGTAGAGGCACACAGTCGTTACGATTTGATTTATATAGATAAGGAATCTGCTCCACGTACAACACCTTTTGGGCTATGTCCGCTGGACTTAACCCGCAAAACTGACCATTCATGATATCTCCCTTATTAATCCTCATGACGAAAAAATGCACATGAAAAAAAGTTTTAGAGAGGAATTCCATCACGTTTGGTTGATTTCCAGTCAGGTTAGTTTTGTACTGTATATATTGTGCAAGAGTAAAATAACCATTTCGGTTCCCTATAAACCACCAGTCCATTCCGTGATCATGAAAAGTTATTGACCTTTAAAACCTACCTTTGGACAGGTGGATGCTAAATATAAAGTTTGTTTCGAATATATTCAGTAGTTTTCAAGTTGTAAGAAATACGCTTTACACGCATCCGCTCTTGAGTTAAGTCCGATGGGACTTGTACCGAAAAACGGTCCGTTAATGACATCTCCTTTATTAATCCTCGTTTCGAAATGATGCACATGAGAAAAAAAAGGTTTAGAAATTAATTTCCATTAAGGCAGGTAGATTTCCATTAAGTTTGGTTGTGTATATTTTGTGGGAGTGCAATATCACGGTTTCGGTTTCGTATAAACCCCCAGTCAGTTCAGGGATTTAGAAACAATATTTGCCCTAAAACCTACCCAAGGACAGGAGGATTCTAAATGTGAAGTTTGGTGGAAATATATCTAGTAGATCCTAGCACTCGCGTATATATGGTGTAATTAAGGAAGAAAATAATACAGTTAAGAAAGTTGAAATTAATAGAAAATGGATTATAACTGAGGACAGCTGGATAACGACAAATATGCAAATGCCAAGTGAATGTATTGGAAAATCAAACGCCCCGCAATAAATTATGCTGGTGTGAGTTACGGATATAATAAAGCGGTAACAGAGGAGAAATTTAGGCGCAGTGATTCTTAGGTAAATAGATCAGAAGATGACTTAATCATTCGAGGGCGGTTATAGCCTCCAATGATATTCCGCCAACATCCCGCAGATAGGCCGATTGACGCCTCTCTTGCCTTCTACTCAAGGAACAACTGCGAATTTAAAAACATGATGAGGAAAATGGCAATACGTTACTTCCCTGCTGGCAAGCAGTCAGAGACGTTGCCATGGTAACCTGTGGGTTCGTTGTCGGTCTGTTGGTCACTCAATGCAGAGTATGATGCCCGCAGAAAATAGTGAATTTCTCCGTCATGTGAAGAGTAAGGTAAATTATGAACATAACGAAAGTTGTTTATAATGAAGTGACGTTTCACGTACGGTCCACGGAGTTTACAGAAAATCAATAGTAAAAGAGAAAATGGAGGAAAACCGTTCTGGTTTTCCTATAAACCCCCGTCTATTCAAAGATTTTAAAATGATATGCATATCGAAACCTTCCCCGGGATGAGTATACTCTAAATATGAAATTTGGCTGAGATCGATCTAGCTGTTTCGACGTGATGGTGGAACAGACAGACAAACAGACACGAAAAGTAAAAACCACCGATTCGGACTTGAGTTGACCTAAAACGGATAAATATCTGAAAAATTGGCAAAACAAAATAAATTACAGACAGCGGACCCTCTACAACATTATTTATATAGATTATATAGATACAGCACACAAATTGTGCATAGAGTTGAGAACAAACCAGAATTACTGACATCACTCGCTTTTACAAAATTATACAAGACCTCCGGCTTGTACAAGTGAGTACATGGCATCGGCTGCATTGTTCACCGCATAATTTACATACGCAGGATTCGTCTGGGTCATATAAGTACTCGGTATTACACAGCTTATGGTGGTATCCATGTTCCGAAATAGAGTTAACAAAGTGCCACGGGTCTTGGTTAGTGTTTGTCCATGTCCTATTCATCGTGCCCCCCGTTGTATAAAATTCAATCCAGATTTCGACTCCTTTCCTCACTACGTTCTGCATTAGTTTCTCCCAGGCGTCTGTGAATGGTAGCCCTCTCTTCATCCGAAGGTTCTTGATGAAGAAGTTCTCCTTGACAAATTCATATGCTAGTAGAGATTTTGCGTATTTCGATATCCCCAGGGTAGCTTTCACAAAACGCAACTTGGCTGCTTCTAGTGTCCTCAAGTCTGCCATAGTCAGTTCCTCCCAGATGATTTCCAGCCCGTATGTGGCAATGGGAGCTATTTTCGCGTCAAATAACCTCATAGTGGTTCCCAGTGAAAGTTTCGTGATTGTTTTATGGCTTTGGTTGCCGCCGTTGCTCAAGACTTTATGTGGACTCTGTAAACTCTAACTGTTGTTTGTAATGTCAATCCTAGATATGTGAATATATTTAATGATTTGAAGGGAGTTGATCTTAGGTAAATCTTATCACTAGCTGCTTCTCTGCTTCCTTTCCGAAACGTCATTTTTACAGTTTCCTCAGTGTTGATTTTCATCTTGTTATCCTGTGTCAATGGCTTTTTGGAATTCAGGTAGGGAACTCGAACCAACGACCATATCATCTGAATACAAATATATGTTAACATTTACTGTCCCAAGCTTAGTTGCCATCACCACGTCGTATGTCGCAATGTTAAAGAGCAGGGGGCTGATTGGGTCGCCTTACAGTACTCCACTGGTTTGCGTTATCAGATTCAAAGTTGTAACACGGTCATCTATATTATATTTTGCACATGGTATTTCACCAGAGACAGATTTGAGTTTACAGTTACGTAAAACTACTGAATAAGCTAGCTTTTTATCTCAGTGTTCCCTTTAAAACAATCATCACCATCAGTAACAAATCTTGAAAACAAACCTATATTATGACGCTGCCTCGTTTGCATACACACAATTTCAAACCATTATAGGAGGCTCTGAATGAAATACATTGCGCGCATTTGAAATTGTAGCAAAATCGAGAATAGGCAGATACAATACCACACACACCGTGATGACAAAACATAAAAAAGAGCAAACGCAACGCACATCAAATAATATTACGTATATTCTCTAATGCTTTTAGTTCCAACGATGGGAAGTGCGCATGTGCATGCGATGTGTGGCACCTCACGAACCCTGCACTTGGCTAAACACCAATACATTCAGATGCGCGGCACGTTAAGCTCGGAACGTGTCTGAAATACATGACATTTCAGTTAGCTTTGATCATTCTGTTCCACCTTCTCCTTGGTTTTTACTTTCTTTCAGTCACCTTACTCATGTTGCAACCTTACTTTCATTACTATTATTATGATTATAATTATTATTATTATCATCATCAAATTCTCCCAATATTGTAAGACGTTAATCAAATAACTCGATCATTTCTTCTGTGGGTTCTTCTTGTTTTTCCAATGTTCTTGTTATTATTATTATTATTATTGTTATTATTATTGTTATTGTTATTATTTTCTCACACTTGTTCTATTGTTCTGTTCCATTTCTCATAGCCCAGCATCCTGCAATACAAGTTAGTTTCTCTCTTTGTTCTGTAAAAATCACCAATGGCTTTCATCCGTACAGTTGTTCCTGACCTATACAGCCCTCTTAGATGGTGAAATAAGGAAAGTAGTGAGAGTTCACTTATGTTACACTGAGCAGACATTCGCCTCAGTGTCACAATCTGAATGGTTAGAGACCACACTTTCCATAGTCAACTTATTTACAGTTTAAAAAAAATAAAATGATCGAACATAGTTTCAGATTTCTTAAATTATACAAAGCCTCCTTGAACACGTATACGAGTATCATCATAGCCAATACAATGAAGAAACATGAACAATGATTGCAACCCAAAATAATAGAAGAGTTTGAGATGTGGGTCTACAGACGCATAAAAAAATCTCTTGGACAGACCACATAGAAAACCATGAAGTATTGCGGAAACTCGGGAAGGACGTATAAATTATTAAAACCGTGAAGAAAATAACATTTGATATCTGGAACAAATAGTGAAACATCCTGAGAGGTTTGGAATCCTTTAGTTAATTCTTGAAGAGAATGTAGCTGACAGTCGGTGACGTGGAAGACCTCGGATGATCTGGCTAAACATTTTGAAGATTTGGTTCAATATTTCAGAACTACAGAACTACTTCAAACTGCAGTCAACAAAATAAAATTGCCATGTGATCTTCCAATATCCGGTAAAACACTCTAAGAAGAAGAGAGATGCACAATAGTTAGGTTGACCTCTGGCGAAACGTAGTGTTCACAGTGCATTATGTTTTCTAGTGTGGACTAGAATAAATTTGTTGATTTCCTTCATTTGCCTGATATCTTCAGCCATCATTGTGTACATTGCAATGGTTATACGCACAGAAATACAACATGGAATCGTCAACTGGGTGTGTCTGAAGGAGAACAAGTCATATCATGTTTTTGGAAACATACAATTCTGCTGTTTTTAAAAAAAGTTTAAAACATCCCAATGTATATTGTGTTGAAAATTGGATTAGATCAGATGATGGGTTTTTGAGTAACAGTATCTTAAAATTAACGCATGGTTGAAAGATATTTAAAAACGGGAATTTTTGCGTTCCACCTGCGATATGAATTATTAATATAGTTACAAATTCAAAACTTAACGTAAAATTAAATTAAAATAAAGCGAGGAAAATGATGTCATTGGATTTTCTGTAGGCCTATTGGTTATTTTCCGTGGTGTAGGGGTAGCATGCCTGCCTCTTACCCGGAGGCCCCGGGTTCGATTCCCGGCCAGGTCAGGGATTTTTACCTAGACCTGAGGGCTGGTTCGAGGTCCACTCAGCCTACGTGATTAGAATTGAGGAGCTATCTGACGGTGAGATGGCGGCCCCGGTCTAGAAAGCCAAGAATAACGGCCGAGAGGATTCGTCGTGCTGACCACACGACACCTCGTAATCTGCAGGCCTTCGGGCTGAGCAGCGGTCGCTTGGTAGGCCAAGACCCTTCAAGGGCTGTAGTGCGATGGGGTTTGGTTTGGTTTGGTTCTATTGGTTATTTAATGAACAACCTCCGAACTCGAGTATATAGCCTATAATAATTTGGTCGAGAGTAAATTATAAGTTTTAAAATACTGATTACCGGGCGAGTTGGCCGTATGGTTAGGAGTGCGCAGTTATGAGTTTGGATCCGGGAGATAGTGGGTTCGAACCCCACTATCGGCAGCCCTGAAGACGGTTTCCCATTTTCACACCAGGCAAATGCTGGGACTGTACCTTAATTAATGCCACGGCCGCTTCCTTCCCATTCCTAGGCCTTTCCTATCCCATCGTCGCCATAACACCTATCTGTGTCGGTGCGACGTAAAGCAAATAGTAAAAAATTAAAAAAAGCTGATTCGCATCACACTTTATCCAGAATGTTAATCTAGAATGAGCGAGCAGGAGCTCAGGCTGGTTAGCATGAATATCCCGAGATTAATCTAATGAGGCCCCCCTCCCCCCCCTGCAGCAGTGACCGCAAATCTCATGTGAATGCTGGAGAATTTTTGTGAGCGGCCACAAGTTTATCTCAGTTACCGCAAATGTCCCTGATCGCAAATACCCGGCAACCCTTTAGAAAGCCTGCACGACTTCAGAGATGGAGTGGTCCGTAAGTCTGGCGCCGACAATCTGGTTGTGGTCAAATGGACTGAGGTCTCATGTCTTATTCAAACTCAAGTCAACTGTTATTTATACAGCCCGTATGAGGTGTAACGTCCGAACTGTTAAATTCTACGTGTTAAATTCGCCGGTACGAGTAGAGCGTCATTTCGCCACTAAGGGCCGGTATTGTAATAAAGATTTAAACTGTTGGTTCAGTTTAAACTTCGGTTTATCTGTTAGTCGTGTATTATAAAACTTAATCTTAAGTTTAACTAAAGATTAATTTTCACTCATCTACCATTTAAACTGAAGTTTAAGAATATATAACCTTACAACATGGCAGAACAAATAGATCTCGAAGATATTTTTGAGGTTTTTGAAGAAGAAGTGGTTCAAATTATTGAACGGCCATGAGCACCACAAGTTTTTCGAGCAAGGTCGTGTCATTTTCATGGAATGAAAAATTGTTTTTAAATAGGTTTAGTTTTTCAAATCAGACTGTCATAAGCCTATTTCAGCAAATCGGTGCTAGAATAAAACATGCAACGTAAAGGTAAGAATGTAAAAATGACTTTTTGAACTGTTTGAATGTCAAAAGTGTAAATTTTAGAAAATAAAGTAACTTCCTTCTATTTCAGAAATCGTGCTGGAGAAACCCTCAGTCAGCTACTAATAGCATTACGATTTCATGCCTCCCGTAGTATGTTTATTACAATGGGAGATTTCGGAGGAATTCGTAAGGCCACTGTTTCACGGACTATATAAATATTTCTGTACTAATTGCACAAGCAATTCTATTTCCTTACAAGTAAAATTAGGACAACGTTTATTGCAAGTCACTGCTACCAAAATCGTATATTTCCTTCTTCACCTCAGTTTAACTTAGGCCGGCCATTATAAGACTCAACATAGGTTTAAACTCAAGTTACAGTTTAACTCAATCTTCAGTTTAAACCCTCATTATAATACCAGTCCTAAGGCAGTTATTTCTAATCCAGTTGCTCATGAGTACACATTGTCATAAAATTTATTTTCCCTTGTTTAATGGGGTGCTCCCTTCCCTTGTTCTTGTACATAGTTAATATTTGCTTATTCTAAGTAGCTTGCGATTAGCCTTTGTTTGATGTCGTGTGTAATGAGCCCCCCATATGTTGAGATCATAATTAGTTCTCTTTCACGTTTCTTTTCATATGTTATTGATTTTAAGTCCCACTGACTGCATTTAAGGTTTTCGGAGATGATGAGGTGCCGGAGGTTTGCCCGAATGAGTTCCCTTACGAGCCACTAAATCTACCGATACGAGGCCGGTGTTTTACTTGTTTACAGTCGCACGAACACACTGAATGTTTTCGGCAACAGAATGACGGGAAAGCGTTAGGAGTGGGAAGGTAGCAGCCGTGGCCTTACTTAAGGTACAGCCCAGCATTTGCCTGGTGTGAAAATGGGAAACGACAGAAAAACCATATTTACAGCTGCTGACAGCGGGCTCCGAACCTACTACCTCCCGAATACAAGCTCACAGCTACGCGATCCTAACCGCATGGTCAAATCGCTCGGTGCTGGCGTATTTAAGCAACTGGACTGAGCCGGGATCGAATACACTACGGTAACTTAAGATCAGAAGGCCAGCACACTTCCGACTTAAAATCACTCACATCGGCTTTCCACGTTTCCATAATTGCAAATTGTTAAGTGTTGTTCCTTTGCATGCTGATTTACATCGCACAGACACAGATAGATCTTATGGCGACGATGGGAAGGGAAGGGCTAGGAGTGGGAAGGAAGCGTCCGTGGCCTTAATTAAGATACAGCCCCAGCATTTGCCTGATGTGAAAATGGAAAACCGCGGAAAACCATCTTCAGGTCTGCCGACAGTGGGGTTCGAACCCACTACCTCCCGAATACTGGATTCTGGCCGCACTTAAGCGACCGCAGCTATCGGGCTCGGTATGTTGTTCCTTAAAGGGTAGGTACGGATTATATCCTGTGTAAAAGAGATACCAACGCGACCCCGTATTATTATTATTATTATTATTATTATTATTATTATTATTATGATTATTATTATTATTATTATTATTGTTGTTGTTATTAGTGGTCCCATGATGCTCCGCAGCAGTCGTTATAAATAGGTCAGATAACTCGTCTTAAAATGCCCATCGTAGCGGTATTGTTTTGCCTGCACTTTTCAATAGCTTTATGAACATTTGGTACCGGTACATAATAACTGATTCATTCCGTATAGAGTGTGCAACACTTCTTTTTCCATACAATATTCACTGTGCTTCGACTAATCGGAAGTGTCTGAATCTTAACATTTTCGAATGTTCTTGCCCGAGATGGTGCAACATACAATTGGCCGAGACTAAATACTTTTTCAACATTTTGTCCCTGCACTTTATTAATGAACATACATAAGGCCAGTCGACTTGATACCTCCCCATTTGCGTAAGTCGACTGTTTTCTCTTACCAGCATGTAAGTTGTATGGAACGTTCTGCCATCTGTTGAGTATATTTAAAAGCTGGGGAAGGTCGGAGAATCAACGAGTGATAGCAGAGAATAGTATACTTACATGATCACAGGAAGTGCATACTCTCTGGCTTGACACGTAGTAATGAAACATGGCTGCATGCAATCACATTTCAAAGGGAGAAAATCACATACTATACATCAGAAGATTAATGCAAGTGTTAGTCGCTTAGCAACCCGCTAAGTACAGAATGTATTGCGGGCTAGGGTCCTGCAATTATTGGAGTGGTCATATAGTGATTTGATTTTAGGATTATTCAAAGTTGACTCAAGTTAGAGACCTGTCAATGTTTGATGATTCACCGGCAGGTGATTCCGGAGGGAACAAAAAAAGAATGAAGTAAATCGGTCCAGTAGAACGGCTGTACGGACTTGACAAAGCTGCTTTTAGGAAACTCTTTTAATATATTATAAATGATTATTACTATTTTTAGTATTATAATATACCAATCTGCTAGGTGCTTTCTACTGTTGGTAATCAGCCTGAAGTTCTGGATTATTTCCAGTTCCTGAATCAAGTAATCCTGGTAAGGGTCCCATACACTGGAACCATACTCAAGTTGAGGTCTCACCAGAGACAAATATGCTCTCTCCTTTACATCCTTACTACAACCCCTAAATACTCTCATAACCATGTGCAGAGATCTTTACCCTTTATTTACAATCATATTTATGTGATTACTCCAATGAAGATCTTTCCTTATACTTATACCTAGGTATTTCCAATGATCCCCAAAGGGAAATTTCACCCCATCAACGCAGCAATTAAAACTGAGAGCACTTTTCCTATTTGTGAAACTCACAGCCTTACTTTTATTCCCGTTTATCATCATACCATTGCCTACTGTCCATCTCACAACATTATCGAGGTCATTTTGCAGTTGCTCAAAATCTTGTAACTTATTTGTTACTCTGTTCAGAATAACATCACCTGCGAAAAGCCTTATCTCTGATTCCACTTCTTTACACATATCATTGATTCATATAAGAAAACAAAGGTCCAATAATACTGCCTTGAGGAATTCCCCTCTTAATTTTTACAGGGACAGATAAAGCTTCACCTACTCTAATTCTCTGAGTTCTATTTTCTAGAAACAGAGCCACCCATTCAGTCACTCCTTTGTCAAGTCCAATTGCACTCATTTTTGCCAGTAGTCTCCCATGATCTACCCTTAGATAAGTCAATCGCAATACAGTCCAATTGACCTCCTGAATCCAGGATATCTGCTATATCTTGCTGGAATCCTACAAGTTGGGCTTCAGTGGAATAACCTTTCCTAAACCCAAACTTAGCCAAAATTGTCAGCTTTTTTGTACTTTTCTTTCGGTCCTGCACTCGGAACTCATATTGGCTGTAATAATAGTAATCACAATAATAATAATAAAATAATAATTAAGAAGAAGATGATGATGAAAATACGGTACGATGGATATGAACAAGAGTAAAATATGGTAAAAGAAAATCACGCATGTATAGAGCTCTAGTCTTCAATGTTTGAAGTAGAGAGCAGACGTGAAAGTGACACTCGATATCCGGTGACTGCGACTTGGTTAAGAAAGAAAAAAGAAAAGGAAGTGGAAGAAAGACATCCTCTCGTCTTCATCTTCAGAACGCATGCTCAAGCTTCTTCAAAAGCTGGATATTGCGTTACGTAAAGAACAGTGCATATCGTAATTAAATTCTTTCTTTTCTCTGACGCTTTCAAAGACTTTCAACTCCACACTCAGCGACAGAGTAACTCGTGTTTAGTGTGGAACACCAAACTGCATCACAATGTCTGTTCATATGACACTTCATCAGTGCAACCCGTTGGTTGTATTCCTTCTGTCACCAAGATAACTGGTTCGATTCTCACTAAAGATGCAGATATTTTAGGGTGTTTAAAGGTGACACTTCTGCTTTATTAGCTTCTGTCATGGTTTCCTGAGGGATAACATTTCAACAGCCTGGCATCTCTTAAAGTGGCAGTGGTGGTGATTATTAGAGAAAATACAACTGGGTAGTCAACCTCGATTAACAGTAATCAGAAGAGAAGGAAGAGGTCCGACCCTTCGAAGAATGGAGGTACCGGCAGAGGAAAGGAAAGAGCCACGAAGGGTGTGAAACTGAAAGACTCCCTAGGCCTCGCAAAACTAATACCGTCTAGATCAGAAAAGTACACAAGTTAAGAAAGCAGATAGGGAAGATGAAAGCGAAGAGACTGAGAAAAGTAGATGAAAGCAATATCCGACAAGCTTGAGTCCCCGTGGTCGCCAATCTACGCTCCCAATTTGAGAGGCCTTACCAACCCCTTTTAATTTCCTCTTGCGACAGGCAAGGGATACCGTGAATTTATTATACTCGCCACCCATGGGGCGAGACCTATTAACAATTAAATGGAGTTTAAGTGAAGAACATTATCACGTCTCTTAATATATAGTTTAGAATTTTATACCATTCTAAAGAACGCAACGCTGCGTAATATAGTTAAACTATGCTCAAGGTTTCTAGATCAAATTTCAGTACATTCACCTGGCGACTAGAATTGTTCGAACAACAGATATCAGTGAAAAGAGATTTAGTAGCACGATAGAGAAAACTTTACAGGACAAAATGTCGGTACTCCACAGTCTTTTAAGAATGACAACAATTAATAGGACCTTAAGTAAATAGCATCGTATATGTTTCTTTTTCTTCTGCTCAATTTCCCATACCTTCGTGAGGTTGTGGGAGAGATTATATAATAATAATAATAATAATAATAATAATAATAATAATAATAATAATAATAATAATAATAATAATAATAATAATGCTCCTAACATTGCTCTATATACAGAAGAATGACGAAATAAAAAATCAGGGTCCACAAATGGCTACTGAGCTAATTATGATCATCATGAAATATAACCCCGGTACCTTAGAGGAAGTAAGGTCTATGAAACATGGTAGCAGATGTTGGATGCCAGCAAGCAGTAATATTTAGATACCGATCCTAAAGTTGCGTTGTACGATCACTACGAGACTTCTGATTCACACTGTCCGTTTCACTGAAATTGTTCTACTCCACATACACGTTTAAATGTTTCACTTTCAGGCGCTGTTAAGTGTATTTATTCAAATTTCAGATTTCTGTTAAGTATATTTTGTCATCAGCGTGTCTTTACGGACGCGTTGTATTCTAGCACTGACGTATTTAGAGATCTCCCTTGCGGTTTGCCAGAAATCACAAAAATGATTAACTAAAGGAAACAATTTTACTGTATTTTCTCCAGCGATTTAAATTACCGTGCAGATGAAATTAAGACAATTGTATAATTTAACTTGACTTACAACGTCTTGTCACATTAAATTAGCTGTAGAGGCGGTCTAAGACAAAGGCAATTAGCTAATGCTGCCATAAATAGATTACAGACTAAGAAACTGGAGAATCCAGCGGGGCATAACACTGGATGTGCACAGTGGAGGATGATAAATTCCCTAAGGCCTATCAATAATGCCGATACAGTAGTAGTAGTAGTAGTAGTAGTAGTAGTAGTAGTAGTCAGTCCTGTAGTGTAAGACAGCAGGTTTGCCTCTTATTTGATGGCCTGGATACAATACCTGACCGAACGTTTTTTTTTTGCTAGGGGCTTTACGTCGCACCGACACATGTAAGTCTTTTGGCGACGAATCTGACTGAACGAGTTGGCTGTGTGGTACGGGCCGCCTAGCAGTAAGCTTGCATTAGGGAGATGGTGGGTTTGACCATCGGGAGATCTGAAGCTGTTTTTTTGTACTTTCTCATTTTCAAATCAGGTACATGCTGGGGTTGTACTTTAATTAAAGCCACGGCTACTTCCCTCCAAGTCCTATCCCTCTCCTCTGCCATCATTGTCGACAACCTGTCTTAGTGCGACGTTAAAAAAATTCGATCCCTATTTCGTCCAAGATATCTACACTGTCCGTGCCACAGTTGAAGTACTAGTAGATACTATCAAACTTTATTAGGAATTATTATTTATCGGGGTAATATAACGAGATCTCTAGAATTTAACTTGAGAGGATCTGAAGCTCGTGTTGTGTTCATTCGGACTACTTAGCAAATAACTACAAAGTTAAATAAGTAACGATAATAAACGTGAATAATATACTCTTATATTTCCATTTAAACTCTTTGGGCCGGAACCTGCCAAAATGTCGGGTGTCGGCTTCTTCACAATAACAAAGTTATGTCTTCCTCACTGTGTGGTCAAAGAAGCTACAAAGATAAACGGTAAAAGATTGAGTATACCTGCACCCGTATTAACCAGCTTTAATACATTTGTATTTAATACTTTAATTATTTGTATGACTTTGCCTTAAAAATAAACAAAATTCACCGTAATATAACATGAAACACTTATAGCTTTGCACGACAGACTTTGGGGATTCAAATTTATAACCATCTGCGACACTCCGTAGGAATTTCTTTGCATATTTTGTCCCGCTTGATTGTAATTTGGAACGATATAATTATTTTCAAAGTTCTGGAACCCCCACCTAATTCTTGATCAAAATGCAACATTTATCTCCAATAATCAAAAGGATCATTGATATACAAAGTTTGTGGTTGTTTATTATCATGGATTTGTTAATTCACTTTAAAATCATTAGCCGGAATTTCAAATATTCTTCTCCTTACCTTCGCAACAATCATCAAGAATACTGGAAAGAAGGAGGAGGGTCAAAGAGTAAACAAGCTAACGACTTCTAAGGACTGCAGATATTGAACTATCACACGGTCAGCGGCTTATTCAATCGTGTAGCTTCGTTTCCGTGACGGAGTCCGCTGCTTCTCATAGACAACAACGTTACTCTGGTCTTACCAAGATGAACTAAACAAAGTAAGCAAGTCTGTAGATTTACATTAATATTGCCGTTCCGGCCTCCAGTTTTACCTGGTTTCCAAACAGGAGAGGCTTTTATTTTACTATCAGCAACCATTTGAGCTGGTCATAGGGGTGGATCTCTGGAACGAAGCCGCTTTATAAAGTCATCATCAATCGGAAGTTTTCAGTGCTACACCTTGAGTGGTTAGCTAGATTGGACGTTAGGCTCTAAGATTATTTTATTATGTGTCATTCCTCTAATATGTATTTTATAATTTGTATTTTTAATTTCTATTATTGTGATTAGTTAATATTTGTATGTATTATTTTTATTATCTGTTATTATTTGTAATTATAGTAGTTTGTATGTATACTTGTTTTTCTTCCTTGTGTAATGCGTTACGCTAAATAAATAACCTTTTACTTTTTACTTAAAAATCCAAACTTCAACTGATAATCCCGGTCTAGGAAGCCAAGAATAACCGCCGAGAGGATTCGCAGTGCTGACCACAAGACACCTCATAATCTGCAGGCCTTCCGGCTGAGCAGCGGTCGCTTGGTAGGCCATGGTCCTTCGGGGCTGTTGCGCCATGGGGTTTGGTTTTTTCGTCTGGCAATGGCACTCGGATATTTTTTATCGCACTCCGAATCAAGGCGATTCAGCCATCCATCCAGTACTAAAATGCTTGGACGAACACAGGCATCCAGGTAAGGGGCAGGCACGCTACACTTCAGTTGCGAGGGTGGAGTCAAAGGATAAAGAGCAATGTAAACAAAGGCTATACTAGAGATAACCAGTTCTAACGTCAACAACATTCTCTGTTTCAACGTCGGAATGCACAATCAACTTGCAGCATGGCACAGTCAAGGTCTGACCCTGCCATTCCAAAATAAAATGTGAAAAGGATCCGGGTGCTATTTATCGAAAATTGCACGTGTTGTTGACATTAGAACACACAACGAAATACACTACAAACACATACGTAGGTACTCCGCGCGGTATGGACGGTTGCCGCACTTCTTAGTTTCAAGGCCGTGAATCCAACCAGGTCATTCTTGGCTTGACATTGCATAGTTTTATGATGATCACAGACTTATACAAGTGCTAGCGTAATTTAATAACGTGGTAAACGACACACCTCATACTTGAACGAAATATACAGTTGTTGCGTTTGCAAAAATCGCTATGTGAAATAACTTAGCTTAGAACTTTGGCCGCTAAAGGTCTGTCATCTAAGGTTCAATATTGTGCAAATATTACAACTAAAGATCACAACCCTAAGGTTGGTTGATGTCAGCTCGCCAAAGGTACCGGTCTTGTGACATTCTCTTCAATTCTACATAAGTTTGGCATCCCAGCTCCTCTACCAGTTAACTAATAAATTGCATTCCAGTCTAGGCCTTCCCCTACAACTTCTTCCTTTCACAGAGCCCTCCAGGATGAAGGCTAGTAAACTCTCATGTCTGATTATATTTCAAATTCATGTATTTCTTCATTTCTTAATATTCATTGAGAAGCTCGGTATTCTTCCAACTCTTTCGATTACTTCCTTATTAGTAACAATCTGTCCAAGGAATTCTCAGTATTCGTCTATAACACCATTGTTCAAAGCTTCTACCGTCTTCCTCTCTGCCATCCCTATGCCCAGGTCTCACTTCCGTACAGAAATACACTCCATATATATAACTAATTGTTTCATCAGTTTTAAGCTGATATTTTTAAATGTGAAGAGCTTTCTCTTTTTATTGAAGGCTATCTCTGCCTGGTTAATTCTGCCGACAAGATCTCTCTTACTTCAGTTATCAGTTGTTATATTGGTACCTAAGTAAGAAAACTCTTCAAAGTTACTGAGCTGGTTCCCACGCAGAGCTGTATTTATGTACCTTTCTTGCTTAATGATCACCATTAATTTCGTTTTGTCTGAATTTTTCATGTTATATCCATATGTAAATGAACCGTCCATTACTTCTAGCATTGTCATTAATTGCTCTTCACTCTCCGCTATTATTACTATGTCGTCAGCAAAACGAATTGTATCTATTCTCTCTCTTTGAATCTAAACATCAACTTTTTTCCTAGCTTCTCCCATGCTTCATATAGAGCTTTCTGGATATATCTGTTGAATAGTACTAGTGGGAGAGCACATCCTTGTTTGCTTCTTGTTGATTCCTACCGCAATTTATGACCACCACTTCTTCTTTGTAAAGACTCCAAATAACGCTCCTGTCTTTAAAATCTCTCTCTTCGTGTGCTGCGGGTCAGTATTTTTTCTAAAAATATTAACACACAGCGGTTCCCACAGGCGCAACAGCAACATGTGCGGTGGCACAAACTGTTTCTCAGTAGTTACATTTGTCTGTTACTTATTCTTTCGTACTCTGAACGCACTGGCACCCTTAGGAAAGCATTTCAATCAGAAATAATTCCCTGTTCTAAAACAGGGTAAATATTCAAGGTGTATGGTGAGAGTACAAGTTGTCCATGTAGGCCAATAGGAAGGGGAACTAGAAGAGGTTAGTCTGGATGTGCATAGCATTGCGTGCCATGAAGTAGCAACAACAACTAGTAGATGGGTTTTGCGTGAGTACAAGGCAGTGGTTACACGCAAGTAGTAAGAGAAGCCGCCCGAAATATGGATGGGGAGAGAATACACATGAGCTCTGTGTCAGCAAAACCCCTCTCTCACAGTCAGGTTATTAGTGTGCATCATGAGGGAATTCGCTATCATTCAATTAGAAGTAACAGTGAGTGGGGCAGTATTAAGAGTGGGGAGGACTGGTATACCACGCTGTGGCGAACACTCGCACAATCTTGCCCATGCGCGCAGGCGCCAAATTTGACAGTGAAAGATAATAATAAAGTTATTGTTTCTACGTCCCAGGAACTACTTTTGAGTGTTTTCGGAGACGCTGAACTACCCGAATTTTTGCTCTCAAGAGTTCTTTTACGTGCCAGTAAATCTACCGATAGGAGGATGACGTATTTGAGCATCTTCAAATACCACCGGACTGAGCCATGATCGAACCTGCCAAGTTGGGGTCTGAATGTCAGCACCTCAACAGTCTGAGCTACTCAGCCCGGCGAGAGTGTATGACATCTTCAAGTTCTGAAGACAGTGACATTGCCTCCCTTCCAATAATGTTACCGAGGAGGCCTGGACGAAATGCTTCAGAACACTGGTCATCACTCATCAGGAATCAACAACATTTTGATAAATTCACAAAGAGCCTCTACCTTTCCCTTAATTCCTGACCTATTTCCCAATTATCTGGAGTCGGTAATAATGCAAATTAAGTCTAGTTTTACGGCCGCATGCCCTCCTTTACGTCAACCACATGTGGAATGATGTATGCATTACTACTTGCTTATTTAGTGGTTGACAGTGTTACGTGGTGCATGCAATAATAAAGATTATTAAGACGATCACAAGTACCCAGACCCCGAGTTACAGGAATCATCCAAACGCGGTTGAACTCAGTGGCCCAGTCGGAAGTCGAACCCTGGGCCCTCTGAACCGATGGTCCGTACACCGGTTCTTCAGCCAAGGAACCGGACAAACTTTCTTCATCTTATCTATATAAATGTCCGACTCGTTGGCTGAATGGTCAGAGTACTGGCCTTCGGTTCAGACGGTCCCGGGATCGATTCCCGACCTGGTCGGGGATTTTAACCTTCATTGGTTAATTCCAATGGCTGGGTGTTTGTGCTGTCCGCAACATCCCTGCAACTCACACACCATACATAACATTATCCTCCACCACAATAACACGCAGTTACCTACACGTGGCAGATGCCACACACCCTCATCGGAGGGTCTGCCTTACAAGGGCTGCACCTGGCTAGAAATAGCCACACGAAAAAAATCTAAAAGTTGTAGGGGGTCCGCTGTCTGTAATTTCATTTCTTTTGCCACTTTTTCAGGCATTTATCCGTTTTAGGTAAAGTCAAAACCGTTTGAGTGCTTTTTAGCTTTCGTATCTGTCTGTTTTCTGTTCCACCATCACGGCGAAGCGGCTGGATAGAGCTCAACCAAACTTCACATTTAGAGCATACTCATCCAGGAACAGGTTTTCATAAACATATGATTTGAAAATCACGGAACAGAATGGGGGTTTATAGGCAGATCAAACGGGTCATTTGATATTTTCTCGTACACTATTGATTGTCTGTAAAATCTATATATTCTATGTGGAACGTCCCTTCATTTTAAATAATTTTCGTTATCTACATAATTGCGCTTACTCTTCAAATGACGGAAAAATTACTATTTTCTACGGATTACATGCTCTGTGTTAAGTGACTGCCACCCTCGCAGACCAACAGCGAACCTACCAGTTACTATGGCAACGTCTCTGGCTGCTTGCCAGCAGGGAAGAACATAAAGCCATTTTCATCATCATTCCTGTAAACTCGTGGTTGTTCGTTGGGTAGAAGGTGAGAGAGACATCAAGCTGCCATTCTGCGGGACATTCGTGGAATACCGTTGGATGTTACAACCGTCTTCGAGTAGCACTATTATTTCAATGTTAATATCTGAACAGTACCGCCGAGTGTGGCTCGTATTTCACACCGTAAGGTGTTTTCTGTATTTCTGCATTTCTCTTCTACTTCCATTTTCCGCTTTAATTTCTTGCCTCTGCCCTGCCTACAATAACACCATAAGTCATCTTATCTGATAACCTAAGAATCCCTGGGCCTAAACTTCTCTTCTGTTACCGCTTTCTTAAATCCGTAACTCACATCATCACAATTTTGTGAGGAGTATTTCATTTTTCCAATACACCCACATGGTATTTACATATTTGTCCTATCCGGTTGTTTTCAGTTATTATCCTATCTTCAATTAATGTCAACACTATTAACTGTATTACTTTCTTCCTTAATTTATCCGTATATATGCGAGTGCAAATCCAGAAACCTGAACTCTCTTTTCATTGAGTGAGTCTATGTACTCTTTCTTCCGTGCATCTTTTTCTTCGCAGTCTATGATTTCGCCTATTAAGCTGCATAACGTACCTTTAACTCGAACTTACTTACAGTCAGTAGGTACGTTGTGACACTTTTGAGAGTTGGTGCCTCTTTCTATGGGAATTAAAAACCGAAAACCACCACGCCACGCCTAGGGCGTCTGAGAATATTTCTGAACGTGAAGCCGGTTTCAGTGTGCTCAGATTTAAGAAGCATTTAGGGACGATGCTGATAACAGGCCAGGTTCAGCTCGCAGAGAGGGCGTCTGTGGCTGCTGTTAATAACGCTGCTTACATCCCAAGGTTTCCGAAGACAGCGAGGAGCCGGATATTTTGTGCCGAAAGAGTTCAGTTATGTACAGGTAGATCTACCGACACAAGCTTTGCAGATCTCCAGCTTCCCAAGAGTGATACCTCTTCACATACCATCGAACTGAGGTAGGATCAAACCCAGTTCTGGATTTGAAATTCGGGGATCACCACAAGAACGCAAATGTAAGCATTTCTTTCACCCAAATTTGTTATTTTCCCGAAGCGATGACATATAGTTGTCATGGGCTGAACAGTTTTGGGACGTTCCTAATCCCCCCCCCCCACCTCATCCAAATAAAAATGCCGGACACAATTTGGCAGACGAGCTATAAAATTGAAATTTGGCAAAATTGTAACTTTTAGCCTGTAACCGAAGGGAAAATTCCAAAACGTTCAAATGTGTAACATTAGTGAGTAATGTTTAATTTTACCTGGCAAGATTAAGGCCTTCAGGTGTTCTCTTACATCTAACCAGGCACTGAAATATACATATATTACATTGTATCACTTTACAATAATAGATTTAATACTAATCAAATTAATAGTAATGCAAGAATGATGAGTGATAAGATTAAATTGTGATGAAATAAATTAGATATAATAAAGGGATACATTTTTAAAACTAATATCCTACATGTAAAAAGAGGTAGTAGGCCTACATAAAATTTAATAATATTTGAAAAACAGTTCGGGTAAGAATTTTAGACTAATCTTCTACCAGAACATCCATGACAATAGAATAGTTGTGAGTAGCTGCATCAAGTTTACAGATGATCCTTATTTGGTGCATAAAATGTCTCCAAAGTGCTTCCTTGAAAATGCGAATAGCGCTTAACCCTATGATATTTTCGGGAAGGAGGTTCCACTCCAGGCAGGGAATTACTGTGAATGATTTATCGTAGATTGCAGATCTATGGGTAGGTAAAGCAAGGATGGAATTATAAGTAGATCTGGTGTTAAGATTGTGATAAGAAGATAGGTTTTTGCCCTGAAAAATATCGTTTCGGGGTAATTGGTGGCTAAACGGTAAGCTGTAATACAAAACAGATAGCACAATCGCCCCTCAATTGGGAGAGATCTACAACTTTGATCCTGTGTATTTTTGGCGTATCTCGATCCCCTATATGTTATATAGAGCTGTATTTGTCGAGTGTAGATAAAATTTGTAATTCTTACACTTAGTGTACCCATTCCGGGCAATATCAGGGCAACAGTTACATTATTCGCCTTCACAAACAAGTACATATATGGAATTCCTGGATGAGAACCTTCGGAAATCACTTCTCGGGGCTCGAAGTCTCATCCTCCCTACTTTCATTGGGTCAACGGCTAAAGCTCAAAAGCATATGGGTAATGGAATGTTCGTAAAAGAAAACTAGGCACTACATAAAATATAACGAAAGTAGGGTTCTCTATAATGTAAGAGGAATACATTAATATTATAAAATGAGGAGATTCTTTGTTAAGTACATTTACTAAACATTTTATTAAACTGATAGAATCACACGATAAATATATGAGATAATGCCATATTATTACATACCATATAAACAAAGAAATAATCATCTGAAAAGCAATCACTTGTACACAGTATCCCTTAACGTCCTTTCAATTTATTCACGGTTGTGGTTGTCGCTTGGCATACTTTAAATCACTTTATTAACGCGCACTGATACTATGTACGGTTTATTTATTTCTAAACAATGATATTCGATGGTATCTGTTATCTGAATGGACTGACCAGAAGTCATGATGGCACTTTCTCAATGAATCATATTATTATTAACTGTCATGGTTGTGGAATTTATGTGTGTTAGTAGGTACATTTTAACGCACGAAATTGCATCGCCACATATCAAACACGTGGTCTATTTGACCACGTCAATTGTATATTACACTGAACACATACGCGTATCCTGTGTTTACCTAATCCTGTTATATAGAAAGTAAATCAACCAACACTGGTATCTAACCCATCACCTTAAACACTTGGGAATAATGAAATATATAAATACATTACATAGGAAAATATCAAACATATAGCAAACAATACATCTTGAAGATATGACCTAGTCAAGTCATAAAGTATCAGATTAAATCCATAGATCCAACGCGGGACGAACCCACGTTCTTCACCTTCCGAGGTAAAAATCTGAAACTCCTATCACGAGCTAATTTGATACATAAAAATGGGGAGGAATACGTCCTTCGCAGAATCATAAAATTATCAACGCTACTCATAACGTGTCATTAGCATGGAATTGATATTGCATTGGCGTATGAAAGAAAGCTTACAGGTAAATGTTACGACGCTTGGAGACAACACAGATCCCCACGGACCGTGCGAACCCTTGCATCGTAAATCCTTCTTCCTCTAGTAATGGGCCATTGTCATGCCTCGTGGCAGCAAAGAGACTTTCTATTCTATCTTTCTTTCTTTTTCTTTCTTTTCATCTTGGCTCGTTCCCAAGTACACGTTTATTTAAAGGCCACCAATTCTTATTAATTATCCCGGCTACATGTACGGCCTACTTCAATACATCACGATAGCCGTTATTATTATAATTCTTTGTCATTCCAGCATCTCAAACATTTCACAAGCCTCATCCTTCCCATATCACACCACTGGATTTCAAATCCATTTTTTCATTTATAGAGAAGACTCTATTCTCACAGGTTATTTGACTGATTCAATTTCACTCGCGTATGTATATAAGTCAAATTATACCTCGATTTGAACATCTTCAATGACCATGTATTATTGTATGGGATTTATACAATACCTGACTCACCCTGTGAAGCGAACAAACAGTCTGTATTCAAATTACTATGAAGATCCTTACCAGTTAGTAACATTAGGAAGAATTATAAATTTAACTGAAGTGCCGTTCTCCTCAAAATATGTGCTTCATACGCACTAAGAATTTATGGGATCTATGTACTAATTCATGCAAATAAGCCCACTAAAATATTAGTGATTATCCTTAAAACACAGAAAAAGTCCTAATTAAATTAATAAAATATTCCCAGTCACACGCGTATAGTGTTCCCTACATTTAATATTATTAATTACAACATTCTTTATTATATTTTTATTTACAAATAAAAAATTGATATTAGCATGCAAATCTCGTGGTTTAATATATTTTAAAAATGTACTTATCAGACAATGCCTGTGGTTCGCTGCCATCTCGAGGGTACTTCTAGAAATTTTAGATCATCATGATGACAGCTCCACTTTTAAATAGTCCTTGGTTCTTCTTCCTCCTCACAACGTCCATGTCCCGAATTGAGGAGCGTTTCTTTAAAACTCGATAAATGCAAAAATTTTCGAAATTGAGTTATGCATACTAATGTTATCAGTTTGACCTTGCTCACCATCCTGTGCAATCATCCTTTGCATAAGTCGATATTTGCCGTATATAGAAGTGGTTGAAATCACTAGGTTTTTGCAAAAGTCGATATACGCTCTCGGAAAGTTAAAGAAAAACTCGATAAATGCAGTTAACTATTAATCACGTGGCATTCTCATGGATAATCGGAAGTGTTATTCTGTGGAACAATAGAACGCCGGATTCCTTTATTGAAAGGCTGTATTCTTGGAAATGCATGCCACATGTTCCCGCGATTAGCCCTCATTGTCGTCGACAGAATAAAACTCACTTCTTGAGAAGTTTTAAGTAAGTTACTGTGTGAGGAACTATTTCACTCTACAACAGTATGAATAATGAATATGAAGATCCTGAAGCTGGCGTGCCGGTTCAGGAATGTGTCAGAAGAAAGTCTAGATACAAGAAGAGAATACCTGGAAAGCTGGCTAGAACTAAAAACGAACCTAATATTAAATGCATTCATGGACTCAAAGACATGCCCACAAGTACAGAAGCTAAAAAACAATGCAAAGCTGCTGAACTCTGCTACGATGATATCACAGAATTCCATCATCACATCACTTCTTTAAACAAGATCGATCAAGACAAGTTTCTATTGAAGTATATGCACACTTCCACACCTCAGCGCAGGGTAGTGAACATTGAAAGTGCTAGGAAAAAGAAAACGGTTTCTGTGAAGTACAGCATTACGAAGAAAACTGGTGAAATACTTCCTGTCTGTGCTGCAACTTTTCAAGGAATTTCTGGGATGTCAAAGGACAGATTATCTTATCTGGCTAGTAGGTTTCATCATACCGGGAAGTTACCTAAGGAAAATCGAGGTGGTGACAGAACAGACAAGGAACACAAAGACATAACAGTTGCCATTAAGAATCATATCAAAGGTATAAATGCAGAGAGAGCCATCATGGCAGAGGAAAGTCTAAGAGAGGATATTTACCGTCATTTCTCTCAGTCAATAAGATGTGGAAGACATTCTGTGAAGAAAGGAAAAGTTCTGGATTGAAACTGTGCTCGCTGTCAAAATACAAGTATATATTCTATAAGTGTTTCAAACTGTCATTCAAAACTCCTCACACTGATACCTGCTCCACTTGTAAAATTAGTCTGATGAAAATAAAGACAGAAATATGCCTAGAGAAAAAGAATGAACTGAGGACAAGTTATAGATTGCATAAACTTCGTGCAAAGCAGTTTTATCAAATAACGAAAGAAGAAAACCCAGGTGTCATAAAGATATGTTTTGACATGCAACAGAATCAACCAATTCCAAAGTTATCAGTGAGTGAGGTTTTCTATGCTAGACAAGTGTGGTTATACAATCTCTGCATCATGATTCACTCAAAGGAGCAGAGAAAGGAAGACATATTTTTCTATACTTGGCTAGAAACAGAATCTTCAAGAGGTTGCAACCAAGTTGCTTCGGCTTTATTGGACTTTCTTTTTAACCTGGAAAAGAAACTGCACAAGGATGGCCCTACCACGATACATTTATTCTCAGACTCCTGTAGCAGCCAAAACAAAAACAGTGTCATCCTGGCCACACTTACGGCTTTCTTGGAAAAAAAGCACATTATTCAGTAATATTCTACATTTTTCCCCTATTCGGGGACACAGCTACATGGCTCCAGACAGAGTGTTCCATAGAATTGAGAAATCTCACAGAAGACAGGAAAACATACTGTCTCCCAAACAATACTATGATATCTTAGAGAAGCATGGCACCCTTAATATTCTGAGCAGGGACTGGGAAATCAAAGGTCTAAAAGAGAGTTCACAGAAGGTACTACGAGCTAGGTTGCCATTTAAAATGAATAGTCAACGTGTTATCACATATAATAAGAGACAGAGTCTCCGTATCAGTACAGGATACCTACTTCGCATACCCAGTGGAAGTTGAAGTTCTGAAATGAAATCCAGCCATGAAGTATTGCTAAAATCCTCTGTTTTACCAAAAAAATATGGTGAGCAAAGAAAAGAAGAAGGATGTTCAAGCTCTGTTGAAGTTTTTTGAAATACCGGATGATGCTGTGGATTTCTACAGGGCCGTGTTAGAAGACAAGTAACAGCCTTCTGATGGCTAAGTGTTTTGATGAGTTCTTAAATATTAATTGAGTAGACTTTATTTTGTAAGACTTTAATTTAACGTGTGTGATATTAATGTGTTCATTCATTACAATAGGATTGATATTATAGGTTAATACCTTATTTTGTTTTATGTTACACTGCTTGATGCTCAGTATATTAGAATCTAATAATATTATGTAATCTTACAATACCAAGTAGCCTATATTAAAAAATGCATGACAATGGAGCTCAAAAATAAATAAATAAATAAATTTTAAAAAATATTCACTAAATAACAAAAATAAAAATAAGTAAATAATTCCATAAACAAAAGTATATCATTCAGTTAGGGCATTAATGTGACGTTCCATGTTACCAGAATATTTGCATATATCGACTTTTGAAAAAACTTGCGAAAATTATCTTCTAATCTTACCTCATCCACCTTAAGTTTCAACAAGTTCTATTCAGGTATCGTGCTTGTCTCTATTGGAACTAACATCGACGAAAATTTGAAATGTATCATGCATATCCTTCTAAGTGGAAATTAAAAAAAAACACATTTCCTGAAAAATGATGTTTGCTGCAAATGTCGAGTTTTGAAAAAAACGCTCCTTAATTGCGGTCTTCCGCTTTTGGAATCTCTAGACGTTCCCTGAAGAGATGAATGCTGTCACTTTAGGCGCGATTCTCGTTGATTCCGGTTTTTGGGTACAACGATCACTCACGAACATACAGGCAAAAATTGGAAAATTAGTTAATAACACTGTTTATGTGTTTTCAAAGAAACTACTGGTGATTAGGTCCACTTATAATAAGAAATGGACTAATCCAAATAGTGGTAAGTTTGTATAAATCACTATTCGTTTCCCCATTAATCACACACTCTGACTAATTGTTACCACGAGCGCCCATGGAGTATGCAAACGTTCTTTCTGTTACGGATACCGTTCCTTTAATTTTTCTGAACGTCACTCACTGGTTAAATACTTTTAAACCGGCCACTAGCAATTACTGAACGTAATCGGCTGTCTCACTACTTCTAAACCACTTGATGCGTTTTCCCTGTCTCTGATGATTGCATCATAAGCCGACACTGACTACCGTCGATATTTAAAGGATTAAATGTTGAAATAAGACTTCTATTCATCACTACTGTACTTTATCTCGTACCACACAGCTTATTTCGCGATATTTACACCGCATTGATATGTTTTTCCTCGACACAGCACTTCATACACTGATATTCATTGTTCATCACTACACGTGAGTACTGCGGCTACACAAATTGCAATGGGATACTACATCTAAGTCCGGGTCTTATTTATAGTATCTGGGCTGAGTGGTTGGAGAGGTGGTAGACCACATCCCTGATCGAAATTGAGCTCCGGTAAACGGAATCTTTCAGCGATGTGAAAGCAATCAAATTATAGTTCATGTCCCCTTGTTTTATACTGATCTACTTTTGAATAAATACGATCAGCGGGTCATTCACAATCTCAAAAGCGTCCTTTTATAAATTCACGCGTCATGGTTCATCTCGCAAGACCTCCCACTTTTTTCCTCACGTTGCCAGATCTCGGTAGTCATCTTTAGTCTGCGTACCACTATATGACATGCGTCATTACCGATCCACTATCAGAGTATTTCGTTTATATGCATCAATAATTAGTATTAAATACGTTGGTTCGAATGAGACCTGACTTATAAATATCCACAGATTATCTCAGACAAAGGTGTTCTACTTCTCCTTTTTAGTTAATTATGGTGAATTAGCACCAATGAATGCGGTGATGAATCAGTAAGGATTTTTATATCTTGGGGGTTAACACACCTTAATTCAGCCCACTCTCTGACAACCTACATGTCCATGCGTAGCGTCATCTCTCCTCCTCTCTCGCACGGAGTGAGAGCGCGATCTCAAGGTTCCGTAATAATACGTTATCTTTTTCTCAATACAGCGCAGAAAACTGCTTCCTTCGGGCCTGCGTATCGCAAATCATACCCCGGTTCGGCACGTAGATTGCTAATTACAACTGTATATGTCACAGAATGTTGCGGATAACGGCATATATGACTGACTACACCTCCTAACATGCCTATGGCATAGTGATGAACGGTCACATCATATTTCTTAGTGTGCAAGGAGGCCTGCCATTGTAATCAAAACTCACCAAGCTCGACTGTGATTGTCGGTAGGCAAATGTGGCTGCCATTATAACTAAAACTGCCCAACTCAATTGTTACTGGCACTAGGTAAAGGGGCCTGTCAATATAATGAAAACCGCCCAACTCGATTGTGAATGGCAGTAGGCACGTGAGTCTGCCGTTATAGCAGAATCTCCCGAACTTGATTGTGGATGGCAGAAGGAAACACGCCCTGCTATAATCATCAAAACTCCCCAGCGCGCACCTTACATCGAAAACAACGTATGGGGACCTCCCCGTGATGTTTCTCGCATAGCGCTAAGAGACATGCAATTTAATAAAATCTTACTCACTGCGTGTACAGTAATTTACGTCATTCGTATACATTGTAGAATATCGTAGCGAAGCACGGGTACATTTGCTAGTTACTAGTACTTCTTGGGAGCCACCCAAGCTCACTTTCGTTTTACCAAGGGGTTTAAGGCTGAAAGACCTTCCTGACACCACGTGACTTTTGAGACAAAATTTTTAACCGAGGATCCACCGCGATTCGAACCTCAGCCTGATCCACTGACCTATCATATGTATAATAACACATCTGCACTTCCTCAAATGGTATGTAATCTCCCCCTGTCTTTCCTCGTATAGGCTTCTGAAAGAATAGCCAACGGGACATCACCTGTATGTGACAATATTTTCATTAGGCTCAGGTTGTACACATAACTTCGATCTTTTATAAGATAAGGTCGGCTAAACACTGTTTTCGACATTAGAAAACATCAGGAGAGCATAATGGTGTTGACAGACAAATTCATTGGTAGGAAGAAGTAGGAGTGTAACATTCTTGGTGGTAAATGAAAATGAAATGGCGTATGGCTTTTAGTGCCGGGAGTGTCCGAGGACATGTTCGGCTCGCCAGGTGCAGGTCTTTCGATTTGACACCCGTAGGTGACCTGCGCGTCGTGATGAGGATGAAATGATGATGAAGACGACACATACACCCAGCCCCAGTGCCAGTGAAATTGACCAATGATGGTTAAAATTCCCGACCCTGCCGGGAATCGAACCCGGGACCTCGGTAACCAAAGGCCAGCACGCTAACCATTTAGCCATGGAGCCGGACGGTGGTAAACAATAAGGTTAAATATTGTATTTATTGATTGAAAAGTTCTTCTTCTTTTCTTAATCTGTTTACCCTCCAGAGTCGGTTTTTTCCTCGGACTCAGCGAGGGATCCCACCTCTACCGCCTCAAAGGCAGTGTCCTGGAGCATCAGACTCTGGGTCGGGGAATACACCTGGGGAGGATGACCAGTACCTCGTCCAGGCGGTCTCAGCTGCTATGATGAACAGGCGCGTTGCGGGAGGATGGGGAGATTGGAAGGGATAGACAAGGAAGAGGGAAGGAAGCGGCCGTAGCCTTAAGTTAGGTACCATCCCGGCATTTGCCTGGAGGAGAAGTGGAAAACCACGGAAAACCACTTCCAGGATGGCTGAGGTGGGAATCGAACACACCTCTACTCAGTTGACCTCCCGAGGCTGAGTGGACGCCGTTCCAGCCCTCGTACCACTTTTCAAATTTCGTGGCAGAGCGGGGAATCGAACCCGGGCCTCCGGGGGTGGCAGCTAATCACACTAAACACTACACCACAGAGACGGACGGTTGTAAAGTGCAATAACTTGAAATCGTTTGAGTAAATCGTGTTAGAATGTTATGACAATTAAACAATGGTGTTAATGCTATCAGTAGTTGATATCTAATCTTGCAAATACTCACCAATATTTCAGAGAGCTCTGTCTATGCGTGTCTTACAGTAAATTCAGTAGCCTGAATAGTCATCATTATTAAACTCTTCCACATTCTTACAGACAGAGGGTTGCCGAGTGACAGTGTCATCACCGGCATCCCACTAAGAAAGCCGCGGTTCGAATCCCACCTCGTGATTGCGGAATTTTTAAAATTAAAAAGTGCATTCCAATCCCATCCGAACATCGAGGTCCCGTGACAATGATCACGAATTCAACAATAATTCACAATTACAAGCTCGCTTGCTCCCGAACTTACACGGGAATACTATGCACATTAAGGGGAAATTACATGACTAAACGATGAACTGTGTATCGGAATTGGTTAGGCAATCATCTCCCGCGCTCAAGGTTCACCGCTAAGTTCCACCACAGTTGATTGGCATTTAGCAGTGCTTAAATGTCTTTGTTATGAATTATACATGGAATAAAACATGTTGAAATAGTATGTTGCCGCATGACATTACTGGGATGGAAGGGGTTCACGTTAAAGGTAGATAGGTTTGAATCACATCGCAGGTTATTCCTGAAATGTTCTCCGTGTTTCAACAGCAAGCAAATACCGAGATGGCAAGTTTCTTAGGAATACAATTGTTTCCTTACCAATTAGTTTCATAACAGAACAAAATAGGAAAACACACACAGTAGAGTTACAGGAAGTCGTTCACCATGATAATCGAAACGAGTGTCCGCCTTCGAAGCGTAACGGTTACTAGTATTAGCTGCTGTCCTCGGTGGCCCGGGTTCGATTCCCAGTACTGCCAGAAATTTAAGAATGGCAGGAGGGCTGGTATGTGGTTGAAATGGTACATGCAGCTCACCTCCATTGGGGTGTGCCTTGCACCACCTCGGGATGAGGACACGAGTTTACTTTATCGAAACGAGTGGCTTCCTGTGTGGATTAATAGTAGAGCGTCGGCCTGCAGATTAAAAGATTGGGCGTTCAAAACAGGCAGACGTAAAAAATCCATTCGACTCCCAACGTAATGAGAAGTTGGCATTTAAAAGATTTCTGGTAACAAATTTGGTATTTACTCGAAAAAAAGTAATTAAAACTCAGCCCAGTATGGATCTGCTTTTCTGCCATCTGCTAGAGGAAAACAGAACGTCGAAATTGACACATAGGTAGCCTAAACGTTGTCTAATGAAAATACCTGCACACGGTAGCCGAGGCTACATTTTATTATTATTATTATTATTATTATTATTAAAAGTTATAACGAAACAGCAACACGAAAACCACCATAGAATTAAACAACAGTGAGAAAATACAAATTAGAACCATAGAAAGACCTCAAGCATTAAGATCTAACGAAATTATTATTAAGCATTTAAAGGAGCGACGCAGGTGTTCTTGATGCTATACTGCACATCATTTCCACCTTCCTTGCTAGTTTACAGAAGGGATGACAAGCTATATCCCTTGCACCTCTCCTCATAGCTATTCCCAATTAAAACCGATCCTCAACCTACTAATTACGTCAAATAGCATAGTTAAACAAGATTTGTATGGTGTTAGCGAGTCGCCTCATTAGGAAGGAAGACCTCGGACACCAGCTGCTACACACACACACACACACACACACACACACACACACACACACACACACACACACACACACAGAGAGAGAGAGAGAGAGAGAGAGAGAGAGAGAGAGAGAGAGAGAGAGAGAGAGATCCGCCATAAAACCTCAAGACCAAATATTACTATCATATTTATAAGCGTGTATACGTACCGGCACACATACTGCAGGTAATTGGCAATATATATATATATACCGTACCCTATGTATAATCGTGACGTCTGTCTATTTTTCACAACGATACTGGGAAACGAGACCGTTTCAACTGGTGATATGTGTTTACAAGAAAAATACAATTAATCTCTCACGACCAAGATTATCTGCACTTTTTTTTACAGAAAAATACATCTCTTTCACCGAAGTGAATGTAGGCTCAGATTCAGTGTTTTATTCCAAGAATATGAAGGGTAAAGGAGAAATAGTAGATATCAATTTCTTCTACTTTTGTGTAAACTGAATTTCAAAGTTTGTAATCACGTTGTATTCAAGTTTACTGGGTCAGGTTATCCTTCCAATTCACAGTAGTAAATGGAACTTACATATTACAAGCAGGCAATTTAATTGGTTGGCTACATCTCATTGTAAGGTATTATTTAATATTTTATCCACTATAACACCGGATCGTAAAGATGAAAAATAATGAACGTCACATTAAACTAAACAAAGACAATGAATGTCAACACTAATACAATAATACAATGAATAATAATACTGTCAGTGTATTTAAACGTTGGAATTGCATCTCCATCTTGCACTTGCCCACAATGAGGTAATGATTCAAAAAATGCTTTAGCATCATTGCCACAGAAGTTTTTCAACACAATAAGGTCCTTATACTTACTAATGGGTAAGAGTTCATCATACAGACGATCCGGCAGTCTGAATTCATGAGGATGAAGACACAGAATATGAGGCGTTTCTTTCTTTGGAGCAATTGCTGCAGTCAGACATGCACCATTTATAATTCAGCTGATTTTTCGCGAGGCGTGGGTGTTCCTGTTCTATGAGCAAACGTATTATTGGTCTTGTTGGAAAAGGATATTTTGTTAACATATGCAGCGTAATATGTGTTTCTAATTCTTGGGTTTGTGCCTGTCAGCAACACAATTAATTAATCAACATCACACGCAGTCATTAATGACATTGATGAATATCAGCAGGACAGACTATTTTCCAAGGACGATCAAGATGAAATGATGAAATAGTTCAACAAGTAGGACACCACTGTCTGTCCTCAGGGAATGGAGAAACTCTTTTTTTTGCTATGAGAAATGCTTGAATAGCTTTGATGATTATGCAAAAAATCAAGGAGTGGTTCCAAAAAAGCAGTGCCCTATATCTTGGTTTATCTCTTCAAGTTCAAAGAATTAGTATAAAGTATTTCTTGACTCACCCTCGTACATATAATGATGAATGACATGCAAGTTGCTCAATGTCCAATACAATGTTTCGGCTAAACTACTTAAAACATACGGTAGGCATATTTTGAAAAGAACGTGGATATGAAAATGAATGTAAGTCTCTAAGTCACGTTGCAGATAACTCCATCCGCTTTTATTTGCTCGGTGCACGCCAAGTGACTCTGACACGCAAACTGGATGCTTAATGCAATCTGCAGTTGTAAGTTCCGCATTCCCCCACCGAGCAGCAATAATTACAGGAACAACACGCACATATGCATGATTCATTCTCCATAATAAAAACAGCGGTTATCTCTCCAGATAGTGCAGCAATTAATACTTTGACTTCTCGTACGTGACGGTTTACTGCATATTGAGGATGAGATTTAGAGTAGCCGACGGGCTACCAGAGCAGCGGAACCAGCGTGTGTGACCTCGGAGAAATAATACCTTGAATGGTCTCAGAATTAATTTGTAGCCATTTCCAGTTATTTCTTATTAATAACCGCTTCAGAAGCAGCTGTACTCTATCAGGCCTAAATTTCCCAATAGGCCTCATGGGCCCAGGGAAGCCGCTGTACTTTCCTAATATGGCTGTAGGTTTCTGTATGAACATATTCCTATCTTCAGTTTCATCGTCATCATGGTCGTCATCATCATCATCATCACTGAATACAGAGTGCATCATAATTTATAGCGCAAATTGGAACAGCTGTACGTACGCGATACTAGAATCAAAATAATCTTAGTAAACATGGGTCGCAAACGAGCGGTCTGCGAGATAATTTAGAATTCGTGGTTACCAGCCACCACTGACTTGATTGTGTGTAAATGTCGTCCTATTTAAGAAAAATACCAATATAACATTATGAAAAGTTATTAGATACTTTGGTAGAAGTGCAGTTGTATATAATAAAAAGGAAAACACCCTTACTTAGTATGTTACAGTTACATCACAGTCTTATATATACAGTCGCGAAGCTCTGATGATATTTTTCATCCGAGGCGACTACAGCGCTCCAAGCGGCGAGGTAGAGGCAAGTTGCTAGCAGACAAAAGGGAACGAATTACCACCACAGTCTAAAATGGCCATAACTTCTGAACCATTCATGCAAATAATGTCCTGACAAGGTTATTGTTAATCCTTATGAAATAGTGGAGGAGGTCGAACAATTTATTTCGATGAGGAGTTCGAGGCTAATATCGAAATATTTATTTAATTTTAAGGAGTTATTTTTCTTTACCGCGGACTATAACATAAACTCGCTTCTAGAGGGCAACCGGTTCGAAATAGGCATATACCATCCCGGACTTTTTTGTAGAGGTTTCTATGCTCTACAATTCGTACGTTTACACTTGGGGTCTATCGTTGACGGTTCAGGCAGCGTAAGCCAAGAAAGCAAGTGACCGACCGACCGACCGACCGACCGACCGACCGACATCGAACCTGCCAAGAAGGCCAGCGCTCTACCATGGTCGGTCACTTGCTTTCTTGGCTTACGCTGCCCGAACCGTCAACGATAGACCCCAAGTGTAAGCGTACGAATTGTAGAGCATAAAAACCTCTACAAATAATGTCCGCGAAGGTATATACCTATTTCGAACCGTTTGCCCTCTAGAAGCGATTTTATGTTATAGTCCGCGGTAAAAAAACATAACTCCTTAAGATTAAATAAATATTTCAATATTATCCTCGAACTCATCGAAATAAATTGTTTGACCCCCTCCACTATTTCATAAGGATTACAATAACCTTGTCAGGACATTATTTGCATGAATGGTTCAGAAGTTATCACCATTTTAGACTGTAGTGGTAATTCGTTCCCTGTTGTCTGCTAGCAAGTTGCCTCTACCTCGCCGCTAGAGGTGCTAGTGTTGCTCCAGCTGTCAAGTGGATGAACCTTCCTCTTATTAGAGCTTCGCGACTGTATATATTAGACTGTGGTTACATGTTACAATGACTGTACAGTGTACTTACTCGTAGTTAAAGGAAGCGTTCTACTGTCGTCCTTGTACCCGGATACAACAAATCTGGAAGATAATGCCGCAGAAACTGAAGGGTCCATTGAGTTTGTTTGGTAAAATGTACGACCCAATTAGACGATCTCCTAGCGCACATTCATTGAGAAAGTAGCTAATAATAATAATAATAATAATAATAATAATAATAATAATAATAATAATAATAATAATAATATAATGGCGTGTGGCCTCCGGAGAGACCTGGTGCAGGTCTTTCGATCTGACGCCGTATAGGCGACCTGCGCGTCTGTGAGGACGGGGCCCTATCTAAGATGAAATATAATGCTGAAAACGTCACAAACACCCAGCCCTCGAGCCATAGGAATTAACTAATAAAAGTTAAAATCACCGAACCGACCGGGAATCGAACCCGGGACCCCTTGAACCAAAGGCCAGCGTGCTAACCATTTAGCCATCGCGCCGGACGAGAGAAAGTCGCTGATGTGGTGACTCACGCACAGCATGTGGGTTTAAGCCACGATGACTCCTTAAAAACAACTGTACTTCTACCAAAGTACCTAATAACTTTTCTTACTGTTATATTGATACCTTTTTCTAACTAGGATGACGTTCACACAAGTAAAGTCAGTGGTGGCTGGTAGCCACACATTCTAAATTATCTCACAAACGGTTTCTTTGTGGGCCCATGTTTACTAAGACAGTTTTGCTTCTATTAAGGTGTACTTAGAGCTGTTTCAGTTTGTGGTATTAATTATGATACGCCCTGTAGGCTATATTCCGTAATGGTTTAGCCGTAATGTACAGTAATCAGTATTCCTTTTCAGGATATGATATTATGACAGGGAGTAACATTACCACAAACAGAATGACAAACTTACTTTATTGCTATATATCAAATCATTAATTTACATCACGAATATACACGTCAATAAATATACTTTCTAGCAAATTAACTTACGAACAAGTGGCTGCGCGGTTTTAATCACGTAACTACCACTTGTATTCCGGAGATAGTGGGTTCAAATCCCACTGTCGGCAGCCATGAAGATGGTTTTTCGTAGTTTTCAATTTTCACACCAGGAAAATGTCGGGGAAGTGCCTTAATTAAGGCCATGGTCGCTTCCTTCCCACTCCAAGCCCTTCCCTATCCCACCGTCGCCACAACACCTATCTGTGAAAGTGCGACGTAAAGCAAATTGTAAGAGAACATTATATACAAAATCACGGAACGCTCTTCATTCTCAGAAGAGCAATCAAAGTGCTTATAAAGCACATCATGTTAAGCATATAGCAATTATTTGCTGTTTACTGAAGACTACACGAGACAAGGCATAATTACCACCATATGCAGAATTGCCTCCAATTTACCTTGCTCTGCTTGTTTTATTAGGTACATTCATAGCTATACAAGATCATACAGAGCACATAGTTACATGGAAGGTATAGCGAAATAATGAAGTCGGATTATTTGTTCCAGATCTGAAGAAAGTTAGTTGATATATAGGTTGTCCTTGAAAAAGGCGCCAGTATGTATAGAGGAGGAGGCACCCAACAAACCAAGGAAAAATGGTCCTATAAACATTGGTCGCAAACCCAATATCTCCGGAGTTATGGTCCGTTACCACTACCATCAATGACCATCTTGTCTTTGATGTACTCTTCACAACATGTGTTCGATGTGGCCACCATCCATTGCAATGCAGCCTTCCACCGTACATCGCATGGAATCACGCATTCGTTGGAACAATATTGCTGTTGCCGGATTACATCACAGGCATTGAACACGCGTTCTCGTAGTGTATCCATATCGTTTATGGGGATCGCATACACCATGGTCTTTACATATCCCCCAAGCCAAAAATCTAAAGGTTTATATTTAGGAGAACGGACAAGCCAAGGTATTAGCCCTCCCCGACCAATCCATCGCTGATGGCAGACCCGTGTTAGGTGACGCCTAACACTACGATGAAAATGGGCTGGTGCTCCATCATACATGTACCACATTTTCAGTCGTTTACGACCAATGATTAGGTTGCATGAGACCCTCCGTAAATTACTGGAATATAGTGGTTATTGATGTTAGTGGTAACGGACCATAACTTCGAAGATATTGGGTTCGCGGCCAATGTCTAGACCCTATAGCACAGATTTTCCTTCGTTTGTTGCGTGCTGCCTCCTCTGCAAATAATAGAACCTTTTACAAGTACACCCTTTAGAAACGTCTCCATAACAGTGTGAGTCAACTAAATGTTCACTTTGGACCGATGACCTGCGATGTTAGGCCCCTTAAAACAACAAGCATCAGCATCATCAGCAAATGTTCACTTTAAATAATTCGTAAGCCATAAAAGATACCGAAATATCTGTTCTTACTTTCAGTCATGTTAGTTACCAAGGAGTTCGTAATCGAACCTGCAATTCTCTTCTGGGAGGTCAAAATCTTCTAAGACTTACTTTGTTTTCTAAAATAGAACTGCAGTCTTCTACATCCAGCAATAATATGGGCATTGCAAATTCAAGGGTGTGATTAGTTTCAAATTCAACAAGTACTTGTCGGTAAAATGTAAAGTATTCAAATGTAATTAGTTCGCCAACTGGGGGCCACTCTATTCAAATGAATCACTGGCGAAGCGGGCAAGGCATTCACTACCTCGGTGTAGAGCACGGGTGCCAAACCTTGCCCGCCGTAAGCGCAGTGCTCGTGCTAGATATATTACTGCACGCGGACCAACGAGCTAGAATAACATAGAGGGGCTGTATACCTGACATCAGCGCTCCCTGCTTGAAGCAAGTTGATAAGGGGCAGCCATGTTAACGGTTGTCAAAACAAAGCGAATTGGCGCGAGAGCATATGTTGATTTGACAGGGAGATCGTGCATGCCAATTTTTAAGAAGTGAAAACATAGATTCTCGCTTTCAAGAATGCCAGCCGTAAGCTCAGCGTATGGTTGTACTAATCGGAGTAATAAAACCAAGGATATATCGTACTTTAAGTAAGTATTACTGAATTATAGCCGAGATTCCTTTTTGTAATTTCTGTTTGTAATTAAATCCATTTTATTGTTTACTTAGCGAAAGTACGCATAGCCAAGGTAATTATTTGTCGAATTTTGTTTCAGATCTCGTTTAAAGAACAAGAAATTAACGGAACAATGCGTTGTGAGGGCGAAAAGGGATAAATGGTATCCCACTCAATTCAGTTGCTTATGCTCTGTACATTTCCAGCCCTATTTAATTTTCATTCACATTTACAAATAAAGGAAATGGAGCGCCCACCACCAAGAAAACGTAACCACAAAAAATCACTTATTTCGTTCAAACGTACACTAAGTATGATAAATACAGCATTTTACTGCTATTTTGGAAATGTATACAGCCTTTATTGTAGATGTCTGTTGCCTTGGTTTTTAAAACTATGCCACAGTTCATAATGGACAACTTTCAACCTTACCTTTCAGCTAGTAATCCCAGTATGATATGGTAATGGGAGAAACATGATATCCCCCCTATATTATAATAAATAATTACACTAAACGATTATTGTGGTAAAGTATTCATGGGCCGCCTCTGTGGTGCACTGGTTAGCGTGAGCAGCTGCCACCCCTGGAAGCCCGGGTTCGATTCCCAGCTCCGCCACGAAATTTGAAAAGGGGCACGAGGGCTGGAACGGGATTCTATCAGCCTGGGGAGGTCAACTGAGTAGAAGTGGGTTTGACTCCCACCTCAGCCATCCTCGAAGTGATTTTCCGTGGTTTCCCACTTCTCCTCCAGGCAAATGCCGGGATGGTACCTAACTTAAGGCCACGGCCGCTTCCTTCTCCCCCCACAAGGCCCCTGTTCAGCATAGCAGGTGCAGCCCTCCCTCACAGTTGTATCCCCCGACCCAATGTATCACGCTCCAGAACACTGTCCTTTGGGTGGTAGAGGTGGGATACGTCGCTGAGTCCGTGGGAAAAACCAACCCGGGAGGGTAAACACATTAAGAAAGGAACACAGTACTCATGAGGATGCAATAATTTTTAAAATATTAACAGAATGAGGTTGTAACCTATTGTAGGTCCTATGATTTTAAGGTTTCCTGTCATAAATATTTACAGTATGTACATCGTTTTTATTCTAATTTACGCTTAACCACAACAGCCAAGCACGGTAACGCTCTTGTTCCGATTTCGAGGCCTATTCGTATGTCACTGTGCGATGATTTCGAACTACCCTAGAATCAACTGATCGAGATGTTGGCCTCGTGCCGCAATATGATGAAGTGGCTTCGCTTTCATGCTTCAAGCTTTCGGCAACGGTCTTTAATTCTCCCCCAGCGATTATAAAATGCGCATTTTCTACACTTTTCGTCATTTAAAGGCCATGCCCCCTTGCTTGTGTGACCACAGGAAACATGGCGGACGTTCGTTCTATTAGGTTCACCCAGGCAGCGCTTCCGCCTCTCTATGTTATTCTAGCTCGTTGACGCGGACGCAAGTCTCTTCCCCTCAGTCGGCTTCAGGCTCCAGTTACCCGTTTTGGTCTACAAGCAATGGTTGAAACATACACTTATATCGGCTGTGGCATAAGGATTGAAACAGTAATTTGTTAGTGTATGATTGTATTTGTGTATTTTTGTATCAACATGGTTGCTTGAGGAGCTCCTACTTTTAAGCCTAGTTTCCTTTGTTTAAGTTTATAAATGATGATGATGATGATGATGATGATGATGATAATAATAATAATGATAATAATGATAATAATAATAATAATAATTTTATATCCCATTAACTACTTTTACGGTTTTCGGAGACGCAGAGGTGCCGGAATTTAGTCCCGCAGGATTCTTTTACGTCCAGTAAATCTACCGACACCAGGCTGACGTATGTTTTGCACCTTCAAATACTACTGGACTGAGCTAGAATCGGACCTGGCAAGTTGGGGTGAGAAGGCCAGCGCCTCAACCGTCTGAACCACTCTGCCCGGCCTTTTAAGTTTATAAAATCATTACGGTTTGCTACAGAAACGATATAGAAGAGGCCCAGTATTCAGCATTATTCTGCTTCGTAATTGTTCAAAGGAGAGTTGAACACGGTAAGTCCCCAAAAATATAAATGTCCTTTTTTCTGTACTTCATGCTTTATGACAAGCATTTATGTTCCTAGCACACGGTAACGACAAACCATGGTGTTTCGCGCATTTGATGTAACTAAGTGTTGAGCATATTTAGTTGTGTGTCCTTATATGAAAGAATACATACATGTACTGCAGGAGTAAATAGTTATTCACAAGTAAGGTACAACCCTCCACGCTTGCGTTATCGGATAACGTCCTGGGATAGCGGTCCAAACAGCTGTTTCTCATGCACGCCGAACTGTCAGTATGCTCGGAGGCCTTGACATGCCTAGTCTAGGGCGTTGCCTACGAGATACATAAGGCCGGGAAATACAGCACACTAGACTCGGCCTCGAGATACTTCCGACAAGCGCCGCTAGAGTTCTCTTCACTGAACTGTCTCGCCCGCTCCTTGCAACACGTTCCAGTACGAAAACCTATAACAATTTATTAAAACCAGCAATTTCAGAAGACACCAAACATGTGCGACATTTAAAAAAATAGACCAAGAGCAGTTGTATGACTTACTTTCTACAACGTATTTCTTACACTTTTCTTAAACGAAATAAGTAATTCACGAAAGAAGCAGAGAAGTCTATTAGCGAGTTTGTCACTTCTTCCCGTTTTCTCTAATTCTGCCTTAGCGTATCCGATAAACTGATCGAGTTTGTGGTCATAAATAACTTTGGGTTTAATCAGCATCTTATAAATTATAAGCTCTCCTACCTTTTCCTCCACACATCTGATGTTGCGACATTCTTATTGAAACCGCTGTTTGGAGAGCGATGTTATGCCCGTTTTGCCATTAGAAAATCCTATATAATGTTTAGCATCTCCTGATGAGGTACAGTTAGGCAGTGCAAGGATCTCAAATCTGTAGCCGGTAGGTGCTTTCCTAGGCCAGAGGACGCAAATTTTTAGCGTCGTTTCTCCGTATTTCACTTTTTCTTCCCGTAAGATTCAGTTTGTTCTATAAGGGATAAAGCTCCTAAATGATCATTTGTACCATTATTTTGAATTTGGTTTACATTTTGGTTAACTTCAGATACCTTAAATCATTTTTCTGATTTCATTACCGTATCCTACTTCTCAATATAATACTGTTTTCCGCAATATGGCCTTTGAAATCTCATCAATATATATTTAGATTTAACATAGATACTCGTAACCTTTCCTTGACATAGAAACGAGACTTGTAGGTACTTCTTTCTTGTTTGTAGGCGACGTAGATCAGTTATGTGCTGAAGATATGGTATGTTCATCGTTATCTGAATCTGAAATTTTACTAAATTTTGATGGCAATACGTCATTTCTAGGAGCTGGAGCCTTCCTGCGTTTGACACTTTTCTGTTGTGAACAGGATATACACTAAAAACAAAAGGAAATTCGTTAGGGAGAAGTCGCTTGATTGATATGCTTACACTGAAATCTGATGTATTAAAATGCAAGCTACACGCTCGTGCCTCGAAATAGCTTGTCTGCATCTCTAGGGCTGCCGACAGTGAGGCTCGAACCCTGTATCTCAAGAATGCAAGCTGGCGTATGTCGACCTCCGACCTTCTGTAGAGATATCATGAACAGTAAAGCACTACCTGGTTGGCCTGGTTTAATGTAGTTTTATGTTGGTTCTTCATCGCTACATACCTAGCACATCCTGAATCCGTCCTATTTCATTCTGTTTCCTTGGCCTTCCTTGGCCATTAATCCCATACGCCTCCCTCCGAAGCTAAATCAACAAGTCCTGTGTGTCTCAGAAGGTGACTAATCAATATCTTCGTTTCAAATGTCGCCATATCATATTTTTTCCACACCTGCTCGGCTCAATACATATTCGTTTGTAATCCAATCGACCCATCTCATTTTAAGCTAATTACTGTGATACGCGATTACATAGCTCTATATTATACATGAAATCATCTTTGACACACACACACTCATACACACTCATTAATATTACCTTTGTGCTGTGGCGTGCACTGAATCCCAGCTATCCCAGCGCTGGTTGGGTAAGAATTTTGTATTTACATTTTCGTACTGTTTCATAGAACGTTTCTTTATCAATTTAAAAAACTGCAAACAACTAAGTCAAGGCAAGACAGCTGTCTCGATAACCCGTTCGCTTGGTTGATACATGAGCTTCAAAGCCTCCTTCTGTAGGGGTGGATAGCTGTTGGCCTCGCTCGAGATTAACAGCATCTTACGGCGGCAGAGCAGCTAGCTTGGGTGCATGTTAACACTCTAAGTGTTCAGCGCCACACACCAGAGGCTACAAGAAGAAGCAGTACAGCCACTTGCAGATAGTCTTGCTCATAAAAATAGCTACTTTATAAATTCATTGTAATAAAAGTATTTATTTTAGTTTTGGATTTCGGCATGGATGAAGTTTTTGGTAGTGATTCATTGATGGCAAGTGTAGAGTACATGTTTCGGTGATGGTGGTGGTGATTATTGTTTTAAGAGGAAGTACAACTAGGCAAGCATCCTCTATATAACACTAATCAGTGGGAAAAACAGAAGGGATCCGACACTTCGAAAAATGAAGATCTCGGTCAAAGAAAGACAAGGGCCACGAAGGGCGTGAAAATGAAAGACTCCCTAGCCCTCGCAAACCTAATAGCGTCGGGGTCGGAAAAGAACAAGAGTTGACCAAGGGAGGTCGGATAGGATAGATTAAAGTGAGGAGCCTGGCACAAGTAAGTGGAAGCAATGTCAGGACTCATCTAAGCGACTCGTGGTCGCCAACCCACGCTCCAAAGTTCAGAGCCCCTGTGGCCCCTTTTAGTCGCCTCTTACGACAGGCAGGGGATACCGTGGGTGTTATTTTACACACAGGGGGTGTACATGTTTCGATGTATGCGGAAAAATATTTAGGTTGCCCAGCCTGAACACGGAGTCAAGCGGGAGAAGTAAAATAACTTTGTATTTGCTTGCTCTGTACGAGTGAGTTTGCCTGTAATGGTGGTATATTGTGAATTTTTGTAGCGTTCCTCTTGTATTATAGGTGAAGTATTCGCGATTTCTGTGGCATTCTTCGTGAATATAACAGTGGTATACGTCATGAGGAATGTTTCCCTCATTTTGCTCATTCACTTTAGATTAGTCTTTTTAAGTTAAAAACAAGAAGTTAGTCCCCGCATATTTTTGTGAAAACCATGACTGTACTATTAACAAGTGTAAGTGGGTGAAATTGTTAGTACAATTTTAAAAATCTGCTGTGGCTTAAATTATAATGGTACCGTCACTGCCGTGAATACCAATTTGGAAATATGTGCGAGTATGAGGTTGAAAATAATGTTATTCAAGTGAGTTATTAAGCTCTTTAATATTTCATTATTTATTTATCTATTTATTTGATCTGTTTGCGTGTTATATTTCCACTTAGTTATCGAGTGAGTTAATGAAACAGTAATGTTGGCTTTAGAGAAGGACATGGGACTGCGATTGCTTATTTTTCTTAATTTCAGCTGGTGTAACGAATGTATTCACCGCACGCCACTGGTTTTATTAGAATACATCCAAATTAATAGTATGGAATTTTCTAACCCATATTTCTTGCAGTGGTCCGTGGGACCTCACGTCAGTAACTACGTACAAAATTACAACATCCGTAGTTAAGGGTTAGACTCAGCTAGGGCCTTCTGATCGCAATCCAAATTCCCAAGTTGAGAGCCCCTGAGGCCTCTAGTTCAGTTTCCTCTTACTACAGACAGGGGATACCGTCGGTGTATTTTGCCCATAGAAAGAAGAAACATGTTTGAAAGACTCCAAAACCAAACCATCAAACCTCACGGCACTTAACGCCCTTGAAAGGGCCTTGGCCCTCAGATTACGAGGGGTCGTGTGGTCAGCACGACGCATCCTCTCGGCCGTTATTCTGGGCTTTCGGGACCGGGTTCGCCATCTCACCGTCAATAGCTCCTCAATTCTAATCACGTAGGCTGAGTGGACCTCGAACCAGCCCTCCTCTATCCATATTCCCTTCAGCTCCGATTGTGTTAGGTTTGCGAGGTTTTGTGAGTTTTTGTTTTTCACGCCTTCCTCGGTCATTTCCTTTCTTCGGAACTTTCCTTTATTCTTCCACAACTGGAGTTATCACGACAACGTTGAGGGATTACATCAATACGAGTAAAACAAATTTATTAGAACAGAACCATTCATCAGTTTCTACGGAAACATCTGATTCTATTCTTGACATTGCGTACATTGTTGGGAATTTAACTCGGAGAAAACGATCAATTAGTTTGGGTGGTGGTGGTGGTAGTGGCGATTACAGTTTTAAGAGTAAGTGCAACTGATAGTTTGAAAGGAGCGAACTGATATTCAGAGGACATAACCGGACAAAAAATTAGTCACCCTAGTGCGCACGCACAGATGGATCGTTAAGCCTGTACAGATGGTGCAGCGAACAAGTCGCGTACTCAACCGCAACCGCCTGCCTCTACGTGAGCATTAGGCCGTAGCGATCAGTGAGACATTGATATTTCAAGCGGACAGTGTACGTCAACAAGGGTAGATGTAATGGATGTAAGGGTATGACAGAATGGCAAAAAGGGGCAATAGTGTTTGGCCGTTGCTGGATTTGTGGTGTTTTGCGGCGGACTGTACAACGTGTCTGCAACGTGGCCACGAAACACGACGTAAGAACTGTGGTTGGAAAAAGATCCTGACTGAGAGGGACCGCAGACGCGTTTCACGGCTTGTGAATCAAAATCGCTTCCAAACCCGACAGGAATTGCCGCAGTCAGTGAATAAAGGTCCATTCCAAGACATCAGCGAGAGAACATTGCGACGGAAACTGCATTCAATAAACATTTGGAGTCGGTCACCTCGCAAGAGGCCATTGCTCACAAGGGAACATAAATCTGCTCATCTTCACTGGGCTAGAAATCATAGAACGTGGACAGTAGCTGACTGACAGATCGCAATGTGGTCTGACGAATCACGTTTGTGACTGTATTCCAATGACGCACGTCATCGAGTGCACGGAAGGCCCAATGAAGCTTTTCATCCTGATGTGTGCAAGATCAGATTCAAGCCGGAGGTGGGTCTGATGTTTTAGGGATGTTTCTCTTATTGATTGGGCTCACTCACTGAGGTGACCACTAACGTGAACCAACATGTTTATTTAAACATTCCGGATGTTCAGGTCTTGCTGCCTTTCAGTCAACATCTGCATGATGAGTATGCAATTGATATCCAGATTGTTCAAGGTGACGACAGTAAATTTCATCGGGCTGTTATATCTCGACTGGCCTTCAAAATCACCTGACTTGAACCCCACTGAAAATCTGTGGGATATATTTGAACAAGGGGTGAAACGCCGACATTAACATTCCCGCAATTTGATAAAAATGCGCGATCACATCCTCAGCGAGTGGCTTAACGTGGATGCGACATACCTGCACAACCTTGTGGACTCACTTCCTAAATGAATCCAGGCTGTTATTAAGTTCATAGGTCGAGTTATACGGTATTAAATTATGCTTGTAATTATTTCTCCAGGGGTGAATAGTTTTTTGTCCGGTGAGCTTTTTATGAAGCTTATTCTCAAATATTTGGGTGTAAATACTGCTCATATTCGAGAGGGAATAATGCAGCTCAAGATGGATAGAACCAACGAATGAAACTCCAACGTTTTGTTACACACGGTAACATTTCCCTGTTTTTTAGTCATAAACACAATATCAAATTAATCATTCTCTATACCGATACCAGACAAAGCCAGAACGTATATCACTACGCTACTCTATGGTTTCCTGTACGGTCCGTGCTCGGCTTATATAGAGAAGTGCATTAGGAATTCAGGGCACCTTTACGCCAGGTAAGTATGCCCCATTTGGGATATACCAATATCCCTACAGGCCGTGAGCCTCTGCCTTCCGGTACGCTCTTATGCGGCCACCAATTGCCCCCCACTGCAGTGCCGAGAGCCTCTGCCTTCTGGCATGTTCTTATGCGGCCACCAGTTCCCTCTCTACAGGCCGTGAGCCACTGCCTTCGGGTGCCTTCGGGTCTTCGGGTACGCTCTTATACGGCAAACTCACAATAACGGAGGCGATATTACCTGGATGATCGCCACGGGTGTCGGGCGGGGAGGAGCCTACACCAAAACACTGTGATATCAACAGTGCGTCAACCAACCTCGAGACTATAGGAAAGGTTCTTACATTACATGGCTATCCTCCAGTGGAGTGCACTGAACCCCATCTACCCCAGCGCTACTGAGGTAAATAACTTTCTATTAACATTTTATTATTATTCCTTAGAACGCTTTTTATAATATTTCAAAAACTGCGAACATCTGAGCCAAGCCAAGTACAGCTGTCTCGACAATCCGCTCACACTACCACAGTTCAGCTTCTCCAGCGAGCTGGATTTCCTTGCCGGCGCGAAAGAGAGCTACCCCAGCGAAATTTAAGTCGCTTAATTGACGCATACATTTGAAGCTTCCTTGTCCTAGGAGCGGGGCGGGGCTGTGGGTCCACCCCGACAGCAATTTAGGCGACAGGCCAGCTAGCTTAGATAAGGCATGTTAGTTTTAATACTTGACACTCGAAGTGTTCAGCGCCACACACTAGAGACTACAAAAAATATATCAACATGTTAACAGTGTAGACACTTGCACATCGTCTTGATAATAAAAACAGAGCCAATTTATTAAATAAATTGTAATACAGAAGAATATATTTTATTTTTGGACTTCGGGATGTATAAAAAATATCGAGCAATTCATTGATGGCACGTGTAGAATATGTTTTCCGATAGCCACAGAAAAATATTTAGGTTGCCCAGTATGAACACAGAGTTAAGCGCGAAGTAAAATAATTATGTATTTTGTTGTCTGCAATGGTGGTATATAGTGAATTTTTGTAGTGTTCCTGTTGGATTATAGGTGAAGGTTTCGCTAGTTCTGTAGCATTCTTCATTAATATAACGTGTGTTATACGTCGTGACAAATACTTTCCCTCGTTTGTTGTTGATGGCGCGTACACTCAGTAAGCGAGTGAAACTAAAACTTCGGCGACGGTAAAATACCAGTAAAATTTTGCTGATTCAGTTTCGGTTAGGCTTTTTAAGTTAAAACAAATAGTCCCAGTGTATTCAGGTGAAAACCATAACTGTACTATCACGAAAAGTCACCGGGTAAAACTGTAAGTACATTGTTTAAAATCGGCTATAGATTAAGTTATGATGGTGTCGTCACTGCCATGAATATCAATTTGGAAATATGTGCGAGTGTGTGGTTGAAAATATTCCTTAAGATATTTCTCAGGTAGACCTTTCCACGAAATATGCAGCCTTATAAAATGGTAATGTTGACTTCGCTTACATTAAAAAAAAACATTTTTTGCAGCTGGGGTAACGAGTGTGTTCACCGCACGCCACTGCCTGCGTGTAATAGTTTCCCTGGCCTTCAATTATTTTGAAGTGTGTGTAGTACAGTATAAGAAATGTTCGATGTAAAATCTTACACTGCATTAGTTTAAACAACTGAGAATGTCTTCAAGAAAAATCTTTCATTTCTGAGTTAGAGAGCAGTTGAATTATTCGGTCAGAAGCCAGACTATTGAAATATTTAAATACCATGTTACTCGAAAAAATACTACCTTAGCTGTCACGTATTTTGACAGACACTAAGGAATGTTTCTAATTATAAACACTTGTCACGAGACGCCTAGTTAAAATACGTCCTATCAATATTCCCGCAACTTCTATGGCTAAAAAAGCGAATGGCAGGCATTTATACCAGTGGTGCTACACATATCCTCCAGTGCACCATCACTGCACTGTCCTACATAGCATGTTTGCTGTGGTGTCTCAACAGCGCACAAGCCTCCAGCGCCTTGGAAAGTTGTGGCAATCCAACTGATGAGCCACACTGAGACAAACGCTGGTAATTGCACGAATCAAAAGATCTAAACAGCTTGAATGTCTTTAAGTCACTGATACTTATGAATCGTTTCCTCAAGAGCAGCGTGAAGATTAAGACACAGCCCTGACATTTACCTATGTGAACTTGGGAAACAGAAAAAGTCTACAGCTGCACGACCTGTTCCACTTGCTCGGTATTCTACAGTCTAATTTCTCACATATAATATTTGTAGTCAACACTACTGACAACATCAAAGGGACCCAAAGGTAGAAGCCTGTGACAATCAAGTGTTTGCTACATTCAGTATTTACTTGTAATTACAACAGCCACTAGAAAGCTTTGTAAGATGTACTCACTAATGTAATTGAATGTTGTACATGCGGACATGTCTGAAATACTTTTCACGAGATATTCTGGAGAAAAAGGGGACGTCAAAGGAGAGTGGTGGTGGTGGTGGTGGTGGTGGTATTTATTTTGATATCAGAGAGAAAAAGGAAGAGGCAAGATCCTTCGAAAAAATAAGTTACTGGCAGAAGAAAGTGGATGACCTCGGAGGGCATAAAAATGAAAGACTCCGTAGGTCTCTCAAATTTCATACCGTCGGGGTCGGAAAACTGCAAGTCTTGACTAAGGAAGGTCAGATACAGAAGGTCGTTCGGGATCTCTGGTGACGAGTTTGAAAGCCGCTGGCGGCGTTGGTATCAACTTGAACACGTCAAAACTGGGAATACTGAGATCGTGTGTGTAGAGTTTCGTGACATTAGCTGCAATGATGCCGAAGCGGAATGACCCTTACTGGGAGGGTTACATAACAGCCTTTTCCGATGCTAGACAGAGAGATTTATTAAAGAGAAAACATCCGTCCTCCAATGAGGATGACAATTCGGATCTGGAATACAGTTACAATTTCAATGGAGTTTAAAAATATAAAAAGTGGCATATTAATCGTCAATGCTGTCAACATTTTTCCAGGGTTACTGGAGGAGGAATGTTAATCACGTTCTTAGGTATAGATGGAAATGAATGATTTGTAGAGAATCCCTCCTTTTGTAGAAAGGTCGATGTCTAACTAGGGAGGTTGCCTCTTGCTCAGAATAGCAGGCCTCTGATAATCCACCGATCTATAGGTATTTGATACTTTGTTGACAGGTAAGGCAAGCACGGAATATAAATAGCTTGCTTTTCTAGGTCCACATTCCGAGCCTGATTTAGGTCTCTTTCAAAGCGAATGGTGGGATCTAAGACCATTGCTTTAATGTCCTTTCTGTTGATGGCTATGATGTCAGCCCTCCGATTAGAGTCATCGGTAGAAATGCAGTGAACCTCCTCATGCACCTCCTATCCACGATGTCTCATGGATTGAGCAATCGACGTTCTTACACGGTGGTGGCGATGATTGCGCATTACCTCAGTGCTCCGGAAGAATCCCAGCACATGTCCAGGGGTTTTTGTCTCGTTGCAGCCATTTTGGCGGCAACGGGTTGTGCTGAATGACCTACCAGGAACCGATCTGACTGCGGTGAGGTTGCATGACATCTTCAGTGCGTTTATGTATTCAGAAGAGGACAGAGGTGATTTACGAGTCATCCACAAGTTTGCCTTCGGGCAGTCTGAATAGAACGAGACTCCCTTTCCTTTATGTGGCAACTGGCACCACGACAAAAAGGATCGATTTCTCATCATTTCATGTAGTTTTCTTCCCATAATCTGTAGGGCAAGACTATTTTTGTATGTCTAGTGTGTGGAGTGCGTATCTTGTTTTTCAGGTAACATCCTTACGTATTATAGGTGAACGTTTTGAATATGAAGTAAGCGACTACAAATATTTTAATGCTGTATACTGGCTTCCCATTCTGCGCAAATTATTCCCATCCCTCTGAACTTTCTGGCACTATACAGCATTGAATTTGGAGTATCATCTGGCAACATCATTATTTCTGTTACAGAACGTCTTATAATTTTGTCAAGACCTTTCAGAAAGGCGTTTGATACTTGTGTCAGGGGGGCACACTGTAGAGGATAGATCAATCCGGCCAAACAAACTCGTTAATAAACTTGATCTTTTGCTCTGGTTTCAGAAGTTTTATTTTTACGAGATTATTATTTCTGCCTGTCAAGGGATATTTCGTTGTTGAAGTCAATTCCTAAGTACGTGATTCGCTCATTGTTTGTTTTTATAGATGGAAGTAGTGATCCTTCGAGTGTAGTGACGTTTCCTTCAGTTAATTTTCCTTTCTTCAGTATTATATATTTGCTTTTAAAAGGATGGGTATCTAAACCAATTTCTGCAAAGCTGCTTTCGGCTAAATTTAACAAGGTAGTAGCATCACTTTCGGCTTTGCTGAGTATGACTAGGTCATCTGCGAAAGCAAATGAGGATAACGGCGGTAGATCGTCAGATAAAATATAACCATAACGTTGGCATATGTCATGGGCAGTGAGATATTGTATTACAGTATTGATTACTGAATTAAAAAGCAATGGTAAGATGGGGACCCTTGAGCTACGCCACACTTAATTTCGATAGGTTTTGATTTCTTATGACCAGCTTCCACTTGCACTGTGTTCTTTTTAAGACATGCTTCAGTTAGTCTACATAAGTTTGGAGGAATTTCATATTGTCGGAGAGATCGTTTGACATGTTCATGTTCGATAGAGTCAAATGCTTTTGTGACATCTAAAAAATGACGCAACAATCCATTTTGCTACGTTTCGAATCCTGGAGGCAACCATTCACGGGGGAAGCGTTGACACGAAGCCACGCTGGTGAGGACTTAGTGTGACATGAACGCAGTCTCATATCTAGTACTCAATCAGTTATTCTCCTAATCACCGAATATATGGTGATAGGTCTCCATTCTTTAATATCATTTATGTCTCCACCCTTATGCATTAAAGCTGTTCTGGCCATTTTGAGTTTTGTAGGTACGTAAGAAAAATGAAGCATCGTGTTGATGAGTAACGTCAGAAATTGAGTAGCTTTTAAGTGCCGTAATACACGAACTGTAATATAATCTGGGCCTGGCGAAGTGTCAACTTTATTGTTGTACGTATAATGCCTTATGGCATCTACTGAAATATTAATATCAGCAGGTAAGTCGGTACTTTTATCCATGCGAGAAATAAGGAAATTGTTATTTTCGGTAATACATGTCCTTCCAAAATGATCCGAAATAGTAGTTATTGGGATTTTACAAGAATGGGCCTTAGTAGTTTTGTCCAAAATTTTGCGAGCAATTTTCCGCCTCTGATTATAGAAATGATACTGGGCTACCTCATAGGATGTTGAGGGCCAGGTAATTGATTTACCTAATCTGCAAAGAACTGCATAACCTCAGAAGTAAACGATTCCAGCTGATCAGCATCACCGTTTTGCATACTGTTTGAAATCCTATTCTCCCAACTCTTCATAGGATTAATATTTTCAGCTCTGTGCTTTTCTCCCGTTGACTTTTATATCTCCGCTGTGAATTACTACGGATTTTATGGTCATATTTACGATTACTTTGTAAACTTTTACTTTTGCAATATCTAACAGCAGGATGTTGAGGCCCAGGTAATTGATTTACCTAATCTGCAAAGAACTGCATAACCTCAGAAGTAAACGATTCCAGCTGATCAGCATCACCGTTTTGCATACTGTTTGAAATCCTATTCTCCCAACTCTTCATAGGATTAATATTTTCAGTTTCATGATCAGAGACTATAGGGGTTTCTTCTGTCAACTGTAAGCTTTCCAAGACATTCATGTTACTAGCATGTTGTGTTACGATTTTATTTCTCCTTTTCTCAGGGTGAGCTTTTCCTATGCGAATATTTATTCCTAACGTCGACTTATATAACATTTATTACAGATAAGTCATGGAATTTCGCCATCAGACTGTGAATCAATGTTGGGCATTTTAATTCAGTATGTTTATTTAACGTGGCAGAAGATGGACGTTATTTCTTTTTCATATAGTTACTAAGGTACAGTACTGTAGATATCGGAGCTGTAAGTATTCTTAGCGCTGGATCAATGATCATTTGTAGAGACAAGATAGTTGAACGTGGTGAATATTAAAAAGAAAAACACTGTAAATCTAATATACGAGGTACGTAGAGTATACATACGGGTAGATAAACCCACTCCATATGTTGATATCAGATGTAACTAATGCGAATTCCGCCAGATGGTAGTGCGTTATTACTTCAAAGATTTGGTAACGTTTAAATTAGTCTGCCTCGAGAACTATTTGCAATCAATGCCAAGCAATAAAATAAAAATGGCTGTTGACTTTGCCACTAACTTAACTTCACAGTGAAATGAAGAATCTCGTAACAGGAAGATCGCATAAGACAGACAACACTACTGCCACGTAGAACATATTCTTGTATCATAATTTTGATTAAATGGTATATTCCCTTTAATATAATTTATGTCTCCACCCTTATGTATTAAAAATTTTCGGGCCTTTTTGAGTTTTGTAGGTAAGCAGGAAAAATGAAGCATCCTGTTGATGAGTAACATCGGAAATTTAGTATCCTTGAGGAGCCGTAATACACGAACTGTAATATGATCTGGGCCTGGTGAAGTGTCAAATGGCTTTCCTTTTGAGCATGATCATTGGTGGAGAGACGACTTTACATTCATCAGTTAATTAGCCTCAAACATCGTCCCCAGAGATCCCGAACGACCTTCTGTAGGGAAGATGAAAGTGAAGAGCCCAGCACAAGTAAGTGGAAGCAATGCCGGACTCAGCTAGGTGAATCGTGGTTAACAATTCATACCACCAAGGTGAAAGCACATAGTCCCCTTTTTCAGTCGCCTCTTGCGACAGGTAGGGGATATCGTGGATGTACGTCCCAGTGGTTGGCATTTCACTTGAAACTGGAGACCATGAGGCCACGATCACGATATCCATAACCATATAAAACAACAAGCTGGCTTCTGGAGAGGGAATGAAATCTAAGTGAAATGCTTCTTGAAGTTTAATTCATTGACCTTCAGTGCTTCAGTTATACAAACATTAATAAAAATCTAAGCTGTTACAGAAATGTACAAAGAATTCATGGAGAAACGTTAATAACACATCAACAGCGGGTTGATAGCAATAGCCAAATAATATTCCTATTGTGAACATCTATAATAAGTCATAATAATTAATATTCATTACGAACTAGTCCATGCTGACACTAACCGAGCCAATTAATGGTTAATAAAAGAATAATCAAGTTTTAATTGCATAGTGTTTGCAGTGGACATCACTGATAACATCAAAAAGTTCAAACAAAGTTTCGTTGACAATGGGACAGTCACTGAAAAAGTACACAAAGACGAAAATGAAACGTAAATCCTTTAAAATATGCGGGAAGCAGTGATGATGTAATCGAATACGAAAAAAGTAAATACTCATAATTAAATCCCCAGCATTTGATAACTATATCAGTGGATATAAATGCTGGACAGGAGGCTGAAAAGAATATATATTTTGTTACTTGTTGTCGAACGTTTTCTGCTACGGAAGGATAGGAAAGGACGAGGATTGCGAAGGTAGCGGCCGTGACGTTAATAAAGGTACAGCCCCAGCATTTGCCTGATGTGAACATGGAAAAGCACGTGAAACCATCTTCAGGGCTGCCGACGGTGAGATTCGAACCCGCAATCTCCTGAATGCAAGTTCACAGCTGCCCGACCCTAACCGCACGGCCAACTCGCTCGGTTCTGAAAATAACAATCCGCGGAGAAAAGTCTACCAATGTATCAAATTTCATCAAAATTAGAAGAAACTTTCTGATGTTCATAGAAATAAATACACAAGCATGGAAAGAAGAACTAAATTTAATTTATTGAGAGTTTACATACCACGAAGCCTGAAGAGCACCTTTATACATCGTCAACATAAAATAAGATAAATATCTAAGAATATACCAAATAAATGTACATAACATTAACACAGTTAAACATTAAATTTGAAACAGATTTATATTAGGATTATGTTTGTACAAATAACAACTCGAGTTAAATTAAAATATGCAATATTACCTAATTTGAAACTAAATCACTAATACATTATTTTTTTTAGCATTAAGAATTGGAAAATATCAGAACTCCAAATACCTGGATTGCTTTTTATGGCAGATATTCATACCATTATTGTAAAAGTTCCTGGCTATAATGATTGTGATATAGATGATGTGAGTCAACGGTCCAAGGATTTCAGATGTTAGGTGACGAAGAAATTGTACAAAACATTATGAAATAATCTCAGTAAATGGACAGTGATGACGAAAATATGATTGAAAATGAACCGAAAAGAGGACATATTGCTGGTGAAGCTTTCACCTGTTTTGATACCGCCCAAAAGTGGATGCATTGACAAACTGAATACGATCCGCGACAGCCTTTTGCCATTAAGCACCGGCGAGACCTGGCTACACACAAGAGTTTTCGGCCTCAAAGCAACTAAATTTGTAGGAAATATTTAAATAAAAATATTGCTTTTGAGTGTACACAGTCCTTTTCTGTAGAGCAGTATAAAGAGTTCCTTGTACGGCATTTCATTGTATGTTGTGTTTAGAAATACTTCCATGTTTAGATACGGTATTTGAAACTTCGCTTCTTTAATACATGCAGTACCGTACAGCAATCTCACAAAGCAATAACATGTTGTTTGACTGCAGTTCTGTATTTCTGCATGTCCAGATGATGCCAATTCCCAATTACTCCGGATAAATCGGAGTTCTGCTGTAATTAAAACAATTGTTTTACGACATATCTGGCTTTCTGATTGAAAAACTCAAGCTTACGTGTTTTCAGCTCCTTGCGTTCCCGTCCAAAAAGGTGTTAGTTAAACGGTGAAGGTAAAATGCAATTAAAGATGCGTGATACCATGAAAATAAAATATTTCTTAAACTTAATGATACGGTGTATGGGAATCTGAAAAGTAGTCTTTGTAACCCCTTTATCTCTATTATGCAGTGATTCATTCTAGTAGTTATAACATCACTCCAACACAGACAGGCTTTCTGACAACGATGGGAGAGGATGGGAAGAGCACGTGGCCTCATTAAGGCACAACTACAGCATTTTCCTGGCGGCAAAACTACGGGAAACTATCTTCTAGGCTGTCGACAATTAGGTTCGATCTCACCAATCCAAGCTAACAGCTACACGAACCAAACCGCTCAGCCAGCTCGCTCAGAGTAAGGAGATTAATCCACATGTCTATTATATAAAGATAGTAGACTTGTGAGGCTGTTTGTGGAGAGTAATCTCGGGACTCATAAAACCGATTTAAGTAAATCTTGCACCAGAAAACTCACCTCTTCCATATTATTATAAATCAAAAGTAAAGTCATCTTCATTACAGGCCATGAAGGCCCTTGGAATGGTGGAAGCTGAAGATTTCCACTATCCGTAACCTCGGCACTTGGTGGGGTAGAGTTGTTACCTCTACGCCCAGACGCCTTTGCCCCCACGAATTAAAAAATCTGGAGTGTCACTATACTTCTCAGCGACCCCGAAAACTATGGGTTCAACACTATGTCAGATTATTCTTATACCTCATTCTCCTCTCGCCTACCACCCCAAAGAGTGATGAACTTGAACTTTAAAAAATTCCGGAGTGTCACTATTCATCTCAGCCACCCTAAAAATTATGGTTCCGACTCTATTTTCTATTATTATTATTATTATTATTATTATTATTATTATTATTAGTATTAGTATTAGTATTATTATTCCTCACTCCCCCCTCTCCCCCACCCAAAAGGGGGCTGAAATTGGACTTTAAAATTCCGAAGTGTCACCATTCCTTTCAGCGACCCCGAAAGTAATGAATTCGACACTGTTTTCGATGTTTTAATATTCCACACACCTCACCCCCAACCCTAAGGATGCTAGGGGTGTCTTGACCCCACGCGATTAGTCTCCTGATAGTAAGACATAAGTGTACCAAGTTTGATTCAAATCGCCCCAGTAGTCTTGAAAACTATGGATTCGACACTATTATTGGTCCTTTTTATTTGTATTTGCATTTCACTCTTTCTCCTAATGTTTCTGCGGGTGTCTCGTCCCCACCAAATATTTCACACATAGTAAGTAATATTTGCACCAAATTCAGTTGACAGATATGCTGGAAAATACACACATACATCCATTATCTCTGTTATTTTGGTCATTTTTTTACCCTTTCTCACCTTCTATGCCAAGGGTGGCTGAACTTGGACTTTAAAATATCCGGAGTGTCACTATACATCTCAGCGACCCCAAAAAGTATGAATTCGACCTTTTTCCGATTATTTTTATATCTCACCCCCCCCCCCTCATCCCACTCGAAAGAGTGCTGAATATGGACTTAAAATCCGGAGTGTCACTATACATCTCAGCGACCCTGAAAACTATGCATTCGTCACTATTTCCGAATATCTTTCTATGTTATTCCCCCTCGCACCCCACCCCAAAGGTGATGAACTTTGACTTTAAAATATTCCGGAGTGTCACTATCCATCTCAGCGACCCCGAATACTATGGATTCAACACTATTTTCGATTATTTTTATATCTCATTCTCCCCTCGACCCCCACCACCAAGGGATAAAAATCGGGAGTGTCACTATTCATCTCAGCAACCCCGAGAAATATGGATTCGACACAATTTTCTATTATTTTTATATCTCACTCCCCCATCACCCCACTCGAAAGAGGGCTGAACTTGGACTTTAAAATCAGGAGCGTCACTATTTATCTCAGCGACCCGGAAAAGTATGGATTCGACACTATTTTCGATTATTTTTGTAACTCAGACCCCTCGCACCCCCCACCCCCCAGCCTTTAAGGGTGCTTGTGGTGTATCTCCCCCACGAGGTTTGTTTCCTGATACTCAGTCGTAAATGTACCAAGTTTGGTTGAAATCACTCCAGTGGTTTAGGAGGAGATTTAATACATACATACCCACCTATAGATCTATATATAGATTACCTAGACTCGCCTTTGCTCGTTGGGAACCCCCAGTTGCTCTTCGTTAGGAGTGGGTGATAATTCGTGTCATTCCACTGCTGATATTCAATATTTTTAACAGTTTCTTAAATATTTTCACACATCTAATGCACAGCTACATTCTTCAAAATGGGCAGACCCTTCATTGTTGGGTCCTATCACATAAAAGTACATCTCGATCACGGCATGTTGGATTGCTATTTCTAAATAATAGGCATAAGAATGAACCTCCTATCAAAAAAAGTACTCTATAAAACATGGCGGCGTGTTCCATCCTCCTATATACAGCATTTATTACCGGACTATCATGAAATAACGTAAGCTGCTGTCGCCTAGCGACAATCTATCAAGTCGGTCCAATTTTGGTGCAGCTTTGCAATTTAATAAAATTACATGAAATTACTCATTGTAAAGACTATCCATAGTATTTCGTTCAAACAACTTCATGAACATTCTCAGAATTAATAAGAACAAGTTGTGCAATTTTCAGCGAAATCGGTTCAGTAGTTTTTGAATCTATTAATCTCAAATATACCAACATCCAATTTTATATGTATAGATATAGATTTTACTAAAAAGGAGGCGTAAGGCAGAGGCATAAGGAAAGATTCATGCAACTTTTTCAGTATATGCAGTAATGCATACGGTGTTTTATGCGAAGAGGCACGGAAAGTTGCACCGGATAAACGCCGACAGAAGGGAGTTTTAAACTCCTCATAGTTGCATGATGCGGAAGGCAAAGAGAAAGGAAAGATAACCCGCCATCACAAGCTCCATACTTCCTTACACTTCTCTCAGCTGTCTGTTCGCGAGACTGCCATACGTGTCACCTTTGCCAGGTAGGTTCACACTGTCAAGCTTTACATATTGTCCGTATGAAGGGCTGAAGCACTGTCATTATCTTGCAGGCAACCAGATAAAAGATACTTTTGGTTGAAATTCATATTAAATTGGAAGGAATTCCACGCGTGCGAAGCCACGGGTATACGCTAGTACATTACGAACATAGAACGGAGTTTGTGTTTTTAGATTTTTATCTGTTGTAGTTATTGAGATCGAGTCCGGCTCCATGGCTAAATGCTTAGCGTTCTGGCCCTTGGTTCGACTCCAGTCACGGATTATAACTTTAATAGGTTAATTCGCCTGTCTCGGGGGCTGGGTGAGCACGCCATCTTCATCATCAGAAGTCATCTTAGGTGGGGCACCATCCTCACAGGCATGCAGGTTGCCTGTATATCGCTTACTAGAATCAGAACCGCATCAGGCCTCTCTGGCTGCCATACCCCTTTATTATTGTATCTAATGCGAGAGACAGACAGACAGACAGACAGACAGACAGACAGACAGAGAAAGAAAGAAAAACAGAATTACACCACACGAAATTGGTTTCAAAAAGTTTCTATAGTAAAGAAGTATGGAAAACAAAACACTAATTAGAAATAGTAATTACAAAGGCGAGACTTCTCTTTTTCGCTATTTGCTTTACGTCGCACCGACACAGACATGTCTTATGGCGACGATGGATAGAAAAGGCCTAGGAATGGGAAGGAAGCGACCGTGGCCTTAAGTAAGGTACAGCCCCAGCATTTGCCTGGTGTGAAAATGGGAAACCACGGAAAACCATCTTCAGGGCTGCCGACAGTGGGGTTCGAACCCACTATCTCCCGATTACTGGATACTGGCCGCACTTAAGCGACTGCAGCTATCGAGCTCGGTACAAAGTCGAGAACATCGAACTTGGCAAGAACTCATAACTCCACACAGAAGCTAATGGTAAAATCTATTTCTCTTGAAGCACGATAATCTCGCTGTTAACAAGATACGCTGTGTGATACGTGTACAACACGAATGCGATTTTATCTACTTAATGGAAGAATTAGCGACAAATGAGATTGGAAATAAAAGACTAGCAGACATTAACGATCGCAAATAATCAAGAAATATATGCTGCATGCTAGAGAAAGAATAGCGTGTGTTAGCTCACGACAGCTTCCAGCGAGACGATCATATTACTCTAGTTATTATTTGAGAGCTCATAGCTATTGTACAGTAAGAGTCATAAGTTTACGATCACCTTATATGAAACCACGATATTTGCTGACAATTGACAGGTTACCACATTCCAAGTATCCAGGATGATAGCTAACACAGAATTGGAGTCCAGATATAGAAATCAAAACGAGAAATCAGAAAGTTGGCAACGCAAGAAAGAGTGTTCCTGAAACTGAAACATCTTGCGACCAACGTGACCTCTCATTCGAAACTCATTGGTGTATCGTGAAGTGTTATTCGTTATAGGTACAGCTTTACAGTATCGAAATATGGGCACTAAGGGCTTCGTCAATGAGTATACCGAAGGCCACTGAAATATGTATCACAGAAAGATAAAAGATCATATGGGTATACCATGTCACCAATGAACAGGCATTCCATTGTGCCAGGAATTCAGGTGAAGTCTTGCCCCTCATAAAACGCAAGACGGACACAAATGACTAATACAGCCTGATACAAATTATCATAGAAGGAAATATAGAAAGAAAATGTGGACGTGGATGTAGGCATGCTAGTGGAAGATTATCCTGGACGCTTAATCACCTACACTGATTTGAAATCCACGTTACGGCAACTAGGGAACGATAAACACAAAATATGAAAAAAAAATCTTCATGATAGTCACCAAACAAAAGTGATCAAATAGGTGGTCAAATATGTGGAAGAATAGACCTCAGAGAATGAGAGTACGGTAGTTGAAGCTTTATCTCATCCTCTAAAGATAACCCTAAGGATGAGGGTTCCACGCAGCAGAATTATACGACCTTAGATTTTTTACTGTATATGTACCGAGTGTTTTGGAGAAGTATAAATAACCTTGCAGAAGGTAGGAATGAAATTCCTCTGAAATTACAAATGTGATTTTTTTTAAATTTAGCGAATGGTTTGTCCGAAGGAGGAGCTTGAAGTAAAGTGCAATGTATGTGAGGTACGTTGTAGCTTCGTTTGCCCCTCGACTGATACTACCCGCCGTTCACGCATATGCAAGCGTAATGTGCAAGAAACAGTTCTAAGTACATCACTGCACTGCAGCTGCAGGTAGTATACATGCGTTAAGTTATATGAAAACGTTCCACATACAAGAAGCGAATGTTTTCACAATGGAAAATATTGTAACATATGTCAGCAAAGCAGAAGTGAACATTTTCATAATGGGAAATCGAACATCACTGCCTGACTACAAACATCAAATGTTGAATTTTACTTTCATTTTTTTAATAGGCATTACTTTGACATATTCCGAGTCTTACCAATCATCTTCCTAGCGTTTTTCCCGCACAATATCAGGGTCCGCTTATTCAGGGCTTTACTAACAACGTGCAGAGAACATATTTGTATATATCTCCTAAATACTTTGTTTAAATAATCAGAGTAAGGACCTGGAAGCATAGCTAAGGTCTTTTGCGGATCATACTTATGTATAGAGTAATAAATGTTACAGGATTGTGAGCGATTGCGAAAAGAATGTTATGCTATGGACTGCAGACCATAGTATGACGGTTAAGGAGTCGAAAATCAGGTCGTAAGTTTCACCAAGAAGGAAATTTCTCTAAATTTTAATTACAATGCTGATAGAGTGGAAGTAACTCGGGAGGATCACTGTAAGGACCTAGGTATAACAGTAAGGAAAGACCTTTTTTGGGAATATCACATTAACGGGATTATAAATAAAGATTACTGATCTCTTCATATGGTTATGAGGATATTTAGGGGTTGTAGTAAGGATATGAAGGGTTCGGCCCCGCAGTGTAGGGAGCAATGCGTCCGCCTGTCACCCGGCGGTCCCGGGTTCGATTCCTTGCTGGGTCAGGGGGTTTTAGTTGTAAATGATTAATATCCCTGGCCTGGGGACTGGGTATTTGTGTCGTTCCTAACGTTCCTTTCCTCGCATTCAACACACTACACTTCCGCCATTCCAATTACACGCAGGTTCATATCACATGGTGCAAGTAGGGGCAAAAGATCTCTATTGGTCGACGCCCCGAACAAATAGCATTTATACATTTTTAAAAAATATATGAAGGAGAGGGCGTAAACGTCATTTGTCAACCCCAAATAGAGCAAGATTCCAGTGTACAGGACCCTCGCGAGGATTACGTATATCGAAAACTGGAAAAGGTCGGAAGGGATGCAGCCTGATTTGCTGCGAGAGATTTCTGACAAAAGAATGTTGCAAACCTTAGGCTGGGAAGAACTGGGAGTACGGAGACGAGCTGCATGACTAAGCGGTATGTCACAAACTTTCAACGGAAAGATGGCGTAGAATAACATTTGTAGACGAATTACCTTCGATATAATTATTTTTGATCAATTTCCAACTTCTTTAGACTAATTTAAGAGAAGAACAAAGAACTATTCTTATTTACAGGCCACAGCCGCTCCATCTCAAATCACCACCACACATCTCCTGGCCAGAGGGATGGCGTACAAGGTAGACCGTCTTGCCCATTCAGAGTACGGAATGAAAACTTGCAAGAGATGTTCACCGAACAGCGTGGCTCTCGACACAAGATCGCTTAGTGCCGGGAGTGTCCGAGGACATGTTCTGTTCGCCAGATGCAGGTCTTTTGATTTGACTCCCGTAGGCGACCTGCGCGTCGTGATGACGATGAAATGATGATGAAGACGACACATACACCCAGCCCCCTTGCCATCGAAATTAACCCATTATGGTTAAAATTCCCGACCCTGCCGGAAATCGAACCCGTGACCCCTGTGACCAAGGCCAACACGCTAACCATTCAGCCATGGAGCCGGACAAGATGTACTTTAAGCCAGTAAAATTAAATAGTTCATGGCTTTATTTGATACAGAAAGCTAGGAAACGAATTTCGGAAATCGTAACCGACATTATAGAACAACATATCTTGTATCTATATGTAAGAAGGACCTATGTCCGACTCCTTGGCTGAATGGTCAGCGTTGATCGGTTCAGAGGGTCCCTGGTTCGATTACCGGGAGAATCGGGGATTTTAATTGCGCCCGATTAATACTTCTGGCTCGAGAACTGGGGGTTTGTGTTTGTCCCAAAATTTTCCTCTTCATATTCAAACAACATACTACACTACCAACCACTGAAACATATAGGGTTGGCGTCAGGAACGGCATCCGGCCGTAAAACAGCAGTAGTAGAAGAACATACATGAAGAATCAACGATTTTAATTGAGAAGAACAGTTTGATTCATAATCGGGACATGTTCCTTTGGCCTTGACTAAGCGAAAGGCTCTGGAAAATGGGGAATAGGAAAAAATGAGAGCCGTCTGGGATGTGAAAATTAATGACCTGGAGCCGAGTAATTAACAATAAGAAACACGCAATAGGGTTGGTATGACTTTACTCGGTAGATGTAGTGTTTACAGTTCACTCTTCTGGTATGGGCTAGAACAAATTTGTTACTTAAAATGACCTGTCTCAGTCTTATCCTTGGTTTTGACAGTATGAAAGTGACTGGAGTATGAGAGAAACTAATAATGTCATTCCTCATGCAATCATTCCCTGTTATGAATGGTGTGAAAATGTTTCTCGTAGGGGCTTTCGGTGCGTACATTTCAGTGGACTTGGAAGACTGATATGTAATAGCAACTTCTGGCTCGGTGAGAAAAATCAACGGAAACTACCTTACTCTTCATGCAGTGATACGTAGGTTACCTTAGACAACTGATGGTGGATCTCTTTGAGGTTTCAACCAGCCTTTGAGCTGAGTATTCGACCCAGAAATATATTTATTTAAAGGTCCCTTTGGCTGTAACTAACTGCCACTGTAACTTAAATGTGTATGTTAATATACAAAATCTGATAACAAGAATACATAAAAGAGCGTAAGATACAGTCTCCGACTGAAGATATATAGAAGATTAAAGTCATCTTTGTACAGGCCTTGAAGGCCCTTGAAGGGGTGCAAGGCAAAGGCTACCACTATCCGTAACCTCGGCACTTGTTGGGGTAGAGTGGTTAGCTCTACGCCTGGCTGTCTTTGCCCCGAGCAATTAACGTAGTACTCATTTTTTGTGTAGACTGAGTGAATCTGAGGATCATATGTACCTCCGGAAGTGGAAATCTCGTTTCTTACACTTTTCGACTTCCTGACGGGGACATCTAGGAGATAATAATATTACTTTTAACATTTCAGAAACATAGACTATACTAACAAGGAAGAGAAGATATATTTTAATGCCAAGAATGAATTAAGAATAAAACTAAACATCTAAAATGTACCTACAAGGTTATAATATTTCGTAATATTTAATTTATTTTGTGAAAATTCACTTACATGGCTTAGTAAGTGCATAGGGAGCGGTATTTAAGACATTTTTTTCTAAATTTTGACACTACTTTGCTGTGTTTCGTATAGTTTAAGGTCATTGTATAATTGAGTGAAAACAAACAACTTACTGCACTTTACCATACGATGCTGTGGAACGTGAAGGGTGTGAGCCTTAAACCTATTGCATAGGGTTGCTATCGGGAAGGGCAACGGACCGCAGAGCTAGGCCACATAGACATGTGCGAAACGGTTCGCACCAGCGACCGAACCTCAGTATGGGAAAAGAGCAGCAGAAGAACAAAGAATGAAAACAAAAGTAACTAAGTAGAATAATTCATCTCCGTACTAAGGCTTTCGCATTAATAAACACTAGCAAGCCCTCTCCACACTCACATCACAGTATTATATAGAGTACATCTTCATCATAATATACTAGAGCAGGGTACGTTCTTTTTAATGGACTAAACTTTTCATCTCGTCGTCCAGAGACCTGCTGTTAGTTACATTGATGTACACTCCAAACCAAAAATGGAGATTCCCAGCGGTAATTTCATAACCAGACCTGTTTTGCATCTGCTGGATGATATGCAAATATTCCCACAGACACCAGAACTGGTTTGAACTCCAAAGTACACAGTATATCAACAGGGAGAGATATATCACCTCCATAATACGACTGTCGGATTCGAGGAAGAGATACAGCAACTGGCTAACTCGCAATAACCGAAGATAAACAACAATGGTTTAATTTGAGTAATAACAATAAGAATGTGATATACTGAGGGCAGCTATAGCGAAACGGTGCTGGTGATTATTGTTTTAAGAGGAAGCCCAACTGGGTTATCGTCCTTTCTTTACACTAGCAAAGCAAAGCAATCTCCGCACAGGACTTGAAGGCCCTTGGAGGGGTGGAAAGTAAAGGCTTCCACTATCCGTAATCTCGAAACATGATTGGGTAGAGTGGTTAGCTCTACGCTCGGCCGCCTTTGCCCCCGGGAATTAACCTGGCACTCATTTTTGGTGTAGGCTGAGTGAACCTCAGGGCCATGTGCACCTCCGGAAGTGGAAATCTCGTTTCTTAAATTTTACGACTTCCTGACGAGGATTCGAACCCACGACCTTCCGGGCAAACCGAACACGCCTTTCCGTCTCGGCAGAGCAGCCCCTTTTCTTAACACAAATCACAGAAAAAATCAATTAAGGTAACGGCAAAAGAAATACAAGAACCCCGAAGGGCATCAAAATAAAATAATGAAAAACTCTAGATCTCGCAAACAAAATACCGTCGGAATCGTATGAAAAACTCTCTAGATCTCGCAACCAAAATGCCGTCGGAATCGTATGAAAAACTCTCTAGATCACGCAAACAAAATACCGTCGGGATCGAATGAAAAACTCTCTAGATCTCGCAAAAAATACCGTCGGGATCGTATGAAAAACTCTCTAGATCTCGTAAACAAAATACCGTCGGGATCGTATAAAAAACTCTCTAGATCTCGCAAACAAAATACCGTCGGAATCGTATGAAAAATTCTCTAGATCTCGCAAACAAAATACCGTCGGGACCGTATGAAAAACTCTCTAGATCTCGCAAACAAAATTCCGTCGGGATCGTATGAAAAACTCTCTAGATCTCGAAACAAGATACCGTCGGGATCGTATGAAAAACTCTCTACATCACGCAAACAAAATACCGTCGGGATCGTATGAAAAACTCTCTAGATCTCGCAAACAAAATACCGACGGGATCGTATGAAAAAATCTAGATCTCGCAAACAAAATACCGTCTGGATCGTATGAAAAACTCTCTAGATCTCGCAAACAAAATACCGTCGGGATCGTATGAAAAACTCTCTAGATCTCGCAAACAAAATACCGTCTGGATCGTATGAAAAACTCTCTAGATCTCGCAAACAAAATACCGTCGGGATCGTATGAAAAACTCTCTAGATCTCGCAAACAAAATACCGTCGGGATCGTATGAAAAACTCTCTAGATTTCGCAAACAAAATACCGTCGGGATCGTATGAAAAACTCTCTAGATCTCGCAAACAAAATACCGTCGGGATCGTATGAAAAACTCTCTGGATCTCGCAAACAAAATACCGTCGGGATCGTACGAAAAACTCTCTAGATCTCGCAAACAAAATACCGTCGGGATCGTAACAAAGCAAGAGATAAGCAAGGAAGGTCGGACAGGAAGAATGAAAATGTGGAGCCTGACACAAGTAAGCTGAAGCAATACGAGACCCAGCTAGATGAATCATGGTCGCTAGCACACCCTCCTAAGTTAAGAGCCTCTGGTCCCCCTCCTTACAATAGCAAGGGGATACCGTGTTTGTACTGTACTACCCCACACACGGGGTGGGCTGTTTTTAATGAATCGTCAAATGTTTTCTGGCATGTTAATTCCGAAACAGGGTGATTTTTAAGGAACTCTTAAAGCCAAACTAATTTTCACTCAAATCTGGACTTATTTTTTTTCATATGGGGCCTAAGCATTCATCGTACTAAAACAAGACTGAAGAACTCCCGACGGTATTTTGTTTGCGAGATCTAGAGGCTTTTAGTGCCGGGACATCCCAGGACTGGTTCGGCTCGCCAGGTGCAGGTCTTTCTATTTGACTCCCGTAGGCGACCTGCGCGTCGAGATGAGGATGAAATGAGGATGAAGACAACACATACACCCAGCCCCCGTGCTGTAGGAATTATCCAATTAAGGTTAAAATCCCCGACCCGGCCGGGAATCGAACCCGGGACCTTTTGAACCGAAGGCCAGTATGCTGACCGTACAGCCAACGAGTCGGACTACAGGGGACTAACAGCTAGGTCATCAGCCCCTACGGTACGGGGTGCAATGAAATGAAAATTTAAAAATGTATCCACTGACTAGAATCTAAAAGGAGTTATGATGAAACAATTATCGTCCAATACAATCAGTGGATCCAATTCACAATGCCTTAATTACTGGGATGAAGTCCAAAATCCAGATAACCAACCCTCATAATAGTACTAATCTCTGGTAAAGTACAACCATGGTGTTCCTCCTATAGTGGTACTAATCACAGATAACGCAGACTCGTCATGTTCCTTGCATGGTGGTACTAATCATAGGTAATGCGGACCCATGGTATGTCACACACAATGGTACCTTTCACAGTCAACACAGACCCATGGTGTTCCTTACAGAAGGGTACTACTCATAAGCAACGTAGACCCATGGCGTTTCTCACATTGTGGGGACTAATCACGGCCGCTGACTATATCCATGGTATTCCTCACATAGAAGTACTAAGCACAGGCCACGTATACTCATGGTGTTGCTCACATAGTGGTACTAATCACAGGCAATGTAGACCCACGGTGTGTCACACATTATGGTATCACCAACAGGCAACACAGATCCATGGTGTCCCGCACACAAGATTACTAGTAGTATAATGCAGGGATTCGGCCGCCTCCTCCTCCTCCGGCTCTCGGGAGAGGCCTCCTCCTCAGCCAGTGGCCTCCTCCTCCTCAGCCAGTGGCCTCCCAGTGGCCACCTCCTCCTCCTCCTCAGCCAGTGGCCTCCCAGTGGCCTCCTCCACCTCAGCCAGAGGCCTCTTCCAGTGCTGCCAACTTAACCTAACTAGCGCGAGATAAACAAAGCCACGTGCTTTTTGACAGACAACAACGCACCGCTAACCTCAGTACTGCCATCTTGACGGGCCTAAACCTCAGTAGTGCCAACTTAACCTCACAAGCGCGAGGTAAACAAAGCCACGTGCTTTTTGACAGCCACGTGCTTTTTGACAGATTTGTAAACAAAGCCACGTGCTTTTTGACAGCTGTCATCGACAACAACGCATCGCAAACCTCAGTACTACCATCTTGACGGGCCTAAACCCCAGTAGTGCTAACTTAACCTAACTAGCATGAGGTAAACAAAGCCACGTGTTTTTTGACAGCCACGTGCTTTTTGACCGATTTGTAAACAAAGCCACGTGCTTTTTGACAGACAACAACGCATCGCTAACCTCAGTACTGCCATCTTGACGGGAATAAACCTTAGTGGTACCAACTTAACCTAACTAGCATGAGGTAAACAAAGCCACGTGCTTTTTGACAGCTGTCATCCGCCATCTTTAAACTACAGAGCGCTGTGCTGCCCTCTTTCGTCACCTGTCATCGGCAGTGCTGCCATCTTGGCGGGCCTAAACCTTAGTGCTACCAACTTAACCTCACTAGCTCGAGATAAACAAATCCACGTGCTTTTTGACAGCCACGTGCTTTTTGACAGCTGTCATCCGCCATCTTTAATCTAAAGAGATCAGTGCTGCCCTCTTTAGCTACTTAGCTTTGAAATGTGGTGGCGGATAATTTGAAAAATGCTTTTTGACAGCAGCCATCTTTGTACACCGTGCTGCCCTCTTTAGCTAGATACCTGTGGTGGCAGACAATTTCACGTGACAGCAGCCATCTTTAATCAAGAGAGCACCGTGCTGCCCTCTATGTGGTGGCGGCAATTTGAAAAATTCTACATTCTCTTGTTTGGAAACAAACCCATGCGCTTTTTTTGACAGCTGCCATCCGCCATCTTTGAGCACCGTGCTGCCCTCTTTAGCTACTTACCTTTGAAATGTGGTGGCGGCAAATTCCACGTGCTCTTGGTTGGAAACAAAGCCATGTGCTTTCTTGACAGCTGACATCCGCCATCTTTAATCTATAGAGCACAGTGCTGCCCTCTTTATCGTAGTAGATGTAAATTCGTCACAGCTGTCATCCGCAGTGCTGCCATCTTGACGGGCCTAAACCTTAGTGCTACCAACTTAACCTCACTAGCGTGAGATAAACAAATCCTCATGCTTTTTTGACAGCTGTCATCCACCATCTTTAATCTATAGAGCACAGTGCTGCCCTCTTTAGCTACTTACCTTTGAAATGTGGTGGCGGATAATTTGAAAAATGCTTTTTGATAGCAGCCATCTTTGAGCACCATGCTGCCCTCTTTAGCTAGATACCTGTGGTGGCAGGCAATTCCGCGTGACAGCAGCCATCTTTAATCATGAGAGCACCGTGCTGCCCTCTACGTGGTGGCGGCAATTTGAAAAATTCTACATGCTCTTGTTTGGAAACAAACTCACGTGCTTTTTTCTGACAGCTGTCATCCGCCATCTTGCATCACAAACCTCTGTGCTGCGCTCTTTAGCTAGATACCTTTGAAATGTGGTGGCGGCAATTTGAAAAAAATCTATGTGCTCTTGTTTAGTAAACAAAGCCACGTGCTTTTTTTGACAGCTGTCATCCACCATCTTTAATCAATAGAGCACTGTGCTGCTATCATGCGGGTAATTTCATCACCTGTCATCCGCCATCTTTAGTCTACAGAGCACCGTGCTGCTCTCTGTAGTAGCGGGCAATTTGAAAAGTTCTGTTAGCTGTCATCCGCCATCTTTGAGCGCCGAGCTGCCCGGTGGCGGCAAATTCCACGTGCTTTACAAACTCACGCGCTTTTTTGTCAGCTGTCATCCGCCATCTTACATCGCAAACCTCAGTGCTACACTCTATGTGGTGGCGGATAATTTAAAAAAGAAAAATTCTACATCAGTCCTCTCTCGACGCTAATTGCACAAGATGGTGGCTATACATGACTCCTTAAAGGTGCTTATGCAAGATGGCCGCTATACATAGACTCCCTTGGGTTGCTTGCGCAAGATGGCGGTTATACATGGCTCCTTTTGAAATATGGTGGCGGATAATTTAAAAAGAAAAATTCTACATCAGCTATCTCTCGACGCTAATTGCACAAGATGGTGGCTATACATGACTCCTTAAAGGTGCTTATGCAAGATAACCGCTATACATAGACTCCCTTGGGATGCTTGCGCAAGATGGCGGTTATACATGGCTCCTTATGAGACGCCCTAGAGATGCTTGCGCAAGATGGCGGTTGCTCTTATGAGGTGGCTTAAGGGTCCTTGCACAAGATGACTAGAGACGCCCTAAGGATGCTTGCGCAAGATGGCGGACACAAGATGGCGGCTATACACAACTCCTTATGAGACGCTTTAAGGGTGCTTGCGCAAGATGGCTGCTGCTCTTAGCTTAGAGGCTAACGTGTCGTGCTAGTTCGATTCATTAAATTTGGGGTTTAAATGCAAAATGTTAAATATCTCGAAAGCAGTGCATCGTAGAGCAAAACGGACAAAATTTTTCTGACCAATGATTTAACAGCTGCTGTTATGCATGCGGTGGAGGGCAATTTGAAATTCTATGTGCTTAATCAACAGAGCGCCCTGCTGCCCTCGTTAGCTGAAATGTGGTGGTGGATAATTTGAAAAATTCTTTTGACAGCTATCATCCTTAAACAATGGCGACTATACATAGGCTGTTAAGGCCTTATCATGCTCCTCCTCCTCCTCCTCCTCCTCCTCCTCCTCCTCTACCTCCTCCTCCACCTCTTATGTCAAGGCATAGCTTTATATCGAACAAGTTTAAACCTGCATCGCGAAGGCAAGCGTGTGCAGCGATAACATTATTGTGCATGTTTAGACTTTCGAAACATAAGAAGAGTAGAATCAAACGCTGTACTAGATACGACATGTGATCAGAACATTGATTGATGCGTTCAGAAAACAAAATAAGTGATCAAGACTAGAATCGAACACTGTACTCAATACATCATGTGTTTAGAATATGTCATGGGATACCCTTGATCAGATTGAAACATAACAAGACTAGAATAGAACACTGTAATCGATGTTGTTAACTTCAACATGTGATCAGAACATTGATTGATGTGTTCAGAACACAAAATAAGTGATCATGACTAGAATTGAACACTGTACTCGATACAACATGTGATCAGAACATTGATCGATGTGTTTAGAACACAAAATAAGTGATCAAGACTAGAATCGAACACTGTACTCAATACAACATGTGTTTAGAACATGTTAGGGGGTACTACAACCTCATCGATCGCTATCAGCAAGAACGCTTGTACTTTGTTAAGTGTAGAAAATTAATCTTTATTGGTAAATGGTTTTATGTTCAGAACAAGGAATGGAACCTAGGGGTTACGTCTTACCTAATAAAATCCCCGAGGTGCGATGAGTTACGTTTTTCGAACTAGTGTTTGGAACACTGAACTTTTCAAGATGGCAAGAGTGAGGTTAGCAATGTTCTGTTGTTGGATTTTAAATTCCGCGCTGTAACATGCATAAGGTGGCAGCCTTGAGGTTTACCGCCGTAAAGATGGCAAGAGTGAGGTTAGCGACGTTCTGTTGTTGGATTTTAAATTCCGCGCTATAACATGCATAAGGTGGCAGCCTTGAGGTTTACCGCCGTAAAGATGGCAGCAGTGCGGTTAACGACGCTCTATTGTCCTTCAATGTGAGGTTAGGGTCCGTCAAGAAGACAGCTGTCAAAGAAGCACGTGGCTTGGTTTACTAAACAAGAGCACGTGGCTGTGACGTCACGGTCACGTAATCAATCCTTAGCTCGACGTCGTTAAGAGCAGCATTAGGATTAGCTATGTTTAAAAATCTTGGGAACAGAGCAGCAATATGAATAGCCATGTTTCAAAGCGTGTACACATCACCTATCGATTTTACATGCATCGACCCTCGTACTAATCTTCTTCCGCTAGATCGTGCTGCTATCTTAGCATAACTTATACGCATGAACTTACAGTACAAAGAATAGCCATGTTTCAAAGCGTGTACACATTACCTATCGATTTTACATGCATCGACTCTCGTACTAAACTTCTTCCGCTAGATCGTGCTGCTATCTTAGCATAACCTATACGCATGACCTTAAAGTACAAAGAATAACCATGTTTCAAAGCGTGTACACATTACCTATCGATTTTACATGCATCGACTCTCGTACTAAACTTCTTCCGCTAGATTGTGCTGCTATCTTAGCATAATTTTATACACATGAACTTACAGTGCAAAGAATAGCCATGTTTCAAAGCGTGTACACATTACCTATCGATTTCACATGCATCAAATATCGCACTAAACTTCATCCACTAGATTCTGCTGCTATCTTAGCATAACTTATACGCATGAACTTAAAGTACAAAGAATAGCCATGTTTCAAAGCGTGTACACATTACTTATCGATTTTGCATGCATCGAATCTCGTACTAAACTTCTTCCGCTAGATTGTGCTGCTATCTTAGCATAACCTATACCTATAAATTTAAAGTACAAAGAATAGCCATGTTTCAAAGCGTGTACACATCACCTATCGATTTCGCATTCATCGACTCTCGTACTAAACTTCTTACGTTAGACTGTGCTGCTATCTTAGCCTAACCTATACGCATGAACTTAAAGTACGAAGAATAACCATGTTATAAAGCGTGTACACGTCACCTATCGATTTTGCATGCATCAAATATCGTACTAAACTTCTTGCGCTAGATTGTGCTGCTATCTTAGTATAACTTATACACATGAACTTAAAGTACAAAGAATAGCCATGTTTCAAAGCGTGTACATATTACTTATCGATTTTGCAAGCATCGACTCTCGTACTAAACTTCTTCCTCTAGATTGTGCTGCTACCTTAGCATAACCTATGTGCATGAACTTAAAGTACAAAGAATAACCATGTTTCAAAGCGTGTACACATCACCCTGAACTTCTTCCGCTAGATTGTACTCCTATCTTAAGCATAACCTATACGCGCGAACTTAAAGCATAACAAATAACGATGTTTAACAGCGTGTACACATCACCTATTGATTTTGCATGCATCGACTATTTTTTTACCGCCAGAGTGTACAACGATCGCATATGTGTATTGCTAACGTATGTGTATAAAGTTAAAGCACAAAGAATAGCTATGCTCCAAAGCGTGTACACATCACCTATCGATTTTGCATGCATCGACTATCGTACTAAACTTCTACCGCTAGAGTGTACAACGTTCGCAATTGTGTGCTGCTACCTATGTGCGTGAACTTAAAGCACAAAGAATAGCGTGTACACAACACCAGTCAATTTTGCACGCATTAACTCTTGTACTAAACTTCTTCCACAACAGCGTGCGATCATCGCTTGTGTGTGCTGCAATCTTAACATAACCTATGTGCATGAAGTTAAAGCATAAAGAATACCCAAGTTCAAAGCGTGTACACATCACCTATCGATTTTGCATGCATCGTCTTTCTTACTAAACTTTTTCCACTAGAGCGTGCAACAACCTTATAAGTATGATGCTAACTTAGTATAACTTATACGCATGAACTTAAAGCATAAAGAATACTGATGTATAAAAATCTTGTGAACATAGCAGCAGCAGCAGTAAGAATAGCAATGTTTTAAAAGCATGTACGCATTGAATATCGATTATACACGTATCAACTTCTTCCTCTAGATTGTGCTGCTACCTTAGCATAACCTATGTGCATGAACTTAAAGTACAAAGAATAACCATGTTTCAAAGCGTGTACACATCACCCTGAACTTCTTCCGCTAGATTGTACTCCTATCTTAGCATAACTTATAAGCGCGAACTTAAAGCATAACAAATAACGATGTTTAACAGCGTGTACACATCACCTATTGATTTTGCATGCATCGACTATTTTTTTATCGCCAGAGTGTACAACGATCGCATATGTGTATTGCTAACGTATGTGTATAAAGTTAAAGCACAAAGAATAGCTATGCTCCAAAGCATGTACACATCACCTATCGATTTTGCATGCATCGACTATCGTACTAAACTTCTACCGCTAGAGTGTACAACGTTCGCAATTGTGTGCTGCTACCTATGTGCGTGAACTTAAAGCACAAAGAATAGCGTGTACACAACACCAGTCAATTTTGCACGCATTAACTCTTGTACTAAACTTCTTCCACAACAGCGTGCGATCATCGCTTGTGTGTGCTGCAATCTTAACATAACCTATGTGCATGAAGTTAAAGCATAAAGAATACCCAAGTTCAAAGCGTGTACACATCACCTATCGATTTTGCGTGCATCGACTTTCGTATTAAACTTCTTCAACTAGAGTGTGCGACAACCTTATAAGTATGCTGCTAACTTAGTATAACTTATACACATGAACGTAAAGCATAAAGAATAGTGATGTATAAAAATATTGTGAACATAGCAGCAGCAGGAAGAATAGCAATATTTTAAAACCGTGTACGCATTGCCTATCGATTGTACATGCTTCAACTAGAGTACAAAACTTCTCCCGCTAGAGTGTGCTGCTATCTTAGCATAACCTATGTGCACCTATTTAAAGCACGATGAATAGTTAAGTTTCAAAGTGTGTACACAACACCTATCGATTTTGCATGCATCAACTCTCGTACTAAACACATCCCGCTAGAATGTACAACGTTCGCATGTGTTCGCTCTGCTACTTTAGCATGACCTATGCGAACGAACTTAAAGCATAAAGAATAGCGATCTTTGAAAATCTTGCGAACATGGCAGCGGTAAGAATAGCAAGGTTTAAAAGCGTGTACATATCATCTTTTGATAATGCATGCATCTTCTACTAGAGCACGTGACCATCGCTTGTAAGTGTGCTGCTATCTTAACATAACCTATGTGCACGAACTTAAAGCATAAAAAAAGTTATGAGTAAAAATTTTGTGAACATAGCAGAGTGTTTACTACGTAGGTGTAGACATTGAACTTTGCATGCTGAAGCAGCATACTACGTGACCGTGACGTCACGACCACGTGCTCTTGTTTAGTAAACCAAGCCACGTGCTTCTTTGACAGCTGTCTTCTTGACGGACCCTAACCTCACATTGAAGGACAATAGAGCGTCGTTAACCGCACTGCTGCCATCTTTACGGCGGTAAACCTCAAGGCTGCCACCTTATGCATGTTATAGCGCGGAATTTAAAATCCAACAACAGAACGTCGCTAACCTCACTCTTGCCATCTTTACGGCGGTAAACCTCAAGGCTGCCACCTTATGCATGTTACAGCGCGGAATTTAAAATCCAACAACAGAACATTGCTAACCTCACTCTTGCCATCTTGAAAAGTTCAGTGTTCCAAACACTAGTTCGAAAAACGTAACTCATCGCACCTCGGGGATTTTATTAGGTAAGACGTAACCCCTAGGTTCCATTCCTTGTTCTGAACATAAAACCATTTACCAATAAAGATTAATTTTCTACACTTAACAAAGTACAAGCGTTCTTGCTGATAGCGATCGATGAGGTTGTAGTACCCCCTAACATGTTCTAAACACATGTTGTATTGAGTACAGTGTTCGATTCTAGTCTTGATCACTTATTTTGTGTTCTGAACACATCGATCAATGTTCTGATCACATGTTGTATCGAGTACAGTGTTCAATTCTAGTCATGATCACTTATTTTGTGTTCTGAACACATCAATCAATGTTCTGATCACATGTTGAAGTTAACAACATCGATTACAGTGTTCTATTCTAGTCTTGTTATGTTTCAATCTGATCAAGGGTATCCCATGACATATTCTAAACACATGATGTATTGAGTACAGTGTTCGATTCTAGTCTTGATCACTTATTTTGTTTTCTGAACGCATCAATCAATGTTCTGATCACATGTCGTATCTAGTACAGCGTTTGATTCTACTCTTCTTATGTTTCGAAAGTCTAAACATGCACAATAATGTTATCGCTGCACACGCTTGCCTTCGCGATGCAGGTTTAAACTTGTTCGATATAAAGCTATGCCTTGACATAAGAGGTGGAGGAGGAGGTAGAGGAGGAGGAGGAGGAGGAGGAGGAGGAGGAGGAGCATGATAAGGCCTTAACAGCCTATGTATAGTCGCCATTGTTTAAGGATGATAGCTGTCAAAAGAATTTTTCAAATTATCCACCACCACATTTCAGCTAACGAGGGCAGCAGGGCGCTCTGTTGATTAAGCACATAGAATTTCAAATTGCCCTCCACCGCATGCATAACAGCAGCTGTTAAATCATTGGTCAGAAAAATTTTGTCCGTTTTGCTCTACGATGCACTGCTTTCGAGATATTTAACATTTTGCATTTAAACCCCAAATTTAATGAATCGAACTAGCACGACACGTTAGCCTCTAAGCTAAGAGCAGCAGCCATCTTGCGCAAGCACCCTTAAAGCGTCTCATAAGGAGTTGTGTATAGCCGCCATCTTGTGTCCGCCATCTTGCGCAAGCATCCTTAGGGCGTCTCTAGTCATCTTGTGCAAGGACCCTTAAGCCACCTCATAAGAGCAACCGCCATCTTGCGCAAGCATCTCTAGGGCGTCTCATAAGGAGCCATGTATAACCGCCATCTTGCGCAAGCATCCCAAGGGAGTCTATGTATAGCGGTTATCTTGCATAAGCACCTTTAAGGAGTCATGTATAGCCACCATCTTGTGCAATTAGCGTCGAGAGATAGCTGATGTAGAATTTTTCTTTTTAAATTATCCGCCACCATATTTCAAAAGGAGCCATGTATAACCGCCATCTTGCGCAAGCAACCCAAGGGAGTCTATGTATAGCGGCCATCTTGCATAAGCACCTTTAAGGAGTCATGTATAGCCACCATCTTGTGCAATTAGCGTCGAGAGAGGACTGATGTAGAATTTTTCTTTTTTAAATTATCCGCCACCACATAGAGTGTAGCACTGAGGTTTGCGATGTAAGATGGCGGATGACAGCTGACAAAAAAGCGCGTGAGTTTGTAAAGCACGTGGAATTTGCCGCCACCGGGCAGCTCGGCGCTCAAAGATGGCGGATGACAGCTAACAGAACTTTTCAAATTGCCCGCTACTACAGAGAGCAGCACGGTGCTCTGTAGACTAAAGATGGCGGATGACAGGTGATGAAATTACCCGCATGATAGCAGCACAGTGCTCTATTGATTAAAGATGGTGGATGACAGCTGTCAAAAAAAGCACGTGGCTTTGTTTACTAAACAAGAGCACATAGATTTTTTTCAAATTGCCGCCACCACATTTCAAAGGTATCTAGCTAAAGAGCGCAGCACAGAGGTTTGTGATGCAAGATGGCGGATGACAGCTGTCAGAAAAAAGCACGTGAGTTTGTTTCCAAACAAGAGCATGTAGAATTTTTCAAATTGCCGCCACCACGTAGAGGGCAGCACGGTGCTCTCATGATTAAAGATGGCTGCTGTCACGCGGAATTGCCTGCCACCACAGGTATCTAGCTAAAGAGGGCAGCATGGTGCTCAAAGATGGCTGCTATCAAAAAGCATTTTTCAAATTATCCGCCACCACATTTCAAAGGTAAGTAGCTAAAGAGGGCAGCACTGTGCTCTATAGATTAAAGATGGTGGATGACAGCTGTCAAAAAAGCATGAGGATTTGTTTATCTCACGCTAGTGAGGTTAAGTTGGTAGCACTAAGGTTTAGGCCCGTCAAGATGGCAGCACTGCGGATGACAGCTGTGACGAATTTACATCTACTACGATAAAGAGGGCAGCACTGTGCTCTATAGATTAAAGATGGCGGATGTCAGCTGTCAAGAAAGCACATGGCTTTGTTTCCAACCAAGAGCACGTGGAATTTGCCGCCACCACATTTCAAAGGTAAGTAGCTAAAGAGGGCAGCACGGTGCTCAAAGATGGCGGATGGCAGCTGTCAAAAAAAGCGCATGGGTTTGTTTCCAAACAAGAGAATGTAGAATTTTTCAAATTGCCGCCACCACATAGAGGGCAGCACGGTGCTCTCTTGATTAAAGATGGCTGCTGTCACGTGAAATTGTCTGCCACCACAGGTATCTAGCTAAAGAGGGCAGCACGGTGTACAAAGATGGCTGCTGTCAAAAAGCATTTTTCAAATTATCCGCCACCACATTTCAAAGCTAAGTAGCTAAAGAGGGCAGCACTGATCTCTTTAGATTAAAGATGGCGGATGACAGCTGTCAAAAAGCACGTGGCTGTCAAAAAGCACGTGGATTTGTTTATCTCGAGCTAGTGAGGTTAAGTTGGTAGCACTAAGGTTTAGGCCCGCCAAGATGGCAGCACTGCCGATGACAGGTGACGAAAGAGGGCAGCACAGCGCTCTGTAGTTTAAAGATGGCGGATGACAGCTGTCAAAAAGCACGTGGCTTTGTTTACCTCATGCTAGTTAGGTTAAGTTGGTACCACTAAGGTTTATTCCCGTCAAGATGGCAGTACTGAGGTTAGCGATGCGTTGTTGTCTGTCAAAAAGCACGTGGCTTTGTTTACAAATCGGTCAAAAAGCACGTGGCTGTCAAAAAACACGTGGCTTTGTTTACCTCATGCTAGTTAGGTTAAGTTAGCACTACTGGGGTTTAGGCCCGTCAAGATGGTAGTACTGAGGTTTGCGATGCGTTGTTGTCGATGACAGCTGTCAAAAAGCACGTGGCTTTGTTTACAAATCTGTCAAAAAGCACGTGGCTGTCAAAAAGCACGTGGCTTTGTTTACCTCGCGCTTGTGAGGTTAAGTTGGCACTACTGAGGTTTAGGCCCGTCAAGATGGCAGTACTGAGGTTAGCGGTGCGTTGTTGTCTGTCAAAAAGCACGTGGCTTTGTTTATCTCGCGCTAGTTAGGTTAAGTTGGCAGCACTGGAAGAGGCCTCTGGCTGAGGTGGAAGAGGCCACTGGGAGGCCACTGGCTGAGGAGGAGGAGGAGGTGGCCACTGGGAGGCCACTGGCTGAGGAGGAGGAGGCCACTGGCTGAGGAGGAGGCCTCTCCCGAGAGCCGGAGGAGGAGGAGGCGGCCGAATCCCTGCATTATACTACTATTACTCCTAACAAGCAACGCAGACCCATGATGTTCCTCACATAGGGGTACTAATCACGGGCGATGCACAAACCCGTCGTGTTCTTCACACAGTGGTACTAATCACAGGAAACTTAGACCAATGGCGTTCATCATATAGTGGTGCTACACGTAGGTAACGCAGACCCATTCTTAACACAGTGGAACAAACCCATTCGAGGGGAGCGCTCGGCACCTGCTCTCGCTAGTCTATGCAACCGAGCGCCCGCGCCCCCCCACCACGCTGGAATACACACGATGGTACTAATCACAGGCAACCACCAGGCCCGTGGTGTTCCTCACGTAAAGGTACTAATCATAAGTAATCTCACGGTTCTAATTTCATCATCCCTTGGTCCCGCTCTTTTAGTCGCCTTTTACAACAGGCAGGAGATACCATGGGTGTATTTTTCGTCTGCGTACCCCAATCACAGGGGATGCCCTTAGATGAGTCCTGGCATTGCTTCCACTTACTCGTGCAAGGCTCCTCACTTTCATTTATCCTATCCGAACTCCCTTGGTCAACACTTGTTCTTTTCCAACTCCGACGGTATTAGAGCATTCAAGGCCAAGGAAGTCTGTCATTTGCACGACCTTCGTCGCCCTTGTATATCTCTGGCCGTCACTTTCATAACAATCACCACCACTACTGAAAATGCCACAGACATAAGCATCTCTCATTAAAGCACACGTAAATTCCAAATAACTGTGCTAACTGTGCAAACTTGACCACAAAGAAAGCCATTAACCAACTATGATACTCAACCTAGACAAAGAATTTTGTTTTTTGCACTGCATCACTGTATTCATTCAATATAAGGGACAAGGAATAAAATTACTGAAATGAATAGAAAATAATAAAGAGGAGAAGCCGTTATCTGTTCATGAGTGTATTAACACAATCATAGGATACTCAGGCATACTTATAGAATAGAGACACGTCATCAAGTCCACGAGACAAGGAATTCCTTTCCAGGGGTTTATTACTTTGAATGATAATGTCCGTCCACATCAGGTAAGTACTGAGCAATATGCTCTCAAAACACTGAAAGTAGAATAACAACCTATTTAAAGCACTGTTTCACTATACATTTTAATGAACTGCGCCGAAATATTCAACCGTGCGAATGTGAGAAGGCTGCGAAAATGCTTTTCAGGAGAAACCGACCATGTTCGACAGTACAGTCACCGATTTTAAGGAAATATTTTCAGATTTTTCGTTTAAATTTCTATGTGATTCGTTTTAATTGTTGTGTTACACCAGTGGTACGTAATTTTGAATTATCGTGTCTTTTTTCTTTTTGTTTTAATGTATTTCATATTTTATCTTATTCTTCTTTTGATATAATTCCATGTAATATTTTCTTTCGTGTAATTTTTGTCGTATTTTTATTGTAATGTTATTTATATTGTAATTCAATTATATATGTATAATAATAATAATAATAATAATAATAATAATAATAATAATAATAATAATAATAATAATAATAATAATAATAATAATAATAATTGTACCAGGCGGTACACCTCCGCGCCGCTAATTCAGACTTTGCGCCAGTTGAAACTCCTCTACTGGAGGAAGCCTGAACTCTAACAACCATGTTAATTCTCAAGTTTCTCAGAAGATGTCCCTACTTGTAAATTTTGAAGTGTTCTGAACTGTGTTGTTTTCGATGTATTTTTGTTTTCCCTGTAGTAAGAAGTGTGAACATTCTCTTCTAGATGGCACTACTGAAGGACTATAATTGTGCACCCTAGTGCGAAGTGAAAGAACTGTTTTTTTATTTTTTTATTTTTTTTGGGGAAATTTTGTGTTCATAAGTTTGTTCTTTGTTAAATTTCTTTCAGTCATTTGTTTGGGTTGGCAGTATAACCCTTCTCTTTCCCCTTGTTTTGAAGAATTTAACCAATCCCGAATTTCTCTAATTAATTTTCCACCAATAATGTGTTTCTTCCTCATCAGGTGTAGTGGTTTTCGTTGTTAGCCAATAAAAGCTTGTGGGCGGGTGTTCTTATTCTTGAAAGGTCTCGAATGTTCCACGAGGGTATATAAACTGCTGATTTTCTGGTCTCCTCGCCACTTCAGTAACATCTATCATTGTGTAAATTATGTAGCAGGGGGCGGGAAGCGCCTCTTTCTTCGGGCAGCAGTTCAACCACCAGATAATGGCCTTTTAATTACTTCTTTTCTTGCTAGCTCAGCAGTTTAACTCTCGGGGCAGGTTCGATACCTCTTACCATGTAACTTTCCTCTAAAATGTAAAAGACTCTTGGTATAAATTCTATCTCTTTAAACTACAAATGGGGATAGAGAGTGCCTAACCCTCTCGAGCTCCCTTTCATATTGTTTTTGAGGCGACTACGTTTTCTCAACCATTTTTCTTCGTTTCGTAATGTAATAAGTTTTCCTATCGTATCACCTCTTTAGTATGGGATTAGCCCTTGCATATGCGGCCTAGTGCCAAATAGGTTTTAAATAAAGTGTATTACAAGTGCAAGGACGCCTCCTCTCAAGTTGGTATTTTGGAGGTCATGTAATTGTCCTGTTTCTTTATTGAGTAGGCCTTAGTAGGTTGGGTATTTTTACCCCTGTTTTCATGTGCTTGGAGGTCAACTTGAAGGTGGAGTTTGGTGTGGCCTTTGATAGGCTGGAACTTTGAGAGCGGGTTGCTCTTCCCAAAAAAAATTGTTTCTGCGTGCCTCGAGGAGGCTTTACTGTGTAATTGGGAGCAAGAGCTCCTGGGCATGATTGGGGTTTTCTGCCCCTTTGTCAAACCTGGTATCTGGCTAAAGTTGGGCTAATTGCTCAAGAATTATGTGTCTGGCTCTCGGAGTCCAAATCCTGTAACATTGTAATTGTACATGCTCGATTTGTTGCTAGGCTATTGAGTACCTGTTATATTTGTTATTTCTTGATCTTAAAAAGAAAATATAACCTTGTTAAATTTTAAATTAACTTTAATTTCGTAGATTGAGACCTATTCATCCCAGCACCTTCTTTCACCTCTAACTACCACGGATAACTCCGTAACAATAATAATAATATACATAATTATGCTTTGATTTCTCACACTAATCAGTTATCGTTTAGTTGACGAGGCATTTTCCACTTTTCAAAAAGATCAAAAAGCTACTAAAGATTGTCTCGGAAGTGGTTGTTTGGAAAGTCGAAGCATTACAAACCTTCTGTTTGCACATTCTATTGTACTTCTGTTTGCACATTCTATTGTATATTATAGAAACACAATAATCCATTACAAATACTCTAGGTATCCATTACCCAGTGTATGAAATATCGTTAGAAAATATTTTTTGTTCAAACGGTAATTTTAAGTCAGAAGAGCTGAAAAATAACAACGTCAGTGTAAGACAGAACACTATGGCACCGCTATACATTACACATTACAGCTAAAATCAGGTTTCCACAAGGCATAGGGTTAGTCAAAGGGTGTTAGATATATTGTGAGAGTAGAGGGTTTTTTGATGGCCTCAGGCGACACGTAGAGTGGAGTGAAGCAGCGATTTAATTGTTCACAGAAGGCAATGAAGTAATGTGAGTACAACCCTTTTTAATTAACACGAAAATGATCCTCCCACAGAAGTCAGTGGCACGGAACTAAATTGTAACTCTTCGTTCCTAACACCAAGATCTATTTTCATGTTTAAATCAGCCTGAAAATATTGTAAAAACGTCTCTCGTTTCTCCAAATGAATGTTATGAGTGGTTTAACACTCACAAAAATATTGCTTGGATTAAAACAGGGAGATTTCAATGAAACTTGGGTAAATGGTTAATTAATAAATCCGGGCGAGTTGGCCGTGCGCGTAGAGGCGCGCGGCTGTGAGCTTGCATCCGGGAGATCGTGGGTTCGAATCCCACCGTCAGCAGCCCTTAAGATGGTTTTCCGTGGTTTCCCATTTTCACACCAGGCAAATTCTGGGGCTGTACCTTAATTAAGCCCACGGCCGCTTCCTTCCAACTCCTAGGCCTTTTCCATCCCATCGTCGCCATGAGACCTATCTGTGTCAGTGCGACGTAAAGCCCCTAGCAAAAAAATAATAATAAATGTTAAACTTAATGATGATGTGATGTTGTTCATAATGATGATGATTCTGCCTAAAAACTACGCTAGTATTATAATTAAGAGCTGAAATATGGCTGGGTAGTTCAGAGCAGTTAGCTGATGACGTAAAATGACCTTGCGTATATAGAGTGTAGAAACATATCGATAATTTTGATAAATTTAGAGTTCCAATTACAGTCGTATTCTTCTGTACTAATGTTTGCATTTTCAAGTCTAGCCTTATCTTACCTTTCTAATTAAAATTGAAATAAAGAGCCTTAGATGTGGATTTTAGAGAAAATAAGAATTGTTCCTTGTACAGCTTCGCGACACCAACAGTGAATTAATTTACACAGAATTTTAATAAGAACAGTAGAAGGTAAGGCTGTATGACACGAACGTCTCCTTTCACCTTAAATAATCTAATGAGTTCTAGAAATGAGAGTAAAATAAAATGAAGTAAAAATGTTCGCGTAAACTCTCGTAGCCCTCCCTTGAGATCACCTCAGCCTCTCCATATATTCTACGACCTCTTCTTCCTTTTCTGTCCATTATTATTATTATTATTATTATTATTATTATTATTATTATTATTATTATTATTATTATTATTGCCTTCTTCCCAGTTATGTGGGGTCGGCATTTATGAAGAATAAGCCTATTTTTAGGGTTCGCAATGGACTTCCTGACGCTAACCTTATGTGGAGGGATGCATTCACCATTGCGTGTGCTTGTGATGTGTTGTATGTAAATGAAGAGGTGCATTAGCGCGATCACAAACTACTAGGCCTCGTGCTAGAGGAATTAGCCAAAGAAGGTTAAAGTTCTCGGCCCGGTCGGGAATCGAGCCCCGGGCTCCATCAACCGAAGGCCACTACGCTGACCATTCAGCAGCCAAGGAACCAGACACACTCATTCCATTTTCCTTAGAAGAAGAAAAGAAGAAGAATACTGAAAAAATTAAGTGGTGTATGGTTTGTAGTAGCAAGAGTGTCCGACGATATGTTTGGCTCGCCAGGTGCAGTTCTTTTGATTTGACGCTCGCAGGTGTCCTGCGCGTCGTGATGGATAAAGACGAAATATAGCTACATCCAGGCCTCACGCCAGCGGAATTAACCAATAACAGTTAAAACTCCCGACCCTGCCGGGAATCGAACACGGAACCCCTGTCATCAAAGGCCAGCACGCTAACCATTTAAGCAGTGGAACCAGACGTAATAATAATAATGATAATAATAACGCTGTGGCACATACAGCTAGTTAAGTGTATGTTTTTGTTAAGACGACTCCTGCCTATCCAAATGACATGCATATATTGAAGCGTTACGTGGCCTTCGTGACGACCTCCTCAGCTGTATCGCTGTATCGCTTGCCTCTCGTTTGAACTGACAGGTATAGGCTATGCAAACTCCCAGAATTGTGTGAGGTTGATTACTTGTGAAATAAAGAGTGCATGTAAATTCTCACACATGTGCGTCGCCAGTGGTATGAAGAAAGCTCCCAACTCTTGTTAAACAGAAATGGAACGTTGGCAACATTACGCGTGATGACGGTATTATATCGACCCCTTCCTCGGTTTCAAGTTCAATTGGCCCTAAATTATAGCAGTCAGTATGTGCCAAGGTGGTGTCTGAGATGATAACTCAAAATGGGAAGATGCTGTTAGTGATAGATGGAGGTAAAATTAATTTGGAATGTACAGGAAAGGATGGACTGGAAACTTAAAGGCATACATATAAGTGTAAATGTCAGATACAAACATGATGTGATTAGTTACTACTGACCAATTAATCATACCTGAATAAAATGGCTTACTGTTATTAAACCATCTGACAAAGTTGGGGAGGTAACTTTAGTGTTACGTAACTTCATTGGAAGTACATATTGTAGTGCAGTTCTGCAATTCATAACATTCCTCGGAGATTGCATTGTAGTAATTACGGAATAACTCAAGTTCTTCATCCCATTAAGGTCGCCAAATTAAATTTTCTAGCAGTTTACATAGTTAATTTATAGAAGTGTACAAAATCTCTAGGAGTTAACCATCTGCGGAATTAACACGAGGATGAGTGAACCTTGTTCCTTCAACTAACCGGAAATTCAAAACAAAGCCTCTGCGTAAGAGGGAAGCATGCTACCCCTAAACAAAGCCAGTGCATCTACGAGCAGGCCAGGAAGGCCCTTGGAAAAGAGGTAACCTCGACTCGGAAAATCTATAGGATAGTTTTATGCATGGCCACATTTTCTCCAGAAATTAACCTGGTACTCATTTCTGGGGTAGTCCGAGTGAACTTCAGAGCCGTGTGAACCTCCAGAAGTGATTTCGTTTTGAAATTGTTTGAACAAACATCAGTGGGTTTTCGAGCGAACCAAGAACTCCTTTATTGCCTTAGCACGAAGGTCTCTCCTACACCGAGGGGTTTATTATTATTATTATTATTATTATTATTATTATTATTATTAATATTATTATTCCGGCGATACCGCGGAGCATAGAGGTGTAAGAAGGTGCGGGATGAATGGGTGGACAGAGAAAAGATCAAATCTGAATGTAAAACTCTAAAATTTGAAATTTTCTTTCCTTGTTTTTTTTCTTCTAAATGAAACTTAGATGAACAACAGCCGAGCTCGATAACTGCAGTCGCGTAAGTGCGGCCAGTATCCAGTAATCGGGAGATAGTGGGTTCGAGCCCCACTGTCGGCAGCCCTGAAGATGGTTTTCCGTGGTTTCCCATTTTCACACCAGGCAAATGACGGAGCTGCACCTTAATTAACCCACGGCCGCTTCCTTCCAACTCCTCGGCCTTTCCTATCCCATCGTCGCCATAAGACCTGTCTGTGTCAGTGCGACGTAAAGCAGATAGCAAACAATACATGAACAACACCAAATAACAGTAGGAAGGACAAGGTTTGGCTCGTTAACTCTGGTAACAAGAATGATTTGAAAACCCTAAAACAAGCAGGAACATAATAAATTACAGAGTGAGCTTGAAAGTCCAACGTGACATCTCTTCCAAAGAGCGCCTTCGCTCCACACAATTGACTTTCTAGGAGACTATTCTCCAAAACATATTCCAATCTAGCCCCTCCAAGGCACAATCTCAATTTTACATTAGGTCAAATACAGTTTTCACTGTCTTACTCACTCGACAGTCTAAGTTACATTTAAATACGAAGTTAAATAAGAATAGTTAACTTTAACGGAGGCAATAAGTGCCCGTTCTACTTGGCCTTAGTGAAAAGAAAAGGTTAAAGTTATTGGCCGTAAATCAAAATGTTAGGAGGCGAACACTTCCACTCCTTTGAAATTCACTTGAAAATACTTAAAACCTTATGAGGGCTTATGGCCAGAAGTTACAGAGGCTAAGCCTATACTACGGAGGTGACTGGATGGAGAGAAAATTTTAAATTACAAAAGGAAGAGATAAATTTTAAAGTTTACGAAATCATAGTCACCCCAATACCAAGTTGAATGGGAACTGAAAGAGGGTTCACACTCGTTATTCCCTAAGTTCGAATAAAATCTTAGACTTGTTTGAAAGTTTACATTGAAAGATTGAGTTTTACATTAAGAAATAACTTTGAAACCTTCTCCTAATGTTAGTTTTCTGAGACTGTTACATGATTACAAGGTGTCTGCCATTACCTTGAGCTGGTGGGCTTTCCGGAGATGGATAAGCCTTGCCTCCTGCCTCCTCTACGAACACACTTTAAACCTCTTGACTGAAGCGATCGAAAGACAACATGGCCCAAAAGGTCCCAGCTTTTATAGAGGAGAGGAAGGTTCCAGAACTATCTGGGCCGAAGACACCCAAGATTTTGATTGGTTACAGAGTTAAATACCGAAATTTTTTGATTGGTGGAAAATTTACATGAAGAAGGAAGGGATAGCAGTGCTAGTAACCTAAGAACACAGAAAAATCTACAAATATTACAATTTTGCAAACTTAGAAACTAAACACATCTTTGAGGATTAATTGGTCCTGGGAAAGGTAGATGCTGCATACAGGAAAATCAAGGAAACCTTTGGAGAAAGGAAATCTAGGTGTATGAATATTAAGAGCTCAGATGGAAAGCCACTTCTAGGGAAAGAAGACAAAGCAGAAAGATGGCAGGTGCATATCCAACAGTTGTATCAAGGTAAAGATGTAGATAATTTGGTTCTGGAACATGAAGAGGCTGTTGATGCTGATGATAAAATAAGAAACTTCTTGTGCAAGAAAGTTCACTGTGCGTATTGCAGATGCCTTCTAAAAGGCACTCACTTTAAATGAACGGGGTTGGTGTTATTACTATTATTATTATTATTATTATTATTATTATTATATTATTATTATTATTATTATTATTATTATTATTATTATTATTATTATTATTATTATTCCTCTGCGAACAATGTGACCTTGCCGCAGTGGGGAGGCTTGCGTGTCCCAATGAAGCAGATAGCCGAGCCGCAGGTGCAACCATATCGGATGGGTATCTGTTGAGAGACCAAACTAACGAATGGTTCATCGAAAGGGGGGTAGCAGCCTTCCGGTAGTTGCAAGGGCGGCAGTCTAGATGATTGACTGATACGGCCTTGTAATAATACTCAACATGGCTTAGCTGTGTTGATACTGCTACACAGCTGAAAGCAACGGGAAACTACAGCCGTAACTACCTCCCGAGGACATGCAGCTCTCTCTGTATGAATGATGTATTGATGATGGCTTCCTCCCGGGTAAAATATTCCGGAGGTAAACTAGTCCCCCATTTGGATCTCCGGGTGGGGACTACACGAGAGGGGGCGATCATCAGGAAGATGGATACTGACATTCTGCGAGTCGGAGCGTGGAATGTTAGAAGTTTGAATCGTTGTGGTAGGTTAGAGAATCTGAAAAAGGAGATGGATAGGCTAAAGTTAGATGTAGTTGGTATAAGTGAAGTACGTTGGCAGGAAGAACAGGATTTTTGGTCAGGCGACTACCGAATTATCAACACAAAATCAAACAGGGGAAATTCAGGAGTTGGTTTAATAATGAATAAGAAAATAGGACAGCGGGTAAGCTACTACGACCAGCATAGTGAAAGAATTATTGTCGTCAAGATAGACACCAAACCAATGCCCACCACAATAGTGCAGGTCTATATGCCTACTAGTTCAGCGGATGATGAGGAAATCGAAAGAATATATGAGGAGATAGAAGCTTTAAAACAATATGTCAAAGGTGACGAGAATCTAATTGTGATGGGAGACTGGAATGCAGTGGTAGACCAAGGAAGAGAAGGTAATACAGTAGGAGAATTTGGATTGGGACAAAGGAACGAAAGAGGAAGTCGGCTGGTTGAATTCTGCACTGATCATAATTTAGTCCTTGCCAATACTTGGTTCAAACACCACAAACGACGGCTGTATACGTGGACGAGACCTGGAGACACTGGAAGGTATCAAATGGACTTCATTATGATTAGGCAGAGATTCAGAAACCAGGTGTTGGATTGCAAAACTTTCTCAGGAGCAGACGTGGACTCTGACCACAACTTGTTGGTCATGAAATGCTATCTGAAGTTGAAGAAATTGAAGAAAGGAAAGAATGCAAAAAGATGGGATCTAGACAAGTTGAAAGAAAAGAGTGTGAGGGATAGTTTCAAGGAACATGTTGCACAAGGACTAAATGAAAAGGCTGAATGCAACGCTATAGAGGAAGAGTGGATAGTCATGAAAAATGAAGTCAGTAGGGCTGCTGAAGAAATGTTAGGAAGGAAGAAAAGATCAACTAAGAATCAGTGGATAACTCAGGAGATACTAGGCCTGATTGATGAACGACGAAAATACAAGAATGCTAGAAATGAAGAGGGCAGAAAAGAATACAGGCGATTAAAGAATCAAGTGGATATAAAGTGCAAGGTAGCTAAGGAAGAACGGCTGAAGGAGAAGTGCAAGGATGTCGAAGGCTGTATGGTCCTGGGAAAGGTAGATGCTGCATACAGGAAAATCAAGGAAACCTTTGGAGAAAGGAAATCTAGGTGTATGAATATTAAGAGCTCAGATGGAAAGCCACTTCTAGGGAAAGAAGGCAAAGCAGAAAGATGGCAGGAGCATATCCAACAGTTGTATCAAGTTAAAGATGTAGATAATTTGGTTCTGGAACATGAAGAGGCTGTTGATGCTGGTGAAATGGGAGACCCAATTTTAAGGTCAAAGTTTCACAGAGCTGTGAGTGACCTAAACAGGAACAAGGCACCTGGAATTGATGACATTCCCTCTGAATTACTGACTGCCTTAGGAGAAACCAGCATGGTAAGGTTATTCCATTTAGTGTGCAAGATGTATGAGACAGGAGAAGTCCCATCCGATTTTCGGCAGAATGTTGTTATACCTATTCCCAAGAAAGCCGGTGCTGACAGGTGTGAAAACTACCGCACCATTAATTTAGTATCTCATGCCTGCAAAATTTTAACACGTATTATTTACGGAAGAATGGAAAAAAAAGTTGAAGCTGAGTTGGGAGAAGATCAATTTGGCTTCAGAAGAAATGTAGGAACACGTGAAGCAATCCTGACTTTACGTCTGATCTTAGAGGATCGAATCAAGAAGGACAAGCCCACGTACATGGCATTCGTAGATCTAGAAAAGGCATTCGATAATGTTGATTGGACAAAGCTATTTAAGATTCTGAAGATGATAGGGATCAGATACCGAGAACGAAGAATTATCTACAATCTGTATAAAAATCAGTCTGCAGTGATAAGAATCGAGGGCTTTGAAAAAGAAGCAGCAATTCAGAAAGGAGTGAGGCAAGGCTGCAATTAGTCCCCCTTCCTTTTCAGTGTTTACACAGAACAGGCAGTAAAGGAAATCAAAGAGAAATTTGGAAAGGGAATCACAGTCCAAGGAGAGGAAATCAAAACCTTGAGATTTGCCGATGATATTGTTATTTTATCTCAGACTGCAGAAGATCTCGAGAAGTTGCTGAATGGTATGGACGAAGTCTTGTGTAAGGAGTCCAAGATGAAAATAAATAAGTCCAAAACAAAAATAATGGAGTGCAGTCGAACGAAGGCAGGTGATTTAGGAAATATTAGATTAGGAAATGAAGTCTTAAAGGAAGTAGATGAATATTGTTACTTGGGTAGTAAAATAACTAACGATGGCAGAAGTAAGGAGGACATAAAATGCAGACTAGCACAAGCAAGGAAGAGCTTTCTTAAGAAAAGAAATTTGCTCACTTCAAACATTGATATCGGAATTAGAAAGATGTTTTTGAAGACTTTCGTGTGGAGGGTGGCATTGTATGGAAGTGAAACATGGACGATAACTAGCTCAGAAAGAAAGAGAATAGAAGCTTTTGAAATGTGGTGTTACAGAAGAATTCTGAAGGTGAGATGGATAGATCGAATCACGAATGAAGAGATACTGAATCGAATTGGTGAGAGGAGATCGATTTGCTAAATTTGACGAGAAGAAGAGATAGAATGATAGGACACATCTCAAGACACCCAGGACTTGTCCAGTTGGTTTTTGAAGGACGTGTAGGTGGTAAGATCGCTAGGGGTAGAACAAGGTATGAATATGACAAGCAGATTAGAGCAGATGTAGGTTGCAATAGTTACGTAGAAATGAAAAGGTTAACACAGGATAGGGTGGCATGGAGAGCTGCATCAAACCAGTCTATGGACTGATGACTCAAACAACAACAACAACAACGTTATTATTAAGTCCAGATACATGACAGTGAGGTATAATGTTTACAGTGCTCTCACTATATCTTCTGGAATGAACTTTTATGTTTTGGTTTTAACTGCACATAGAAAAGTGAGTGAAGTTTCAACGTCATCACAGACAAGCTCTGTGTTAAATTGTGTATAGCTTATGGATGGCTCATATCATCAGTTGTGTACGTTTCAGAGAGCTTGGCAGGCAGGTATGTAATAACACCTTTTGACAAAGTGAGAAAAATAACTATCACAATTCTCGTTACCCTAGTGCGTTCCTTAAGTGACGCATGGGCTTTCTATGACATCCGGGGGCGTGATAGCCGAGTGATATTGTGGTGGCTTCTCACAAAGGCAGCTACGGTTTTAAACTTAAAGTCAGGCCCCTGTGGTACAGAATCCACGTTAAACTAGAGTCAGGTGACTATGATCCAGACAACAACAGTTACCTTTTTCTATGGCATCTGACATTGGGGCTGGAATTCAACCAGTTCTCGTACTGAGGGATTAACATAAAGTATTATTGCGATGTTTAACGGTGAATGGTTGGTGGCATGTTAATATATTGTTGGTACACCCAGTAATGCTGACTGTAAATTTGGCGGTCGAGCGCAAACGTAGGGGAGATATTGTTCACTGGTGCTAGTACATCATACACACACTGTACTGGACGTCCCCTGTCGGTCTTCTGTCCAGTAATAACTCTTGCAGCTGCCCACAGCAAACTAGCCGTGACGTGGGATGACCAACTCGGCTAACAACTCGATCATTGCCACAAACAACATCAAACTTTCACAAACAGCACGCGAGCTCCAACTCAAAAGAACAGTTCAAAACCGTGTAATAAGGTTCATAAAGTCCACGCTCTCTACGTAACTTTAGGATACTGCTGAGTAGACATCTGCAAATATCCATTTCAATTCCATGCCTGTATCTCACCCGCCTAGTTAAATAATTGCACACCCCATACCACTAATTTAAGAGGTTATCAGATCGATTTTACGCTACTATATAGGGTGGTTCTCTCGAAGGTATCACTACCATGAAAGTAGAATACATTTTGCCGGGTGCTTTAGAGGCTTGCGTGTTCAAATGATCCTTAGAGCTAAGCCGGCGGGAGCATATTTATGCCCCTGTTAGAGCCACCCAAGCCGAACAGACCAAGAGTGATACCCTGGTCCTCCAAGTTGGTGGTTCGGCGTAGGGTTAACTCCCATACCTAGTAAAAAGAACATTGTTACGGATACCGTAAGATTGCCTAATGTAAAATTAGATAACTTGATGACGACTCAGCGAGAAACGGCTAAAGAGAAGGAAAATTGACATCGTCTTATCGTTCTCAAGTGCGATTTTATTTGACGGAAATATCACACAAGAACACGTTCACTTCCTTGTGTAAATTTCTTATTGCTTATTTCTAGTTAGGCGTTTGTTGAATAAGATCTTTCGGATTATTTGACATAAAATTATAAAAGTACAGTATTTTGAATGGTTCACAATTATTTGAGTAGAGAATACCAAATAATACTTCTGACATATGTCTGGAGTTGAAAATAGGAAATTACATCACAGAAGGTCGACGGAGGAATTTAAACCAATGTATCTCTGAAGTCCAGTTAGTCAACCCGATAGCTGAGTTGAGCTGATGAGCGAGCATAAAATCTAGTTGTTATTTTTGTTGTTTTTATCGTTATTGTTTCGGTCAACAGTCTATTGACGGGTTTGATACAGCTCTCCACGGCACCCTCTTCTGTGCTGACCCTTTCATGTCCATGTAACTACTACAGCTACTCTAATCTGTTTCGTATATTCATATATATAATCATTTATTATTTAATATCTATTTATTTATCCATTTTATATACTGTTTTGTCGTTTAGCACAAGAGCTCCAAGTAATACGATCCAAGGTTGTCTGTTCTGATGAAACGAGGGACGAAAAAAAAATCGTTAACCAAGTCTTGGAAGGTCGCTCTTTTCCTTTTTATTATTTCCTGTAGTTCTAATATTCTTCCTTGGCATGTGAGTTTCTGGACAACGCATTACGTTAACGTACAACCTGAGTATTCATATTAGCCTGATATTACGATAACTGACGATGAACAACGCTTCACTCTCATACAGTTTAGGGGCTACAACGGTGACTGCAAGTGCTATTACACCACCTATCTAGTTTAATACGCCGTTTACATTTAATTTTCACACTCCCATTACATAAGCTTCATCCAACTATGTTTCCAGAAATAACTACTATTTAAGTTAGCCCTGCAAATGTTCCCACAATGATAACACTAATTGTGCGAGAACAATTTTTACCCCAACAAGGCCAGATTAAATTTGTCTATTGAGAAGATTAGTGCCACGCGATGCCTTCTTTTATATCTTGCCCCGTGGTGTAGGGGTAGCATGCCTGCCTCTTACCCGGAGGCCCCGGGTTCGATTCCTGGCCAGGTCAGGGATTTTTACCTGGCCCTGAGGGCTGGTTCGAGGTCCACTCAGCCTACGTGATTAGAATTGAGGAGCTATCTGACGGTGAGATAGCGGCCCCGGTCTAGAAAGCCAAGAATAACCGCCGAGAGGATTCGTTGTGCTGACCACACAATACCTCGTAATCTGCAGGCCTTCGGGCTGAGCAGCGGTCGCTTGGTAGGCCAAGGCCCTTCAAGGGCTGTAGTGCCATGGGGTTTGGTTTGGTTTGGTTTTGGATGCACTACGTTTGCTCCTGCCTCTTGGCACAAGCCGGAGTAAAATATAGCTTCCACCGAAGTCTCAATTCCATTCGTGATTGTCACAGTATGGTAGGAGCTGAGGTAGGAGTGGTGTTGGGTAATGAATGACGTTCGGATCACGACTATACTGAGAGTCAACTCAAGACCTAAGCGATCCCTTTGATGTAGGCCAGACTTCTGGTCAGTGAAGAGGCTTCCGCAGCGGTGTATAGTTCCTAGGTTTGTTGCTTGTTTCTGAAGTCAGGAACTTCCTTCAGTTTGGTGAACTGAGTTGGCCAATTAAAAATTTATGACCTGTAAAAATATGGATAATATTTCACAAGTTGTATGTTATTCGTGTTCGTTACCAACTCTTATCTTTCATACCCATTTGGCTGTGAATAGTTGTTGTTCTCGGTGGTATTTGTAGCAAAATATATAATTATTTAACATGAGCTTGATATCCTACTGCACTTTGTACTTACTATGCTTTATTCGAGTTCATTCCATTTATTTTTATTTGGCATAATTTTTACGACGTGAAGATGGATTCCAGAACAATGTTGGCAATACTGGTTGTAATAGCATGCTCAGTATCCATAATGGCTGTCAGCTGTGAGCAACATGTGTGTGATGCTGTGACGTTTGAATTACCAATGAAATACTTTAAAACTAATAAAAGTAGAGGGAAATTAATTAAGACATCTAAACAAATTGTTCTGAACGTTATGAGATGAGATGAGAATCCACTGTGGACTGTAGAAGAAGTGGTAAACAAACCACGCAGCTGACAGGCGTTCCTACGTACAGTACTTAAAAGAATTCGTATGTTTTCTTGTAGTACTATATCACATATGCTGTCCTGTGGTTATTTATATATGTCGTGAATGTTTCTAATGACACGTCTCCCTAAAGTCGCTGAAAATTTAGTTTTAGTTTTAAGAAAGTGTCTGAATTAGGTATGTAAACAAGCCATCAAGGCCGTAAGGAAAGTGAAACAAAACGCAACTCAACTAAGCTGCATGCCAAATTTACTGTATGTGACAGAAAAAGTTTGTTCGTTTGGCCGTTCGTCAGTAGGCTTATATATCAGCTCAGTACAAACTATGCACTCGCCGTAAGTAAAACAGGAAGGGCCTTAATACGGTGTGGGTATATGATCATTAGTGTACTCGAAATAATAATAAATAAAATAATTTGCACTTTATATTCGTAACTGTCGTCTATCTGCAGAAATGTTTTAACGAGGAGATAATGAGTTCGTTTTTACCTTCCGAATGACGAGACTACAATATTTACAACATTCCTGGAAACACTGTATTTTGCAATTCCACTCACATGTGGGTTTTCAGCTAGTTGAAATGTGAGAAACTGCCACCGACAGTCGTTGCACGAGAGCTGAACCGTATACTTGTGTCGTCATACTTCTGGTTACAAGTCCCCATGTGCCTCACATAAATTGCATTATGAAATAAAAATAAACTTTGCTTCTCTTGCCTCGGTATTCTTCAGTAAGCTGTAGGTTGTAGATAACCAATAAAGGAATAAATAGGTACGATACGTAATCAAAGTACAACGATGTGAAAGGAAGCAATTTATTTTGATGCTACACTATTTGAGAATGAAGTATTTGTCAGATAAGCGCTCGACTTTAATAAGCCAGCTGTGGCGGAGAAGGAGAAGCGGGACGGGGAGGGGAAACAGGGGAAGTGTTTACTCGCGGAAGGATACTTTTCCTCAGCTCTTGAGTTGACTTTCACCATAGTGCGTCTGGATGTTAAGAAATGTGCTACTCATATGGCCGTCGTGTTCCAGGAATACTTTCGAGCCTAGTGAGAAAAGTAACAGCACGCTATTGTAGCCTACTTCGCTCTTCATTATGCTTTATAGCCTCCTCATTATGGCGTTGTCATCGGTTTGATTGCGGTTTTCCTATAACCGCACAACTTTCGGTGGTGCTTTTGAAATGAACATGTCTTACGGCTGGGGTTATCCGAAAAGTTGTGTAACGTTAATGAGACAAAATGTGAGACGGATTGACGTCACAGTAGTCGTTACCGTAGGCCTTGGCCGCCAAAAATCCTGCGGCTACAAGTTCCTTTGACGTAGAATTGTAGACCTCCTTGATACAACATTGAGTTTCATTTTTGAAAGACATATTCATGATCATTAGCTTTTCGTAAAGGGAAACGTTTCTTTTTGAGGACCCAACCAGCCTCCAGGCTGAAGGCTTAAACTGTGTAAAAGGGAGCTATCCCACAAACCTAGAAAAAAAGAGATTTTATGGCAATCAGACACCATCGTTTATCTAGTGTAGAAATGCTTAGTACTTTGGCTATGCTTCTGGTCACCTACAGCTAGTTACAGAAAATCATTTTTTTGCTTGGTGAGCGTTTTAGTAGCAGGAGTAGAAATTCCACATGAGGATGTTGTCCACTTTATAGACTAAATTTGTACCAAACCTACCAACTACTAATTTTATCGTTTAACTTCAGATACAGTATATGGTTTATTTTTCACATTCACTCAATGAGTCATCCTTAGCGCTAGAAACGAATGTTCACCATCCTTTTTATGATAGTTTCAGAGTTCCAACTCTTTAAATTCCAATGAATAGCCCGAAGTTATTGTATAATTGTAGAAAGAATTCATTTAATTATTTTTTTCTCTTAGAGAAAGAAAAGCAAAGCCATATGTGTACAAGTCATAAAAGCCCTTGGAGGAATGTAATGCAAAGGCTTATACTACCCGTAAGTCCAGTACTAGGGGAGATAAAAGTTAGTTCTATGCCTGGTCTCCTTTCACCTAAGCACTTACCATCTTACTCAATTATGATTCAGGCTAAGAGAACCCCGCTGTTATGCGCCTCTCCGGAAGAGGAATTCTAGTTTTTTAAAATATTTCATCTTTCTGACGGCTAATTGAATCCACGTCCTTCTACGTGAGCCAAATACGCCTTTGCCGCATCTGCTAGGTAGCAGCCATTTGATTTGGAAGGGAAAACCTTTTCCAGAATAAGAGAAGCACAAACTTGTGGTCTAAACTGCATTTTTTTTCATTTACAGATAAATAGTATAACATGTATTCGATGAAAGGAACACTTCTTCGGTTTACTCAATATCTGAACACCTATGCCAACAAGAAATATATTCACAGGAATTTTTCTTCATGAACTATATATTATAAAATGATTTAATGCTTCATTGCGATAAATATTCTTTGTTAATGAGAGAAACTGTGGGCAATCATTTAAGTCGAGGTTTATAATGTCCGGAATTGTTACATTTGAGAGAGAAGAAAATGTACTCATTTTGTTATTCAAGGCGTAGAGTTATATTAATGTCCAATTTAGGACATATAAACTTATTTTGCTTATCAAGGCGAGTATTAAGATAGAAATAACTCCACGTAATAGAGAAGATAGGGACACGTTTAGTCATTTAAGGACCGGGCGAGTTGGCCGTGCGGTTAGGGGCGCGCGGCTGTGAGCTTACAACCGGGAGATAGTGGGTTCGAATCCCACTGTCGGCAGCCCTAAGATGGTTTTCCGTGGTTTCCCATTTTCACAGCAGGCAAATGCTGGGGCTGTACCTTAATTAAGGCCACGGCCGCATCCTTCCAACTCCTAGGCCTTTCCTATCCTATGGTCGCCATAAGACCTATCTGTGTCGGAGCGACCTAAAGCAACTAGCAAAAAAGTAGTCATTTATGGAGAGTGGCGGTAAGAACTAATCTATCGGAAATAATGTACCGATTCTATTAAGGCAAATTACTTATAATTTTGGCATATTTAGACTTTTTTGACTTCCATTCTATGAAATGTTTCAGAATTATCTGCATTAGTTTGTCATTTATTTAAAAGTCAATTTTCGAACAGGTACTTGATGTTTACTACGTTACATTACTAACAAGGGATTAATAACCGGGGATTCGCCGATCTTACGTAAATTTTCAGACATGTTAAATGAGCCAAGAATAACACAACGGGGACAAAATATTTCTTTCGAAAATTAACCTGTTCGATCTACAGAACGCGATAAAGTTCGTATGTATGAATTAGCGCGCTCAGGTACGCAGGATTGCGTCGCGTGCTGTGCTCGCTCGTCGAGTGACCGTACCACAGATCTCCTCTTTTATTCCGTCCATAATTGCGTAGCACGTCGTGAAAATGGTGTAGCGGCTTTAAGAGAAATAATTTAACTCCTACACTAATTGTGGGTCAATACAGGCAATAGAATAGGATTATTATGGGGAAAATACAGGTTTCCATCAAGCGGGTAGTGGTAGGACAGTAGGCTATCATATGGAAGAAAGATGTAAAATCATTAAAAATTCATGGCATGTTGTATTAGGAACAGTACCATTTGAAACATCAGGTACAAACTCAAAGTACACTGACTGACAGTGACAATGCAACACCAAGGAGGAGTGGTTCGAAAGGGATGAAAGTTGGGGAGAAAACAGAGACGGCACGGATGAATAATTGATGTTTATTTCAAACCGATATGCAGGTTACACAATGCGCACGGCATCGACTCAGTAGGATGTAGGACCACCGCGAGCGGCGATGCACGCAGAAACACGTCGAGGTACAGAGTCAAGAAGAGTGCGGATGGTGTCCTGAGGGATGGTTCTCCATTCTCTGTCAACCATTTGCCACAGTTGGTCGTCCGTACGAGGCTGGGGCAGAGTTTGCAAACGGCGTCCAATGAGATCCCACACGTGTTCGATTGGTGAGAGATCCGGAGAGTACGCTGGCCACGGAAGCATCTGTACACCTCGTAGAGCCTGTTGGGAGATGCGAGCAGTGTGTGGGCGGGCATTATCCTGCTGAAACAGAGCATTGGGCAGCCCTTGAAGGTACGGGAGTGCCACCGGCCGCAGCACATGCTGCACGTAGCGGTGGGTTTTAACGTGCCTTGAATACGCACTAGAGGTGACGTGGAATCATACGCAATAGCGCCCCAAACCATGATGCCGCGTTGTCTAGCGGTAGGGCGCTCCACAGTTACTGCCGGATTTGACCTTTCTCCACGCCGACGCCACACTCGTCTGCGGTGACTATCACTGACAGAACAGAAGCGTGACTCATCGGAGAACACGACGTTCCGCCATTCCCTCATCCAAGTCGCTCTAGCCCGGCACCATGCCAGGCGTGCACGTCTATGCTGTGGAGTCAATGGTAGTCTTCTGAGCAGACGCCGGGAGTGCAGGCCTCCTTCAACCAATCGACGGGAAATTGTTCTAGTCGATATTGGAACAGCCAGGGTGTCTTGCACATGCTGAAGAATGGCGGTTGACGTGGCGTGCGGGGCTGCCACCGCTTGGCGGCGGATGCGCCGATCCTCGCGTGCTGACGTCACTCGGGCTGCGCCTGGACCCCTCGCACGTGCCACATGTCCCTGCGCCAATCATCTTCGCCACAGGCGCTGCACCGTGGATACATCCCTATGGGTATCGGCTGCGATTTGACGAAGCGACCAACCTGCCTTTCTCAGCCCGATCACCATACCCCTCGTAAAGTCGTCTGTCTGCTGGAAATGCCTCCGTTGACGGCGGCCTGGCATTCTTAGCTATACACGTGTCCTGTGGCACACGACAACACGTTCTACAATGACTGTCGGCTGAGAAATCACGGTACGAAGTGGGCCATTCGCCAACGCCGTGTCCCATTTATCGTTCGCTACGTACGCAGCACAGCGGCGCATTTCACATCATGAGCATACCTCAGTGACGTCAGTCTACCCTGCAATTGGCATAAAGTTCTGACCACTCCTTCTTGGTGTTGCATTTGCTCTGTCAGTCAGTGTAAATACATGTTGTGAAAGGAACTGCTACAGTTTAAAGTAAAAGATATAGGGACTGCCTAGCCGCGACCGTCAAGGCATTCCTTTTTCACACGAAAAGAGTTACGAATAATCGAAGTCTTTGCCTTTCAATATTTCAGTATCTACTTCTCACATAGAATACGGACATTACTTATTCAAAATGCGATTTGCATTTGGGCGAGGAATCTCTAGTTTTTGTGGAGGACAGGAGGGCGAGCAGCGGGCACATCAGTTGACCGAGTACTGTCATCAAATGCGTCTCGCATTACTGACATGACAAAATGGATTTTGGGGATGAATATTGTGTGATCTACAAATTCAAAACCATTAAGGCGAATTCAGAATGAGATGTGTGTTGATTGTTCAGGGATTAGCTACGTTAGAGCGAAGGAAAAACCATTGTATCACCAAGAACTGACCGACTAAATAACTGGGCATTCATAGATTTAGTTAGCTATTACACCTGGTGACAGAGTCGGATGACAGAGAACCGGACGATAGCACACGGTAGTTCCTGGCACGACTGAGTACAATCGCACTTTAAACACGTAATACTTATTTCTTTTTATTTGAGAGCGGCAGAACATCGAGTACTCAGCTCTGTTGACTGCATGTGAGTATTTCTAACTATAGATCATTCCATGTTAAGAAAACAGTGTTGCTCTTATGACAACAGGGTTGCCATATCGAACTGTTCTGCTCAACAGAATCACGGAGAAACGGTGGCACGTGCATTTTTGAAACTCATTATTTAAGTTCAAGATAAAAGGTAGAAGAAAGTAAGCTGAAAATAGTTTTAATGAGCTCAGGAGGACGGGGGTTTAGAGGGGGGCTCATTTCGGCTATACACAGCGTAATGGGAAAAGGGCGGCACATACATTGGTGAAAGTCAAGTTTCTAAGTTACAGATAAAAGGTACAAGAAACTAAGGTAAGATAAGGGTTATTCTGCCCGAAGGCAGGTCCGAACCTCCGCAGAGGTGTTCCTGAGCCGGAGTTTTCGTGCGGTAGGGTGGCCAGTTCCTTTCCGCTCCTCCATTCCCTTACCCCCCACCAACAGTGCGCGGCAGCCCATCCAACTCCTGACCACGCCCAATGTTGCTTAACTTCGGAGATCTCACGGGATCCGGTGTTTTAACACGGCTACGGCCGTTGGCTAAGAAACTAAGGTTAACATTATATTCATGAAATCTAGGGGATTCGGGGGGGGGGGGTTTATAGGGTCTCGTTTTGATCAGTTCGCAGCATAAAGAGAACGGTGCTAGATAAATTTGTGAAACTCTGTTTTTAATTTCAAAATAAAACAGGAATGTAAGCTGCAAATTAAGCACATTTTACTTTTATCTCTTCCTCAGCCTCATCCATAAAGTGAATTAAATAAATCACGATATTAACGTTAAAGAAAGAAATCGCACACGTAGGCTAATTAATCACCTACAAATCACTCATCACAAGACAAGTACGCACTGGTTTAAAGACTAAGAAACATGCGCAACACAAAAATAGACGACTTGTCTAGAACAGTAATAAGCTTCGAGGATTCACAGAGTAACGGATTGCGCGTTACAGGTACCAGAGCGATACAGAAGGATAATGAAGGAAGGCAACAAACCGATGGCTGTTCCCGCCATTGTGCTTCCTCCCTGCGAATGTATTTATAAAACAGAAAAGCTTCAAAAGTTCTTTTAATAACGCACGAGCATCAAATGCCTCATCCTTGTTTTCTTTCTTTTATAATAGATCATAAAATAAATTATAATATTCCTTAATCACGAGGAATTATGGGTGTCTAAGAGGGGGTGTGTTCACTCCTTGTAGTTCCATAAGAGCAATACTGTTTCCTTAACATGGAATGATCTATAATAATTGCTGACTTATAGGAACATTCCATCACTTAAATCTAGAAATTTATGCTGAAAAATGCAGATCTTTTTAAGATATATAGTATATCGACTTGCAGCATTTCACCGAATGATTGAAGCGAAATAAAATAAACTGAAGGAAACACAAAGAAACTCATAAACATCAGTCACTTTACATTAGCAAATCTTCTAGGGTCTTCATTCGGAGAACGACAGCCTTGTTACAATCAGATAATCAAAAGCTAACAATTTCAACTCCCGCATTCTGGCGTATCTCATTTTCCTTGAAGAAGACGCGAGATGAATGTCTGAACTGTCTTGACGAACGACAGATTACAGAGCATTCTGCATGCGGTGTGCTATTTAGGAGGAGATTCCTGCTGTTCCCAGAATTTAGTTACAGCCCACTGTTGATGAGCTTGAAGCTCTATGGGGTACAGATGCAACATAATAACACATATCCCAATAACAGACGCTATTAATTGAAATGTAACTCTTTAACATAACGAACCATACATATATATGTTTAAAATCTTTTACAGTAAAATGCAAGTCATTCAGCTAGTTAATTAATGTATGTTAATTTTACACGAGACCTTTCGTGCATATGAAGATTCATAGCTATTAGTAGCATAATGCAGAAATATAACAATTTGCATTACGACATTACGACATCGACACTCTTTCAAATAACAAAAGTTGAAAAGAAAGTTCGTTATTTACATTCTGAGACAAATATCATCGATGAAGGAACCAAACCTCTTTCTTTCTTTCTTTCTTTCTTTCTTAATCAGTTTACCCTCAAAGGTTGATTTTTCCCTCGAACTCAGCAAGGAATCCCACCTCTACCACCTCAAGGGCAGTGTCCTGACGCATGAGACTTTGGGTCTAGGGATACAACTTGCGTTGAGGACCAGTATCTCACCTGCAAATGCTGAACAGGGTCCTTGTGGGGGCATGGGAAGATCGGAAGGTATAGACAAGTATGAGGGAAGGAGGCAGCCGTGGCCTTAAGTTAGATAACATCCCGGCATTTGCTTGCCTGGAGGAGAAATGGGAAACGACGCACAACCACTTCAAGGATTGCTGTGCTGGGAATCGAACCCTCCTCTACTCAGTTGACCTCCCGAGGCTGAGCGGATCCCGTTCCAGCCCTTATACCCCTTTTAAAATTTCGTGGTAGAGCCGGGAATCGAACCCGGGGCTCCAGGGGTGGATGCTATACACATTAACCACTACACCACCAAGGCGGACCATAATACTCTTCCTATCCATTATGTTCCTTAAGGGTGTCACGCCTTCCAATCACATATGAACACGCAGTCCATCAGAACAATGTTCGTTACGTTCATTTTCTTATGGGATAGTGTACAAGAAAATGAACCTTAAATACAGTACTACTGTAGTAGTGACTAAATGCATCACCCAAACATAAATTCCTACAGTACGGTACGGTAAGGTAAGGTCATTTTCCTTTTCTTCTTCATAAAGGAGCTGACGTAAATGATCCCAGTAACTGGCGTCCAATTACTATATGCTCAGTTATTAGACGAGTCATCAAGAAAGTTCTTGATAAATAGCTTCGGAACTACACTGTGTTTCTAGAGAATCAAATGGGTTTCACCAATACACATGGTACTTACATAAATTCCTCGATTTCGGAAGCCGTTTTACAGCACACTAGGCAAGAAAAGGACGATGCATGCATTATATTCCTGGACGTTCGAAGAGCTTTTGATAACGTCGGACATGCACACGTCAGAGTACACTGGAGTCGGTCGGAGTGCCCGAAAAATTGATGAAGCTGCTAATTGCTCTACAAGACGGAAAAGTAACACAGATACAGACCCGAAAACAGGGAACAAAACCCATCAAAATTAATCGCGGTGTGCATGAAGGCTCCCCTTTGTCATCGGCATTATTTAACATCGCTACCGTCCGGCTCCATGGCTAAATGGTTAGCGTGCTGGCCTTTGGTCACAGGAGCCCCGGGTTCGATTCCCGGCAGGGTCGGGAATTTTAATCATCATTGGTTAATTTCTCTGACACGGGGGCTGGGTGTATGTGTTGTCTTCATCATCATTTCATCCTCATGACGCGCAGGTCGCCTACGGGTGTCAAATCAAAAGACCTGTACCTGGCGAGCCGAACTTGTCCTCCGACACTCCCGGCACTAAAAGCCATACGCCAATTCATTTCAACATCGCTACCAATCATATTGTGGAAGAACTATCTGAAGAATCTTTAGCAGGGAATTATGATTACTCGATTGCAAACGAGCAGCCTTACCTCACTATAATGTGTTTCGCCAACGATACGGTAATATTTGGGAAAAATCTCGAATCTGCTACCGAACTAGCCAGGATCACCATAGAAAGATTTAAGGAACTCGGCCTGGACATCAGCGCTTCAAAATCAGCTTGTGTTTCTATCAAGAAAGGTCAGCTAACGGAGGAGAATATGATCATGAATGACGACGGTCAAAATTAAGTCACAGTGCAACGGAAGTGCTATTCGCTACTTAGGTGTGAACTTCATTAATGAACTTAAACTGTATCCACAAGCCGTACTTGACAAGACGCTAAACAAGATTGGCACCCTTGTTAGCTCACCATTGCTGCAATTCGACCAGAAATTTTCAATTTTAAATAGTTCAATATCACTTACTCTTATTTACGCACTCCAAGTTACTCCTCTAAACAAGATCCCTCAAATTCTATCAGATGCGGATAAAATATTAAAGAGTGGAACTAAATAATTATTACAACTGCCAGCAGACGTTCCGGACCACATGGTGTACACCGAAAGAAGGTATAAAGGTCTCAGTTTGTTTCGCGCCACTTGGGAAGCCAAACTGCAGCATATTAACGTCTGTAATAAATGAACGCTTGCAAGTAACGGCTATATTAATGCAACTAGGAACTTGGAGGAAGAACATATAATTTGTTTGCAAGATCTAGGCATAGAACCAATAACATTAGCATGAAAATACACAAAGAACCCGCACAGTGAAGTAATGATTCTAAAATATCCTTAAAAATAACAAATTTGATCTTTCTTTCTTTCTTTTCTTTCTTTGTCTCTTTCTTTCCATCCTTCCATAACCAGCCTAACACAGGGATGACATGAATCTGGTGGCACTTGAATTCATTTCAAGACATCATATTGTAAAAAATGACCGATTTACGGTGAGTTTTTCGAGTGGTTGGAAATTAAGTTGACAGAATTTCAAGAGAGCTATATCTGGATGAACAAATTCGCCAAACTTGGTGAAAGATTGGGGAAAATCGAGTGTGCTGAATTATGCTGAATACTCTGTCCAGAAGCCCGAGAACTTTATACTTGAAGAATAGAACAGACTCTCACAAAAGTTTAGAGCCATTAAGAAACTTGCCACTGCTTACTTTGTTGCGGTCAACACACAGCTCTGAGCAGATATTTTCAGCAGTGAACTTTGTGAAGTCAGCTGTTAGAAAGCGTCTTTATACAGACTTAAGTTCATGTTCCGTGTTACTGAAGACAATATGTTATCAAAATAACGTCGACATGGCCAGTAAGATTCAGCAATAAGTATGACACTAAATATAACCTAAGTAAGTAAGTAAGTAAGTAAGTAAGTAAGTAGCTCAAATCCTCGTATTTCTCGAGATGATGCAGCTTATTTAAGGCACACCGTCAATGGAAGAGAGCTGCATGTACCCGTTTAACTACTTACAAGCTATCCTGTCTTTCTTAAATCTCTGGCAGTACGAGGAATCAAATCCAGGTCTCCGACGATGGCAGCTGATAGTGCTAACCGCTATACGCTACGGAGGCAAATAATATTTCTGATAAAACTCATTGGCAAAATACCTTTTAAGTTTGCAATATATCTACCATTCTTTTTAATAAAGAAGTTTGTTACATAATGTATGGGATTATATTCTTACCAATTATTATTTTTCATTATTTCCTATTTTTGAATTGCAAATTTTGTGTGACTTATTTTACAAAATAAAATAATGGAACATTTATTCCAATCTACTGTATTTGTGTGTGATGCAATCTAATATCTATATAAAATATTATAAAGTATAATTTGAAGTTGACAGTCAACCGAGGGATTTCACGAAATATTTTGAAGGAAAGTAACAGGCAGGACAGACACAAACTTACATTATGACTTCTAGGTCTGCACTCCATTCCTTCCCCTTCAAGAAGCCAAAGAAAGAAAACGATGGCAGAAAGCGTATTTTCGTTTTAACACCACAAGGGAGACGAAGACAAATCGACGAGTATTGTAGTGACACAGGCAATACCTGGTCCCAGCGACGAGATGAAGCCATCCAATGGACAGAGGAAACAAAACAAAAGATTATCAACATCCCTGGAGTTTTATTCGGCTGATAGCATATCCACGCTCGTAGGCCATACACAATAACAAGGCGACGACGACGTCTGAAATGATCAACCACAAGCGAGCATCGCTATGGTGACAAAACTTGAAGGGCTTCTCGAGAACATAGATGGCATTTCTTCTTTTTGCCTCTGCAATGAATCCGTGAACTGTCTTCGGAAAACTAATCATGTAACTTACAGGCAGTGGAAATACCAAAAATAAAAGTAAAATTTAACCAAGCGATAAGAAATATTACCCAAAACAATTTATACCCTTTAAGGACATACATTTTCTTTTTAGTTCCTTAACATAACTGGTTTGTATGCAAAGACAGTTTAATTTGCCCTCTTATCTTTAACATTCGTGTCTATATTAATCTTCAGAGTGAGACAATACAACTATTTTGTATCCTTTGTAGGCTGACGTTCTCAATGCATCATGTTCAAGTTTTACAATCATCATTACTTTTCCTTACAGTATATATCAAGTGAGCCTGCAAACCCTTATAATTTTGGAAGATATGTTATTCAGCAATAAGCGTCTCTCCTCATGGTCGATATTCCTATGCTTGCGTCCCGTATGGTAATAAGCACACTGGACACTATCACCTATAACAAAATCGGAAAACGAACTTTCCACAATATTTTTTTCAGTCAGTTGTACATTAATCTAACAAAGAGTGGAGTTTTAGGTCGTGCCAACTAATTGCGTATAGCAAAACCAGGATACAGTGGCATGATACAATTATGAAACACAGCGAAAGAGAGGAGAATTGCACGCTATCCAGGTGTCCTTAATACTAGCACCTATATTCCGTAGCTGAGTGGGAAGATTATTGAAGCACTTGTCAGACGGTAATAGGCTCAGCGATCCTACACTGCAAAAGTATTGTTACGTGTACATGGAGCTTCAGTTTTCAAAAATAGGCCAGTTCTTTCCACATTTGACCGGTAAAACACTGGTATGTTACTTAAGTTCGCAGTAGGGTGTTGGAAATCTCTACATAGGCCGATGTACTTTCAACGCGCTCGGCGAACCACAGCCTAACCAACATATAGGCTATTTGCTTCATGGGAATAAAGCATGTGTCTTTGATATACTCACTCCTTGTTTTTCAACTCCACGTTTACGTTCTGCTTGTTGTTAGCAGTGAGAACAAATAAACATAAAGTATATATATTGCTGCGTGCTTGACTGCGATTTTTCTTTAGCGGCCTGTGTATCAAACTCGACATTCAGATTTTCTGCCGTCTATGAGAGAAGCGGACCTTCCCTACGGCACAGTTAATTCTGACAAGTGGAGGCGGAGTGTAACAGCAGAAGTCTTTAACATGCCAACAATTGTAACATAGAGAGACAAGATTTTGCTTCATGACTGCTCGACAGTACGCTGGTAGAGAAATCAACCAAGTGTTGTACATCTTATATTCCACCCTAGAAAATTATTCGTTCCAGAGGATGCAAGAGAAAAAATTAGAAGCAGCTTGTGGAATTCTCATCATTCATCATCTAATATTCACCAACTGGCAGTCTGAGTTCAATGGTCCAGAAATTTAAGGCAGTCATTCAGAAACGTTTCGACGATAAAAGCGCAATAACCAGTATAATTCACCATATCAATTGTCAAATTTCGTGAGGTGCAAAGTCAAACAGTGAAGCTGACCTAAATTTGCGATAAAATACTATTTACGGATGATTATGTGAAGTAAATATTTTAAATTATTTTAAATACAAATTGGCTGACAAACCGAAATTTCTTACATTACTTCTAGCAATATATTTCGAATCTTAAAACATTGTTTCCCACTCTTCATCACTGCCGTGTGTACGCTAACAAACGAACATCTTTCCGCAAATTCCGCCATTCATACTCGAACATTTGTTCGAAAAAATAAATTAGGATATTTTTTAATGTCGTGCAAATTATCCTAAGTGTAGTTTGGGTAGGGAGATTTCGGAAAGAATCTTGCATAAAATAGATGCGATGCTCGCTTCTATCTAATCGCACCCCGTCTTCACGGACGGGGCGAGCAAGTTTCTTTCTAGGGCCGTAATCTGTGGGTTAGAGTTGGAGATTATGAATGATTCATGCTGTAAAGCTGGTGGGCTTAGTGTGGCAAGCCAAATAATGAATAAATCTGGGTGCGAAGCCGCGAATTGACAGGAATGAATAATGTGCAGGTTAGTAGGTAGATGGCAGCAATCAATACATGACAGCCTCTTTAGCACCCCCCCCCCCCCCCCCGTTTCGCGAATCACAAGCTGTTATCAACCACCACAATTCTTCAAAGTTATTGGTTGAAAAACATGTTTGTTAATCGTTTATTTATGTAAAAAATAAAATCGTTGAAGTTGCGTGCCAGTACATTCCGTGAACTGAAATTTCCATAGCCTGTCGAACTAAAAATACGTATTTCGTATGTGTTAGAATCTGTTGTATCCTGTGTACAGATTATCAAATTTAGGTACAGACTCTTAGGAAGAAACTGAGAAATCTATAGTTTGAAACATGGAAAAAGCTACCAGACCGTGGAAAAGGTGTCTCGCATTTTTCAGAATGGTCACAATCAACACCTGGATTACAACGAAGAGAGGACGTTCAACTTCCCAATGGACTAATGCCATTAAAATGAACTGTAATGTGATAGTAGTCCGAAGCGCTCCCGGTAGAAGCCAAGAAAACCGTTGCCGAGACTGCAACGAGATTTTGAAAAATGTCAGGCACCATAGGGTCAGGAGAAATACTGCATAACTTCTATAAAAAAAAAAAAAGATGGCAAATTTGAAGTCTTGGAAGAAGTGCACTGTATCTCTAGCGATGGATCCAGTAAACGTGCAGACATATCGCGACTGATAGGAAGAGAAAAGTCGGCGTTGTTATTGACCCAACAATAAGTTTTGAGAGTAACAGTTCACATGCCAAAGAAGTTGATTCTGAAAAGAAGAGACACTACGAACCCTGTTTTAAGTATTTTGAAGAAAAGTATCACATACCCGCCAGCTACTGGGAGGAACTCACAAAATTTTAAGTTAATTTCTTGCTCCGTTTTGGTATTCCTGTTTCGTTTTTAAAAGATATTTGTTTAGATGTATTACGTAATTCATTGTCAATCGTATATCACCATTTATAGGGTGTATGTAAAGAAAAACAAAGTTGTCCTGATCGGGGATAGCTGTACAATAGGAGAATTTAAAAATTTAAAAATACGTAAGTTCATTTTATCCAAAGATAAATGGTGCGAAAATTGTGGATTTTCTCTCTTCTCTCTCTTTAAAGTATGGGTATTCTTTTTCGATGACACTTTATTTTATTAACGTATATCTCTAAATTTCCAGGGAAACCGTGTATTATTATTATTATTATTATTATTATTATTGTTATTATTATTATTATTATTATTATTATTATTATTATTATTATTATTATTATTATTATTATTATTATTATTATTATTATTATTATTATTATATAATTCGCTGGGGCCATCAAGGACCACGTTAAGTCTTGTTGCATTTGACACTGAACTTGGCCTTCTTTAGAGCCCAAATTTCCCTCATTCTTTGTGAGTGGGCCTGCTTACGCTCCTCTGTCCAAGTGGCACCGTGTCTTCTCTTCGGTTGCTCGTCTCGGTTTAGCCCGTTCGTCAATATTTTCTTGCGGAAGAGATCTCTGTTAATGGCGTCTTCAGCTGAGATATGTAGCATTTGCAGGTCTTCTTTGGTATTTCTAAACCAGGGAATTGTGGTTTTGGGGTTTGAATCAAAACAGTGAAAGATTCCTTTAATTAACTTTCTTCCGTCCATTCTTTTCAGATGACCGTAAAATCCTGCCCGTCTTTTTCTGATTGTGTCGGTAATTTTCTCTATTTTGCTGTAGACTTCCTTGTTGGATCTCTTTTGATGGACTCCATTTCTGTACTTTGATCCCAAGATTCATCTCACAATTTTGCGTTCTCTTTTCTCCAGTTCTTCAAGGAGTCCTTTGTTGGCATTTAGAGACAGGGTTTCGGCTGCATATAGAAATACTGGCTTCAGAACTGTTTCATAGTGACGTATCTTGGTGTTTTGGGAAAGGCATTTTTTGTTGAAGATTGTGCGGGATGTTTGGTAGGCTATTTCCAGTTTGCGTACTCGCTCCTGAAGTGCTTCTTTGTCCAGTCCATTTTTCATGATGATCTCACCCAGGTATTTGAATTTGTCTACTCGGGTGATGTCCCCGTATTTTGTATGGAGTTTTGGTGGAGCCTCTTTGATGTTAGTCATTACTTCTGTTTTCTCAAACGATATCTGCAAACCAGTTTGTTCGGCAATTTCCTTTAAAATTTCAACTTGAGCTCTAGCGGTTTCTATGTCGTTTGAGAGAACAGCAATATCATCGGCAAATGCTAAGCAGTCTGCTGCGATCCCCTTAGATTTGGTTCCTATTCTCAATGGACTGTAGTTGGTTTCCTGTAATCTCAGCCGCCAGGTTCTGATGATCTTTTCAAGAACACAGTTGAAGAGTATCGGGGATAGCCCATCACCTTGTCGGACTCCTGTTTTGATGTCAAAGGAATGCGAGAGACATCCGTGGAACTTCACCTTGGATTTTGTATCGGTCAGAGTGGCTCTAATTAATGACAGCAGTTTCAAATCAACTCCAAATTCATTTAAGATGTTTAGCAGGACATCCCGGTCAATGGAGTCGTACGCTTTCTTAAAGTCCACAAAGACAGACACATACTGCTTGGACCTTAGTGTACAATATCTGATGATCGTTTTGAGATTTTGGATCTGTTCAGCTGTTGAGCGACCTTTTCTGAACCCTCCTTGGTATTCACCTATTTGATGTTCGACTTGTGCTTCCAAACGCTCCAGGATGGCAAGTGATAGAATTTTGTAAGTCACGGGTAGCAAAGATATTCCTCTGTAGTTGTTGATGTTCTTCATGCTGCCTTTTTTGTGTAATGGATGGATCAAAGCTATTTTCCAATCTTCGAGTAGGGTCTCCTTGTTCCAAATTTCTTCTATTTGCTTTTCCAAGATATCAAGTGATTCCTCTGGGGCATATTTCCATAGTTCTGCTACTACTGAGTCTTCACCCAGCGCTTTGTTATTTTTGAGACGGGCGCTTGATTTCATCTCTGCCGGGTAGTCTGGAATCTGGGTACCTGAGTAAGGGTTCCTTGGTTTCAATGGGGCTTTGCGGTTTAGAGCAATTTAGTAAATTCTTGAAGTAGTCTGCCAGAATGCTGCAATATTCTTCATTTGACGTCGCCAGTGAGCCGTCTTTTCGCTCAAAGCATAGAGATGGTGGTTTATAGCCAGTGAGTTTGCGTTTGAAGGCTCTGTAGTACTCTCTGCTTTCATTCTTCCTAAAGTTTTGTTCTGTCTTTTCAATGAGAGATTTTTCGTATTTACGTTTCTCAGTTCTGAACACCCTAGCTGCTTGGGCACGTTGGGTTTTGTAGGTTTCCCAATCATTTTCTGATTTCGTAGAGTAATACTGTTTCCACGCATTGAGTCTTTCTTGGAGGACTGATTCGCAGGTACCATTCCACCAGGCATGCTTTTTGCTTCTCTTGATTTCTGCAACGTCTTTGGCGGCCTCAACAATGAGACTTTTGGCGTTGTTAAAGTCACAGTCATTTGGTCTAGCCTTCTCCTGGAACTCCTCGGCCCTTTGCCGAAGTTTATCTTTGTCGAAGCGTGTGATCTGTTTGGTTGTCTTCCTTGTGTTTGCGGGAATTGGTTTGAATTTGATAAGAGACATATAATGATCTGAGGCCACATTGATGCCTATCTTTACCTTGACATTCATAATCTCGGGGCTGTTTCTCCTGGAGATTGCAACATGATCAATTTGGAACTCTCCGAGAACTTGGGGGGGAGAACGCCAAGTCATTTGCTTTCTGGGTAGATGGCGAAAGTGGGTCGACATGACCTGCAGGTTGTGATTTTCGCAAATGGACACCAGTCTTTTGCCGTTGGGATTGGTTCTTTTGTGAGCAGGGTAATTTCCTATAACTTTCTTGTACTTCCGTTCACGACCTAGTAGGGCATTGAAGTCACCCAAAAGAAGCTTGACATGGTGTTTGGGGATTTTGTTTAATTTTTCATCCAGTAGGTCCCAGAAATTATCAACTTCGTCTGGATCAGACTTGTTCTTATCGTTTGTAGGAGTATGTGCGTTAACTAGGGCGTAGGTTTTGTTCGCGCATTTAATTGTGAGTATAGACAATCTGTCATTCACAGGTTCGAAATTTACAACCGATTTAAGGATCTTGGTTCTAACAGCAAACGCGGTTCCAAGCATCACAGCTCCATTGAGGATTCCTCTTTGCGCTTTGCTCTTGAAAAATCGGTAGCCTTCGGATTCAAAAATCTCTTCATCTGGGTAGCTTGTTTCCTGTAGGGCCATTATGGATATCTGATTTTCGTGAAGAGCTTTGGTGAGGGTTTTCAGCTTGCCAGTTTGTGTAAGTGAATTTATGTTGAAAGTTGCTAGAAAGGTTTTAGATTTTGGCCTGAGTTTTTGACTCTTCGGGGTACACCGAGAGGCTCCGACTCGTCTCTTGCATGATGTCGAGTCTCCCCCAGAATCCGAACGAGACTCGTGCGCCGTGCCGTTCACGACGAGGGATTTATCCGAAGATTTACCCCCTGGGGTATGTTTCTTGAAATGTTGTGCCATCATGCTTTTTGACTTGACTTTGCTTTGGACGGGTACCCATCCTTTTACAACTAGGGTTGTTAGCCCTAGAGGTTGCCTCAAGATGTTTTCTGGCTTCTGGTCATTTACCAGTCTTCGCCGTAACCCTGGCAAGGGACCAGGTTTTTTCACGGTGGTATTTTATTTCCCTACTACCCTCTGACTCTGCTGGTGGCAGAGCCAGCGAGCTTCCCCAATTCCAGTGGGACGCGTCCGATGGAGGTAACCGGTATATCCCCACACGGGTATTATTATTATTATTATTATTATTATTATTATTATTATTATTATTATTATTATTAGTCTGTGCATGTGAATGTAATCTCTGCTGTCATTCGGCATATTTTCCTCAGAGGAATACGTAAACATACTCCTAATTTATGGGGAAGCAAGCCAAAATATGTGAAAGCAGTACGTCTGTAGCAGGAACGGTATCCCGAGAGGCGACACTCGGCTTCTATGGCATTCCGCCGTGTTGAAAGACGCTTAAGGACAGCAGGAGTGATTTCCAAACAGCCACCAGTCCGCGAAAGGCCCGTTATATCGGGTGAAATAGAAGCGGCCGTTCTGGAGGCACCTCGTATTAATCCACTTATCAGTGCAAGGACGATTGCGCACAACAGGCGAACACGAGCCAGCCGTCCGTCTGGCGAATTCTGCATGAACGTAAATTTCACCCATACCATTTGAGCTACACCTAAAGCTCCATGGGCGGCATTTGGAAGCTCGAATGGAGTTCTGTCGGTGGCTATTAGGCAGGCTAGACAATGATGCAGCATCCGCATCTCACACCTTGTTCTCGGATGAATCGCGCTTCCACAATAATGGTAACGTTAAACGGCACAACATACACTATTGGAGTCCGGACAATCCTCACTGGGTGCGACAGACGGTCCATCAAGTATGATGGGGAGTGAATGTGTGGTGTGGAATCTTGGGGGATTGCCTGACTGGATCTTATTTCTTGGACGCCACGTTTCACTTTACCCGTTCGTAACCATCTAAACGAGGAACTGCCAGGGAAATGGATAGGACGAGGAGACCCTGTTTCTTGGCCCACCAGGTCGCCGGATTTAACGCCGTTGGACTTCTTCTTGTGGGGGAGCAATTACACCTGGCATGTTTCAGCGCGCAAGACGATCTATTGGACACCGAGCCCGACTGTGCATAAACCAAAACCGTCACCACATCGAGTATTTGCTGCGATAAAACATTGTCAGAGCAGCTGTGTTCTTATTATTTCCTGTCCGTATGTGTCCGGCCTGCTAACTAATCGGCCCTTCTTAGGGCCACAAACACATTCATTCACACACAATTTGCATGAAAGTGGATATTTAACTTGCATTATGTGTGGTACGTATTAAACAAACATATTAAAAATATGTAATCTTCGACCGGACTCGAAACTCCCACCCCACATGTAAGCCCTCTTCGCCGCACCTTTACCAACTACGCCACGGTTTCGTACGACACACTGTGCAGTTTAGAGCATGTATTAGGTTTACTGCGGTCACAATATCAATTTAGTATTTCGTCGGCGTGTCAGGTTCATCTGATCTACAAGGCACACGCATGCCTTCCAGTGTTTAATACGCGTATAATATTACGGCATCCAATCACGGTTAGGCGGTAAATACCGAGATATCCGGTTGTGTTGTCTGAACATATCGGCAGGGCAGATGTTTTCAGAACGGAATTAATATTGCGGGTTGCATAAAACTACATTGGAAGGAGCGGCTGAATCATGCGGTATAAAAGTTTTAAATTCGTAGGGAATTAATTTGTAATTTACGGTGCGCCATGTATGTACAATGATGATTGATGCTTGTTGTTTAAAGGGGCCTAACATCTAGGTCATCGGCCCCTAATGATACGAAATGAGACGAAATGAAATGACAAATTAAAAACCCAAAATCCTCCACTGACCACAATTCAGAACGTGAGGACGAAGAATGAATGGATGGACGGATATGAATTTGAAACGATCAGTGGAACAGACCCAAAGTGCCTCACATGCACAGAAGCTAGCGTAAAACAATAGTATACTGACCAAGGGATTGATTCTATACCACGATACTGAATCGATGATGCTTGTAGTCGAAAGGAGTCCAAAATCCAAGTCATCGGCCCCTCATAATGGGACTTATCGCTAGAAAAGTAGAACATGGTATTCGTCATGTTGCGGTACTAATCAAGAGTAGCGTAGACTCGCGATATTCCACACATTGTGGTACTACTCACAGGTAATGAAATTCGCACATGGATTACAGACCTGTTGTGTTTCCATATTGCGGCGTCATTGACAGGCAACGCAAACCTATGGTGTTGATCACCTAAGTGAACTAACCACATGGACTCGTACTATCCCGTGGTGTTCTTCATATAGTGGGTACTAATCATAGGCAAGCCAGAATCATGGGTTCCGCCATCCCATGGTGTCACTCATATAGTGCTACTAATCACAGGTACGGTACTGTAAAAGCCGTCGCGCTCTCGTTTGCTACTAATCACAAACCTATTTGGTACCCAACATAGTGGTACTACGCGCAAGTAAAAACGAACTATGGTGTTCCCTACATGGTGGTACTAATCACAAGTAGTATCATGGTTCTAATATAATCATCCCTTAGTTGCCCCTATGAGTAAAGGAGTGGAATCGGAGGTAAGGCTTTTTGCGGATGATGTTATTCTCTATAGAGTGATAAATAAGTTACAAGATTGTGAACAACTGCAACGTGACCTCAAAAATGATGTGAGATGGACAGCAGGCAATGGTATGTTGATAAACGGGGCTAAAAGTCAGGTTGTGAGTTTCACAAACTGCGTTGATGGGGTGAAAGTTCCTTTTGGGGATCATTGTAAGTATCTAGGTGTTAATATAAGGAAAGATCTTCACTGGGGTAATCACATAAATGGGATTGTAAATAAAGGGTACCGACCTCTGCACAAGGTTATGAGGGTGTTTAGGGGTTGTAGTAAGGATGTAAAGGAGAGTGCATATAAGTCTCTGGTAAGACACCAACTAGAGTATGGTTCCAGTGTATGGGACCCTCACCAGGATTACCTGATTCAAGAACTGGAAAAAATCCAAAGAAAAGCAGCTCGATTTGTTCTGGGTGATTTCCGACAAAAGAGTAGCGGTACAAAAATGTTGCAATGTTTGGGTTGGGAAGAATTGAGAGAAAGAATAAGAGCTGCTCGACTAAGTGGTATGTTCCGAGCTGTCAGCGGAGAGATGGCGTGGAATGACATTAGTAGACGAATAGGTTTGAATGGCGTTTATAAAAGTAGGAAGGATCACAATATGAAGATAAAGTTGGAATTCAAGAGGACAAACTGGGGCAAATATTCATTTATAGGAAGGGGAGTTAGGGATTGGAATAACTTACCAAGGGAGATGTTCAATAAATTTCCAATTTCTTTGAAATCATTTCAGAAAAGGCTAGGAAAGCAACAGATAGGGAATCTGCCACCTGGGCGACTACCCTAAATGCAGATCAGTATTGATTGATTGATACCGTGGGTGTATTCTTCGTCTGCGTCCCCCACCCACTTTATATTCCTCAAGTTCGCCGGCAAGCCGGTTAGGACCCCCTTTCCACCACCTGGGACGCGCCAGGTGCGAGTATCACCTCTCCCCTGCTACGCCAGCGTAGTAGGTTCGTGGACGTAGGCCTATGTACAATGCTAGGTATGGCCTGTTTTACGGATAGTATGGAGACTTGGACGTTGAATACTTCTATATATATAAAAACAAGTCGGGCTGGAGCGATATATATATAAATATTTAAAAATGAAAAAAGACGTGAATTAATGAGGCACTTCCAGAAATATCAGAAATTTGAAACTTGGTACGGGGGAAACTGATGACCCCATCATCCCTAGAAAAATAGGAAATTATCCAAATTCCCTGAAGGGGGCACGCTGGGGGGCTCAAATTTTGGGCTCAGCATAAGAACACAGTCGTATAGTATATCCAAAACGATAACCTATAGGTTTCGTGGGCTTAAAAATTTTCGGGAATTTCCTCATTTTTATCCCCTATCCCCCCAAATCAAGATGGCGGCACAACCTGCCAGACGAGGTAGACAATTGAAATTTGGTGAAATTACAGCGTTTGGTCCCTAACCGACGGGAAAATTCCAAGATGTTCAAATTTTTCACTTTTTACCCCCAAAGATATCGAAATATGGAGGCAATTTTAATGACTGTGCAGACATTCCTTTTGAGCTATTTTTTGGCTAAACGGTAAGTCGTATCACAAAACGGATGGCACAATGTCGCTTCAATTCGGAGTGATCTACAACTTTGGTCCTGTGACATTTTGTCGTATCTCTCTCCCTTATACGTTAAATTTGGCCGTATTTCTGGATTGTTCGTAAATTTGGTGATTTTTACAAGTATATTTCATTGTTTGACACACTTATAAGAATGATAGGATCATCGCGTTAGGTGCGCACATTGGCACGATTAAGGGACATATGTGTACCTAATTTCATGATTCTAGCGTATACATAAGTAGGCAAAAAGTAATGTAAAATGTTAAAAATGCGCCCAAATTTCACCCTATTCAAAACTTGAACTCAATTTACCCCCTTAATATGGGAGATACGAGGATATGGTTTAGAAACAAACATGTAGAGCGATAAATGAGGCCTCTGATGGCGCAAACCGTTTCTTAATATCATAAACCGTTTAGGAGATATGAATCTCGAAGTAGAAGTCTGCACTTTTCAACGTGCTAATGCTTATCCGTCATCTATATATATAAAAGCAAGTCGGGCTGGAGCGATGTATATATAAATATTTAAAAATGAAAAAAGACGTGAATTAATAAGGCACTTCCAGAAATCTCAGAAATTTGAAACTTGGTACGGGGGAAACTGATGACCCCAGGATCCCTAGAAAAATAGGAAATTCTCAAAATTTCCTGAAGGGGGCACGCTGGAGGGGCTCAAATTTTTTGCTCGTCATAAGAACACAGTCGTATAGTATATCCAAAACGATAACCTATAGGTTTCGTGGGCTTAAAAATTTTCGGGATCAATAATATAAAGAATTAAAATTTTAGAGATATGGGTACACCGTCCCAGTACTGTAAACGGAAATTACTTTTAGAGGAGACTGCTAAAATCACTTAGCATTATGTCAAAGGAGGCTCCACATGGGCTCGTATTGTATTTCTTTTGCAGTGTTTAATATATTTATTACACCTACGTAAACTAGCCAACATGTTCATCCTAAAAATCGCCTTCAGTAAATTTAAAATGGCCGAAATGTTTTATTGGCAATAATTAAATCTCTTATTTTAGTGGCTTGATGAACTTTTGAACATGGCAACGCAAGGTATTTTCAATTCAAAGCTAAAGAAATTATTTAGAAGGGTTCGATTTAGCCACAAATTATATCACTGGCTACAGTGATAAGTTAATTCCTCCTCGAGCAACCTGAAAACACTAAGCCTTTGCAATTCTGGAATAAGCAAATCATTGAATTGGAATTCTTGATGTACAACACCAGAATGTGAACGAACCTATTCGAGGGTAAGCCACGAACGTTCGAAATTATTTGACCACATAACAGCAAATGATAAGGCGGCCGTCCCTAGTTTTCAATAAAAGCAAACAAAGAACACGTGTTTCACGAAAGAGAATAAAATACAATATTTTGAAATCAAAATAGTACTGAATTTTAGAAACTTCATTCTGTTCCGAATTGAACTGGGATTACAGTAAAATGGTTAAAAGTCCACCTTTTCAATACAATGAATATTTATTGATGTGAGTATATATCACATAACGTTTAAACAAGATTGGTACTAGTTTCGACGCTCATTGCGCGTCATCATGTGTTATATACTCACATCAATAAATATTCATTGTAATGAAAAGGTGGACCTTTAACCATTTTCATCAAAATAGTTTTAAATAGTTTTAAATTCTATGCATTTTTGTCAGTACGTTAATCACGTGCTTTTATTAATGCTGGCACAGCATACCGGTCCATCTCAACTACAATACTGCACAGTCCCTTACTGAACGTTCCTTGGACGGATCGAGTACAGAATGATGACGTCTATACAATTAAACTCAGGAAAACATCTTATTTCGGTCATATCGAGCCGAATCTCAAACATAAAATTCATCAACTATTCTTCACAGCACATTAGTTAGCAAAAATGGATCAAAAACATCAAGGAGTGACGTCAGCGAGAACAACTGGTGAGCTCTCCTATTTATAGCCTCTAACTGAATTAAATTTTGACGTGATAATCAATATCAAGAAGTGGAAGAAGAAGAAGAAAACAAGCATTTCTGTTGCTATAAGCAAGGCTGATTTGTATGCACAGCCGTCCTACATGGCACTGATTTCCTTGAGTCACTTCCGTAGATGGGAGTGGTAGAATACATCTGCGGTATCCCCTGCCTGTCTGAAAAGGCAACTGAAAGGGGACCGAGGGGGTTTGATCTTGGGAGCATAAGTTGGCGACCTCGGGTCCCCTAGCTGAGCCTGGCATTGCTTCCAAATAACTGTGTCAGGCTCCTCATTTTCAACTGTCTTATCCGACCCACCATGGTTGCCTTTTGTTCTTTTCCGACCCCGATATTATTAGGTTCTCAATGCCTAGGAGGTCTTTCATTTTCACTCCCTTTGTGCCCCTTCCCATACTTTTGCCGATACCTTAATTCTTCTTTTCCTTCTGATTATTGTTTTGCCCAATTGTACTTCCTCTTAAAACAATAACCACTACTACCACGACTCTCCTCGAGTCGATTAACAGCATTCTCTAATCAGGTCCGAGATATGGTACTTTAAACACTGGAGATATTCGAACCTATTCGTACTTATTTTTTGTCACGTAATGGCGTCACTCACAGACCATCGCGTTTTTGTGCGACATATTTACCTGTAATGCAAAAAATTAATATACCGTAATTAAGCTCTCTATGGACTTTCATTCAATAGCAGTGCATAATTGACTTTGGCTAATATTACTCATTAAAGCGAAATTTCAGAACTGCGCTTGCGATTTTGGTAGTTTATTTTGACAAATTGGTTTTTTAATGCCATTTTAAGCCTCAACATCATATCAGTTTATGGAAATAACGAAACTCCGTAATTTGGTTTGACGTCAAATATGTACATCCACCTGGACGACCAGATAAGCGCTGGACAGATGAGGTAAAAGAGGAGATGAGGGCCGTTGGTTTGAGGCCAAATGACGTCCACGACCGTGCAATACGGTGCTTAAAGACTCGAAGAACGGACCCTGAACGCTAATAATAAGAATAACAAGAAGCATTATTACATCTCTTTTCCTGGTTTGTCAGCAACGAATACATGCATTTCAAGCTATGTACCTACACAGGAACTTATTATCGGATGACAGGGGGAAAATATTTTTAGTTTATTAACTGTGATTTACATAAATCAGAAGAAACAGTGGCAGCCGATTCACCCGATATGTCTCGTGAACTCTATTTAGATATTTGTGTGTCTATAGCTATTTTAAAGTACATTATATTTGCTTAAATATGCGTAATCCACGCACGGTGAGCAAACACGTGATTTGATATTTAAAACTTTACAAATAAGCAGAAAGACCGGTAAAATATGTCTGAACACTCCTACAGGTATTTAATTGTTTCCCTGGAGCAATAATATGCGTCATCCAAATGACGTTGTGCGATCTGCCTACACGCAGAGTACGCCGCCAAAAATGTGTAACATAGCAACTAAGTTAAGAATGTTTAACTGTCCTCCGGAAAACTTCTACCCAGACATTGCATTACTCAGGAACACTGCCTCTAGTCCACCAGAGTTAAACTATATAGCGACATCGTATATAAACCAGAGAGAAACATTTTCAATATTGTGTTCATTTCATTAAGTTATGATTGTCAGAACTACGCTGCCTCTTTTTAATTCCAGCTAAGCACAATTCTCGTTTGAACCAATAGTCGTCCTCGTTACATTACTCATGCCATAATTGACTTAAACATGCAGACGGAAATGTATATAATATTCACTATGACAATGAAAGTGATGTGAACACCTTACATGGTTATTTAAAAAAAACGCCAACATCGGTGACTGATGGATATGTACTCTATGTTACTAAAGCCTTACAGCCAGATATGTCACTACTGAAGCAGTTTTTCCCAACATACCAAGAGCAAGAAATCATGCTTCAGGATTTCCAACTTCATATTACACAAGGGTGAAACGAACTGACAGCCATAACATAATTTTTATTTACTTGTTCGAAATATAGTAGAGTTCCATAAAGACTTTTGCTAAACTACACTCGGAAATCACATCATTTCGCGAACAAAGTTGTTTTGTTGATTTCAACTTGTAGATTGAGGCACTTGATTCGTATAAGAGCGGTTTATACAAGAGTTGATCATGAAATTTCTAATTTCGTTTACATTCGCTCTCGTGAAAGTAGCCTACCAAACGACGTGTGATGTATGACGGGAGAGAGCGTTCCAGACGAGCAACTCCTATGACGAGAAGCGTAAAAAAAGATACTGTTTGAGAAAAGAAGAAGCCCACGGGACATGTGATAAATAAAGGATATTTAGCGTAAACAAGTATTTGATGATGTCCTTATATACAGTAGTTCTGAATAAAAACATGTCGTGTAATATACTAGGAAACGAGAATTTCAAAGAATAAGCAACATATAAGAAAACTAAACGTTGTGTACAAAACACTAAATTCGAACAGGTAAGTCTCATTCAAAAGCTTGGATACAGATTTACTCCACGATTTAAGTATAATGATAGTGATATAATAATGAACAAATAATGCTGAATGAGTGAACATTCCATTGTGATCTAAAACATATTTCAAGAAAGAAGTTGGTCTGCAGATTGACCTATTCTTACGACGTTCGAAACTGAGATCGATGCTCCTACAGCGACGGGAAGCATATTAAGGGTTTCTGGCTCATAACTTGTAAAACATATACATAGCAACAACGAGAATTATTCCATGTACGTCTTAAATGATTCGAAAAATATCAGGAAGATTTGGTGGTTGGCTACTTGCTACTCCCGAACGTACTGATGGGATAAAGACTGGCAATTCAGTACCAGCAACTTTTAATAGCAATGATTTCCACAAAACTAGTTCACATACAATACTCGTAACTATGCAATCTGTCACGGAATATAATGCAAGAAGTACTGGTAATAAAACTAATCCCGCACAGTGTTGACAATATCCAGCAGTACTTCAAACACAAAGCTATTCACAATGCGAAACCGATCGTACTGGATGTAATATGCCATACCACTACTGACTGATAGAACGATAACTGCTAACGAACCAGCCAGAGTTCCATAAATTCTACTCCAAAAATACAGGTTATGCACACTTCAATTCATAACATCAAGAACAGATGGTGGAAGCAAATTTGAGTAATACCACTCAACATTAACTGTAATGAGTTTAGCGGGAGGAAGTATGCACAAGTTGCATATACCCAATAGGTCAGCGAAGTGAGGGAAACAGCATTGACTGCCTTACAATCAGTAGCGTACCGTAAGGATAAAAACATGCCAGGATATATATTGTATTACCTACACTTTGGTTCAAAACTGAAATTAAATCATTAGATAAACATACGATGAAACTTTATGAAAATCTAAGAAATGCTTTGAAGTAACAGGAAATGGTATTTCAGGAAATTAGAGGCATTATGCAATCGCTCAGATTTCACAGTTATCTTGTCACCAACTAAAACCTCAAATAGTACAGTTCCACTTGGTGAACAAAATTAGAATGACAGTCTTATTCAACTCGAATGTGAATGTTGTTGTTGCATACCATCCCCTTCACCATAAGCAAGCAAGGCCTTCTCCGTATTAGTTATTAGTTAGTTTATTTATGCTTTTCTTTTCATTATTCCGTACAGAATGGCTAAGGAGTGCAAGTGTAGAAACTGCGGGAGTGGCCAGGCATTAAGGAGTATAAGGGAGGAGTTGGAGAGTCTCAGGGAAATAATTAGGATTCTCTCAGAATCCAGGAAGACCTCCCTCAAAAATTGTGCAGGATACAGTAGGTGTAAAAGAGGGATGGGAAGGAAAGCAGGGGGCGGGGCACTGTAGAAGATACGTGGTCTATTGTTTTAAGGGGAAGGACATTGTAAGCTAATAAGGGCTCTATTCAGGATTTGAATTCAGGACAGGTGCCTATGAGAAATCGGAACGAGTCTCTGCAGGTAGAACAACAGAGGGAAGATGAGAAACAGGGAACTCTTGCTGAGAATTGTGGAAACAGGATGTGTAGAAAGGAAAATGTAAAGTAGAGAACAGGGCAAGACAGGTGGAACAGAGTCGTGGGAGGTAGAAAAGGGAGAAGGAAGTAGTTTCTTCAGCCGTCAGAAAAGATAGGGCTGACCAAGAGGGGAGGGGATCAAATGTGATGGGTAGGGTTGAGGCTCTGGTCATGGGGGATTCAATTGTTAGACGTGTCGGGAATGTGTGAGGAGCAAAGGGAATCAGGGTAGAGTTTTATCCAGGAATTAGGTTAAGGCAGATGTTGATGAAAATAGAAGAGGTGGAGGAGAGAAAGAAGAAGATGGTACTGTTTCACGTTGGTTCCAACAACGTAAGGCGAGCAGGTATAAGTACCAACATAATTGGGGATGTGTGGAATCTGCTAAATGCAGCACGGGTGAAATATAAGGAAGCGGAGATTGTTATCAGTGGAATACTGTGCAGGAGGGACACTGACAGGAAGGTGATTGGGGATTTAAATGAGACTGTGAATTTGGTATGTGAAAAACTGGGAGTGGAATTTCTAGATCGTAATGGGTTGGTAGGAGATACGTATCTGCACCAGATGGTCTCCACTTAAACCGCAGTAGTACGTATAAGTTAGGAAATTCCTTTAGAAGGGTTATAGGAGGTAAATTCAGGGAAACGGGGTGGTCTACGAAGCAGCGATAAGCGTACAGCGATCTGGAAGTCTAGTAGGGATGACATAAAAATGTTAGTGTTGAACTGTAGAAGTATTGTAAAGAAAGTAATAGAATTAAGTAATTTAATAGATATATACTTACCAGGTATTGTAATAGGAGTTGAATCACGGCTGGGAAATTATATAATGGATGCAGAAATGTTCTCACGGAAGTGGAGTGTGCATCGTAGAGATAGGATAGGAATGGTACGAGGGGAGTATTTTTTATTTATTTATTTATTTATTGACTTGTGGCGTGGCTCAGGCTATGAAGCCTGCTGTTATGCCAAACCATCTCATATGTACTACATTGTACAAACTACAGAGTATTAGGATTTCTAGTTACATATAATTAATTATAAAATTAAACTTAAATAATAGTTATAAACAAAAGGAAAATTTCTGAGAGTTACTTTTTTAAAAAAAACATTAAATACTAATTTCTTAAGTCTATGTACCATTTATAACATGTTTTTTAAATACATTTCTACTATGTATGTCTCTAATTACAGCCGGAAGGGAATTCCAAGAGCGTATGGTTGCAGGTATGAATGAGTTGCCGTACCCGGTCGTGCGGTAAATTGGGAAGCTCAGCAGGGAAGAGGTTTCTGACCTTGTAGGTATGCTGTTGGGAGATGACAAGTATTTAAGATCCATTCTCAGATAACTTGGTGTGTCTGTACGGAGAATGTTGTGAACAAGCGAAACAGAGTGAAGGTTTCTTCTCTCCGCCAAATATAACCACGACAGCTGTTCAAGACAAGGTGATATATGGCAATACCTGGGCATATTTAATACAAAACGGATGCATGTATTATAAGCCCGCTGAAGTTTAGTGTTAAGTGTGGTGTTTAGGTTGTTGTATATTACGTCACCATAGTCGAAGATGGGTAGAATTAAGCTTTGAATAAGTAACTTTCTCGTATTTAGAGGGAGGAGATCCCGTAAACGTTTAAGAGAGTGCAAAGAAAAGAATACTCGTTGGCATATTTTCGTCGTGTTCTCCGTCCAGTTTAAGTACTTGTCAAAAATGAGGCCAAGGTTTTTTACTGTTTCGTTTATTTGTATTGGTGTTGCGTGGAATAGGATTGGGGGAATTTTAACACTTTTCAGTTTGGTATGATTACTTTTGGATCCAATTATGATTGCTTGCGATTTGAATGGATTGACTTTAAGAGAATTATTTTTAGTCCAGTCTTTTATATTTTCCAGGTCATCGTTTAGTTTGTCAATGTCTAGTTGGATGTCTTTCGGGTTTGTTTGTATATAAAGTTGAATATCGTCTGCGAAGAAATGGTATTTACACGTTTTTATATGTTCTGGTAGGTCATTTAAGTACAGTGAAAATAGCAGTGGCGCTAGAACACTGCCCTGAACTACGCCAACTTCAGTTTGTTGCCAGTGTGACACTTTCGTACCTGCTGAAACGCACTGCTGCCGCCCAATTAAATAAGAGTGCAGCCACGTCAGTGCGCTTGAAGAAAATTTTTGTGCTTGTAGTTTAGCTAATAATATTTCTCTGTCTACACAGTCAAATGCTTTACTTAGGTCTAAAAGTACAAGGATAGTCATTTGTCCGTTGTCCATGCCTGCTTGAATGTCATTTGTAACTTTTAGTAGTGCTGTAGTTGTGCTGTGGTTAGGTCTAAATCCTGACTGGTATTTGTCGAGTAAATTGTGTTTGTTAATGTAATTTGTTATCTGCTTGTGAACGACCTTTTCTAATATTTTACTAAGACAAGGAAGTATGCAAATTGGTCTAAAGTCTTCGGGTTTTGTTGGATTATCGATTTTTCTTATCGGTCGTATTATGGCACTTTTCCATATATTGGGAAAGATTCCTGTCATGAGTGAGGTATTTATTATGTGTGTAATTGTTGGGAGAACAATTTCAGTGAGTCTTTTAATTAATGTCAATTTTTTTCCGTCACATCCTGTAGCCTCTGACTTTATTTCATGAATTGCGTCTCTGGCGTCATTAAGAGTTACATGTGAAAAATAAAATTCTTCTCCATCGTGTTTTGTTTTCGTATGTAGTCTGTCGATTGTTTCCCTTTCAGTTCGTTCGTCTGTATGTGAATTTTGTGAGCAGAAAAATTGATTTAATTCGTCTAATGGCAAGTCAGTGTTGTTTTCGTCGGTTTTATTTTTTGTCAAACCAATGTTCCGAAGAATTTTCCAAACATTGCCAGAACTGTTATTTTTTAGAATTTCATGTGTGTGGCGTATCTTAGCATTCCTGATGGTCTGAGTTGTAGTGTTACGCAATTTTTTGTACTTTTCGAAATTTTCTGCGGTTGGATTTTTTCTATAATATTTGTAAGCTGCATTTCTTTCCTCCATTTTTAACCTTATGTCTTGCGTCAGCCAAGGTGATGGTTTTCGTTTCACTCGTGCAGTCCGTATGGGGGCGTGTTTGTCATACAGTCCTAAAAGTAGTTTGTTAAACAAGGTTATTTTATCGTTAATGTCTTGTACGAGTTGTATGTTGTGCCACGGTGTTTTGAGTGCGTCCTCAATGAACGCCTCTTCGTTTAGGCTTTTGAAGTCTCGATAGGAAATTAATTTAGGCTCATATTTGGGACATTTCAGTGAGTAAGTTGCGTAAATAAAGTCATGTTGGGAAAGTCCGGGAGCTGGCTGTTGTCCGTAAGTCTGTATTCTATCAGTATTGTTTGTAATAATTAAATCCAGTAGTGTATGGGAAGTAGCTGTGTGGTGTGTAGGATTTAGGAGAAGGATCGTCATATTGAGTGAGGTAAGCATGCTTTTGAGTTGTCTAGATTCAGCAGAGTCACATTTTATCATGTCAGAATTAAAGTCGCCCATTAAAATAGCATGCTCATACCTGGGTAATAGGTCCTGTAGTGCTTCCTCCAGGTCTTCGATATATCTCGTCTTCGGTGCACGATACACAACACCCAGTAAACACTTAACACTGCGAATTTGTAATTCAATAAATAGGAACTCCGGCCCGTTGTGAAATTCACTTGGTGTTTTGAGTAATTCTTTGAATTTCATATCTTTGCGCAGATATATCCCTACGCCTCCCCCACCTTTTCCTACTCTATCGTTTCTTATCAGCGCGTAACCCTCCATATTTACTAGTGAAGACGGGATACTTGGTTTCAACCACGACTCTGATATTAATATGGCATGGAAGTTGTTGTTAGAGAATATGTCTGAGAATTCAGTGAAATGGGAAAGAAGGCTCTGTGTGTTCACGTGGCCCACCTGCAGAGAGCTTGGAGGTACAGGAGGAATGTTGCTGGGGCAGCCAGCAGTGGTTTGGGAAGGGGTGGTTGTAGTTTGACCGGTCTGCGTTTGGGGAGGGGAGGTTTGCAGACTGTAATTAGAGACATTTGTTTCCTTTAACCTAAGAAAAGCCAACTTGACAGTTTCTAAATGCTAACTGAACTAGTTTCCTGGAATTTAGTTAAGCCTAATCTAAGTTATCAATTAAATTTAACATATATTTACAAATCTAGGTATTTTCCTATTCAATTACAGTTATCGCCTAGTTTTAGCTTAGGCTCATGATTAACTAATGTTGTTTAGTTCTTGACGATTTGTGACCCGAATTTTCCTGTCACCTCGTTTCACTATCACTGTCCCGTCCTTCGACCACGTATTTTTTACGCCGTACTTTGAAATTGCCTCCTGGAGAAGCTGTAGTCTCAGGGGAGTGAGATCTTCTCGGATAGTTTTGTTTGTGCCCTTCAGTTTTTTCTTATTTGTGAACATTGCATTCCTTTTCCGATAGGACACAAACTTCACTATTATTGGTCTCGGACGACCGCCTTCTCTTTTGCCTACCCTGTGTGACCTATCAATGTCTTCTAGACTGAGATCGACCCCAATTTCCTCAGCGATATTTAAAATTATGTTGTCCGTGTTCTCATTTGCGGACTCTGCTACACCGAACACTCGCAAGCACTGGCGCCTCGTGTACTGTTCCAGATCGTCGGTCTTCTCCTGTAACTGGGACTCTAGTCTCTTTATAATTTTGTCCCTATCTTCGAGAGCACTCCGCAAGTCTTCAATTACCTTAGTATTGAAGTCTATAGACTCCTGCAATTGTTCTACCACTACCTTTGTCACTTGCTCCTGTATTAGGTTGGCAAGCGTGCTCAAGATGTCCTTGCTACACAGCGCGTCCTGGACGGCTTGCTTCACCAAGTTCTCCATCGACACTTGCTTTACTTTACGCGGCATGATATTTTTGTCTGCTGGTAGATGTTGATCACACGTATCACGTCACTAACACTTCTGTATACGCACAACAATGGTAGGAACAAGTATTAGCGTCACAAATCGTTTACACTGCGAAAGTACACCTTCAAACTTAACGTTAATCAGGAGCCTTGCCTTGACCGACTATGCACTGTCCGCCATCTTGTATTACTCTACATTCATCCTCATGAAAGAAGAATTTGTGAGCTACGAGAAAGTTAAAGCTGAAAAACATGAAATTCTAGGTGTAAGCCTCATATCTAAAGGTGATAGGCAACTTGATGTCTTTGGAGTGTACAGACCGGGAAAGGGTAGCACTGACGCTGATTCGGAATTATTGATAAGATAATCAACTATGTGGGAAACGGCATGGAAACTAACGTGATTTTAGCGGGTGATCTCAATTTACCAAATGACAATTGGGAAGGTAATGCAAACAACAGGAAGCATGACCAACAAAAGGCAAATAAATTAATATGGGAAGGACATCTGATTCAAAAAGTGATGGACCCAACCAGAGGGAATAATATTCTGGACGTGGTGCTGGTAAAACCAGATGAGCTCTACAGAGAAACCGAAATAAAAGATGGCATTAGTGATCACGAAGCTGTTTTGTCGTAGTTAAAAATGAATGTGATAGAAAGGAAGGTCTTAAAAGTAGACTATTATGTAGTACCATATGGCTGATAAAACGGTTCTGTATGAGTTGCGCCGGGTATAATTTGCGCCGTGGAGATTCCCCACTGGGAGTACAAGTGGTTTGACAGCTGTCTTAAGCATCTGATACCTGCGCTGCACCGCAGGGGGTTATTTCCAAGTTCAAGGAATGTCTGTGAATATCTGTAGTACTGAGATTTTGAAATGAATATATAAAAAATATCATTCACTCTATCTTTTTTTTGCTAGTTGTTTTACGTCGCACCGACACAGATAGGTCTTACGGCGACGATGGGACAGGAAAGGGCTAGGAGTGGGAAGGTACAGCCCCAGCATTTGCCTGGTGTGAAGATGGGAAACCACGGAAAACCATTTTCAGGGCTGCTGACAGTGGGGTTCGAACCTACTATCTCCCGTATACTGGATACTGGCCGCACTTAAGCGACTGAAGCTATCGAGCTCAGTATTCACTCTATCAATGTTGGTTTCTTGCATATTTAGAAAACCTGCATCATATTTATATCAGTGGGTGAAATGTGTATAACTACGTAGTTTGACTTAATTTACAAACCAAGTGTGGAAACATGGAATCAGTCTTTCAGTCTTATGAAGAATATCCACGGCCTGTTTGTAGCTAACTGATAGGGTCAGGAATAGAATGAATGAAGGATGAAATACCGCTAAAGGAAGAAAATATTGCCGAATGCGAGATCTGACGTGCTTTTGCGGACAAAGATTAATGGATGGCAAATGGAATGTAGCGAATTTGTTGAATAAAGAATGACCAGTGAAAACAGAAAAAAACTGTCTCACCCTACGTTTCCCCCACATGCACCCCTTATGAAGTGATAGGGCTCAAGAATGAACCATAGCTACTGCCAAAGAAAGGAAATTGTGTGCCCTGGCGAGGCCTGTCGCATTCCCTGGGTATGAAAGATTAATAAATGACAAATGGAATTGTTTCAAACAGTGATGCTGATATAAATATGAAGAAATCAGAAATAATAGTTTGACGCCAGCTTTGTCCAGCATAAACGCTATCTAAAGTTATCGTAGATTTAACCCCCGGAGCAGTGATGGGAAGCCTATGTTCCATCAGCGTCATGAAGAAGCTTTTTCAAAACCCTGGTAGGGAGTGGACACTGTCACATTCTGAAACACTAAACTTCCCTGTGGAATTCCCAAACAAGACCTCTAGTTCCTAGAATGATTAATGACCACGGCGCAAGTTATACTGATTTTAACACGGCGCAACTTATACTCGGCGCAACTCATACGACACCGATAAAACAGGCATGAGGGAGTTTTCATAAAGTAACTATGATCGGTGGAAAACGGTAAAGACAAATATAAACAGACTCTGGGTGGGTTTAAAGCAATTGATGAGAAATGTGAAAACAAGTTTTGTACCTTTAAAGGTGGTAAGGAATGGTAAAGACCTTCTATTATAACAGAGAAATAAAGAGACTAGGAAGGAGGTGCAGATTGGAAAGAAATAGAGTTAGAAATGGCTATGGAAGTAAGGCGGAATCGAAGGAACTTACCAGGAAATTGAATCTAACAAAGAAGTCAGCTAAGGATAACATGATGGCGAACATAATTAGCAGTCATCTAAATTTCAGTGGAAAATGGAAGGGTATGTATAGGTACTTTAAGGCAGAAACAGATTCTAAGAAGGACATTCCAGGAATCATTGATGAACAAGACGAATGTGTTTGAGAGGATCTTCGAAAGGCAGAAGTATTCAGTCAGCAGTACGTAAAGATTATTGGTTACAAGGATAATGTCCAGATAGAGGAGGCGACTAATACTAAAGAAGTATTAAAATTTACCTATGATAAAAATGACATTTATAATAATATACAAAAGTTAACAATTAGAGAAGCAATTGGAATTGATAAGATTTCAGGGGATATGGTATCATATCTGAAGTACTTACAAATTATTGTTAGCATGAAGGAGCTATACCAAATGAATGGAGAGTTGCTACAGCAGCCCCTGTGTATAAAGGTGACAGACATAAAGCTGAAAATTACAGGCCAGTCAGTTTGGCATGCATTGCATGAAAGCACTCTTATTATATGAGACATATTTGCGAAGTTAATAACAGGTTATATAGAAGGCAGTTCGGGTATAGGAAAGGTTATTCCACTGAAGCTCAACTTGCAAGATTCCAGCACGATATCAGGAGGTCAAATGGACTGTGTCGCGGTTTACCTGACCAAGGCATTTGATAGGGTGGATCATGGGAGGTTGCTGGACTAGACAAAAGAGTGACTGAACGGGCGGCAATATTTCTAGAAAATAGAACTCGGAAATTTAGAGCAGACGAAACTATCTGACCCTGTAATAATTAAGAGGGGAATTCCTCAAGGCAATATTATTGGATCTTTATGTTTTCTTATTTGTATATATATAAATGATATGAGTAAATATAACTCAAATAAAAAATAAGGATTTTTGCGGATGATGTTATTTTGTATAGAGTAACAAATAAGTTACAAGATTGTGAGCAAATGCAAAATGACCTCGATAATGTTGTGAGATGGACAGCAGGCAATGATATGGTGATAAACGGGATTAAAAGTTAGGTTGTGAGTTTCACAAATAGGAAAAATCATCTCAGTTTTAATTACTGCGCTGCTGGGCTGGAAGTTCCATATGAGGATCATTGCAATTACCTAGGTGTTAATATAAATAAAGATCTTATTGGGGTAATCACATAAATGGGATTGTAAATAAAGGGTACAGATCTCTGCACATGGTTATGAGGGTATTTAGGGGTTGTAGTATGGATGTAAAGGAGACGGCAAAGTCTCTGGTAAGACCCAAACTAGAGTATGGTTCCAGTGTATGGGACCCTCATCAAGATTATTTGATTCAAGAAGTGAAAGAAGTCCAAAGAAAAGCAGCTCGATTTGTTCTGGGTGATGTCCGACAAAAGAGTAGCGTTAAAAAATGTTCCAAAATTTGGCTTGGTAAAACTTGGTAGAAAGAAGACGAGCTGCTCGACTAAGTGGTATGTTTCGAGCTGTCAGTGGAGAGATGGCGTGGAATGGCATCAGTAGACGAATAATCTTGAGTGGTGTTTTTAAAAGTAAGAAAGATCACAATATGAAGATATAGTTGGAATTCAAGAAGATAAATTGGGTCAAATATTCGTTTATAGGAAGGGAAGTTACGAATTGGAATAACTTACCAAGGGAGATGTTCAATAAATTTCCTATTTCTTTGCAATCATTTAAGAAGAGGCCAGGAAAACAACTGAGAGGGAATCTGCCACCTGGGTGACTGGCCTAAATGCAGATCAGTATTGACTGATTGTGATTTTATACAGGCTCTTGGAATTAAGTGCGATGGTGTGGCTATCTCAATGCCTGTCCGCCTTTGCCTCCAGAAATTAACCTGAAACTCATTTTTTGGTTTGGCAGAGTGAAACTCCGGGCCAATTGCCTCTCCACAAGTGAAAATGCCGTTTCTATTTTTTCTTTTCGACTTTTGGAAAAGGGAACTGAAATCGCCTCCTCTGGATGAACCGAGCATGCCTTTATGGCTTCGGCTAACACCCCCTTGCGTTATCACCAAACTATAAATTTGAAAAGACCGAATTAAACTTCAAACTTTATTAAGAATCTTTACAAGGTATTACGAAACGAGACGAAGTACGGTATTCTATTAGTACTACTTTTCATTCTACGTTCCAATACCGGAAGATCTCTTTTTCAGCTAATGTTACAGGTAGTACGATGAGTTTATAACGGAACGTAGCAACGTTTTGAATTTATTTACAAGGTCGAATATTTTCGTTCACTTTTAATGCCGTATTTAGTATGTCCTCGTAAAATCTTTGTTTTAAAAAACATACTTTTATGGCCACTGTTATCCATAAATGTATTTAATATAGCCATTCAACCAGTGGTCAATATTCACACAAGCAATCAAACTGTTAATAGATTGTCCTATGCTACAATAAACAGGATCTATGACGGCCATAACTTCCCTAACCCAACGTTTTAGCATCACGTCTGGTTGTATGTCAAAGTACTCACAGCAAAATACAAAGTTCATAAAATCATAATAACATAGAGGTCACCAAGAAATTAATTAAAACAATTTGTGCAAGAAATCGCGAGATATTTAACCTATATTTCCAACCTATACTTTCCACCTATCATACAAAACTCGCTGCACTGCAGTCGCTCAAGTGCGGCCAGTATTCGGGAGATAGTGAGTTCGAACCCTGAATATGGTTTTCCGTGGTTTCCCATTTTCACACCAGGCAAATGCTCGGGCTGTACCTTAATCAAGGCCACGGGCGTTTCCTTCATACTCCTAGCCTTTTTATCTCCCACTGTCGCTATAGGACCTATCTGTATCGGTGTGACGTAAATCAACTTGTAAAAAAAAATCCTGACTTTGTTTTGTTTTTCGTTTCTAGTACCAGCATATTTTGTTTAAAATCCAGATATATAATGGAGACTTTCTGAGAGCATGTTTTATTCATGAATTAATCAATAGGCCTATTACAATGTTTTCAGTTCAGCAAACATTTTATCGCTAGAGGCAGTACTTTCAAAACATTTTAGTATGTTTAAAATATTATGAACAGGGGAATGTTAACAGATACTGTAGTCTAATGGTAAAAACTCGTGTCCTCATCCGAGGTGATGCAGCTCTTTTCAGTCACCCCCCCCCCCCCATCACAATGAGGGCGAGTATCATGTACCACTGTGACACATACCAGTATCGGAAATCAAACCCTTACCTCCAATTACTGGAGCTAGTAGTGCTAACCGTTACGCTACAGAAGCGGACAGTCTAATAGTTGACAGATCGGAAACTAAATTACGTTTACTGAAACAATAAGTACGTAATAACTAACTTTTATGACAGAATCGGCATTAAACTTAGTATATATAGCCCTGTGTTACGGCCTTTCAAAACGAAATATTTATAATCTACACTTTTTGCCCAATACACACTTTGTTAAATAAACTTGTGAATTTCTAATATTTTAGGAGACTAACAACGTTTAGTACGGTTGACAGCGAATATTATCATTCAAACTCATTCTAAAAGCACATAAGTGCACCTTTTCATTGGTTAAGAGTAGATGAACCTTAACGTATAAACTGGTCAAAGGATATCTATGATAATGACCTCTCTCCTTTCGATCACGCTTGTACTCGGGACGTTTTAAAACGAAAGTAGATCTCTTCCTGTGCTACGAAGTGTACGTACCTGAAAATGAAGCAATAATGTTTGTTATGTACAAAATTTTTCCTACAAAAGTTCACTCATAGCTAATGATTTTTTCGTGCGAAATTTAATAAGCGAAGAAAGAAGGGGCAAAAGATCTTCATAGGTCGACGCCCCGAACAAATAGCATTTTAAAAAAAGGGAAGAAAGATACGCATATGAGTGCTAATCTTAAGAAATGTCACTATTTTTACTTCCGAACCGAAATTCTAAAATCACATACTACTAGCAAGTACCACCCCTACGCAGATGATCTTCAGATTTATTGTCATTAACGCGCCTGACACGCATGTGGTTAGTCGAAAAATAAATTTTGACTCTCAAGAGACTACCCCAAAATTAATACTTTCTTAATGAATCGTAACAAAGCTCTGAATATAACCTTAACTCGTTAAGAAGCAGACTTGTGCCCTCAATTATGTTTAAGGATACTATAATGCCCTGATGTACATCAGTAAGAAACTTGGATATTATAATGACTGACACGCTAAATTTGACTGAAGAAGTGACAAGGTACATGCCGTAAAATTCAGATATCACTATTTCCCCTCGAACTCCACTATATTTCCAAAGCATCTTAAAATACTACTGGTATAGCAGCTAATCTCACCCGTTATAGAGAAATGCGACACTTTACTTACAGATATATCTCAAGAAAGTAATAAGATGATCGAATGGAGTTTAAACACTCGTACTTTATTATTATTTAAGCAGCGATACAATTCTCACATTTCACCTTATTATAGGATGTTTTTCTCATAGCTTCGTGTACGTACATAAGCGTCGCAGTCACCACATGTTGTCCCTTCTGCAACGAGTTCTAAATTCGGGTGTACCGAATTACTTTTCTTCAAACTCCAATCATAATCATAAAAATCATGCATCTAACAACAGAGCTGCTCTGCCATAGAAAGACTGTTTGAACAATTGCACTTGTATCTGAATGAAAAGACACTAAATTTCTGACAATTTACAAGAAAAAGTTTAATAGTGAAATATTGAACTATTCTGGCTCCTTGGCTAAAAGGTCAGCATAATGACCTTCGGTTCAGAGGGCCCTGGGTTTAATTCCCAGCCGCCCCGGTCGAACTAAGGATTCTATCTGCATATGGTTAATTCCTCTGGTGCGGCGACTTGGTGTTTGAGTTCGTCTCAATTCACACACAATAAATCACTCTACCAACCAACACAGAAACACGCAATAGTGGATACACCCTTCAGCGTATGGTTGGCGATAGGAAGGGCATCCGGCCGTATAACTGGACTAAACCCTTACCAAGTTCCGACCCCAATAAACTGGAATAAAGACCAGGAAGAAGAAATATTGGACTATTATTCCTATAGATTAGGCCTACTGATTTTAGAGTACGTGGCCTACCAAGCTGAAAATGATGCCTGTAATGAATTTTAACCTCACTACGAGCATCATGTTTTTAAATAAATGGGTGATCGCTATTTAAGGTGCAAAATTCCTATATTATCGGCCAAAAATTATTATCCTAAGAATAAAATGCCGCAATCGAATGCCGGAGAAAATATTAATGACGTACCATGTGCAGATGCCATCTTCCTCCACGAAAGCTCATCGACATAGTTATAGAATATGATAAAATGTTCTGATTCTCAAGTCACCCACCTTGTGTTCACAGACAAACTCATGATTTAGACTGCTTTGAACATTTATGCCTTGTTACCATTTCTTGATAGATGCAGTACTTTTGCATCTGTTATTGGGCACAGGCTGAAGCAAACTGTAGCTTCCACCGAAGTTCCAGTCGCAACCGTGGCTGTGACAGTACGGAGACTGCTGAGGGATAAGTGGTGCTGAGTAATGGCATTCAGAGCACAACTAGTGCGTCTGGATATTATGAAAGGTGTTACCCATAGGGACGGCCGCACTGGACCAGACCAAGGAAAGGGTTTTCATTCCCCTACCCGAAGAGGAGTGGCGGGCCACCTAGAAGGTGGGTTTGGGGGTTTGATGGAGTAAAGGGATGGATTAGGGTGGTTTGGCATGGTGAAGGAGATGGGAAAATTTTGGCTCTGGCTGTGTGCTTTATTGCCGTTTCGAGAATTTTTATATTAGTTTATTTTTTACAATAATTTGTTAACAATTTACAATTTTCCTGTTGATTTACAATTGGGTTGTAGCTTCTTATATTCTATTTGAGACTTACAGTTATTGTGTGTTTCTTCTATCTAGGATGGTTGGTCAGATTACAGCTGATATACGCTTTTACATGGTGTTAATTGCAATATATTAACACGAGACTGAAGTATTGTTACATTTACTATATATACAAATAATGAGCTCATCTTCTTGTAGATATCTTACAATTGACATATTCCCTTAGTGTATTCTACAGTAGATTTACATATGCCGTGAATTTTTACTCTGGTATATACAACTGAAGTGTTTTGCTGTAGTGGTTGTATACAGATAATTGCTTCGTCTTCATTCTTGATAGTTAGGCCCATATAATGTACTGCTGATATATGCATTTATGGTATACATGCTATAAACAGTTATAGATTGGATCTACAGTTGAATTACAATTGGGGTATTCTTCTAGCGATGGTATATACAATGAGGTGAGAAGTTAAGTTGGCGTGACCTTCTTTTAATATTATACACATTTTTGGAACATAAAGAGTAATTGGATTGCGGGCCATTGTGGTAACTTAGTGTTTACAGTTTTTCTTGGTCCAGTGAGGAAAGCAACTGAAAATTACCTCACTCCTCAACTTGCCTAGTATGCCTCATTTTGGTGCCGTTATCGGTTTTTGTGGTTTCGTTTATTCGTAACTTCTCAAGGTGCTATCTGAAGATCCACCCAGTCACTGGGCCGATGGGCCAAACAGACATGGCAAACCATTAAAACGATTTAACAAGCCTAATTTTCTTGCTCTCTGTGTCATATACATATCTGGACTGAAGAGATCAATGCACAATCGAAACGGCTCGAGCAATATTTTCTAAATTATGAAGTTCAGGGATATTCGGGTTAAGCACTAGCCTGTAAATTATTTCGTTGATAAACAGTGGCGTAGCAATAGTAATGGGGCCTGATTTTCCCGTTAATGTTAGCCTGTCGAATAAAAGGTGTGCAAAACAATATTTCTGATCTTGTATATTCCAGACGTTTCTACTGTACAAGGAATAATAACGGAGATATTCAAGATTATTATAATTATCACAAATTTCCATATAACTCTGGAGATATTTGTTCTGTCTAAAAAAAATCATAACGCACGATTTATAAAATGCAGTTTCGTATCTTTTACATCCTATACATTTCACTGCAAAATGCTAAGAGTTTTATGTTTATTGCGAAGACGTTCAACGCGAACATCGCTGACATAGAAGTATTGTTGAGTGCGCAGTGCTCATATGGAGTGAGGGCATATGGCACTGTTGGTGGTGATTCGGCCGTCGAATGGGGACGTTAAGTCTTGAGCTGCCCCCTTGGTGCTATTCGACAGGAGTAGGCTATGTGCCGGTACCGGGTTTCACCCTCTCCCTGCTATCATATATCACGTCATTCATTTCGTCTCATTAACTCCTCTGATGAGGTTGACGTCCGGTCATAAAAACCCGCCACGACAGATTCATCTCACTTCATACCCGACCCCGTAGGGAAACGGGAAAAGTGTTGGACAAACAACAGAGACGGTTGGTGAATGCATTTCGGTGGGCTTAACAGACTGATATGCAATAGTAACTTCTGGAACGGTGAGGAAAGGAACGGGAAACTACCTCACTCCTCATTTCCCTAGTATGCCACTTCATTGACGCCTAGGCTATTTAGGACAGCTGTTGGCAGAGCTGTGGAGGATCAAACCAGCCTTCGGGCTGAATACCCAACGCACATTATTACAATACATGAATACAATAACATTACAGTTATATATTGTTGTTAATTGAGGTGTACTTTGTCTTTTATGTTGACCGGGCGAGTTGGCCGTGCGGTTAAGGGTGCGCAGTTGTGAACTTGCATCCGGGAGATAGTGTGTCCGAGCCCCACTGTCGGCAGCCCTGAAGATGGTTTTCCGTGGTTTCCCATTTTCACACTAGGCAAATTCTGGGCTGTACCTTAATTAAGGACACGGCGCTTCCTTCCAACTCCTAGGTCTTTCCTGTCCCATCGTCGCCATAAGACCTATCTGTGTTGATGTGACGTAAAACAAACTGTAAAAATTGTGTCTTTTAAGTTGCCATGTACCTCCGCAAGATGACATTACTAATGTGATTACAAAACTAACCGATCAACGACGGGTCCACAGCTAGTTTTAAATTTAATGTCGCTAGATACTGAGAACAAACCAATGTAATCTATTGAGACTCAGACAGACAGAGCCGGATAAGCAATGATGGTGGGTGGCAATATAGAACAAGTCCTCGGAAAATGTCTCGACGCTCCAGTCCCCGTCGTACAGTAGAAGGTACAGACGCGATATATCATCCCCTTCTCTTTTCCCTCCGTCCACGGCCACGAATATCAAGAAGATATATGTAATCAAAAAACAAGCCCGAACTCGCCACATATATCCAAGATAGCGCAAGTCCCTAGGGTGAGAGCTACTGAAGTAATACAAACGGAAAGGAAATCTGATATCTTGCAGCTTCACTTACAATAGCGTGAACGTAGAACCCACGAGATGACAACTTACGAATTAAAGTCTACATATGCTAAACTTCTAATATAGTTTTTCTCTCATTTTACAAACAGACATTCATACGTTTAACTTTCTAAACCAACGTACTGGAGTTATAAATGATCTAATACCCCCTAAACTTGGCAAATCCAGGATTTTGGAATTAAAAGTATTATTTAGTGGAGTATTGTCCGACTCGTTGGCTGAACGGTCAACATACTGGCCTTCGGTTCAGAGGGTCCCGGGTTCGATTCCCGGCCAGGTCGGGGATTTTAACCTTAATTGGTTAATTCCAATGGCACGGGGGCTGGGTGTATGTGTTGTCTTCATCATCATTTCATCCTCATCACGACGTGCAGGTCGCCTACGGGCGTCAAATAGAAAGACCTGCATCTGGCGAGTCGAACCCGTCCTGGGATATCCCGGCACTAAAAGCCATACGACATTTCATTTTCAGTGGAGTATTGTACTAAGAAACAGGTATATAGTGAAAAGTTATAAATTTTTATTTCTAGGTACTTTCTGAGTAGTATCTTACAGATACATTGCCAAGAATATCGACCTAGAAAAAGTAACCTTAACTTCAGATCAAAATAATTACAACAGCTTTATATACTACAAACATTGAATAAAATATTGCAATATTGATTAATTAAACCTAAAATTATATAAATGAGTGTGATAATCAAAAATATTGAACCACACTTAATATTCAAAGATATTGCGTATGTCAATACCACCACTTAGGCCTACTTCATCATCCGAGTGTATCATGTCTTCATCCTGAAGTTCAAAATCAGGACGATATACCTCTTCTTAGTTTTTAAATAAACTTCCTTCATCTGCATTCCCATCCAAATCTTCTTCTGTGTCAGATTCTGGCCCTTGAACTGACAATATTGAGAGCATCTTCTTGGTTCGTGACTTATAAAAAAATATTCTTGTGAAAGAATATGTAAAAAGCCCATTCATTAAACATATTTTCACCACAGATAATATATTAAAATGTAAATAATTAATTTATAACTAAAAACAACTAACTACCTAACAATTTGTGGTTATAATTACGAATCTCGCAGGGCTTGGCAGCGTATCTCCTGAGATACACTACTTGTAAAAACTGAAATAATTTTTATAATGAATTAGAAGAGTTCTACGAAGTCAATAGGTAAAAAGCTTTATTATTTAAATATATTTTGTGACATTTATTTGTAAATTGTTACTTACCTCTGAAGAACTCTTCATGTAGGCAGCCATCATGTAGACTCCTTTGTCTTGTTATTACATTTAGTTCCACAGCACGTCCTGAGAGGGCAGTACACGATAGATTAATACTTCAGCGTAGTATCTAGCAATAAACACTGCTATGAGTACCCAAACTTTAATACTTTAGAGACAAGACGATGAAATATATAAGTATCCTATAGGATACTTCGCCAAGTTTATGGTTAATGGACTTCCGTGAAAACGTGGCACAAACATCTTAGGATGTTCATGTATATTTGAGTTTTAAGGCTTGAAATACCATTCATACAAGCAATAAGGACAAAATAACGCTCAACTGCAGTGCCTTTTAGAAAGCGAGCATCTGTGAGAAAATCATAACTTGCAGAAGTAATAAACAATAATGAACAACCATCGGAAGAATTTACGACATTTAAATACGGTGATGAAAGAGGAATGGACTATGTCTTCACAGAAATTCCTGAACATTCTCCACCAAAGATTGCAGAGATGATGCAATGAATACATAGTCGTTGGAGATGTTCATATCCCCTACTGATGAACCAAATATCTCTTCTGTACATTTCCAGTTCCATTTCTTCAAAGGTCAGTAACATTATTTTTGAAAATAGTTGTAGATTACAATTTACAAATAAATGTCACAAAATATATTTAAATAATAAAGCTTTTTACCTATTGACTTCGTAGAACTCTTCTAATTCATTATAAAAATTATGTCACTTATTAGTATGTACCCATTTTTAATAAAACATTAGGCCTATTGTACAGATTTCTATTTATTATATTTTATATTCATCACTGTTTTAACTTCAGTTAATTACGAAGAAGCCTATATCTGATATAATTTTCTCGCACATAACTCATTTCCTACAAGTGACTATAGGAGAAAACCTTAGTATTCCACACTAATGTACAGTACACAGGGTGATCGGAAACAACGTGAACCGAGTATATGAGCCTTAGAGCGTTGGTCATACTGATAGGTAAGTTGAAAACATTACGCCGATATCCCGCACCGTTGTCATTTTATCACCTGCTGAAGTTAGCCAATCAGGTCGCTTCCCGGGACACTTCAGACGGGCTATACGAGGCGGTGTTGCTAAACCTGCACATGGCTTGGTCGGACTTGAGAGCCATAACAAGAAATGAGCATCAAACACTAACACACCGTAGGTTTCAACCAATGCCACCGTCCCAGTTCAAGTCCCTCCCCTGGAGAAGTTTATTTCTTCTATTGGCGCTCTCAAACCGGGCATTATAGACTTTTTTTTACAATTTACTTTGCATTGTACCGACACAGATAGAACTTATGGCGACGATGGGATAGGAAAGGGCTAGGAGTGGGAAGGAAGTGGCCGTGGCCTAATTATGGTAGGGTCCCAGCATTTGCTTGGTATGAAAATGGGGAAACGAAGGTGTTGTATGTCCGTCGCTCCCTTCTCGATCCGCCAGCCAGCTACACGCGTGCCAGTGTGTTAATCTTCGAGCCTCGACGCGCAGCCCTCAGTGCGCGTGCCTGGAACGTCGTGTGTGCTATATAAAGGAGCTCCTAGCCTGTCCAGACGCCCACTGACCCCGGTGTCCAGCTCCAGAATACACCCTACGTCGAGCACGGAGGCTACTCGTCTTGAAAATGTGCTTCGGCCAGGTGGACTGAATTTCTGGCAGTAAGAGGTCTCACCTCGGGTCACCGCTCCTCTTGCCTATTCCGCTGTCCATGCCCAGTCTTACCATTATATGCCACTATCATTCCCTAGCTAATACAAGCTCCCATTATCGACTTAGTTTCGCTAAGTAGGAACTCTTCAGTCATTGAACTTACGTTAATGAACTCAGACACTTCAACAAGGAAGGACTCTCTGAGATATTTACGTCAGTGCTTCTGATAGTTTTCGACTATCAAGAACTTTTCATGTCACAAAGACTATCTTTCCGAAATAGTAGTGAACGTGAATACTCCAACGTGTATATAGTGTACAAAGACAGACTCTTTCTCCAAATTCATAGTTCAATTTGCTTCGAGATAACTTTCAGTTTTGTTAGTGTAAATATTGTAATTTTACATGTGAAGCAAATAAAGAAGTTGTGCTTTTTGTAAACCCAACCTTGTTTACAACACAACTAAAACCATATGCAGGGCAGTGGGGTTCGAACCCATTATCTCCCTAATTTTAAGCTCACAGCTACGCGCCCCTAACCGCACGGCCAACTCGCTTGGTACTATTACAGACTGCTATGCCTCCTAGCGTTCGGTTCGTAAGCCTCTGTGAATTAACCACCGCCGTCTCAATCTCTATATACTGCCTACTCTGTGCCGCGAGAATTGCGTTTACAGCGACATTGCAGATGGCAGCACTTACCGCACCCAGAGTACATGTTGATTAAATGAGAGTTGGTCCAATATAAAATGAAAAATAATCCTTAACATGTTACTAATTGAGAAGATAATGCACATACAGAAACTAACATTTCACATTTGAGCTTGGCTTAAGATATAGAAACGTAAAATATATAAAAGCTTACCAGTTACAGTAGATATATTAGGATCATCCCATGCTGCATAGTACATACAAATTTCAGAATTTTCTCGACACGAGTAACGGAGCACCTTTTCAGTCCTTTTCTTTACCACCAGTGGACGCAAAAAAATTCTATCACTATTTCCCTGACCCTTTGTTCATGACCAGATATCAGGATAAATTTTATAGCACATAATGCAGTCATGTCATTAAATCCACCACCCAGTCTCACTGAACTAAACAGAGCTTCTAATGCGTCCCCAGAAAATCATCTAATGAGAACATAAAACATAACCGATTTTGTAACAGACAAGACACACATTCCACTATAGATTTCACAGTTAGCGAGACAGCATCTGCCGTCTCATTAGTCAGACACTTCAGGTTTTCACGCTTTGATTCCAACCGATTAATTTTAACATACTCGATGAAATCATCATTCAACCATTGTATTTTATCTGCTGGTGAATAGAAATGCACACAATCTGGATTGTTTTGCCGAAAGGCATTACAGTAATCATTTCTGAACTAAAAGGGATAGATCGGAGGCTTCTAAGCCTTTAACGAGAAAGTAAGCAGCAGGACTAAAGAACTTCTTTGAAAGTCGGATTACAAGAAAACACAACAGTTTATTCACGAGAGCAAGCGATTTTACAATATATGTGTCGCGTACACCTTCAACATTGACCACGCAAACAAGCCTGTCACTGGTTCGGTCGTAGAGGCGCCGTACCTAATTAGCCATTTAATCGGCGATCTCTGTTACACTCTTCTCTGTTGGTCTGAGAGTTTTACATTCAGCTCTAAGTCTTTCCTTCACTAATTGGGAAATCCCGACAAACACTATCAACATTTTCCACTTGGGCTACCTGTCCAGAGTACTTCGTGACGGAGCTGACACTAGACCACGAGTCCTGCCAAATTCGTAACCGTTTGGGATATTATTCCCCACGCCGCATAGTACCGCGTGATTTGCTCCGACTGCCCGGACTTTATCCTGCGGAAATTATGGATTTCATTTAAAAACGATCGTTTTTCCTTTATATTTGGCTGCTTCCTTTATTTTATTCAGACGATCAATTTCTGGGTTGTCTTCGAATTGTCTCTGTAGTCTCTTAACTTCATGATGGTTAGTCATCAGCTGTTATCGCAGTCTCAGAATTCTTGATCGGAGCCTCTAATGTCTGATTTTCTGATCACTGCTGCCCTTCTTACTCGTTGGAGTATTGACTCGGATTGATAGTCTACATCGCTGTTCAAATTAATTTCGTACTCGTCATCCAATGTATTTCCTGCAGTTGAACAGCTTGTTTCACCACAGATTTCTTCCGAAGAAATATCTTGTCGCTGTCTGGTCTTTCGTGGAGCTATTTTTCTGGTTTGAAGGTAATGGGGATAATTCGAAGACCGACTAGGCACGCTCTCTGGCTTCAATATATTTTTCTTTTAGTTTTATCTTTTATCTCCATCTCTAAAATTCAGGCTACAAACACGAAAATAATCGGATGGATCCATTGATTACCCTTGGTTGATCCTTGCCTTGATATAGCGGTAAGCCAATTTTCCCAAAGTTCTTTACATGGGAGGATAACAGGAATCCTCACACCTGAAGAATTTGGATTTCCTGCTTTGATATACAGAGAGGAACACAACAATTAATCATTTTACAACCAGAGATACATACATAAATGCTCGATGCAAAACGCACTGGAACACAACAAAGTGGGTACGGAGGTAAATTGGGTGCGTTAGCTGGCGCCCCTAGCGGAGGTTCGTGACACTAAGAGCTCACGCTGCGAAGCATGTTAACCGCATACATAGAGCAGGCAGCATATAGGATTGAGACTGCGGTGGAATTAGTGGTTTAACGTCCACCGACACAGATAGGTCTTATGACGACGATGGGAGAGGAAAGGCCTAGGAGTTGGAAGGAAGCGGCCGTGGCCTTAATTAAGGCACAGCCCAGCATTTGCCTGGTGTGAAAATGGGAAACCACGGAAAACCATCTCCCGGATGCAAGCTCACAGCCGCGCGCCCTTAGCCGCACGGCCAACTCGCCCATTGCCGCGTTTAGTTACACACCTCTAATGTTTAAACAAATGGAAAATGAATCTAACCATGGTCACCTTCCGTCACCCTCTGTTCGTTTTACCTTTCATGATCGAGTCCATTTTTCTGGGTCACGTATCTTCCTCCATCCGTCTGAAACAAGGCCACCACCGAAGCCAGTTTAAGCGTACAGCTTGCTTAATAAAGTTCATTCCTAAGTTCGCCTTTATTTCCTCATTCAGAGTACCACATTTTTGTACCAGTAATCATTGTTGCTACTTTCATGTGTGTGTGATAATAACATTATTGTTTTTTACGTCCCACTAACTTCTTTTGACGGTTTTCGGGGACACCGTGGTGCCGGAATTTTGTCCCGAATGAGATCCTTTACCTGCCAGTGAATTTACCGACACGAGGCTGAAGTATCTGAGCACTTTCAAATACAACCGGACTCAGCCAGAATCGATTCTACCAAGTTGGGGTCATTAGGCCAGCACCTCAACCATCTGAGCCATTCAGCCCGGCCTGTCTGCATTCAGACCGACTCTGCTGTAAGAGAGTAAAACATCTTACCCATACTACTCATACTCTCGAAAGATTTCTTTCATAAGATTTCATACGAAATCTTCAACACAATTCGAAGTCTTAAAAGAGATACATAATTATACTGTCTGTATGTTTAAGTTCCTAAACATTGTTGCTGAATCGTTCGAGTTGTACAGCAACAGAATAAAAAAAGACTACTTAAAAATATGATGTTAGAGAAGAGATCTGAATTTGGATTGCAGAGCTTACAACGGTCTCTCTTAGTGTGCTATTCAAGAGGTGACTGCTTTTTATACTGGCAGAAAATAATAATAATAATAATAATAATAATAATAATAATAATAATAATAATAATGTATGACCTCAGCTACCGGGACGCAGACTTTCTGAAGTGCTGCCATCTAGGTGGCCTGCCTAACAATTCAAACATTTCTGATTATGCTGCTATCTAGCAACGAAAAGGAATTTACAGTATACTGGGCGGCTCTTATGCCTGAGTTAATTTTATCGGATGGCTCTGAGCGCGCCACCAGAGATATTTTAACTTGTAAATGACATGAGGGCAAGGATTAGACCAGCCTTTCAAAATCCACTCATTCAGGCGGGATCGAACCCGACAACTTAGGATCATAAGTGGCACACGCTACCACTGACGTAGCTATCATGATGTTGAATTTTACGAAAGAGAGATGAATCCACAATTACGGACTGTGGAGAAGTACCCCATTTTAAATTGACAGTGAATACAATGAATGGAATAATCGTCAGCCTGTAACGTGCTAAAGCATAGAATCTAAATTCGAATTCCAAAACTAACAAGTGCCTACATTAGAATGCATTGTTTGAGATATCTGCTTCAGATACTGGTAAATAAATATGAAGATACAGAGAGAAAAGGAAGAAATCCATGATTTCCGAACTTTAAAGTAGTAACTTTTAAAAATAAAGTTCTGTGTTCACCACGGAATCAGACTTTATCTACGCATCCTGTATCCAATTGAACATTTCGTTTATTCTTTTCAATTTAATCATAATTGGATTACTGTTCTGGATTCGATTAGTATGAATTCTGCCTGCAATTTTGAAGCTCTGAGTGTCAATTCGATGTTATCAATATGCATTAACTGCATAAAATTAATACCACTTACTGTGCATTTCAAATGTTACATGCATTAAAAATGACCACTCCATATAACCTGTATGGTGGTCCATTGCCAGAGCTGAAATATCAACTGTAAAAAGTCGGCCAACTACATCCATAATTAGCTGCTGTAAATCAAATACAATTAATTATTCTATTAACGAGATGGCAGTTCGCTGAACAGATGCCACGGACAGGGTGGTGGTGGTGATGGTGGTGGTTTTAAAAGGAAGTACAATAAGGCAACCATACACTATTAACACTAATCAGAGGGGAAAATGGAAGGGGACCGACACTTAAAAAAATTAAGGTATCGGCCAAAGAAAGACAAGGGCCACGAAGGGCTTGAAAATGAAAGACTCCCTAGGCCTTGATATCTAATACCGTCGGGGTCGGAAAAAAACAAGAGTTGACCAAGGGAGGTCGCATACAATAGATGAAAGTGAGGAGCCTGGCACAAGTAAGTAAAACAGGTGGAACTTCAGTAGTGAGTCAGGCCCCGTGCAGAATGGGTGTGATAAGGAAATTTCAGCGCTGGAGGTGGAAAGTACTGAAACATACTCACCGAACCTGTCTCGTGCGATGTTGATCTCATCCCCAAAGTGAAAGAATCATTGCGTTGGAAACTGTTTGCGCCAACTCGGTGAAACATTGTAACATCCGATGTCTCCCGCATCATTGGCAACATGTTACGGCGTTTACCGTAAAGGTTGTTGTAATTTCTGAGAATAAACACAAGAATTCATGGCGGATAATGTCCTCGCTTTATATCCTACACACCTGGTAAACCTACTCGACATTATTCATATATTCCACAACACCTTACGCTTCTCTCTCCTTCTGCATATTTCCATTTGTCTGGTAGATCCCGCATTCGTGATAAACAAAATAGTTGCCATGACAAGGCAACGAAACTAATAGATGTAGCCTATGGTTCTTACAAGACTCGAATTTTTTTTAAAATTATTATTATAAAACTTGATATGAGGATTTCTTGTTTTACACAGATAGATAAATCGGTCGATACATATTTTCTGTCGTGATGCAAACAGTTATACAAGGAAACTGAAAATAACACCGACAACACTTAGTGAGTAGTAAGAGGTGACAAACTGATTATTTTACAAGAGAGAGCCTATGTCCAAAAATACACGGTTTGAGCGCCAAAACAGTCACCAGATCTCAAACCTCTCGACCTTCTTGTTTGGGACCCTATCAAAGGTATGGTGTGCTGGACTTTTGTATCATCGGAGGAGTTTCTTTTATCGCACTAATACTGTACAGGCAGTGATTGAAACTTTTTTTTGCTAGTTGCTTTACGTCGCACCGACACAGATAGGTCTTATGGCGACGACGGGACAGGGAAGGGCTAGGAGTGGGAAGGAAGCGGACGTGGCCTTAATTAAGGTACAGCCCCAGCATTTGCCTGGTGTGAAAATGGGAAACCGCGGAAAACCGTTTTCAAGGCTGCCGACAGTGGGGTTCGAACCTACTATCTCCCGAATGTTGGATACTGGCTGCACTTAAGCGACTGCAACTATCGAGCTCGGTGATTGAAACTCTGAACACTCAATCACACGTGTGCCAACCTCTATACCGCCGAAATACACAGTGTAATCAAGTTGGAGTTCAAAAATTCGAGCCCTTATAACGTACATAGAATACGGCAACAGTTCTGTAACTTGGGCCGGTGAGCATTACAAAAGCATGGAAGTTTCAAAATCGATATAATTTCTAGATAACAAGTACGAAGACAATGTTCAATATCCCATTGTAAAGAGGAAGGATCAATGCACCTAACAAGCAATAGAGTCTATCAGTGTTCCCTGCAAACGTCTCTTAGATAAGACACAGTGTGTTAATCAATGTACGTGATAAATCACATTTAATAAGGCTGTAAGAAAACCAGTTAAAAACATAAAGAAACACACTTAAATACCCATTCATCTTTCATTTTATACTGCACACCCTACTTTTCCTTCCATAATTTGTTTTTCAGTACACTACAAAAATCTTCTCCAAATTTTCTCATACAAATCTGTGGAGTTCGTCTGTTAAAATGAGCTTCAGTGCGGGGAATGAATGGTCTCTCTACATCTACAAATGTGACAGAACAGCCCTTGAATTCAGGAGCGAATGCAGGTGTTAAACATCCTGGTAGATCCACATTAACAGTACCAGTATCTGTTTATAGTTAGCATGATGGCGTAGCTCGGATATCGTTTGAAGACATCACGATATTTTGTGTGAGACAGCGTCATCAGCACCTGTCAGAGTTAGAAAAGGGCCTCACTGTGGTCTTCATTTGGCCGGCAGGTCAAACAGTACAATATCCAAATTTGTGGGACATTCAGGTGTGACAGTGGCCCGATGATGGACTGCATGGGAACGTGAGGGCAGGCATACTCGTCGTCAAGTTTCCGGTCGAACACGTCTAACCACTACAAGGAAGGATCGCTCTATTGTACACCAAGCACATCGTAACAGCTTCACATCTGCACCTGCCATCCGAGAACAAGTAATGGACTCCCTGCAATATTCTGTGTCCTGCCGCACCATTGGTCGGAGACTAGCAGCGACCCGACTAGGAAATTACCGTCCCATGTGTCGGCTGCCGGCTGCCGTTAACACCACAACACAAACGGCTGCTTTAGGAGTGGTGCCGAGACCGGGAAACATTGATTGCTGATAAATGGCGTCGCACTGTATTCAGCGATGAATCGCGGTTCTGCACTACCCCGGATGACCATCGTCTGCAAGTATGACGGCGACCTGGGGAGAAGTCCCATTCTTCCAATGCTTTGGAGAGGCTCAGTCGTTATGGTGTGGGGAGCCATCGGATATGACTTCAGGTGGTGGTGGTGGTGGTGATGGTGATTATTGTTTTAAGAGGAAGTACAACTGGGCACCCATCCTCTATATAACACTAATCAGAGAGAAAAAATGGAAGGGGTCCGACACTTCGAAAAATGAACGTATCGGCCAAAGAGAGGCAAGAGCTACGAAGGGCATGAAAATGAAAGACTCCCTAGGCCTTCATACGTAATACCGTCGGGGTCGGAAAAGAACAAGAGTTGACCAAGTAAGGTCGATAAGGATAGATGACAGTGAGGAGCCTGGCACAAGTAAGTGGAAACAATGCCGGGACTCAGCTAAGGGTCCTGTGGTCGCCAACCCAAGTTCCAAAGTTCAGAGTCCCTGGGTCCCCTATTAGTCGCATCTTACGACAGGCAGGGGTTACCGTGGGTGTTATTCTACCGCCCCCACCCACAGGGGATATGACTTCGGGTCACGGCTGGTAGTGATTGAGGGAAATCTGACGGCACAACGGTACGTCACGGACATCCTCCGTCCTCTCTTGCAACAGTATCGTGGTGCCATTTTTCAACAGGACAATGATCGTCCAGACATGGCACGTGTATCTATAAACAGTCTGCGTGATGTCGAGGTACTCCTATGGCCAGCAAGATCTCCAGATCTATCCCTGATAGACGTCAACTCCGTCCCAGTGCCAGTATCCAGGGTACCAATGATCAGTTACAACAGTTGGCCAGATTGCCTCAGGAGAGGATACAATGGTTTTATGACACCCTTCCCAACCGAAGCAGTGCGTACATCTAGGCAAAATGGGACGCAACGTCATACTGATAAGTGGGCTCTTATTGCCAAGTTTTTTGTAAATTTAGCTCGATTTTGTAATCACTGAAATAACATCACATATCCTCTCAACCTCTGAAGTACCGGGCGAGTTGGCCGTGCGCGTAGAGGCGCGCGGCTGTGAGCTTGCATCCGGGAGATAGTAGGTTCGAATCCCACTATCGGCAGCCCTGAAGATGGTTTTCCGTGGTTTCCCATTTTCACACCAGGCAAATGCTGGGGCTGTACCTTAATTAAGGCCACGGCCGCTTCCTTCCAACTCCTAGGCCTTTCCTATCCCATCGTCGCCATAAGACCTATCTGTGTCGGTGCGACGTAAAGCCCCTAGCAAAAAAAAAAAAACCTCTGAAGTATCATTTCGTTTCCTACTCGTCTTCTGTCAACGGCCGTAGCTGTGTTGAAACACCGGATCCCGTGAGATCCCCGAAGTTAAGCAACATTGGGCGTGGTCGAGATTTGGATGGGTTGCCACGCGCTGTTGGTGGGGGGGGGGTAAGGGAATGGAGGAGCTGAAAGGAACTGGCCACCCTACCGTACGAAAACTCTGGCTCAGGCACACCTCTGCGGAGGTTTGGACCTGTCTTCGGGCAGAATACACCCTTACCTTCCTCCTCTTCTGGGTGCTCCAAATTTTTGTCAGGCAGTTTATGAAAGAAGCTTATAGTTTTATTAATTAATGTTATTGGCTTTACGTCCCACTAACTATTTTTACGGTTTTCGGAGACGCCAAGGTATCTGAATTCAGTCCCGCAGGAGTTCTTTTTTCGTACCAGTAAATCTATCAACACGATGCTGACGTATATCTGAGCACCTTCACATACTGCCGGACTGAGCCAGGATCGAACCTGCCAAATTAGGTTCAGAAGGCCAGCGCCTCAACCGTCTGTGCCACTCAGCCGGGCGTTTACAGTTTTAAAAGATGGTTGATATCGTGGCCAAGCCACAGTTTCCCCAGTTGCAGTGTCTCAACCACAGGAAAGTGAATTTTCATTTCAAAAATAACACACTCATTGGCCGGGATTCGAACCGCGTCCGTTATGCGAGAAGTTAGTGACAATGCCACTCAGCTCTCATGTCCCCAAGAATACACGAGTGCTGTATCACTAGAGCTAATACTAAACTGTGCCGGGGGTAGAGTGAATCAAGTTGTAATCATCCAATCGACTTGATGAGATCGTAAATTGTAGGTAGGTGTACGGACAAGAATTGCTATGAAGCACGACACGAGGAATAAACAAGTCACATCCTTTAATCAGAATCACACGACGCAGTTTCTTTAGCACCTCAAACTAATGCCAGCACTTCTCTCAGTAAACGATAAATCGTTAACCATCTAACGCAGAATGAAATTGAACTGATCGGACCAAGTGACCTTCCTGTCATCCAAGGCCAATCCCGATGTTTTCGCGCCCACTAAAGATACGTTCTACGACGGGCAGGTGTTATTATGGACTTCTGCAGTTGTATAGCTCTTAACGCAACTGCCATATGAATTTATACAGGGTGGACAAAATAAAATTGGCTTGGAAAATATTTTTAAGATTGACGGAGAACTGCCCTCCAAAGAAATGCTGGAAATCATGATTTTGATTCACCAATCAGTTGCTGTCACATATCTGCGCGTGCGCATCGCCCACATCTCCCGAGTACTCGCTGCGTTATTACTAGAGCCCGGATTATATGTAATTATATATTCTGTTCCCATATATGTAGCTACAAGAAAAGCTAAAATGTAGGCAAATCACACTAAAAGGAGCATTATTCCAGGAGTTTATAAATACACTGACTGACAGAGCAAATGCAACACCAAGAAGGAGTGGTCAGAACTTTATGCCAATTGCAGGGTAGACTGACGTCACTGAGGTATGCTCATGATGTGAAATGCGCCGCTGTGCTGCGCACGTAGCGAACGATAAATGGGACACGGCGTTGGCGAATGGCCCACTTCGTACCGTGATTTCTCAGCCGACAGTCATTGTAGAACGTGTTGTCGTGTGCCACAGGACACGTGTATAGCTAAGAATGCCAGGCCGCCGTCAACGGAGGCATTTCCAGCAGACAGACGACTTTACGAGGGGTATGGTGATCGGGCTGAGAAGGGCAGGTTGGTCGCTTCGTCAAATCGCAGCCGATACCCATAGGGATGTGTCCACGGTGCAGCGCCTGTGGCGAAAATGGTTGGCGCAGGGACATGTGGCACGTGCGAGGGGTCCAGGCGCAGCCCGAGTGACGTCAGCACGCGAGGATCGGCGCATCCGCCGCCAAGCGGTGGCAGCCCCGCACGCCACGTCAACCGCCATTCTTCAGCATGTGCAAGACACCCTGGCTGTTCCAATATCGACCAGAACAATTTCCCATCGATTGCTTGAAGGAGGCCTGCACTCCCGGCGTCCGCTCAGAAGACTACCATTGACTCCACAGCATAGACGTGCACGCCTGTCATGGTGCCGGGCTAGAGCGACTTGGATGAGGGAATGGCGGAACGTCGTGTTCTCCGATGAGTCACGCTTCTGTTCTGTCAGTGATAGTCACCGCAGACGAGTGTGGCGTCGGCGTGGAGAAAGGTCAAATCCGGCAGTAACTGTGGAGCGCCCTACCGCTAGACAACGCGGCATCATGGTTTGGGGCGCTATTGCGTATGATTCCACGTCACCTCTAGTGCGTATTCAAGGCACGTTAAATGCCCACCGCTACGTGCAGCATGTGCTGCGCCCGGTGGCACTCCCGTACCTTCAGGGGCTGCCCAATGCTCTGTTTCAGCAGGATAATGCCCGCCCACACACTGCTCGCATCTCCCAACAGGCTCTACGAGGTGTACAGATGCTTCCGTGGCCAGCGTACTCTCCGGATCTCTCACCAATCGAACACGTGTGGGATCTCATTGGACGCCGTTTGCAAACTCTGCCCCAGCCTCGTACGGACGACCAACTGTGGCAAATGGTTGACAGAGAATGGAGAACCATCCCTCAGGACACCATCCGCACTCTTATTGACTCTGTACCTCGACGTGTTTCTGCGTGCATCGCCGCTCGCGGTGGTCCTGCATCCTACTGAGTCGATGCCGTGCGCATTGTGTAACCTACATATCGGTTTGAAATAAACATCAATTATTCTTCCGTGCCGACTCTGTTTTTTCCCCAACTTTCATCCCTTTCGAACCACTCCTCCTTGGTGTTGCATTTGCTCTGTCAGTCAGTGTATTTTTACATATTTCGATGCATAATCAATATTTTGATAAGTATTGCATATTTTAAATATTTTGAAGGATACTGCGCATCTGTGCACATTTTGTTTCACTAATTTTACATCGATTTAAGTTTTTTAATTAAACACCTGATAATAATTGGAAAAGTCTGTACATCTCCAAATCTGTAAAAAATTTAATTAATAATTTAAAGTGCAGTATTCTGTCAAAGAACGCATCCCTTAAGAAGTGACGGTACAGTGTGAAGGGTTGGTCAATGACATGTCGCTGCTCCTACGGAGAAAGACACAAAGTAAAATTATGACAAATGTATTGGGTGTAACTCCCTGAGAATTAGAACGTATCTTCCAGTATCATTCCTTATTTAAAATACGCGCCAGTGACTTCATGTGAAGTAAAAGATCTTTCTCTATATAGAAAAGAACATCCTAACAGACAGAAGGCATTCGATGACCGCAGAAATTTTAGAAAATAATTAGTTATTAATTGCGCCCCCAAATGAAAATTAGAGTTTGAATATTTTTTTATGCGGGTTTGTTTCCTTTTCTGTGTACAAGAATACATTAAATAAAGCTTAGAAATTAAGTTACATGTTTTTTTAATTATTTCATATTTAACAACATATTTTGTCAATTTTAGCTACGTATTTATGTGCATATTACTTATTTTTATTCTACATATAATCCGGGCTCTAGTTATTACGAGTGAGTGATGGGAGCAGACGTGTTTAGTGACCAGTTGAATGCAACACAAAATGGTACTCACGATAAAACAGCGCGTGTTCATTGTCGAGTGTTCAGCGAAGCACGATTTGTGGAAAACCTGTGCAGAACTGTTCGCGCAAGAGTTTAAGATTGGAACTGATTTGGCAAAACCACCAGCAAAGTCTGCAATGGAAAACTTAGTGGCAAATGGCGTAAAACGGGCTCTGTAGCGAATAAAACCCGTAATTATCCGTAAAGAGTTAGGACACCAGAAAACGTTGCTCGAGTCAAGAAAAGCTGGAACGAAGTACGACGAAATCTCAACGCCGTTTATCTGTGCAAGTGAGAATTAAGAGATTGTCGTGTCAAAACATTATCAAAAAGCACCTGCATCTGTATCCTTATAAATTTACTATCGTGCATGTGTTAAAGCGTCCAGACGAACCTTCGCGTGTTGAATTCTGCCGGTGGATTCTGAATGAAGAGGAGTCCGGACTTCAGATGATCCTCACTTTTCATTTCTTCAGATGGGGCTATCTCCAGCTTCTTTTGTGATGTTCTATCTCTTCTTCTCGTTAAATTCAGCCAAATTCGATTCAGTATCCATCCATCTCACCTTCAGCATTCTTCTGTAACACCACAGACCAAAAGCTTTTATTTTCTTTCTGAACGAGTTATCGCTCATGTTTCACTTCCACGCAATGCCACGCCCCAGACCAAAGTTTTCAAAAGCATCCTTCTAATTCCTATATCAATGCTCGAGGTGAGCAAATTTCTTTTCTTAAAAAAGGCCTTTTTTGCTTGTGATAGTCCGCATTTTATGTCCTCCTTACTTCTGCCATCGTTAGTTATTTTACTATGCAAGTAACAATATTAACTACTTCTTTCAAAGAGTTCATTTCCTAATCGAATATTATCTGCATCACCTGACTTCGTTCGACTGCACTCCATTTCTTTTGTTTGGGACTTATTTTCATCTTGTACTCCTTCCCCATGACTCTCCATACCATTCAGCAATTTCTCCAGATCTTCAGCAGTCTCATATAAAATATCATCGGCAAATTTCAGGGTTTTGATTTCCTCTCTTTGGATTACCGTCTGTTCTATATAACATTGAAAAGGAGGGGAACAAACTGAGCGTTGCTTCACTTCTTTCTAGATTCCTGCTTCTTTTTCACAGCTCTCGATTCTTATCACTGCAGACTGATTTTTATACAGATTGTAGAAAATTCTTCTTTCTCGGTATCTGATCGGGATCACCTTCAGAATCTTAACTAGTTTGGTCCAACGGCCGTAGCCATGTTGAAACACCGGATCCCGGGAGATCTCCGAAGTTAAGCAACATTGGGTGCGGTCAAGATTTGGATGGGTTGCCTCGCGCTGTTAGTGGGAGGTAAGGGAATGGAGGAGCGGAAAGGAACTGGCCACCCTACCGCACGTAAACTCCGGCTCAGGCACACCTCTCCGGAGGTTCGGACCTGCCTTCGGGCAGAATACACCCTTACCTTACCTTACCTTAATCAACATTAATCGAATGACTTTTCTGGATCTTCGAACGCCATGTATGTGGGCTTGTCCTTCTCAATTAGATCTTCCATGATCAGACGTAAAGTCAGGATTGCTTCACGTGTTCCTACATTTCTTCTGAGGCCAAATTGATCTTCTCCCAGTTCCTTACCTCTCAGCTGGTTTTTGTTTTATCGAACTGTAAAACCCCGGAGGGACTTACGACTTACTCTGTACTTTAGGTACTGCAAAGTGTAGTACATAATGCTTGTTTATTTACATTTGTAAACTGAACCAAGTGCAATTGTTAACTATATAACAGACAGGTCAGAAAATCTGGCTATTTAGTTCATCCTACCTGTTTTCGTTCAGTCAGCGTTAAAAGTATATCGCCTAAACCATAATTTTGTTAATGATTATTTTTGAAAGAATATAAATGAGTAGAATGAATAGATGAATACACTTATCTCTCAATCACGAATGACAAGGAAGCGGGGCGAGAGTTTTACTGTATTTTCTGTAACCGTTACTGATATATGCAGTTAGTTCTTTATAATACAAAATACTAAAGATATTGTAACTAACAAAATATTAAAAATATTATTAAAATATAATTTAGTAATGTATACACTATATCGCTTCTTAGGCGTATATTTTTTTAAACTACAGTAGACAAGTAGACTTTAAGATATTACCTGGACTTTAATTTAGTTAGGGTGTATAGCATGAACTCAATGTACATCCTTACTATTTCCTACAAGCATCTTCTCTGTTTTTTATCTTCCTTGGATTTCTTTTCGCACAGTCCTCAGATATCATTACATAGTTTTGCTATTCTCCTCGGTTTCTTACATTATCTGTTTAATAACTTAACAAGAGTGAAAGTTTAAGTTAATTTTCAATTCTAGCTATCTCTTCCCCATGTATTTGTGTATGTATGTATGTATGTATGTATGTATGTATGTATGTATGTATGTATGTATGTATGTATGTATGTATGTATGTATGTATGTATGTATGTATGTATGTATGTATTTATTTATTTATTTATTTATTTATTTATTTATTTATTTATTTATTTATTTATTTATTTATTTATTTATTTATTAAAATGCCGAGTGGCCTCCGGAGGAGCCTGGTGCAGGTCTTTTGATTTGACTCCCGTAGGCGACCTGCGCGTCGTGATGAGGATGAAATTATGATGAAGTTAAGGGGAATGAACCAATTATGGTTAACATTCCCGACACTACCGGTAATCGAACCCGGTGCCCCTGTGACCAAAGGCCAGCACGCTAATCACTTAGCCATGGAGCCGGACATTCATTTATTTATTTATTCGATGGTTTTTGTTTCATTGCAGTGTTTATTTCATAACATACATTCATTTTCCTTATTTGCTTCTCTTACGGCTTTATTATATAATTTTTTAAGAATATGCTCATACAAAGTGGAAGTCGCAACATTTATAAACAAGAGTGTTACTTCGGGAGAGGCAGATAACCACGGGGTTCACACAGTTTATACGAGAAATAAGTATCAGATTAATTCCAGTGCCGAGGTTAGGAATAATAGAAGTCTTTACCCTCCACTTTTTCAGGTTCCCTTCGTGGACTGTACTATAAGGAGATGGTTTTATACTAATACAGATCAAAATGCACGACAAATTTAATTACGATTATTGTTAAAGTAATTACACAGAAAGAAGCATACTCTACTGGAGAAAATAGCTGATTTCTTCAACCATCATTTGTCATTCCAAATTCATACCTGGTGCTGAAACTATGTTACTGGCTATGCCAGTGTCATACAGAATAAAAACAAATAGCGAAACATTCCCGAAGATAAGAAGGTGGTTTGAGGCTTAAAAATATAAATATTCTAATTTTTGTTTACAGTTTGTTTTACGTCGCACCAACACAGGAAGGTCTTATGGCGACGATGGGACAGGGAAGGGCTAGGAAAAGGAAAGAAGCGGACGTGGCCTTAATTAAAGTACAGCCCAAACCTGGTGTGAAAATGGGAAACGACGGAAAACCGTCTTCAGGGCTGCTGACAGTGGGGTACGAACCCACAATCCCCAGAATCATATATTATTAATTTACAACAGGTACTAATGATGACATTGACAAACAACAACATTATTATATGATTTTTATTAGTTATTACTGTTTCTGTATGCATTAGTCGCTATGTATAATAATTATGCAACGATCAAAATATTACTGTAATATAGCAGACACGGATAACTACGTACTGCATCAGTCTATCGACCATAATTTAAACTCAATCAGGAACAGCAAGAATAGCTGCAGCAATTATCCAAAGTTTTTCACCCCACTAAAACCACTAATTGTACAACTGTTGTACGCTTTAGCTTTTAATTCTGCAGTTAACATTCCTGGTATGATGTGCGTGTTTATCCACATCCATCAAAATGTAATTTGTGGGATTAGCCTTAATCATATCTAAGAATAAACTAATGTTGAAATGAGGACGAAACAAATAGTACCAGGGGCTACTTTATTTGCATGTACGTCATCAAGGAACGTCAGAGGAAACAAGTGAGCCATTTCCACGAGAGGAATAAAATTGAACAGTTTATTGTGTAATTAATGAGAATGTCTGTCTGTCTGTCTGTCTGTCTGTCTGTCTGTCTGTCTGTCTGTCTGTCTGTCTGTCTGTCTGTCTGTCTGTCTGTCTGTCTGTCTGTCTGTCTGTCTGTCTGTCTGTCTGTCTGTCTGTCTGTCATAACAAGGCTTAAATTTTTAAACTCCTTGAACTTTTGTTTCAGGTTTTCTTATATGTCTAAATTATGTAATCTTCAGGGTTTTTGTTACAATGGCAGAATGTTAAATAACTATTAGTATTTGTCAGCATCATCAGCGTCAGCTAATTTTATCAAGACACTGTGGCCCCGTGAAGTCGTAAGTTCAAGTAATTCTTCTCTAGTTCTTTACAGGTGGAACTGTTTCGGGCGGTTCTCCGCCCATGACCTCTAGCGATCTTCCGATTGCTGTTATTCCATCGCTCCGGCGGTTTCCCTCTTGGTCTCTTGGACTCTCTTCCAGCATTAACTTCGTCCATCTGTCGCCTTTCTTGCGAGCAACAGGCTGGTCCACTGTCATTTCAAGATGGCTATTGTCTCCACGATATCATTAAACATTGTGACCACTGCTCACTTCATATCCTTCCGCGAAAAAGTCAACACTGACCTCTCCATCCCTTTTTGTTGGGTTATTCTGTGTTTTCCTTTTGTTAACTCATTCACAGCCCAGGTTTCACAGCCATAAGTCACCAATGAGAGAATGCGCTGATCAAAAACTATTTTCTTCAGATTTACATCTACGACTGATCTGAAGATGACAGAGTTTCCCAAATGCTTTCCAGCTTAGACTGATACCTAGGAAGATTTCTAGTTTTGTATCTCCCATCATATTTAACTTATAACCTGACCAAAGTAGATCCATGTAATTTTTTTTACAAAACCGTTCTTCGGTAAACTGAACATCAGAAATGCACAGATAAAACATTTAACTGGTCCTTTCCTTTGTAATCGCAGTAAACAACTACATACATGTACAATTTTTCGATGTGAACGATTTTCTATCATTTCACAGCACATTCCTCAAAGAGGAAAAAGTTAATTCAACGACACATGACGCCGGTGAAGCCAATGCTACAGGTTTTTTAAAAGTTGTTTTTCCCTAGTACTGAACAAACGTTATGCAAGTCTCTAAATTGAGGATTGTGTTCAATAAGTGTTTTCGGTTTCGAAGAATATGCAGCTTCCATTGGTCTGGGTTTTCGGATTTCCTTTCAGTTTCAAAAACGTTCACAATTTTAAGGAAGCTAAAATGATCGCAAAAGCTCATTAAGGCCAATTCTAGGTCAATTAAATTCACATAGTTTTCTTCAGGAAATTTAAATACATCGTACTCTAGAAGTGCGTAAATATGTCATGCAAACATAACTTACGTTCCTACAGTACGGTACAGTAAGGTTCATTTTCCTTTACATATGCGCATAGGAAAAGGACCTCAACGAAAATTGTTCTGATGGACTGCATATCAATATGTGCCTGAGAGGCGTGACCAGTCTTAAGGGAAATAATGGATAGGAAGATCAGTGTCGAATTCGCGGTTTTGGCACAGCAGCGACGCCATGCTAATGGGTCTTAATGGAGAAGCCTTGTAAGTGTACTCAATAATAAACACAATGGATGCATAGTGTGCAACCTAGAAGAATATGTTGTCTTCCTTGTACAACACGAACTGATCCCACCTCGAAACGTAGATACTGCGTGTTAAATCTGGCTAAGATGACAGGAATATGTCACGAGCACGTTAACACGTGACCTCTTAGTTTTAGTTTAAGTTTAGTTTTAGTTTGATGGTGACAGATTCAGTTTCTCTTTTCGGCACTTACGTAATCTGCCGACTTCTTCGAAGATCCAGCTCTACTGAAGTCTGGCGACGTTTCAACATCCGCGACTACGTTTGTGCGACAGAATGGATCCTTGTACGCATAAACAAGTTATAATGACGTATTCCTTTCTCCACAGAAAGACTTTTTTTAATTTTTATTTTTTTTGCTAGTTGCTTTACGTCGCACCGACACAGATAGGTCTTATGGCGACGATGGTACAGGAGTGGGCTAGGAGTGGGAAGGAAGCGGCCGTGGCCTTAATTAAGGTACAGCCCCAGCATTTGCCTGGTGTGAAAATGGGAAACCACGGAAAACCATCTTCAGGGCTGCTGACAGTGGGGATCGAACCCACTATCTCCCGAATACTGGTTACTGGCCGCACTTAAGCGCAGAAAGACTAGCAGTACGAGAAATTTGAAGAAGTTGCTAGGGAATCCCATCTACTTCAATACTATACAAGTAGTATATGTGTTGGTCGTGAGATTTTGCTAGTCTCTGATTTAAAACCCTACATCACACCGACTTGAGAGAGAAGAAAACAATATCAGAGAGGAGTTAAGTGATACACACCTTCTAATACATTTTGGTGCAAACCGAAATTCAGAACATATAGACAACACAAATTGACAGGAGAGGCTTAGCCTTACAGACCACATGTAAAAACTCTTTCCAGACAACTACAATGCAGAAAAGCTGTTGCCGACAAGGAACAGGATATTAAACAGAATGAGACATACTGCCATAGACGAATATCTTTATTTCGATTAGCAACCCAAATACGTAAAACCCTAGATCGTTCAATAGCCGATAAAGAAGTAGACGTAGTCCACATGCAGGAAAGATTTGCCTTTTCCTCCCGTTTAATAGCATCAAGGTTGGTGGATGTTAAAGTTTTCGTAAACTCTTCGGAGACTTTTCCTAAAGGAGAACTGAGTACAGTCGCACTCTCTACACAGGACACAGTTTTGGCGAGAACTATAGGTACTATGTAGAAAGAATAAAATTTTCAGAGAACTAGCAGTAACGATGTCTATTAGAAAGCAAGTTAGAAAGAGAAACATTCTCCCAGGTACGAGAACTATTCATAATTATTTATATTACCCAGAAAGATATTTTTGACCCCAAAACGAGTTAAAACTAAACTGACCATTTTTGCGAGGTGGGTCGGGGATTCAAAGAGGACAGTTACTGTAAACTGACAATGTTTGGAGGGACAAAGTGGGACGGTGAGATTCTGAAAGGTTTAAAAGTTTAGTTAAATTCCAGCACAAATCACGTTTAATTAATTATTAGATATTATTAATACAAATGCACAAACGTGGTCACATACTTGCATGGTGCTATTCAACAAGTGTGAAGGTTAGTAATATACAAATTTATGAAACTGCAACATATTTCATAACATTGCCCGATGTTTTACAAGATTGAGACTGAAGTTGTAGTAGTTTCACTTCAACACCAATGAAAGAATCATAAAATCGAACGACAGGAAACAACTTTATATTTCCATGGTTCGACGCATAAACAGCAGAGTGCACTAGTGCTCATACACGCAACATAACACAATACACGATTAATTTCGCAAGTGAATTGCACTAACTCAAGAACCAGAAATATCTTATTTGTTTTTCAGACGTTGCCAATACTGTGGTATATGGAAATGAGATCTCCATAATTGCGACATAAAGCGTGACATTTAATCGTCCCCTGAATTTTGGCGGGGGTTGGGTGGAACAGCAGGGCAAAATGCCTAAAAGCGGGACTGTTCTACCTAATCCAGGACGTTTGATTAGATTAGTTAATCCAGAATCGGCCCCTCTGTTAGAAACATTCTAACATCGGTAGCCTGGATCAGCGGGTAGATCTCTCTGGAATGCTTTCTCCTCTTCCTTAGCGACGCCATGTCGTTATTTTCAGGGGTACAGGAGTAGCACGTGAGGTTTTAGAACATTCTGAAGTGGATACCACCCTCGCATTATTTGGCATCTAGCCACGGGACTGCTTGGTTTGGGACCCGTCAAGCGGACCACAGGAATACTACAGCACTGCACCATTACGACGGAAATATGGGGGATATAATGTATTTCGCCCCGGGTGACAAGTACGAATGATGTTGCTACCGCTGGGTTGGTCAGTGGGCTCTTTAACGTCCAGGAATTTTGGGGATGGACTCACTTTACACTCTCCATTTCACAGAAATAAAATATATATATACAAAATGATGAAAGAATAAGTCCACTAAAAACGTTCTTCATGAGTCTAGGAGATAATGATGTATATAGCTGATATTTGGGCATGATGACAGTATGAGGATATCTGCTGCTTCTGTAACCTCGAAAAGTCAACGAGGACGAAAAGGTCTGTATCTCCATCCGTTCTGACATCCGTCATAATTGTACATTATATAATGTCACGGTCTATGGAGTTAAATTATGGGATGAAAAATCCAGCGGCAAGAACATCATTCGTACATGTCACCCGGGGCGAAATACATTATATCGCCCATATCTCCCGTCGTAATGGTGCAGTGCTGTTGTATTACAGCCGAGTAACTACAAGAGGACATACAATTTTCGGATTTTCAAATTACAGCATCTTAAAAGTATCTGGCATTTACATTTGCACTAGTGAAAGAATTATAATAATATACGGTTTAATCATGGAGATTAATAATAAGTTGACATTGGCGGAAAATTTTAATAATAGCCTACAGTGATTTACTTACCACATTGTCAATATCGTGTGGCATCTATATATATAAAATAAGAGTTTTGTCTGTACATTCCTCAGAATTTGAAAATAATGGTATTTCTGTATCGGTCATGTCCATAGTAACAAGAAAATGCATTTTTTACTTTTCCGTAATTTCTGTCTGTCTGCCTGTCTGTCTGTCTGTCTGTCTGTCTGTCTGTCTGTCTGTCTGTCTGTCTGTCTGTCTGTCTGTCTGTCTGTCTGTATGTATGTATGTACACGCATCACGAGAAAACGGTTGAAGAGAATTTAATAAAAATCGGTATGTGAAGTCGGGGGATGAGCCTCTACAATCTAGGCTATAAATCATTTTGCTCACGCTGAGTGAAATGGTAGTTTAGGGGAAGGCCTAAAATTGAATTCTCAACTATTTATGTTATTAGTGGTCTAATGAAAATCGGTATGTGAAGTCGGGGGATGAGCCTCTACAATCTGGGCTATAAATCATTTTACTCACGCTGAGTGAAATGGTAGTTTAGGGGAAGGCCTAAAATTGAATTCTCAACTATTTATGTTATTAGTGGTCGTATTTTACAGAAAATGGGTATGCAAAGTTGAGGAATACGTTGCTACAATCTAAGCTATCAATAATTGTATTCACGCTGAGAAAAATGGTAGTTTAGGGAAGGCCTAAAATTTAATTCTCAAATATTGTTGTTATTAGTAGTCCTATCTTGATGAAAATTTGTAAGCAAAGTCAGGAAATAAGTCGGTATAGTCTAGGCTGTAAATTATTTTATTCACGCTGAGTGAAATGGTAGTTTAGGGGAAGGCCTAAAATGTAATTCTCAAATATTTCTTATTAGAGGTGTAATCGATGAATGCTACATAACTAAGGTTATATAGTATTAATTTTCCTATTATTCATGTCTTATACATTGTTACCGTACTGGTATGATCACAAAGATATTCATGAATTTGGATTTTTGTTACTAAGTCCATATCAGCGCCGAGTAACGAGAAAATGGGTAAACAGTATTTAATGAAAATTGGTATGTAAAGTCGGAGAATAAGAAACTACAGTTTATGGTATAAAATATTTTACAAATCACAGAGTCGAAAGAAAACTAAATGTGAAGGTTACAATATAGAAAGCTCATAACATTGATCAACAATAACATTACATTGACCATTGTTTGTCGGGATGTGCTTTGTGTCTTCTGTTGCCCCTCATCTCCGGTAGACAGGATTACTGCTGCGTACAGAGTATTTTTTATTTGATTTACGTTGCACCGACATTATTAGGTTTTATGGCGACGATGGGATAGGAAAGGGCTAGGAGTGCCTTAGGCCTTAATTAAGGTACAGGCCCAGCATTTGACTGGCGTGAAAGTGGGGAAACCACGGAATACCATCTTCAGCGCTGCCGACAATGGGGTTCGAATCCACTATCTCTCGGATGCAAGCTCACAGCTGCGCACCGCTAACCACACGGTCAACTCGCCCAGTCGTACAGAGTGTAACAGCCTGTCTGAATATTGATGGGAAGTAGCTGGGGAGTTAGATAACTTTCTTCTTTAACATGCCATTCCCCTGGTTTATAAATTTTCTGATACTACTGGTACGTAACACACTGGATCATCATAGCATTCGGGCTATTCAATCCCTACTCTGAGGCACTGATTGGAATGAACAGTGTGCATATTTAGCGGAATACTGGCAGATGAGTGTTCATGGCAATCTGCGGCCAGGTCATCCCAGCTCTGGAACTTTGGACTATTAGACTGGCACCGCAATCTAACCGCAGCTCTGTTCGTTAAAAGTGATAAAACGGGCGGCTTTCCATTTGATCGAGTATTGTATAGGATAGCATTGCTTTTAATCGCTACATTCATACTTACGTTTTTGTAATGACCTATGTTGATTTCAGGTTAGGAAAACCACAAAGTCAGTCTTTCTGAGAATCCCGTAGCGAAGCACGGGTACATCAGCTAGTTCTTTAATAAACCAAACTCGCTCATTTCTAACTATCAATCACTTTGGCAGACTATATTTTTCTTCCGACCGCAACTGTATTACGTCTGGAAACATAGGCAGAGTTTCATTTTTATTTTTATTGCTAGTGGCTTTACGTCGCACCGACACAGACAGGTCTTATGGCGACGATGGGATAGGAAAGGCCTAGGAGTTGGAAGGAAGCGGCCGTGGCCTTAATTACGATACAGCCCCAGCATGTGAAAATGGGAAACCACAGAAAACCATCTTCAGGGCTGGCGACAGTGGGATTCGAACCCACTATCTCCCTAATACAAGCCTCAGAGCCGCGTGCCTCTAACCGCACGGCCAACTCGCCCAGTAGAGTTTCATTTTAAAGCCCTTGGTGGGCTTTCCGTGTCTTTCGACAAAACCTTACTTTTTAACGTAGACTTACGTTCCTCAAAAACGGGTACATGGAAAGAAAAATTTTAAGACGCTTTCAGTGATTGCTAGTTGTTTTACGTCGCACCGACACAGATAGGTCTTACGGCGACGATGGGACAGGAAAGGGCTAGGAGTGGGACGGAAGCGGCCGTGGCCTTAATTAAGGTACAGCCCCAGCCTTTGCGTGGTGTGAAAATGGGAAACCACGGAAAACCATTTTCAGCGCTGCCGACAGTGGGGTTCGAACCTACTATTTCCCGAATACTGGATACTGGCCGCACTTAAGCGACTGCAGCTATCGAGCTCGGTTTTCAGTGAGATAAATTTAACTAAGGACTATGTTTAATGTCTCAATTGACAGATAAAAGAGGAGGCTACCTGTCGCAAAAAAAAAAAAAAAAAAAAAAAAAAAAAAAAAAAATCTGAAACGTAATTTTCATGAAATAGCGCTTCAAGTAAGGCAAAATTTGTGCTATATGTGTGACGTCACATGCATCCTCTGTTTGTTGTTTGGGTTTTTTTTTTTTTTTTTTTTTTTTTTTTACGATTTGCTTTACGTCGCACTGACACAGATAGGTCTTATGGCGACGATGGGATAGGAAAGGGCTAGGATTGGGAAGAAAGCGGCCGTGGCCTTAATTAAGGTATAGCCCCAGCAGTTGCCTGCTGTGAAAATGGGAAAACACGGAAAACTATCTTCAGGGCTACCGACAGTGGGGTTCGAACCCACTACCTCCCGGATGCGAACTCACAACATGCTCTGTTATAAGATGGCGCTGTGTTGACTCTCGCACTCACTTAGAGATTAGCTGTCGTTGAGAATACATCGCGGTCAGTTGTATATTACTCGTAATATTACTACAGAATTCTTAAATTATGTCTCGTTATTTCTCATATCACAGGCCACATTCCTAGTGTACCACATTCTACCGAACAAAATGTATTATCCACATAATATTTGTCGTTTATTTCTAGTAAGTAAGACCGACTCCTTGGCAGAATGGTCAGCGTTGAGGCCTTCGGTTCAGAGGGTCCCGGGTTCGATTCCCCACCGGGTTGGGGATTTTAATATCGTGTGATTAATTCTTCTGCCTCGGGCACTGGGCGTTTGTATTTGTCCCAACACTTTCCTCTTCATATTCAGACAACAAACTACACTACCAACCACCACAGAAACAAGCAATAGTGATTATATCCCTCCTTATAGGGTGGACGTCAAAAAGGGCATCCGTTACAATATTGACAACCAACCGATAATTGTTCTAATGTTATGACATCTTTCCATTCCTCCCTCTGATTATTAAAGAGGGGAAGGTTGCTCAGTTATACTTCGCCATAAAACAATAATGAGCACGTCATCGCCACCAGATTAACTTTTCACATTTCTAAAATATTAACGACAATATCCCTGCAGTAGTCATGCACATTTCAGCGTTAAAGGTCACGTGACATTCAACAGACGCAGTTAGTTTCCATATGGAATTTTTGCTATCTTTGTGACAATTCATATTTGTGCTTTTTAACATTATTTGAATCATTATTTACACAATGAGAAATTTTCATCTTCTTCTACCGCTTTAACCACACTCTGTGTCACACATGTTGATTTGGTCCTTCTTTTTTTTTTTTTTTTTTTTTTTTTCGCTAGTGGCTTACGTTGCATCGACACAGATACGTCTTATGCCGACTATGGGATAGGAAAAGCCTAGGAGTTGGAAGGAAGCGGCCGTGGCCTTAATTAAGGTACAGCCCGTGCATTTGCTTGGTGTGAAAATGGGAAACAACAGAAAACCATCTTCAGGGCTGCCGACAGTGGGATTCGAACCGACTATCTCCCGGATGCGAGCTCACAGCCGCGCGCACACTGCCAACTCGCCCGGTTTGGTTCTGTTTTACGGCGACGTATGCTGTGAATACCATGGAGAGCCACAGGAACGTAAAGTACATAATACGGGCGCGCCTGCCAAAATTAAATGTTAGGTCCCCTGAAATAAAATGTAAAACCCATAAATAAGTAATAAACATTAAATTACAGTAGGTAGAAGTAATGCAATATACTGTCAAGTTGTACAAGCTATTGTAAATCTCAACCTCCCAATGCCGTGGATCCTGGACTCAAACCACATTAATTGGTTCCATTTTATAGTAACTAGAAAACGATACTCTGTAGCCAGTATGGAAGTCTCAGTAATAGTTTATTCCATTAGGTTTAGGCCGCAGATCTCTCACTACGCGGTTCAGTGGTTCAAATCAGGACCCTCCGTGTGAGATTTGCGCTGGACAAAACGGAGGCGGGACAAGTTGTTCTTCGGGTACTCAAGTTTTCCCTGTCATCTTTCATTCCAGCAACACTCTCCAATATCATTTAATCTGTCAGTCATTAATTAACGCTCCAGAGCAGGGCCTCTCAGGGTGCATGCGCGTGGTGCATGCACTGTGCACGGTGCAAAAGACGACTTGGCTTGGTTGACCAGAGTGCAGACCCCCCACTCCTCGATTTGGACCAATAGCGCTTACTCTCTCTTTCCTCACGCCTCTCTCGCTCGCTCCGCCTGTCTCCCTCTGTCCCACTTCCGCCGTAGCGCTCCAAATCCGGGCTGAGTTGAGCCGAGTATAGCCGAGTAGAGCCGAGCTTAGCCGAGTAGCCAAGAGACGAAGCGTTGATCCGAGCTATACCGAGCGGCACCGATGCACAGTGCACGGAGCTCTTGCGCCTCGCTCTGCACGCGTGAGATTTTGGGCGTTTGAGAGGCCCTGCTCCAGAGGAGTGCGACAGGCTTCGACAGCCGGCAAAATTCCTATTCTCGCCGCTAGACGGGGTTTCATTCATTCCATTCCTGACCTGGTCAAATGACTGGAAACAGGCTGTGGATGATAGTAAACGAGATGGAAAGTCAGGCTGCAGGTTTCTCCAACAGGAACAGTCCTCTCGGTTTTAATTACTGTGTGGATAGGGTGAAAGTACCTGATGGGGCTCACTGTAAGTATTTGGGTGTTAATATAACGAAAGATCTTCACTGGGGTAACGGCACTAACGAGGTTGTAAATAAGGGTCACGGTTATCTTCATACCGTTAAGAGGGTATTCAGGGGTTGTATTAAGGGTGTGAAAGTGAGGACGTATAAGTCTCTGGTAAGAGCCCAATTATAGTTCCAGTGTATGGGACCCTCACCAGGATTACTTGATTTGTGAACTGGAAAAGACCCAAAGGAAAGTTGCGCGATTTGCTCTGGGTGATTTCTGACAAAAGAGCAGTGTTATGAAAATGTTGCCAACTTTGGGCTGGGTAGACTTGAGAGTAAGGAGAAGAGCAGTTCCGCCCGCGGCCCCACGGTGTAGGAGGCAACGCGTCCGCCTGCTACCCGGCGGCCCCGGGTTCGATTACCGGCCGGGTCAGGGGTTTTTAATTTTAAATGATTAATATCCCTGGCCTAGGGACTGGGTGTTTGCGTCGTCCTTAATGTTTCTTTCCTCACATTCAACACGTCACACTTCCGCCAATTACATAATACACGCAGGTTCCTCAAATATGGTGCAAGTAGGGGCAAAAGATCTTCCTAGATCGACGCCCCGAACAAACAGAAAAAAAAGGAGACGAGCAGCTCGACGACAATGCAGTGTGCTCCGAGCGGGTACTGGAGAGGTGGTGTAGAATGACGTTAGCAGAAGTAGAAAAGAACTCAAGAGGACAAACTGGGGCAAATGTTCATCTGTAGGAAGACGAATTGGAGAATGGAATAATTTACCAAGGGAGATGTTCGATAAATTTCCAACATGTTTGAAATAATTTAAGTTACGACTAGGCAACAGCCCTAAATGTCGATCAATGGTAATTAATTAATTAATTGACTGTCGAAGGTTCCGCGCCCACGTCCACGTTTCTCCTCGATCTTGCCTTCTATGATTAGTTGTATCATGTCGTATTTATCATTTCTGAATATGTGACCGAAATAGGTTATTTTCCTGCATTTTGCGAGAGTTAAGAATTCTCATGATTTCCCGGCAACGACGGTTGGTGACGTGGTCGAACCATATGATCTTCATCATTCAGCGATACATCCGCATTTCAGAAGTCTGACGAAGCTTTTAACGCCCATACTTCAACACCGTAAAACTGCACCGATAACACAGAACAATTCACGTTATGACGAGTTTCGAACTGGAAGTCGCGGTTGCACACAATATATATTTTTAATTTCATAAACACACTTCTTACAGTGCCAGTTTTGGTTTAGATTTCCGGATCACATTCTTGCGTTAGCCAACACCGTAGATACTCTAAATATGATGCCCTGTCCAACATGATAGCAGTATTGCTGATTTACTGTTGGGTGATTACCATGAAAATATAATAGGGGTCCGGTACAACCAAGGAGAAGCGAGGGCCGTAAGTTGCGTCCCCAGGTAAAATATCCCGTTATTTGCATCCTCTGTTGACTTTTGCTATTTGCTTTACGTCGCACCGACACAGATAGGTCTTATGGGAAAGGAGGAAAGGCCTAGGAATAGGAAAGAAGTGGCCGTGGCCTTAATGAAGGTACAGCCTGGTGTGAAAATGGGAAACCACAGAAAACCATCTTCAGGGCTGCCGACAGTGGGATTCGAACCCACTATCTCCCGGATGCGAGCTCACAGCTGCGCGCCCCTGACCGCACGGCCAACTCGCCCGGTCTTCGTTCAATTCGTGGGTACAGAAGTTATGTTCAGTGGTTCTATAGAATCGATTTCCACGCGCAGGAAGCATTTATTTATTTATTTATTTATTTATTTATTTATTTATTTATTTATTTATTTATTTATTTATTTATTTATTTATTTATTTATCTATTACTAAAGAGCAACCGTTCACGGGTACACTGAATATGTGTAAACTGAGTGTGTCACGAAAAACATTGAATTATAAACAAACATTATCCTTCCCAACTACATATACAGGACTGACATTAACACCGAAAAAAATGTTGCCAATATTAATTATATGGTTTAAAATGTTTGTGACATTCAGTATTTTTTTTAAATATGTAAAATCAATTAGTCATTATCTTTTAAAAATGATTAGGTTATACGTGGCCCTTATCGGAACGTGTTTAAATGCAGTAGTCTTGTAAAAACTGGGGTACTGAAATTTATTTAGTCATCGAGGAATGCAGACCTATGTCCCTTTTCATTGTGCATTGATTCCACGCTTATCCATTGAATTCCTCGAGCACTATAAAACTAAGATATTCACTGTATATGATGGCATCGTTCCCACTACCAGAAATATGTGCTTCAAACCAATGCAATTCATCGCACATATTCAGGAAATTATATCAAAAATATTACTTATGATGAATAATAACATTTATCAATTAGTGTTTAGAATAATCTGCTGTTAAGCTGCTAAGTCACAACATGCTACGTATGAAGTAATGCACAAAAGTTTGTACGGTACTTGGTTAGCTTTTTAAAGAAATCTTGGTACAACCTTGTGTGACGTAAGTTACGTGGCTCAAAATTCCGCCCTCAAAATCGTAAACAAACGACGAAGACCCAACATGAGTCACAATTTACCTGCTCCCAGGGGAAGCAGTGCCAGACTAAGCAGGATTCTCTTTAATCTCTTATATGTCTCACACAGTATGAATTTCTAGCAGTAGGGGTGATTGATTGATTGATTGATTGATTGATTGATTGATTGATTGATTGATTGATTGATTGATTGATTGATTGATTGATTGATTGATTGATACCGTGTGGCCCCTGAGCGGCCTGGTGCAGAACTTTGTAGTTGACACCTGCGGGCGTCCTGCGTGTCTGGGTACGTGGTGGTGGTGGTGGTGGTGGTGGTGGTGGTGGTGGTGAGGCAGGGGAGGGTAAAACCCTGCACATAGCCTACTCCTGTTGAATAAGGCCAAGGGGTGGGTCTGCTCAAGGTTTTACGTTCCCATTTAATGGACGAATCACCAACAGCGTCATATGCCCTCACTCCATTTGAAGCTGCCTCTGGGGATCCGTGGTAGAGTGTCGGCCTCCGGATCCCAAGATAGCGGGTTCAAACCCGGCAGAGGTAGTCGGATTTTTGAAGGGCGGAAAAAAGTCCATTCGACACTCCATGTCGTACGATGTCGGCATGTAAAAGATCTCTGGTGATACATTTGGTATTTACCCGACAAAATTAATTAAATCTCAGCCATAGACGCCCAAGAGAGATCCGGTTTACTCTAGGTCCGCTAGATGGCAGACAGAGTAAACCGGAACGTCGAAATTGACGAGCAGACAGCCAGATGGCGTCAAATCGAAATGTCTGCAAACGGTAGCTGAGGCCATACGATTATTATTATTATTATTACTCCATTTGAACAATGCGGAGAGGTTTGGATTTAAACCCAGGCTTTTGATACGCAATCTAGTGATTAGAAATTGTATACCACCACTTATCTTATCCTGCCAACCGACATTCTAATGGTGAAGATGTTTTCCACCTACGGGACTCGAACCAGCTAACCACGGTGTCAGACCACAAAGCCCTGCCGCCTTACGGTCACCAGGCGGGTTTATTAGCAACCTGCCAAATTGTTTCACCGACGAGTCGCCGATCTCTTGATTGTTAATAATAGACAATCATGGTCTCACCTGGAAAATAATAGTGAAATAATTGATAATTAATAAGTAACTAATTAATTGATCATTAATTATTTCCCACGGTATCTTCGGTGTGCTTGTGTCGTGCCTCGCGGTACTCTTTAACGCAGAAGACGCTGTGACCGTCTGAAATAAAAATGAATTATCCAGGAATAAGCATTCCTATTTCACTATTCTCTTTTCTACAAACAAAGCAAAGAACGGTAGCTGCATAATACACACATTCATTCCCGTAAGTAATTATAGAGAATGACGTAATTCCAGTCAATACCGGTTCGTTGAATAATCCTAATAAACTAGAATATGTTCCCGTTTCACGAATCCCCCGATTCTCTTCACCAGTGAGATATATAAACATGATTAAAAATTTAATTGATAGCCATAAGCTAGCTTCGGAGCAATACATCATAATTTATAGTCTTCCAATCCCGTTCTCACTGTGTAACACATAAATAATGAGACCTTTACAGCAATAAAGAGAAGGGGAAACGCAGAAAATAATAAAAATAATAATGTTATTTACTTTTTTTTTTGCTAGGGGCTTTACGTCGCGCCGACACAGATAGGTCTTATGGCGACGATGGGATAGGAAAGGCCTAGGAGTTGGAAGGAAGCGGCCGTGGCCTTAATTAAGGTACAGCCCCAGCATTTGCCTGGTGTGAAAATGGGAAACCACGGAAAACCATTTTCAGGGCTGCCGATAGTGGGATTCGAACCTACTATCTCCCGGATGCAAGCTCACAGCCGCGCGCCTCTACGCGCACGGCCAACTCGCCCGGTGTTATTTACTTTACATCCCTCTATGTTTACGGTTTTCAGAGACGCCGAGGTGCCGGAATTTCGAAATTCTTTTACGTGCCAGTAAATCTACCGACACGAGGCCGATGTATCTGAGCACCTTCAAATACCATCGGGCTGAGCCAGGATCGAATCTGCCAAGTTGGGGTCAGAAGGCGAGCGCGTCAACCGTCTGAGCCACTCAGCCTGTCTTTATTATTATTATTATTTATACATCGTTTGCCCTACTCAGGAGCACGGGTGAACTTGCTTAGCTGATGTGTTGGCCTTCTTTTCCTCCCAAAATCTCTTCATCCTCTCGCTGAGCTTCTTCCTTCGTTCTTCTGTCCAAGTTATAGTAGCTCTGGTGTTGGGTTTGTCTTCAAAGTGGTTATTGTCGATTTTGGTTCTGAATTTACATCTGTCCTGTACAATGTCTTCTGAGATGTTGATTTCCTGGAGATCTGTTTCAATTTCACGAAGCCACCTGTTCTTGGTTTTTTATGAAAGGGCCAGGTTGAGAATTCTTTTAATTAGCCTGTTAGTGTTGTTATGTTGTTATCAAACAAGGCAAATGGAGGATAATAAACCACAGCTCAAACGAGCGATTACGCTGGCCTCTCCTGCGAGAGGTGGACCCTAAAGATTCTCTGCCCGACCGGGTCCCTAAGTAGCAGCGAAACTCCAATATAGTACACGGTCCCCAGAACCGGGGGGCAAGCTTACCAGATGGAACAATTTTTTTTACAAAAACCTTATCGCCGACGGCCAGGCTGGTAGGTTTACGCCCTTGATTGTAGCGTTGTTGCTTCTTCAAATGAGAAACCTTCAAATTATGCATAGCACGTTTCCAAGTAGCCCTAATATCAGGAGGGTGAATATTCTCGGGTAATAAATCACTCATGCTCCATAAGTTGGATAGGGGGGAATTAGGAACGAATGAAAACATAAGCGAAAAGAGCGACATTTTATGCACCTCATGGATAACAGTGTTGAAAGCAAACTCTAACCATGAGATGGATATGTCCCACCTCGAAACATCCAGGTGATGGAAGGCAATGAGAGCGGAACGTAAATTACGATTTACCCGTTCTGCGTACGACGGCTGAGGGTAGTACGCGGAGGTCGTAATATGCGAGATGGACAGGCCAAAGCAAAACTTCCGGAACAGGTTAGACGTAAATGCTTTTGCATTGTCAGAGACTAAACACTGACAAGGCTCAAAGGTAGAAAAAATGCTCTTCAAACATTTTATGGTGGCATCAGCAGTAGCCCACGTAAAGCGAGAAAAACCAGCCACACAAACTAGGATGAAAGGGTTCCCCTCTCCTTTCGACTTGGGGAGAGGTCCAACGTAGTCGATAAAGATACGCTCCATGGGGCGCGTCGCCTGAGTCGATGACAATAGTCCTACCTTGGCACTAATCGCCGGCTTACTGATCCAGCAGATCTTACAGGCCTTGACAAGTTCTCGAATCTCTCCATCCATCCCCTTAAAAATAAAATACTCCCTAATTTTTTCCCTAGTTTGAAATATTCCTTGATGCCCGGCAAAAGGAGTTTCATGATAATATTTGAATATCATTGGAATCAAAACTGTGGGCACCACCACCTTCATCTTCTGATCGTGGCGAGAAGGACAACAAAGAACTCCATTTCTGAGAATATAAGGAGCAACCGGGCTACCTTCCTTTAACTCCTGAATAACAGGTCCTAACTCAGAATCTTCAGCTTGAAGCTTAACAATATCATGGTATAGAAGGGGAGCATTGGCCAAAATTGCCCCAGAAATCGACAAGGAGGTTAAAGGATCAGGGTCTGAGTCGTCTTCCTGTTCAACGCTGGGATAAAACATACGACTCAGAATCGGCTACTACATTTTCCGTGCGCCGAATATGACGGACATCAAACTTGAAAGCTGAAATCCTAATTGCCCAACGAGCTAAACGACCAGTTCTTCTGGGCCTACCCAAGACCCAGCTCAACGCCTGGTTATCCGTTTCAAGTTCAAACTTGACGTGTTCCAAATACATTCGAAATTTCTCGAGGGCGAATAGCACAGCGGGTCCCTACAACTCATATATGGAGTACTTAGTTTCAAGGGGAGAAAGGGTTCTGGATGCATACGCGATGGGACGTCTCCCTAACTCGGAGTCCTGCATTAAAACAGCGGCGACTGCAGAGGAAGACGCATCAGTTTGAACCACAACCGTTTTCGAAAAGTCAGGCATGGCTAAGACAGGGGCATTAGAGATAGCTAGCTTAAGGTCTTCGAAGGCTGCTTGCTGGGAGGGATCCCACTCAAATTTAACACCTTTCCGACGGAGAGCGTTCAGTGGGGCAGCACGCTTAGCAAAATCCGGGATAAACTTCCAGAAAAAGTTTATCATGCCGACAAAACGAGCAACCCCTTTTACGTCCTTAGGAGGGGGAACTCGCGAATAGCCTGAGTTCGTGACAAGTCGACAGACACACCTCCAGGAGAAACGATATGTCCAAGGAATGACATTTGGGGCTTCGCAAAAGAGACCTTCGAGAGCTTAACGGTGAGCCCAGCCTTACGGAGACGGGTCAGTACCTCCTTGAAGTATACCAAGTGCTCCTCAAAACTTTCTGAATATACGACTAAATAGTCCAAATAATGGTAGAGGTAATTAAACTTAAGATCTGAAAATATATTATCCAATAGCCTGGATAGCACCGCGGCGCCTGAGGAAATGCCAAACGGGAGCCGACAGAACTCGTATAAATTCCAGTCGGTGGCGAATGCGGTTAAATGGCGAGATTCTTCGGCCAGGGGAATCTGACAATAGGCTTGATTTAGATCTAAAACCGTAAAATAGCGGGCCTTCCTGAACCATGAAAGGCACGAGTGTAAATCGGGGAGAGGAACCGACTGTAAGACAATTTTCTTATTTAGGACACTATAGTCAAGAACTGGCCTGGAGCGGCCCTGCGGTTTAGGGACGAGGAAAATGGGTGACGAGTAGGCCGAGGTGGAAGGCCGAATGATTCCCTGATCGAGCATTTTATCAATGATCTCCTTCAAGACCTTGACCTTAGGAGGAGATAAACGATAAGGGGGAATTCTTACAGAAGTAGGATCCGAGACTTCGATTTTATAGTCCAATACATTAGTCATACCCAATTTCTCGGAAAAAACATCGGAAAATAAGCCACATAACTCCCTCACACGCTGCACCTGATCCTCAGGCAGATGGCTAAGGTCACAGACCATCTCGCTCTGAAGGGGCGTAACCGAAACGATAGGAGAATTTTAAAAACTTAACGGCATTTTTACAGAATTACAAAATTTGAAGCAACAAGTGTGATTTTGGAAGTCTAAAATTAATTCGGAATAAGAAAAAAATATGTTCCTAATATGATGGGGCACGACAAATTTACAGCTACGAAAAATGAAAATTTCCAAGAGAAGTTTGAGATTCGAATTTTTGCCCTAACCAAACTCCTAATCTCTACGTTCGAAGAGTTGGCCGATAGGCACGAAAATGAAACATGTTCCAAGTCCGAAAACTTACAAATAGACTTATGGGCGGCATACCACTTCTCACTTATGAGGGAAACCACACTGCCGGAGTCTAACAGTGCAGACACGGGTTCGTTACCAACCTCAACCTTAATAAAGGGAACAGGACCTTTAAGATCGGACGAGATGCTTACACAGTCTACCGGACACGTACTAGCAGGATGATCAATAGGCAGACCTCTATCACCATTGAAACACGAGGGTTCATCAGTGGGAATATCCACGACTGCCCCCTCACCTAGTCAACTGGAACTCGAAGTTCCCGGACAATTTCTCGCCAAATGACGAGCTAGACTACACTTAAAGCAAACCAACCTACTGGTCCTTGATTGTCCATTAGCGCCAGTGCTAACTCCAGAAGACCGCGCTTCCGAAAATTTAACTGGGCAGCGGTTTCGCAGATGTTCTGACGAGCCGCAGGCATAGCATTTCCTTACATTTCCTTACTTGCGCGACGAAGGTGTACTAAGAGCCTTAGGCACTGAGGGATCACTCGACGTACGCAGAGAGTCCGCATGACGAACTCCTTCGGCAGATACTACCATCGCCTCCAACTCCGAAAAATTGCGAGGATGGGCCGCAAAACACAAGCAGGAGCGGTAAACAGGAGAAATCCCCTCTACGATGGTTGAGATAATTTGCTCTTCCGAGTAGTTCAACGCAATGACTCTCGCATAAAATTTGATGTCAGAAATGAAGTCCGATAAGGACTCGTCAACGCGCCGCACTCTAAAATAGTAACTTTGAATAAAGGAATTAAGTGCCCGAGCCGGAATGAAATGTGTTAATAAATATGCATGAAACTGTTGAATGGACATATGCTCAGCAATTGCATTCACTATCTTTTGCGACAAAACACCAAGAGCAAGCGGATAAATAATCTGTAACATACGAGCGTGTGATAATCCAAAGAGCGGGGCATGGTCTTGGAACTCTACGAGAAAACGCAGGGAAAAAAACAGTATCGCTAGCCGAATTTACACGATAATATGGAGCCTCTTTTAACATCAAGGTCAACGGATGGGGAATATTAGAAAACGGCGAAACATAAGACGATAAGGTTGACTGTAAAGGTTGCTGCTCCACCGATTCTAAATTCTCTCGATGTTTACCCAAATCGTCTTCACCTACAACTACACCAAGCGGGGTAGATTTGGCCTTAACGGCCAACTTACTTAGCCGCGAGTCAAGCTTCTCTAAAAGGCTACCGGCCTTAGCTTCTAAATCCTTAATTTGGTTCCTAGTTTCCTCCTTCAAGGTTAATGAGAGTAGGTCTTCGATACGGTGAAGGTAATGAGTAATGCGACCTTGAACTCTTCGAAGTTGGTGGTTCGATGCTACATCGCTCTCAAGAAACTCCTTTACTGACAAAATTTCAGATAGGTTTGCTTCAATCAATGAGGCCGCTCCACCAACCTCGCCGTCAGTTAGGTTGGGCACAGAGATTACTTTGTCTAAGTTAGCACTTAATAATACCTTGTCACTCTTAACAGTGCCTCTAGATTCCAAGCCGCGAATAGCTAATTCGTACAAAAGTTCCTCCATCCGGAGAGCCCCAGGATAGGCTATTTTACGACAAAAATAAAGAAATTCAGGGATCCCACAGACGGAAACACCCTCAGGGCACACGTCTCTCCCAAGCTTATACAGCGGTTGATCCTAGGCCAGCCCCATTCAACCACGACCGCTCTGCTACCAGAACTGTGCCAACATCTGGCAAGCGTAGCGAAAGAGAAGGAAATGGTGGGCCTATGGGGCTGGAGAGATAAGCACTCGAAATCAAAGTGCCAAAACTTTATTATATAACAGATTTAAATTTGCCTTGTTTTGATATCATGTACTACGCACCTTAAACATAAACTCTGTCAGACTCTTTATCCAATATATAGTAAGAACACTCTGGTATAATATTTAATTCACAACCGTGACACAATGTCACCTAGGGAACCAGCCCAGGTAATTTAAAAATACAGATAATACAAGCTTAAGAGGAGGGTATTCCACTTCATATTATCGCCAAATACCAACAGGTAATTCTAGAAAATACCGTGGCTAACAATCTAAAACTATTACACTTTAGGAAAGCATAAGTTTGCCATAACATCTAAACAGCTCTTGGAACAGCATAGAAACTCTACGAGTTTCTAACTGATGCGACTTACACATTACTTGGCATTAAACGAAAGTGCGTAAAACCTTGCCACTTCATTATAAGGAACCTCAAATAACATTACCCGTGGCTTTACAACTCATAATGAAAGACTTTACAATTTAAAGGTCCCCATGCAAGGGGTCCGACATGCCTCATCAAACAAACTGCCACGGCAGAAGTGGAAAATATTACAAGAAATAACGAGCACTAGCTCTAAGTAAACGCACCAACGAGACTTTTACAAATGAAAGTTACAATTAAGTTTTGCGCCAACCTAAAGCCTTGATTTCATATCATTACAATACTAAAAGAGGTCCAACCACCTCATACCCTTTCTTACTTGGTAAGACATCGGGGAACTATAGAAATTTCAGCTCCCTACCTGAAGGGACCTGACCTTGCCGAAGGGGCAAGGTGACGTGTCGAGCGAGTCAACAACGATTGGATCCCCGAAGGGGCAGGGGAAGTAGCCCAAAGACATGGAGGCATGAGAAGAGGGGAAACGCTCCCAAAGTGGGAAATATCCACTTCCTCTGGGGCCATACTTAATAATTAAGGAATGACACTTTATTAAGGGAGGGAAGACAGGCAAAGAAATGAATACATAAAATATACATATACAAAAAAGAGTTACAAATATAAGGTTACACGTAAGATTAGAGCCTGGCCAGGCTGAATAAAATACCAAGGGCCGGGGGAGACTTCCCACGGCACAATTATTGTTATTATTATTATTATTATTATTATTATTATTATTATTATTATTATTATTAATACATCGTTTGCCCTACTCAGGAGCACGGATGAACTTGCTTAGCTGATGTGTTGGCCTTCTTTTCCTCCCAAAATCTCTTCATCCTCTCGCTGAGCTTCTTCCTTCGTTCTTCGGTCCAAGTTATAGTAGCTCTGGTGTTGGGTTTGTCTTCAAAGTGGTGATTGTCGATTTTGGTCCTGAATTTACATCTGTCCTTACAATGTCTTCTGAGATGTTGATTTCCTGGAGATCTGTTTCAAATTCACGAAGCCAGCTGTTCTTGGTTTTTAATGAAAGGGCCAGGTTGAGAATTCTTTTAGTTAGCCTGTTAGTGTTCATTCTGATAATGTGTCCATAAAATTTCAATCGTCTTTTCCGAAAAGTGTGAGAATTTTTTTCAGAATGACAATATATCTCCTGGGATGATTTTTTTCCTCCATATTCCATCTATACAAACTGGGCCAAAAAATTTTCGTAAAATTTTCCTTTCTTGTTTCTCAATGTCTTTGGTTAAAGATCCGCCACCAATGATTAGGGTTTCTGAGGCATATAACGCTTAAGGCTTAATCACTGTATTTATAGTGTCTAAGTTTTGCATTCCGAGATATTGATTTATTATTATTATTATTATTATTATTATTATTATTATTATTATTATTATTATTATTATTATTATTATTACTATTATTATTGCCTTTATGTCGCACCGACACAGATAGGTCTTATGGTGACGATGGGACAGGAAAGGGCTAGGACTGGGAAGGAAGCGGCTGTGGCCTTAATTAAGGTACAGCCCCAGCATTTGCCTGGTGTGAAAATGCGAAACCACGGAAACCCAACTTCAGGGCTGCCGACAGTGGGGTTCGGGTTCGAACCCACTATCTTCCGAATACTGGTTACTGGCCGCACTTGAGCGACTGCAGCTATCGATCTCGGTATTATTATTGTACCGGGCGGTACACCTCTACGACGCAAGTTCAAATCTTGCGCCAATTGAAACTCCTCTACAGGAGAAGCTCTGAATTTTAAAAACGGAATCAACTCTACTGGTTATCAGAAGATGTCACTGTGTGTTTTTGATTTGCTTTTGTTTTTCATTGATCAAGAAGTGTGGACATTCTCTAACAGATGTCTCTACCAAAAACTATGATAACGCACTCTGGTGTAAAGGAATGAACCTTCTTGGAGAAATGTTGTATTCATAAGTTTTGTCTTTACTAAATTTTGTTCTGTGGTTTGTGGGTTGGCAACATTAATCCTTTCTTTCCGCCTGTTTTGAATTTAGCCAATCAGTAATTTCTGTAATTAATTTTCCTCCAATCATAGCTTTCTTCTTCGAATGTCCATGTGTAACTCCTTGTCAACCAATAAAAATTGAGTGGGTGTGTCTACTCATTCCTGAAAGGCCTCGAATTTTTCGCGAGGGTATAAAAACTGCTGATTTTCTTGTCTCCGGGCCACTTCAGTAACATCTAGCTTAGTGTGTGGATATGTAGCAGGAGGCGGGAAGCGCCTCGTTCTTCATGAAGCAGTTCTTCAACAAGGTAATGGCCTTTTAACATCTGTATTTCTTGCTAGCTCAGCAGTTTAACTCTCGGGGAGGGTTCGAAACCTTTAAAATGTAACCAAACTCTTTAAAATGTAAATCCCTTTTCCCTCTATGTAAAAACTACAATCTCTTTAACTGTAAAGCGAGGATAGAGAGTGCTTTACCCTCTCGAGCTCCTCTTCATTTTGAATTTGAGGTGATTATGTTTTCATAACCGTTTTTCTCTTCCTTCTTGTATACTAGTCACCTCCATAGATTGGGATTAGCCCCTGTGTGATCGGCCTGGCGCCACTTAGGTTTTAAAATGTGTATTTAGGGGTGCAAGTTCACGCATCCAGTCCTCTCTGTACTTTGGGCCAGTAACTTAACCTGTTTTTTTTTTTTTCTTTTCTTCATGCGATGGCCCTGTAGGTTGGGTACAAGATACCCCTGTTTCACTGTTAGTGTGCCTTGAGGGCAGTTAGGAGTAATATTTGTTGTGGCCTTTGATAGGCTTGTAAAATTGAGAGCAGGTCAGCTCTTTCTGGTATGTTGGAAGGTGCCTCTAGGTGGCTTGACATTACTAAGCGGGAGCAAGAGCTCCATGTAATTAGGGGTTTTCTGCCCATTGGTATTTTGTGGTTGTGAGCTGAGAGCTCAGAGATTGTAAAAGGTGGGGCTTGAAGCCCAGATAACTAATTTGTCTCTAAATCCTTGCTTTTCTGGTCTTGTACCTGATTGACTTGTTAAGTTTTCAAATTATATGTAAACTTTTGTTAACTCTTGTTGTCTATTGAAAATATAACCTTTATTTAAATTTTAAATTCATCTTTCGGACTTGTAGTTAGACCCATTCCAGCCCGCACCTTCTTTCACCTCTGCTGTTCCACAGATACCTCGGAACAATTATTATTATTATTATTATTATTATTATTATTATTATTATTATTATTATTATTATTATTATTATTATTATTATTATTATTATTATTATTATATGTATAACCCCATGTCCGCCTGTTTTTCATGGCGATACTGAGACAGGTTGTTATCTCATCTTTAAAGAAAAAAGACAATGGACCTCTCCCGACCAATATTTTTATACTTTTTAAAGAAAAATATTTTTCAGCGAATTGACTGTGTCATATTCAACACGTTAACGTGTACAGCTCCATCTATCTATGTTTTATACCGGAAGTAAGAGATCAAATCAAGATCAGCAATGGAAATATGAAACTGCACAGGGTCATAGAGAGCAAGGGAATGAGTACGTCATGTCCATTTCCGAGTTTTTCCACTGTGATGCTGTAAAAACGAGCATGTTGGGAATGATGAAATTGGAGTCAGATATAGGGGCTGTACCCTAATTACTGTAAGGCCACGGTCGTTTCCTTCTCATTCCTAGCCTTTTCCTGTCCCATCGTCACCATAAGACCTATCTGTGTCGGTGCGACGTAAAGCAACTTAAAAATAACAATAAAAACCTGGAAGAATGCAATGATGACTATCATATTTCAAGTGTTTAGTGAAAAAGACCTTCTTTCATTGAAGTGAATTAATCATAATATTGTATGTAACGATATTACCTCTGTCTATAAGCACGAGATAGAAAACTTACTGCTGAGTTTGGGAAGAAAAATCTACAAAATTTAGATCGTAGATGTTTTTTTAGTTCTCATGGCAGGGATATGAATCGGGCGAGGTGGAATTTCACAGGCTTTGTTCTTTCTCAGATAAAATACCTCTCAGTCGGTGAGCTGAGACTGTAATGTTTTTGGACGTAGCAATAGTAACATTGTCTAGTGGCATAAGACCGAACCATGTCTTATTTATCAAGTACTTAGCCTACTGCTGTTAAGTTTTCACGTATACAGAGCGATATCTAATAAATGACGATCGTTGAAACTTTGCTGTAGGTTGTAGCGTGGTAGACGAAGTCTCTATTTATTCGCACAATGACAGATTTAAAGCGTAAATTAGACTTCAGTGATCATTTATCGGAATAACATGTTCATTTCATGTATCGAATTACTTTATAAATAATAATAATAATAATAATAATAATAACAGCAACAACTGCAAGAAAGTTCGGAAGGAAACATGGACGAAATGAAGAAGATTAACGTGAGCGCAGAACCTCGAACAGTAGCTCAGCATCCACGATAAAGCTGCAGTGAAAAAACCCATGGCACAACAGTCTGTAAGGGTATGACATGTCAAGTCGACTGCTGGCCAACCACATGATTTGCTGATGTTAGAGTGCCACCAGATCAACGTCCCCAGCTGAATTGCTTGAATTTCTTGACTGAGCTCCTCAGCTGAGACCGAATAAACGCCGTTTCAACCCTCAGTCCAAATTAATGCAAATCCTTGAACTGGCTGCAAATCAAATTTGGGGCCTCCAGGTACGATATAAGCATGCTTGCTACACCTACACCATGGCGCTGGCGTGCAATCCAGATAGGAGAGATGCAAAACAGAGAGAAATATTCCACGACGGTAATCAATCTTAAGTGAGGAAAAAGCGCCAGATGAATTTGATGATATCCAATGGTCATAATTCATTATTTTTTTATTTTGTTATTTATTTATCTTTTTGCTATTTGCTTTACGTCGCACCGACACAGATAGGTATTATGGCGACGATGGGACAGGAAAGGCCTAGGAGTGGGAAGGAAGCAGCCGAGGCCTTAATTAAGGTACAGCCCCAGCATTTGCCTGGTGTGAAAATGGGAAACCACGGAAAACCATCTTCAGAGCTGACGACAGTGGGGTTCGAACCCACTATCTCCCGAATGCAAGCTCAGAGCTGCATGAGGTCATAATTCATTAACGACTAGAGAACATAAGAGCCGTTACCTATACTAATAAATGAAATTTGAAGGCAGCGATGTCTTAAAGTGGGTATGAAAATGAAAAAAAGACATGAATTAATGATAGACTCCAAAAACCTAAAACCCCACGGCGCAACAGCCTCGAAGGGCCATAGCGTACCAAGCGACCGCTACTCAACCCGAGGCCTGCAGATTATGAGGTGTCGTGTGGTCAGTACGAAGAAGCATCTCGGCCGTTATTCTTGGCTTTCTAGACCGGGGCCGACATCTCACCGTCAGATAGTTCTTCAATATTGTAATCACGTAGGCTGGGTGGGTTTCAAACTAGCCCTCAGATTCAGGTAAAAATCCTTGACCTGGCCGGGCATCGAACCCGGGTCCTTCGGGTAGGAGGCAGGTGCGCTACCTCTATACCCTGAGGCCAGCGTTGAGGGGCTTCAAGAGACCCTAGAAATTTTTAAAATCTGGTACCCTCCCCCCACTCCAACATCCTTCGAAAGATCTAAAATTTTCAAACCTCCCCGAGAAGCCGAGCTGGGAGTGGTTCCATATTGAAGTTCAGAAGCAAAACAGCACAAATACCGAGTGGAACTTTTTACAACGGTGCATGTGTTAAGAGACAAAATATCAACTTAATAAAACACAGGAGTTAAAAACATTTATACGAATGAAATAACTTATAAACTTAAGGAACATATTTGGTCGTTTAATTTGAAGGCGATGGACCTAATTAACCTATAGTGACCACAAACAAGTGTTTACGACAAACTCAAGTGAAGCACGCATGGAAAGCTAGCGAGCTGACAGGAAGAACAGGCTGTATTCACCCAGAACCCTACCAGCCCTTCCCGCTGGAGACAGCCACTATTCGCTTCGACAAGAAGGAATTTGGAAACAGCCCGATTACCAGTTTATAAAAACGGAAATAAATAAAAAGCAGGCAATGATTCTTCTTTCGTGCCTTTCTTACGGATCCATTTGCACACCATTTTTTCCAGCAAGGCAGGACATACGGATATGATGGTGTAGAACTTTCCGGAAATCATTTGCGATACTTCCGCACCCACCTATAATTCAATTCCCTCTTTAAAATGTTTCAACAACAAACAATCGTTGCTCAACGGTGTACTTAACCATTGTTATGTGCACTTTGTAACTGCAATCACACAGCGCGTCAAACAATACAAGCACAAACCTCCACTAACAACCGAGCCTTACAGGACAGAGGATGGGACGAAGAAGCTCCTCGCTTGTCCTACCTGTCAGTTCGTTGTGTGTGACTCGCTTGTATTTGTCGTAAAGTCTTGTTTGATAGTAACTGTATTAATATGTTTTACGGTCCTTTCCATTATTAGCATGTATTTATCGTCGATTTCTTTTAAACTCGTTGCGATTTTTATGTGTACCGAAGAGCACGAGTTTTATGTAATTAATGTAAAAGGAAAATACAGCAGTTTAAGAAATACATTCAAAGCGGCAAACAGTATACGTACTATTAGACCGTACTTGAAAAATAAACAAACTTGATTCAAATCGTCATGCTCAAGCTGAAAGGATATCAATGAATTGATTACATTTTTGTTTTTGAATATTAAAGGGTTAAACTTAGTTTAGCCATTCTTTAAAATAAGAAAGGATAACAAAGAGTGATAATAACAAACACCATGTTTATTTTTTATTTTTTATTTTTTTACAGTTTGCTTTACGACCCCCGACACAGACAGATCTTATGGCGACGATGGGATAGGAAAGGGCTAGGAGTGAGAAAGAAGCGGCCGTGACCTTAATTAAGATACATCCCCGGCATTTGCCTGGTGTGAAAATGGGAAACCAGGGAAAACCATCTTCAGAGCTGCCGACAGTGGGATTCGAACCCACTATCTCCCGAATGCAAGCTCATAGCTACGTGATCCAAAGCACGTGGCCAGTTTCTCGGTAAACACGTTTTTCAGAAAAATAATTACACAACTATCCTCTATGTGGCATATGGTTGAAACTGTAACAATTACAGAGACAAATAATTAAGCTGAAAAATCATAAATATGCAGCCTTATTCTACAGATCTACAAAATCAAATCTCTTTTGATCCATTAAATTTTAAATGGATAGGAATATCTTTTGGCATAGCGTGAGGTTCGAAAATTCGACATGTATAATCTTATAATTGGAAAAGAAGTATTCAAGAAACCTTAGCATTCTCCGCATCTACTCTTTGTTGAAACATTGGTTTCTTCTACCCTGACAGTCACATCTTGTAAGAAAGGTAGGTACGTTTGAAAATCACTCTCCATCCTTCCTGATCGCAGGGATATTTAGAACAGTTAACATACAATGCCGTGTGGGTGACTTCTGCAACAGTTCAATTATCGTCATCATTTCTCAAGATATAGTAAAAACTGCTGACAACACACCCAATACGAAATCAAAATCTCTATACAGGGTATTAGAATGTGAGGACAAGTTAACAAAGTGAAAGAGTGTTCACTATGCTTCATTTACATGGCTATGCGAACGATATGATGAGCTATGGACAAATTTGTCTTCACACACTCTCTGACGGGAGTGCCAAGGTAACGGATAGAGAAAGCCTTTAGTTCCACTCCTCCATTGGCCTGCAGGGCCTGAACGGAGATAGCTAAAGGGAATCACATGAAAATGAAGTACTTTTCACTGTAATTTAGCAAGCATGGAAAACTTGTTTCTAGAAAGAGTTTATTAATAAACTAACAATGTCCACGATTTCGCATGCGTGGAGATTTATGTTGTAGCCATTTAAATGATGAACTCTGGAAACTGTATCGAAATGCGTTCAATATCTTTTTGGTAACGTTAGAACAAGTGCATTTCTGTTAATTTGTTGATAGAGGCGGAATGTTTTCTGAAAGAAGAGAGTAGGAGTGTACAGAAACCAGCAATCCACAGAAAATCGCTTAAAGTGGGCATATAACATCGCGATCGGGAGGAAACACTAGCACTGACGTTTCCAATGGAACACCACTAAAACTAGGTCTCAAAACAACGTGAAAGAATAAGGTACCTAGGATGGTTTTGGATTCCATCTAGCGAGCGGAAGGCGAGAAAGTGCCAAACATAACCACTGTTGTTAGCAGCAACAAGGTGTGATATCGGTGGCCCGCGAGGTAAGTTGCTGACTCATTCTCTTCTCTCTGTCAAAGATGTGGTATTTTTGAGGTTGAAAAGGTTATTTTTCAGTTTCTACACAACGGACTGAGATAAAACTAAGGAAATAAGCAGGGAAAATTATTTACCATGTTTTATCAAGTATGTATCAAAATATGTTCAAAGCGGATTGTCCAAGTTGATTGATTTTAGTATACTGTGTCTTCTAGCAGCTAGATGAAAATCTAGCAGTACATTAAATAAATGTTTTCTCCTCTCTCTCTCTCTCTCTCTCTCTCTCTCTCTGTATATATATGTTAATATTGGCCAGAATCGTGAAAAAAATGTGTTAGCAATTTTGCGTTTATTCAATCTAAACTAGACGACAGACACACAGATAACACTTTCAAATATGTTTGATATCATCTCCGCATTGTGTATACCATCAGCCCTGATAAATCTGCGATATACACTATATTCTCAGTATATTAGTAATATGATATACTAATTTAATTAAGAAATTGTAAATTCCTTTGTGAAATGAAAATCCAAAAATGTCAGAATTTCTACTTTTAGACCTATGGCTTCCCCTGAAGGGATGCCTGAGTGCCGGAACTTTGCCCAGAACAGAGTTCCTTTAACGTGTCAGTTTTCTACTTACGGACTTCTCGAAAATTACCAGAACGTACTTTTAATTATGAACCGACCACGCTGTGAATAGTTCTTTAATCATGAACACAGAAGTGAGCATCTAACGATGCTATTCAACTGACCACACCAATTGGAATTCTAACTGCTTTAAAAATGAATTATTGGTTTTTTGAATCTAAAGCACGACTTTCTGTTAAATTAAGCTTTTTTTTTAATTTCTGCTACACTGATTCTAATGTCCTAAGCACGAATTACACATTGCTTTGTTCTCACAACCTGTTTTACTCCAGTGAACAATATTAATACTCTATTGACGAAAATTATGCAGTTGATTGACCTGGTACGATAAAGTGAGTGGCTCATAAAAATTCCCTGTTTCTACATCGCCTGGATATGGCAGTATAATTAATAAAGAGTGAACTTCTGAATGAGAGTTTGTGCGGGATTTGTTGGCGATGATCAATGGCCGACGTGTAGTGTAGTGTAGCTTGAAGGATGGCTTCATACAAGCTCCACTAATAACAATGTAGCCGCCTGATTGATGGACCGCATTACAACCTAACCAAACACAAACCAACCAGCAAACTTGCGTATCGCTTACTACTCAATGAATACAGATTGTTACAAGACTGATATAAACGTAACCATCTGACAGTATTCATCTACGAAAGCGTGGTAATGGTATTTCTCTGCAAAATTTGCCATACAGATATAGAGGAAGTAGGAAAGATACAATTGAATGGTGGCAAGTTGTACGTTACACGCGATTTAATAAATAATCTGCTTGTCACGATCAATGAAGGGGTGTACTAATAAACGTCTTCGAGGATTAGAAATAGCCCACCATTATACATATTAACGGGAAAACTAGATGATTACACTCCAACTCATTTAAGTATTAAATTCGTATACGTTCTTTAACAAATTCATATTTGATAGCTTCACAATTCAGGCAAACACTGTACATCATGTCTACGAAATCAAGACTTCAGCAATTTCGTTCCATTATTAAGACAAAATTGTATATATACAATATAACAAATAGAAGTTTGCTATTACCATAAATATAACTCACTCTGTGGATCAAGTTTCGGCTCCCGGATGTCAAGATTACGGGTTCAAAGCAGTCAGAAGATGGCGTCAAATCAAAAATGCTTGCATACAGTCGCTGAGGCCGTACGGTTATTATTATTATTATTATTATTATTATTATTATTATTATTATTATTATTATTATTATTATTATTATTATTAGGGTCTACAGTATGTATGCCCAGGTTCGAACCCCAGCCCGGTCAGGAATTTCAACCTGAATCTGAGGACTGCTTCGAGGTCCACTCATCCAATGTGAGAACAACTGAGGCGCTATCTGACGGTGAGATAGTGGCTCCAGTCTAAAGAACATTCTCGCGCTGACCACACATCATTTCACTGAGCAGCGGTCACTTAGTAGGCCAAAGCCCGTAAGAGCAGTAACACAATTAGGTTTGTTTATTATTATTATTATTATTATTATTATTATTATTATTATTATTATTATTATTATTATTATTACGGGGTTACCGGTGGAGCATAAAGAGGTTAAATAAGGTGCTTGAACTGAAGGTTATATTTTTCCAAAAATACAATAGCTTAACAATTTTCACTTGGTGAACATAAAAAACATATCAGGTACAAAGCAATCTTGAAACAAGACTAGAAAAATTCAAGATTAGTGATTTTTACAAATTCTGGGCTTCAAGCCCCTAGTTTTACAAATTTCTGAGCTCCCAGCTCAAATTTACAAAAGAGCACAAATTTATTCAAGGACAGAAATCCCTTAATTCACAGAGCACTCGCTCCCCAACATACAATTTCTAGCCTTCCAGAGGGACTCGTTAATCTTACAAAAACTTTGAAAAAGAGCAAACAGGCTCTCAGTTCCTTACTGCCTACTCAAGTCAACCTTACATAAATCTCTTGCCTCCCAAGCCACCATTTACAAATCGAACTTACTTTACAGGGATATTTAATACCCAACCTACTGGGCCTTCATGGAAAAAGTATAGGTTAGATAACTGGCCCAAACACAAAATGAATGGAAGCGCACACTGCGTTCCAAGACAATGAACACTTAAAATCATAAAGGGCTCTAGGCCGTTGAAACAGGGGATATTCCCAAACCACTAAGGTGACTCGTATAGAAATGACTTTTACACATTACAGAAGAAAACCGTTACAAAACGAAGTCACCTCTAACCAAGATGAAGGGGAGCTCGAGAGGGTACATCACTCTCTATCCCCGATTTACAGTTAAAGATTTTATGAAATGTTTACACTAGCCGGAAGAAAGTTACATTTTAGAAACGTAGGTTACATCGTTAAAGATTCGGACCTTCCCCTTGGAATAATCTGCGAAGGTAGCTACGACAAGAAAGATGTAATTTATGTGGCCGTTACCTTGTAGATGTTCTGCTGCCGACGAAAGAGGCCGCCCGCCTCCTGCTTAAGCACACACACCCAGATAGATGACGATCAATTGGCCAAGAAACGTGATAAGCCGCAGTTTATAAACCCTCAGGGAAGGTTCGAGATCGTTCAAGACTAAACTAGCCACACCCTTTCAATTTTATTGGTCGAGTTCAAAAGTAACAATCAAAATCGAACAAGAAGCCTGTGATAGGTTGAAAATTAATTACAGAAATTAGTGATTGGCTAGATTCAAAACTGGTGGAAAGAAAAAGGAAATATTGCCAATCCAAAAATAAATGAACATCAATCAGTTACAAAAACCTAGAAATACAAAACTCCTTTAAATTATAAGATCTTACACCTCGCACCAGGGTGCATGATCATAATTTTTTTTTTTTTTTTTTTGGTAGTGTCATCTATGGAAGAATGTCCAAACTTCTTGATGAATGGCAAACAAAACAAGGAGAAATTCACTCAGATTAGGAAACTGCACAATAACAAAATTACATAATATTTCGATGGTGACATCTTCTGATTAACGTTCCAACTTGTTGTGTTATTAGTTCCACTTTTGATTGATAGAGGAGTTCATTTAGGCGCTAATTTAGAATGCGCGGCGTTGAGGTGTACCTCCCGGTACGATCATTATTATTATTATTATTTATTTGCTAGGGCCATCGACGACCACGTTAATTCTTATTACATTTGGCTGCAAACTTTGCTTTCTTCTAAGCCCAGAATTCCCTCATTCTTTTTGAGTGGGCCTGCTTGCGTTCCTCTCTCCAAGGGACACCGTGTCTTCTTTTTGATTGTCCGTCTCGGTTTAGCCCGTTCACACTATCTTCTTTTTATTATTATTAATATTATTATTATTATTATTATTATTTTACAGTAAGGTATGCTTACTTGTGTACTTTCGAGAATAATTTATCTTCTACCGGGCGAGTTGGCGGCGTGGTTAGGGGCGCGCAGCTGTGAGCTTGCATCCGGGAGATAGTGGGTTCGAACACCACTGCCGGTAGCCCTGAAGATGATTTTCCGTGGTTTCCCATTTTCACACCAGGTAAATGCTGGGGCTGTACCTTAATTAAGGCCACGGCCGCTTCTTTCCCGTTCCTAGCTCTTTCCTGTCCCATCGTCGCCATAAAACGTATCTGGATCGGTGCGACATAGAGCAAATTGTAATAGTAATAATAATAATAATAATAATAATAATAATAATAATAATAATAATAATAATAATAATAATAATAATAATAATAATAATAATCGTCTCTCCTTACAGGCAGCTATTGACACATCAGTCAGTTTTCTTTGGTGAAAAATAGTTTTGAAATAAATACATTCCCCAACAATACAATGCAAAACCACACGAGAACGACAACGCAAAGAAATACATATTGTATAGACTGCAGTTCCAGAACTTAGAGCATTCGCCATACTGCTCGGTCCCATTCCATATCTGAACAGTGGTCTAAACAACACGATTTACAAAAATACAGGGGATGTAAAAACAAAATTGTAAGACTATTTTATTTCAGAGAGCCAGAGATCTCTTCAGTTCTGACACTAAATAACCTGTAAATATCCTAAATGAGTTTATTTCGAGTACGTTAGCACAGTATCTCTCGTTCAGATATGCCATTCAAACTGGCCATTATTTTCTGATCGACCTGGTAAACCAAAGGTTGGAGGTATTTCAAAGGCGAAACGTCCGACAAGCGAATATCGACTACTACGTTCCTAGACTCAATTAGAAAGCAATAACGACAGCATAAAGTAGGTTAGTATCAAATCTGTACCTGCCAACTGTGTGTCAAGTCTCGTATTGTGAGTGGACCATGAAACTTTATTACATTTAGTTAATGGGAGAGTAAGTGCTTTTGAAGACTAAGGTGTGGTGTTGCCATGGTTGTGAACAGTTCGGATTGTACAATGAATCTTCAGCTTGGAAGCTGGTTGGGTCTTCAAACAGCATCACCAAAGGTCATGTGGTTACAGGGAAACATTAAAAAATCTGATGATGGTACCATAATGGAGCATGAGGTAGTCTGCCATTGTTTTCCTCATTAGGCTTACCGTCTCACCAGAGAAGGCAAGGCTGGAGCTGTGGAAAAAGAGGATCTCACACCTCCGCGCATGGATGCCAAGCAGCTGAGTAGTTACCAGCTGGACATAGTGAAAGCTGGCTGGTGTGGAAGTCCCTGAACAGGCTGCGCGATTAGGAGTGGGAAAATCCAGGAATAACTGAAGAAATGGGGATTCAGCACAAGTGATATTCAGTGCCCAGATGAAGAGATTTTAGGAGATGAAAAAATCAACATCAGCTAAAAAACGTTCTACCGCGCTCCAGAGATGGTCATAATGGTGCAATAATAATGAAAAAGATGAGATTGACGTTCTATGAACATATTAAAAAGGATGGGATCAGAGAGACTCGCCAACAGGATCCTCACCTTCCAGGAGAACAGGAAGACACAAGTCCCATGGGTAAAAGCAGTCCACCGAGATTTAGAAAAATGTGGGATCGCGGCAGAAGATATAACAAACAGAAAAATCTTCAGGTAGAGAGTTGCGGAGGTGAAGGACCTAGCTGAAGAGAAAACGAGAAGAACAGAGTATTCTCGGCAGAAGAACGAGCACGAGCAAGCCAACGGATGAAGGAATACTGGCGAAAGGGGAAGGAGAAAGCAATGGAAGTTGCGTAATCGCAGCCCATAGATGGCTGAAACGTAAATAATAATAATAATAATAATAATAATAATAATAATAATAATAATAATAATAATAATAATAATAATAATAAAAATAATAATTGTATTGTCATTCTGAAAAGATCGCCGATACCATCAGGAAAAGGCGACTGAAGTTCTATGGCCACATTCTCAGGATGAACCATGACAGGCTCACCAAAAGGATTCTCTGCCTTGCACTCTAAATAAAAATCAAGAAAAACTCGCTTTGTGAAATAGAAAAACACATTCAAGAAATTGGCATCCGACAGGATATTGTTCAAGATCGACTCCAGTTCAAAAAATAAAAGCAGTCAACAGCCTTCATTTTGCTGAGAAAAAGAATTCCAGGACCAATAAATCATGGTCTACCGGGCGAGTTGGCCGTGCGGTCAGGGGCGCGCTGTTGTGAGCTTGCATCCGGGAGATAGTGGGTTCGAATCCCACTGTCGGCAGCCCTGAAGATAGTTTCCCGTGGTTTCCCATTTTCACACCAGGAAAATGCTGGGGCTGTACCTTAATTAAGGCCACGGCCGCTTCCTTCCAACTCCTAGGCCTTTCCTATCCCATCGTCGCCAAAAGACCTATCTGCGTCGGTGCGACGTAAAGCCACAAGCAAAAAAAAAAAAATCATGGACTGAACAACGGAGGAAAATGTTCAGCGCCCAGGTAAAGAGATTTTGGGAGAAGAAAAAAATAACATCAACTAAATAAGTTCTACCGCGCTCCAGAGATGGGCATAATAATCATAAGAAGAAGAACGTCGAGACACATTACTTGTGCTCTGGATTCCATTACTCAGCAGTTTACATAATGTCACAGATATAAATGAGACTGAGACTTCAGTGGAAGCTACATTTTCTCTGGCCTGTGCCAAGAGATAGATGCAGAAAAACTGCATCAAGACGCAGGCTAAACATTTAAGTACTGGTCCGTAAATGATGTGTTAACTGACGGTAGACAACAAAACGAAAGCACACGCTCCTTGACAGAACTCTACAGTCAAAATGATGCTATAATAAAAATTTCGTGTGGCTATTTCTAGCCGAGTGCAGCCCTTGTAAGGCAGACCCTCCGATGAGGGTGGGCGGCATCTGCCATTTATAGGCAACTGCGTGTTATTGTGGTGGAGGATAGTGTTATGTGTGGTGTGCGAGTTGCAGGGATGTTGGGGACAGCACAAACACCCAGCCCCCGGACCACTAAAATTAACCAATTAAGGTTAAAATCCCCGACCCAGCCGGGAATCGAACCCGAGACCCTCTGAACCGAAGGCCAGTACGCTGACCATTCAGCCAACGAGTCGGACAAATTGATGATGATGATACTTGTTGTTTAAAGGGGCCTAACAACTAGGTCATCGACCTCACAGTCAAATTGGATACCGGTTCAAGCTATATTAATAACATGCAATTTTGCTATTGTTTTAAGTATCCCTTTCTCTCCAAGAAAAAAGGTGTTATAATATCCTATTAGAAGTCGTTGGTTAGGTAGCCCAGAAGCAAATCACATACTTGACCCTTACCATCAACTCCGCAAAAGCGCACGTGTCAGACACCTTCTGTACGAACGGGGCTGATGATAAGAGGTATCTCCATCAACATCTTTTTGGCCTTTTCGCCATTTTATTGGGGTTAATACTTGTTACGGATTTAGTCCAGCTTCTCTTTTTACGGTCGGATGCTGTTCCTGACGCTAACCCTATGAGGAGGGATTTATCAACTATTGGCGTGTTTTTCTCGCGGCAAGTATTGTGGTGAGTTGTGCGTACACGAAGAGAAGACGAACACAAACAGCAGTCCCCGAGCCAGAGGAATTAACCATACGCAACGAAAATCCTCAACCTGACCTTGAATCGAACACAGGGCCCTCTAACCGAAGTCAGAACCCCAACCATTCAACCAAGGAGCCGGACCAAAACGTATTAGATAAATGAAAATGCTAATTTGAGGATATTAGGTCGCGTAATGTTTATAATCTGCTGCAGCGTTTCGATCCTGCGACTAGGATCGTCTTCAGAGCAATAACACTTTTAATTTATTTTACAATTGGCTTTACGTCGCCGACACAAATAGGTCTTATGACGACGATGGGATAGGAAAGGGCTGGGAGTGGGAAGGAAGCGGCCGTGGCCTTAAATACGGTAGAGTCCCAGCATTTGCCTGGTGTGAAAAATGGGAAACCACGCAAAACCATCCTTACGGCTGCCGACAGTGGAGTTCGAACTCACTATCTCCTGGATGCTAGCTCATAGCTGCACACCCCTAACCGCATGGCCAACTCGCCGGTGCAATAATAATGTATTGTCAACTGTTACTCTATAGTAATCAGACTCAAGACAGAGAGACCCTTTTAGAAATATAGTTCGTTCCAGGGCCTCCAGAGTCAAAGAAAAATATGTTAACGAGGTAACTATGGAGAGTAGCCATGATCTACTCAGTACAGTATATAGCCGTCACCCTTGTTAAAATTATTCGGGTGTTAAGCAATTTCACCGCCTCACGAATGTTTCTTTATAAATGACAGAAGTTGCTTATGCCTATACAACATACACTCTAACACAACTATGTTGTTGATCCGCTCCTTCGACTCTTAAACCCAAGTAACAAAAATTAATGCAAGAACTTCTGTTGATTGGTTATTACATCCATAGCATTATGTTTAAGCCATATTTATTCTAGAACTGCACCCATAACATTGCTTGAATAAATGGTTTATCCACTGAAGTAGTAATTATTTCCCAATGCAAGCATTGCCTTCAGGACTAAGCATATCATACAAAAATATCTCAACTGAACAACATGATTAAAATTACAGAATAAATATTTATAATGTGATTTACATACTTTACTTATGCAGAATGTTCAAATTATTTATCAAAATATGCAGGGAGCCCTTCAGTGTTAATATGCGTACGTCCTAAACTACTTGTTTTCTTATAGAAAAGTGGCCACAAAAGTTACAGAAGAATCTGGATAATGTCCCCTGCATTTCGACAATCAAATGGTTGAGGTTGCACAGTATGTTGTTTGTCTACCCCCTTGGTCCCTTTCTCGATACGGGGTCGGGGATGAGGTGAGATGAATTTATTGTATGTGACATATTTTACGACCGGATGCCCTTCCTGACGCCAAACTCAGTTGAGGAGATAATAAAGATGGAATGTATGATGATGAATGAAACTGCGTTAGGAGGCGGAAGGAATCAGCTGTAGTGCAAATTCGAAACCAAAGAAAATCCTTCTCACGACAGTCAACGGTGGGGCTCGAACCCACGCGTCTCCCGAATGCAGAGCTTGGCTCCGTAGCTGTAGCGCGTCAACACTCTGCTCGGTGGATGACATGTATAGTAACTCAAAAAATAAAGATGGTGATTGTTTTGTTTATGGGGCCTAACATGTAGGACATCGGCCCCACAAAAAATTAGCACATGGTATTGTATGTTCCTCGCATTTCATTGTTCTTCTTGGTTCGAATGAACCTGATTTGGACCACGCTTGTTCAACTGTTGGGCTTTGATCTTTGCTCATGTTTGACGCATTTTCTGCCGGTGTAACACCTTTCTTTTATCTAACCAGGGGGCACCTTTCTTCAGGGTTTTTTTCCTGAAATCCATGGATTTCTTTCAGAGTATGTCGTACAGACCGTCTATCTCAAAGATCTGATATTCCCAATTCTTTAATGTCCTTCTCAGTTTCTGTCAGCCAAGTGGTACGATTCTTCTTGTTCTGCCAGAAGATGAACAGGCGATTGGTCAGTCTTTAGGGAGGCAGCCTTACTACAAGGCACAATCAGAGAGCCTCTCTATACGTTCGTACAGCTCGGAATTGTGCCGTCTACGGAATTCTTTATCTTCTGTTAGGCTAGTTTCACACCAAAGAAGTCTTTACATGTCAATCCAGTCACGTCTGGGTATGTTTAGGTCCGTCAAGGCCAAGCCCGTCTAGTTAAGTCCTGTGGTTTCAAACCAAGTACGTCCAGTCCAGTCACATCCCCCGAAGAAAGGAAGGTGTGGATAGAAGTCAGTTTTCCTTCTGCCTTGGAAATGGAAGGTGAGCTAGTTAAAATTATAGTTTTCCGCCGGATAGTTCGCCGGAAAAAAAAGCAGATCGCGATCGTGGGTTCATCCGATTAATTTCAGAAGGGTGCTTTCTCATTTGTTTCCCGACTTGGTGAACGATCCATTCAAATTTTTATATTTTTTTCCGGAAGAGATATAAAAGTTTTGTGAAGCTTAATGACCTGGTTCGAAAGGAAGTTGAAAAGCAAAACACTAATTACCGAAAGTCTATACAACCAGAGCTTCGGCTAGCAATATTTTTAAGGTAAGTTAACACAAATACTACTTTTAATGCAAATTAGTATTTATTACACCACACAAAATCATTTCAATACAACTGATTTTATTTTAACATAAATATTATAATTACAGTGATATTAACATAATTACAAAGCACAGACATTTAAGAAAAGTGTATAAAAGAAAATTCACTTTTCCAGATTCATGCACAAAGCGAAGGAAGGAATAAACGCTAAATCACTACACTGCTTAGAATGTGACTCGTGTTGTTAAAACAATGAGACTGGACTGGACTGACGCATCAGAATCAAGCCCGGTTTGGTTCCCCTTCCACTTGACGGGACTGGTTTAACCTTGACTTGACTGAGACTTGGTCTGTGTGAATGAAATATAGCTGTGGTAGCCTAAAACAAAGGGAGATTTCAGTGTTGGATTTTCCTATTGTCGGACTAGACGTGACTGGACGGGCTTGAAGTGACTGGTCGTGTTTGGTGTGAAGCCAGCCTTACCGGACCTGAATTCTTCCTGAGAACTCCCCTTTCTGTCTTCCATTTCTCCATCAGACCTCTTCGGTTCAATGAAAGACACTCCACTGAATACAGAGTTTCTGGTAGTAAGACTGACGTGTAGTGCTTCAGTTTCAGATGGCGTGACAGGCATTTTTGTTATAATTGTTCTTTGTCAGTCGATAGGCCAGTTCCAACTTGTTGACTCTCATGGATAATGATGCTCTTCCTAATAAGTTAGGTTCAATCCATTCACCGAGATTCTTAAGTTTATCAGTCCTCTTGATTTTTCCCCGTTTTGGTAGTAGGGGAGCCTCTCCCAGTACCGGCCATTTCCCAGTACCGGCCGCCACTTGTTTTTCCGAAACGCAGCTAGATGGCAGATGTTTACTGTGTCTGGTACTTACATACAATGACAAAGGGATGCCCTACAGAATCTCTCGCGTTTGTGTTCATTTGCTTGAGAGCTGTTGTGATGAGAAGTTGTCATTGTGTTTTCGGTCTGTACTTGCTAAACTTTCGGTCTTTGTGTACCAATCTCTGGTGAGTTGATCTCTTTTTATTCATATTTATTTTATTTGTAGTTAGATAAGGCATAGATAGTAATCGTAACAACGTTATTGGTAGACTTGTGATTAAATTAAAAATATATGTATGTTGCCGTGTATATCGCCCAGTACCGGCCACGTGTCATTTCCCCAGTACCGGCCATAAAATTAATTTATCATATAATTACAATATCAGATTTTCTTGCTTTCCAGAACTATTTTATCGATAATGGAAGGCAAATCTAAAAGGAAATGGTTGCCGGAAAACATGAAAGAGGCAATTCAGATGGTTATGGACAGAAAATTAAGCATCAGGGAAGCTTCAACGTAGTAGTCTGTTCCAAGAAACACATTGGGAGGTAAAGTAAGAGTAATAAGAACTGGTGGCGAAGTGACTGTGTCTCCACAGATGGGAAGAAGAATTGATGCTCAGAAAGAAGATCTTCCTACAGAAGCAACTTCTTCTTCCAGAGTTGAAATGCCTTCTACATCACAAGAATTTCTGAAGATTGTAGAAGAAATATCCCCACAATCAGATTTGACAGAAAGGAAAATTACCATAAGAAAGAGGAGAAGTGAAAAGAGTGAAATTCTAACATCCACTCCCTATAAGAAAATGTTGGAAGAAAAAGACCAGAGAATGAAAGAAAAACGGGAGAAAGCTGATGAAAGAAAGAAAATAAGAGATACAAAAGTGTTTTCAAAAGTTAAAAAAAACAGTAGAGCTCCGAAGAGACTTAACTTCGAGTCCGAGAGAAAGCATAATGGCACAGGGCAATCAGGCGATCGAGAAACAGAATGCATCATTTGCCTGGAAACAACGGACGAAGCTTGGGTTCAGTGTGTTTCTTGTCAGGGTTGGGCACATCTTCAATGTGCAGATCAAGAGAACTTTGACTTTTACAAATGTGATCATTGCATTTATAACATTTTTTGTGTATTCCACTGAAGTTTTTAAATATCTTGTTTGAACTTTTCTAACTTTGATATGCAGGATTATTTATTTATCGTGTAAAAATTTGACGTTTACAAATGTGACCATGCATTTAGAAAATTTGTTTGTGTGTTCCACTGAAGTTTTTTAATATCTTGATTGGACTTTTCTATCTTTGATATGTAGGGATTATTTATCGTGTAAAATTTGCTTCATGCATTTGTATTGTTAATTAAAGTTTTGTAATGTCTCACTGAAGTTTAAATGTGTATTTTTAAAGTATCACTTCATCATTTTTAAATAATAAGAGAAAGTGTCTGGCTGGCCGGTACTGGGAAACATTTTTTGTAATGTAAGGTTTTGTAAGAATTCTATCTATTGTTGTAATGGACATGCACACTCATTTTCTTCATGTCTACTCAAGGCAATTGTAACAATACTGTATCAGGCCTCTTTTAACTTGATCAGATTTATTGCTGACCATTCTATTTTTAAACAATGAAGGAAAATTATTAGGTGGCCGGTACTGGGAGAGGTTCCCCTATCCCTCTGATAGCTTCTTTGATAGTGGTGAAGAATTCTGTTTTCTCCAACGACACTTGAAGACCCACTTTGGCTGCCTGTCTTCTGAGGCTATTTACCTCTATTTAATATTTTATCAGACTTCATTTTTATTATTATAAAGATATAATTCACTTTTCACCCACCCGACCCCCCATCCCCCACCAACAAACGTTATACAGAGCAAATCCCGCAAGGGTGAGTTTCCGTCCTTTCTGCATGCCGCATATCAGTGAACGAGAATGTAGTCCCCGTACGCTCCTAGAAAAACCATCAGCCTCAATAAACAGGTAGAAAAACACCACCAATTACCCCACTACAGGAAGTGTAGATTAGCGTAGTAGCTTGTGATGATCTTCCAATCGACTCTTTGCAATTCAGCCTCATGAATCTTCAAAATTGAGGTGCATTTAAAATACGCTGTTCAACACTTAATGCAGAAGCTATGAAATGTACTAAACTGATCAATTACCGCTGTACAAGAAGCAATCACGCTGTACGCTGTACGAAAGATGACCGCAGACAAGCTGAAACCATGATCATTGGTCGAGATACAGGGGTCAGGCGGCTATTCCGTCATTCACTCGTCCAGACACGGCACAGTACATAACCGGCAACTCGACTGAGTCTGTCACTGTACCTATAGGTTCAATTGTTTCGGAGGAAAGTATACCTGCGAGGAAATTTACTATGTATTCTTTGTTTGAGCGACTGTACATGTTTTTGAAATCAATCTACGTAAGATCATAAATCATCACCCTTTTCAGGATCAACTAGCGACGACTGATCTTTATCATTTTCGAACCGATTTTTAGAATCACTATTGAAGCTTGACCTCGTTTACTTGATTTTCAGAATGTCAGATACACGATCATCGTTGGTTCCAACGCAGTGGATTTCCTCGAAGACCTCGGAAGTTTTAGTGACGCTATGTTACTCTCTATCATATGGTGCCTTGTATTCTTCACGAGATCCCCATACTATAATTATATACTATTCCAGCAATTGACATTGTTCACTGGTGTAATATGCACCATTGTAACATTGCTTTTCTTACCGGCGCCAGCACTTTACTTACTACATGGCTCGAATAACACTTTTATCCTTTAAATCCTTCAGGTGTGAAATCCAAGTATTTTTAAAGCATTCAAGAGAATTTTCATAAAAATTGCAGTCGCTGTTATTTCTCACCTTACAAGGGAAGGGCACGTACCGGGGTATCGGCGATCTTACGTACATTTTACACACACATTAAATGAGCCAAGAATAACATAATGGAGAAAATACTTCTTTCGGAAATTAACTTGTGTGACCTACAGAAAGTGTTAAAATTCGTATGTTTAAATTAGAGAGCTCGGCTACGCAGGCCGTTATTCCATACCGTATCCGCAACTCGCACTGTCCAACAGCGAATTTGAGGCCACGCTGACATACGCTTAATGTATAGTCGTTGTATGGGACAAGTGGCTGTTTTGTATTATAGTAATCAACATGGGCAAAGTTATTTTTGCGTTGGAAGAAAAATATCGAAAATGTGATATTAAGGCCTTATCCTCGTTCCGTTAGGTGTGGTTGGTCTACAACCGCTTTGTGCTTTCAACATCTCTACCACGAGAATCATTGTTGCGGAAGCTATATGGAATAACTTGCTTTCGTGTGTAACGTCCCTTGTTATAATGATTAACCTTTATTTTCATCATAACAGTCTTATTTTATTGCCTTTATTGTCTCACAATCAATGCAGGAATTAAATTATAGATCTTAATACGGCTACATCATTTTCACGACGTGCTACGCAGTTATTAACGGATTAGACAAGAAGATCAGTGATGCCTTGTATTCTTCACGAGATCCCAATTCTATGTATACTATTCCACAGCACAGTAAATAACCGGCAACTCGACTGAGTCTGTCACTCGTTTACTTCTCGATTGTCAGAATATCAGATACACGATCATTTTCGCTGGTTCCAACGCAGTGGATTTCCTCGAAGACCTCGGAAGTTTTAGTGACGCTATGCTACTCTCTATCAGATGGTGATTCCCCGGTGCAACACACACCTAAATTAAAACGCTTATATGTTCAGCAATAACTACAACCAACGGCTTAAGAGCTATAAGTATAGCTGATGGCCCGCCTACCCTACTCGGGGTAGGAATGAAATAACCTCTTGATGATGATGATGATGATGCGCCGTGACCTTAGCTCCAAGTTTCGTTAAAGTACAGTATATCCATGAAGATCTTGGTTTTTTGTTTTTGTTTTTTCTAGTTGCTTTACGTCGCATCGACACAGTTAGGTCTTATGGAGACGATGGGACAGGAAAGGGCTAGGAGTGGGAAGGAAGCGGCCGTGGCCTTAATTAAGGTACATCCCCAGCATTTGCCTGGTGTGAAAATGGGAAACCACGGAAAACCATCTTTAGGGCTGCCGACAGTGTGGTTCGAACTCACTATCTCCCGAATACTGGATACTGGCCGCACTTAAGCGACTGCAGCTATCGAGCTCGGTGATCTTGAATTTAAAAACAATTTTCCTCTTAAGGGGCTTCTAATACGTTTTCAATAAACGGCCACGGTGGGGGTCCTGTATGGCAAGCATGACGCGGGCCAGCTCTGGCGCTTCTTGGATTGCGGTGATCCTTGTAAAAGAAAAAAACTATTGCATGAACGAGTGAACCCAGAATGCGCCGCAGTCCTGCGTAGCAAAGTGCGCCAATTCAAACATGCGATCTTTAGCGCTTTCTGTCGCATAAATTAGTTTACGAACGAAATGTTTTGGTCATTATGTTATTTCTGGCTCATTTAATGTGTGCGTAATTTACATAAATCCGTGATTCCCCGGTACACACCCTTCCCTTGTTAAACGTGAACCATATGTCTAATTTCTTGGTCGTGAAAGCATCAAACTATTGATCTTGTGAGTACATAAACACTAACGTGAGATATACTTGAGTACCATTTTAGTGGTGTATATAATTTCAGCCTGCAGAATATCAGTCAGATAGTGTCAGTAATTATGCTGTAATGTATATCTATTTCAGATCGTACAATGAGCTTTTGTCCATGATTGTATTGCCACTATTTTGTTAACTGAGGTAACTGCACTCAATCATGTAATATGTGAAGCTCATATTGACAACTGTACAAATGTTCAGTTTCTATATCTCAAATTGCCCGGTCTAGAAAGCTAAGAATAAAGGCCAAGAGGACTCGTTGCACTGGCCATGCATCACCTGATAATCTGCAGGCCTTTGTACTGAGCAGTGGTCGCTCGGTAGGTCAAGGCCCGTCAGAGCTGTAGTACCATGTTTCTTTTCTTTTTAATGTCTCAAATTGTGGGTTCTGTGCATTTTGAAACAAAGTGTTATATTATCAGTTACATCTCCCCTTAAACGTTGTTTCCCCAAGATCGAGACAGTAGGTTTCTATTATGTCTTTTTTGCTCAGCAAATATGCTCTTGTATCTTGGTGCTAATTGGGGTTTCATCACCAGACGCTTGGATGTAGTTGGGTTAAGTAGACTATATTAAGATACATGCAAAAGAAACAGCAATAAAACAAGGAGTCTGAAATCTGAATATTTCATATAGATGCGTGGATTAACTGGCGTGAATGAAAACAGAAATGGCAATGATGAGATCTAATAAGGCAATTAACATACCAGGTGTACTGCAGCAGACATTGGAGCAACGTCCAGAAACCACTCACCTGAAAGAGGAAAACATAATAAGATTCCTGAGGCAAAAGAATCTTGATACAAGCAAAACGACAACATAATTAATTACGACCTACTCTTCAATGTACATACTGCTTCAAAATGATCATATAAAAACTACAGAATGGACAAACAATGCACTACATTCAAGTACATTACGTGTAAAATGATTTAACACATTTTCTACATACATCCGATTTGGTAATTATTAAATGGCTTAGGATATTAAACAATCCAAAATGAAGTCTGATCTACTGTACACCATTATGTAGATATTAAGCCCGGTAATTACATCTGAAAAATTAAAGTGATCAGGATGTAGAAAACTAGATTGCATTTTGATTTCTTTTATCAATGTCTGAGGGAAGGCGTATTGACTTCTGTATGGTTTCATCTAACTTCAACAATAAGACACCTAGGTCCACAATCAAAGATTCCAAAAATGTCTTATTTATTTATTTATTTATTTATTTATTTATTTATTTATTTATTTATTTATTTATTTATTTATTTATTTATTTATACATACATACATACATACATACATTATCATTATAGACTGTTATGCCTTTCAGCGTTCAGTCTGCAAGCCTCTGAGAATTTACTAAACGTCGCCACAATCCTCGATTTGCAACTAGTGTTGTGGCCTCATTTAGTTCTATACCTCTTGTCTTTAAATCGTTAGAAACCGAGTCTAACCATCGTCGTCTTGGTCTCCCTCTACTTCTCTTACCCTCCATAACAGAGTCCATTATTCTCCTAGGTAACCTATCCTCCTTCATTCGCCTCACAGGACCCCACCACCGAAGCCGGTTTATGCGTACAGCTTCATCCATCGAGTTCATTCCTAAATTAGCCTTTATCTCCTCATTCCGAGTACCCTCCTGCCATTGTTCCCACCTGTTTGTACCAACAATCATTATTGCTACTTTTTATTTATTTATTTTTTATTTATTTATTTATTTATTTATTTATTTATTTATTTATTTATTTATTTATTTATTTATTTATTTATTTATTTATTACTACCGGCTTGTCAATATGCATTCCTCATTAACGTGTGAGAAAAACCTATTATCTAAATATAAAAAATACAAAATACGTAAAATTAAAATGAAAAGCAGGAATTGGACTTACATTAAATATTTTAAAATTCAAAGTAGACTTACCACCTAAAATAATTTCTAAAAAAAGAAATATATTAACTTTAAAGAAACTAACAATTTAGAGTTTACACCAAGTTACATCTCTCTTTCAACAAAATGAATTAAAGCCTTACAACGACACCAGTTAGAAAAAACACCCAAAACGTCTAAAACGGCAGGATAAACATTTAAGTACTGGTCCGTAAATGATGTGTTAATTGACGGTAGACAAGAAAACAAAAGCACACGCTCCTTGACAGAACTCTACAGTCAAATTGATGATGATGATACTTGTTGTTTAAAGGGGCCTAACATCTAGGTCATCGGCCTCATAGTCAAATTGGATACCGGTTCAAGCTATATTAATAGCATGCAATTTTGCTATTGTTTTAAGTATCCCTTTCTCTGCAAGAAAAAGGTGTTATAATATCCTATTAGAAGTCGTTGGTCAGGTAGCCCAGAAGCAAATCACATACTTGACCCTTACCATCAACTCCGCAAAAGTGCGCGTGTCAGACACCTTCTGCACGAACGGAGCTGATGATAAGAGGTATCTCCATCAACATCTTTTTGGCCTTTTCGCCATTTTATTGGGGTTAACACTTGTTGCGGATTTAGTCCAGCTTCTCTTTTTACGGTCGGATGCTGTTCCTGACGCTAACCCTATGAGGAGGGATTTATCAACTATTGGCGTGTTTTTCTCGTGGCAAATATTGTGGTGAGTTGTGCGTACACGAAGAGAAGACGAACACAAACATCAGTCCTCGAGCCAGAGGAATTAACCATACGCAATTAAAATCCTCAACCTGGCCTGGAATCGAACCCAGAGCCCTCTTACCGAAGTCAGTACCCCAACCATTCAACCAAAACGTATCTGTCGCCGATGTTTACGAGTTACCAAACCCACCTTCGTATTCCAGATCTACCATGAATTTCTGACGTGTTTTAGGAACCGAAACGGGTGACGCAGACTTAGATAACCCACGTGAGAAGAAGAAGAGTGGGTGACATCATAAAACAATTATTCCCTCCCACCAAATTAATGTGTGTATTTTCTATCTTATTTTCCCTCGTTTTACTGCATGTATTTATGCCTTTATTTTCTTCCGTATTAATATACCCGAATGTATTACTATTACAATTCGCTTTACGTCGAACAATACAGATAGGTCTTATGGTGACGATTGGATAGGAAAGGGCTACGAGTAGGCAGAAAGCAACCATGGCCTTAATTGCGAGGTGTGAAAATATCGGGCATGGTTACCACTTGGTTGGGTGACCACACGTCTGAGACTTGCCTCGCTGACATACTTCAAGACAGCCTGGGACTCAGCCACCGAGTTCCAAGGTCTCCATCGAGAAGGCGCCCCTAAGGGCGCAGGACACACTCTGACCAGCTACGATGTAAAAATCAACAACTGCCACCAACACTACAACATCCAGTATGGAAAGATGTACATCCGGAAATAGCACTAAAAGCCCAAAATGAGGCTGATGGGCTAAAAGCTCACGGCGCAGGCCCCGCCTGCGCCAATGAGAAGGCTGCGCGCGGGGAAACGAGGGCAAGCCATTTTCGGGTTGCAAACTGTACGTTTTGAACCCCATCTCCCGAATGCAAGCTGATAGGTACGTGAACTAAAACGCGTAGCCACTTGCTCCGTCATTATTAGTGTTATTATTATTTCACGAAAGGTTTTGTTCTATTCAGCTTACCCCAAGAAAATTTCCACGTTTCACCATTGCCCATTTTACTACCTATCTTAAGTACGAAATCCAGATTGACATTACGGAGGCGACCACGCGGAATCTGGAGAATCTGAGTGATATCCAACTCCGTACTCTATATTGAGTATACTAAAACTCGACGGCAGAAATTTAGGAATGCATTCCTGACATAGAGAGAAGAAAAAAAGTTTATTACAACATGGGTCCAGAGACGTATACTTACAGATTTATTCAAACATGTACATTTACATCGTACGTCTGTAACGGCAGCTGAAACACTTTGAGCATGTATCAGAGGAAATGTTCACAGTGACGACCTTCAGCTTGAATACAAGCCTCCGCTTGTCGTCGCATGGAGTTAAGCACGCGATGAAAAATGCCTGGTGTAGTGCGCACTGCCTGAGAGGTTGTCACAATGCGCTCCCATAAAGTTGCTTCATCAGTAACAGGAGTCGCATATATGAGAGACTTAACGTGTCCCCACAGGTTAAAGTCCAGGGGGTTCAAGTCAGGAGAGCGTGGTGGTAGCCACTCAATCGGTCCTCCTCTATCAATCCAGCGCTCAGGAAAATGGGTATTCAGGTACCTGCGGGCAGCAGACTGAAATGTGCGGGAGCACCATCATGTATGCAAAACATTTGTCGACGGGATGCAAGTGGCATGTCTTCGAAGTAATCAGGCAATGCAGTATGCAAGAAATTCGTGTAGTTCTGTCCAGTAAGCCTATTCGGAAGAACGTAGGGTCCCAACAAGCAATCACCAACAATGCCTCCCCAAAATGTTAGTGGCGAACCTCTGTTGATGAGACGATTGGATGATTGCATGAGGACATGTAAATTATTGCTAAAATTAATTTGTGTCACAAATCTGTAAATATACGTTTCAGGACCCATGTTGTCATAACCTTTTTTTCTTCTCTCTATGTGAGGAATCCATTCCTAAATTTTTTGCCGTCGAGTTTTGGTACATCCTGCATATACACGCGTAGTGATCGATTATATGCAAAGCGCCAGTGACATACTTCTGCTTCATTTTGTTGACTTTACTGATTATGTGCCATGACGTAAGCTTGGCATGTATTTATTCCATTAAAAGGACGGCGGTGGATATGAGTGAGGCGTAATTATTGGTTAATTAGACTCCGCTTTACAGCATAAGCGGTTGGAGTCGTATGAGTGTGTGGTGTTATCAAATTATTGGTCTGCTAGACAGTACACATACTGAGTGAAGAGAGGCATAACGGGTTAGATTTCGAAAATTATTATATTCAAAACATAGCTTGTGGTGTTAAAATAAGTTCTTCTTCGTCTTCTTCTTCTTCTTCATTCGAATGGACCTAATTGGGACCACGTTTGCTCAATTGTTGCTCTTTGATCTTTGCGCAGCAAAGTCGCATCCTCACCCAGTGTAGCTCTTTTATTTCTCATCAGCAATGGAAATTCAGTTTTTTGGGCCGAAGAAAATGCCGACCAAACGAACAAAATTCCCTTTGTCTTTTGGTGTACTGTAAATTTTTTGGTTCGAGGAAAATACCGACCAGGCAATAACATATTTTGTTTCGTTTAATATATCGTAAGCCCAATCCCATCTCCTCACTGTACGTCTTTTATCCCTCTCCTCATTCTTTCACTTCATCTTCAACCTGCCAGCTTCTCTTGGCCAGAGAGAGGGCGTAACCCTATAGGTAGCCCGCCCCACGCCTTCAGGGTTGGGCATGAAAACATATTTGTGATGATGATGATGATGATGATGATGATGATAATGATGGTGATTCTCAGCAGGAGAATACATTTCTTCTTAGCTTTTTCTGGAAACCATGAACTTTCATCAGGATCCGTATCACAGACTGTCTATATATATATATATATATATATATATATATATTTGTATCGCCAGAAAGTGAACTGGTGATTGGTAAATCTGTTGTAACACACTCTTGCCACACGACTATAGAAGGCTTACTCCATTTTCCTGGCACAGTCAGATAGCCCACCTATCTGGTAGCAGAACACTAAATTGTGTACTCTAATATAGGTCTCCATTACATATTCCTGATATTTTCACTAATATTTGCTTGTTAAGATAATCACTGACCGACAACATAACGTGGATCGCGAATGGGCGTGCGCCGTTATGTTGTATACATCCTTTTAAAAGTTTAACCATGATATGAAGATATACCGGCGAGTTGGCCGTGCGGTTAGGGTGGGTTCGAACCCACTGTCAGCAGCCTTGAAGATGGTTTTCCGTAGTTTCCCATTTTCACACCAGACAAATGCTGGGGCTGTTCCTTAATTTATTTCTTTTTTGCTATTTGTTTTACGTCGCACTGACACAGATAGGTCTTATGGAGACGAGAGGATAGGAAAGGCCTAGGAATGGGAAGGAAGCGGCCGTGGCCTTAATTAAGGTACAGCCCCAGCATTTGCCTGGTGTGAAAATGGGAAACCACGGAAAACCATCTTCAGGGCTGCCGACAGTGGGGCTCGACCCCACTATCTCCCGATTACTGGATACTGGCCGCACTTAAGCGACTGCAGTTATCGAGCTCGGTGCGTTCCTTAATTAAGGCCACGGCCGCTTCCTTCCCACTCCTAGGCCTTTCCTATCCCATCGTCGCCATATCTGTGTCGGTAAGACGTAAAGAAAATTTAAAAAAATTAAGAAAAATGTGAGGAATCTGAAATAAAATTCTTACCAGACAGAAATAGCTTTTATTACATATTGTACCGAGCGAATTGGCCGTGCGGTTAATGTCGCGCAGCTGTGAGCATGCATAAGGGAGATAGTGGATTCGAACCCCACTGCCCCATCGTTTCCCATCTTCACACCAGGAAAATGCTGGGGCTGTACCTTAATTAAGGCCATGGCCGCTTCTCTCCCACTCCTAGCCATTTCCTATCGCTTCGTCGCCACAAGAACTCTATGTCAAAGCGACGTAAACAAATTGTGTCTTAAATATTGTGTTCCTTAGAATTATATTTACACTTTATTCATTAAAAGCCTAGATCAATTTCTAGTGAGACATGGCGCGTACAGTTCGCACTCTCCTGATATGGGCTAGAATAAATATTTTACCTACATTGACGTGCCTCAGTCTCATCCTTGGCTTTAACAATATGAAAATGACTGAGGTCTGAGCAATGCTAGTAACACCTTTCCTTACGCAGCCAATCTCTGATGAATATCGCAAACTTCTTATTACTAGGGTTGGTTTCTCTGTTAGTTTCAGTGGGCTTGGTAGAGTTGATATCTAATAACACATTCTGGCTACGTGAAGAAAGAAACGGGAAACTACCTCACTCCTCATTTTTCTAGTAGACCTAGATGTCAGGCCCCTTTAAGCAATAATCGTCTATAACAGCTGGTCGAGTAAACTGCTGGGAATCCTGCCAGCCTTTGCGCTTCAGACTCAACATTATTCGTTGAGATACTACAAACGTACGAATCTAGTGGTCGTCTGCAGCTCCTTACTGACAAAGTTACCTCACGACTCACTGGTCTTGTCAGTTATACTGTACCCTAAAACCATTAAGACTCCTTTTATATGGATGCGAAGCTATGAATATCCTAGATAAATATTTGTGTAGATAAATTGTTTGGAAAGTACGCAGCTGTACCGGAAGCTAACGAATTATATTACGCTATACCCGTAAGACCCCTCCTTTGGAAACTGTGATCTTCAACCATGTAGATAGCTCCCTCTGTGAATCAATGGTAGACGATCAGCCTCTGGATACGAACATCGCTGGTTCAAATCCGAAAGAACAATTAGGAACCTTTGTAGGCGGGAAAAAGTGTCCATTTAGCATCTCTTGTCGTACGATGTCGGCATGTCAAAGATTTCTGATGAGGCACTTGGTGTTAACCCGACAAAATTAGTTAAAAATTAGCCATAGGTCGCCCAACACAGACTTGTTTCTCTGCCATCTAGAAAAGTAAAATGGAACGTCAAAATATGTATGCAGGTAAGATAAATGGCATCCGACCGCATGCCTGCACATGGCTGTTTAGGCCATACGATACGTAATTACATTATGAACGACATAGGTCAATATTTCCAACAGTCTGTGCAAACAAATATTTTCGCATTATAACTTTCAAAGATGTGTGTACCATAATACTTAGGCCTATCTCCTTTTCACACTGTTGCCTCGCAAGTACGCCTCCGTATGACAATCCCCCAAGGAAGGACATAACAGTAAATTTTCCCGTACCTCAAGCTAACGAAGGAGATCGGTCACCCCAGGGAGATATGTTAAAAGACTACTTGTTAGCAGTCTGAGAACACGTGCTGGGTCGGAAAATAGGACGGCAGAATCTCCCAGGACGGTAACACCGGCTAAATAATTAAAGTTCTGCTTTAATCAAAAGTTAGAACAGGTAAGTCTAGACTTCTTGTGGCTTTATGGGATGGTTACAATCAGAGCATAACCGAATTTAACCAAGGAAACGCTGAATGTTCATCTACTTTACAATTTCTAAAAATAATCACATTTACGTACTAAGATTAAATGTAAGGTAAAGCCAGGAATTACAGCACAAACTAATCAGGAAGTACTTAGTAGCAAACGATGAAAAATTACCATTGTGAAATGTTAATATACGTACTTGTATGGAACATTCCACGTCAAGAGCTAGGGAATTCAATCCCGGCCCTTATTTCTAATCCCGGGATTTCGGGATTACACTTGGTCAGTCCCGGGATCCCGGGATTATCCCGGGATTGAAGGTAACAAATAAAAAATAAGAAAATCTTGCAGAAATCAGCTGTTTAATCAGCAAATCGAAATTTAGACAAAATCAACATATTGTACGGTATACACGTAGCTAATGTAGTCACTCTAACTAATCAGACTTAGAGTCAGACTAACCAGATTTAAAACCACTCAGTCTCTATGTTAAAATTATTCTTTTCCTAGAATCAGTGAGATCTCTTTAAACTTACATAAATTTTAAGAATACCCTTGTGTAACAAACTATGCAAATAAACTTTGGAAATTAACAACAGTCTCTCTGAACATAGACTAAATAGACGACTTTCATGTAACAACATAATAAGTAGGTAAAAAGTTTCTTAGCAAAACGTATTTAAAAATAACATTAATCAGTCATATTTCACATTCCTCCTAAATATAAAGGAAACCAATTTAATAGGAAAATTCTAATATGAATTGCGAAAAGATGATCTGAGAAATAACAACGCGTCCAGTGTCTCATCACCAAGCCTGCTTCTCAATTTGTTGCACACATTTGCAGCCGCTGAGAAAGCGCGTTCAGGTTCCATGGAAGTTGGAGGAATCGTTAGTAAATACTTATAAGCCTGCTCTAGGTTATAGCTCCGAGTAGAATTTGAAAACTCGTATAGGTTCATTTCCTTCTTAACAATTCTGCAAAATTCATTTTCATTTTATGCTTCAGGAGACATAATTTTCATGCTGTTTTCTATTTCCAGCTGAAGCTTTCCTTTGAGCGTCAAATCACCTTTTTCTGTATTTGTAGGCTCGACTTGCATATTTTGTTCTTCCTCTTCCTCATTTTTTAACCATTTAATCTCTCAATTAAAGAAACAATCTGGTTTTTTTTATCAGGGCTTTGCTCGGACTAGAAAATGTACGCTTTATTTCATCATCGAATGCCAACGCCACATTGTCACTATGAGGATTTTGTAGGTAGCATAATACGCCACTCAACTCATTTCTTCGGCGATCTTTCATGCGCTTTTGTAAATGTATCTTGATTCGAAGTCAACTCGGAGCTATTGTCATTTAACTGCTTAAAAAGAAACTTAAGGGCAGCATAAGCTGTGCATAAATTCGCATCAGTGCGACAGAGTGCTTCTACAGTTAATTTGACTGGAGCCAAGACTTTAATGATTTCATGGATGAGCTCGAAATCGGACTCTTCCAACTACACTGGATTATTCAAATGTATAAGCGCCTTTTTGACGCTAAATTTCAAGAAGGCATTCAGTCATCTCACTCACACGGGAGAGGAAATATACTAATGCACGCATTGTGGTCAGACTTTCACGCACAGAGGGGATGAACAATACAGTCATGCGCTAAACTAGAACAGGCATTTACACACCGAAAAGACGCATAAATAACGCACTGGGAGTTTCGCTTCATCAAGTCTATTTTGTTAATTTTAAAAAATGATGTCAATCCCGAAAATCCCGGGATCCCGAAAACTCAATCCCGAAACATACGGGATTCAAAAGCGGTCGGGATCTCGGGATCCCGAAAACCGGGATCCCGGGATCGAATTCTCTAAAGACAGATAAAAACTACTGAAAATGAACTTAGCTCTTTTTAAATTACGGAAGTTCTAATCAGATATAATAGTGCTCCAAAATCAAGATTACCTTAAAAAAGGGGGGTATTTTCATACTGTAACAGTGCTCACAAAAAATGTCGTTAAATTTATCGTATATTATAACATTAACTTTTGTGACTTCCGAGGCCAGTATTTCAGATATCCTTAAGGAAAGAAAACTGAATGAAGTTTTACTTTCACACATATGGTGTGTTGTTTTGATTCGAAAATAGAACAAATCTGAGTACATCTATTCTTTTAGTTTCGCCTGCTGAATAAATCTGCGTTGTCAAATTTAAGGGGCCGTGAATTATATACGAATAAAATATGAATAATTACCAAAGGGAGACTGAGATCCCACAAGGAACATGTAGCTACTTAACAAGTGGAAAACAACGCAGTATTACGTTCAACTTACAGTAAGTGCGCAGATTTTAGGTAGTGCAGGGTTGCATAAAATTCAGGTGCGAGTTTCGAAAACTGAAGAGATAAATTACATTTCATATAATTACATGAAGACCCTCAAAGTTTTGTAACGCTATCTATCCTCTGCACTGAAGAAGAAACCGTAGTGAATTCCGAAATATTTTTTAATGTCGAGAAGTCAGTCAAATTACAAAAAAAATAGGTTTTGAGAAAATGTAAATAAAAAAGTAAATTTCTAACACAACGATACTCAGACTCCGATGGGACAATGACGACTACTGCCATCCCAGTTCAACTACTGAACTCAACTGAATGTTCGCGACTGGCCTCCTTTTTATATTCTGATGATGATTGAGTACTAGAATCTTCAAGGTGCTGCTAGAGAGGGAATTTTTCTCGTTTCCCGTCACAGAAGGCCCACAGGGAAACCAGACGAAAGCATAATAAAATGAGAGGCCAGCCATGCCCTCCATGCCTGCTGGGAGGGCCCGATCTGACTTACTAATCCCATCCAGAAATAACGCAAGCGGGCTGCGACAGGGCTGAAGGTTGCTTGAGCACATAACAATATAATTAACCCTCAAGCACACGCGCCAAATTTTAGGACGCAGACACACGCGTGGGGGTGCTTTCCACCCCACATATAATTGTATTGTAAAATATGAATTACTGTATTATTTGGAGATTTTAAGATAGATTATATAAGAATGACTCTGTCTGCGGGGATCCAGCCAGAAAGATATAAGAGCAGGGAGAGCACAGGAGAGTTATTTGTACATTTCACTAGGAAATAAAATGACCTGGGATGGATTCCACCCCATACGCGTGTGTTTGAGGGTTAAGACTGCTAAAAAGAGGAAGCTGATATTGTGCGGAAATCAGCACCTACAACCACTATATTTCTCTTGTTTCTGTCCGATTTCAAAAGAAATGCCCCGTATGTAATTTACCATCGTATGTACCCCTACTATATTAGCTTACTTCAGAGGACAGATCGCAATCTATCAATTTTTTGTGTGTGCAAATTAGACGTATGTTGAAGTAATCGAAGTCAGATGCACTCTGGGAAGGGAACTGATCTTGTAACGGTGAGGTTGTTACGGATTTTTCACCTCATAGAATTCAGATCGAAATTTATAAATGATCCACGCACAAATATGCCGAACAGTGTAGAAATCAGTCGATCTGATTCTAACACATGAAGCATGGCACTGTAAGTCAAGAATATAGATTTGTTTCTGATCGATGATGCATAGAAATATTTTCGTGCTACTAGCTACAAAGAGTTTCGAGAAAGTGAAGGTAAACATTATAGATAAAGTTTTGTCATTTGGTACACAACCCTTGTTACTGTATGTACCAAAGTATGATTTAAAAACTATTATACGTAACAGAATATTGTTAATATTACTATTAAATTGGTTCTTTATTGTTATACAAATGCGTATAGAATACATAGCTGTGTACAATTGCGTCCACTAAGCGCTTTAATTTCTGTGACTGATTGAGCATGTATCTGATTACAGTAAACACAGCGCATACACTACGTGATCTTACTTGAAGTACTTAACTTTGAACGTTATGTAATGGAAATGTTACTGAAAATGTAAATACATCCACTGCAAATACATCCACTGTAGCTTATTATACAACAACAATGAAATATAAGAATAACAGGAATATTATCAGTGACTCCGTATAGGACTGTATTTACTTTTCACGAGTGCTAGAAACTCTCAAGTCTCAGTATTACGAATGGAGAATTTATGGAATACAATAGGGAAATATTCCAAACAGGATACGTTACCAACGATACTAACACAAAAGAAAGTTTGTGTTTTAGTTTTGTGGAACATCAGGAAATGTTTGACATAGCAATAAGAGAAACTGTTAATCATATTATTGGGATTACGGTTGTCAAACGTATTGTTGAAATGGCAGGCTATGTGCAACATTTAGTCTGAAATCTTGGAGCTTGAACAGTGTGCAGTGTGTACGGCAATATGGCAATACGGACGCTGAAGTGATGTGTACATATGACTGACATCCAGACGAAAAGTGCAAAAATTACAGTAGAAAGAGTTTCAAGAATTAAGACTTATTTAGATTTCTGTATCTTGAATGTAATCGCCAATATAATAAAGCTCTTATACTTTTGTAATAAAACAGTTCACAGAATTCGTATCACTAATTCGTTCCGTTTACAGTACGTGTTCATGGAAATTTGTGTATATCTCATGAATACGTCGAAGGTAATAAGCATGAAAAGAGAGAACGAATGGAAAAAGGGACAATAGGGCACCATAAAGGTATGAAGGTAAATTTACAACGGAAAACACTGAATGGAGGTAGGGCATGGACTGATTTCGGAGATGGGATCATGACTGCAGTCGACTATAAAATAAATTATCTATAAGACGAATAATAATAATAATAATAATAATAATAATAATAATAATAATCATAATAATAATAATAATAATAGAAGCTAAAAATTATTAACTACTTTTATGGTTTTTCGAGACGCCGAAGTACCACAATTTTGTCTCTTAGGAGTTCTTTACCGAGCCCGTAAATCTAGCGAGACGAGACTGACATATCTGAGCACCTTCAAATACCTTCGAAATGAGTCGGGATCGAACCCGCCAACTTGAGTTCAGAAGGCCAGCGCTCTACCGCCTGAACTACTCAGCCTGTCTAGAAGACGATAAGATTAATGCATGGAAGATAAGAGAAACAAAAGAGAGAGAGACCCAGAAAAAGAAAGTTAGACTCTACAATAAATTATTTTAAGATAACAGCACAGTCTAATACCACTGCCTTCGTAATCTACAGGCCGTACTGTAGAAAGCGCGCCAAGCCAATCAGCTGATCAATTGAGGCGAGCTAAACGAATGTTACAAATTGTACCTGTGAATGTATTACATAAGGATTGGGAGAATTCTTTGGATAATTGTGACCGTTGAGGGACATACATTTATATTTATGTATATTGCATGTTTTTCTTTGAATTTATCACATCACGATTTACGTACACGGCTGTTATTAAGATAATGACACCTCATAGTTTAGGTTAGATATGGTATCTTCACGTGGTGAGTAATGTAAATTCAAGGGACGTAAAACTTCTCGTGTAATTTATTCATCTAATTGTTATCGTATAAGACGTTTTGGCGGATATATAATGTGCTACAAATTTAAATACAGTGTGTGAAAGTTCGCATTTGCCACAATGCTAAGAACTTGTGCGAACCACGGCGAAAATACAACTATACAAGTAAATATACATTAATATTTTCATTTTTTTCGTACGGGGGCAGATTACTTTTGTGAAAACCGAAAATACCAACCGCAAAACTGCCTGTTACGAAGAATAAAGAAATATGTTTCACTCATTTTCCAGAGCTGACGATGAGTTCTGCTTTTGACTTTCTTGTTACACAGATTTACAGTAGAGGGTTTTATTGTTGATACAGAACAAGTCTAAAATTGGAACCAATGGAACCTACATATAGTTATTTCTTGGGTTCGTAATGTTGAAGATGCGCTGCCTTTTCTCCCCAAAATTAATGCGAGTAAAAACTATTCCTCGGCATTTTCCGTGAATGTGGGAAGTAACTAATAGATCTGGCTGATCAGTGCATTAATATTTGGGAAAACATGGGCTATTCCTAAACAAGATGTGATTTAAATGTCTGCATAGAAGAAAGGGTCTCAAGGAAGTCTTCGAAGGATAGTGCCAGAAGTGTCAACAACAACAAAAAACCACGAAAGCTACTGTATTTATGGTCATTTAGAGATATGGGAATAAAGTTTATTACTGTAAGTTTGTTATCTCCACATTTGTATTAATGCATAATAATTATTTGCTGGATACATTGACGAGAAAAACACTGAAGCTTTGACCGCGTAAATATGCACTTCGAACCTACTTCCCCTAAAATTACATAGACCTGGCTTTCGAGTTATGATGCGATTGCAGGTGTTAGTGATCTCAGCTGTAATATTAATAGAACATTTGTAAATATTTCATCATTACAAAAGGTACAGACGCATCATGTCCTTGCATTACACGGGTCGGACGGAGGAAACAGTTCGCCTCTTTGTGTGACGTCATCAGAGCTACAGTACGGCCTGTACATCACGAAGGCAGAGCTAATACGTACTGTATATACAGTCGCGAAGCTCTGATGATATTTTTCATCCGAGGCGACTAGTGCGCTCCAAACGGCAAGGTAGAGGAAACCCTGTACGTTCACGTACTACCATTACAGTCTAAAATGGTCATAACTTCTGAACCATTCATGCAAATAATGTCCTGACAAGGTTATTGTAATCCTTATAAAATGTTGGAGGCGGTCAAACAGTTTATTTCCATGAGGAGTTCGAGGATAATATCGAAATATTTATTTAATCTTAAGGAGTTTTTTTTACCGCAGACTATAACATAAAATCGCTTCTAGAAGGCAACCGGTTGGAAAAAGGTATATACCATCGCGGACATTTTTTGTAGAAGTTCCTATGCTCTACAATTAATACCCTTACACTTGGGGTCTATCGTTGATGGTTCAAGCAGCGTAAGCCAAGAAAGCAAGTCCGCGACTGTGGTAACAGGCTAATCATTTTCATATAGCAAGAATAGTAGGCGTTTAAGTTCTACATGAATTTATTTTAAATTAAAGGATAGTGGTACTGTATTGGATCAAAGTTTTCGTGCAAGTTTTCCAAAACACACAGGCTTTTTCTTCCAATTTTCGCTCTCCATAACAATACTACCATTCTCATCTTAAATTAAAGCGATATCCTCCTATCGCATATGATTCCTGCCATATCTCTCCAGCTCTTTCATCCGGCTTGGATTCTTCATCTCACTCCTTTCTCTAGTCACCATCTTCTACCGTTTAGTCCAGATATGTAAAATCTTTCACCTTGACAGAATGTCCGTTAAGTCCATGTTCCTGAGGTGATCTGCCTCTGATGTGTAGCTCATGTATTCAATCTTGCTTCGGCTCATCTTCATACTTATTTATTCTAAGCCTTTAACCCACTTTCTAAATTACTTTTCACCTCTTTTCCACACTTACCATACAATACGATGGCATCCGCATACAGCATTGTCCAAGGTGCCTGTTCTCTCACTTCTTTCGTCATTATACCCATGATACCATTAAATAAGAGAGGAATTAACGCGGATCCTTGATGTAGTTCAATCTTTACCACGAAATTTTGTGATTCTCCTAAGTGGTTCTTAACCTTGTTGTCACGTTCTAACAGTTTCTGGATTAATCTGCGGGCACCAACGTTTTCCTGATGCACCTCCAGAGTTCTTGTCTGCGGGCACCAATGTTTTCCTGATGCACCTCCAGAGTTCTTGTCTGGGCACTCTGTCGTAGGCTTTATGTAAGTCTATGAATCTTGCTACTTCTCTCCTAACTTTTCCGTCATTTGGCGAAGCCCAAGGATTGGATCTATTCTTGATCGCCAAGGAATGAAGCCGAATTGCTCACTTGCGATGTCCGCCGCATGTTTCAGTTTTCCATCAATAATTCACTCCCAAACCCTCATCGAACGTGGCATGAGCTTTATCCCTCTGTAATTCTTGCATTCTGCAATGTGTAGTACAAAAAAAGCATAGTAGACTGCCACACAAGTATTCAGCCTATCTCGGCTTTTCCAATCTTGAAATTACCAGAGTTGAGCTTCAGTGTATAACTGGGCTGTTCAGCTGTCTTGTCATATTTCTCCAAGGCGCTGGTGACTAGTTCGCCGTTGAGATACCACTGCATACCTGGTTTTGAAGAACATTCAGTGACAGCGCACATGCCTCCACTTGAGCAAATGATTGTCGTAAGTTCCCTGGAGAGGAGCGGTAATCCAATTAATGAGCACAATGCCCCACGGGGATGAAATGGTGGTTATTTATTTATTTAGCGTATGACATTAAAAATAAAAACACACAATCACAAATTAAATATACAATACACTGTGTAGGTTACAATTTCACCATCAAGTTCTGCAAATAGTCTATACAAGAACGATTTGGGTCAAAGAAGTATTTTGGGTTACCCTGATAAGCACTCAGGGGGAACTGTTCCACTATATGACGAACTGTTTGCTTAGGGGAACCGCAGCTACATTCCGGGGAGGGAAGTTTTCCCCAATTATAGAGGAAGTCAGCGCACTTTCCATGGCCAGTCCTAATATGATTGAGGGTTGTCCAGGTTTTACGAGGTAGGTCAAATCCTTCTGGTATTCTTATAATACAGGGGAAGTTCTGATACTCAGCTGGAGCCATGGAAGTCCATTCTTGAATCCAATCCTGCTGCAGGCTGAATTTGTCAACCAGGGTTTTGGCAGTCCTTATTGGTGGATTTCTGGACAGAAGTCTGTTGTTCAAGGCGTTGGGTACATCTCCATGAATTGGCAGATTGGAATTCCTCGACAGCTTCTGGTACTCAGGCAGCAAGGCATTTTTTCTCCGTAGGTGAGGTGGAGGAATATGGCTCAGAACTGGTAGCCAAGAAATGGGGTAGATTTTATGGTTCCCGATATAATGCGCAAAGTATGATTTAGCTGTGTGTCAACCAGTTTTGTGTAACAGCTGTTCAGCCAGACTGGAGAGCAATATTCAGCAGTTGAGAAGACAAGGGCAAGGGCTGAAGTTCGTCAGGTCAAAGCAGAATAACCCCAGGTGGTGCCACACAGTTTGTGGATGATACTGTTCCGAGACTGGAGTTTCACTTTTGTCATCTCAAGATGTTCCCTGAAGGACAGTGTTCTGTCAAGGGTTACTCCGAGGTATTTCGGGTGTCTGTTATGAGGAAGTCTAGTGTTCTGGAATTTGACATTAAGTTCATGGTGGGTCAGTTTGTTGTTGATATGGAAACATGATACTTCAGTTTTACTCAAAATTGGCCAAGTCTCCACTTACGAAAGTACTGATATGTGGTGGTGAGATCAGCTGTCAGCGTATCTTCGGTGTTCTCCATAGATTTTTCCTGCGTTGCGAATGCCCAATCATCCGCATAACCAAATGCTTTGGAGGCTGTTTTCAGTAAGTCTGATATATATAAGTTAAATCACAGAAGTGCTAGTACCGATCCTTGAGGAAGTCCGTTGTTAAGGATCCTTTCCTTACTTGTCTTGTTTCCCAAAATTATACGAACCTCCTGTCTATAAGCATGTTTTCGATGAGTTTGGCGATTTTCTTACAAGGTATTACTCGAAGCAGTTTGTAGATGAGTCCTTGTCTCCATACTGTATCGTATGCTGCAGTAAGGTCCCTGAACACAACTGAGGTTTTTAGTTGATTTTGAAAACCAGCTTCAATATGTGTAGTCAGAGAAAGAACCTGGTCTGTGTAACTTCCTGCCCGTTGCGCCCCTGGTAAGGTAGTTGAAAATATTTTTCCATCACCGAACTGAACGTCAGCATTCGACAGCCAGGATAATCCTAGTGATCTCCTGGCTTAAAACTCACCACAATGAAATGGTAGTAATTTTACGATTGAAAGAAGCCTAAAGAGCTAGAATATTTTTATAATATTTGCTTTCAATGATACAAAATTATGGTTTCCTTCTCGGAATTTAATTTTTGATACAATGCCGTCATAAATCACATTCTTGAGTGTTACGAATATGTAATATGTAATGGTAATGGTAGGCATAAATGGGTTAAATATGACGAGAGAAGGGGAACTGGGAACCCTACACATTGAATTTGCAAGGAATATGAACTACCTATCTTTAAGGTAAAATAGCATTTGCAAGCAGAGATGTCACAGGAAAAGCGTACGTATTTAAAACGTACTACAATAAAACTCAGGTGATTCAGTGATATCCCCAATGAGCAACAATTCTCATTCAGCGTATATTTTCCAATGTAAATAGCGGTCATGAAAAATTCAAAGTCTATAGTACTCCAGGGGAGAGAAGCATTGTTCTATAACAGACACTGAATTAATAATACCTAGCAATTCACTAATCAGCTAAACCAATGAATTTCCATTAAATACGTAACACTCCACACATGCAAACGTTGTGGCAATCGATAACACTGGGTTACGTACAGAGTAAATGTGCCTCTTTTTCCCATCGGGCTTTTTACTAGCGTGTGGTCGTAAATAACGCCGTAGCGTGAGGGAACATTAAAAATAGAATAGCTCAAGAACAATTTGAGCCAAAGTGAATGAAGATATAAAAAATCCAAGCAGAGTCTTTTCAGAATAAATGCTACGGTTTAGCGAAGCATTATTGCGTCACTTGATCACCAGAAGCTACTTTTATTATGACTTCGCATGGATTTACGACCCATACTAGGATATGCATTTCAATATGGCTTTCAATAAACTAAGTTACTAAAAGCCAAGTTTATTCACGATCATTACTAGAAGTGCCGTTCATAAAAACGGAACAATATTGTTAATTTCAATTACAAAGCATCTGTTGGGTTTTATACTGAAGGCTACGGAATCCGTGGACATATTTTCACCCACTTTCATTGTGTGTGAATGTTGTAGGCTCGTTATGGCTTCACTGTAGTGCGCCATGCATTATTGTATTCACTTATTTATTTCCCTCACCTGACCGAGCACCTTTGAGACCTCTTGTTCCATTTAGATCTTGATGGAATTTTGAGTGACATACGACGTGTCTTTCGAGGTTCTTCCCTTTCTTCTTATTGAGATATTGAGACGCCGTTTAGATTTTAACGTATCAACATACACCTACAGAGAGGGATGAGATGAATGAATTCTCTTTCATTTAATTTGCAAAACAGGGCCATGTCCTTTTGGTATCCTTAGCAAACGATATTGTTAGCCTACATACAATACTTCTACAAATACACAAACATGGAGCCGAAAGTAGAATCGGTTATTATACCTAGTACATATCGTCCCTGCTCTGGCAAACTAGCGAAACTGACAAACTAAGGAATCTGTAGTTCTGAAGTTCTGGTCTAGATTTTGTTATTTATATATTGTCTACCCTCTGACAAAGTCTCACATCTGCAGCTCATTCTGTATGCCTAACACATAAAACCAATAATTAAATATAAACATTGATTTGACATGAGTAATCACAACTTCTTTCAGCTCTCCTAACCTTTTGACAATTTTCAGATTTGTTAGTTTGCCAGAGCAGGGACGATATATGAAATGAAACGAAGCATTAGTCGCCAAAAATCTTGAAAGGTACAGATTAGGTGTATTATTATTATTATTATTATTATTATTATTATTATTATTATTATTATTATTATTATTATTATTATTATTATTATTATTATTATCATTGCCGGCCCCTAGGTGTAGCGGTAGCGTGCCTGCCTCTTACCCGGAGGCGCCCGGTTCAATTTCCGGCCAGGTCATGGATTTTTACCTGATTCTGAGGGGTGATTCGAGGTTTACTCAAGCTACGGGATTAGCTACAATAATTGAGGAGCTATCAGACTGTGAGATAGCGGCCCCGGTCTAGAAAGCGAAGAATAACGACCAACAGGACTCGTCGTGCTGACCACACGACACCTCATATTCTGTAGCAGCGGTTGCTTGGTAGGCCAAGGTCCTTCAGAGCTGTTGCACCATGGGGTTTGGTTTGGTTTTGTTTTTATTATTATTGTTGTTATTATTAAATCCCACGGCCTATATTTGTTATTACGGCTCTTGGTCTGCTGCCTCTCGTAGCCGACAGCTCCTGAGTTAGTCTCACGAGGGCTGAGAGAACGACGCCACAGTTCTCAGTCCAGAATTAATATCCTTGGACTGGCCTCCGGGTAAGAATCAAGCGGCGTACACTTTAAACATCTGCCCGGCATTATTATTGTTATTATTATTATTATTATTTTTATTATTATTATTATTATTATTATTATTATTATTTTTATTATTATTATTATTATTATTATTATTATTATTATTATTATTATTATTATTATTATTATTATTATTAGCTGTCGTGCCTGTCGTTGGGGAGCGGGTTGTTTTTGTATAATTGCAGCAGTAATGCCATCTAGTGGGGATTAGTAGCAGCAGAAGACAGAAGACAAACCTCAACTAACAAGAGTCAGTCGGTGTAATGTTATTATTGATAGGTGGGCTTCAGACATTATAGGTCATCACAGTTTATTTTATTTCTCTTCAGTGAAATTAAAGCATTGGAGGCCTGGGCTTCCAGCCCCCTCTTTTATGATTCCTTTCCAGCTCATTCTTCGTTGCTTCATGATTTTCTTCTCATTTCGAGATTTTTTTCTTTTTGCACGAAATTCTTCAAGACTATGCAACAAAAGTTTTTGCTGAAATTCCCACCTTATTATGTTGGGAATGTAGTCCCAAAAATATTTGGTTGAATTCAGTACCGAAGTGCAATTCAAAATTTCAATTCCTAACATATCGCGTCAGATGCCACGTCCACTTTTTCATGCATTGCTATTTTTCATCTTCGCTGAACTCTTTACGACAGGCAGTTGACGGTATCATCGAGCCTGGATCAGAATACCAGTGTTCTATCATCCGAGCTACTCAGTTCGCCAATTTTCGACTTTTATACAGAGCCTACCTAATCCGAGATAAATGTACAGTGTGTGATCAAAACTGGAGCGTGCAGACAAAATTATGTTATTTATATTGGCCCTACATATTATTATAACCATCATTTATTTTTTCTTCATTGGTTTTAGGTACCAGACCAAACAACCAGCTACAAGTACACTCGGTGTTTTCCAAATTCGTACGATCCTCATCGCCAGATGTTTCATTCCAGGTTTTTATCAATATCATACACTTGTCAATGTCATATGTTACGTACACATGTTATGTGACCCTCTTAGACTGATTCTGATAGTTTGGTCAGCTTCCGCTTCGAGCGCTAGCGATGTGCCACGTCCGGGAAGCCATCTGGCGACGAATGAACGTTCCATTTCCACTTCTATTATAACGTCTAAATTTCAAAAAGTCATTGTTTAAGAAGCCTTTCTCATGGACAGTCGAGATTTTCTTCTGAGGATGCAGAGCACAGTTCTCTGCGAAACGTAAAGAATTTCACCTTATTTTCTTGACACGGCATAAACCCAAAAGTCTATACAGTATCATGTCTAAAATATAAACAGTAAATACACACATATGAATCTTCCATAATATTGTACTTGGATTTCGCAGTTTTAATAGTTCTGAGTCCTTACAGAATACTCTCTCTCTCTCTCACACACACACACACAGAGAGAGAGCGAGAAGAAGAAGAAAAATTAAAACACTGCAACTGTAGTATGTTAAGTTATTTTTTCCGGTTGAGGTGCTGGCCTTCTCACCCCAACTTGGCAGGTTCGATCCTGGCTCAGTCCGGTGGTATTTGAAGTCTTTCAAATTCGACAGTCTCGTGTCGGTAGATTTACTGGCACGTAAAAGAACTCCTGCCGGACTAAATTTCGGCACCTCGGCGTCTCCAAAAACCGCGAACGTAGTTGGTGGGACGTAAAGCAATTATTATTATTATTATTATTATTATTATTATTATTATTATTATTATTATTATTTCCGATGTTGTAGAGCGTCAGACTTTATAGTCTTAAATCGGTGTCTTAAGAATTTGGTAATTGCTTTATACACCTTCGGTTTTTTGGGATGATAAAATGCACTGTATGTTAAGTGGTAGTTGGAAGTTGATTGAAAGTAAAGTTATTATTAGTTTTTTCCGCTGCACATTATAATGAAATGGCGTATGGCTTTTAGTGCCGGCAGTATCCGAGGACATAATCGGCTTGCCAGGTGGTGGTTTTTGATTTGAAGGCCGTAGACGATCTGCGCGTCGTGATGAGGATGACATGATGGAGAGACATACCTCCAGCTCCCGTGTTCGCGAATTTAACCAATGGTGGTTAAATTCCCGAACCTGCCGGGAATCGAACCCGGCACTCCTGTGACCACAGGCCAGCACGCTAACCATTTAGCCATGGAGCCGGACTGCATATTATAAGGATGGCACGAGAAGAAAATATGGTTGAGGTCAGCGATTGCTTGGCGGGCACAGGAACAGTAAATCTAGAACTCCGATCCGGTAGAGATGGTTTGGAAAACTGCCGTGATTAAGGTGGTGGTGGTGGTGATTATTGTTTTAAGAGGAAGTACAACTAGGCAACCATCCTCTATATAACACTAATCAGAGGGAAAATATGGAAGGGGTCCGACACTTCGAAAGATGAAGATATCGGCCAAAGGAAGACGAGGGCCACGAAGGGCGTGAAAATGAAAGACTCCCTAGCCCTCGCAAACCTAATAGCGTCAGGGTCGGAAAAGAACAAGAGTTAACCAAGAGAGGTCGGATAGGATAGATGAAAGTGAGGAGCCTGGCACAAGTAAGTGGAAGCAATGCCAGGACTCAGCTAAGGGCCCCCATGGTCGCCAACCCACGCTCCAAAGTTCAGAGCCCCTGGGGCCCCTTTTAGTCGCCTCTTACGACAGGCAGGGGATACCGTGGGTGTTATTCTACCGCCACCACCCACAGGGGGATGCCGTGATTAAGAGAAGTGACGTAACGGCGACAAGCATTCCATTTGGAGAACCATGAGAGTGAGGAGGGTATGGTTGTACTATAGTGTAATTTTTTTCCGTTGCCTTTAAAAAAATCCATTCTTCTTCAATTTGCGTTCGGGAACGCTGCTTGATACGTGGCACATAGTCTCGAACTGGCCCAAATGCGTTGCTGCTCTATCGAGACGATTACCATCAGTTATTAGCAACCACAACTATCTTACTCAGAACAAAATACCTGTTCATTAGGAAATTCTAATATCACAAGATTCATATAAAAATTCTGGAGAGGCACATAGTCCTGATGTTAACTCAGTTTAAACCAAATGAGAGTACCAGGTTAATATTCCTGGAAGAAAAGGTAATCGGGCAAAGAGCTAATCACTCTATCGCATTTAGTGCCAAGGTTACGTGCAGTGGAAGCCTTTACTTTCCATTCTTCTAAGGGCCTTCATGGGCTGTACGGAGATGGCTTTGGCCTCTGAAAGTTATTGTATTACCTGGCCATAATTTCAGTTTTCTCTCTGCATGAATCCCATGGAGCTATATCTCATTCAGAAAGCATTCTGCAATCACTTCCGTTTTATCCTCTATTGTACTTCAGTTAAGATACATGGAAATCGAATAGTTCAACTTTAATCAGTACCAAGTAACAACAGAAACACAAGCATAAACTAACTGAAGAAGAAAATTCAATGTTCTTGTGTAACACACAAACCAAGTCAATCAATGGCGAATTATTAGAATTTCAAGTTAATGATGGATCAAGCAAAAATTATTTCGCTCGCAAAAGGGAGGCACATGATGACAAAGATAGATAACGTGTACGGCGATGATACAAGTATCATTAATTTCCGCTTAATTGCACTACTTGTGGCAGTAATCTCACCTTGTTACAAACCAACCCTACATTAATCATACATGTACCATGGACATGTCGTCCCTCATACGAAGCTAATTACCTTCTACAAGGAGCTTAACGCTCAGGAGAAAACTTATTGCCAATATTAACATCAAGCAGACATACTTAACCGCACATGGTAATTAACGCTTTGGATCTCGATGTATTTTCAGCTTCATAAATAAATGTTACTTCTTATTAGCACATAGAGAGTCAAGTAGAGGAAATGTAGGAGGAATGGAATGTGCAAAGGTTTGTGTGTATACTCAGCAGGGGCATGGTGGCGAATGGATGATAAGAAAGATAGCGAAGTTTAGTGGGTATTTATTCTAGTAAAGGTGTCTTTATGATAAGAGGTAGATATGTAATGATATGTGGCATGGAAATGAAGTGAATGATTGTTGAGTTCGATGGATGGATATTAAGAGAGATAGCGAAGTTTAGAGGGTATTTATTCAAGTGAAGGTGTATTTATGTGTATTGAGATAGTATTGGGGAGTGATTTATTAGTTAATGATAAGAGGTACTAGGATAGAAGTAGTATAGATTTAATGTTGTAAGTAATTAGTTATAGGCTTAATTTAGATGTAGGGGGTGCCCTAGCATGTGAGCTGGTCATCCGTCCATGTTAGAGGCAGCTTAACAGATTTAGCTAGGGGTGGAACCTTGCATGGTTGTCTGGTATTCCGCCTGTGTGGGGGTCCACCAAGTTAGTTGTATGAAATTTGGCTTAGGCTGGACATTGTTATTTTTCTTTATAACGGATCAAATGAGTATTATTACTGTAGATCTAAAGAAAAATAATAAATCTAAATCTAAATCTAAATCTATTAGCACATTATGAGCATTTCTTTCAACTAAATCGACCTTTCCATATCATATAAGGACTTCAGAGACAACCTGTTACCTTTCGGTATGTGTGTATTTGTACAGTACAATTTATACCAGGTGGACCAGCTACCCCTTATAATTTTGGAAGTAGTATGTACTTGTTAGTCGTGGTGGTCAATGTTCGTCTGCTTGCTTCTCATATCGTAAAAATCCATTGCAAAAGCCAATGGACACTATTAGCTTCTACATCAACATAATAAGACCCTTCCAAAAATACGACATTCTTTCAATCAGCTGTTGTTCTTAAATATAATAAAAGATTGCGTTATAGGTCATGTCAAGTGATTTTGTATAATAAAATGTACTATTATCGCTTAAATTCAGGATATAGTGACCAGCGGAGAGCGAAATGGAGAAGTATTGCACGCTACTTGTAAAACAAGGTTCTTGCACATCTGTTTAGTAACTGAGTGGGGGAAGTATTTTAATGATAGACCGTGGACGACTCAAGGGTTCGAGACTTAAATTGCACACATATTTTCAGTTGTACAGGCACAGGCCCGTTCTAGCCAGTATGTTACTTAAGTTTGCAGGAGCAGGTACACCCTACATAGCCCGACGTACTTTCTCAGCGCTCGGCAAATTACAGCCTAGTTGTATGTGGAGTATCGGCTTCATTAAAATCAGCATGCGTCATTATTATGCTCCCTGCTTGTTCATTAACACCGTGGTTACGTCCTGTTTCCTGTTAGATCTAAGGATAAATAAACAGAAAGATAAGATATCCCTCCCCCGAACACCTGCCATCTCACCATCCCCCACTCCCACCAACCCCGTCAAGACACATCCACCCTCATCCACATACTTCTAAGCCTACTTTCACCCCAATTCCCACCCCTATTACCCACCATGCCAAACAGACCCACCCCATCAAGCAACAGCCCCGCCAAGAAATTAAAACCCTCACTTCCCACCAATATAAGTCCTACCAGCCTGCTTCCCCCCTCCCGACAAGTCACCTTGCTAACTCCCACTCCCAGCATTCTTCTTCTTAAGCACTGAAACAGCTGTATGAGTCACTGATAGTCAAGTAACTACGGACGTGGTCACCAACCGGATGGGTGACCCAACGCCTCCACATCGCTTCGCTCACAACCGCCTTGAGCCGCTATGAGAGACGAAAAGCCTACCCACTACACATTAGGCAATTATGATACCCTTGGACTCAGATTCTAGAGACCCAAAGTCTACTTAGATTAGTCGCCCCATCAAAAGGGCCGGCTACGACTCGAACAACAGTTCACCTCACCACCCACTAATGCTGCTTAGCCAAATCGTCAAGAGATAGCACCCAAGACCATCATCGGTCTGAGGGCTACAATCTTCAACGGAATCGGCTCGCCCGGATTCCGTCTGAGACTTGAGGCATGGCCTTTATCATTAATTTATTGCGTAACTACAGGGACCTACGTCTTCAGGCAGCCTATAAATAGCGGGTGGTATAAAACTACAATATAAGGGACAGCTGGTTCGTCTGGTATATGTATGTTTATTCGTTTGTTCGAATATCATGTGAAAACGGCAGGTCATCAGTTCATAAAATTCAGCATTTATTTTACATTGTGTTAACTTCAGTGCCGAGGTAATTGACATTACGATATTCAACGGAGGAGAGGAAATTGTTTCATGCCAATATTTTGAAAAGGTCACATTTAGTTATAAATGTTTCAAAGAAAACTTACTTTAACTTTAATCGTGAACATTTTATGGCATGCCAGTTCTTTTAGACAGAGCCAAACCGGACTGACATATCTCCCAACCCGTACATTTTTGCGCCCGTACAGAGATTGTAAACATTGTCACAGAGTTCATAGAAAAATAACATAAACGCACTAGAAGTACAATGAAAAGCAAACAAAATATTGAGAAACGAAATGTGATTAGCTACACGCAGTATTTCTTGGTTTATTCTAAAAATAATACATAAAATAATTAGTTAAATCACTTTCGTCCCTTTTCACAGCCCGTGCAAAGAACGGGTACGTTACTTCTTGTATAAAATGTGACATTGTTATTTTTGAAATACATTACGAGTATTACATAAATGCCCGGCTTCGTAGTAGACTGTCGCAGTCTTATACTTCGGACCTCAAGGATCTTGGTTCGTATTCCAGCCTGGTAGTGGGATTGTAATCATAAGCTCGGGGACTGGATATTTGTGCTGTCTTCAACATTCCTACAACTCAAACACCACACACAACACTACCCTTCACCAGCCAAACCCTCAGTTTACTATACACAGAGCAGATTCTGCCCACCCTCACCGAAGTGTCTGCCTTACAAGGGCTGTACCGGGAGAATAATATCCGCACAAAAAATATTTATTTGATATGCAAATGTCTTGCAAGACGACTTATTATTTATATTTGTTATTGCTTTGCCAAATGACTGTTGTATGAAAACGTACATGTAAAAATAGTTTTAGTGAAATGTATGAAGAGAGTGCGGTTGATTAATCGACAGTTCGCCTCCTAGGCTGAGTGGTCTGAGCGGGCCCAGGTTCGATTCCCACTTGGGCCGTAAGTCTCTAACTTCTCCAACTCACAGGCAACACGTTCCTCTACGACAACTATACGCAGTGCCCTCACATGGCAGACGCCGCCCACCTTTCATTGAGGGTCTGTCCAAGATAGGCTCCATTCAGGTTACAATAGCCATATTAAATTTTGTTTTTAAACAGTTCGGATATAATTTTCGGAATATTCATGCAAAGATTAGTACTCTCTTTATCTCCTGAGAGGAGGTGGGAGCCATGATACAAGCATCCCTGGTCATCGTTCCTAACATCTCACCAAGGCGGCAGCGGCTCGAATTCACGTGATGAAAAGTCACGTAGCTGCGTTTCGGATTCTACAGACAATGAGTGGTGTCGTGGTTATGATCACGATATCAATATTTTTTTTAAAAAGAAGAAACAAGCTCGCATATTCCTAATACTCTAGGTCCATGCTACTTTAAAGCTTCCGAGGATTTTTTTTTTTTTCTACGATCTACTCTAACACAACACAAGATCAGTTCGGATGATGTACTACGCAAACATATGGAGAAGTGGCATCAACATTTTCAATAGAATAGTCCAGATCTAGCAAACAAAGAGGATGTTTATTCCACTAAGACAATAAAACGTGTTATACGTATTTCCAGAATGTTGCATGATTACACCTCCCGAACAAGAAGGTCATAACTCAATGTACTGCCAATAGGTAAGGTAAGGGTTATTCTGCTCGAAGGCAGGTCCGAACCTCCGCAGAGGTGTTCCTGAGCCAGAGTTTACGTGCGGTAGGGTGATGTACTGCCAATGAAGAGTGAATATTTAATAATCGTATCTGAATACAAGTTAAATATAGTTGGGAGAGGAGCCTCACATTTTCATTCTGGGAACCAACTCATTCACCCTTTTTTTTTTTTTTTTTTTTTTTTTTTTACAATTAGCTTTACGTCGCGCCGACACAGATAGGTCTTATGGCGACGATGGGATAGGGAAGGCCAAGGAGTGGGAAGGAAGCGGCCGTGACCTTAATTAAGGTTTAACCCCCGCATTTCCAGTGTGAAAATGGGGAACCACGGAAAACCATCTTCAGGGCTGCCAACAGTGGGGTTCGAACCCACTATCTACCAGATGCAAGCTCAGAGCTGCGCGTCCCTAACCGCACGGCCAACTCGCCCGGTTTCAACAGGCACAACGCTTGTAGAAGGCCATGTAAGTGCTGCCAGCGCGGGCATTTTGTAACTACATATAATATTTCGATAACTGCACATATGCCGTATGGTGGGATAAATATAGTAGGTTAGTCTTCATTTGGGTGTGTATGTGTGTGAGTGTAATTTATCGTTTCGTTTTGGTTCTGGTGAGACCGTTTCGTTCTGGTTGACAGTATACAGCCTATGCCGAATGGAGCGAGACATAGATAGTAGGATTCCATTTAGGAGTGTAAGTATATTTCTGTCCGCCTCTGTGGTGTAGTGGTTAGTGTGATTAGCTGCCACCCCTGGAGACCCGGGTTCGATTCCAGGCTCTGCCACGAAATTTGAAAAGTGGTACGAGGGCTGGAATGGGGTCCACTCAGCCTCGTGAGGTCAACTGAGTAGAGAAGGGTTCGATTCCCACCTCAGCCATCCTCGAAGTGGTTATCCGTGGTTCCCACTTCTCCTCCAGGCAAAAATACCGGGATGGTACCTAAATTAAGGCCATCCCCCACAAGGTCCCTGTTCAGCATAGCAGGTGAGGCCGCCTGGGCGAGGTACTGGTCCTCCTCGCCAGTTATATCCCCGACCCAAAGTCTCACGCTCCAGGACATTGCCCTTGACGCGGTAGAGGTGGGATCCCTCGCTTAGTCCGAGGGAAAAACGAACCATGGAGATTAAACAGATTAAGAAAGAAAGCATATTTCTTCGGCAGGTTCCCCACACTATCGGATTATATATACGTCTGGAGTGCGAATGCTGTTCATGTAAAAAGTGAAGAATTGCAAGCGTGAATGTGAATTTGCAACAGAGCAGACCAGCGTCACTACACATATGTGGTTAGAGCACAGCAAGATATGTACGGTATATGGAATTTCATAAAATGGATGAATCAGTCTGAAATGTGCAATAATTTGTATTGGAAATTATTTTACACACCAAATACTAAAATTTCCGGCTCTTTGGCTGAACGGCCAAAGTTTCCGCCTTCTGTTTAGAGGGTCATGATTTAGATTCCCGACCGGGCTGGTGATTTTAGCTACATCTGGTTAATTCCTTTGACACAGGGTGTTCGTGTTTGTCTCAATACTTATCTTTTCTTATATGTACAACACACTAACAAACGCAATAGTGAATACATTTCTCCACACAGCGTTGGCGTCAGAAAGGGCATCCGGCTGTAAAAAAGGGCTAAGTCTTCAAATACGACACTGTTTGTAACTGCAGTCAAAGAAGTGTTACAATGTGCGTGTATGTGTGCCATATGCGGGGGGGGGGGGAGGGGGGCAGCAAATTCTGAAGATAAATTTTATTATAACATATTCTAGCACTTCACGAAGTATGCAGCCTTCTCTTGAAGAAGCTTAACAAACTGCACATTTTTTTTAAGAGCATTATAATAATTAACAGAGGTAGGAACGAAAATAGAGTAAAATTAAACTTCAGAAGTATTAAGATAAAACCAATATGGAGTAGAGTTCTAATTTACCTTCATTACAGTACACTGTTATATAAGATAATAAGCAAACGATGTCTCCCTACGCAGCAGTCGCATATTTAGCTTGCTATAAAAACAATATAAGGGCAAACAAGTGCGCGGCGCGCAATTCACGTAAGCCGACAATGAATAGAGTGGGCTCGTAATGGAGAACGTTGTAATCTTAGAATAGCAGGGCTCAGTGTAAGAACAAGAGAAGGTTGGCCGATTGAGCTCCAGGGACATTGCAATTACAAGCGTGAGCCTTCCTGTGACAAGACGCTTGGAGCTTACTCCCCAGACACCAATCCTTTACAGCTAATCCAATATGGCCCACAGGCACCAAAGATAACTTCCGTTCCTTTTTCTCACTCTTCATTTTTCTAAAAGCGTCACGAATAACATGATTTGTACGCAATGCTGGGAGAATGTTATTCCTCCTAATTGCAGGTTCTTTAAAGTAGAAGAAAAAGAAGAAGAATATCAGGCAAGTTGACCGTGCGGTTAGAGGCGCGCGACTGTGAGCTTGCATCCTGGAGATAGTGGGTTCGAATCCCACTAAAGATGGTTTTTCCGATGTTTCCTATTTTCACACCAGGCGAATGCTGGGACTGTACCTTAATTAAGGTCACGGCCGATTCCTTCCAACTCCTAGGCCTTTCCTATCCCATCGTCGCCATAAGACCTATCTGTGTCGGTGCGACGTAAAACCACTAGCATTAATAATAATAATAATAATAATAATAATAATAATAATAATAGACCGAGCTCGATAGCTGCAGTCGCTTAAGTGCGGCCGGTATCCAGTATTCGGGAGAGAGAAGGTTCGAACCCCACTGTCGGCAGCCCTGAAAATGGTTTTCCGTGGTTTCCCATTTTCACACCAGGCAAATGCTGGGGCTGTACCTTAATTAAGGCCACGACCGCTTCCCTCCCACTCCTTGCCCTTCCCTGTCCCATCGTCGCCATAAGACCTATCTGTGTCAGTGCGACGTAAAGCAACTAGCAAAAAAAAAAAAAAAAGTAATAGTAGCAACTGGGATGAGAGTACCCGACGGTTAGAGCGCTGTCTTTCTGAGCACAAGCTGAAAGTTCGATTCTGGCTCAGTCTGACTGTATTTAAAGGTGCTCGAATACGCCAGCCTCGTCTTAGTACATTCACCGGCATGGAAAAGAACGCCTGCGGGACGAAATTCCGGCACTTCGGGGACTCTGAAAACCGTAAAAGTAGGCAGTGGGACGCAAAGAAAATCAATATTATTAATATAATAATAATAATAAGAAGAAGAATATATCTTTAACAGTCTATGGTCATAGGAGGGAAAGCAGGGAGTTATGGGCATTATAAAGCAAATTACGTATAAAACTCATACTCCGTGTGAGGATGTCCCACCAGCAGTCTCTGGCCAAGCCGGGGCCAATGTCTAACAGATCTCCAACGTCTAGGTTTAAGTAAGGCACTTGATTTCTTATTATATGCGTGGCATAATATTAAGAAAAGACCGGCAATTTAATGAAATTCGATTCGTGCAAACAAGATCGTAAGTTAGTCCTCAAAAATGAAATCAAGTATGCAGTAAGATAAGCACATAGTTGGATCTCATTAAAATCCGGGCGTTGTGTGGTTTTGAAGTATGGCCATTTCGGTGTTCAACATTAAAATTGTTTTCTATTATAGTATTTTCCTATTCTCATATCTGCTAAGTGTTAAAAGTATTTCAAAGGAAAACCTTATTTAGCTCTATAATAATCTTGCATAAATATTGCTCGTTCTTTTTCCTTTTAGAAATGCAATACTCCCACCAGTCCTCCGTTTCGCCAAACAAGAGAAGGTGTAATAAAAAGGAAGTATCTTTGTGATTACGAGTTTACACCGGGCAGCGGCATCAATAAAAATGCTCTCTTTGTTTTTTTACTTCCACAGAAAGGCGTGTTACATAAAGATACCAAAACAAGGACAACGCAGAAGGGAAAGAGAATAAAGCCTAAAACACAAAAGGCTTGGATTATAGTTCTAGGAACTGAAGGAACCAGCTAGTTTCCATATATATGTTTACCTCTTTAATGAATTTGCATTAAATAGAGCACCAAGCAATTTGAAATCAAAAGCTTATTTTCACTACTAACTAAAATGAACCTTCTTTAAAACTATGCTTGCTGATGCTGGAAATAATTATATTACAACATGTTTACGTACCCTAAGGTTTGAAACTTCTACAATCGCTAATGTTGTATGTCCGGCGCTCCCATCTCGCCTCCGTCAGCCAGCTGCACGCGCGCCTGTGTATCATTCTGCTAGCTTCGACGCGCAGCCCTCAGTGCGCGTGCCTGACCATCGAGTGTACTATAAATAGGAGCTCCCTGCCTGCTCAATTGCCCACTTGCCCCGGTGTCCAGCTCCAGAATACACCCTACGTCGAGCACGGAGGCTACTCCTCTTGAAAATGTGCTTCGACCAGGTGGACTGAATTTCTGGCAGTACGAGGTTTCACCTCTGGTCACCGCTCCCTTACCTGTTTCCGCTGCCTATGTTCCGTAATTCTTGTACAAGCCATTTTCATTCCCTAATTTATGCAAGCTCCCTTAGTTTCGCTAGGTGGAATTTCTTCAATCAATTGAACTTGCTTTTTAGGAATTCAGGCACTTCCACAAACAAGGACTCTCAAAGACATTTATGTTAGTGTGCCAGATAGTTCTCGACTATCAACGTGTCAATTCACAAAGACTATCTTTTCAAGATAGAAGTGTATATAAAGACTGCAAACCTGTACATATTGTATAAAGACAAACTTTTCTCAAGATTCAATATTCATTTTTGCTTCAAAATAAATTTCAGTTATTTGTGTAAATATCATAAAGTGAAGCAATAAAAGTTGTGTTTTGTAAACTTCAACCTTGGTTACAACACAACTCTATGGCGACGAGGTAAAAAAGCACCAACCTACAATTCTTCGACCCCAGTTGCCAACACTATGGCGACGAGGTAAAAAGCAACCTACAATTCTTCGACCCCAGTTGCCAACTCTATAGCAACGAGGTAAACACGGCACTACAATTCAACGGGCCCAGTTGTCAACTCTACGGCGACGTGCTAAACAACAACGACACTCCAACCAGTTCTGACACACAGCTTACCTTACTCTTTCTTGCACGCATCTCGCAATGGCTACTGCGGAACAACTCGCTACGGTCTTCCAAGCCTTACAGCAGCAACAACAACAGTTTATGCAACAACAACAGGCAGCATTACTTCAGGCTATTCAAGCTATTTCTGTCTCTACACAGCCATCAGCTATTCCTCCGTTCTCTGCTTTTGATCCGGCTAAGGAAGAATGGTCAGTTTATTTAGCCCGTTTACAACAGCATTTCATCTGCCATTCTGTCACAGATGATCAACGCCGCCGCGCACTATTTCTTAGTTCGGTTGGCAATGCTACGTGTGACTTACTACGTAAATTAAGTCCGGAAGAACACTTATCTGAGGTACCCTTCACGCAGCTCTTGGCCCGTCTCACGGAACACTATGCCAAAGCTCCTCACATAGTGGCTGCTCGCTATAAATTTTTTCAGAGCAGAAAGCAACCCCATCAGACACATACTGAATGGATAACTGAATTGCGTGGTCTAGCTAAACCCTGCCAGTTCATCTGCTCCAAGGACGGTTGTGGTTCATCCTACACTGATTCTCTCATTCGGGACATGATAATTTTACATACTCCTGAAGACAAAATACGTTTTGACGCTGTCAAGCAGAGTAACCCTTCTTTAGAAGACGTCCAGCGTATTGCTACGGTTTATGAGCTTACTACCAAGACTGCCGCAGCCATAGCTTCTCCACACGAAGTTGCACAAGTCTCGCCTCAGGCCCGCAAGTCCTCTGCTACAGTGAACCGTACGGATAAGGCGCTCTCCACCAAGCATTCTCGCCAGGTTCCCTCTCGCAATGCTACACGGAAGCCCAATTCTAAAAGCACCTCGAAACTCCTGCCTTCCTGCCGAGGTTGTTTCAAGCATCATGAACGTCGTGACTGTCGTTTTTTCAAAGCTACTTGTGAACGATGTAATAAACTTGGACACATTCAGACTGTCTGTCAAAGTTCGCTCCGCCCTGCTAAGACTACTGCAGCGCGCCGGAAGCATATACAGCCCCGCCAAGACATGGAAGTTGATCAGATCAATCTTATTCTTCCCACAAAGGATTCTCACAAAATCATCATTCCTCTCTCATTCTCTGATCGATCTGTCGATTTTCAATTAGACACTGGATCACCTGTCTCTATTATTAACCTGACTACCTACCACGACTTAGGTTCACCTGCATGCTCTCCAGCTGACATCCAGCTCGTGACATTTAACAAGAAGAAAATTGACATCAAAGGTCAAATTAAGCTTCAGGCTAGTTATAAAGGAATTCAGAAGGCCATTCCTCTTCTCGTAGTTAACAACTACACTGCATCAAACATTATGGGCATGGATCTATTTAACTTATTTGGTTTCCAGATACATGACAACATTAACGTCGTATCTACATTGCATCCTACTTCTGACGTTACCGCTCTCCTAGCGCAGTTTCCTGAAGTCTTCGACTCTCAGCTCGGAACAGCAAAAGACTATACAGCTCACATACAGCTGAAATCCGGAGCTAAGCCTCGCTTCCTCAAAGCACGGCCAGTACCCCTAGCACTTCAAGCCCAGGTCACGAAAGAATTAGAAAGATGGATACAAACTGGAATTGTAGTACCAGTTACTTCTAGTCAATGGGCTACTCCACTCGTGGTAATCAAGAAACCTGATGGTAATGTTCGACTTTGTGGCGATTTTCGATCTACCGTCAACGCACAACTCGACACAGATATCTTTCCTATTCCACGTCCAGAAGACTTATTCCGTCGTCTCTCTGGTGGACAATTCTTCTCTCGAGTTGATCTTAAAGAAGCATATCTCCAGCTACTTTTAGACGAAGAATCTAAGAAATTTCTCACGCTCAACACTCCTCTCGGACTGCTACAGCTCCAGCGGCTCCCCTTCGGTGTTTCATCCTCAGCGGCTATTTTTCAGCGCTATTTGGCTCAACTCACCGCCTCCATTCCCGGTTGTGCTAACTACCTGGATGATATTATTGTTACTGGAAAAGATCATCAGGAACATCTAACCAATCTACGCCTCCTTCTCCAGAAATTGAAAGACAATGGCTTACGAGCGAATCTCGCTAAATGTACCTTCTTTCAGCCTCAAGTTCACTACCTAGGACATATACTGGATAAGAATGGAATTCGTCCTAGTACACGGAATGTCTCAGCGATAGTAAACATGCCAGCACCTCAGAACCTCAAGCAGCTTCAGTCCTTCATAGGCAAAGCGAACTATTATAATAAGTTCATTCCACGCTTCGCTACAGTGGCAGCTCCCTTAAACGCTCTCCGTAAAAAAGGTGTTAAGTTTCAGTGGACTCCGCAATGCCAACAGGCATGGAAAACAATCAACAACGCCTTAATTCAAGCTATACAACTCACTCATTTTCAGCCCGACAAGATCATCACGCTAGCTACTGACGCTTCAGACTACGGTGTCGGTGCCGTTCTCTCCCAGAAGGATCGTCATGGACAAGAACGCCCCATCGCCTTCGCTTCGAAAACACTTAATGACCATCAACGTCGATACTCACAGATAGAGAAAGAAGCTTTAGCCATCATCTTTGGTATTCGCCGTTTCAATGAATATCTCTATGGCAACCATTTCCTGATCATTACCGATCATAAGCCTCTCGTACACTTATTCCATCCTGGTAATAAGATCCCAGAGAATTCCCTCAGAAAGCTTCAAAGATGGTCCATGTTCCTTTCTGATTATTCCTATCAGATTGTATATCGAGCCACATCCCAGCATTGTAATGCTGATGCCCTCTCCCGCTTACCCGTTGGTCCTGATACTGCCTTCGATTCTCAAGAATCTGAATGTCTTCAGTTGGACATAGACCTTGAAGATACTGTATCCAGTTTTCCTATTGATGCTACCTGCATAGCTAAAGCTACGGATCAGGACAGTACACTTGCTACTGTACGTACTTACATCCGCAACGGTTGGCCTCTTCAGAGCAAACTTCCTGCCCACCTGGCACCTTATCATCGTATGCAGCATCGTCTCACGACTCGTGCCGGAGTTGTATTACTAGAAGCAGGCACCATCTTCCGAGTGGTTATCCCACTTAGCCTACAGAAACAAGTTCTCGGATTATTACACCAAAGCCATTGGGGTATCTCCAGAACAAAGCAACTCGCCCGTCAACACTGCTACTGGCCCGGTATTGATGCCGCCATCGAAAAGCTAATACGTCATTGTGAACAATGTCAAACGAATCAGAACGCCCCGTCTTCTGATCTTGCTTCATGGCCTACTGCTACTACTCCATGGGAACGAGTTCACATCGATTTTGCAGGTCCTTTCCTCAATTCCATGTGGTTAATAGTCATCGATTCACTGTCAAACTTTCCATATGTAGTGGATATGCATTCGACTACTACCACCGAAGCTACCATTCGTGCTCTCCAGAAAATCTTTACTACAGAAGGTTTACCACAAGTACTCATTTCTGACAACGGACCTCAATTTACAGCTACTGCTTTTCAGAACTTTTGTACACATAATGGCATTCGTCATATCCTAGCACCACCTTTTCACCCTCAATCTAATGGTGAAGCTGAACGCTTCGTACAAACATTTAAACGAAGTATGAAGAAAGCTGTCTCTTCAGGCTTAACTAAAGACCAAGCCTTGCTCCAACTCTTAAACAACTACAGAACCCTACCCGGCGCTGATAATATCACTCCTGCACAGAAGCTCCATGGACGACCTCACAGAACTTTACTTTCTCTGTTACAGCCTCTTCCGACCCAGCATAAGACATCAACAACGAAGTTCTCCCTCAACGACAAGGTCTACACCAGGACATTCAAATCCAACCCACTCTGGATACCTGGAGTCATCTGCAGATCTTTGGGTCATCGTCTATACGAGATACAGACTACGGAGAAACGTATCTGCCGCCATCAAGATCAGATACGTCTGCGCTACCGCCCCTGTCCAGCTATTGATGCTATTGCTAAACCTGATAAATCTATTGCTGAACGCGCTTTAGATCATTTAATAACAATGGGTTCCTTTCAGGACGAGACAGCGCCACTCCGCCCAGTTCCAGCCCCGGACAATACAACAGAGAAATCAGCAGCTCCGCCCCAGCATCGCAGTCGCCGCCAGCGCCGCCGCCGTTTCACGCCGTACCGGCGTATTTAGGAGGGGAGGGTGTTGTATGTCCGGCGCTCCCATCTCGCCTCCGTCAGCCAGCTGCACGCGCGCCTGTGTATCATTCTGCTAGCTTCGACGCGCAGCCCTCAGTGCGCGTGCCTGACCATCGAGTGTACTATAAATAGGAGCTCCCTGCCTGCTCAATTGCCCACTTGCCCCGGTGTCCAGCTCCAGAATACACCCTACGTCGAGCACGGAGGCTACTCCTCTTGAAAATGTGCTTCGACCAGGTGGACTGAATTTCTGGCAGTACGAGGTTTCACCTCTGGTCACCGCTCCCTTACCTGTTTCCGCTGCCTATGTTCCGTAATTCTTTTACAAGCCATTTTCATTCCCTAATTTATGCAAGCTCCCTTAGTTTCGCTAGGTGGAATTTCTTCAATCAATTGAACTTGCTTTTTAGGAATTCAGGCACTTCCACAAACAAGGACTCTCAAAGACATTTATGTTAGTGTGCCAGATAGTTCTCGACTATCAACGTGTCAATTCACAAAGACTATCTTTTCAAGATAGAAGTGTATATAAAGACTGCAAACCTGTACATATTGTATAAAGACAAACTTTTCTCAAGATTCAATATTCATTTTTGCTTCAAAATAAATTTCAGTTATTTGTGTAAATATCATAAAGTGAAGCAATAAAAGTTGTGTTTTGTAAACTTCAACCTTGGTTACAACAGCTAAGCTGTTATTAAGTTGTATGTTATAAATCTCATTGCGTATTGACGGTTATCACTTTACAAATAAAAAGTATTTATATGATCCTACTTTTCAATACAAAACAACCACCTATATCAGATGGGACGATATCTATACATGTTTCAGCCTAAGCTAGTCCGTCTTTGTAGCGTAACGGTTAGTGTTATTAGCTGCCGTCCTCAGAGGCCCGGGTTCGATTCCCGGTACTGCCAGAAATTTAAGAATGGCAGGAGGGCTGGTATGTGGTTAAATTGGTACATGCAGCTCAGCTCCATTGGGGGTGTGCCTGAAAAGAGCTGCACCACCTCGGGATGAGGACACGAATATGCAGCCTAATCTAAAGGCCATCCTCAGTAGAAGCTCAATATTACATTTATGTAATCAATTGTTTACATAAATGTAATATTGAGCTTTTACCGAGGATGGCCTTTAGATTAGGCTGAAACATGTATAGATATTGTCCCATCTAATATACAGTAGATGGTTATTTTGTATTGAAAAGGAGGATCATGTAAACACTTTTTATTTGTACAGTGTTATTACGTTCTTCGTCTGAGTTGGAGTGAGTCATTGTTTTATATTCCTTATGTACAGATTTCCGACATTTCGAATACATTTCAGTGTTCTTTATTTAGTTCGGGGATGTTAGCCTCTAGCTCGAAAACAGGACGTTTGTGTTTGCATTAATAGACACTTCATCATTCACACACAACACAATAAACTGCCAGAAATAGGTAGAAGTAGATTAGACTAGATCCCTCCATATAGGGTTGAAGTCAGGAAAGGACAAGTACTGTGCATACGAACGACATTTCACCCGCTACTTCACCAAGGTGTGGGGATAAGCGGTGGATTTTATAGTTCGTCTGTGTAAATACAAAGCAAAAATTGTCAGACCGAAATAGCATCATTCGGGAACTCAATGGCAGTAATTGAGAAGCTCACCCTGATAAGAACTTCCGCCATGGCACTCTGTTTATTCCGGGGGGGGGGGAGGGTCTATTCATGTCATGTATGGCATAGCTCTGCTCATGCAAAGCAAGTGGACGTTGAGCTAAATAGTACTGTCAGACTTGTTACTGGGTGTCTGAAACGAACCCCTATAGATAAGGTTTATTGCTTGGCAGGTACTGCACCATCTGATATACAGCGAAAGTAGCTGCAGATGCTGAGAGAAAGAAGGCTGAAATAAATCAGTTACACACACTCCATGGTCATCAACCACCAATATCTAGGTTGAAATCCAGGAGAAGTTTCCTCAGTTCAACTGCGGCGCCAACTATGTCTCCGAAAAAAAGCCAGAGAACAACTGTGGGCAGCTAGATGTGACCATCCTCAAACGTGGATGAAATCTATTGAATGTTCACCTCCTGGATGTACTTTAGACTGGTTAACCTGGAGATCATTCAACAAACTACGATCACGTGTTGGCAAATCCAGAGACAACTTTGTCAAGTGGGGCTATTCCTAAGAGCCAACACAATGTGACTGTAGAGAACAACATACAATGAGACATCTACGCCAATGCCCACTCTGTCCTGAGTCATGCAATGCAGTTTGATTGTTGTCTGGGAGACTGATTACCTCGGATCGAGTAGGGGTATTTCAGTCGCCTTGAAAAAGAATACTGCAATGTATTCGAAACGTCAGAAAACCGTACGGAATGTTCAGAAAACAACATCACGGTTCAACCCGGAAAAAGAACTAAATTCTACACACCGTGGAAGCTTCACTTCTAAGATAGGATATACATATGTATATGACGGAGTTTTATCGTAGTGGATACGAAACGTAATTCCAGAATCAGTTTCGATAACCATTACCATTGAGTGAAATTTATTTCTGCTCAACCTAAATCCAGAACAATATAGAAGCATCTGTTACCGGTAGCATGTGAGATGTGAAAGAATGTATTACAGTCGATAACATGATCATAAGCTTGAAAAGTTTGTGGCTATAACCTCTGTGGAGCACTTAACTTGAAACAACCAGCAGTTGTATAGGGAGAGAATTTCATTTGAGGAACAGTAAATTACACAAGCACGCACTCACTCCCCATGAATATGTGTAACCACATTGCCCATGAAGTTCCACTACAAACCTAGTTCTGACAGACTATTGTAAAGCATTGGTTTGAGCTCAGTCTATAATACTAGAAACATGCCCACTCCACTCCGCACTCACCACTTGGCTGCCAACACACAGCTGGGGGTTCGGTTATATCGATTTCACCACAGTAATCCAATATTACTACTGCCTGGTTATTCCAATACACAGAATGTCGCAATTTACAGGAGCAATAATAATTTAAAATGAGAACCACCACACACGTTCTCTCGAGTGATAACAACATTCCTCTATGGTAGGGTTACATCTTTATCGCTTCAATAGAATGTTTGTGAAAATTGGCTCTATCATTGAAAAGCACGAACGGTTATGGCCAAAAAAGAGAGGAAAAGATCAGATGTCACATACAGAATACTGATGGGATATTCGATTCATTTTACTGAATCGATTAATTTGATTCCTTTCACGCTACTGAAACGATACAGTGATCCGATTCACGGCACATTAGAGTCACCGTTCCTATTAAATCTAGGTAGTGTGTACTGATAAGACAACAGCAACAGCATTCAGTGCTCGCTACTGCCATCTGGTTTTCATTCTATGAACTGCCTTTTCTATGCAACATCCAGCTTTCAGATTCAGGTTTCTTCTGCAGCCATCTCTTCGCATCAATGGATTTCCAATTAGACAAATTTTATACTATGTTTGTTCCTAACACTTGTCCATTTCAGTTCATAATTGAAAAAAAAAATCTACGTAAGTGTTGAATGGAAAATATTCAAGGCAAATGACGAAACTCGCTTAACCTACTAATATTCATTACTTAGAAAAAAAATGTAAATTAATTAATGAAAAACAAGAGTGGGTCTCGGCCCACAAGTGACCACGGCTGGTCCGTGGACCACCAGGTCCTCTCTCTGCCCGGCCAACTGAACAGAGGAGGGGTGGCCACGGCTCTCCCGTGGCTCTACGCCTCTGCATTCGGAAGACGGGACAGGACTGGACCTCGCGGCTGGCCCCTACCGTCAGCTGTCCTGAAAACGTTTTACCGTGGTTTTCCATTCTCCTGCACTAAGGCGAATGCCGGGACAGATCCTATTAGAGGCCACGGCCGCCAACACCCTCACCTTCTCCGTGCATCTCCTTCACCGTAACAAATCTCCCGGCCTGAGAGACGGCGTTACCGTCTAGGAGGCCCGCCTCCCCCTTCAGGGGAGGAATGAAAACGATGTAGTAGTAGTAGTAGTAGTAGTAGACATGGAAAACAAACTGAATTCGTAGTATATATCAAGAGAGAGTGTGAACAGACATCAACTAAAATGTTACAAAGCCGTTCCCCCACTCAATTAAATAACTATAGAGAATTAGATGGAAATACATCTGTACACACAATCATCAATGATCTACATTTAGGGCTGTCGCCCAGATGACAGATTCCCTATCAATTGTTCGTGTTGTCTTTTCTTAAATGATTTCAAAGAACTTAGAAATTTCACTGTATAATAATTACGGTAGGAGCCTCCGTGGCTCAGACGGCAGCGCGTCGGCCTCTCACCGCTGGATACCGTGGTTCAAATCCCGGTCACTCCATGTGAGATTTGTGCTGGACAAAGCGGAGGCGGGACAGGTTTTTCTCCGGGTACTCCGGTTTTCCCTGTCATCTTTCATTCCAGCAACACTCTCCATTCTCATTTCATAGCATCTATCAGTCATTAATAAATCACTTTGGGAGAGGCGACCCCATCGTACTAATAGCCTATATCTATGCTTCATTCATTACATCCCTGACCCGGTCAATGACTGGAAAACAGGTTGTAGGTTTTTTTAATAATTACGGTATTTAGCCTAATATCACTCTGTACGGAAATGATCAGGGCACTTTTGTAGAATCAGCCGAAACAACTTTTTCTTTACAATTTTTGCGTAGAGGAATTGCCACTTGATTACATCTAGCAGCAAGTAATTATGTTGAGTATAACACAGCACAGCTATAAACAAATGCTTTCCCTTGCCGTCTCCCGCAACACCACTACACGCTCATCAGAAAAGACCTGCACCAAATTATTTAAAAATAATTACAGCATTGAAAATTTGATAATATCACATTTTAATTACAAAATGATACGTTCTTGCCGTTAGTGCAACTGAGATCGTATTATGGAGATTTTTTTAGCTTTCTATCTTTTCTTTTTTTTACAATTAGCTTTACGTCGCAACGACACAGATAGGTCTTATGGGAACGATGGGATAGGAAAGGCCTAGGAATGGGAAGGAAGCGGCCGTGACCTTAATTAAGGTATAGCCCCAGCATTTGCCTAGTGTGAAAATGGGAAACCACGGAAAACCATCTTCAAGGCTATCGACACTGGGGTTCGAAGCTACTATCTCCCGGAAGCAAGCTCACAGCTGCGCGCCCCTAATCGCACGGCCAACTCGCCCGCCGGTGAAAAACATTTAACTGTTGCCATACATTTATTCGACAACAGTATATAAACCCAATAAGAAGTTGGTGTAGTAACAATCAATAAACTCAGTTTTCAACGAGGTCTCTTTGTGTGAAGTTAATAATAGGCTTATCAATTGTACGGTTTGGTATTTTTCAAACTTTATTTGAACAGTTATTGATTTCATTTTGTTCGTATATTTTTCTGTGTTGCAATGGAATCAATTATTATAACCGAGAATTCGGCACCCGTTACAGAGTATAGCTCTGTAGTTACTGAAAAATGAAACCAAGTGAATTTAAGCACGAACATCTAAGTAGTGCATGGCTGGCAGTTCAGTAGCTTAGCCGATAAACCACGGAGGCAGTCAAATCAAACCTATTAAACATTATGTAATAACAATCATGCAATAATGAATAACCCGTTCGTCCATATAACTTGAGAACATATTGCATTACTTCTACCTGCTGTAATAAAATTTATATTAAGTTATTCATAGGTTTTACATTTTATTTGCGGGAGCCCGAAATTTTATTTTGGCAGGTGGTCCCGTAACGCATTCGTTACTCCCCTGGATTCGATGACTGAAGTCTTGTGCAATAATGCGACTGAAAGAATTCTGAACGGTTCTTCCCAATACACAACAGATAATTTTTAGTGGTCATGAGCATGACTCATAGTAGTAGAGTAGGCTAGATAGGTAGATAGATAGATAGATAGATAGATAGATAGATAGATAGATAGATAGATAAAAGCCTTTATTTTCTGTGGCGAAGTTAGGGCTCTTGGCCCTTTCTTACACTTAACCACACACATATTATTATTTGTTAATGATGACACTGATTAACTTAAAATACTAAGAACTACAAGTAACACTAATTTTTAAGACAAGAATATGAATATATACAAGCAAAGAAGAAAGAAAGAAAAAGGAACTGCCTAGATAATACAGATTTGAAAAAATACTCATTTCAATACACAACGAAAGAAGTACTAATATAAAAATACTAGCAGTTTCACGCTGGCTCCGCCCGCAATGTACAATGTATGGTGTTGTTCGTTACTATCCTCACGGATGTATTTGCAAAGTTCCGACTTAACGAAATAAAGCACATGATCTGCTGCGGTAATAGAATTTAATATTGTGTCAAGAAAACACTTGAAAATACATTACACAAAGAAATTGAATTAAACGTTCCTTGGAACAACACTACGCGCCGAACTATTAAAAAGTCCTTCAAAGATATTCATCATGGAGACAAATGTACTCATAACTTTTCTCAGAATCTAGCAATTTAAGTAGTTATTACCTCAAAAGAAAGCGCTTGATCCACTGAGTGTTTTTAGACCCAAACGAACTGCGTACCTCAATTAGAACGAAAGATTCAATTGCTTCAATGAGAAAAAGTTGAAGAAATGGGACGTCAAATTGAATGTGCACTCATAACTTTCCTCAGAATCAACCAATTTGAATAGTTAAGAGCTGAAATGAAAGATCTTGATCCATTGAGTGTTCTTAGGTCAAAACGAACTCCGTACCTCAATTAGAGCCAAAGATATGATCGCTTCAAAGAGACAAAAAATTGAAAAATCAAATAATTTGAGGAAGGCGAAAGTTAAGTGATTTATAGTGCCTGATAACAAATCTGTGCATGAATACCTTTCGTTAAAAAAATGAAGGAAATCGACCGGATAGAATGGCCGTACTGACTGACTTTAGTTTTCATAATTTTTTTAATATATAGACTAGTAAGCTTAATAAAAATGTTAAGTGAAATCTAACTAATTGTATCCTTGCAATACTAGTCTAAGTTAAATACTGTAGTTACTACTAGCTATGTTTAGGCTACTTCTACTTCGTAAATACAGTACGGATGCTGTTAATTTAATTTACATTATCATATTAACTAAATATTTTATTGTACAATAATCTCATATCATTTTCACACACAATCACTCGTTCCACTCATACAAGTACCTTGCCGGAAGCACTTAACGAGGAACTGCTGGTAAGAGATTTTAAATATGCTTTTTGATGCAGTGCTGAGTTGAATTAATTGTCGAATGACAACTAAGTTCTAATAACAAGATTCATTAAACTAATAAATAGAACAATCTAATAACCTACGTAGTTACAAACGTACTTTGGAATTACGGTTTAACTATCTTTTTAACAGTGCAAATAAATTCAACTTTTATTTTAAACTTCCCTCTAAGAAAAGGACAGTGAATGCAAGTGGGTATTATTTTCAAATGACCGGGCGAGTTGGCCGTGCGCATAGAGGCGCGCGGCTGTGAGCTTGCATCCGGGAGATAGTAGGTTCGAATCCCACTATCGGCAGCCCTGAAAATGGTTTTCCGTGGTTTCCCATTTTCACACCAGGAAAATGCTGGGGCTGTACCTTAATTAAGGCCACGGCCGCTTCCTTCCAACTCCTAGGCCTCTCCTATCTCATCGTCGCCATAAGACCTATCTGTGTCGGTGCGACGTAAAGTCCCTAGCAAAAAAAAAAAAAAATCAAATGAGCTGCGAACGAAGTCCGTTATAGCGTACGGTTCTTTCAGTGAACCACTGTCTCGTTCGCAGCGCAAGTTCGGCTCCCTAGAAATGTCCACTGTTCCGATAATGAACCGTGTTTGTGTTGTGTCTCACTGCTCCGTGAGAGCGCCACTCGGCACTATCTGCTACAAGTCAGCTGAATCGTATGCCGTGAGCTCGCCGTTGCTAAGATTCGATTCACTCGGACAGCTGAATCAATACACTGCTTCGAATCATACTATCAGTAGCCAAAACAAATATGGAGTGGCCCACGTAAGCTTTTCACCGCTTCCCACTGAATACAGACTATAATAGAAATTACAATTAGGGGCACATAAAATAACGTGCAGTGCGTATCTGCTTTAATAATTACCAAATGCAGCCTTTTTTGGAATATTATCCCGCACTATATTTTTTATAAATTTACTTTCTAAAATGAGACTATACACTCTTCTGTTCGTAGGCAGCCCCATTCAGGGATGAAATTATTTCCACGGTGGGACATGTAGCACTTGAGGAAAGGAGTGCTGAAATGTGCACATTTTCACTTCTTGCGCCAACATTCTGAACGCTTAAAGACATGATGAGGATGATGTGTCATGCGTCATGTGTTGTTTGTATCTTCACTCTCCACAGTGACATCAACACGAGGTATGAGTCATACTTTGTCCTTGTCTTCTTGACCTACTCCTCAACGTGTCACATTTCAAAATGATTTCCTCACTTAGTGCCGCATGTCAAACTGAAAATAATTGCATCGTTGTATGTGGCAGCCTGCGAAAATCTACAGTTTGTCTGTCTGTTTGGTCATCAGCCCAGAGGCTGGTTGGATCCTCAAATAGCATCACCAAAGGCTATGCAGTTATAGGGAAACCACAAAAACCAATGGCAGTACCAAAATGAGGCGTACTAGGCAAGATGAGGAGTGAGGTAGTTTGCCATTGCTTTCCTCACTGGGCCAGACAGTGCTATTGTAGCACAACTAACCCCATGAGCAACACCTTTCATGACACTCAGACGCACTGGCTGTGCTCTGAATGTCGTTAATCAGCACCACCCATACCCCAGCAGCTTCCATATTGTCACAGCTATGGATGAGACTGGGACTTCAGTGGAAACTACACTTTGCTCTACCGGGCGAGTTGGCCGTGCGTGTAGAGGCGCGCGGCTGTGAGCTTGCATCCGGGAGATAGTAGGTTCGAATCCCACTATCGGCAGCCCTGAAAATGGTTTTCCGTGGTTTCCCATTTTCACACCAGGCAAATGCTGGGGCTGTACCTTAATGAAGGCCACGGCCGCTTCCTTCCAACTCCTAGGCCTTTCCTATTCCATCGTCGCCATAAGACCTATCTGTGTCGGTGCGACGTAAAGCCCCTAGAAAAAAAAAAAAAAAAAAAAAAACCACTTTGCTCTGGCCTGTGCCAAGAGATGGATGCATGTACTGTATCCATCAAGAAATGACAGCAGGCAGACTACAGTATGTATGCGACAGAAATGGGTGTGGAAAACCATAGAGTTAGTATTATTTACTAACTCTACTATGTGGGGAACGTGCAAGTCACGAGGTTCAGAGCGCTCTAGCGGCCTTCCCTGAGACACTGCGCAGTCTAGCGCTGCGAGTTGCTAATGCAAATAGCGAGCAAGAAGCGATCCAGTGGCGTATACTGAGGGCTACCAAGGCCATCAGTGAAGCCCAAACCTCAAATGCGAGCGATGGAAATCTAAAGCACATTATATTGTAAGCATCTGACACACTGTTCCATTTGCAAACCTTGAAAGCAATGAGAAAACACGTCGCACGTATTTCTGAGAGCAAGGCTTCGGAGAGACATATTGCGGCCCAGACTCGTCCCTTCCCATCGACTCGCCTCACGCGGCTTGCTGCTGTCTGCCTACAGGTGCGGGGACCGGCGGAGGATAGCTGTGCTAGGCTTCGGTCCGTCAGATCGCCACTGCTATCACCATGCGTTACTAAATGTATATACTTCCTCACCTCATCCTCCTGTCTTAAATATATAGATAACGGAGTGCTGGTATTTCACTCCCGTTTACTTCTACATCCTTGTAGGAAGACACTGTTATAGGAGTAATATAGTTTTCTTTTTATTGGTAGATCTGCTAAAATAAAACGCAATCTTTCAGGTTTAGTGTTCTCTTTTGTTGGTTGGAATCGAACCCGTGATCATGGGTCGGACACCACCACTGTTCTACCGAGGAAGATAATTAACCATTGAACGATGGGTACGACCACTGTAAAATTCAATATTGTTGAAGAATATTCAATTTTCACCACCGCATTGTAATCGAAACAGACTTTCAACGTATTAGGTCGTGTTACGTACATGTAGTACGTGTTGAAGAGATGTTAAGTACAGAACAAAAATGGCCAGCCGGACACCAGTGGGATCCGAACCCACAACCTCCCGATTTCGCGTCGGTTGCTCTACCAATTGAGAAACACGCATTTTTGTGTTTTTGGATAATCCGATGAATAGGGGGTGAAAAGGAGGGACAAACGGGGTGAATTTTTAAAAAGACTATATCTGAAAATTATCTCAGACACGTAACATATTACAGGTTTAAAAACTGGTATTTGGAATTTCCTGTAAAAGTAAAGAAACATACATATTTTTCCCCCCGGAAAATCCACTTAAGTGAAACTGAAAAAGGGCGTGAATTTTAAAAATGAGCGTGTATACAGTATATCTCAAAAACTTAACATGCTGCAGACGTGAAAACTGGTATTTGGAATCTTCTTTAAAAATAAAAAAAACACGAATTCTTTGGTTTTCGGTAAAACCCCTTAACGGGGAGGGGGGTGAAAGAATTAAAAAATTAATTGAATTATTTGTATGAGGATGTGTATATAGGCCTATACCAAGAAATCTACAGATGTTACAAACGTGAAAACCGATACTTGGAATCTCTTTTAAAAATAAAGAAACACGCATTTGGTGGGGGAATCAACTTGCAGTGCCAGACCTGTAGCTCAGATCCTTTCAAACAGAACAAAGATGGCCTAGGCCACCATAGATCAATTGGTGGAGCAACCGACCCGAAATCGGGAGGTTGTGGGTTCGGATCCCACTGGTGTCCGGCTGGCCATTTTTGTTCTGTACTTAACATCTCTTCAACACGTACTACATGTACGTAACACGACCTAATACGTTGAAAGTCTGTTTCGATTTCAATATTGTTATTTAACGATTACAATAATAATAATAATAATAATAATAGTGGTGCATGGCATCTACATAGGCTTGGTGGTGACCTAATAAGGATAAAATGAATGGCGAAGACGTCATAAACACCCAGTTCCCAATCCAGGGGAATTAACAGTATGAGGGGGTTGATTCTGAAAACCATGTAGCCTCAAAGCTGGACTTCAATTTGCTAAACCTTAGGCTGCCAACTCGGTTGATCAGGTGTTGAGTATTGGCGGTGGCAGAGGCCAGGGCAGTAGCTTGTGAAGCAGCCTTAACCACACAGCGGGCAGCTCCGTTAGCTGTTCGATGCAGCTCAAAATGCTCAAGGCTTGATGTTCCCTAAACCAACTATCGAAAAGGGGTAGCCTAAGTCTAGTGGTAGCCCACGTCTTGATACCAGCATACGCCACTGAAGCGATCATCGAGGGATATTCTCATTTTTTGATAGATTTAATGTCATGAATGTCATGCCCAGAAGTGAATTAAATAACACTACAGAAGAGCACGCTTTTTCAAAAGATATTATACGTGTTAAATATCAGAAGTTTTTCTTTCAATTTGCTTTACGTTGTACCGACACAGGCAGCTCAAATGGCGACGATGGGATAGGAAAAGGCTCAAGTACGTGTCAGCAGATTTACTGGCACGTGAAAGAACTCCCACAAGATTCAATTCCGGGACCTCGGCGTCTCCGAAAACCGTAAAAGTAGTTAGTGGGACGTAAAGCCATTATTATACATACATAATTACATTATCATTATAGACCGTTGTGCCTTTCAACGTTCAGCCTGCAAGCCTCTGAATTTACTAAACGTCGCCACAATCCTCAATTTGCAACTAGTGCTGTGGCCTCATTTCGTTCTACACCTCTTATCTTTAAATAGTTAGAAACTGAGTCTACCATCGTCGTCTTGGTCTCCCTCTACTTCTCCTACCCTCCATAACAGAGTACATTATTCTCCTAGGTAACCTATCCTCCTCCATTCACCTTACATGACCCCACCACCGAAGCCGGCTTATGCGTACAGCTTCATCCATCGAGTTCACTCCTAAATTAGCCTTTATCGCCTCATTCCGTGTACCCTCCTGCAATTGTTCCCACCTATTTGTACCAGCAATCGTTCTCGCTACTTTCATGTCTGTTACTTCTAACTTATGAATAAGTTATCCTGAGTCCACCCAGCTTTCGCTCCCGTAAAGCAAAGTTGGTCTGAAAACAGACCGATGTAAAGATAATTTCGTCTGAGAGCTGACTTACTTCTTACAGAATACTGTTGATCGCAACTACGAGCTCACTGCAAAAGCTTTACTACACCTTGATACAATCTCACTTCTATGTTACCATCCTGGGAGAACACACAACCTAAATACTTGAAATTATCGACCTGTTCTAGCTTTATATCACCAATCCGACATTCAATTCTGTTGAATTTCTTACCTACTGACATCAATATAGTCTTCGAAAGGCTGATTTTCATACCATGCTCATTGCACCTATTTTCAAGATCCAAGATATTAGACTGCAGGCTTTCGGCACAATCTGCCATTTAAGACCAATTCTCACTGAAGCCCAATTGTCAACATAAATGCCTTTGATTGATTTTAATAATCTACATTTAATTCCATAATCCCCCAGTATGGCGGACATCTTTTCCCCCGGTACCCTGCCATATGCTTTATCTAGATCTACGAAACATAAACACAACTGCCTATTCCTCTCGTAGTATTTTTCAGTTACCTGGCGCATACTGAAAATCTGATCCTGACAGCCCCTCTGTGGTCTGAAACGACATTGGTTTTCATCCAACTTCCTCTTAACTACTGATCGCACCCTCCCTACCAAGATGCCAGTGAATACATTGCCTGGTATACAAATCAAATCAATGAGGTACCTCGATAGTTGTTGCAATCCTTCCCGTTCCCTTGCTTATAGATAGGTGCAATTACTGCTTTTGTCCAATCTGAAGGTAATCTTACTACTCTATGAAGCCATTTCATCCCTGCCTTCCCACTATACTTCACCATTTCAGGTCTAATTTAATTTATTCCTGCTGCTTTATGACAATGGAGTTCATTTACCATCCTTTCCACTTCCTCAAGCGTAATTTCACCAACATCATTTTCCTCCTCCCCATGAGCTTGGCTGTTGGCAACACTGCCAGGAAGATTTCCCTTTACGTTGAGAAGATGTTCAAAATTTTCCCTCCACCTCTCCTGTGATTCCCTGGGATCTATTATGAGTTCACCTGAATTACTCAAAACACTGTTCATTTCTTTTTCGCTCCCTTCCTAAGATTCTTTATTACTGTCCAGAAAGGTTTCCCTGCTGCTTGACCTAGCCTTTCCAGGTTGTTACCAAAATCTTCCCATGACTTCTTTTTGGATTCAACAACTATTTGTTTCGCTCTGTTTCTTTCATCTACGTACAAATACCTGTCTGCCTCGGCTCTAGTTTGGAGCCATTTCTGATAAGCCTTCTTTTTATGTTTACAAGCTGCTCTCACTTCATCATTCCACCAAGATGTCCGCCTTTTCTCATCTTTACACACAGTTGTTCCCAGGCATTCCCTTGCTGTTTCTACTACAGCATCCCTGTATGCCACCCATTCTCTTTCTATATCCTGAACCTGTTTACTGTCTTCTGTTTGAAACTTCTCACTTCTGTCTAATTTCCTCGTCCTGGAGATTTTCTACCCTTATTCGTTTGCAGACAGATTTAACTTTCTCTATTCTAGGCCAAGATATACTTAGTTCACTACAGATCAGATAGTGGTCTGTATCATCGAAAAATCCCTGGAAAACTCGTACATTCCCAACAGATTTCCTAAATTCGAAGTCGGTTAAGATATAGTGTATTATGGATCTGGTACCCCTAGTCTCCCATGTGTAGCGGTGAATAGCCTTATGCTTGAAGAATGTATTCGTAACTGCTAAACCCATACTAGCACAGGAGTCCAGCAAACGCTTGCCATTCGCGTTGGCGTCCATATCTACCCCACATATATCAATCACCATTTCGTATCCTTCAGTTCTATTTCCAACTCTCGCATTAGCACCATCCTATCCTTGCTGTTGACCATGACCACTATGTCACTCAATGCTTCATAAAACTTGTCAACTTCATCCTCATCTGCACCCTCACATGGTGAATACACCGAGACAATTCTCGTCCTAATTCCTCCAACTGACAAATCTACCCACATCATTCGCTCATTTACGTGCCTAACAGAAACTATGTTGCGTGCAATGGTATTCCTGATAAACATCCCTACCCCATACTCTGCCCTTCCCTTTCTTACACGCATCAAGTAGACTTTATAATATTTTCCTCGTTATCTCCCCTTATCCGAATATCACTTACTCCTAGGACATCCAGATGCATCCTCTTTGCTGACTCAGCCAGTTCTACTTTCTTCCATAAGCCCTATTAATATTGATAGCTCCACATCGAATTCCATTTCGTTCGCCAAGTTGTTTCCCATGAGTCCCTCGCCTGTCAAATGGGAGTGGGACTCCGTTGCTCCCATAGGTCCGAGGCTTTCTTAAAATGTTCTGAGCTCGGTAAATTCATGAATCAGGATGCTACCCTACTTAAACATAGTCCAAGTGAGGATCTCTCCTGTAACGGGTTATGGACCACCGGTGGATTGTATAGTCCTAGCCGCCTGAGCACAAGGATGGCAATGACTCAGAATGTCCGAGATGCCCACTCCCATTCCATAGTAACTGGTATCCCGACTCTCAGGGCCACTTACTAGGCCACTCAGCCGTTGCCCACGCTTCACGAACTAGGACGTGACTACAGTAACCCACACCATGAACCAGAGCCATTATTATTATTATTAGTATTATTATTATTATTATTATTATTATTATTATTATTATTATTATTAACACAGTTTGAAGTACATCACATTTGATACCTAGGATATGATTTTTTTTTTTTTTTTTTTTTTTACAATTGGCTTTACTTCACACCGACACAGGTAGGTCTAATGGCGACGATGGGATAGGAAAGATCTAGGAATGGGAAGGAAGCAGATGTGGTCTTAATTACGGTACAGCGCCAGCATTTGTCTGGTGAGAAAATGCGAAACCACGGAAAACCAACTTCAGGGCTGCCGACAGTGGGGTTCGAACCTACTATATCCCGGATACAAGCTCACAGCTACGCGGCCCTAACCGCACGGCCAACTCGCCCAATGGGATATGAAAGAATAGCCTCTATATGTACATTCTGTGTTACAATATACTATTACACAGATAAATAGCAAATCTTTCCGTGAATCAACATGACATTCGTGCGTTAGTTAAATCAGCATGGCCTGCTCCCTACCTCACTGTTTCGCCACCTTTAGTGCCAGTGTTCACTTGCACGCTCCCCATTTACGTAGTTCCATTCTAGAAAAGGAACTTTTTATTGATGCCTCGATGCTTATTAAAAACTGAACTCGTACGTTCTATCATGTGAGGCGTCTAATATCAAAAGCCGTCAAATCCATTTTTTTAACAAAATGGAGTTATACATCGCTACTGACAGTTTTACCCCGAGAAATTCAATGAAACCATTAAAATACGTTGTCGAATATGAGGCTGTGTTTCAGTATACACCAAATCCAACATCTGTAGTGACGTTTGCAGTGTCAAAGTCCGCCAAATCCCTGTGAGCCAACCAGCGCATCCCGTGGCTCGCCGCTATGTCATGCGTGTGTGTTCACTTCTCCGTAAGTCACACTGTTGAAACTTTTTTTTTTCTCTCTGTGAATGGCACACATTAGGCCACATACATTAAAGAGAGTTGTTCTCCTAAAGTCTGCCAAAGTAAGTGATGTGTCAAAATTAGAGTCAAAACATTTTGGAGAGGGATGAAGGAAAATGAGCTGCTTCACTTTCATTCTGCTTTAGAAAAAAAACAGGAAGATCTACGCCTTCAGGTGGAAGAAAATAAAGAAGACGTAGTAGATTACGAGGAATAAATAGACACAGGTGTAGTATAAATGCAAGAAAAGTGTAAAATAACTTTCATTTTAATAATGATTCTTGAACTGTGTTTTAATCAAGTGACACCTTCCTTTATAAGGTGGTAATAAAATGTAGTTTTCAGATACCTGAATCAATTGATTCTAGTAACCATTAATTAATTAATTACCGATATTAAAAGTGACTGTTGTATTACACAGGTAATAGCACCTCTTTCACCGTTAGGTCTAGGCTGTATGTATTTTGAAATATTCCATTCCTTTGTTTCAAAACATGCTAAATCCCAATTGAATTTGGATTTATGAAGTCATTGTTTCAACTTGCCGAAGCAACGGTGTAATTTTAACGGCAACATAAAAAGTGAGTTTCTTTTATCACCGATAGTAGACCCCTAGAGGAACTGTAGAATGCATGTTGTACAATTCAAAATATTGAACAAGGTGGACGGTCTGACATTGTGAATCACATTAAAACGAAGAAACATCGCATGAGTGTTCAAACGAAAAATGTAAATAAGAGTGACTATCTAACCTTAAACACCGTGACTGAAATGGACATGCAGTTGACAGCACAAGAAGCTACTTTCGCATAACGCAGTGGAATGCATAACCATAGATTTAGGTCAATTGACTGCACCACGTCAATTGTTAGAAAACCATTCAATCCGAAACTCACCGACCTCGATAGCCGCAGGCCAGTATCCAATATTCGGGAGATAGTGGGTTTGAACCCTACTACCGGCAGCCCTGAAGATGGTTTCCGTGGTTTCCCATTTCCACACGAGGCAAATGGATGTACCTTATTAATACCACGGCCGCTTTCTTCCCACTCCTAGCCTTTTCCTGTCCCATCGTCGCCATAAGATCTATCCGTGTCGGTGCGACGTAAAGCAACTTTTTTAAAAAAGGAAGAAAAATCCTAAATTCTCATGTGGTCATACAAAACATAACACAATCATTTCTAATGTCATTGCACCCTACGCAGCTCAGCAGGATCTAAATGAACTGAAAAGTGCTCGATTATTTTCTGTAGCGGGGTTACACTTTCTCCGACCTGTTAAACTGTGCGCCTTCTATAAGGTCATCTATGTAATTGAACTTGCACTAACGTTATACAAGATACTTGGATTTTCAACCGCTAGATATCTCTATCATCGGTTTTGTTGTTCCCCCTAGCGGATCGAACTCTAACTAATTTATTTTATAATTTGTATTGTGACAGGTGGCAAACCTTACGTTTGTGAAGATGTTTTGTTGTTATGTCAATGTTGTCAACATGCCTACTGCTTCCTTCTTCCTTAGTTACCAACCAATCAGGAAATTTTCAGGATATTTTCTCGAGCCAATCAAAATTGGGGGTGTGCACAGGCATTCAGCTAATCTGTAAAGATTTCAGGAAACTTCCCCTCGAAATGCTATAAAAGCTGGGTGCTTTAAGGCCGTACTGTCGTCTTCATCGCTCCTGTTTAGTGAGTGCGGCGTGTTATTCGAAGGCAGGGGCAGCAGGTCGGCGTTCGGAAGGCACAAATTTCTCAACATGTGATAGCTCCAGGTAGATAGCTTGCGGGGAATGTTTCAAATTTCTTTTATTCATGTAAAGTTTTCACTTCATGGTTTAAACGTAGAGTTTCGGCAAGTCTGAGGACTTTGTTCAAATCCCGGCTGGGAAACATGTAAACTAAGGGAACAAAGCGTGATTACCCTCTGTTGAATCCCATTCAACTTGGTATGGGGTGACTATAATTTTCTAAACCTCTAAATTCTTAATATACTTTTGGCATTTAATATTTCTCGTTTAGTCACCCCTCTGTAAAATAGGCTTAGCCTCTGCAACTTTGGGCCATACGCCCACTTAGGGTTTTAAGAATTTTTCTAAAAGGAGTGCAATAGTTCCGCCTCCTAGCCTTTTGTTCATGGCCGATCTTGTTAAACCCTTTCTTTTCACATTAAGGCGATTGAGAATGGGCTCCCATAGCCCCTGTTTATTTTGTAATTGTTTATAGACCAATGTAACAAACTGTTGAGCAGAAGCGACTGTAAAAACATTATTTGAAGTTTGTCAGGCATAACCTTGTAATAAACTTGTGCCTGTGAGAGGCTGGACTATATTAACTTCCGGTGCTCAAGCTTCTAGACGATGTAAGTGAGTAGAGCAAACATGCTCTTATAAAATAATGTACCTGTTCAGAGCTATAATGCGCATCCCTTGAGTATTATCGTGTTCGTAATTCTCTCTAGTTCTTGCACCTGATTTTTGGACTTATAGTCCGCTGTTGTTATCGGAGCTGACGAGCTCATTGTTATTTGTTCCAAATCTTCTATCTATCAAATTTTAAAATTAAAAAGGGAAGGAAAGAAATACAATTTCAAAATGTAGTGCTTTAACTTATGCTCTGGTCATTTTCTTGTCCGCTCATTCACCCCGCCACCTTCTTAACCTCTGTGAACCACGGAATTCGCGTATCAATTTCAATAATGATCGACACATCTAATCATCTGTATATGATATTATTCCTCCCCTTGTGAGACTTTTTTTTCTTTTTTGCTATTTGTTTTACGTCGCACCGACACAGATATATCTTGTGGCGACGATGCGTCAGGAAAGGTCTAGGAATGGGAAAGAAGCGGCCGTAGCCTTAATTAAGGTACAGCCCCAGCATTTGCCTGCTGTGAAAATGGAAAACCATGGAAAGAGAGATATTTTCACCCTGAAAATGGTATGATGGTGAAAGTGCTCAAACTGGTTAATTTATCTGGAGAAACATCAGATTTACTTCAAAATTATGTGTTGGAGGTTTTAAACATTTCTTTTTCTTTGCTATTTGCTTTACGTCGCACCGACACAGATATGTCTTATGGCGACGATGGGAGAGGAGAGGCCTAGGAATTGGAAGGACGCGGCCGTGGCCTTAATTAAGGTACAGCCCCGGCATTTGCCTGGTGTGAAAATGGGAAACCACGGAAAACCATCTTCAGGGCTGCCGACAGTGGGGCTCGAACCCACTATCTCCCGATTACTGGATACTGGCTGCACTTAAGCGACTGCAGCTATCGAGCTCGGTTTAAACAAATTTGAACGTGAGGAAAAGGTAACTGCAATTTCTGCCGATAATACTAATAATTTTGGTGGTAAATAGAGGAAAGGGAAAAAACAATTTGTTCTATAAACTGCAACAAAACAATGAATGGCTTAATAGGTGTAGGCTGTCCTGCACATGTGGTTCACATGTCCTTACAAACTGGTTCAGTTTGTTTACCTATTGACCGGGCGAGTTGGCCGTGCGCGTAGAGGCGCGCGGCTGTGAGCTTGCATCCGGGAGATAGTAGGTTCGAATCCCACTATCGGCAGCTCTGAAGATGGTTTTCCGTGGTTTCCCCATTTTCACACCAGGCAAATGCTGGGGCTGTACCTTAATTAAGGCCACGGCCGCTTCCTTCCAACTCCTAGGCCTTCCCTATCCCATCGTCGCCATAAGACCTGTCTGTGTCGGTGCGATGTAAAGCCCATAGCAAAAAAAAAAAAGTTTACCTATTGACTGCCAATTAATTGTGAATGAAACCTACTCGCACTTCTACATTCATACAATAAGCATTGAATCCCTAAAATCATTCTGTATTTTCAATGAAACTGAACAGAAAACTGTTTGGGCACAGCCATACGAAGTGGCTATCCATGTTACCAGCATTGGAAAGAATTGTAGAAATATTTTCTGCTTTGAAATCTTAATTTCTGTCCAGTGATAAGCGCACTGTTGCCTTCGAACAATTATTTCAGAACTCTCTTTTTTATCTCTCTTCTCCAATTTTCTTGTTAATCAGCTAAAACTTTTCGCTACAACAATTAATTGTACTGAGAAACAAGAAATCACAGTAGTGCAGGTCTATCAAGAAATAAACAAGTTATAAACAAATTACAATGCAGAAAGCCTGGAATATTCCTCACTTCTGCTGTATATGATCATCAAAGAAAACTGGAAGAGAAGGGGCAAATTACTTCAGAAAAATTCCACAGTTACGTTGATATTTTTTATGAAACTTGCAATGAGTCTATTATGAATGGTGTGTATTATTTCTCACACGTTGTAAAGCATTTGTATGGGTGTTTTTACATGGAATAATATCCAAGATTTTTGTGCTTTTGTTAAAAGTGTTGTACCAAATTTTTCTGCTGACGAAGACGAAATATTAGATGAATTTTCATGCATACAGAACTACTTAAAAATGAAACTGAAAGCAGTAATGCAGGATATAATGAAACTATTCGTGAAAAGTGGGGTAAAATTATTGCCTACTTCAATAGTAAAAGCATTAACATTAAGAAAATGGTTTATTTCGTAGGGTTTTTGTCTGTCAGTTCCTGGGTCAAATGTTGCTGTGGAAGGTGTTTTCTATCTAGTGAACTCTTTGTGGTCAGATGAAAAAAAAAAAACAGAATGAATATTGCAACTGTGAAGGCTTTTCTTACTGTCGAAATACAGTTTAAAGGGTACCATGTGCTGAATTTTATGAACACATATTATGAGAAAAGGCACTTCTTGATAAAATACATAAAAGTGAAAAGTACGGGATTAATGAGGCATCTACTTCTGCGGAATAAGTAATCGATATCAGTCTGCAGAAGAAATTTATAAAGTCATTTTGGATTATGTGTATGCACGAATTTTAAATGTTCACTAAATGTTGCCAACAAAATGTTTGTCCTCTTTTTTTCTTAGCTGTCCCAGTTTTTTTTTCTATATGTCCCGTTTTTATATAAACATTATGTGGGCACCCTAATTTAGAAACGAAACTTCCACTTCTGAGCAGGCAAATAGGCCTGTTCATTCATCCAACACCAGACATGAGTAGTAGGTACATTTATGGGCACAAAGGCAGTCGAGCACAGAAAACAAACGTTCCTACTAAGAGTCGAGCAATGGCGATTATTCCATTTAGGAGATCAGGATCATCCTACACTTCATTTTATCCAAATTAATGTTTGTAAGCTTTCATTGTCACAATTTAAAAAAAAAAAAAAGGAAACGACAATCAGCGTTACTGAAAAGCGCTCAGGAAAGCGAGTTGGCGGTTAAATTCTCAGACGTTGCTTCGTCCTCAGCGTTGACGTGCCAAAGACGGGCAGTAAGGATAGGGACAAGGATAGAAAGATGGGGAAAAAACTGCCCGCAGTGAGGATGTCCTACACCCTACCATTTCTGCTTTGTAAAGATGTGTGCGTGAAGGGGAATTCGGATATTTCACGCGGGCTAGTATGGAACAAAAAGCTTTATTCAAGTACATCAAAATTTAGTGAAAATCCAATAAACGGGCCTAAAACTTGTGACTGTGAAGTTAAGGAATGAATGAAAAAAATTTCATTTCGTTAAGCTACCAAGAAAAATGAATTCATTTCTAATGGGTGACCTATACCAGTGTTACCCACTCTCACTCAATTTCGTAAAACAGGCGACAAATGAAAAAAAGATACGTATGTTTTATGTTTCTAAGTACACAGAAATACTGTATTAAAGTGGCCGTAGAAATATAGTAAACTGTTCTGATAGCCATGTTTATTGTTTTGTGACTAAATCATATTTGAAACAATGAAGGTGTGCTGGTTTTAAATAATTTAGGATATGTTCTTCGTCACCAACATCAGCAAACAAAGGAACACATTGCTGCTTCAATTTCACCAAAAAGTTTGGAAAATCAGATATTACATTTTTGGGTAATATTATAGACCTAGTTACTACTAATTCGCTCTTTCCATAACTTCAACCTATGTATCTAAAATACCAGGAGTCACCACTGCATTCCAGTCTACACCTTCCAGGGATCTGCATGATCCGTACAGAAAAAGTAAACTCCTTTGAAATATGTTGTTACAGGAGAATGGTTCGCATTTCTTCGACTGTATTTCAGACCAACGATTCCAACCCGAAGGGCTGGGCTGAGTGGCTCAAGACGGTATAAGCTCTGGCGGTCTGAGTGCAGTACGGGGGGTTCGATTTCGACTCCATCCGTTAGTACTTGAAGGTGCTGAAATAAGTGAACCTCGTGTTGGTATACACTGACTGACAGAGCAAATGCAACACCAAGAAGGAGTGGTCAGAACTTTATGCCAATTGCAGGGTAGACTGACGTCACTGAGGTATGCTCATGATGTGAAATGCGCCGCTGTGCTGCGCACGTAGCGAACGATAAATGGGACACGGCGTTGGCGAATGGCCCACTTCGTACCGTGATTTCTCAGCCGACAGTCATTGTAGAACGTGTTGTCGTGTACCACAGGACACGTGTATAGCTACGAATGCCAGGCCGCCGTCAACGGAGGCATTTCCAGCAGACAGACGACTTTACGAGGGGTATGGTGATCGGGCTGAGAAGGGCAGGTTGGTCGCTTCGTCAAATCGCAGCCGATACCCATAGGGATGTGTCCACGGTGCAGCGCCTGTGGCGAAGATGGTTGGCGCAGGGACATGTGGCACGTGCGAGGGGTCCAGGCGCAGCCCGAGTGACGTCAGCACGCGAGGATCGGCGCATCCGCCGCCAAGCGGTGGCAGCCCCGCACGCCACGTCAACCGCCATTCTTCAGCATGTGCAAGACACCCTGGCTGTTCCAATACCGACCAGAACAATTTCCCGTCGATTGGCTGAAGGAGGCCTGCACTCCCGGCGTCCGCTCAGAAGACTACCATTGACTCCACAGCATAGACGTGCACGCCTGGCATGGTGCCGGGCTAGAGCGACTTGGATGAGGGAATGGCGGAACGTCGTGTTCTCCGATGAGTCACGCTTCTGTTCTGTCAGTGATAGTCACCGCAGACGAGTGTGGCGTCGGCGTGGAGAAAGGTCAAATCCGGCAGTAACTGTGGAGCGCCCTACCGGTAGACAACGCGGCATCATGATTTGGGGCGCTATTGCGTATGATTCCACGTCACCTCTAGTGCGTATTCAAGGCACGTTAAATGCCCACCGCTACGTGCAGTATGTGCTGCGGCCGGTGGCACTCCCGTACCTTCAGGGGCTGCCCAATGCTCTGTTTCAGCAGGATAATGCCCGCCCACACACTGCTCGCATCTCCCAACAGGCTCTACGAGGTGTACAGATGCTTCCGTGGCCAACGTACTCTCCGGATCTCTCACCAATCGAACACGTGTGGGATCTCATTGGACGCCGTTTGCAAACTCTGCCCCAGCCTCGTACGGACGACCAACTGTGGCAATTGGTTGACAGAGAATGGAGAACCATCCCTCAGGACACTATCCGCACTCTTATTGACTCTGTACCTCGACGTGTTTCTGCGTGCATCGCCGCTCGCGGTGGTCCTACATCCTACTGAGTCGATGCCGTGCGCATTGTGTAACCTGCATATCGGTTTGAAATAAACATCAATTATTCGTCCGTGCCGTCTCTGTTTTTTTCCCAACTTTCATCCCTTTCGAACCACTCCTTCTTGGTGTTGCATTTGCTCTGTCAGTCAGTGTATTTATTGGCACGGAAAAAACTCATAGGTGAAGAAATTCCGGCAACTCGGCGTCTCCGAAAGTCGTAAAAGTAGTTAGTGGGATGTAAATAATTTTATCACCATCTCCGTCCGACTCCTTGACTGAATGGTCAGCGCAGTGCTCTTCGGCTCAGAGAGCCACGGGTTCGATTCCCGGCCGTGTCGAAGATTTTAACCTTAAATGGTTAATTCCCTTGGCTCGGGGACTGGGTGTTTGTGCTGTCCCCAACATCTCTGCAACTCACACACCACACATAACACTAACTTCCACCACAATAACACGCAGTTACCTACACCTGGCAGATGCCGCTCACCCTCATCGTAAGATCTGCCTTACAAGGGTTGCACCCGGCTAGAAATAGCCATACGAAATTTATTTTATCACCATCCCAAGTACCTACACACCATCATGTTATCGGCAATATGTGAGCAAGGAATTCCACAATTTTTTTCGAAATACAAAGTGACATGGAGAAGGGAGATATAAAATCGCATAATTTTGAGAGAAACATGCCCCAAAAGAGGAATTGCGGAAGAACTTCCATACACAGGACAGATATATCACATTTTCAACGAAGATATTTTTCACGCGAAAAATACATTTGGTAGAAAACAGCGAAGAATGGAAACGGACACAAAGAGATATCCAGGGAGATCACGAACGTCAGGTTTGAAGGAACGTATATCCAGTAGGTACTATATTCACAATAACATTACACCTTACAAGCACACATCTTAGCCTGCCTTGACGCGTATTCCACAAACCTAAAATTAGACTATCCGTTAGGACTACAGACCGTGTCCTATAAGATAAATGTTTTATTAGTTGCTTCAACAAAGTTAATCGAAACGATTCTCCCAGTACTGCAGACTTCTTTTCAACTGAAACAGGTTGCCTCAGTCCTCATAAATCGACTGGCACTCGTAAACACGATGTTGTAAATCTTTATTTTCTAGCAACAGGTAGAATACGCGTCAGAAGAAATGTATCGAAACGGCTATGCTTCGTGTGAACACGGCGGAAACGTTCCGGCTCTTTCACTTATAAGGAATATAATTTTGTCACAACCGCAGTGCACTCCTTGTGAACCGAGTGACAAATAAACGAATGTTCAGACAGACACTACGTTCTTATTATATTAGTAAGATGAAATCTGAAAGTATATATATATGGAATGTCAAACGATTAGAGTCGAAATGTAATAGATACCTTGTTTGTCAACAGCAAAACGTTCCATTACTGTCGTATGTTTCCGAGTAACAAGGTCTACCCAAGAAAGTAAACTGTTGATCAATTTAAATTTCTGCTTTGGGATTTCAGGAAATACACCCCTACATAATTGATTTGTCCATTCCTCTCATTACAGATTAGTTTGTCTTTGGTTACTGACACTAATTTACTAAGCTCAGTTGCTCGTGCTTCGTGAAGAATATTTTATGTAACGTGTTCTCAAGTTCAGGGTATAAATTTGGAAATTACTATTTAGAAATTAAACGTTGAAATTCTACAAAGAGAATATTTCGAACAGTTAATAGGTAAGCATTAACTTTTGAATGAGCTTCGAGTTACTCAGTAAGGTAAGGCAAGGGTGTATTCTGCCGAACCTCCGCAGAGGTGTGCCTGAGCCGGAGGTTCCGTACGTTAGGGTGGCCAAGTTACTCAGTAATATTAAATTATTTAAAACTGAAATTAATGATCCCACTTCACTTCTCAGTCCTGAGGAAAGGACAATCTCAGTAAACCATACAGTGGAACAAAATACGAGCTTCTAGATTGTAGACATAACAAGGAAAATATTTGAAAATATCACTTATACTGAAGAAATTCACAGAAACTGGTACAGCCGTACATTCACTTATAAGGAATATAATTTTGTCACAATCGCCGTGCACTCCTTGTGAACCGAGTGACAAATAAACGAATGTTCAGACAGACACTACGTTCTTATTGTATTAGTAGGATGAAATCTGAAAGTATATATATATGGAATGTCAAAACGATTAGAGTCGAAATTTAATAGATATCTTGTTTGTCAACAGCAAAACGTTCCATTACTGTCGTATGTTTCCGAGTAACAAGTTTGTTGAAGCAACTAAACATTTACCTTATGGGACACGGTCTATAGTCCTAACGGATAGTCTAATTTTAGGTTTGTGGAATACGCGTCAAGGCAGGCTAAGATGTAAGGTGTAATGTTATTGCGAATACAGTGCCTACTGGATATACGTTCCTTCAAACCTGACGTTAGTGATCTCCCTGGATATCTCTTTGTGTCCGTTTCCATTCTTCGCTGTTTTCTACCAAGAGATAAAATCACTTAAATTTGTTATATTTCACTAGTATTACAGCCGGTATACCGTGTGAACAGTACGATATGTCCGTCTTCCCTCGGTTTCTCTTCCCTAATAAACATTTGTAGATCTGCCGCATACCTACTACACTGGATGCATCACATTACCACTGAGATATACGTGAAGCTAAGGAAGGTTACTAATAGGCGTACAAATGAACAATGGAGCTGTGAATTCCGTCAAAAATATTTGCAGCGGTTAGGAATCGAACCGTACATTCATTTTCAGACCTCGAAGCCGAAAGACAGTCACAAAGACAATGGATAGTAAGCTCGCAGGATGTGTACTACCAACTAATGCACGTTCCTTCCACCGCGACATTTAATTCTTGGATGTTAGGGCTTCCATCTGTGTTACGACGAATTGTTAAACCTTGTTATAGAAATAATGTAGAGATCCAATATAAAGATATCAAGTATGCACGACGTGCTTCATTCACATCTTTAAATCACCCAACTATATGGAGACGCCATAACCACAGATCATAGAACTAGATAGTAGAACGTGATATTGGGGCAACCGAATGAATTCATAGCACTAGCTCTATTTTCAACTTCATACAGCCTTTGTAGGCTTCAAGACCATTTCTCTTTACGCTTGACAACTGGAGTTATATTCAGTCCATTGATTACCCTTCGGCAATCGATGCAAGACCTTATTATTCTTGAATCCACGGGTAAATTTCTTTACACTCGTTTCGATGGCATCTCACAACACATGCATCCAACTGGCAAGGGGGATCTATAGTGTGACGACACCTACTTCGTCGACTTTTCGCGAAAATCTACCTGGGTACAAAATCAATACGTATTCGCAAATGTTCACGAATGGGCTTTAAGTTTTGAGATTTGTGTATTTTGGTTTTCAAACATCAGCTATAAGTCGATATTCAGGGAAGCGTTTTTATAGCACAATGATCAAGTTTTCATTCCTTTATTTAACTCACTTTTAATAGGTTTATAATTTGCTTTACGTCACATTGACACAGATAGGTCTTATGTCGACGATGGGATAGGAAATGGCTAGGAGTGAGAAGGAAGCGGCCATGGCCTTAATTAAGGTACATCCCCAGTATTTGGCTGAAGTGAAAATAGGAAACCACGGAAAACAATTTTCAGGGCTGCAGATAGTGGGGTTCGAACCCACAATCTCCCAGATGCAAGTTCGCAGCTGCGCGCCCCTAACCGCACGGCCAACTCGCCCGGTAATTTTAACAGTATACTAGTACTACCAGCCACGGCTTCGCCCGTGATTATTTTAACAGAAGCATTCGTTGAAGTTATTTGACTAACTCCTGCTTAACGCCGGGATAGTTAGAACACCTTAGACGCACTTCTTTTTCATCTTCACCGACAAGTCACTTTCAAAGTTGGCATAAACGCGTCTTCTACAATTTGATCACCACCAAAATATGTCATCTAGAAACAGGCGTTGTATTGTTGAATGCGACCGATGTAGTGCCCACTTTGCCATATAATGTTGCTTCAAGCGCCCTCTTACAATAAATTATCCCGACTAAGCCGCCATTAAAGAAGTAATCGTACCCACAGTATAGATGACAATATTTTCTTAACAAGAATGATGTTGATATCTCATTTCGTTATGAAGCATTTCCTACATATCTGACTTAGTGATATAATTTTTGTCCAACATTTTGTACCCCTTGGAAATCGAATTACAAAAAGAAAATGAAGAAATTGTATTTTATGTATTTATATGAAGAATGTTTTAGGGCAAAAACAATATAGTATTTTATTTCGCAGCCGTGAAAATTTAAAAGAAATTCAAATATACGCCATTTTAACCCTTTAAAATACAAATTTTGAAAAACCATTCCTCAGCACACCTTCATGTGCTTGTTCTTCGTTTTCTTATTCTTATTCTTCTTCTTCTTCTTCCGCTTTTCCAACACCTGTGGAGCCGCGGGTGTGAACTGCTTCGTACATGGGGATTTTGACCATGTTTTACGGTCGGATAACCTTCCTGACGTCAACTCTATATGGAGTGATGTAATTACTATTGCGTGTTTCTGTAGTGGTTGGTACTGTGGCGTGATGTGTGAATATGAAGATGCAAGTGTTGGGATAAACACAAACACCCATTCTCTGAGCGAGAGGAATTAATCAGACGTGATTAAAATTCCTGACCCGGCCGGGAATCGAACCCGGTACCCTCTGAACCGAAGGCCTCAACGCTGACCATTTAGCCAAGGAGTCGGATTACGCACTTATACGAATATATCTCTAAAATTTAATATATCTAACTTTAATAGGCTACTCTACGTTGATAAGTAATTGAATCAGTCAACCCTTTGTACACCTTGTAAGTCGAATTTCATAAAATGAATTTCATTCTTGGCATTAATACGAAGAATATTTCAGTGCAAGAACGAAGTTGTATTTTATATCGCGGCCGAGAAAATCGAAAAAAAAAGAGTTACATTTCGAATGTGTCCTTGTTCAACCCTCGGCAGCCCTTGATATTTCATATTTCTAAAAATGCAGAAATTGTATTTTTCAGGTATTTGAAGAATGTTTTAGTAGCGAAAACAAAGTTGTATTTTATATCTCGGCCGAGAAAATCGAAAAATGTGTTACATTTCGAATATGTCCTTTTTCAACCCTCTGCACCCCCTTGTTATTTCATATTTCTAAAAATGCAGAAATTGTATTTTTTAGGTATTTGAAGAATGTTTTAGAGCGAAAACAAAGTTTTAGTTTATACCGAGGCCGATAAAATCCCTTAAAATCAAAATCAAAAATTGTTAATACCCTTTCTTAATACACATTTGAAAACTTATACAAACATATCCTTAAAATTTCATCTCTCTGACATTAATAGTCTCGAATGGGCATTGATTATTGACCGAATCAGTTGTTCAACCAATCGCGCCCCTTGTAAGTAATATTTCATAAAATGCAGAAATTGTATTTGAGGTATTTATATGAAGAATTTAGTATTAAAAAAGTAGTATTTTATTCCGCTGGCCGAAAAAATATAAATTTGGAAAATACACTTATTGAACACTTTGCACCCCTTCTACGTCGAATTTCAATAAATGCGGAAATTAAATTTTAGGTATTCATATGAAGAATGCTTTATTGCAAAAACGAAGTCGTATTTTATTCACATGTTCAACCCTATGCTGCCCTTGCAAGTCGAATTTTAAGAAGTGCAGAAATTGTACTGTAGGTATTTTTATGAAGAATGTTTTCGTGTAAAAACGTTTTTTTTTATTTCGCGACAGAATGCAGAATTTACATGAAGAATGTTTTAGTGCAAAAACGAAGTTGTACTTTATTTCATGGCCTAGAAAATCGAAAAAAAACCCGTCAAATTTCGAATGTACAGTTGTTCAACCCTTAGCACCTCCTGTAAGTTTGATTTCGAAACAATGAAAAAATTGTATTTTAGGAATTTATGTGAAGAATGTTTTTGTGCAAAAACGGAGATGTATTTTATTTCCTGGTCTCATGCAGTAGCTCCGCACACTATAATCCCAAGGGTAGGAGAAGTATACTTCTCAAGAATCAGAGATGGATTTACCTCATCACCAGCTCTTCCACGATTTTGTCGTTGTCGATCTGACAACCCAAGGCAGGAGCGAGACTGATCATTAAACACCACAGATCGCCACTCATCAGCCCAGTATCATCTGGCTCTACACCATGCACAACTCTGCTGTTTGTGGCATGACGTAAGAGGAACACAGCACTTGTGTGTAAGGGAGTGCTAAGAAAGGATTTTACAAAATTTCGATTTTAAGAGATTAAAATATTTGTAACGTTATTATTAACAAATACATCGCAACTGGGAAATACCCCGGGGGCAATTATCACTTACAGTAGTGTGATAATAAAGTAAAGTTCAAACATAATTACTTAACAACAATTCGTGAGTAAATTTAAGTTTGCAGTGTTGCCAAACATGTATGAAGCAATAGGCGGGTGTATAGAACACCATAAAAAACTCAGAAAGTCCCTACGTATACTGTATATATCCTATGGCCGCCATACGCTCCCCAGCTTCATGTAGCCACACGATGTCACTCGTTTTGAACTCTACTGATATAAAATGGATGTTGTTGGCATAGCCATCACAATGACCCTCACTCCCTACTACAACAGAAACGCGTGGGAGAAGCATTATCTGATCTGATAGACTAATGCCCTCCGGCAGTTGAAAATACCAGGGCACTCAAACCATATACATATAGCATGACTCAGTGCCTGTATACCAAAAGGCATTGTAACGCTGTGTTTAACATTCCTTCCTTCAACAATGGAACGCTAGTGTTAAATTTTACACTGAAATGGATTCTTTAAATTTCCGGTAAATCAACTGACATGCATCTTCTCACTTAAGGGTGCCTATATGTGAAAAGTACGTTAATCAAAAACTCACATTATAAACATTATATTCTATACTAGAACGAACACTTCACCCATGATCAGGTTCTCCGAAAGAATGAAGTATACCTACCAGTACAATTTATATGTCGCAATAAAAATGGTGTCTTATTTCTAAAAGAGAACCTTCCAGGGCTAACAAAACAATGGACTTTATCAGTGATGGAGTAATATTTCCTGAATCCAAATATATATATATATTTGATTGATTGATTGATTGATTGATTGATTGATTGATTGATTGATTGATTGATTGATTGATTGATTGATTGATTGATTGATTGATTGATTGATTGATTGATTGATTGATTGATTGATTGATTGATTGATTGATTGATTGATTGATCATTTATTTAACATGGCAAATTTAAGGTCATGACTTTGAAAAAGAAGGAGCAATCTACAAAGGAGTGAGGCAAGGCTACAGAGGAATTTGGAAAAGGAATCACGATCAAAGGAAAGGAGATTTGTCGATAATATTATTATTTTATCGCAGACTGCAAAAGATCTGCAGAAATTGCTGCAGAGTCATGGGGAAGGAGTATAAGATGGAAATAAGTCCAAAACAAAAGTAATGGAGTGCAGTCGAACGAAGTCAGGTGACGTAGGAAATAATAGATTAGGAAATGAAGTCCTACTTGGCTGGTTAAATAACCAACGATGACAGAAATGATATAAAATGCAGACTAGCACAAACAGATTACAGTAGATGTAGAATGTATTGTAGTAGTTCCATAGAAATGAAGGTTAGCGCAAGATAGGGTCCGCCTAATCTTCAAAGATTTCGGTAACATAAACAAAAGTATCAATATTGCCTCTTTCCAAAGATCTTCACGGAAGACTACTGCCATATATTTGTTTCATGCCAAACTATCCACACCAACTTGTGACAAAGTTCAACACGTCTCCAAGCCCACTACACACGTTCAATTCGGCTTGTCAATTCGATGTGAACAAGCCGAACGGACAAGCCGAATTGACCGTGTGTATGCAAAAGTTTGCTCAAACGATGTGAGCTCAAGCCAGAAATTTGAACTGATGGCATGATGGAAATTCATCATTTTTGCTTGACACATCGGCTTGACGGCAAGCCGAATTGATCGTGTGTGTGGGAGCGTCAGTTCAGTTCCTCAAATCAGCTGTTCTGCGCATGCGCACGAGTGATTGGCAAGTGTCCCGCGTATTTTTTGCCATGTGCGTAGTCAGTACATTGATAGCCCTTTTTCAAGTGTCACCAGGCTTTGCTAAAGTAGTTTCTAAAATTTACATTACGTAGTGTTGTCAGTGCAATGAGTTTTTGGAGTAAGGATTTCCTTCTTCAGTTCATAGAGTTGTTTACGGGGGGGAGGGAGAATGCGTGCGGAAAATATCCTCTACAGATTATCATAAAGTGAAACATGAGGCAGCTTATAACAAGCTCGTACAAAAAGTTAAAGAGATCGATCCTCTTGCCAACAAAGCACTAATGACAAAGAAGATAAACGGGTTTGAGAACTGCATTTCGTACAGAACTGTGTAAAACAGACAGTTTGGTTAGTGGAATGAGTGCAGACGACGTGTATGTACCTACACTATGGTACTTCGATCAATTGTTATTCCTGACGGATCAAGAGGTGCCAATGATGTCCAAATCTTCGTTATCAGTGTCCTTTATCAACGAAGAAACACGGGACAGCAGACCTAGATATGTTTCTTCTTTCATCCGCAAATAATTATGCCAATCTTTGGGGTGAATCCGTAGCTCTTTTAAAAAGGTTAACATGGGAGTACTAGGCTCGTTTTAAAAGCCAGTCTTTAACCCACACATTCCGCTTGAATTGACGACTTCTTTTCACAATTACACAGCCACTGCACCATACATCAGTAAGAGCTCATCGTCCGAAAACATTAAGTTGCAATTTCCGAAACACAAGCACGACCAAATTTTGTAGTTAACCACATCGAATTGACACACCAAATTGAACGTGTGTATGTGATTGCTGCGTCAGTTAAATTTGTCAATTCTAACTGACAAGCCGAACTGTCAAGCCGAATTGAACGTGTGTAGCGGACTTGAGACGTGGTCTGGTTCTTCGGTCTCGGCGGCTGGCCACGTCCCTGAGATGTTATGTGGCGATGGGTTAAATCAGAAAGAAATTGAGAAGCCAGGAAATGTCAGTAGAAATTGTTCTCTAGTTGCTTCATATGAGTACTAGAAAATTATCCCTGACGTTAGTCAAGCAAAGAATTACTGAGCATAATTGTATTACACAGGGTGTAACAAAAAGATACATATTCTCCGCATTTAGAAGAAAATATGTTATATGGATATGGGTCCGGAAACATTTTATTTCCATGTCCACATTTCAGCCATTTAGGCTGACAGCATGTAAACTTAAGACGTTCCGTTTCACAGTAGATGGCAGAGAAACCAAAACTCCTTGGGGTGACTGAGTTATTACTGAGTTTTAATGTTTTCGGCTAAACACCAAGAGTGTCACTAGAGATATTTTGTATGCCGACTTCGTACAAGTGCCTAATGGACTTTCCTCCGCCCTTTAAAATTCCGCATCGGGCTGAGTAGCTCAGACAGCAGAGCGCTGGAATTCTGACTTTAAGTTGGCAGGTTCGATCCTGACTCAGTTCGGTGGTATTTGAAAATGTCTCGTGTCGGTAGATTCACTGGCACGTAAAATAACTCCTGCGAGATAAAGTCCCGGCACCTTCGAGTCTCCGAAAATCGTAAAAGTAGTTAGTGGGACGAACAATTATAATAATAATAATAATAATAATAATAATAATAATAATAATAATAATAATAATAATAATAATAATAATAATAAATTATATATAATAATATATAATAATAATAATAATAATAATAATAATAATAATAATAATAATAATAATAATAATAATAATAATAATAATAATAATAATAATAATAATCTCTACGCCGCGCATTCAAAATGAGCGCCTAAAAGAACTCCTCTATCAATCAAATGTGAAACCAATAATTCAACAAGTTCGAACTTTAATCAGAAGGTGTCACCACTGAAATATTATGTAATTTTGTTATTATGCAGTTTCCTAACCTGAGTGAATGTCTACTTGTTTCGTTTGACATTCGTCAAGAAATTTGGACATTCTTCCACAGATGACACCACTAAAAACTATGATCATAAACCCTGGTGCGAAGTGAAAGAACATATAATTTAAAGAAGTTTGGTATTTATAGGTTTCTAAAACTAATTGTTGTTCATTTATTTTTGGGTTGGCAATATTTATCTTTTCTTTCCGCCAGTTTTGAATCCAACCAATCACTAATTTCTGTAATTAATTTTCCACCTATCACAGGCTTCTTCTCCGATTCTGATGTGTTATTTTTGTAATCTATATCTATATATATATAAATGTCATTGTATGTATGTATGTATGTGTGTATGTATGTATGTATTGCATCTCCTCCTAAACCACTGGAGCGATTTACACCAAACTTGGTACACTTACGACTTAGTATTAGGAGACAAACCGCGTGGGGGTAAGACATCCCAAGTACCCTTAGAGGCGGGGGGGCGAGGGGGGTCACATATAAAATATATGAAAATGGTATCGAATCCATCGTTTTCGGATTCCCTGCGCTGAATAGTGATACACCGGAATTTTTCCAAGTCCAAATTCAGCCCCCTTTCGGGTGGGGGGCGAGGGGGTCACATATAAACATATACGAAAATAGTGTCGAATCGTTTTCGGATTCGCTGAGATGAATAGTGATACTCCGGAATTTTTCCAAGTTCAATTTCACCTACCTTTCGGGTGGGGGGCGAGGGGGGAGTGATATATCAAAGTAATAGGAAATAGTGTCGAATCCATCCTTTTCGGGGTCGCTGGGATAAATAGTGACACTCCGGATTTATTTTGGCAAACTGCGTGGGGGTAAGGCCCCCATGCACCCATATAGGCGGGGGGGTGGGCGAGGGGGTCACATATAAAATATACAAAAATAGTGTTGAATCTATCGTTTTCGGGTTCACTGAGATGAAAGGTGATACTCCGGAATTTCCCAAGTCCAAATTCAGCCGACGATAGGGTGGGGGACCAGGGGGGTCACATATAAAAACATACGAAAATAGTGTGGAATCCATCGTTTTCGGGTTCGCTGAGATGAAAGGTGATACTCCGGAATTTTCCAAGTCCAAATTCAGCCCCCTTTTGGGTGGGGGGCGAGGGGGGTCACATATAAACATATACGAAAATAGCGTCGAATCTATCGTTTTCGGATTCGCTGAGATGAATAGTGATACTCCGGAATTTTTCCAAGTCCAAATTCAGCCCCCTTTTGGGTGAGGGGCGAGGGGAGGGTGATATAAGAAAATTATCGAAAACAGTGTCGAATCCATCCTTTTCGGGGTCGCTGGGATGAATAGTGACACTTCGGATTTCTTTTGACAAACCGCGTGGGGGTAAGACACCTCATGTACTCATAGGGGCGGGGGGGCGCAAGGGGGTGACATAAAATATTCTAAAATAGTGTCGTATCCATACTTTTTATGGTCACTGAGGTGAATAGTGATATTCCAGAATTTTTCAAAGTTCGAGTTCTCCCCCTGTTTGGGGTGTGGGTCGAGGGGGAAGTGATTTATCAAAATAACCTAACATGTTGTCGAATCCATCCTTTTCGGGGTCGCTGAGATGAATATTGACAATCCGGATCACGTACCCACTGAGGCGGGGGTGGGGCGAGGGGGTGACATATGAAATATTCGAAAAATGTGTCGAATCCATATTTTTCGTGGTCGCTGGGATGAATAGTGACATTGTGGAATTATTTAAAGTTCAATTTCAGCCCCCTTTGGGGTGGGGGCGAGGGGGAATGATATAAAAAATTATCGAAAACAGTGTCGAATCCATACTTTTCGGGGTAGCTAAGATTAATAGTGACACTCCGGATTTTTAAAGTCCAAGTTAGCTCCGTTTGTGGTGGGGGCGAGGAGGAAGTGATATATCAAAATGACCGAGAATAGTGTCGAATCCATCCTTTTCGGGGTCGCTGAGATGAATATTGACAATCCGGATCACGTACCCACTGAGGCGGGGGTGGGGCGAGGGGGTGACATATGAAATATTCGAAAATGTATCGAATCCATACTCTTCGTGGTCGCTGAGAGGAAGTGTGACACTCTGAAATTTTTAAAGTCCAAGTTCAGTCCTCTTTGGGGTGGGGGTGAGGGGGGGGGAGTAATATAAGAAATTTATCGAAAATATTGTCGAATCCATACTTTTCGGGGTCGCTACGATTAATAGTGACACTCCGGATTTTTAAAGTCCACTTTTTGGGGTGGGGGCGAGGGGAGAGTGATATGTCAAAATGACCGAAAATAGTGTCGAATCCATCCTTTTCGGGGTCGCTGAGATGAATAGTGACACGCCGGATTTCTTTCGACAAACCGCGTGGGGGTAAGACACCCCACGTACCCATTGTTTTAAAGTCGAAGTTCGGCCCCCTTTGGGGTGGGGGCGAGAGGGGAGTGATATATCGGATCGAAAATAATGTCGAATCCATACTCTTTTGGTCGCTGAGATGAATAGTGACACTCCGGATTTTTTGACAAACCGCGTTTGGGGTAAGACACCCGAAGTACCCTTGGAGGCGGGGGGGGGGGCGGGGCGAGGGAATGACATTTAAAAATATCCGAAAATAGTGTCGAATCCATACTTTTCGGGTCGCTGAGATGAATACTGACACTCCGGAATTTTTTAAAGTCCAAATTCAGTCCCCTTTGGGGTGGGGGCGAAGGGGAGTGAGATATCAAAATAATCGAAAATAGTGTCGAATCCATCCTTTTAGGGGTCGCTGAGATGAATAGTGATATTCCGGATTTCATTTGATAAACCGCGTGGGGTAAGACACCCCATGTACCCATAAGGACGGCGGGGACGCAAGGGGGGTGACATATAAAATATTCGAAAGTAGTGTCGAATTCATACTTTCTATGGTCGCTGAGATGAATGTTGACATTCCGGAAATTTTTAGAGTCCAAGTTCTGCCTCCTTTGGAGTGGGGAGCGAGGGGGAGTGATATATCAAAATAATCGAAAACAGTGTCGAATCCATAATTTTCTGGGTCGCTAAGATTATTATTATTTTTTATTGTTTTGGAATGAATCAAATACTTTTCAGTCAATTCTAGCTTCCACAATAACAAGGTTTTACTCGAATATTAAATAATCTAAAACATGAAATCAGATACATCTAAATAACTCTAAAACTACATAATAGGTCGGAATATGAACATCTCAAAACTAAATCAATAAGCATCCACTTCACACTTAACTAACTGGTGATAAAAATACTAAAGATAAACATTCAAAAGCTACCCGGACAACGCCGGGTACTACAGCTAGTATATATATATAAATGTCATTGTTTGTATGTATGTATGTATGTATGTATGTATGTATGTATGTATGTATGTATGTATGTATGTATGTATGTATGTATGTATTACATCTCCTCCTAAACCACTGGAGCGATTTACACCAAACTTGGTACACTTACGACTTAGTATCAGGAGACAAACCGCGTGGGGGTAAGACGCCCCAGATACAATTAGGGGCGGTGGGGCGAGGGGGTCACATATAAAAATATACAGAAATTGTGTCGAATATATCGTTTTCGGATTCGCTGAAATGAATAGTGATACTCTGGAATTTTTCCAAGTCCAAATTCAGCCCCCTTTTAGATGGGGGGCTAGGGGGAGTGGTATATCAAAGTAATAGGAAATAGTGTCGAATCCATCCTTTTCGGGGTCGCTGAGATGAATAATGACACTCCGGATTTCTTTTGACAAACCGAGTGGGGGTACCCATAGGGGCGGGGGGGAGGGGGTCACATTTACAAATATTAGAAAATGATGTCGAATCAATACTTTTCGGGGTCGCTGGGATGAATAGTGACACTCCAGAATTTTTCAAAGTCAAAATTCAGCCCCCTTCGGGGTGGGGGGCGAGGGGGAGTAATATATCAGAATAATCGAAAATAGTGTCGAATCCGTCCTTTTGGGGGTCGCTGAGATGAATAGTGACACTCCGGATTTTTCGACAAACCGCGTTGGGGTAAGACACCCGAAGTACCCTTAGGGGCGGGGAGGCGGGGGGGCGGGGTGTGGCGAGGGGGTTCACATTTACAAATATTCGAAAATGGTGTCGAATGCATACCTTTCGGGGTCGCTGGGATGAATAGTGACACTCCGGAATTTTCCAAAGTCCAAATTCAGCCCCCTCTAGAGTGGGGGTGAGGGGGAGTGACATATCAAAATAATCGAAAATAGTGTCGAATCCATCCTTTTCGGGGTTGCTGAGATGAATAGTGACACTTCGGATTTTTTGACAAACCGCACTGGGGTAAGACACCCGAAGTACCCTTAGAGGCGAGGGGGTGGCGAGGGTGGTCAAATTTAAAAATATTCGAAAATGGTGCCGAATCCTTCCTTTTCGGGGTCCCTGACATGAATAGTGACACTCCGGATTTTTTGACAAACTGTGTTGGGGTAAGACACCCGAACTACCCTTAGGGGCGGTGGGGCGCGAGGGGGTCACATATAAAAATATATGAAAATAGTGTCGAATACATCGTTTTCGGATTCGCTGAGATGGATACTGACACTCTGGAATATTTTTAAGTCTAAACCGCGTGGGGTAGGACACCCCATGTACACGTAGGAGCGGGGGGTCGAGGGGGGTCACATATCATAATATATGAAAATGGTGTCGAATCCATCGTTTTCGGATTCGCTGAGATGAATAGTGATACTCCGGATTTCTTTTGACAAACCGCGTGGAGGTAAGACACCACCACGTACCATTTGAGGTGGGCGGGGGGGGGGGTTCGAGGGGGTGATATATAAAATATTTGAAAAATGTCGAATCCATCCTCTTCGTGGTCGCTGAGATGAATAGTGACACTCCGGCATTTTTCCAAGTACAAGTTCAGCCCCCTTTTGCTTGGGGGCGAGGGGGAGTGATATATGAAAATAATAGAAAATAGTTTCGAATCCGTCTTTTTCTGGGTCGCTGAGATGAATAGTAACACTCCGGATTTCTTTTGACAAACCGCGTGGGGCAGGATACCCCACGTACCTATAGGGGCGTGGGGGGCGAGGGGGGTGCCATAAAATATTCGACAATAGTGTCGAATCCATACTTTCGTGGTCGCTGAGATGAATACTGACACTCCGGAATATTTTAAGTCAAAACCGCGTGGGTAGGACACCCCATGTACACGTAGGAGCGGGGGGCGAGGGGGTCACATATCATAATATATGAAAATAGTGTCGAATCCATCGTTTTCGGATTCGCTGAGATGAATAGTGATACTCCGGAATTTTTCCACGTCCAAATTCGGCCGCCTTTTGGGTGGGGGCGAGGGGGGAGTGATATATCACAGTAATAGGAAATAGTGTCGAATCCATCCTTTTCGGGCTCGCTGGGATGATTAGTGACACTCCGGATTTCTTTTGACAAACCGCGTGGGGGGTAAGACTCCCCATGTACCCATAGGGGCGGGGGGGGCCGAGGGGGCGAGGGGTGACACATATAAAAATATACGAAAATAGTGTGGAATTCATCGTTTTCGGATTCGCTGAAATGAGTAGTGATACTCCGGAGTTTTTCAAAGTCCAAATTCAGCCCCCTTTGGGTAGGGGCGAGGGGGCTGAGATACATCAAAGTAATAGGAAGTAGTGTCGAATCCATCCTTTTTGGGGTCGCTGAGATGAATAGCGACACTCCGGATTTCCTTTGACAAACCGCGTGGGGGTCAACCCATGTACCCATAGGGGCGGGGAGCGCCAGGGGGGGTGACATATAAAATATTCGAAAATAGTGTCGAATCCATACTTTTTACGGTCACTGAGATGAATAGTGACATTCCGGAATTTTTTAAAGTCGAAGTTCTGCCCCCTTTGGTGTGGGGGCGAGGGGGAAGTGATAAATCGAGATAACCGAAAATGGGGTCGAATCCATCCTTTACGGGTTCGCTGAGATGAATTTCGATACTCCGGATTTCTTTTGACAAACCGCGTGGAGGTAAGACACCACCACGTACCATTTGAGGTGGGCGGGGGGGGGGGGTGCGAGGGGGTGATATATAAAATATTTGAAAAATGTCGAATCCATCCTTTTCGTGGTCGCTGAGGTGAATAGTGACACTCTGGAAGATTTTAAAGTCCAAGTTCAGCACCCTTTGGGGTGGGGGCGAGGGAGGGAGTGATATAAGAAAATTATCGAAAATAGTGTCGAATCCATACTTTTCATGTTCGCCAAGATTAATAGTGTCACTGCGGATTTTTTAAAGTACATGTTCAGCCCCCTTTGGGGTGGGGGCGAGGGTGGAGTGATATATCAAAATGACCGCAAGTAGCATCGAATCCACCCTTTTCAGGGTCGCTGAGGTGAATGGTTACACTCCGGATTTGTTTTGACAAACCACTTGTGGGTAGGACGCCCCATGTACCCATTCGGGAGCGGGAGCGAGGGGGTGATATATAGTATATTCGAAAATTGTGTCGAATCCATACTTTTCGTGGTCGCTGAGATGAATAATGACAATCTGAATATTTTTAAAGTCCATGTTCAACCACCTTTGGGGTGGAGGCGAGAGGAGTGTTATATAAAATTAATCGAAAATAGTGTCGAATACATAGTTTTCGGGGTCGCCAAGGTGAATGTTGGCACTCCGGAATTTTTTAAAATCTAAGTTCAGCCCCCTCTGGGGGGGGGGGGGCGAGGGGGAATGATATATCCAAATGACCGAAAATAGTGTCGAATCCATACTTTTCGTGGTTGTTGAGATGAATAGTGAGACTCTGGATTTTTTATAAGTCCAAATTCAGCTCCCGTGGGGTGGGGCGAAGGGGTAGTGATACATAATAATTGTCGAATGTAATGTCGAATCCACATTTTTCGGGGTCACTGAGATGAATAGCGGCACTCCGAATTTTAGTATCATGAGACAAACCACGTGGGAGTTAGACACCCCACCTACCCTTAGGGGTAGGGGACGAGGGGGTGAAATATAAAAATCATCGAAAGTAGTATTGAATCCATACTTTTCGCTGTCGCTGAGATGAATAGTGACACGCCGAAAATTTTTGATGCCCAATTTTAGCCTCCTTCGGGGTGGGGGAACGATGGGGGAATGATATATAAAAATATTCGAAAATTGTGTCGAATCCATACATTTCTATTTTTTTTGCTAATTTGCTTTACGTTGTACCGACACTGATATGTCTTACGGCAACGATGGGATAGGAAAGGCCTAGGAATTGGAAGGAAGCGGCCGTGGCCTTAATTAAGGTGCAGCCATACTTTTCGAGGTCGCTGAGATGAATAATCACACTCCGGTGTCGTTGTTCAGCCTCTATCGGCATGGTTATTAGAAGGGGTGGAAAGAAAAATGTTCAAAATGACCGAAATTACGGTTGTATGTTTTATTCATCCAGCACAGCCCTCATATAAAATTGGTACACGTAGGACTTACTATCTGAAAAAAAAAAATACTGTTCGGTAAAACACCCCTAGCACTCCTAGGGGAGATGGTGAAATATAAAAATAAACGAATTTGACTGATATTAATGTCTATTACATTCTTTACGAGGTCAAAAGTTGAACTGTGACACTTTGGATGGTTAAGGCATACTTCAGCCACAATCATTATGAAGGTTGAGAAGGGGTGAAATTGAATGTAAATATGACGGATATTCTGCATGTACTGTATGTGGGTATGTTCCAGAATGGCTCTCAACGAAACTTGGTACACATACGACTTACCATCTTAGAAAAAATGCTATGGAGATGAAAAATAACAGCCTCCGCGGGGGATGGGGAATAAGAGGGGCTGACGTGCAAAAATAATTGAAAATAACCAATATTAATGTCGAAATTCATCGTTAATGTGTGTCTGATACGAACTGTAACGCTCTTGATACCGTTTAAGTCCATGTTCAGTCTCCACTGAGACAGGAGCTGAGAAGGGCTTAAAAGTACATAGTATAAAATGACCGAGATGAGTGTTGAACCCACTGCTTCCGGGGACACTAGGATGATTGTGACAGTCTCAATGACTGCCGAAATCGTGTACATTATTATGTACGTTGCGACTGGTAAATACATATTATTATTACTTTTAATTTTTGGAAAAAATCAAATACTTCCCGGTCATTTCTAGCCTCCACAATGACAAGGTTTTACACGAAAATTAAATAATCTAAAACTTGAAATCAGATACATCTAAATAACTCTAAAACTGCATAATTGGTCGTAAAATCAACATCTCAGAAATAAATAAATAAGCATCCACTTCACTCTTAACTAACTGGTAATACAAATACTAAAGGTAAACATTCAAAAGCTACCCGGACAACGCCGGATACTACAGCTAGTCTACCAATAAAATTCAGAGGGTGTGTCTTGATTCCCTGAGGGTTTAAACTGCGGCTTTTCACGTTTCTTGGCCAATTGGTAGTCATCTTATTGAGTGCGCGTGTCAAAGCAGGAGGCGGGCAGCCTCTTTCATCGATCAGCAGTACATCAACAAGGTAATGGCCACATGACATCTTTCTTCCTTGCTAACTCCGCAGTTTAACCCGAGGGAAAGGTCTTAATCATAAACTATGTAACCTACTTTTCCTAAAAATATAACTTTCTGCCGGCTTATATAAAAACTTCATAAAATCTTTAACTGTAAACCGGGGATAGAGAGTGATGTACCCTCTCGAGCTCCCCTTCATCTTGGTTTGAGGTGACTACGTTTTGTAACTGTTTTCTACCTTTCCGTAATGGATTAATTTATCCTTATACGAGTCACCTCAGTAGTTCGGGTATAGCGCCGGTTTCATCGGCCTAGTGCCCTTTAGGTTTTAAGTGTTCATATCTAGGAGTGCTAGTATACGCCTCCATTCATTTTGTGTTCGGGCCATTAATTTAACCAGTTATTCTTATCCCACGAAGGCCCAGTAGGTTGGGTATTTAATACCCCTGTAAAAATAAGTTCCGTTTGTAAATAGTGCCTTGAGAGGCCTGTAATTGTAAATTGAGGTTGCCTCGAGTAGGCGTGGAAATCTGAGATCCTGTTCGCTCTTTTTCAAAAGTTTTGTAAGGTTGATGAATGCCTCTTGAAGGCTGGATGTTGTAATTTTGGGAGCAAGTGAATGTTGAATTAAGGGATTTCTGCCCTTGTACAAATTTGTGCTCTTTTGTAAATTTGAGCTAGAAGCTCAGGAAAAGTAAAGCGAGGGCTTGAAGCCCAGGATCTGTTAACACCACTATTTTTTTTTAATAATTGCTACTTATACCTGTAATATTGTCAGGAAAAATTGTTTGTTTGAAGTTCTAAAAATATAACCTTCAGTTTAAGTTTTAAATTAATTTTGATTTGGTAGTTAGACCCATTTCACCCCAGCATCTTCTTTCACCTCTGCGTTCCACAGATACCACGGAACAATTATTATTATTATTATTATTATTATTATTATTATTATTATTATTATTATTATTATTATTATTATTAAACACTCCGAATACCCCTATCCCAAAATCGTGGATTCGAACTTGGCAAAGAGGCCAACATTCTATATTTGATCCAGAGACAGAGTTTAGAAAATGTTAAATAACATCGAATGGGCCGAAATTCACAAACTTGAGCATAAAAGAAAGCTCACTAGTAAGCCTCAACACTCCCTTCCGGGAGCTCAACTTCTCATGGCTGTCAGTGTACAGTAAGTCATATTAAAATTGGTATCAGTTAAAAAGCTTGCTCTAATTACGAACTGCAGATAGGCTATCAAAACGAGTCCATTTCAACTTACAATAGCTGGAGAAAAACTGGCGTAAAGGAAATTCTCTTCCGTATAAAACGAGCCGCGATTTTGTATTTCCATATTACTTCAAGCTGTAAGTTTTCCTGTCGTCCTCGATAAGTCAATCACGTTGTGATCAATACTTCGCACCTCAACAGTGCAGTTCGCTGGAGGGTTACCTGCCTTTCTGATATAATCCCACACTGCCTTAATGGAACTCCGGAGAAACCAATAATCGATAAGACACCGAACTGAATGTGTTATTTGACACTTCATTTCGTATTCTGTAGCGACATAGGAATGCGCATCTTATTCATCTATCAAGCTTTACGTTCTATGCTGCATCGAAGATGCGAATTTCTCCCAAGGAGATCGCATTTACGAGTTTAAAAGGTATAAATCACGTTGATTATCTACGTTGGAGGAGCGCTTGTGAAATTTCAAATCAGTCAAGATCTACAGGACATAGGCAAAGCAGAAATAAATCACTGGGAAACGACAGATATGAAGAATGAACACGTGATCTTGGCATAGGAAAGTTGGTAAACTGTTGCATAAAAAATGTGGCTCATTATTTGGAATAATGTTGAACTGTCTTCATTTAGCGTTTCTACTTTACTAGCGATAAATACCATTCTGAGGGGCCTTAGACCTGGATTTTGGACCCCTTTAGACATCAAGCATCCTCGATTCAGGATTGTGCTTTATACGTTTGTCCCTTGGTCAGTCATACTATTATATATGATATTTTTTATTCGAATCCAATGTTTCTTGTTTGCTTGTATTTTGTTTATTGTTTTTTTGTTTTTTTGTGTTCATGTCCATCCATTCATTCTTCATGACATTTTTATTTTGGTCAGTGGATGATTTTGAACTTTTTGTTGTCATTTCATTTCGTACCATTAGGGGCCGATGACCTCGATGTTATGCCCCTTTAAACTACAAGCATCATCATCATCATCATCATCATCATCATCATCATCATCATCATCATCATCATCAACTCATTGCAATTTCAATCACCTGCAAGTTAGCAAAGGAATGGAAATTTACCTCTTGAGCTTCGATTCCACCAAACAGTAAGCCTTTAACCAAATTTATTTCCGTACATGGTCTGAACGTAAGACTAAAGCGAGATACGTCCACAGTGTTAGTGTGCACAAGATGAGGTGCCATGTTCCAAGAAAATAGTCATACAACACACACTTATACAGTATTGGTGAACAAATTACTACAGTATATTACAATATCATATTCGAGTATTAACATACTAGCATGCACCCGTGGCTTCGTCCGCGTTTATTAATTCAACCGATTGATGTTTCTAAACCATCTACTTAAAAGCAAAATAAAAACACTATTTTAATACACATCGTTTTTACATAAATTGGATGAAATGCATTATTTTATTTTTAATTATATTGTTATTTTAAACGTTAAGATATCGGATTGGTCGATGGTGCAAATAATATTAAAACAATATAAAAGACCATATGATATAAAAACAAACTAATTTTTCCTTATAGAGCAGGGCCTCTCAAACGCCCAAAATCTCACGCGTGCAAATCGAGGCGCAAGAGCTCCGTGCGCTGTGCATCGGTCGCGCTCGGCTTGTCTTGGACCAACGCTTCGTCTCTCGGCTACTCGGCTAAGCTTGGCTATCGGCTCTACTCGGCGCAACTCAGCTCGGATTTGGAGCGCTACGGAGCAAGTGTGGAAGAGGGAGACAGGGGGAGCGAGCAAGACAGGCGTGAGGAAAGAGAGAGTAGGAGCTATTGCTCCAAATCGAGGAGTGGGGGGGGCGGGGGGGTTCTGCACTCTGGTCAACCAAGCGAAGTCGTCTTTTGCAACGTGCACAGTGCATGCACCAAGCGCATGCACCCTGAGAGGCCCTGTTATAGAACTTCCGGATATATTAAGTGTCCTTCCATTTGGAGCTAAGATGTATAGTGTGTTTGCCTTTCCAACTCTTGAACAACCCACGTAGAGTTGGCTATGGGAGAAGTACGGTTTCCGAGGATCGAGTCCTACAAATTTAAGCGATTGCCCTTGTGCCTACGGCAATTTGTAGACGTCTAAACTGAAACGGTATATTTGAAGCAATAGTTTTAATCCGAGGAATGAATTTTACTTCGTCCGCGGCATGTCCAATAATGACGGTGGCTTCAATAATATTCGTTATCAGTTTCTTGACTGAGAGTCGTGTTTCATTGCAGAGGGAATAAAAATTCATGTTGTTTTTGTGTTCCAATAACTACTTTTACATTTTTCGGAGACACCGAGGTGCCGTAATGTTGTCCCGCAGCAATTGTTTTTTGCCGGCCCCGTGGTGTAGGGGTAGCGTGGCTGCATCTTACCGGGAGGCCCCGGGTTCGATTCCCGGCCAGGCCAGAGATTTTTACCTGGATCTGAGGGCTGGTTCGAGGTCCACTCAGCCTACGTGATTAGAATTGAGGAGCTATCTGACGATGAGATAGCGGCCCCGGTCCAGAAAGCCAAGAAAAATGGCCGAGAGGATTCGTCGTGCTGACCACACGACACCTCGTAATCTGCAGGCCTTCGGGCTGAGCAGCGGTCGCTTGGTAGGGCAAGGGCCTTCAGGGCTGTAGTGCCATAGGATTAGTTAGTTAGGTTAGTTAGCAATTGTATTACGTGCCAGTACATCAAATGCCTTGAGGCTTCGTACCTGAACACACTGAAATATCGCTTCTACTGTCTGAGCTAATCAGCTCGACACACAGCTGAAGGCCGTACGCTGGTTACTCAGTCATCAACTGCTCATCTCTACGGTATTATTGAAACTTACCTCTATGTTCTTATTTCATCTGTTTTGCACTGATCATGTGTTGGTCATTCTCTTCTCTTGTTATCCCTTTAAACGTAATTTTAATGTGATGCATGCCTTACTTCATTGTACTGAACTGCATTACACTTGTTGTCTATTTGAAAATCCACAGCCTGTTTCCAGTCATCTGACCGGGTCAGGAATGGAATGAATGAAGCCCCCATCTAGCGGCGAGGACAGGAAATGTGCCGGCTGCCGAAGCCTGTCGCACTCCTCCGGGGCAATGATAAATGACTGACCGATGAAATGTTAATGGAGAGTGTTGCTGGAATGAAAGATGACAGGGAAAACCGGAGTACCCGGAGAAAAACCTGTCCTGCCTCCGCTTTGTCCAGCACAAATCTCACGTGGAGTGACCGGGATTTGAACCACGGTATCCAGTGGTGAGAGGCCGGCGCGCTGTCGCCTGAGCCGCGGAGGCTTCTTGTTGTCTATTTATTTATTTAATTTACTTATCGATATTTATGAATTTATTTTATTTTTTATTTTTTCCACCTTCTACGCCTTCTCAAAGACCAAGTTCCAGTACACAGCAACTTCTCCAGATCCTGTCTACGGTAGATTCGAAGAAAATAAGCGGTTTTTTTTTTCCTTCAGATAAAATGGTTGCTAGTGGTTTACGTAGAATCAAAGATGGCCGTCAAATTAGCAGTCTATATTCTTCATGTCGCTGTGAAAACACATTTTTACCTGTACCAATATTCATCGAAAAATGCGCCTATGTTAAAATTCCAGACCACTGTGTCCCGTGGATTTGATTGGGCATTGCACATAAACACATTCGGATATCACGAACTGAATATGGCTCCTCGTGTCGGGGACCGAAAATGGCTTCCTACACCATGGACTTAAAATGGTTCCTTGACTTGTATTACGATTCTTATGTACGTTGCCTATCGACAGTGAATCCATTTAATTCTGTGACAGCACGTTGGATTGTCATACCCCAACACACGTTATCCGCCGATTTTTCGTTCATAACACCCCAACGAAAGCGAAGATGAAAATCCGGCTTCGAGGTGCATTTAAAGTCCCTTCCATCCACCCATGTTTAACATTTCAAACCTATACGTGCCGTAGATTTGGCAAACGCACGCACGCACGCACACACACACACACACACACACGCGCGCGCGCGCACACACATCATTTTATTATTATAGATAGCCCGAAGGCCTGGAGATTATGAGCTGACGCGTGGTCAGTGCAACGAATCGTCTCGGACCGAGCAAGTTGGCCGTGCGGTTAGGGTGACGTAGCTGTAAGATTGCATTCGGGAGATGGTGGGTTCGAATCCCACCGTCGGTAGCCCTGAAGATTGTTTTCCATGGTTTCCCATTTTCCCACCAAGCAAATGCTGGGGATGTACATTAAATAACGCCATGGCCGCTCCCTTCCCACGCCGAGCCCTTGACGGATGCTTTATTCATTCCATTCCTGACCCGGTCAAATGAATGGAAATAGTCTGTGGGTTTTCATACCATACCTAATAAATTTCAGAAAATGGCAGTGTCGGACGATTCGTAGTCATCTATACATATAAAATAATATGTCCTGACTGACTGACTGACTGACTGACTGACTGACTGACTGACTGACTGACTGACTGACTGACTGACTGACTGACTGACTGACTGACTGACTGACTGACTGACTGACTGACTGACTGACTGACTGACCGACCGACTGACTGACTGACTGACTGACTGACTGGCTAACTGATTCATCATCGCCGCCTGACTGGCTAACTGATTCATCATCGCCGAGCCAAAACTACTGGACATAAAGAAATGACATTTTGGGGACACATTATATCAGGGTGTAGGTGATCACTAAGGGGGAATTTTTTGATATTCCGTCGCTAAGGGGGTGAAAAGGGGGGTGAATTGTTTAAATGAGTATATCTATATCTCAAAAACTTAAACGTTTACAGATGTAAAATTTGGTACTTGGAATCTCCTTTAAAAATAAAGAAACACGTATTTTTTCCCGAAAAATCTAATTAAAGGGGGATGAACAAAGATGAAAAAGGAGTCGAATACTTTTAATGAGGAAACTTACATCTCAAAAAATGAAGATGTTACAGACATGAAAATCGGTATTTGGAATCTTCTTTAAAAACAAAGAAACTCGTATTTTTTGTTTTTGGAAAATCCAATTTATGGGGGTGAACAGGAGTGATAAAGGGGGTGAATTATAAAAGAGACTATATCCACAGTATATCTCAGAAACGTAACATGTTACAGACGTGAAAACTGGTATTTGGAATCTCCTGTAAAAGTAAAGAAACATAGTTTTTTTTTTGAAAAACCATTTAAGGGGAACTAAAAAAGGGGTGAATTTTAAAAATAAGCATATGTATAGTATATTTCAAAAACTTAACATGTTACAGACGTGAAAATTGGTATTTGAAATCTGCCTTATAATTACAGAAACATGAATTTTTTTGGTTTCGAAAAATCCACTTAGGTGGGGGAGGGGGAAAGGACTGATAAAGGAGTTGAATTCTTTTTATGGGAATACTTATAATTCAAAAGCTGAAGATGCTACAGGCGTGGAAATAGGTATTTATTATCTCCTTTAAAAATAAAGAAACATGTATGTTTCTTTTTTGTTTTCGACTTGAGGAGACTATTTCTCACATGTACAGTTCTATGTCGCCTGGTCATCTTAGCCCCAAAAGGCAATACCACAAACCTGGTTTACAAAGAGTTTCTGAGGTAAATGAAACTAACATTTTTGGTGAGTTCTTATGCTTTAGGTATTTTCAGATAATTTCTTACTACAGTACCGAGGAACGATTACTTTTATCAAATTACGAAATCCACGCGAGCGAAGCCGCGGGTAACTGCTAGTTTACGATAAAAGTAAATATGCTTCTGTCCGGATCCTTTGCTGTATGTTCAACGTACTGGCCTTCGGTCCATAGGGTTCGATTCTCGGCCCGTCCAGGAATTTTAAACGCGTTTAGCTCGGGGGCTGGGTATTTGCAATTGTCTTAACACACATCTTCACCACGTACTCTCACTACATCACACTACCAACCACCGCGGAATCATGCAGTAGTAAATATATCCCTCAATATAGTGTTGGCGTCAGGAAGGGCATCTGGCCGTAAAACAGGGCTTAACCCTAGCATTACCAAGGTAAAATCTGTCACTTGGATATCTAAGGGGGGGGGGGAGGCAAAATTTACCCGCTATTATTTTCATCTCTATTGAAGTTTTTAATATACAATTCCTGTAATATTACAGTATTGAGATAAGTTAACAATGACTGCACTCACAAACAACAACAAAAACAACAACAAAGAGAATAATGAAATTTGCATGGTGTATAGCAACAGTTAAGTCATAAATCATAGGAACATTATGAATGTTCTTTCATTCACTTTCACTTTCACAGTTGGTACAGATAATAGTTTTCGTAGAATGAGTCTTGCAGACGTATTTGGAACATCTGCAAAAAACCATTGTCACTTTGGTCATCTTGTCTTTGTCCTTCTTAGTGTGAATTGATTTCAAACACTGATGACATCTTCCTCTTGTGTATGATGGAGCAGAAGCAGTTGTTGAAGTAGCACTGGGTAATGACCTTCCAAGGACACTTTCCATAGCTGAAATGATAGGTTTCTTCAAACCAAGCCTGTTCTTTGCCCTGTCTTCTGCAAGTGGTGACATCTTAGTAGACATCTTATGAGATAACTATTCAAAATATTGCTTTTCTGGCTTACAAATTGCGCATTTTATTCATAAAATGAGATAACGCGGGCAATTTTTGCTCCCCGATGGTAGTTCTAGGGTTAATCCACATCACCGCCAATCCCAAATGACTGGGAAATGGCCACGTATTTCTGAGGCGGGTGTGTGGGGTCCCTAGATTCGGTAATGAACACATCTCTCCTTCATGTTACATCAGGTAAGATTTGCATTTTAAGTACTTTATGCTGAGGGGATATTGAAGCATTTACCCTTGTTTTACTCCAATTTTGATTTTGAAGGATTCTGAGATTTTCCCCATGAATTTGACTTTTTTTCTGTGTGTGTGTGTGTGTGTGTCTGTACTATGATTGCAAGGTATTAAGGCCCGAAGCATGTTCTTTCAGAATATGGAACAGTAATTCGTTGTCTGTTGAGTGATAAGCTTGTTTTCAGTCAATGCAAAGTGCAGAATAAGTTTTCGCTACAAATTCTTTGTTGAATAGGTAGGCTGATAGCTTTAGGTATAGGATTTGTTTTGGGAAAGACCTGCCTAATTTGAGTTAATTAAAAATCAGTCATACAGCACCCAACACAGATTCGGTTTACTTTGCCACCTGGTAGAGTAAGATGGAACATAAAAACTGTCGCGCGGCAGCCTAGGTGGCGAAAAAATATGATGATGATGATGATGATGATGATGATGATGATAAGAGTATAGCGCGGAATTTCGCCTCAGTGTGTAACACAGAAAAATACACAGATATATTCATAAATGTATACACAACTCATAAATATTTTAATATCCAATTTCCTTAGGTATGTCGAATAAAAATTGCCCGTCGTGGTAGCTGAGGCCGTTCGATTATTATTATTATTATTATTATTATTATTATTATTATTATTATTATTATTATTATTATTATTATTATTATTATAAGATCAGAGTTGAAATTGGAATTTATGCCCTTATTCGTTTTCATGTTACCAAAAGTTTCGGCCTATATCTCAAATCTGGACTGCTGTGACACATTGTAATTCTAGTCTTTAACCGCGAGGTTAGGTCATATTTGCACCTCCAGATACGATCTGTATAATCCTCGCGGAGTACGTGACGAAGTTGGACCGCGTTCTAGCGGCGTAAATCCCCCGGTCGTAGATTTGTCATGGTGCGGGAGTTTCTAATCCCCGGCGAAAGGGAGAGAGGAGAGGGGTTGGCACGGTTTGTAATTACGTCGTTTTGATTATTGCACCTTCGCGCCTAAACGCTTTCAAGTAGGAAGCTCATCACAGGTATGGTGAACTCAAACTTGTTAACGGTATTCCCATATCGCGATATATAACTCGAGTAATGTAATTAATTATCGTATGCCAATGTAATTACAGGGCGACAGGTGGCTCGGTTGATTTCGGTAGTGTGCCGCCTCCAGGGTACTCGACACAGGATGTGAGGACGTACTGTCACTCATCAATTTAACTTTTGCTCTCAATATCTGGTACAAGAGGTTATGGAAAGACATAAGCTATCGCCTGAACAACCTCCTCCTGAGTGGCTGGACTGTAGTTGGTTCCCAAAAATTTTCGAGGAGGCACCCAAATTGGCTCCCAAGCTGCTGAAGACGGTTTCCCAGGAACATTTTCCTTCCTGTTTTCTTTTTAGTTGCTTTACGTCGCACCGACACAGATAGGTCTTATGGCGACGATGGGATAGAAGAGGACTAGGAGTGGGAAGAAAGCAGCCGTGGCCTCAATTAAGGTACAGCCCTTGTATCGTATCCATCGTTACTTCGGAATACGTGTGTTAGCCATGTGGCAGCAACCCTGAAGATGGTTTTCCGTGGTTTCCCATTTTCACACCAGAAAAATGCTGGGGCTGTATCTTAATTAATGCCACGGTCACTTCCTTCTCACTCTTAGGCCTTTCCATCTCATCGTCAACATAAGACCTATCTGCGTCGGTGTGACGTAAGAGCAATCTGTAAAAAAAGCTCTTAAATACAACTCTGTTCGGTGAAATACGTATATAGAAGGCACGCGGCTATTTGAAAACACCTGCGCATACCGTTTGCGACCTTCGGCTACACTGCGACCAGATTCTCCACAGATTAAAATTATATCTGTGTATTCGTCGTTGCTGAAAACACTAGTCATTGTCGATATGTTGACAGCAACTGTATCAAATATCAGCCTACTGCTGAGCGTTCGAAAACGAGGCCTACTAATGCAAGGGGGTGCATCTGAAGGGTAGCGCTGAGAAACATGCAGCTAGCGGCCGTCCGGTTGTTATCTCTTCACAATGCGATGTAAATAACCTGCAGGCATAATGGCCCTGTGAAAATCAGTTATTAGACATCCCATTCATCATCAGTGCATGCAGGACAGTTATAAGTAGAAAGTACGGCTCTGACGGGCCACCTGGTATACATAACAAACACAGTTTAATGTGAACAAACACATATTTTGTAAAATAAGCTATTCAGTGTTGGATCGATTGTCTGACAAATTCAATATCCAAGTTTATTTCTTAACTTTGATTACACATACGTGGAGTGGAAGAATACAGTTTCTCACAAGTAAGTAAGTAAGTAAGTAAGTAGTGGAGAACACGGTTACACAATTCAAAATTTTCTTGAGAATTTAGGATGGAAATGTTAGCTAGTGTAAGTGTGAAAACTACAATTTTAATGAACTGTCAACGGATATGCGAAAAACCATCTTGTAGCGTTGGAGAGAAGTTGGCTGTTATCCCATCAGTAAATGGTTTCCGTATCCACATATCACTTACATCCTCATCAGGAACACTCCCTCTGCTGCAAGGTTCAGTTGCTCCAAATGTGAGGTTGAGGAACTCCTTTGAAACATTTTTTTCCCGAAATCTCGACAAATCTGCATAAAAGGAATTTACTTGGCGATTTTAGAGCCTAATCTCTGAATTATTCACGTCTTGAGATTTTTATCATTCACTTCGTTTTATCTCGAACGTATGTCCGGCTCCATTGCTAAATGGTTAGCGTGATGGACTTTGATCCAGAGGGTACCGGTTTCGATTCCCGGCCAGGTCGGGGATTTTAACCTTAATTGGTTAATTCCAATGGCTGGGGGCTGGGTGTGTGTGCCGTTTTAAGCATTAGAATTAATTATATGTAGGGCCCCATCCTCACAGACGCGCAGGTCGCCTATACGGCGTCAAATTGAAAGACCTGCATCAGGCCTCTCCGAAGTCCGAAGGCCACACGCCATTATTATCTCGAACATATAAATTTAAAAACTGACGGTATATATATATATTTCTTAAAAGTGTCTGCGAACCCTCTGAAACATAGCTGCGGACACGTGGTGGTCCACGGACCTATCTTTGAGAACCTCTGCTCTAGTTGACAGAGGGTCTCTTTCTATCTGAGAAAATCCATTAGTGTCCTTGATTGTTGATACTCGTAGCATCCATGCAACATGACCGGTCCACTGAATCCGACAGCACCTAATTAAGCATATGATTATTTCTTATTCATGTCTTTGTATACTTCTCCATTTGCCCTTTGTCACATTTTCTTCCATTGAATTAATTAACTATAGCATTATTTTTCGTACGCAGATATCAAGCTTTCTGAGGTCGCTTTCCTTGGCCGACTATGCTTCAGAGCCGTAAAGAGCAGTGGCCCGTCTGATGATATTGTTGATGTCTGTCTCAATATTGGTGGCTAGTTATTTGAGATACCAATAATGGTCCGTTATTGGACATTATAAATTCTCCAGCTAACTCATTCCTGGTTGCCAGCGTTTTACCCCCGTGTACTAGGTTGGGCTCATCAGTTGGTACCTAGCGCACCTACCAAGACGCATGGCTAGTGCATAGCGCGGAGGCCACTGCGTAGGCTACTTGGAGCCACCGGCAGTGCCAATGCACTATGAGCGACTCATGTCTCATTACCAAAAATTGATGCCTGCTTGGCCATCAGTGATATTCACGGTGTGGCGGAAAAGAAAAGAATATTTAAAATCCTTATTGGATTCTCCACTGCATTTCAACGTCTAACTCGTTCTGGTTAGTTAAGAAAGTTCCGAGATTCTTAGATTACTGTATTGATTCAAAATGCATTTCATTCCGCATACATGTGCATATTTACGCAAGGCTGACCTAGATATAACAATTAAAGTGCTATTCAGTTGAGTAACGGGCGACAGGTCTAATATTGCCATTTTCATTACAAAATTCATTCCCCAAATGTACCTCTCACGCTAATTCTTGAAGTTTCTCTTAAGTAAACGAACCGAAGAAGCTTATGCGATGTTGACTTATAGAATCAAAGCATTAAGTGTTCTCTCTAGAACGTGGAGTCAACTTTCACCCCTTAAGCTGGCTACTGAATTTATCTCGTAATTCTTGTGTTTAACTGTTATAAGCACGATAACTCCCTGCGACAGATCGGCAGATAGGCCCCGGAACTGAAGATGTAGATAAATAGTAATTAGTGGGACAGAACGACAGATCATAATATGATGAAAAACATGTACAGGATATTAATAGCATGAGTGTGTAACTTGTAACAGGAAATGCCTTAGGTACCTTCATATTTTAAGGGTACTCTGAAGTCCGAAAAGGCCAAAATGGTATCCTTTCAAATTTACCACCAATATCTAGAGGAAACCTTTCTTAAAAAAATCTATAGTTTATCTCCCTCTCAAGTTCACTTAAATAACTTTAGGGTAAATCAAATACTGAAACTTGAATACTGTAATACTTTATGTTTTTCTGAAAATTGATATATTTCAAACTAAGTAACATTTATCTTCTAAAGTTTTCCTGGTAAAATAATATAATCTTCCAGTAAGTTAGATACTGGCATTTGCTATTATCTGTACCCAAGTGTGATTATTTAGTTGAAAATTCTTCTTTATATTGCACGCTAACCATTTAGCTATGGAGCCGAACTCTACGCTTAAGTATTTGTAGAACGAAGTGAGATGATGTAATAACCTCTGCAGCTCTGGTGGTATCTATCGACCTTGATTCAGAAGTAAACTCAGTCAGTGAATAGCGCTACAGCCAAGGAAACACCAGTAGTCTCAAATATGTCTTCCCTCACAACCTTCTCTCTCATAAGTTATTTTTCTATGGAGTAGTTTATTGTGCAACAATGTTTGTAACAAATTCCAATTTTCATCAAAAGAGACGGCTGTGATTATAACATATATCGTGGGCTTATTTTCAATACACAGACAAGGAACAATTTCATTACTCTGCATTCATTATAGAACAGTCTGAAACACGCAAAGAACTCAGGGAAAATTTAGCAAGAAATACATTATTATTATTATTATTATTATTATTATTATTATTATTATTATTATTATTATTATTAAAATCAAACAGTCGTATCAGCACATAAGTCTTAAGTTCAAAAACGTTTTTTGGGCACTAATGTCCATCAACAAGAACTTCACCAGCATGTCCAGCCAGCCCTTCTAATGTTTATTTCATCTGGACTCCAGTTTAACTTGACGACATACCTATGTGTGTTTAAAGTTTTAATCACTAATGATGGTCTTCAGCATCCGAAAACCGGTTTTGAACTGAACACCTGTGTGCTGATAGTTGATACGACTGTTTCATGATAATAATAATAATAATAATAATAATAATAATAATAATAATAATAAACCATCATCACTGTCTTTAACATAATGGCTGTTTGATATTTTATGATGATTACGAATACAGTAAAGAGAAAAATTATTCAAAACACTGGTGATCTGTCGGCTGAAGACAATGGCCGCATGCGTCCAGCGAAGCCATATTTTGCGGCCCGCGAGGGCTTTAACAAACAAATATTTTAATAAATGTGAGGAAAATTTACCAAAAGAAACCTGAATAACTCACTCAAAAATGTACTTTTTTTACCCTTTATAAACACAAGTCATAACCATTTCATTCTTTAATATTATTTCCTTTTTTTAAGTATTCACTTGGTCTGAGTAGATTATTTTTATTTAAAAAATGTAATATCCAAACTTTGGCGGAAAATGGGCCCTCACAAATGCCATTGCTAAGTCTTAACCACTATAAAAATGGCTATGGGATCCATACCAAACCTTGAAATCCATTCCAACCTCACTGTGGACATTTTATGCGACGTAGCATGCAATGGATACCAAGAAATACTTTAACTGCCATTGGTGTAAGAAGCGGTTTCAGTTCTCTCATTGGTAGTACTGGCTGGTACACAGCGCTGCACACTTCAAGAAATCTCAGGGAAGTACATTGCTGGGATTTTAGGCTCTTACAACTGTATATCATTGTTCCCTTCACACTACTCCCACTAAACTGTCCTTCTATAAGTTTTGTTTTTACTACATAATTAATCTCGGTTTGTCTTTAGGTATTTGTTTCCATTTTTTCTTCTCTTCTTCTTTATCTGTTTATCCTCCAGGGTCGATTTTCCCCTCGGACTCAGTAAGGGATCCCACCGCTACCGCCTCAAGGGCAGTGTCCTGGAGCTTCAGACTCTGGGTTGGGGGCTACAACAGGGGAGGATGACCAGTACCTCACCCAGGCGGCCTCACCTGCTATGCTGAACAAGGGCCTTGCAGGGGGGATGGGAAGATTGGAAGGGATAGACAAGGAAGAGGGAAGAAAGCGACCGTGGCCTTAAGTATCATCTCGGCATTCGCCTGGAGGAGAAGTGGGAAACCACGGAAAAACACTTTCAGGACGGCTGAGATGGGAATCGAACCCACGTCTACTTAGCTCACCTCCCGAGGCTGAATGGATCCCGTTCCATCCCTTGTACCACTTTTGAAATTTTGTGGCAGAGCCGGGAATCAAAGCCGGGCCTCCGGGGGTGGCAGCTAATCACACTTACCACTACACCACATAGGCGAACTCCATATTTGTCATTTTTCAAATATTAATTCAAATGAACTGATTTTGTTGGGTGGTCTTCCAAATTCAATTGTCCTCGGTGTTCATTTTTAATTTTACCCTTTTGTGCAATTATTGTAAAATGGTGTTTTAAACAATTTAAATTATTAAACCTTCATTTCAGCTGAATTAGGCATGTTATTTCATACTCATACCTCTGTACTATTTGCGGAATTTTGAGAAAATTGGCCTATTATTAAAGTGCAGCCTGCGTTAATGCCTAAGGTTTCCAATATGGCCCTCGAGACCTTACTAATTGGAAACCCCTGTTCTACAGCGTCCAGTCGTTTCAAGGGGGCCCGTTTTGATGTCCAAGCTTCGACCTCATACTGCAGAGAAGATCAAACTTAACATGCGCTGCCGAAATGTTTAGTTTAAAGGTATCATTACAAAATGTTCTCGAATGCTGATCTTGCGATTTCTAATTGGCTCCTGATTTCCATGTCTGGGTTCAAACTTTCATCACCTTTCCCACACCCTGGTGCGGTCGCAGGTGCGAATTGTCTCAGGCAAGTGGATCTGACCCTGTTCTACGGTCGGATGTCCTACCTGACACCAACCCTATGAGGAGGGATGTATTTACTATTGCGTGTTTCTGTGCTGGCTTGTAGTAGGCCTGTGATATGTTGTAATTTTATGAATAGGTGTGTATTAAAACAAAGACACTCCCTGAGTCAGACGGATTAACCATACGCGCTAGAATCCCCGAGTAGGCCATGAATCGTACCCGGTTGCCTCTGAACCTCTACACCACGGAGCCAGACCCATTAAGGCCAAGTATTTATTTATTTATTTATTTATTTATTTATTTATTTATTTATCGTACTTCAACCAGTGAAAACAGATTATCAGAATATTTTTATCACCGTACAATAACTTTCAGCCATAGTATGATAATTCTAGTATTCTTCAATTAAAATATTGTAACCACTAATTGCGCACAATTTTCTTTGCACTCCGTCAGTAGTTCCCCATTAAGATGAACTGATATTTAATGACCTTTTATTACACCAAGATTTAAGGGTATCTTTAATAAGATCTTTACATTTCCATAAGATTTTATCCACATACACAGCGAGCGATGTTAGCTAATTCTGGACACTAACGAAGTAATAAACCCATTTTACACATAAAATACTAGAAAAGTAATTCCTTCATTTTCACATTTCTTCTTTATAAATAGGCCTACTAGATTTAAGTTAATGATAACTGAGAAGGTGCTAGCATTAGGGCCTAGGAAAATAGGAACATGCCCAGAGAGGAAGCTAGGTGGACCGAGGTGAGGGAGCTTTCCATCTGTAAATCCATCTGTCTTTTATTCACTGACAACAACATATGTACAACATTATAGCTGAAGCACTCTTTTAAAAGTAAACCAATAAACTTCTATTGGCCTCTTACATACAAGAGAGAAAAGAAAATCTATTATCTCCAGAAAATGTAATGGAAACAAGTAGTACTAGAAAGTAATATTAAACGTTAACATTAAAGAAAACGAAACGGCCTTCAACTGGCCATAGGCCCCTGGACTACGAACCCGGCCCATCCAAACAGCACAGCACACACAGAAGCACAACTCAAAACCACTTACACACCCATTCGCGGCCACAAGCATTAACCTCTCACTCAATACACACATACAACATTCACTCACGACTTACGCTCCGATGTTCGCAGCCCAGAAGCCTTGGGTTCGAAAGGAACCTCCCAGTAGTTGCTCAAGAGAGCGACAAATAATAAAATTGAGAATCTAACGCTGGATACAACCAGCCACCAAGACTACGTTTGAGAAGGGAAGGGGAAGGGACAGGAGGAGGAACAACCAATGTAGAAACAATACACTCGACTCACAGCGCAGGCGCACTTCAAGTGTCTGTAAGAGTCTTGTGAGAGAGCGTAAAGGGGCCCATTCACAGTCGAGCGGGTTGGCGAGCCCGTTCGTGACCTTGGTCGCACTGACCGGCTCGAAGGTGTATGGGGGGTTGTTGAGGGTTGGGCTCGAGGTTGGGTCCGTGTTGGCGGTTCGACTGCTAAACCAGCGAACCCGACCGGTTCGCCAACCCGTCAGTGTGTGTATGGCCACTACCTGACCGGCTCACTGTGGTTTCGTCTGTAGCTTAATTTGGTTTCTGTGTGAGTTAATTAGGCCTACCTCAACTAACAATGACTTTTGAGAAGAATAAGCAGTTCCGGGAAGAATTTATTGAAATGTACCGGGCGAGTCCTGTAGCTTTCCCATCCTTGCGTCACGCAATACCTTCCATGTGTTAGTGCGACATTCGAACACTAATAATAATAACAATAACAACAATAATAATAGTAATAATAGTAATTTGAAGAAGAAGAATCCATGGTCTCCCGATACTCTCGTACAAATATTATTAGCCTATAGACCATTGTGCTATGACATATACGACTCTCGCGCCTCTGCACTTAACTTGTTAATACTGTAAGTAGGCTATGTATCATAGATTACTACAGTAGTGAAATTTTCTGTACGTCATAAGTAGTAGTGAATAACATTTCTAAGTAGTAGTGAATAACATTTCCCAAACTAATCACTTTCAAAGGAATATTATGTTTGTTTTATAAAAATTATCTTATAATACATCACAATCAAAATTGTGTAGGCCCCCTTACGTGCAAATATTCCAACTGCAACGTATCGAAGATTGCCCAACACGTCTCAGGAATGATTTTTCCAAGTAGCTGAGGAGATATTACACTGCTAAATTTCAGGTCTTCATAACTTTTCCCTGTCGCTAGAAATCGCAATGACCGAGCTCGATAGCTGCAGTCGCTTAAGTGCGGCCAGTATCCAGTATTCGGGAGATAGTAGGTTCGAACCCCACTGTCGGCAGCCCTGAAGATGGTTTTCCGTGGTTTCCCATTTTCACACCAGGCAAATGCTGGGGCTGTACCTTAATTAAGGCCACGACCGCTTCCTTCCCACTCCCAGCCCTTCCCTGTCCCACCGTCGCCATAAGACCTATCTGGGTCGGTGCGACGTAAACCAACTAGCAAAAAAAAAAAAAAAAAAATCGCAATGTTACAATTTACCTCTCTTCAGCACAGATGGTATCTCTCATGTGTGTCTCCTGTTTCTCTATGTTTGGCCGAATCAACTCCAACAATTTTTCGCAAAAACTGTCGCTATCCATACGCAGAAAGTTCTTATAATCTGCAGGTTCTTGTACGCACAGAGTTCTTAATAGGCTAACGTGTGAAAATCCTAGTTTATCTCTCAACCATTCCTTCATTCACACACGTTTCTTCTTCTTTACTTCATCATTGCACAAATTCTGCAACAGCTACAGCCACTTTGGAATGTTTTCGTTGGGCCATAACAAAAACATTTTTTTGCTAGTGGCTTTACGTCGCACCGACACAGATAGGTCTTATGGCGATGATGGGATAGGAAAGGCCTAGGAGTTGGAAGGAAGCGGCCGTGGCCTTAATTAAGGTACAGTCCCAGCATTTGCCTCGTGTGCAAATGGAAAACCAAGGGAAAACCATCTTCAGGGCTGCCGACAGTGGGATTCGAACCCACTTTCTCTATAACAAAAACTAGGCAATCCACGTACTATTTGCAATACAGACTGGCGGAATGGTCCGCCAACGGGTTCGCCAGTGTATGGTCACCGTCGAGCCAGTCGGGTTCGGGGTGTGGATTTTATACATGGACGGGCTCGCCAACCGGCTCGACTGTGAATGGGCCCCTTAATAGAAGTTTCTCGTAACACAATTTCTTAAATACATGAAAATATATGTGATATAACACACTAAATAAAAATTGATGCTTCTTCATTTTGCAGTCTACCTTTGTGTAATTCATCTAAAAAAATCTTCTGGAGAAATGTCTCTCTACTTCAGAATTACCCTTTGCTCACATGGCATGCACAGGGTCACCGCACTGTTCGGTAAATCCTACAGTAATGCATGCAAATCACGAAATAACATCCTTCCCGTCATAATATAAGTCATTATTTGGCAGTTCTAATATTGTTCAGTTTGCAATAATGAAAACCGACGATCGAGGACGGTAATATTGTAGCTAATCTGTACATGTAACGATTGAAGTGCAGTAGCGCACTGTTTCTGCAATGACCTTTTAATACCGGTACAAGCTGATCAAACACGATAAGTCGTGGACATGCCTGAGTGACTACTTGAATGCCTAACATACATTCATATACAGAGAGATAAACATATGAATACAGCGTAAATGAAAAAAAAAAAAGCTGGATGGATCCTTTACTTTTTTGTAAGTCGTTTAACATCCTACTAACACAATGAAGGTTTTCGGCGACGCAAGGATAGGAAATGGTTATGACGGGGAAGGAATCGGCCGTGGCCGTAATTAAGATACAACCCCAGCATTTGGCTGGTGTGAAATGGGAAACCACGGAAAACTATATTCAGGGCTGGCAACAGTGGGATTCGAACCCACCATTTCCTGAATGCATGTTCACAGCTGCGTGAGCCTAACCGCATGACCAACTCATTCGGTGACCAAAATAAACACTTTCCTGGTACAACCAACGAATGTTCTTGGAACCTCGAGTTTGAACAGCCCTGGTCGAGAGATTTTTATGTGAAACTGCGACATTACCTATTATCAATAGAAATTACCTTTGACCAGAAGGCAATGGAGCACTCTCCGCCCGTGACGGCCGCCGGCAGTTTGGGGAAATGTTTATTAGGAGCTCCTTTGTGACAGAACCACGTTTGTAGTAGATTGGTCGTACGTGGCAACGGCGGTGTTCTATGAGATCAAATGATCACAGCAACTTCTAATATCTGTTCGAGAATTGGTCGTCGCATTCATAGTCGATAGAAGGAAACGTCAAAAACGCTTTCCCTATACAATTTTAAAATTATAATAATTTACATTAAATCACCATGATGTAATGTGATGCCTTGTCAAGAAGTCTATTAACCCTGGAACACAATAGTGGGGTCTGAGAAATCCGACGTGAAATACGAGTACATCATTTCATACCTTTCTTATATGTACTAATGGAATTTAGGATCATCCACGTAAATGAGGTTGGTACCCATTCTCAATAATGAGTTCTTATAATCTGTCGGTTGCAAAGGGCATTTTTTTTTACAATTGACTTTACGTCGCACCGGCACGGAGAGGTCTTATGGCAACAATGGGATAGAAAAGGGCAAAGGGCTAGGAGTGGGAAGGAAGCGCTCGTGGCCTTAACGAAGGTAAAATCCCAGCATTTGCCTGGTGTGACAATGGGAAACCATGGAAAACCATCTTCAGGGCTGCCGATAATCGGGTTTGAATCCGCTATCTCCCGAATGCAAGCTCACAATTGCGCGCCCCTAACCGTACGGCCAACTCACTCGGTAAGGGGCATTCTGAAGACACACAAAAATACAGGTCAGGGTCCCAGAAACACCAGCGTGGTGTTGACATTGAATAACCTATGTGTGTCTGATTTCTGACAAGACTTACAGTGTATTTGTGTTAAAATGGTTAGTTGCCGATTGAGACTAATCAGACAAACATAAGGCATATATTGTAATGGGGTGACAATGAAAGGAATGCAGATGGTAATTGGAAATTGAGTTAGATTCCGCCAATGCAACCGAGGACATTGAAACCAGCAGTGAGTTGATGCGTTCGCAGCGTGGCAAACTATTTTGGCTTACTAACAGAACCATGCTCTGTGTCGAGTGCGAACACTCGAAAACTTCTTGTGAACATCGCTGGAACCCTACGCTAAGTAAACCTATAAGAAAGTATTCCAAGATATGGTTTTGTTATGACGAGGCATTTCTACTGTGAGCAAATAACATCACATAAATGTTTTAATTAATAAACGTAACAAAACGCATTGGGTCATAGAAGTATTTTCCTGTTTTACTCAATTATAATATAATAATTATATGCAGGAATATGAGGGGATGGAAAGAAGTCTTAATAGAAGTGAAGGGAACGCGAAAATTACTAGAAGAGATAGAAAAGAGAAAATTGGAAGTAATATGTTAGAGTATCAGTTCTTGGAAGAAATATGACAAGGAAAGATCCCAGGATGGGGAGGAGGGGAATAATAATGATAATAGTGGTTTTTATGTCCCACTAACTATACAGTTTTCGAAGACGCCGAGGTGCAGAAATGTTCTTCCGCAGGAGTTCTTTTATTTGCCAGTAAATTTACCCACATGAGGCTGACTTATCTGAGAACCTTCGAACACTAGAGTGGTTAGTGCTTTTGCCTCCATGAATAAATTTGGTACTCATGTATGGCGAACGCCGAGTGAACCTCAGAACCATGTGTCTCTCTAGAAATGTCAAACACGTTCTAACATTTTTTACATTGACGGGGAATCGAACCCATGTCGTTCGAGTGAACCCGACACGCCTTTAATACCCCGGGTCAGGTAGTTCCTAAACAGGAGGGTGGATTTTCGATGTGCCAAAAGAATTTCATTTTAATGTAATCATTTTATCACTCTTTTTACTATATATTTATAAACGTGCGGTATTAGATATTAGAGAAAACAAGAGGAAGGACGAAGAAATCTATGAGTAGGCCGCCGCCGCCCACCCACGCCTACCTCTGTCACTGCTAGTGTGTGAAATTTTAATTAACCAGGGCTAGGACAGAGCTGGAAGCTTTGGCCTGTCTGTTTAATGTCATTCAGACTTTCTCATGGAGTTGAAGAACAGAAACAGCAAAACTCTCAACTGTCTGTTAGGCACAGGTATTTTTTCCTTCCTTCTTTCCTTTTTAATCCCAGACGTAATGCGTTAACATCAGAAAATGTTTTCACGTCAGTCGAAGGGAATGCCCATGGCCATGAATGCTCTCAGATAAACTACGTATCTCTTTTATATTTTTCATATGTGCAGTGGAGAACGACTCTGCCATCCTATGGATCATGTGTCTCCATTCACCTCAACATTCTAAGCATGCAACTCCTTCTTTTTGAGATACTTCTCATCATGTGGCCTTTTCTCTGTTTAATTTTCAATTTTATCTACCTCCCTTCCCTATATATATTTTTCTTCGATCGTTCTTCTTTCTTTGCAGTCTTTTATGAGGTGTGTCTCTTCTATATCTTTATTGCATAAAATGCATCGATTTTCCTAAGTTTTGACGTAGGCCTTTATTATATACTCCCATCAGCCACCAAATTATCCCCTCTTATTTTCTTTTTTGTTAATATTCCGATGCTTATTGTCATATTTTTACTTAGGTCTACAAAATTATGCACTCATGGTTTGTAATTTTATATTTTTACTCTTTGTACTATCTTAGTACAAAGTCCTAGTATCAAATCTTGATAATCCGCCTCCGTGGCGTGAGGGTTAGCACTATTAACTACCGTCCTCGGGGGCCCGGATTCGATTCCCGGTACTGCCAGAAATTTAAGACTGGTAGGTGGGCTGGTAAGTGGTTAAATAATACAGCTCCTCTCCACTGGGATTGTGACCAAAAAGAGCTGCACACCTCGGGACGACGACATGAATTCATTTCCTAGTGGTAAGTTACCCCATTCCCTAGTCATATAGTAGATCCCTTCACCCCACCCACTCAGTAACCCTCATATTCATGTTTCATTTGGTGCTGGTATGCTATCCTTAGAATTTCAGCTCTTGTCCCAGTTTTTAGTCTCAACCAATATTTAGCTATTTGTACACTCATCCCTTCGCATATTATTCTCACTGTACTGCAATACAGCTTGGCAATCCTATTATTATTTTGACAAAATTACTAACGAATAACGACTACACCTAAATGTTGCCTTTGCTGGCAAAATGTAGTGTTTACAGTGCACTATGTCCGACTCGTTGGCTGAATGGTCAGCGTACTGGTCTTCGATTCAGAGGATCCCGGGTTGGATTCCCGGCCGGGTCGGGGATTTTAACCTTCATTGGTTAATTACAATGGCCCAGAGGCTGGGCGTTTGTGCAGTCCCCAACATCCCTGCAACTCACACACCACACACAACATTATCCTCCACCACAATAACACGCAGTTACCTACATATGGCAGATGCCGGCCCACTCTCATCGGAGGGTCTGCCTTGCAAAGGCCGCACGCAGCTAGAAATAGCCAATTAAATTAGTGCACTATGTCTTCTGGTGTAGGCTAGAACAAATTTGTTACTTTCACTGACCTCTCTCAGTCTCATACTTGGCTTTGACAATATGAAAGTGATTGAAGTATGAGTGATGCTAGTAATGTCATTCCTTATGCAGCCAGTTCCTGTTATGAATGGTGTGAAAATGTTGCTCATAGTGTCGACTGATGAGGGCATTTCAGTGGGCATGGCAGACTGATATGTAATAGCAACTTCTGACTCAATGAGAAAAGCAGTGGTGAACTACCTTACTCCTCATTTCCCTAGAAAGTTTTTTTACAGGTTGCCTTACGTTGCACCAACACAAAGAGACGACGATGGGATATGAAAAGGCTAGGGGTGGGAAGGAAGCGGGCGTTGCCACAATTAAAGTACAGCCCCAGGATTTGCCTGGTGTGAAAAAGGGAAACCACGTAAAAAAACATCTTCAGGATGTCCGACAGTGGGGCTCAATCCCACTATTTCCCGAATACTGGATACTGGTTACAGTTAAGCGACTGCAGAACACTTCTTCACTGACGCCTGGGCCACATAACGGCTGATGGCGGATTTGTTGAAACCCAAATCAGCCTACGGGCTGAGCACTCAACATACACCCAAACGCTACAATCCCATCACCTACTCCTCAAATTTCTGCTCAATAAAATAAAAAAGTGCATTTTGCGTGTTGTGCATTTTTCATTCCACAGTGGTCAGAGGTCGCTAGAATACTTCCTTATATCAGATGAAGGGATTGCTGATCCTCAAAATATGTTCTCCTTTTCTCAGTGATATCCGAACTTGATATCACTAGCATGGGATTCTACTTTTCAACCTGACGCAGAGTTTGTGTGACATCAACGTGACATATTTTCTGATTGAAATCATTAACATTTTCTTGTTTAGATTTAGAGGATGATTGCTCCGTTGTATTTCCTCTTAAAACAATAACCACCACCACCTCCGCCACTACTTGTTCAGATTCATTTTAATTTTCTACACAAAATCACTGCTATATCAACTAGATAGTAAATTAATCGGAAAATACTATTTTCTGAATTTCATTGTTGTAACACTGGTCACCTGCCTAGAAGAACGAATGGCAAACAAGTACAGTTTTATTTTTTGCTTAAATGCAATGCTGCATATTTAAGGGTTAAATATGTAGTCTGGACAAAACGCGATATCACCCCTAGACTTAGGCCTATACGTCTAATTACGGTAATTTTGATTTGATCTGGGAACCAGTTAAGCATCCGTCTCGTTTCAACCTGCCAGGGAGATGAGAACACCATTAAATCGAATAGGTACACAGCAGGGTAGATGCCAGTACTAAAAATGCGGTGGAAATTATCCGAGAGCCTTTACCGTGATTGTGGTAACGTGCCTCAGACCATTCTCCATATCGTTATGGACTGCACACTTCGAATATATGTTTACAATTTGCTTTGCGTCGCACCGACACAGACAGGTCTTCGACGATGGGATAGGAAAGGCCTAGGAGTGGGAAGGGAGCGGCCGTGACCGTGTCAGGTGTGAACATGGGAAACCAAGGAAAACCATCTTCAGGGCTGCCGACAGTGGGGTTCGAAACCACTATCTCCTGGATGCAAGCTCACAGCTGTGCGTCCCTAAACGCAAGGCCGAATCACCCTGTACTTTGAAAATATATTACAGGGATAATGTTTGACATCGGTGAGCCCAGTGCCGAAAGTGTTAAAATGCTGGACATTGATCTGTGACAGACTATACTTGTCTTTGATCACGGACCTAATCTGTCTTTACGAGCATAAGTTTGTAAAAATAATGTAATTTAATTTGTATCCTTACGTCATAAGAAATACTGAAACCCCTAGAATAGGTTACGAGCGAGACTGCAGTAAGAACATTTCATACTACCATATCAAAATCTCGACTAAAAGAAAGCGACAAATATTTTAAAAGTGTTAAAAACAAAAGCGCCATCAATCACATTTGCAGACACATTGTGGAAAGGTCGGGTCTTATCTCTGGGGTAGCAGATTACGTCAGGCGAACAATACCGAGCAATTCGTCTGGCGTCTCCGTGAATAGTGTCACGTGCTAAGGGCAGAGTCGTTAAGAGATCATTAGGGCGCCGGGACGGCGGATTTTAAGGTGAAACACAACTCTCACATATACTGAGAGTAAAGGGAAAAAATCAACTATGGTGACAAATAAAATGAAAAATGACCGACTGTCTTGAACATCACAAGAAAAACAGTGCAGTAAGATATAATATACCACAGATCCAAGAAATTTTCGAGGTAAATTGAGATCTTTAATTATGATAATCATAATATCAATAACCTATATATTAAAAGAGTTCACTAAAAACAGCTTTGACAAATCCGTCCGTCCATTCTACTGGACCGATTTAGGCCTACTTCATTTTTATTTTATTCTCTCCGGAAAAAAAAATCATCTGCCGGAGAATCATGAGACATTGATAGGTCACAAAGTTCAGTCACCTTTGAGTAATCATAAAATAAAATCATAAATTATCACTCCAATATTACAGGCGAAGGCTTGCCCCAACCCGCAATACATTCTTTACTTAGCACCTTAGCAGGTTGCGACTAACACCTTCATTAATATTCATTATTTTCATTCTTAGTAATGTCATTGCATGCAACCATGTTTGATTACTACCTGTCAAATGAAGAGTACAATTCCCTGCTACATACTCTCTGATTCTATAACATTTCCTAGCTTCCAAATATATTCAACAGATGGCAGAACGTTCCTAAGAGAAAAAAGTCTGCGTACAAACAGACCCCATTATAACATACGCCTTAAACATTATCTGGAAAGACATATCGAAGGATAACCTAGCTACATTAGAAAGAATGAAGGCCATATATCTTAAAAAGTTCTCTACCTGTAAAAAAAAAAACGCTCCTTCGAGACTAACCTATGAGCTCACAAGATAACCGTTCTATAAAGAAGAACAGCGATTAAAAATACCATTGACTTCTACGCAATACCAAGCTTTACATCAAGAACTGCAAGATAAAAAAAGCGAATATGTGGATAGACTATTTACCAAACAAACGGCATGATGACGTCTGAGTGAATTAATTCTGACTACGAACTACGGCATACCATAATACGCTTCTTATGAAATGTTCGTAAAACCATTGGAAAGGACAGTCAAAACAATATGACTACGACAGGCATATCGAGACGAATTATCTGACCTATTTATAACGAATGCTGCGGTCCTCTAGTTGAAATGAAATGAAATGTCGTATGGCTTTTAGTACCGGGATATCCCAGGACGGGTTCGGCTCGCCAGGTGCAGGTCTTTCTATTTTACTCCCATAGGCGACGTGCGCGTCGTGATGAGGATGAAATGATGATGAAGACAACACATACACCCTGCCCCCGTGCCATTGGAATTAACCAATTAAGGTTAAAATCCCCGACCCGGCCGGGAATCGAACCCGGGACCGTCTGAACCGAAGGCCAACGAGTCGGACGTCCTCTAGTTAATGTTATAAAATAATATGTAAAGAACGCAGAATCATTAGAGGAGTCATGGGATCAAAACACAAGAATGCCATCCAACAAGGAAGTCCATAGCAAAATACAGGATATTAGAGACATAAACCGCAAAGAACAGCCACAATATTATGAACGGAAATAGTTTGCCAAACATGTAAACAAGGATACGTAGGACAGTCTGGTAGAAGTTTGGCAATAAGGTACAAAGAACATGTTAATGCAGTTAAACATAAAATATATTCGGCAATGGGAGAATATATGATTGAAATGAATCATAAATTTACAGACATTTCCAATGACATGAGATTATTACATTCGGCCAAAAAGGGAAAATTAATAAATGTTTTGAAAAATTTAGAAATTTACCTTACACAAAAAATAATTTTGAATCAAGTTTAAATGAGAGAAGTGCAGAAGATAACCCACTGTATAGACTAGCATATGATCATGTAAGAGGCAAAAAGAAGAAAAGAAGAAAAACTTGAAGATCCTAAATGTATATAGTATTCTCATTCAGTTCAACCAAAATTTTATGTATTGATCATTTTTATAATATTTCTTTTTACTCTTTGAGATGGTGTATTAGGACAATACTACTTTAAATTGTAAAACAAAAGATTGTGTGATAATGTTTTGTTCTTTGATCTGACCACTGAGGAAGGGAATGGTTGAGATTTCCCGAAACATGTTTGGTTTAATAAATAGTTTTTTATTTACTTAATGAGTGTATTGATCAAGGCGGATTCAAATAAACTATTTTAAATACTTACATTATATATTCAGACTAGTCAATACGGACGAAACACAATATTAACCTATCATGGTTGAGTTTATTAACAGTATAAAAATATATTTAACTTTTTTTATTCAAAAACCCAAAACCACGATGCTTTGGTTTAGGAACACCAAAGAAGACCTCCAAATGCCACAAATCAAGACGCCATTGATAGAGGCAGATTGACTGCAACGTAGTGAGCAAATAGAAAAGTAAATCAGGATCATCAGCTTACCGCCAGCGGCAACACAAGATCGAGCAACGTGGTACCACAAGACGAGAAGATCTGATCCCAAATGATTGAAAAAGGTAAACAAAGAAGAAGAAGAAGAAGAAGAAGAAATTACAATAGCGGTACCCATGCGCTTGGCCGCACGTACAAGAATAGAGATAAGTGTATATTATAAATGGACCATATTACTAAACGAAGGCCAACCCATTCTTCGAATTAAAGCGCCGAAATACATTCAGTACCCTAAGATTTGTATGTATATTAGTTTTACCTATACCGGGAGAGTTGGCCGTGCGGTTAGAGGCGCGCGGTTGTGAGCTTGCATCCGGGAGATAGTGGGTTCGAGTCCCACTGTCGGCAGCCCAGAAGATGGTTTTCCGTGGTTTCCCATTTTCACACGAGGCAAATGTTGGGGGTGTACCTTAATTAAGGCCACGGCCGCTTCCTTCCAACTCCTGGGCCTTTCCTATCCCATCGTCGCCATAAGACCTATCTGTGTCGGTGCAACGTAAAGCCAATAGCAAAAAAAAAAGTTTTACCTATAAATGTATTTGACATTTGTATTAAATTCCAATACACTAAGCACATGATTTTAATGTACTGGAGGAAAAATAGTTTACGCTTGCCTACTTACACTGTTATACTTACAGTGTTGCCAACAGTGGAAAAGGATTACACACTAAACGTCTGCCTGAAAACCACCAGAAACCACTAACATACCTCCTTCTCCCTCCCCCCCCCCCCCTACCTTCCCCTCGTTAAGCTTTGTTGAGGCACGAAAATGCTACATCAAAAGGAAAATTAAGTTAATGGTTAATGTATTCGAAATTTATTTGAAAGTAAAATCCTAATAGTAATTGATCAATGATGTCTTTTCCTAACACTTCGATAGAAGGCACAGAGGAAGAAAATATCTGCTATATTTCCACAGTCCCTAATTTTTTAAATACTACGTTTGGTAGATCATAAGGCAGCACTGTTTGTTTCTTCTCTGTCCTGCCCGAATCGATTTTGCGGGTCTCATTTTATTTTTGACTTTAGTTTTAATAATGACTAAACATTACCTTCTATTCCTCATTTGACCTTGGCAATACTAGGCGCGGCAGTACAAATGGTGCCGGCTCCTGAAACGGATTGGTGATATGTACATCTCAGAATTTCATCACTTTACACCAGCGGTGTCCATGACTTGAGACTATTTGACAAAGGACACATTTATTCAGCCGATAAATTCATATTCGCTCCGGCATCATAATTACAAGATTCAAGAAGGGGAATCTGTGACTCTGTAACACCTTAAGTGCATTTGACACTTGCAAAAGTGACATTTTACTACCAAAGAAACGCGCACTGAAGCGTTTCTTACTTCCTTACTTTTAATGGAATGCACTCCATCTAAGCTCCGCCTACAGTTCAGGTCTTCCCCGGTTTGGCTTTTGACGGCTTTACGACGGTAAATGTCAAGAACTTAGATTTGAACTATTATATTATTATATTACCTAAAACTTTAATTGAGAAAACACCAAAATATCCACTGACATAAGCATGAAAAAGACTCGATTTTCCACTGCTCATCGTGAGTTAAAATTTACCCACCGACGAAGAGTAAGAAAACTTAGATTTAGTGGGAAAACCAAGGTGCTGGCAACACTGCTGTTATTCTACTGTGTCCCCATTTCGAACACACTGTTACCGAGCGAGTTGACTGTGCGGTTAGGGGCGCGCAGCTGTGAGCTGGCATTCGGGAGATAGTGGGTTCGAAACCCACTGTCGGCAGCCCTGAAGATGGTTTCCCAGAGAAATGCTGGGGCTGTACCTTAATTCGGGCCACGTTGAAAAAAAAACCACACTGACCCGGCCCCTTTTGGGAGGCAAGAAAATGATTAATTTTTATAGGGAGCTTACGGGGTATCAGCTTCTCCGTTACCAAATACTTTATTAAGATGTTAAGGTAACTGGAAGTGCCTCACGCATTCATGCTACAATATACTAAAACCTTTCACTCCTCACCCCAAAAGGGTTGCGCGGGCCACCAAGAGGGTGACGGCACCCCCTCTCTCTCTGGCCAGAAGGTGCGAAGTGATGTGATTGATGAAAGATTACTTATACATGTTACACCTAACTTTACACGGTGCTATACTTCGACTTCCGTTTTTTCTGACTGATTCAGACGGTTGAGGCGCTGGCCTTCTGACCTACTTAGAAGGTTCGAGCCTGGCTCAGTCCGGTGGTATTTGAAGGTGCTCAAATACGTCATCCTCGTGTCGGTAGATTTACTGGCACGTAAAAGAACTCCTGCGGGACGAAATTCCGCACCTCGGCGTAAAAGAGTAGTTAGTGGGACGTAAAGCCAATAACATTACTTTTTTACAATTTATTTTACGTCGCACCGACACAGAAAGGTCTCATGGCGACGATGGGATATGAAAGGGTTAGGAGTGGTAAGGAACCGGCCGTGGCCTAAATTAAGGTACAGCCCTAGCATTTGTCTGGTGTGAAAATGGGAAACTACGGAAAACCATCTTCAGGGCTGCCGACAGTTGGGCTCGAACCCACTATCTCCCGGATTCAAGCCCACAAATGCGCGCCCCTAACCGCACGGCCAACTCGCCCGATAGACCTACCTCCTAATGTCAAGGGTAATATAACGAGTGGGTTTTATTTTGTCGATAAATTCACGAGCGCGCACAAGATGAAATCATGGGTTGTATTTGCTAAGACTATTTACTGAATGAGTTCTTTATTAAACAACAATAATAAAATGAAAATAACAAGTATTCAATACAACATCATTTAATTGAATTTATTGCATACCCATGTGATAACGTCGCTTCAGAAAATGTCTTTCAGACTGCCGCCATGTTTAATTTATTCTCTGCCTTGTAAATATTACGCATTCCATTACAAGTAGGAAACAGTAAATCACCTTCAATACTTTCCAAACAGTTGCTTATCAGGTACAATAATTTCATTTCGATACTATTTAAGTGATAGGCGACCGTGATTGGTTAAAACTGACACGAACTGTAAACTGGATTGGTCAATATTCAACTCGTTGCGGATGAGGTAAATAGTCTATAAAATTTTACCGAACATTTTCTAGCAATCTGATATTAAAAATGAATTTGGATTTTCAGGAAACTCTTCAGTCTACGAAGTTTATAGATCAACGTTTCGGACAAAACGTTTCCTACTGGGTGAAAAAATGCTTACGCTTGCGTGCTTGTGCTGTTTTGCTTCTGAGCCCCTATTTTGAAACCCTTCGCGCCAGCTGCCCCCCCCCCCGCCCGAACATTTTTTTAACTTTCGGTTTTTGTAATCACCTTGGAGGTACCAGGGTTTCTGGTACTAACCGTTAAGTTCTACGGTGCCTGGAATTTTTCTCATTAATTCATTTCTATTTTTCATTTTTATACCTATCTTTATTCATAACTACATTTTGACTTCCATTTAATAAGGTATATTATTATTATTATTTCTTGGTCCGTTTCTTTGGCTGATTGTTCTGCATAGAGGCATTCGGTTCAGAGGGCCCCAGGTTCTATTTCGCACTGGGTAGGGGATTTTAACCACGTCCGGTTAATTCTTCTTGGATTAGTTTTAACACACATATTAATATATGTAAAGCACATCATACTACAAACTATCACAGAAACACACAATAGTCGATACATTCCGTCACATAGGATTGGCGTTATTGCTTTACGTCCCATTAACTACTTTTTGACGGTTTTCGGAGATGCCGAGGTGCCGGAATTTTTTCACGCACGAGTTCTTTTACGTGCCAATAAATCTACCGACACGAGGCTTACGTATTTTAGCCCTTTCAAATACCACCGGACTGAGCCAGGATAGAACCTGCCAAGTTGGGGCCAGAAAGCCAGCGCCTCAACCGTCTGAGCCACTCAGTATCCGGCCGAAAAACAGTGCTCAATCCATATGTCACTCCAACCTCACTTAACAAGGGAAAAGGTCAGGTGTCTGATTGGGATTAGAAAAGAGAAAAGGGACGTTAATAAATCCAAAATGAAATTGGAATGCTGAGAAAATTATTTAGAGAACGCTCTGTCGACAAAAGGTGAACCTACTTTCTTTCCAGTCCATGGATAACTATCTCATTAGGATAGAAGATATTAATGTCATTGCTTTTGCGGTCATCGGAAATGTCGAGGTGGCGAAATTTTCTTCTGCAGTATTTCTCTTACGTACCGGTAAATCTACTGACACGAGGCTTTCATTATTTGAGCACCTTTAAATACCATTGGACTGATCCAGGTTTGAACCCACACAGTTGAGCTCAGAAGGCCAGCGCTCCACAGTCAGAACTACTCATCCCGGCTCAGAGGATAATATGACCGATTTTTGAAAGACTAAACTGAACACCTAGGTAGTTACTTGGTAATCAGGTGAATAATCCTATCCACTTGCTACCTGTTACATGATTGCGAGCTGGAGTTATTGTTGATCAAAGCATAGCTCATTCTCATTGTCAATAGTACAGGAAAGTGAGATTGCGGTAGCGGCATACACTGGATACACCCACGCTTGCATGCACGTCGCGGTACAGGAAGGGCTCTATTACATACGTCACACTCGCCGGGGTCGACTGAATCACACAAGATTAGATACAAGCCTGACTTACATAACTTAACATCCATAATTATCTATGTTGTCCAAGTTCGACAGTCTTGGGTTTACATGTGTTGAGTCGTGTTCCTTAAAGTCTATATAATTAGGGAGCGGAGCTATAGAGTTCTTCTCAGAAGACATCCAGGTATGCATTTAAACTAGGTGCAAGCGTAAATGGCATATGGAGGCGATGCAAATATTCAAAAATAGACATGATATAGGCTTTTTGGGTTTATGCCGTGTCAAGAAAATAAGGCGAAATTCTTTACTTTTCACAGAGAACTTTGCTCTGCGTCTTCAGAAGAAAATCTCGACTGTTTACGAGGAAGACTTCTCCAAGAACTACTCAACCCGGCTCAGAGGATAATATATATAGATAATTTACTGAAGACACGGCGTAAGCATTAAAAGCCTATATCATGTCTATAAGTACGGGTCGTGAAAGCATCAACGGTTACAATTCAAAAAATATATACCACCACGGCAAGATTATTAACTGCATGATTTTAATAGTGTTCTTCTATGCTGGAATCACACCTGCAGCCTAACCTACCTACCAAGTTGGACAACAGCACTCTGCACATACACTAATATTAACTATTTCTCATATGCCATTAACGCTTTGTACGGAATACGCAATGCACTAAAATTACACATCAAAAATGCGAAATGTTACTTCATTTATAGACCTTTTTTCAACGCAGTTAAAGGGATCACACAAGGCTGTAATATTTCACCACTAGCTGATGTACCCGTGCTTCGCTACGGGATGCTCAGAAAGACTGACTTGGTGGTTTTCCTAACTGAATTCAACATAGGTCATTACAAAAACGTCAGTACGAATGTAGCGATTGAAAGCAATGTTATCATATAAAATACTCGATCAAATGAAAAACCGCACACTTTCTCACCGATCTAACAGTCCAAAGTTCCAGAGCTGGAATAACCAGGTCACAGACTGCCGTGAACACTCCTCTATCATTATTCCGTTAAATATGCACACTACTCATTCCAATCAGTGGCTCAGAGTAGGGATTGTATAGCTCGAATACTATGATGAACCAGTGTGTTTCGTACCATATATATCAGAAACTGTATGAACCAGAGGAATGGCATGCTAAAGAAGAAAGTTATCTTACTCCCCAGCTACTTCCCACTAATATACAGGCAGGCTGTTACAGTCGGTACGACCAGGCGAGTTGGCCGTGTGGTTAGGGGCGCGCAGCTGTGAGCTTGCATCCGGGAGATAGTGGATTCCAACCCCACTGCCGGCAACCGTGAAGATGGTATTCGGGAGATAGTGGGTTCGAGCCCCACTGTAGGCAGCCCTGACGATGGTTTTCCGTGGTTTCCCATTTTCACACCAGGCAAATGCCGGGACTGTATCTTAATTAAAGCCACGGCCGCTTCCTTCCACTTCCTAGATCTTTCCTATCCCATCGTCGCCATAAGACATCTGTGTTAAGCAAAAAAAAATGGTATTCGTGGTTTCCTATTTTCACACCAGTCACACCAGGCTGTACCTTAAAGCCAAGGCCACTTCCTTCACACCACTATTCATTTCCTATCCCATCGTCACCATAAGTCCTACCTGTGTCGGTGCGATGTCAAGCAAATTTTAAAAAAACCTCGGTACGCTGCAGTAATCCTATCGGGGATGAGAGGAAACAGAAGACAAAAAGCACATCACAACAAACAATGGTCAATGTAATGTTATTGTTGATAAAGTTTATGAGCTTTCTATATTGCAGGCCTTCACATTAGTTTTCTTTCGACTCTGTGATATTAGGGGGTCTTACAAAATTATTTATATCGTAGACTGTAGTTCCTTATTCTCAGACTTTACATACCGATTTTCACTAAATTCTGTTTACCCATTTTCTCGTGACTCGGCCCTGATATGGACTTAGTAACAAAAATCCAAATTCATGAACATCTCCAATTATATGCGGTACGGTAACAATGTATAAGACATAAGTGATCGGAAATTTAATAACTTCTTACATAACTACTGTACTACTAAATTACGACATAATAAAAATTATGTTAGTTATGTAGTATTTATCGATACCTTCCTACCAGGTATCCCTTGAGAACCTTATTTGAGAAATAAATAAATAACTTATTTGAGAATTACATTTCAGGCCTTCCCCTAAACTACCATTTCACCCAGCGTGAATAAAATAATTTATAGCCTAGATTGTAGTGGTTCATCGCCCGACTTTACATACAGATTTTCACTAAATTCTCTTCAGCCGTTTTCTCGTGATGCGTGTGCATACACACAGACGGGCAGACAGACAGAAATTACGGAAAAGTAAAAATGCATTTCATTGTTATTGTGGACATGACAGATACAGAAATACCATTATTTTCAATTTCTGAGCAATGTACAGACAAAACTCTTATTTTATATATAGATTACATTTCAGGCCTTCCCCTAAACTACCATTTCAATCAGAGTGAATAAAATTATTGATGGCCTAGATTATAGCGACTTATTCCCCGACTTTGCATACCAATTTTCGTGAAGATACGACCACTAATATAATAAATATTTGACAATTAAATTTTAGGCCTTCCCCTAAACTACCAGTTTCCTCAGCGTGAATACAATTATTCATGGCCTAGATTATATCGACTAACAATGTATAAGACATAAGTGATCGGAAATTTAATAACTTCTTACATAACTACTGTACTACTAAATTACGACATAACAAAAATTATGTTAGTTATGTAGTATTTATCGATACCTTCCTACCAGGTATTCCTTGATAACCTTATTTGAGAAATAAATAAATAACTTATTTGAGAATTACATTTCAGGCCTTCCCCTAAACTACCCGACCTTGCATACCGATTTTCATTAAGACACGGCCACTAATAACATATATATTTGAAAATTAAATTTCAGGCCTTCCCCTAAACTACCATTTCACTCGGCGTGAATAAAATAATTTATAGCCTAGGTTGTAGCGGTTCATCACCCGACTTTATATTCCGATTTTCATTAAATTCTCTTCAGCCGTTTTCTCGTGATGCGTGTACATACATACATACAGACAGACAGACAGACAGACAGAGAGACAGACAGACAGACAGACAGACAGACAGACAGACAGACAGACAGACAGACAGACAGACAGACAGACAGACAGACAGACAGACAGACAGACAGACAGACAGACAGACATTACGGAAAAGAAAAAAATGCATTTCCTTGTTACTGTGGACATGACCGATACAGAAATACCATTCTTTTCAAATTCTGAGCAATGTACAGACAAAACTCTTATTTTATATATATAGATTGTTGTTCACAGTAGGCCTATACATTGATGATTTACTGAAGCCGGGTTGAGTGGAACACAGACCTACGGTAAAAGCGCTGGCCTTTTTGAGCTCAAGTTCGCGGGTTCGTCCCCGGGTCAATCTGGCGGTGTTTGAAGGTACTCACCAGAGCCGTGCAACGAGCTGAGTCTGAGCTCATTCCGTTAGATTATTCCTCTACAACTTGATCAAAGAACAAGCCTGTGGCTAGAACGAATAGAGAGAGAGAGAGAGAGACTTGCAAGTCTCATAACCGAGACCGGACAGACTCGAGCCGGACTTACGGGTGTTCAGGCAAAATAGGTGATAATCTGAACAATGAGCTGTGTGCGTCAACCTAAATTCGAAACTCGATAACGGGCTCGGTATACCGGATACCGGACATGTCATACCAGGGACATTGCCTACCACTTGACCGGCTGAATACTTGTAAAGTGCCAGCTAATGACGTCAAGATATTTAGGATAGGACAATCAGTACCACTTCAAAGAATGGGAAATATTCTGGATTTATTTATTTATTTATTTATTTATTTATTTATTTATTTATTTATTTATTTATTTATTTATCCGTTTACCGTCCTGGGATGGTTTTTTACCCTCGGACTTAGCGAAGGATCCCACCTCTATCGCCTCAAGGTCGGTGTCCTGGAGCGTGACACTTTGGGTCGGGGGATACAACTGGAAAGGAGGACCAGTACCTCGCCCAGACGGCCTCACCTGCTATGCAACAGGGGCGTTGTGGAGGGGGTGGGAGATTGGAAAGGATAGATAAGGAAGAGCGAAGGAATCGGCCGTGGCCTTGAGTTAGGTACCATCCCAGCATTTGCCTGGAGAAGCGGTAAACCACGGAAAACCACTTCGAGGATGGCTGAGGGGGAAATCGAACCCCCTCAACTCAGTTGACCTCCCGATGATGAGTGGACCCCGTTCCATCCCTTGTACCACTTTTCAAATTTCATGACAGAGCCGGTAATCGAACCCGGGCCTCCATGGGTAGCAGCTAATCACGCTAACCACTACGTCACAGAGGCGGACCTGCGTATATAATTGCCTATTTAAATGTGCGCTTACAGAATATTATTTAGTAATTTATACGAGAAAATGTCCTATACACTATAGGAGTACAGTGAGTGCAATTAGTCTACGATTTACCATTGACGAGGTCCCGGAGACAGACAGAAATACTGCTATGTTGAGTTGAGAGGTAACAAAACTCTTTGGTGTTTTCTTTCTTTCTTTCTTTCTTTCTTTCTTTCTTTCTTTCTTTCTTTCTTAATCCGTTTACCGTCCAGGGTTGGTTTTGCCCTCGGACTTAGCGAGGGATCCCATCTCTACCGTCTCAAGGGCAGCTGATGATACAGTTATATTTTGCATGGCAATAGTGTGGGTGATTTAGAAGCTTCATATCAATTAAGTTTTTGAAGTTAACTTGTTGAGAAATGCTTATGAAACAAATGGCCAATGGACCTAAAGAAAGTTCCAAAAACAAACTGTATTCGCAACAGAGAAGAGAAGGAGGTAGTGAAGGTCAGAATCCATAAATTGCGATACTCATCCACTTTGTCATAACATAACATAACAAACAATGATCCTTCAATTCATTTTAACCGAAAATATTTATATTTGGACGTTTCGGTTAAACGGTATTTCGATTAAAAGTGTTCCGGATAACAGAGGTTCTACTGTAAAATTAAAATGACAATATTCTAATTTTCATCTAATATCAAATAAATAAGGAGAAATATGTTACTAAAATCCACCAATGTATATTCAAAATACTCTCCGCTTTCTTCTAGGAGACTGCGATTCTCTGGTAAAGAAAAACTTTTTTTTTTTTTTTTCAGTTTGCTTTACGTCGCACCAACACATATAGATCTTAAGGCGACGATGGGAGAGGAAAGGGCTAGGCCTTGGCCTTAATTAAGGTACAGCCCCAGCATTTGCCTGGTGTGAAAATGGGACACCACATAAAACCATCTTCAGGGCTGCCGACAGTGAGGTTCGAACCCACTATCTCCCGAATACTGAATACTGGCCACACTTAAGCGACCGCGGCTATCGAACTCGGGAAACACTTTTCTGAACTGCACGAATGTATGCAAAACATATGCAGAACAATTATAGATTATTAGTCTGTTTCATCTTCTATTGCTTTTTCCACACCCTGGTGGGGTTGCGGGTGCGATTGTACATGTGACTTGGCCCTGTTTTACGGCTGGATGTTCTTTCTAATGCCAAACCTATGTAGAGGGATGTAAAAAACTATTGTTTTTTTCTAAGTTTGTTGGTCGTGTGGTGTGTTGTACTACGTGTGCATGAAGGGGTCTGGTATGAAATAAACACAATCACCTAGTCCCAGTCCGGCTCCATGGCTAAAAGGTTAGCGTGCTGGCCTTTGGCCACAGCAGTCCCGGGTTCGATTCCGGGCAGGGTCCGGAATTTTAACGATAATTGGTTAATTTCGCTGGCACGGGGGCTGGGTGTATATGTCGTCTTCATCATCATTTCATCCTCATCACGACGCGCAGGTCGCCGACGGGCGTCAAATCAGAAGACCTGCATCTGGCGAGCCGAACTTGTCCTCGGACACTCCCGGCACTAAAAGCCATACGCCATTTCATTTGCCTAATCCCAGAACCAGAGAAATTAACCAGACGCGGCCAAAAAATTCGATCTGGTTAGGACTCGAGCCCGGTACCCTCTGAACCGAAGGACACTACGCTTGCCATTCAGCCAAGGAGCTGGAATTATATCAAAACTATAAGATATCACAGTTAAATGTTACTTTGTTTATACATATTTCACATCTATTTCAGGCGATGAACAATAAATTTATCGCAAAGAAGGTCAATAGGTCTTATAGTAATCTCGTGCCGGACATACACATGCGCTCTCAAGGCAACAGGCAATATCTTAAGCACACAAAAACAAGATCATGTGAGAACTTCTTTCTTTAATTAATTAATATTTTGCCGGGCTGAGTGGCTTAGCTGTTTGAGGCGTTGGCCTTCTGACCCCAACTTGGCAGGTTCGATCTTGGTTCAGTCCGGTGGTATTTGAAGGAGCTCAAATACGTCAGCCTCGTATTGGTAAATTTACTGGCACGTAAAAGAACTCCTGCTGAACAAAATTTCCGCACCTCAGCGTCTCCGAAAACCGTGAAAGTACTTAGTGGGTCGTAAAGTCAATAACATTATTATTGTCAAAAAATGCTTTCACAGCCGCAGATCTTAAAATCACAGCAATAGAACCAGCTTTTGGGTGGTTAGGCCGTGTGCATTATGCAGAGTTTCGTCCAGACGTGCCATTTGGACTCATCAGCTGGAATGGCACGCCCCTCCAGGACTCTGCTTAGCAGGCAGACCAAACTGTGTGGCCCCGCCGAGTTAGCAAATCAAGTTTGCTAACCTGCTAAAGGAGAAATCATTTCTCCGTTCAAAAAATGCTCCCCCATTGGAGATACAATGTCAAAAAATGCTTTCACAGCCGCAGATCTTAAAATCACAGCAATAGAACCAGCTTTTGGGTGGTTAGGCCGTGTGCATTATGCAGAGTTTCGTCCAGACGTGCCATTTGGACTCATCAGCTGGAATGGCACGCCCCTCCAGGACTCTGCTTAGCAGGCAGACCAAACTGTGTGGCCCCGCCGAGTTAGCAAATCAAGTTTGCTAACCTGCTAAAGGAGAAATCATTTCTCCGTTCAAAAAATGCTCCCCCATTGGAGATACAATGTCAAAAAATGCTTTCACAGCCGCAGATCTTAAAATCACAGCAATAGAACCAGCTTTTGGGTGGTTAGGCCGTGTGCATTATGCAGAGTTTCGTCCAGACGTGCCATTTGGACTCATCAGCTGGAATGGCACGCCCCTCCAGGACTCTGCTTAGCAGGCAGACCAAACTGTGTGGCCCCGCCGAGTTAGCAAATCAAGTTTGCTAACCTGCTAAAGGAGAAATCATTTCTCCGTTCAAAAAATGCTCCCCCATTGGAGATACAATGTCAAAAAATGCTTTCACAGCCGCAGATCTTAAAATCACAGCAATAGAACCAGCTTTTGGGTGGTTAGGCCGTGTGCATTATGCAGAGTTTCGTCCAGACGTGCCATTTGGACTCATCAGCTGGAATGGCACGCCCCTCCAGGACTCTGCTTAGCAGGCAGACCAAACTGTGTGGCCCCGCCGAGTTAGCAAATCAAGTTTGCTAACCTGCTAAAGGAGAAATCATTTCTCCGTTCAAAAAATGCTCCCCCATTGGAGATACAATGTCAAAAAATGCTTTCACAGCCGCAGATCTTAAAATCACAGCAATAGAACCAGCTTTTGGGTGGTTAGGCCGTGTGCATTATGCAGAGTTTCTATTGCTGTGATTTTAAGATCTGCGGCTGTGAAAGCATTTTTTGACATTGTATCTCCAATGGGGGAGCATTTTTTGAACGGAGAAATGATTTCTCCTTTAGCAGGTTAGCAAACTTGATTTGCTAACTCGGCGGGGCCACACAGTTTGGTCTGCCTGCTAAGCAGAGTCCTGGAGGGGCGTGCCATTCCAGCTGATGAGTCCAAATGGCACGTCTGGACGAAACTCTGCATAATGCACACGGCCTAACCACCCAAAAGCTGGTTCTATTGCTGTGATTTTAAGATCTGCGGCTGTGAAAGCATTTTTTGACATTGTATCTCCAATGGGGGAGCATTTTTTGAACGGAGAAATGATTTCTCCTTTAGCAGGTTAGCAAACTTGATTTGCTAACTCGGCGGGGCCACACAGTTTGGTCTGCCTGCTAAGCAGAGTCCTGGAGGGGCGTGCCATTCCAGCTGATGAGTCCAAATGGCACGTCTGGACGAAACTCTGCATAATGCACACGGCCTAACCACCCAAAAGCTGGTTCTATTGCTGTGATTTTAAGATCTGCGGCTGTGAAAGCATTTTTTGACATTGTATCTCCAATGGGGGAGCATTTTTTGAACGGAGAAATGATTTCTCCTTTAGCAGGTTAGCAAACTTGATTTGCTAACTCGGCGGGGCCACACAGTTTGGTCTGCCTGCTAAGCAGAGTCCTGGAGGGGCGTGCCATTCCAGCTGATGAGTCCAAATGGCACGTCTGGACGAAACTCTGCATAATGCACACGGCCTAACCACCCAAAAGCTGGTTCTATTGCTGTGATTTTAACATTATTATTATTTATTAATTAATACTTTCAGCATTTTTTGTATAAAGGAAATGTGAGATCTACGATACTGATGCTGACACAGAAGATAAGAACATAAGCTGAGTAAGTGTTAGTTTTAGGGTCAAAACAGCGTGATTATCAGCCCTTAGTACAAGTAAGGAGAAGCTACTATTTTACCTTTACACCCTTTCATCCAAACGGCCAGGAGAGCAAAAATGATTAGTCCTATCCCACTCCCACAATCAAATAACCTTACTTTAGTCCAGTGTTAATGATTCCTAATTGCATATTTTGGCTCAGAAAGCCACTCCGCACCGATATTTAATTCGAAGAGAACGATGAACACACTGTAGACTGAACAACAAGCAAACTATTTAACATATTTTAAAAAATGTATGTCTTAAAATGTGCAAAACGGAGAAAAATAGCGAGATTTTCAACCTTTACCCCTACATCCCATAAATATGAGCACACACACAAATATATATGTTAGTTGTTGATATGGACAATAACCATGGAATGGTAGCAAAGGAATATTGAAGTGGAAGGGGCGTGCTAGCGGAATACCATCGTCACTGCCCAGTCAATATGCGCGGGATTATTCAAGGATTTTTTTTCAAATTTCGGAGACCTCATAAAACTGGAGGTTTCATGGCCTTGATCAAGAAGACAACAACAGTCACGTAAAAATGTAAGTTTTGAATGCAACAAGAATAAAGAAACATTTCCGAAAGTAATAATAAAAATAATCGGATGGTTTTATTTTGCAATAACAACTTTTATGGTTTTCGGAAACAGTGAAGAGCCCAGAGTTTTGTCATTAAAGGGTTCTTTAATATTCCGGTAAATCTACCGACAAAAGATGTCGAGCACCTCCAAATACCGGCGGAATAAGCTGGAATCGAACCCGCAAGTCTGAGCTCAGAAAGCCACTCAGCACCGATATTTAATTCGAAGAGAACGATGATCACACTGTAGACTGAACAACAAGCAAACTATTTAACAGTAGAACAGTATTTTATACATCTGTTAGATACATCATAGGTTGCATAACATACCTTGCGTTTACCAATTAAAATATTCTACATTGGGCAAACCAGTAGAAATTTCAAATCATGGTACACAGAATGCACAATCACGTACGTCAAGAGAAATGTGCTGTATATTAATGTTTGTGGAAGCTAGTTTGGATTAGGCCTGAGACATCCACACGCAGAGCTACACAACCATTGGCCAAGAATTTTACTGGAAAGCACCTGCGATTCTTTTAAGTCTGAGGGCTGGAGATCGATATGACGTCAAGGTTTATGATAATTCCTCACCATATATTGTCTGCAGCAGGAAGGAGCACCTGCGTAAAACCATTCATCTTGGAGAGAAATTCACAGCTCGGAAAGAAAGAGTCTTGTTATTCTTACGAGATCCACAATGCGTGTGAAATATTGTTCCTCCACGTTGTCTCAATCATTTTCAGTACCTTGGGTTGTTAGAATAGAATAACTAGCTTCCTCTGAGGGTCAGTGACAGTGTGTCGGCCTCTGGATCCCCAGACCACGGGTTCAAATCAGGCGAAGGCAGTGGAACTGTTGAAGAGCGTAGAAAGAGTCCACTCAGCATTCCGTGTCGTACAATGTCGACATGTAAAAGATCTTACCGACAAAATTAACATGCATATATTGCCCGAGAGACATCCGTTCTTCTGCCATACAAAAGGAAACTGACACGCGGCCAGCGTAAATGGCGCCAAATGAAAATGCACACGGTAGTTGAAGGCACACGATTATTATTATTATTATTATTATTATTATTATTATTATTATTATTATTGTACAACTAAATCCAACGTGAAATTGACGTTTGCCAGTGTATATTCTACGTCGCAATCCTTTTTCAATTGTCCTTTCCCTTTGCTTGGGTCTGTCCGAAAAATCCGTCCAGCTTCTGTCGTTAGCTTTCGTAACAAGTGCTTTTTCCGGGGTGAGATGTTAGCCTACGCCCAACCCCCAACCTGGAGGACCAGGATATCCCATTTGGTCAAAATTATCATTTTTTTCAATTATCGGTTCTTTCCAGTGTCTGTAAGCTCTATATAACTCAAGCAAAAGAAAAAAGTAGAACTACTCCAGCGTTACTGCAGGGAGTTATCATAGCAATACCTTAACCCTACCAATGGCATATTATTTGGAACAGAGAGAAAATAACGTTTTGTCTGATTATGAGAAGTAACTAAAATCTGCATTCTATATCTACTGGCATTATTATTTATTGTTGTACTTATACTGAGGTCAATGGTATTTTAGAATGTTTAAATGCGCTATCCCTGTATCACTGAATTCCGTCACCATTAAAGAACTCCTGCCACATCAGTACCCCACTAAATTTTCAAATCCACAACAATTTACGGGTTATTATTATTATTATTATTATTATTATTATTATTATTATTATTATTATTATTATTATTATTATTATTATTATTATATTCACATATATATTTTTTTGCTATTGGCTTTACGTCGCACCGACACAGTAGGTCCTACAGCGACGATGGGAGAGGAAAGGGCTAGGACTGGGAAGGAAACGGCCGTGGCCTTAATTAAGGTACAGCCCCAGCATTTGCCTGGTGAGAAAATGGGAAACCACGGAAAACCATCTTCAGGGCTGCCGGCAGTGGGATTCGAACCCACTACCTCCCGAATACTGAATACTGGCCGCACTTAAGCGACTACAGCTATCGAACTCGGTATATTCACATAGGCTATATAAAATACCATAAACACACACTAACACGTCGTACAGTTTATCTGTAGACTTCTGTACATAGTACAGACTTGTTATAGCCATAAAATCAAACGTTGAACGTATTCTGGATTCTTAATCGCAAAATAATCATTGCTTTACCCTAGTGTGGCAGTGGGTTCATCAATTGGTATGCCTTACCGTTCCAAGATGCTGTCTAGTACACCGTTGCTATATATGCCCTCCATGGCTTTCACAATAATAAAAAAATGTTCCCAGTAGGGAATCGTAGCTGAACTTCACCGAATTAGAACAGAAAATTAGAAAATTGAAAGTATTCAGGTTTCTCGATCGTAAAATCGTTTCTCCCTAATATGGTAGCGGACACATCAGTTGGAAAGCCACACCTCCTCAAGACGTTGGCTGTCTAATACATCAATGAGACACCAATGCAAGCTTCCTTGGCGCTTGGAAATACATTTTATGTAAAAAGAGAAAAGAGGAAACAGGTAACCTGTGATTTTATGAACTGTTCACTAATGGCTGTAACTGCAGTTAAATGCTCCTATGATTCGTATAGCTATACTATGATTTGAAATAAGGCATTATCCCATTATTTACTAGAGACAGGAATAATTGAAATTTTGTAATCACGGTTATAAGTGTGATTACTACCTTTCAGTATATGTTACTTTTAACTGTGATCAGATCATATTTACTTACAACACAGCGGCTGCCATTGGATGCGATGACTGCACTGACAATCTGTCTGGGAGCCTAGTTTACCCTCATCACCGAATTAATTTGGAAGCAAGTACTATAGAATTTTATTTAGAGTAGAAAGGGGATCTCCTTTTTGTAAGAAACGAATTTCCAATAACTTTCTGAGAGATACGTTTAAATTTAGAAAAGGCCGAAATAGTTTAAGGTAGGTCATAAGTGATCCAAGGGCCTCGAGGTTTAAATATTGTCTTTGGTTCCATGGTGCTTATCACCTGTGGGTAGCAGTTATGACAGTTATAAGTACTGTTCCCCTATTGCTGCACGGTAGCAATCACAGCTAAGTCAGAAGGTCGACCGCAATTGGTGAGCCGGTAGCAGTCACAGCCTCTCAATTCAGAACTGCGTGGCACTGTATCACGAGTGCTAGTAACCGCGTCACAGAATAGCAGGTCTTAATGTTCCCACTAGATCTGTCGCTAGGAGAATGCCTACAAAAACTCCGAAACAGTTCATTTTATGCGCCTAAATCGGTATTCGAAACACTTTTATCACAAAAATATATTTTATTCGATTTACTGCATGTTCTACAGTCATTCGTTGAACAGGACGGAAAAGGTTGTAAATCACAGATATTTCGCTCCAACAACCATATATTTTGATTGCTACTGTTCGGTATCTGTGACCAAATTACGGTTCGTGATTGTGGTGCACATCTCTATTATTTAACAGTACATTCGCTATCACAACCGGAAAGTGTACAAAGTTGGTTGAACTGTTTACATATCCGAGTACGTACGTGGTCTAACACAGCAATACTAATTTTCTCCCATTTCACTGTTAGATAGCAAGATCTTGTTAGAATCGCATTTACTTCCCTACTCAGTGGCCCTACAGAGCATGAAGGACCTTGGCCTCCTTAATGACTTCTGGCCATTCTGCTCTGACCCGTGCCTTTCTCCGCCAACCTCGGAGTCCCAGCTGATGTACAGCTTTCTCCACGTCATGCAGCCATTTCTTCCTTGGTCTACCCCTGTTTCTCCATACTACACATTTGTCAGTGCGTATTCTACATCACAATCCTTTTTCAATTGTCCTTTCGCTTTGCTTGGGTCTGTCCGAAAAATCCGTCCAGCTTCTGTCATTAGCTTTCGCAACGAGTGCTTTTTCCGGGGTGAGATGTTAGCCTACGCCCAACTTCCAACCTGAAGGACCAGGATATCGCATCTAGTAAGCATCATCATCTTCAACCTATCCAACATGGGAGACCCTACGAACAGCTAAGATACCGCCAGCACGACAAGATAAGGATATCATTGGTGGGGTTTAATAAAATCACTCAATTTAAATACCTCGGTTCCTACAACAGCTCGAATAGCGGAACGCTTCTTGATGCTCGAGAAAAAGTAAACTCAGCGTGGTTGAAATTGCACTCTATGATTCACAATACTACTACATCATACAACGGATGGGAGTTGTGCCAATTTGGGACAAGATGCGAGAATTTCACTTCAGATATTACGGACATGTGATCAGTGATCAGAGTGATCAATTATTAAGACAGCTGCCTTGTACAACCTAGGAGGAAATTGAACGCACGACCGACTCAACAAACGGTGGCTTGATTGTCTCAAGAACGACATGAAGATCGTGGGTGCCAGATCTGACGACGCCCTTAACAGAACCAAATTGGGGCCGATGACCTTAGATGTTAGGCCCCTTTAAACAACAAGCATCATCATCATCATCATCATCAACAGAACCAAATGGAGAATGGCATACAAAGTAGAGAACCCGACACCATTGTAGGAGAAACACTAGGAGGAAGAAGACTGTTCACTCTAGGGGAAAGAATGATACATCGCTGCATATTATAAAGGTCTCGTTATTTTATTATTTATGTTACATGATACTACTTTAAAATCCTTCACAGGAGAAAAGACTTGCGGATAAAATATCGCACCGGGCGAGTTGGCCGTGCGCGAAGAGGTGCGCGGCGGTGAGCTTGCATCCGGGAGATCGTGGGTTCGAATCCCACTGTCGGCAGCCCTGAAGATGGTTTTCCGTGGTTTCCCATTTTCACACCAGGCAAATGCTGGGGTGTACCTTAATTAAGGCCATGGCCGCTTCCTTCCATCTCCTAGGCCTTTCCTATCCCATCGTCGCCATAACACCTATCCGTGTCGGTGCGACGTAAAACCCCTAGCAAAAAAAAATTAAACAAATAAAAATATCGCAGCAAAATTTGGGCCGTACACTTAATGGGGACGATATATCACTATAATAATTCTCCTATTACTCTAAAAAGGGTTACTATTTGAATATCGCAGAGGGAAACGAATGATAATCAACTACCGTATAAATAGATTGAGAAACATAGTTAGATACTTTTAAATTAATAGACCATTATAAAAATCCTCAGCCTATTTCCAGTCATTGGACCGGGTCAGGGATGGAATGAATGAAGCCCCATCTAGCGGCGAGGATAGGAATTATGCCGGCTGCCGAAGCCTGTCGATGAAATGAAATGATATTGGAGAGTGTTGCTGGAATGAAAGATGATAGGAAAAACCGGAGAAAATCCTGTCCCGCCTCCGCTTTGTCCAGCACAAATCTCACATGGAGCGACCGGAATGTGAACCACGGAACTCAGCGCTGAGAGGTCGGCGCACTGCCGTCTGAGCCACGGAAGCACAACATACCAGTGTATGCCGTTCTAATATTATCAGTACACTCCAGGCACTACCGTATGAAATAATAAGCGAATGGCATCAGCTATTGTGTGCAGAAATTTTGATGCGATGCCATTTATGTTCCCTAAGTTTCAATATTTTTTTTTCTTTTCAATTGGCGTTACGACGCACCGACACAGATAGGTCTTACGGCAACGATGGGATAGGAAAGGCCTAGAAGTGGGAAGGTAGCGGCCATGGCCTTAATTTAAGATACAGCCCCAGCATTTGCCTGGTGTGAAAATGGGAAACCGTGGAAATCATCTTCAGGGCTGCCGACAGTGGGGTTCGAACCCACTATCTCCCGGATGCAAGCTCACAGCTGCGCGCCCCTAACCGCATGGCCAACTCGCCCGGTCGTTTCAATGTCGACCTTCCGCTTTACTCTATGATATGCAAGAAACGCATCTCTGTTGGGTGACTTTTGGCAAAGTTTTACTTAATTTTACCGGATAAACATTAAGTGTGTCAATAGAGATACTTTGCATGGGGACATCATACGACTTGGAGTGCCGTAAGGACTTTCTTTCGTCCCTTAGACATCAGACTACCTCCGCCGGGCTTGAACCATCGACCTTGGGATCCGGAGGTCAACACTCCGCCATCAAAATGGTTCAGCCCAAAAATTACGACAGATGCATAAAAATGTGGAAAGGGGGAAAAATGTAAGCCACCGTAGGTCAGTATGGTGCTTGTTTCACGAGCTAAATACAACTAAGGAGTTCCTGATTCAACTCACACTAAATTCTAAGATTTTGACCTGACGAGTCAAGTTTATTCTAATTTTTGGTAACCATCTAATTGTAAATTTCTCCCACAAATAGTGTTTCAAGAAGACCATGCACGTCCCTTAATTTCTTGTTTTCCTTCTGTCCACAGAGTACGACCGGTGGCGACTACCCTGGCATCCTCGATGGCATAGACAGGGAAAGAACCGAGAATGAGTGTAGCAGTGCGAGGCGCGTTGTTGGTGGTGCTCTGGATATGTATGTGGGTGGGAACGGCCGGTCAGAACGTGGCACAGTGTCCGCCCGACTCTGACATCACCCCGTGCGCATGCAGTTGCAAGAAAAATGGATTGGACGTCATGTGCGAGTTTACGGACCCCCACCATATCAACAAGGCAATGGCGGCGCTCAAAGAGCGACCCAACGAGGTGATTTTCTATCTCAAACTGAGGCACAACAGTCTCCATAAGCTGCCAAGATTTGTGTTTCTGGGGCTAGACATTCGTCATCTGACCATCCACAACAGTAGTCTCTCTGTCATAGAAGAGTCTTCTCTGAGCTCCATAGGTAAGTGCTTTCAAAACTTCTTCATAAACAAGAGAGTAGGTTGGTTTTAACATTTTCTACGCAAGATATCACTTACTGTGGATCAAATAGGCTATACCTAGATTTATGAAGAGAAGATGAGAGAAAATTATTATTCTTTGCTATGCTCAATAGGTAAAGAGAACTCTCTTCATAAACAATGGCATCAATATCTATTGTGCAAGCCTCTGATTGTGTTCTAAATGTAACTATTTTTATAAACAGAATTAAAAATATTATTCTCTGCTAAGCTCTACAGACACGCGTTTTCAAAAACCTCTCTATAACGAATACGGCAAACTTGTTTTAACATTGTCCCTAAAAGATTTAAAATCTCTTATTCGAACCAATTTTACCAATATTTATAAAGATAGTAATAATAATCATAATAATAATAACAACGTTATTGGCTTTACGTTCCACTAACTACTTTTACGGTTTCTGGAGACGCCGAGGTGCCAGAATTTCGTCCCGTATGAGTTATTTTACGTGCAAATCAATCTACCGACACGAGGCTGACGTATTTGGGCACCTTCAAATACCACCGGACTGAGACAGGTTCGAACCTGCCAATTTGGAGTCAGAAGGCCAGCGCCTCACCCGTCTGAGCTACTCAGCCCGGCGATTTATAAAGAAAATAGAAAATAAATTATGTGCTAAGCTCTAAGTTTACAGATAAGTGTTTTGAAAAACTTGCCCATATACAATGGCGTCAACATGTTTTGACTTCTTTCGTACAAGACTTCAAGCCTCTAATTAAGGTCGAAATTTACCTAGGATTTATAAACAGAATTCAAAATTACTTTTCTTTGCTAAGCTCTATAGGGGTTTTCAAAATATTATCTATAAATAATAGTGTAAACTTGCTTTAATACTTTCACTGCACGACTTCAAATACCTGACAATGAACCAAATTACAGTATATTTATAAACAGAATCCACACTATTTTTCGCTAAAAGTAAGAGTTTTCAAAATATTTTCTATTAAAAAGACTGTCAAATTGTTTTAACACTTCCCTGCAAGAATTCAAGGCTCATATTGTGGATCAAATTTACCTACGTTCGTGAAAAAGTACCGACTTATCATTCTTATTCGACGTACGTATTTAATGGCTGAAGCGCCGTGGCTGTCATGCAGCATCTTTATAGACCAATTTCCAACAAACTTTTCAACCAAAACTCGTAATGTGGTCTTACGAAGGGAGCTTTATGTGGAGTGGGTCATAATACCAATGTGGCACTTGCCACGTGGTCGTGTAACTTTGATACTACCCTCAACGAACAACTTTCGTAAGCTATTTCTCGAGCATAACGAGTCCAAAATAGCGCAAGAAAGGATTGGAGACCTTGGTTATCAGGCGAGCTCTTACTCTGATTCAAAACTGACAAATTTGTACGGCGAGATGTGAAAGGAATTCAGCACCACATTTTAAAGTTCATGTTCGTGCATGGTCATGTTTCACGAGAGTACATATTTTTACACAGCACACTAATAAACAGAAAATACTAGTGATTCAAAAATTCTCCTTGTTTGTACCGATAACGAGGTTATTATGTTTCCTCGATTTCTTCACGCGTACTATTGTTATCTCAATAATTTCATTTTTCCTTTGACCTTCTTCCCCGGAACTATCAACAGCAATATACCCAAGCATACATCCTGCGATGAACGTTACATGCAATCTAGCTATTCTTGCAATTTAAGACTAGACAGTGGCTTCTCCCCAAGGAGACCGTAGTCGAGTCCTGGCCAATGTAGGGCCTATGTGGAATTTTCGAAATGAAAAGTCATGCCCCAGTGGTTCAGGCCCCGTGAAAAACTGAAGGTCCCGTAGCTATGATCATGGCTGTAAAACAACCACCTTTCTCCTAAAAGACTTGTGATCTATGATCATCACCTTAAGGCTTCGATCACATTGGCGGCACGCTTGTGCAAGTAATTTGGTGGTGCGCGCGTGCACAAGCTGGCTTGAACAGCAATGTGCTCACACTAAATGCAAGCAGGTGCAAGTTAATTATTATAAACAGGTCAGTCAAAATGGAGATGTCAGACGAAGAGTATATTGTTTTGGAAAATGGTGTTTTAAAATTTTTAATTTTGGATGAGCAGGAAATCAGGGAAGAGTGGGTGAACGAGTATTTTTTGGACAGAGAGGAAGATGGAGAGTATGCACGAATATTCGACGATTTGCTTAGACAGCCTGATAAGTTTTTTGAATACTTCAGAATGATACCAGACACTTTCTACTGTATTCTGGACAAAATCACACCTAGAATAAGGAGGCAATCTAATTCCGAAAGTGTGAATCACCTGAAGTGAAGCTGATGGTTACGTTAAGGTAAGACTTGAAGATTTATTAACTATTGACTTTAAAATATGCTTTTGATGAATTTACAAATGATATTCAATCTGCCAATATTAAAAATGTTGTAGGCCTTTCTCTCCCAAAAAAGTTAATAATAACGTATTCATTATAAGGATTAAAAAGTGCCGATTGAATATTTTTTTGAGTGAATAGTTTATGAAAATAGGCTGGATACTGCACGCTTGCAACTACAAAACAAATATTTTTGTTTCGAAGTGGAGTCGGATCAAGCTTGCGCAAGCGTGCACTTGCTTGTGGCGAGCAGTGTGAGCGGCGATGAACAAGTCACCACTTGTTTCTGTCGCGCTCCTGCAAATTTTGTTTATATGTGCACGCTTGCGCACGCGCGCGCCACCAAATTACTTGAACAAGCGTGCCTCCAATGTGATCGAAGCCTTAGACGTAATTCCATATGCAAGCTTGCTTTCTTCTTTACGGATCAACTCTGACAGCTCCCCTTCAGACGTCGCTATCTTTGTGATGTAATCAATATATCACAAATTATTGATCATGCATCACCCAAAGGAAAATCCTCCATAATATTCACCACAAAGCAGTTCCCACTGACTGTTTACCGTACAGGATGAACACATGAAAATCATGCATTGTAAATGAATCTATTAGAGCCAAGAAGGACTAAAAGGGAAACGCTAAGAAACAACTGTGAAACTCCCACGGATTGTAACATGAGAGTACAGGTGAATGCGTAGCAAATTATAAGTTTTCAACTTTATTCACCTGAAGTTACGACCCGTCCTGTTACTGCTCCTGGAAGTTGCATAACGAATGGAGGGAATAATACCAGGTTATATGCAACGTTCTCCGCACGGTGATAAGTACACAGCCATTGCGAGGGAGGAATCTCTTTCATACAGATACTTCTAAACTCTTTAATTCCTTTGGGAAAGCATCACCAAAGTAAGCAAGGAATTCGGTTTTAAAATTAATGTTCAAAAAAATCATGGTAATCGGCAAGCAGAAAAACCCCCAACGCTGTTATCACCTAGGACGGAAATATCATTGAAACGGTATCACATTTCAAGTGCCTAGGATACTAGCTAACATAACAATGGGATCTGGTTGTAGAAATCAAAACCAGAATCAACGCTGCAAGAAGAGCGTTTAATGTTATCGGTGCTGCTTTACGGTGTCGAAGAATGGCCATTAAAGGCTTCGCCAATGAACCAACTGCAGGCCTTCTAAATGTGGATGTATCGAGAATATTCAGGATCCCATGGGTCGACCACATCACGAACGACAAGGTTCTCCATCGTGTCGGGAAATCGTGTTAAGTCTTTACCATTGCAAATTACACGAAAACAATTGATCATCAATGGGAAACGTGGACATGGTCGGAGATTTTAGTGGACGCGGAACATCTGACAATGGTTACACATCCACAATACAATAACTCAAAAACGGGAAGAATGAAATGGGAGAAATTGACCCATGATGGCCACCAATGTTCAGGGATGAGATGGCGCAAGAAGAAGACGAAGATCACAGTAATAGAATGTTAGTGTAATTCATTCTTCGTCTACAAGAGAATCATTTGCATTGGTAGGAATATCTATAAAAATATATCAGGCCGTTGTTCAGTTATAAATACCCAGCTAAGTAAATTAACTAAATGTTGTTATATTTTCTCTTTTTTTACTGGACGTCCTAGCACTTGTTTCACTGGCTTCAACGCTAACCATTCTTTTCCTCTCTTCAACAATGTGTGAGAACACATAGTTATTCCAGAGCAAGTCGTTCGGCAAGCCACTTTGGTGCCTGTTACCTAAATGCATGTCACATACTGGAATTCATTTGGATTTAATATGCTCCCACTTGTAAGAAAACCAATCTTTACTAAAGACGTATACAAATGTATCGATTACATTTTGATAGTCTGTTGGCATGTATCAGTCATGTAACAAGGAGCGTCAGAGTGTTGGAAACAACTAGAGGAAAGAATATTCTAGACGGGTGCTGATAAAACCAGGTGAGTTCTATAGACAAAGTGAAGTGATAAATCGTACAAGTGATCACAAGGCTGTTTTCGTGAAGTCAAAATAAATTGCGATAGAAAGGGAGGTTAAAAAAGTAGGAATATTTTTAGTGTAGTACCACATAGCTGATAAGACAGGCATGAGAGAGTTTTTAAGAACTATGGTCGGTGACAAATGGCAAATACATTTACAATTTGCTTTACGTCGCACCGACACAGATAGGTTTTATGGCGAGGATGAGACAGGAAAGGTCTAGGAGTGGGAAGGAAGCGGCGGTAGCTATAATTAAGGTACCGCCCCAGCAATTGCCTGGTGTGAAAATGGAAAACCAAGGAACCATCTTCTGGGCTGCCGACAGTGGGGTTCGAACCCACTACCTCCCGGATATAAGCTCACAACTGCCCGCCCCTAACCGCACGGCCAGTTGAAATAGGCGCATTCACAACTTCAAAGAAGAATCTACCGAACGAGACCAGTAGTAACAATTCACAGTCCAGTGGGGGAGCCCACATCAAGTTCGTTTAGTATGCGTGATACGTAAGGTGAAGGAAATAAGGGATACTAGCATGAGCAGAGTAACGATGATCATAGAATCGTGCTGGAAAGGGCATGGATTTGGAGGGAGGGTAAAATAAGATAGAAGAAACAAAGGATACATTTCGGTGACCAAATGAGATAATCTGGAATATTACTATCCAACAATAATAACAATTAATGCCACGGAAGGAACGATGGATTTTACCAGCAAGAATAATGAATAAAGTTAATCGCGAGGCCTACTTTAATTGAAAATTCAATAAGTGACAAAAGAGGCCAAAGGAAGTAGACAGAATTTGGAACATCAACATTTCCACATGGGAATAAATGCACGATGCATTGAATATTAACAGAGAATTACACAGAGTTACACAGTAAAATTAAGATCTTATAAAATCAAGAAGTTGAAGCCTCCGCGGTTCAGGCGGCAGCGCGTCGGCCTCTCACCACTGGGTACCGTGGTTCAAATCCCGGTCATTCCATGTGAGGTTTGTGCTGGACAAAGCGGAGGCGGGACAGGTTTTTCTCCGGGTACTCCGGTTTTCCCTGTCATCTTTCATTCCAGCAACACTCTCCAATATCATTTTATTACATCTGTCAGTCATAAATCATTGCCCCAGAGGAGTGCGACAGGCTTCGGCAGCCGGCACAATTCCTATCATTCATCCCATCCCTGACCCGGTCACTGACTGGTAAACAGGCTTTCCAAATCAAGAAGTTGGAGAGATCTAGAAAATTTAAGGAGCATTTTTGAATGTATTATTTACAAAGAATCGCGATGATAGCTTATAATGCAATAGAAAGGAGCAAATAAAGTTTACAAAGAAAATTACTACATTCCTGAAATGCTTCCACCGGATGGCCAAAATGACCAAATCTTACCCGATGGAAGAAGACATTACATTAAACTACTTATAAATATGAAGATAGGCTTTCTTAGTATTTAGTGATCAAGATGGTTGCCGACTGGATCCCCTTTTCACAAAAAGAAATGAAAAGTTTAAAGCTACGTAAACAGAACACATTTAACTTTCACGGCTCGAGAAGAGTAGCCAGGAATAAAACTTCGGTAGCATTTATTTATTTATTTATTTATTTATTTATTTATTTATTTATTTATTTATTTAGCGTATACACCATATGAACACAATGGAGAGCTTTGGAGCTGCTTCTGGCACGCAATCTAGTGCGGGGGGGGTGGGGGAATTGTATACCACCACCTATCCTACCCTGCCGGATTTCCACCTACGGTACTCAAACCGGCTAGCCATAGTGTCAGAACATAGAGACCATGGTAGAATGACGCCAATTGAATATTCACAATATTCATACACTAACATTAGCATTAAAAATAGTAAAGAAGTCGCATCACGGATCTAGTTACCATTCGGGGAACACGGCGCAAATTCCATCACTGCCAGATTACGAATTCAATTCACTGAAGGAAATTTTTACCTTAAACCACCGGGCACACCATGATGTAGTTCCCCCTGAAGCACTAGCGAATATGGCGAAGGATAATCGTGCAAGAGAAGGCTAGTAAAATTGATGACGCGAGAGTGACATGACACGCATACGCGCAAACGTCAGACATCACAAAATCATGCTTGGACACACAAATCAAATTACTTGTATGACGAGTCACAAGCCGGGGATGATGAACCGGTCCGTCAGAAAGTTGAAAACTATAACAGCACCTGGAACTGATAAGATTTCTGGGGATATACAATGAGAGGCCAAAAGTTATGGGAAGACACTGAATGTGATGTTAATAACGAGTTGCTCCTCCACGAGCCCTCAAAACGGCAGCAATACGGCGAACGAGGCATCGATCCTAAAAGGTGTTGGAATCGTTCTGGAGGGACCCACGCATCTTGCACTGCTACTCACCACTGGTCTTGTGTAGTTGGTGCGGGGTTTATGTAGCGCACACTAGCATCGACAGCATCCCATAAATGCTCGATTGGATTAAGGTAGGGGAATCTGGGGGTGAATCCATGGTCATAACTTCACTGAAGTACTCCTCCAACCACCTGCGTGCCACCACACAGCGGTAACATGGCGCATTGTCTTGGTGAAACATGGCATCTCCATCAGAGTACTCTAAGGCCAGAAAGTGATGCAGATGTTTACAAAACGTGCACCTATCAGCGCACCCTGTAGCCGGATAATGGGGCCTAATTGCGACTATGAGAACGCCGCCCAGATCAGAACTGAGCCACCCCCCACTAAGACATAACCTTGTTGACACGTAGGATCCATAGCTTCATGTGGCATACGCCACACTCTCACACGCCCATCAGCTCGATATAACTGGAACCGGGATTCGTCGGACCATACAACATGCCACCACTGTTCCATGGTCCACTGCCGAAGTTCGCGGGCTCATGCATGTCGTTGAGCTTTGTGTCGAGGTGTCAGCAAAGGGACGCGAGTTGGTCGTCGGCTGGTGAAGCCTATGCGGTGCAATTGCCTCCTCACAGTCTTGGTTGAAATGGGTTCCTGATTCCCAACATTTTATATTTGCTTTACGTCGCGCCGACACGGATAGTTCTTATGGCGAAGATGGGATAGGCCTAGGAGTGGGAAGGAAGCAGCCGTGGCCTTCATTAAGGCCTGGTCTGAAACGGGGGAAACTACGGAAAACCATCTTCGGGGCTGCCGACAGTGGGGTTCGAACCCACTATCTCCCGGATGCAAGCTCACAGCCGCGCGTCCCTAACCGCACGGCAACTCGCCCTGTACTCCCAACATTCGTCTGGGTGGTGATCTGACTCACAGTAGCCCGTCGAGCGCCCAGTATGGTTCTGCGGAGGCGACGTGATATCCGTTCGTTAAGCACCTCTGGTCTTCCCGTGCGGCAGTTTACGCGGGTGGTAACATTCTCTCTGAGATATTGAAGAGCTACCCTCGACACTGTTGACCTCGGAAACCCGAATTCGCATGTAATCTCCGCAATGCTTCTGACCCATGCGCAGTGATCATCCCACGTTCAAAGTCGGTTAAATCGCAACGTTTTGCCATCTTCACGACACTGGTGCCTTTGATAGATTGCTCAGCTAAGCCGGAGCTAGCCGCAACGCTCAGGGGTCATACACGACACATTTTCGAATATGCACCCCTTCCCGTGACTTTTGGCCACTCACTGTATAGTGCTAAAGGCAACAGGTTGGGATATAGTACCTTATCTGTAGCACCGTACTTATTTGATTACTGCTTGCATTAAGGTGCTATACGGAATGAATGAAGAGTTGTTACAACAACCCCAGTGTAAAAATGAAAAGGTATTAAACATAATGCGGATAATTACAGGTCAGTTAGCGTGACATGTATTATAATATGTACGCTCTGGGAAAGCATTCTTTCTAATTATATTACACAGTATTGCGAAATTACTAACTTATTTGACAGAATGCAGTTCGAGTTTAGGATCAACTTGTAGGATCCCGGCAAGATATAGCAGATATTTTAGATTCGGGAGTTCAAATGGACTGCATCGCTATTGGCCTATTGAACTACCGAAGGTTTTTGGTGGGGTATATCGTGGGAGACTTCCAGCAAGTTGAGGGATATTGAACTAGAAAAAATAGTGACTGAATGGGTAGCTACATATTTAGAAAATAGAGCTCATAGCATCAGAAAAGGTAAAGCATTGTCTGAGAAGGGAGGTTCCTCAAGGTAGTATTATTGAAGCTTTACGTTTTCTTGTAAAAATGATTAGTAAAGACTTGTAATCGGAGATAAGGCTTTTGTTTGGATGATGAATTAATGTATGAAGTAATAAATAAATTAGTGGATTGTGAGCGACTGCAAAAAAGACCTCGAAAATGTTGTGAGATGGACAGCAGTCAATGGTATGATGATAAACGAGGTGAAAAGTCAGACTGTAAGGTGATCACTCTAAGTACCATTTACATGACTATAAATAAAGGTTACAAGCCTTTTCATGTGACGAGGGAATGTAGGTGTTGTAGTAAGTGTGTAAAGAACATTGTGTATAGGTCACTGGTAAGACTCACATTGATGTACGGTTCCAATGGATGGGATCCTCACCAGGGATTACTTGATTCGAGAGCTGGAGAAGATCCAAAAGAAAGCAGCATGATCTCTTGTGGGTGATTTCGGACAAAAGAGCAGCGTTACAAAAATGTTGCAGTCTGCCGGCTGTGAAGACTTGGGAGTAAAGAGACAAGCTGCTCGACTACCCGATAAATTTTAAATTTTTCTGAAAAGGCTAGTTAGAATCTTCCGCCTGTGCCCTAAATACAGATCATAGGTTAGATTGATTGATTGATTGATTGATTGACTGATTGATTGATTGATTGATTGATTGATTGATTGATTGATTGATTGATTGATTGATTGATTGATTGATTGATTGATTGATTGATTGATTGATTGACTGATTGATTAAACAACCACGGTGAGTAATCTGCACGAGTCAGAAGATTAGTCAAATGAATAAAAGGCATACAGGAAATGAAAGCAGTGGGATATAACACTCTTAGGAATCAAACACTATTTCTATAACCACTTATGGGATGCAAGACGTTTAGGCACATAAGGTTATGTTACATGTTTTATTGTTGAAAATAAATTGAGAAATAAAAATAATGAAAACTAATCATTTTGAATTAAAAACAGTTTGGAAACAAGCTCTTCAAAATGATATCCCGAAGCTGTAGTCCACACAACCAAGATTATCACAAAGTGATTTTTTTCGCAATTTGTTTTACGTCGCACCGACACATGTAGGTCTTATGGCGACGATGGGATAGGATAGGAAAGGCCTAGGTGAGGGTAGGAAGCCACCGTGGCCTTTATTAAGGTACATTCCCACCATTTAACTGGTATGAAAAAGGGAAACAACGGAAAACCATTTTCAGGGCTGCCGACAATGGGGTTCGAACCTACTATCTCCCGAATGCAAACTCATAGCTGCACGCGCCTAACTACACGACCAATTCGCGCGGTATCACAAAGTAAAATTCCGGTCAAAATCTTAGATGATGTGTCTATCTCTGGCTTTCAATAGTTCCTAACCACAAATTATTATTATCCTTCGTTTTCTTTTTCTTCTCCTTTGTAAGGGTCTAATTCTAAGGTATATAGCCCCAACTCGCTTAACAAATAGTGTGAGAGTCAAATTACGTCAGTGTAAATCCTTAACTCTTTGTTACACCAGGGTTCGTCTGTTAAGTACACAGAGCAATTCAGTACATTGCATACATAACAACCGGCTGAAGCTACGGCGGAACACCTTACAATCTTGGTTCTAACAATTGATAGTACTAAAAAGTTCCACATTTTCTGGTTTAGTGTAGTTCTTTTTATTCTATTATGTGTCTGTACATAATATAGTGTGATTTAAATGGGGTGTCTGAAAATAAGTTACGGAAGTTGTAAGAGGACACAGTGGTTTCCCATTTTCACACCAGGCAAATGCTGGGGCTGTACCTTAATTAAGGCCACGGCCGCTTCCTTCCCACTCCTAGCCCTTTCCTGCCCCATCGTCGCCATAAGACCTATCTGTGTCGGTGCGACGTAAAGCAACTACCAAAAAAAAAAAAAAAAAGAGGACACAGTGTTCTGAAACAAAATTCGATCTCTAGCGTAGTTTACTTCCTCCTAGTGAAAGCTCACTAGGAAATCGACGAAGAAAATCACTAGAAAATCAATTGTGAGCAATTTTTATGTCCGCCTATGCAGCGTATAGCCAGCCAAGCTCTCTTGCTTGGTAACCTTGGAAGGTGCGTTACTGTAGCACACTGACGTGTCGCTCGCTCACATGCAACCTTACTAGTAATGGCGGCATATCACAGAGCAGCATCTGATCATCATGCCCGGATAATGTAGTCTTTATTCTGATTATCATGCGTTAAGGTATTCTGAACCGACTGGCGTACAGAACTGAAATTCTAGTAGTAAAAATCCTCCCGGTTTCGGTTGAGCACAATGCATTTGTTTTATGAAGCATATCGGTAAACACGGTACATTTCGTGCATGTCAAAGTGCGCCACACTGCAAAATAATTACTGAAATGCCATTCCCACGTAACATTAGTTATGTAATAAAAGTAAACTTTGCAAGCACGTCCTGTGGTGTTGACAGGTATTAAAATCTAAGATTGAAACAGAGTATCCTAGGATATAAGCTACTGAAACTAAGCCCAACGTAGTCCCGTACGTTATTATTGTATTTTGATAGTTGCTAATCAAAAATGTACACCGCGCGTAGAGGCGCGAGGCTGTGAGCTTGCATCCGGGAGATAGTAGGTTCGAATCCCACTATCGGCAGCCCTGAAGATGGTTTTCCGTGGTTTCCCATTTTCACACCAGGCAAATGCTGGGGCTGTACCTTAATTAAAGCCACAGCCGCGTCCTTCCAACTCCTAGGCCTTTCCTATCCCATCGTCGCCATAAGACCTATCTGTGTCGGAGCGACGTAAAGCAAATAGCAAAAAAAAAAAAAAAAAAAAAATGTACACCACTATTAATGCTAAACATCTTCTTTACGTTATTTGGATTTCCTGACGTAGCAGACCGGCCCTTTACAGTTCGTCTTTAGAGTCCTTAGGCCATTAAGGAGATATATTTAGTGATAATTAATTTCTGTTAATTGTATATGTATCGTACCTACTCTGAACATTAATACTTTCATTTCATTCGCCAAGGATATACAAAAGTCAGAAGAGGAGAAAATGGAATATTTCTATGTTGCCTCCTGAATATGGTCGGTGCTGGAAAAGAACATTAACTGTGTAAGGGAATCTGGACAAGAATATGACGGGAGTATGCAGTACTAGCCATCCCTGTGGTATAGGGGTAGCATGCCTGCCTCTTACCCGGAGATCTCGGGTTCTTTTCCGGGCAAGTCGAGGCACTGTAATTCTGGACAAAGAGCTGGAACTGGGTTTAATAAACCTCGTGAGGCCAAAATAATGAGGAGCTGTCTTACGCGAGCTCAGCCAGATGGCCGGCAAATATTGGAGTCCCAAGTTGTAGCCTGACGAAATTCTCAGCCATATTGCTTGGTAGTCTTGATCGGATATCCTGCCGCTCGCGCGAGGCTGAGTGAATTCCATCCCTGTATCTCCGTCCAGAATTAAAATACTTGGACTGGCCGGGAATCGAACTTATGTAATCCGGGTAACAGATAGGCACGATGCCCCCGCGCCACGAGGTAGATTACTATCATATAACAACTATATCTAGCAAAATTTCGTATATTTCAGTGCTGCCCATTACAAATGGCAGTGCCCACATTTCATGCTATAATTATTTAATGGCTCTTTCAGTTTTCAAATATGTTGAGTTTGTATTTCATTTTATGTGTGCGCAGTGACTCATTCAAAATTGATAATCAGCTCTTTTTTCCCCATCATCAATTACATCACAGCATTCATCCAATTTCAGTCATTTTTAGTTTTTGCCTTTAGTATTATATCCTGTAGATATTCAGCGTGTATTCCACCAACAGTATTAGTGTAACAAAGATGGAACTGTTAATTAATATACGAAGCACAATTTACAATTACCACAGTAATATGTGTTCCACAGTGGCGACGAGTATGGAATGAACAAATGCCATACAATACTACAGAATTTCAATTCATACCATCTATATATATATAATAAGACTTTTGTCTGTACATTGCTCAGAATTTTAAAAGGGTGGTATTTCTGTATCGGTCGTGTCCATAGTAGCAAGGAAATGCACTTTTTAATTTTCCGTAATTTCTGTCTGTCTGTCTGTCTGTCTGTCTGTCTGTCTGTCTGTCTGTCTGTCTGTCTGTCTGTCTGTCTGTATGTATGTATGTACAGTATGTACACGCATCACGAGAAAACGGCTGAAGATAATTTAATGAAAATCGATATGTAGTGTCCGGGAATAAGTCGCTACAATCTAGGCCATAAATAATCTTATTCACGCTGAGAGAAATGGTAGTTTAGGGGAAGGCCTAACATTTAATTCTCAAATATTTGTGTTATTAGTGGTCCTATCGACAAATACTTCATTACTAAATTTATATAGTATTAATTTTCCGATCATTTATGTCTTATACTTTTTTATTGTACCGGCTATGATAACAGAGATATTCATGAATTTGGATTTTTGTTGCTAAGTCCATATCAGCGCCAAGTCACTAAAAAATGGGTAAATAAAATGTAATGAAAATCGTTATGTAAAGTCGGGGAATAAGGAACTACAGTCTACGCTATAAATAATTTCGTAAGACGTCCTAATATCACTGAGTCGAAAGAAAACTAAGTGTGAAGGCCTACAATACAGGAAGCTCATAACATTGAACAACAATAACATTACATTGACCAATGTTTGTTGTGATGTGCTTTGTGTCTTCTATTGCCAGTCATGTCCGATAGATGGGATTACTGATGTATAGTCCGACTCGTTGGATGAACGGTCAGCGTACTGGCCTTCGGTTCAGAGGGTGCTGGGTTCGATTCCTGGCCGGGTCGGGGATTTTAACCTTAATTGGTTAATACCTACGGCACGGGGGCTGGGTGTATGTGTTGTCTTCATCATCATTTCATCCTCATCACGACGCGCAGGTCGCCTACGGGAGTCAAATAGAAAGACCTGCACCTGGCGAGCCGAACCCGTCCTGGGATATCCCGGCAATAAAAGCCATACGACATTTCATTTACTGATGTATACCGAGTTTTTTTAAATTTGCTTTACGTCGCACCGACACAGATAGGCATTATGACGACGATGGGATAGGAAAGGGCTAAGAGTATGAAGGAAGCGGCCTTGGCCTTAATTAAGGTACAGTTCCAGCATTTGCCTGGTGTGAAAATGGGAAACCAAGTAATACCATCTTCAGGCCTGGCGATAGTGGGGTTCGAATCCACTATCTCCCGGATGCAAGCTCACAGCCGCGCGCCCCTAACCACACGGCCAACTCGCCCGGTCGTACCGAGTATAACCGCCTGCCTGAATATTCTTAAGCATGCCATTCCTTTGATTCATAAATTTTCTGATACTACTGGTACGTAACAAACTGGTTCATCATAGCATTCGAGCTATTCAATCCCTACCCTGAGGCACTGACTGGGATGAGCAGTATGTATATTTAACAGAACAATGGCCGAGGAGTTTTCACGGCTGTCTGCGGCCTGGTCCTTCCAGCACTGGAACTTTGGACTGTTAGATCGGCATCGTAGTACTGTTGGTTAAAAGTGAGAAAATGTGCGGTTTTTCATTTGAGCGAGTATTTTATATGATAACTTTGCTTTTAATACCTACATTCCTACTGATGTTTTTGTAATGACCTAAGTTAACAGTAGTTACGAAAACCACAAAGACAGTCTTTCTGAGAATCCCGTAGCGAAGCACGAGTACATCAGTTAGTGTTGAATATTTTTATCCTAAAATAAAATAAATCTATTCATGATCATGATTTTAAACACACAGTACATAGTGTGTATGAATCTTTGTACAAATAACTCCAAAATTCATTCTGATAAGTTTTCAGAGTTGCTTCGGTGGATCACCGATGGAATGACCGACTTTGTATTCCAAAGTCACGGGTTCGATTCGGACTGACGTAGTCAATGTTTGTAGGGCGGTCGAAAGTTTCAGCACGTTAAAAAACTCTGGAGGTGTATTCAGTGTTACCCGACTAAATGAAATGGATTTACGCTAGAGAAAGCATCCACTAGTATTCTGCGTTCGTTGCAACAAAAGCAGCACAATCCGAATGTCAAAACTGGTACGCCATCTGCCTACATGACCACACATTAGAAAGCCCGTACCTCGATAATTGAGCCCATACGACAGTTAACTTCCCAGCATATACAAAAACTGTGATGAAGTACACCTTTGACTGTCGGAAACCTTTGTACCGGGCGAGTTGGCCGTGCGCGTAGGGGCGCGCGGCTGTGAGCTTGCATCCGGGAGATAGTAGGTTCGAATCCCACTATCGGCAGTCCTGAAAATGGTTTTCCGTGGTTTCCCATTTTCACACCAGGCAAATGCTGGGGCTGTACCTTAATTAAGGCCACGGTCGCTTCCTTCCAACTCCTAGGCCTTTCCTATCCCATCGTCGCCATAAGACCTATCTGTGTCGGTGCGAAGTAAAGCCCCTAGCAAAAAAAAAAACCTTTGTAGATTTGGGTACGCTTTGGGGCAGCGGCCCCGAAGGTCTCGGATTCCAATCCTGGCTCAGTCCGAAATTTAAACTCCAGGCTAATTCAGGATGACCTGAGCCTAATAAAAATGTTATTGGATTTACATCCCACTACCTCTCGTCCTATCATGAACACAATACAAGATCTGGTTCCTCTCTTGCCATACCTATAAACCGTACTGCTGTGTACAACCGCTCCTTCATAATCTCTGTGTCTAGGTCATGGAATTCGCTACCTGCGAACATTAGAGAAAATCCTTCTCATCGCAAGTTTAAAGTGGCTTGCCGGGAGCATTTGCTGGGTAGATCCCGCTGACTTGCTGGATAATTGTTGAGTGAATGAAGGAATGAATGGGATGAATGAATGGATTACTGCAGTTACATAATTTAAGTGTACGTTATTTTGTGTATTTTAAAATTAAGGATTCTTTCATTATTATTATTATTATTATTATTATTATTATTATTATTATTATTGCTATTAGTATTATTTGTTTTATTTGTATTCCAAATTATAAGTTATGTATATGTATACTCATCTAGTGGTTAAGTGTAAGAGAGGGCCTTGAGCCCTAACTTCGCCACCAATAAAGGCATTATCTATCTATCTATCTAACTACTTTTTCGGTATTCGGAGACGCCTAGGTGCAGGAATTTAGTCCCGCAGGAGTTCTTTTACGTGCCCGAAAAACTACAGACACGAGACTGACGTATTTGAGCACCTTCAAATACCACCGGACTGAACATTGATCGAACCTGCCATGTTGGTGTCAGAAGGCCAGCGCCTCAACCATCTGGGCCACTTAGCTCGGCACCTGAGCCTCGTGAGGACAATTGAATAAAGGTGGGTTGAAATCCCAATCCTTGGCCATCCTCGATGTGGATTACTGTGTTTTCCCCACTTCAATTATAGCCAACTGCTGAAATGTAAATCTAACTCGGATATATTTTCCTGATCCTCGCCCATTCCCCGCTGACTCTCATATCTGGAAAGAACCGTAAAAAACATTTCCTCTAGTGTGCGCAGCTGCCTGGCGAACGCACAATCCTCCCTTCCCAGTTGTTGCCAAGATTGAATGTGTCCAGTTCCGGGACACATCCTAGCAGATATTGAGGTGAAATCTCTCACTCAGTAATAGAGGATCAACCGAACTAACGAGATAAATTTAAACAATGAAATAAAGGTTTCTATTGTAATTTATATGGTGTTTAGAGATGAGATCTTCAGTGTTAATTTCCTCATAGTAATTGCTGATGATTATGAATAGTAAAGAGCCTCCGTGGCTCAGACGGCAGTGCATCGGCCTCTCACCGCTAATACCGTGGTTCAAAACCCGGTCACTCCATGTGAGATTTGTGCTGGACAAAGCGGAGGCGGGACAGGTTTTTCTCCGGGTACTCCTGTTTTCCCTGTCATCTTTCATTCCAGCAACACTCTCCATTCTCATTTCATATCAGCTATCAGTCATTAATATATCGCTTTGGGAGTGGCGACCCCATCGTACTAATAGCCTATATCTGCTTCATTCATTGCATCCCTGACCCGGTCAATGACTGGAAAACAGGTTGAAGGTTTTCATTTTCAATGAATAGTAATATCTTCTTATTCTTCTTTTTTTGTCCTTTCCCATTTCATTAGGATCGACAATTGATGTTGATTTGGCCCAGTGTTACGGTCGGATATATACATATTACGTTGCACCGACACAGATAGGAAAGTGTTAGGAGGGGAAGGAAGAGACCTGAAAGTACAGCCCCATCATTTGCTTGGTGTAAAAATGGGAAACCAAGAAAAACACCGTCTTCTGGGCTGCCAATTGTGGGGTTCGAACCCACTAGGCCATATCTCAAATGCAAGCTGATAGCTACATGACCCAAATCTCACAGCCACTTGTTCGGTCGGCCGGATGTCCTTTCCGACGTCAACCCTATGAGGAGGGATGTACTCATGAGTGCGTGTTTCTGTAGTGGTTGATAGTGCGGTGTGTTGTATGTAAATGAAGGGAAGCGTTTCAACACGAACACAAACACTCAGTCCCCGAGGCAAAGAAATTAACCATACGTAGTTAAAAATCCCCGTCCCGACCGGGAATTGAAGCCGGGGTTCTCTGAACTGAAGGCCAGAACTCTAATAATTCAGCCAAGGAAACTGACGATAATAATAATTGTTACGGGGATACCCGTGGACCAGCAGAGGTGAAAGAACGTGCCGGGGAGAATGGGTCTAACTTCCAAATCAAAGTTAATTTAAAACTGTAACAAAGGTTATATTTTTTCTCTTAAAAAATAACAAGTAACAATGTAACAGGTACCAGTAGCAATAAACAAGTATAGGAAAGACAAGATTGGTGGTATAAACAGATCTTGGGCCTCAAGCCCACACTTTACACTTCCTGAGCTACACGCTCAACTTTACAAGGATCATAACCTTACTTAAGGGCAGAAATCCCCTAATACATGGAGCACTGGCTCCCGGCTCACAATATCAAGCCTTCAAAAGGCATTCAGTAATCTACTTTGAAAAAGAGCTAACAGGCTCTCAGTTTTCAAGCCTATTCAAGGCAACACAAAAAATATCTTACACATTTTGGCCTTCCCTGGCCCAGCTTACAAAATTGAAACAGGGGTACCTCGTACCCAACCTATAGGGCCTTCGTGTAAAAGAAATAACAGTTAAATAAATGGCCCGAACACAAAATGAAAGGAGGCGAATACTTGCACTACTCGATGCGATTTCTTAAAACCTAAGAGGCACAAGGCCGATGAAACAAGGGCTATTCCCAAACTACTGAGGTGACTCGTATAAGGATAAATTATTACGGAAGGGAAGAAAACCAGGTACAAAACGTAGTCACCTCAAACGAATATGAAGAGGAGCTCGAGAGGGTACATCTATCCCCGATTCACAGTTAAATATACACTGACGTTCCGCCATTTCCTCATCCAAGTCGCTCTAGCCCGGCACCATGCCAGGCGTGCACGTCTATGCTGTGGAGTCAATGGTAGTCTTCTGAGCGGACGCCGGGAGTGCAGGCCTCCTTCAACCAATCGACGGGAAATTGTTCTGGTCGATATTGGAACAGCCAGGGTGTCTTGCACATGCTGAAGAATGGCGGTTGACGTGGCGTGCGGGGCTGCCACCGCTTGGCGGCGGATGCGCCGATCCTCGCGTGCTGACGTCACTCGGGCTGCGCCTGGACCCCTCGCACGTGCCACATGTCCCTGCGCCAACCATCTTCGCCACAGGCGCTGCACCGTGGACACATCCCTATGGGTATCGGCTGCGATTTGACGAAGCGACCAACCTGCCCTTCTCAGCCCGATCACCATACCCCTCGTAAAGTCGTCTGTCTGCTGGAAATGCCTCCGTTGACGGCGGCCTGGCATTCTTAGCTATACACGTGTCCTGTGGCACACGACAACACGTTCTACAATGACTGTCGGCTGAGAAATCACGGTACGAAGTGGGCCATTCGCCAACGCCGTGTCCCATTTATCGTTCGCTACGTGCGCAGCACAGCGGCGCATTTCACATCATGAGCATACCTCAGTGACGTCAGTCTACCCTGCAATTGGCATAAAGTTCTGACCACTCCATCTTGGTGTTGCATTTGCTCTGTCAGTCAGTGTATTATGAAGTTCTTACATAAGCCGACAGAGAATTGCATTTGTAGAGAAGTAGGTTACATGGTGAAAGTTTCGGACCTTTCCCTCAGGTTAGACTGCGGAGCAAGCAAGGAATAAGATGTTAAGTGGCCATTACCTTGCTGAAGACCTGCTGCCTGAAGAAAGAGGCACCTCCCGCCTCCTACTTGACACACACAATAAGTTAGATGTTGATCAAATGGCCAAGAGACGTGAAAATCTGCAGTTTATAAACCCTCGGGGAAAGTTCGAGACCTTTCATGAATAAATTAGCCACACCCTCTCAATTTTATTGGCTACCTTAAAGTTATACACCAAATCGAAGAAGAAGCCTGTGATAGGCCGAAAATTAATTACAGAAATTAGGGATTGGCAGAATTCAAAACTGGCGGAAAGAAAAGATCAATATTGCCAACCCAAAAATGAATGAACATAATTTAGTAAGGAACAAACTTATGCATAAAGTCTTCTTCAAAAAAGTTCTTTCACTTCGCACCAGGGTGCATGATCATAGTTTTCTTACAGTGACATCTATGAGAGAATGTCCAAACTTCTTGATGAACGGAAAACAAAAACAAGTTGAAATTCACACAGTACTGAAAACTTCACAATAACAAAATTACGTCGAATTATATTAGTGACATCTTCTGAGGAAAAGTTTAAGTAGGTCTAGTCTCAATTTCACTGTTCCTCCTGTAGAGGAGTTCTATTGGCGCAAGATTTAAATGTGCGGCGAAGAGGTATACCTCCCGGTACAATAATAATAATAATAATAATAATAATAATAATAATAATAATAATAATAATGCCCCACTACTGTAATTACTTTTACGGTTTTCGGTAACAGCAAGGTGTCGGAATGTTGTCCGTCACGAGTTCATTTCCTACTGATAAATCTACCGACACGCTGCTAAAGTACACAGTTACAAAATTAGGAGAACATGTTTTGTAACGTCTGATATGTGAACGTTAATTTACTAGATGGGGTTCCAATGGTCGTTCAGCATACCTTGAGACCTTAGCTACTCAGGGTATATCAAATCGAAGTTATACTCCATCTGTAGGCGTTGCCATGCATTAAACTGTCAGGTAACCCCTCAAAACAAAGTGAATATCGGTGTGTCCGTGTGTCGTTGTGAGGTACACAGACTTCTGCGGTCATTTGAGCACGTTGTACGTAAACCAGCACATCCCACGAGACATCTTAACGAGGTGCAATTCGCAAGGGTCCGCCTCTGTGGTGTAGTGGTTCGCGTGATTAGCTGCCACCCCCAGAGGCCCGGGTTCGATTCCCGGCTCTGCCACGAAATTTGAAAAGTGGTATGAGGGCTGGAACGGGGTCCACTCAGCCTCGGGAGGTCAACTGAGTAGAGGGGGGTTCGATTCCCACCTCAGCCATCCTGGAAGTGGTTTTCCGTGGTTTCCCACTTCTCCTCCAGGCGAATGCCGGGATGGTACCTAACATAAGGCCACGGCTGCTTCCTTCCCTCTTCCTTGCCTATCCCTTCCAATCTTCCCATCCCTCCACAAGGCCCCTGTTCAGCATAGCAGGTGAGGCCGCCTGGGCGAGGTACTGGTCATTCTCCCCAGTTGTATCCCCGACCAAGAGTCTGAAGCTCCAGGACACTGCCCTTAAGGCGGTAGAGGTGGGATCCCTCGCTGTGTCCGAGGGAAAAGCCGACCCTGGAGGGTAAACAGATGATGATGATGATGATGAATTCGCAAGGGCCGTCACTTTGATCCACGAAGAATGGACTTTCGTCGTGTTGTTATGGATTTCAATGTCTCTCCGTCAGTCATGCCACAGGCCGTAACCGTGTTGAAACACCGGATTCCGTGAGATCTCCGAAGTTAAGCAACATTGGGCGTGGTCAAGATTTGGATGGGTTGCCACGCGCTGTTGGTGGGGGTAAGGAAATGGAGGATCGGAAAGGAACTGGCCACCCTACCGTACGTAAACTCCGGCTAGGCAAACCTCTGCGGAGGTTTGGACCTGCCTTCGGGCAGAATAGACCCTTACCTTACCGTCAGTTATTCAACGCTTCTGGAATCGCTACAATGAGATAGGCCAGTTCACAAGGAGGGTTGGACAAAGACGTGGACTCTTGACAACCCCACAGGATGACCGATATCTGACCATCTGTGCGTTGGGGCGTCGTTCAGCAACTGCCAGAGAACTGCAACAATACCTCAGGAGGGTCACTGGAGTCACGGTGTCTGACCAGACAGTAAGGAACAGGTTAAGAGAAGTGTTCTTACTACCCAGACATCCTGTTCGAGTGCCCCGCTTAACGCAGCAGCATCGCGCAGCTCGCCTTCTGTTTGCCCGTACCCACGTCAACTGGCAACTTCGCCAATGGAGATCTGTTTTGTTCACAGACGAGTCCAGATTTACCCTGACACAACGTGATGGAAATCAACGTGTATGGAGACGCCGTGGTGAGCAGTACATGCCAAATGTTGTTCAGGAAAGCGACCGATTCGGACAAGGTTCTGTGATGGTGTGGGGTGGCATCAGTATTGATGGCCGTACGGATCTGTCGTCGTCCGTGGTATTTTTACCGCTGGAGGGTACATCGAGCAGATACTGCTACAGCATGTCCTGCTTGCTGCATACGGTGTTGGCCCTGGATTCGCACTCATGCATGACAATGCCAGGGCTCATGTAACGCGCATCACCAGAGCTGTCTTGCGAGAACTGGACATTCAAGAGATGGAATGGCCAGCAGTGAGTCCCGACCTTAATCCCATCGAGCATGTGTGGGATAGGTTTGACAGAAGTGTTCGTGGGCGTCCTGTTCCACCACAGACTCTCCAAGACCTCGAACAGACTCTCATTGAAGAAGGGGCCTGATACCGCAACGTGGCCTCCGTCTCTTTATACGGAGCTTGCCACGTAGGTGCCAGGCCGTGATAAATGCTCGTGGAGGACGTACAACATAGTGAAGCTCTCCAACTGTGATAAAAATCTACCCTGGAGGACTGATATCACTTCGTTTTCGTCCCTATTTGGACAATTCAGTTTGTGTTCTGAAAATGAACGCGATCCATCGATTGCCTTTTGTATACTTCAACGGTAAAGAATAAAGGTTTATTGTGTAATATACCTGGGTGTGAGGTGTTGTTTTGTCGAATATGGCATACGTTCAAAAACATGTTCCCCTAATTTTTTTGAACTGTACGTTTAATTACCTCTAAAGAGGATCTTAATCTTGCTCTTGTAAATAATATTATTTCGTTTAAGGTGGGTTCTGGCTTTCTAAAGGCTTCAACGGATGCCAAGGTGTCAACATTTTGCTCCGTAGTTCTTCAAAGTGCCAGAAGCCAAAGACACGGGGTAATCGCATTCGAACTTCCTCAAATGCCATTCCGAGTTGTCAGCGGAGAGATGGCGTGGAATGGCTTCAGTAGACGAATACGTTTGAGTGGCGTTTATAAAAGTAGGAAAGATCACAATATGAAGATAAAGTTGGAATTCAAGAGGACAAACTGGGGCAAATATTCATTTATAGGAAGGGGAGTTAGGGATTGGAATAACTTACCAAGGGAGATGTTTAATAAATTTCCAATTTCTTTGAAATCATTTAGGAAAAGTCTAGGAAAACAACAGATAGGGAATCTGCCACCTGGGCGACTGCCCTAAATGCAGATCAGCATTGATTGAACCTTTCATATTCCGGGAAGATACATAGCGTATGTTCCACGGCATGATATTATCTTTCGAATGATGAAAGAAATTTCAAAATCGATCCATTACCTAGGTAGTTACTCGTTACATATCTCCTGTTCATATATTAGTATAGACATACTTGCAATTTGCTTTACGTCGCACCGACACAGATAGGTCTTATGGCGACGATGGGATAGGGAAGGGCTAGGAGTGGGAACGGACCGACCATTGCGTTAATTAAGGTACAGCCCCAGCATTTACCTGATGTGAAAATGGGTAACCACGGAAAACCATCTTCAGGGCTGCCGACAGTGGGGTTCGAACCCACTATTTCCCGAATGCAAGCTGACAGCTATGATAGTACGGATAGAATAGCTCGAATAACGAATGCTATGATGGACCTGTGTGTCGAGTACAAGTAGTTGTCAGAACAACTATCATACAGAGGAATGGCAAGATAAAGAGAAAAGTTACCGGACTCCCCAGCGCCTTCCCGCTAGTATTCATAGTCTGCTCGGCGAGGTAACTCCCCAAGTTACTTTACGCTCACGACCCGCTTTGGGAAAGACAATGCATGTAAGTATCGGAACCGTTCAACTTTCTACTACGATAAAAATGTAAAAGGTATGGTTATTTTAGAAATGACCGACACAAGAATAGCAATATATTCATTTCTAATTCTGACCAAAGTATAAACAAAACTCCTATTTCATTCATATAGATTCTTCTTCTTTTTTTGCCGTTTTCCCCACATCTTTGGGAGTCGCAGATGCGAACTATGTAGCACATACGGATTTTTCCCTACGTTACGTCCGGATGCCCTTCCTGACGCCAACCCTATTTGAGGTACCGGTATGACATTACTACTGCGTGTTTCTGTGATGGTTGGTAGTGTGGTGTGTTGTCTGAATTTGAAGAGGAGAGTGTTGGGACAAGCACAAACAACCAATCTCCGAGCAAGAAAATTTAATCGGACGGGATAAAAATCCCCGATCTGGCCGCGAATTGAACCTGGGACCCTCTGAACCGAAGGTCTCAAGGCTCACCATTCAGCCAAGGAGTCCGACTTTATTCATATAGATAGTGATTGTTAAAAGATGGATGTGCAAAAATGTTGACCTCAGTGGAAGTATATTACGTTACGAAACACCAACAGTACAGCTCACCAGATATAAGGGCTCGCGGCGATCGTAACCTCCATCTCCCTCCTCGCACCCCCCACGCACCATGGCATGTGCCAAGCCTGACCAGAATAATCGACTTAATTTCAAACATTTCCACGACGTGTATGGTGTGGCCAGTTCAATATTCACCCGCGAAATTACCTGTTAATCCCTGAGCCTGACTGACATGTAAAACAAAACGAAACAATGGCGAACAATACATCACCTACTTCTCTCGAGAGAACAGAATGCAATACAGTGCAATGCGTCATGTACCTGCGTTCATATGACATCCGTGAGTGCTAACAGCTGTAAACAACATATCGTGGGTTTACAAGCAAACCACATTAAGCCACTTTTTTTAAGTTTTGGACATTTTCACATCGCTGTATGTGATTTCTCCCACTCTACTCTGCTACATTAAGTTGGATGTCATTTTAGTTAGTCAATTTTCTAATTTTAGAGTTCTTGCTAAGTATGAAAAGAGGAATTTCATTCAGGTAAAACATATTAATACAATTTCACCTACAGAGCGTTATTCTAGGTAATCTAACAAACCCGTTGCATTCAGGCGCGCCGATTTCGGGTAATTATTGCGGGGACATGATTAACATGAACACAGGCGTATGAAATGGGGAACAACTACTGTATTAATGCAAACATTCATATATATATATAGTAACAATATTCACAAAGAAACAGAAAAAATAAAATAATAATTGAGCTAGTTTTTCAAATACATTTTTGAACGAGTCTTGAGTATGGAATTTTCAATAATATTCACACGTAAACAGAAAAATAGAACTTGATTCATAAATAAATATTTTGAAGGAGTTTTATGTATGAAGCTATCAAAAATAATCACAAGTAAAAAAAAAAAATAGAACTTCATAAGTACATTTTCTTAATAAATACCATATTTCTGTATATTATGCACTTCATGATATGAAATGTGAAAAGCATACCACCAGATGTACCGCCTGAACAGTGTTCATTGGGAAATGTAGTTTTTTCGTTTTTAAATGTATTTAATTGACCTTTGCTGTGACAACATTTGGTCATCCTCCATGCACAAAGAACACTCACAGCACACATACAACCCCCTGCGGGTGGCGGACGCACATGTAGAATACACCCGCGGTATCTCCTGCCTGTCGTAAGAGGCGACTAGCAGGGGCCCAAGAGGCTCTCAACTTGGGAGTGTGGATTGGAGACCACGGGGCCCTTAGCTGAGTCTTGGCGTTGCTTCCACTTACTTGTGCCAGGCTCCTCACTTTCGTCTATCCTGTCCGACCTCCCTTGGTCAACTCTTGTTCTTTTCCGACCCCGACGGTATTAGAGCATTCGAAGCCTAGGGAGTCTTTCATTTTCACGCCCTACGTGGCCCTTGCCTTTCTTCGTCCGTTACTTCATCTTTCGAAGTGATGGATCCCTTCTTTCTTCTTCTTTTCTCTCTCTCTCTTTACCCCCTGTGGGTGGGGGATGCAGACGAATAATACACCCACGGTATCCCCTACCTGTCGTGAGAGGCGACTAAAAGGTGCGACCAAGGGATGATTGAATTAGAACCATGAAACTACTTTTGATTCGTACCATCATGCGGGGAACACCATAGGTTGCCTGTACTTCCGAATAGTATCACTAAATTCGGTACGAAATAGGTTTGTGATTAGTAGCAGTAAAGAGGCTGGCCTGGGGGCTTCCAGTACCCGTGCGTCGTACCCATGTGAGCAACACCGCGGGTCTGGGCGTAGCCTGTGAGTTGTACCACTATATGAGCGACACCGTGGGTCTGCGTTGCCTGTGATTAGTACCCACTATGTGAGGAACACCACGGGAATACCGGCGCCCGTGACTAGTACACCTAGGTGAGGAACCTCATCGGTTTGCGTTGGCTATGAGTGGCGCCATTGTGTGAGAAACACTACAGGTCTGCGTTACCTGTACGAAGTGCAATACTTGTGAGTAGTACCATCTTGTGTGGAACACTGTGAGTCTTCGCTACTTTTGATTAGTACCCCAACAGACAAATACCATGGTTCTACTTTACTCGCGACATGTACCATTCTGTGGGGCCTTAGACGTGGATTTTGCACCCCTTCAGACATCAAGCATCATTGTGCTTTATAATTGGTCCCTTGGTCAGTATTACTATTATTTACGATCTTTTTTCAGTCTGATCAACTGTTTTTTGTTTGTTTTCTGTTTTGTTGGGTTCATGTCTATACATTCATTCTTCATGACCAGGGCTCGGATGTTTAGGAAAAGTCATCTTTTTTTCTTTTTGTCTATTTTCTTGCCTGATTGGATTTTGGTGCAAATCAGGTGATTATCGTCAAAATTAAATGATTTTATTTGTCATATAAATGCATATATTGGCCATTTTTTGTCATAAGGTCATATTTTGAGCTATTTTCGTAGAAACGTTATATTCTGGCCATATTTCGGCAGTTTGGTGATAACTGTAGCTATGCAAAATCAACTCTTCGAATGAGAACGAGTATTCACAAAACTGCTTTTCGGTATCACATCTGTAGTTAATACAAGTGGAATACTCTACCTCTTCTATCAAGATTGCGCAGTGTGAAACGGAAACTTCAAAACGTGCTTAATCGAAATGACAGTTTTCGCTGTATGTGCAAGATAAATGATGTTCTTAGACAAGAAAGCACCAGTACATTTCGAAGTGAATGCATATTCGACAGCAGTGATTTAATATTATTTAAATATGCACCAATAATGTCTTGTGACGTTGAAACGAGCTTCTCTTCTTAAAAAATGTGTTAAGTAATAATCAGAGGTCTTTCGCGCCTGATGTTTTGAAGATGAACCTTGTCATACACTTCAATACCACCCGTGGAGAAGAATGAAAATGTTATGTGAGTTTGCACTATTTGCCCTGCCGCCCTACCATAATGTGTCGAAAGACATCTACTAAATTCGTTTCGTAGTGCTCAATTTAAACTTTAACGAATTTCAGTAATATTAATGTAAACTGGGCTTAAACGTTCCAAAATAATTATTTTTAAAAGATCGATTTCTAGTTTTCTCGTACTTCAAACCACCAATGAAGGGTGCAAACATGTTTTGACTTTTAAAATGTTGTGCGATCTGATAATCTTAGCGAACTTAGTATTTTACATGTATGTATTTACAAATGTTTGATAAGTGAATCAAGGGCAACAGACTGTGAATAACTGCTAAATGTGTAAGCCTATATTCAGAAAACTGATATGAAAGCAAGAATAAAGAATTAAGTTAACAAATATGTATCAAAGAAATTGGTGTTTCTATTCATAACTTATTTTAAAATGGCCATATTTAGACTAATAATTTTCGGGTCATATTTTGTAATTTTTACGCCATATTTAATCACTTTTGAGGTCATATTTGCTTGCTTATTTGGGCTATTTTTTAGGTCTTAAACATCCGAGCCCTATTCATGACATTTTTTAATTTTAATTTGGTCAGTGGATGAATTTGAATTTTTTGTTATTTCATTTCGTACCATTAGGAGCTGATGACCTCGATATTAGGCCCCTTTAAACAACAAGCATCATCATCATCATCAGCAGCAGCAGCAGCAGCAGCAGCACACATACACAAATATAAATTGTCAGCGCAAAGTACGAATATATACAAGTATACAAGTATATACAAGAAAAAAAAGCCAAATCGTCCACATTCTTCAAGTACATAAAACCACACGGAATCTCTCTTCCGGGAGGAGAGGGGGAGAACAAACAAAACACTGGCAACAATGCGATGAGCACAAAGTCAAATTCTTATATTCGCTGTTCTCACAAAGTCCATCACAGCATTGAGAACTGAACTGTTTTCACCTTGCAACAGCAATGCAGTGCTGGTCGGTAACGTCACTTGTAGATAACATAGTTCAGATAGAAAGAGGCTTCAAGAAGCATCATAAAGGCCACACTTGAACAAAATATGGTTGAGATCTCCATCCTCCGCATACTGACATCGACAGCGCGGTGAAATCAAAACTCCTATGCGATGTAGACGTGAAGGGAATGATCCATGATTTAGCCTCATTCGGATTACTGTAACCGTTCAACCTCGTGATCAACGAAACTTATAATACCATGGGTTAGGAGGGATGTTGGGTTATACGGGAGCACAAGCTCAACCTTTGTGCAGTTGAGATGTTTCCCGTTCCGTAGACCACTTGTGACGAATTTGTTGTCGAATAGTGAGAATGAAGTCCATCCATGGGAGTTGCAGCGCTGTAAGTAGACCTTCCGATGCACCACGTTTACCTAATACGTCAACCTTATCATTGCCAAAAATTCCGCTATGTCCTTTGACCCAAAGACCCAAACAACCTGAAGAGTAGATGTTAAAAGCACGCTCGGTGATGTCACACAAGTAACCATGCGTTTAGAGATTTCACTGGAGATTTTGTAATTTCTTCATAACACTTTGGGAGTCCGTAATGATGAGAGCGGATTCGAATCTCTTGTTTTGACGAAAGGGAAATGTAGTTCCCTGAAGGAATGCCAGCTTTGTAATATCATTTTTTGATATAAAATCATCTGCCACCTTCTCCAGATTTAACGCCTTAGCAGCCTTCGAAAATACCAAACTCCGCATTTAAATGGGACTTAACATCCAGGAGGAGAATTGTTTAGGGGGCAAAATGGCACTCTGCCCCTCTAAGATCACTTTTGGGTGGGCAGAAAACGCCTTGGAAGGGGTTCGACACTTCGAAAAATAAAGGAATCGGCCAAACAGAGACAAGGGCCAAGAAAATGAAAGACTCTCCAGGATTTTAGAACTTACTACCGTCGGGGTCGGAAAAGAACAAGAGTTGACCAAGGAAGATCGGATAGGAAAGATGAAAGTGAGGAGCATGGCACAAGTAAGTGGAAACAATGCCAGGACTCAGCTAAGGGCCCCGAGGTCGCCAACCCATGCTCGAAAGTTCAAAGCCCCTGGACTTCTTTTAGTTGCCTCTTACGACATACAGGGGGTACCGTGGGTGTTAATCTACTACCACCACCACCACCACCACCACCACCCACACGGTTACTGACGTCTGGGAAGGTGAAACGCGCTTATAGGTTTTGAAATATTTCATCGTATAACAGAGAAGCACATTATTTCCACTGACGTTTCCAACAGTGCAGCCAACTCAGCGGATTTTCCGCTAAATTTGGCGGATTTTTAAATGGAACAGCAGATAAATTTTCCATTTGCAGACAGCGTATTTTCGGACGGATTTTCAAACTTCTGTTAACGATTTCCAGCGGTAACAATATCACCTTGTATCACAAGGAAAAAAAGATAGAAGTTACAACGGTATAAAACTTACGATATAGAACTGAACATAATATTCTTCTTTTTCTGCTTCCACCGCTTTTCCGACATATATGCGGTCGCGGGTGAATTTGACTCTTTTTTACGGCCGGATGCCCTTCCAGGCGCCAATCATATATGAAGGATGTAATCACTATTGCATGTTTCTATGGTGGTTGGTAGAGTAGTGTGTTGCATGAATAAGATGTTGGGACAAACACAAACACCCAGTCTCAGAGCCAGAAGAATTAATCGGACGCGATTAAAATCTACGAACCCGACCGGGAATCGAACCCCTATAACGAAGGCCTCAGCGCTGATCATTCAGCCAATGAGTCGGACATAGAACTGACCATAATCCCAGTTTTAACTGAACTTGCGCTGCAGACTGCATTTAACAATATGATGACACAGCAATGTTTCTTATTCGTCACGTGAGGCTAATAATGTCCCTCATTTTCTACACCAGCTCCGGCCTTCGGCCTCAGTCAGCATTTTTTGATGATGCAATCGTTACTGTAATCTTGATGAGCTGGGTAGTGCCAGTTTTGATACCGAATTTCTTTTGAAATTAAATTAGTTTTGTATCACTTTGTCGAAAGAAAGATTAAAAAGTGCAGTCAGATAAAGACTTTAAAAGACTAGATGGCTGAGCTTCCCACAGATCCCTAATACGGACGGTGCAGATATTGTCAGTGAAATACAGTATAAATGCTACATTGTCTGATATTCTTAATCATGAAGTAGGTATCTAATATACATTTTAAAAAACTGTTTTACCGGTTTCAATGCAATGGCAGTCAGGAGTACAGTTCTCTAAACATTCTAAAGAATGTGCTTCAACATATAATAATAATAATAATAATAATAATAATAATAATAATAATAATAATAATAATAATAATAATAATCGTATGGCTTCAGCTACCGTGTGCAGACATTTCGATTTGACGCCATCTGGCTGTCTGCTCGTCAATTTCGACGTTCCGTTTTACTCTAGGTTCGCTAGATGGCACACAGAGTAAACCGGATCTCTCTTGGGCGTCTATGGCTGAGATTTAATTAATTTAGTCGGGTAAATACCAAATGTATCACCAGAGATCTTTTACATGCCGAAATCGTACGACATGGAGTGTCGAATGGACTTTTTTCCGCCCTTCAAAAATCCGACTACCTCTGCCGGGTTTGAACCCGCTATCTTGGGATTCGGAGGCCGACACTCTACCACGGATCCACAGAGGCAGCAACAACATATGCAACAACGTGATTTGCTCCAGTTATGGTTGGCATAAACAACAGAGCGTGCAAGCCATTAAAAGGAGAACTTTCTAACAGTACCTAGGTACATTACGGCAATTCTCTGTGCGTGCCATTATATTCAGTTAGCAGTACCATGTATTCTGTTGCAGCTGAATCTCTGCCCAGAAATATCGATTTTTTCTGGTTGTCAAAATAGTCTTTGCAACAAAACTTATACTAACAGTTGCTCGACGTAATCAACAATAGTGCTGATCTCCTGAAAATTGTGCAGCAAAGTAACACAAGATGACCGTATTCAAGGCGCAATGGATCGTGTCCTTTTCCAGTGGCATGTGTTTCACTGACGAACTTCCATACAGCATACAGAGTGATATTATTAATAAGCTTTATCTTGCTTTTCTGAAATCATGTTTGGAAGAACAATGGAAAGTAAAGAAATCATTCCAGTCGAACTCTGCAAACCAGTCTCAGTTTTTAAATGACCTCGTTGTACAAACTAACGTATCATCAGAAGAACTGTTGTTCCAGGACACAAGGGTGATCTGTTGACAGCAGATGTTAGTAAACATAAACCTCCTAAAATACATTTTCGCTATGAAGTTGAAATCATTCTTTCCGAAGTGACAAAAAAAAAAAAAAAATGAAAGCAGTTATAAAGGTGAAAATAATTTTCGAAATGGATGTGAGAATTCCCTTTAGTACCTTGTTGCTGAGCTGCAACCTCGACTGCCTCACAATGTAGCAGTGTTACGGAATGTTTCTCTGGCTGCTCCGAAAGGGTGCTAAATGATTAGGATTTTGGTCCAATGCTCATGCTGAAAGAGCTCTCAGAGAATTCATCATCATCATCATCATCTGTTTACCCTCCAGGTTCGGTTTTTCCCTCGGACTTAGCGAGGGATCCCACCTCTACCGCCTCAAGGGCAGTGTCCTGGAGCTTTAGACTCTTGGTCGGGGGATACAACTGGGGAGTATGACCAGTACCCCGCCCAGGCGGCCTCACCTGCTATGCTGAACAGGGGCCTTGTGGAGGGATGGGAAGATTGGAAGGGATAGGCAAGGAAGAGGGAAGGAAGCGGCCGTGGCCTTAAGTTAGGTACCATCCCGGCATTCGCCTGGAGGAGAAGTGGGAAACCACGGAAACCACTTCCAGGATGGCTGAGGTGGGAATCGAACCCACCTCTACTCAGTTGACCTCCCGAGGCTGAGTGGACCCCGTTCCAGCCCTCGTACCACTTTTGAAATTTCGTGGCAGAGCCGGGAATCGAACCCGGACCTCCGGGGGTGGCAGCTAATCACGCTAACCACTACACCACAGAGGCGTCTCAGAGAATTAAATTTAGTTAAAACATCTCTGCGGAACAGAATATTTACAACTATTGTTTGCCATAAAAGGAGGGTTGAAACGAGTGAACAAGTGTTGTAGTGATTATGAACTACCATTAGATATGTCTTGCTCCATGGGATAAATGGTTAGCGTGCTGGCCTTCAGTCACATGGGTCCCGGGTTCGAATCCCGGCAGGGTCGGGAATTTTAACCATCAGTGGTTAATTTCGCTGACACGGGGGCTGGGGGTGTGTGTGTTAATCATCATTTAATCCTCATCACGACGTGCAGGTCGCCTACGGGAGTCAAATCAAAAACCTGCACCTGGAAAGCCGAACATGTCTTTGGACACTCCCGGCACTAAAAGCCATACGCCATTTCATCTTTTACCATCAGATATTTTGAAAAAGAATAATACCATGGTTTCATATGAAATCTGTCCGACTCGTTGGCTGATTGGTCAGTGCACAGGCCTTCGGTTCAGAGGGCTCCGGGTTCGATTCCCGGCCGGGTCGGGGATATAACCTTCATTGGTTGATTCCAATGGCCCGGGGACTGGGTGCTTGTGCTGCAACTCACACATCACACATAACACTATCCTCTACCACAATAACATGCAGTTACTTATACATGGCAGATGGCGCCCACCCTCATCGGAGGGTCTGGCTTACAAGGGCTGCACTCGGCTAGAAATAGCCACACGAAATTAAATTAAATTAAATATGAAACATCAGGGAGGAGATGATGACCTCCTGCTCTAAAAGTGATAAGTGTTGAGTTAATTTCCTCGATAGAAATAGTTGTTATATGCTATTTTACTTCATTTCGGAATTTAGCGGTTTTTAACACACACAAAAACGTATTCTTCTTCTTCTTCTTAATCGGCATACCCTCCAGGGTTGGATTTTGCCTCGGACTCAGCGAGGGATCCCACCTCTACCGCCTCAAGGGCAGTGTCCTGGAGCGTGAGACATTGGGTCGGGGGATACAACTAGGGAGAATGACCAGTACCTCGCCCAGGGGGGCCTCAGCTGCTATGCTGAACAGGGGCCGTGGTGGGAGATGGGGAGATTGGAAGGAATAGACAAGGAAGAGGGAAGGAAGCGGCCGTGGCCTGAAGTTATGTACCATCCCGGCATTTGCCTGGAGGAGAAGTGGGAAAGCACGGAAAACCACTTCCAGGATGGGTGAGGTGGGAATCGAACCCACCTCTACTCACTCGACCTCCCGAGGCTGAGTGGACCCCGTTCCAGCCCTCGTACAACTTTCCAAATTTCGTGGCAGAGCCGGGAATCGAACCCGGGCCTCAGGGAATGGCAGCTAATCACACTAACCACTACACCACAGAGGCGGACTTCAACTAAAATTTACCGGAGAAAATATCTTTGGGTTGGCAATAGTTGTTTCCAGGCAACCGACATGTTGAAAGAGCTCCGCAGTAGGATGTCTGCCATGCGTCGTGATAGTTGCCTACTATGGTCGTCTGACGAGAAGTCGCTTGGCATGCTGGGTAAGGGTAAGCATGGCTGCTGCGCATGTGCTAGTCTCAAGCCTCAAAGTCTTACAATAAACATCGGTTCCGTCCTCTGTAATTCTTGTGAACTGAGGTGCTCCTGTGAAGTTTCAAACCGGTAGTGTAACTGCGCTTTAGTTACATATTTACTGTAAGTACTGCATAATGAACATGCATCTCTTTCAGAGAGCTCTCACGGTTTATCACGACAAATGTTTGTAGCTTAGTGTAGTATCTGTTACTCACGTCGTACCTACAAGCTTTTCGTGAGACGCAGATAGTATATTTCAGTCGCTTACTTATACTTTAATTCTTCACACACCGAGCGGAGTGGTCGCGCATGATAACCCGCTATGGCTTCGAAGTCAGGTTCTGCATTCGGGAGACGAATGGGTTCAATCCCCACCGTCGGTTGTCCTGAGAATGATTTTTTTTACAGCTTGCTTTACTTCGCACCGACACAGATAGGTCTTATGGTGATGACAGGATAGGAGAGGGATAGGAGTGAGAAGGAAGCGACCGTGGCCTTAATTAACCACGAAACCACAAAAAACCTCCTTCAGGGCTGCCGACGGTGGAGTTCGAACCCACTATCTCCCGAATGCAAACTGATAGCTGCGTGACCCAAGCCGCGCGGCTACTTGCTCCGTGGGCGGTAGAATAACACTCCCAGTATCCCCTGCCTGTCGTAAGAGGCGACTAAAAGGGCCCCAGGGGCTCTTCACTTGGGAGCGGGGATTGGCGACCACGGGGCCTTTAGATGAGTTCTGGCATTTCTACCCCCTTGTGTCAGGCTCCTAACTTCCATCTGTCCTATCCGATCTCCCTTGGCCAACACTTGATATTTTCCGACCTCGATGGTATTATGTGTGGAGACCTAGGGAGGCTTTCATTTTCACGCCCTTTGTGGCCCTTGCATTTCTTTGGCCGATACCTTCATTTTCGAAGTGTCAGATACCTTCCATTACTTCTCTCTAATTAGTGTCATATAGAGGATGGTTGCCTAGTTATACTTCCTCTTAAAACGATAATCATTACCACCACTCTGTAGTTTCTCATTTTCTCTTCCAGGCAAATGCCGGAAGAGTTTCTATTCATACGTGACAGCCAATTCCTTCTATTTCCTTGCCCAATATCGTTCATTTTGGTTTTCTAGACCGTACTCATTTATAATTATATTAAATAATATCCTCGAACCAAAAATAACGGCCGAGAGGATTCGTCGTGCTGACCACACGACACCTCGTAAACTGCAGGCCTTCGGGCTGAGCAGCGGTCTCTTGGTAGTCCATGTCCCTTCGGGGCTGCTACACCATGGGGTGTGGTTTTATAGACAAATAACTGTTTGGCGATAAGCATGTGGCAAAACAGACAAAACCTTCATGAAATCTCTTCCAAGAACAAACATTTTTCCCACCATAGGGAATGGAATGTCATTAACTATGATTTATTTAGAAGACTATTCATACACATTAATGAACGACTATTTGCCATTGAGGCTTTATCCCATACTGATCCGTGCTAATCGAATATCGCCAGCGGCTCTGGAATTTCATGTTCATCCAGGCACCGAATTCTCATTTAGATTTAGAAGAATGTTGAATGTAATGTGCGCTGTTCACCAACTGGGCAGCAAAACACCGGTTTTCCCTATCTACGAAGTAAAAACTGACCAGTAAGACACTGACTGCGCACGTGTGCCTACTCACCTTCTACCCCCCTATCGTGCCTGCTTGTTAAGTTCTCCCACGGTTCAGGCTAGTGATGGGATATTCGATTCATTTTACTGAATCGATTTATTTGATTCCGTTCACGTCACTGAATCGATACACTGAACCGATTCACGGCTCATTAGTCACCGATGCTATTGCATCTCTGCAGTGTGTATTGATAAGACAGCAGCAACAACATTCATTGCTTGCTGCTGCCATCTGGTCTTCATTCTATGAACTGCTTTCCTATGCGTCATCTAGCTTTCAGATTCTCGATGCTCCTGCAGCCACTTCTTCGCATCAAGTTTTGATGTTACAAAGCCTTCCCCCGACAGTGACAACTCCATTAAATAAGTACCTATGTAGAGTTAGATGAAAAATATTTGTACACACAATCATCAATGATCTGAATTTAGAGTTGTCGCACAGGTGGGAGATTTCCTAGCAATTGTTTGCCTAGTCTTTTCTTGAATGATTTCAAAGATCTTGGAAATTTCATTATATTATCGGTCAGTACATAATAAAAAATAAATTAAAAATTGAAATGCAGGAAAAAACAGGTAATTGTGCAATACTATACAAGCTTATTACAACACAAGACTTACGTAGTTAATAATAATAATAATAATAATAATAATAATAATAATAATAATAATAATAATAATAATAATAGTTTATGTACCTCAAATTTTATATACTACCTTTTGGTTTTCCAGTTTTCTGAAAGTCACAACTCTATTATACATACAGAATTGTAAAAATACTACCTTTTGGTTTTCCAGTTTTCTGAAAGTCACAACTCTATTATATATAAAGAATTGTAAAAATACCTGTGTCCACAATAAGTAGCCTACATATTAAATATAAATCAAATAAGTTGCTTTACGTCATACCGACACAGATAGGACTTATGGCGACAATGGGATAGGAAAGGGCTAGAAGTGAAAAGCAAGTGGCCGTGGCCTTAATTAAGGTACAGCACCAGCATTTGCTTGGTGTAAAAATGGGAAACCACGGAAAACCATCTTGACGGCTGACTACGGTAGGATTCGAACCATCATCCCCAAGCTCATAGCTACACGACCCTAAACGCACGGCCAACTAGTTCGGTCGACTTTGAAAACGTATTTTTCTACCAGCAGAGGATTTTTTAAATCGTCATATTTTGTATAGGCTACCCGAGTTTTACAGTACCCATTGGTTTTCTAATTAAACATCTTTTCATTTAAGCTATTGAATCAGTCGGCTCACTTACTCACGGTCCACGTACACCGGTGATTTTGTGATTCGATTATTGAAGTACTGTGCAATGATGCGACGTACAAACTGAGAGAATACCGAGGGGTTCTTCCCAAGATAAAACAGACAATTTCGAGTGGTCATGAGCATGACTCATAGTCATAGGGTAGGCTAGATAATGTTATTGGCTTTACGTCCCACTAACTACTTTTACTGTTTTCGGAGACGCCGAGATACCGGAATTTAGTACTGCAGGAGTTCTTTTAAGTGCCAGTAAATCTCCCGACACGAGGCTGACGTATTTGAGCACCTTCAAATACCACCGGACTGAGCTAGGAACAAACCTGTCAAGTTGGAGTCAGAAGGCCAGACCTCAACCGTCTGAACCACTCAGCCAGGCGGGTAGGCTACAAAGGTGAGTTTAATTAATTTTCGAATGTCAACTAGTTATAAAAATGCTGATTGAATAAACTAATACGGTAAATAGAAAAACCTAATAGCCTACATATTTACAAGCTACGTACTTTGGAATTATGTTTTGACTACCTTTTTAACCCTGCAAATAAATCCGTCTTATTTAGTGTGTGACCGAGCTTGATAGCTGCAGTCGCTTAAGTGCGGCCATTATCCAGTATTCGGGAGATAGTAGGTTCGAACCCCACTATCGGCAGCCCTGAAAATGGTTTTCCGTTGTTTCCCGTTTTCACACCAGGCAAATGCTGGGGCTGTGCCTTAATTAAGGCCACGGGCGCTTCCTTCCAACGCCTAGGCCTTTCCTGTCCCATCGTCGCCATAAGACCTATCTGTGTCGGTGCGACGTAAAGCAACTAGCAATATATATATATATTAGTGCGTATTATTTTCAAATGAGCTGAGTGCGATAGTCCGTTATAGCGAACGATTCTTTCAGTGTGCTATGGCTCTGTATGTATCGCTGCAGCGGAAGTTCGGCTCCCTGCCAATATCCAATGTACCGATAATGAACCGTGTGTGTCTTGTTTCTCACTGATCCGTGACGGCGTACGATTCTTTCAGTGTGTCATGGCTCTGTATGTCTCGCTGCAACGAAAGTTCGGCTCCCCGCCAATGTTCAGTGTCCCGCTAGTGAGCCGTGTGTGTATTGTATCTCACTGAACCATGAGTGCACACTGTCTGCTGCGAGTCACCTAAATCGTGTGCCGTGAGCTCGCCGTTCCTGTGAATCGATTCACCCAGACACTTGAATGAATCGATACACTGCTTCGAATCATACACTGAGTAGCCAACACTAGTTCAGGCGAGCCAGTAGGCGAGCTCATAAGCCAATTAAAATGCAACATTTTCTTTAATACACTGACTGACAGAGCAAATGCAACACCAAGGAGGAGTGGTTCGAAAGGGATGAAAGTTGGGGAAAAAACAGAGACGGCACGGACGAATAATTGATGTTTATTTCAAACCGATATGCAGGTTACACAATGCGCACGGCATCGACTCAGTAGGATGTAGGACCACCGCGAGCGGCGATGCACGCAGAAACACGTCGAGGTACAGAGTCAATAAGAGTGCGGATGGTGTCCTGAGGGATGGTTCTCCATTCTCTGTCAACCATTTGCCACAGTTGGTCGTCCGTACGAGGCTGGGGCAGAGTTTGCAAACGGCGTCCAATGAGATCCCACACGTGTTCGATTGGTGAGAGATCCGGAGAGTACGCTGGCCACGGAAGCATCTGTACACCTCGTAGAGCCTGTTGGGAGATGCGAGCAGTGTGTGGGCGGGCATTATCCTGCTGAAACAGAGCATTGGGCAGCCCCTGAAGGTACGGGAGTGCCACCGGCCGCAGCACATGCTGCACGTAGCGGTGGGCATTTAACGTGCCTTGAATACGCACTAGAGGTGACGTGGAATCATACGCAATAGCGCCCCAAACCATGATGCCGCGTTGTCTAGCGGTAGGGCGCTCCACAGTTACTGCCGGATTTGACCTTTCTCCACGCCGACGCCACACTCGTCTGCGGTGACTATCACTGACAGAACAGAAGCGTGACTCATCGGAGAACACGACGTTCCGCCACTCCCTCATCCAAGTCGCTCTAGCCCGGCACCATGCCAGGCGTGCACGTCTATGCTGTGGAGTCAATGGTAGTCTTCTGAGCGGACGCCGGGAGTGCAGGCCTCCTTCAACCAATCGACGGGAAATTGTTCTGGTCGATATTGGAACAGCCAGGGTGTCTTGCACATGCTGAAGATTGGCGGTTGACGTGGCGTGCGAGGCTGCCACCGCTTGGCGGCGGATGCGTCGATCCTCGCGTGCTGACGTCACTCGGGCTGCGCCTGGACCCCTCGCACGTGCCACATGTCCCTGCGCCAACCATCTTCGCCACAGGCGCTGCACCGTGGACACATCCCTATGGGTATCGGCTGCGATTTGACGAAGCGACCAACCTGCCCTTCTCAGCCCGATCACCATACCCCTCGTAAAGTCGTCTGTCTGCTGGAAATGCCTCCGTTGACGGCGGCCTGGCATTCTTAGCTATACACGTGTCCTGTGGCACACGACAACACGTTCTACAATGACTGTCGGCTGAGAAATCACGGTACGAAGTGGGCCATTCGCCAACGCCGTGTCCCATTTATCGTTCGCTACGTGCGCAGCACAGCGGCGCATTTGACATCATGAGCATACCTCAGTGACGTCAGTCTACCCTGCAATTGGCATAAAGTTCTGACCACTCCTTCTTGGTGTTGCATTTGCTCTGTCAGTCAGTGTAATTTAAAAATATACGACAAGAAATGTGTATGCTTTTAAAGACACTCTGAACATCTACAGTTTGCTTTACCACGTCCATCGGTTCAGCCGTTGTCTCAAAATCGATGTTAGATAAATCAGCCTAGTAATTTAAATATATAGATAATAGTAATAATAATCTTCTTCATCATCATCAAAGCAAAACCATGACACTTATGCTCAGATGACCGAGGTCTCTGTAGGAGTGGAAAGTAAAAGCTTCCACTATCTCTACACTCAGCACTACTGTAAATGGAAACGAGGGGTTAGGTCTATGTCTGAGCACTTTTGCCCACAGGTTTTAACCTGGTACTCATTTTTAGTGCAGGCTGAGTAAACCTCCTTGCCCTGCGTTCCTCCAGAAGTGGAAATATTGTCTGCAAAATTGTTCTGACGGGGAACAGAATTCTTACAATTTGATTTACGTCGCACCGACACACGTCTTATGGCGACGAAGGGATAGGAAAGGGCCAGGAGTGTGAAGGAAGCGACCATGGCCTTAATTAAGGTACAGCCCCAGCATATGCCTGGTGTGAAAATCAAAAACCACGGAAAAAGATCTTCAGGGCTGCCGACAATGGGGTTCAAACCCACTATCTCCCGAATGCAAACTGAGAGCTACCTGACCCAAACCACACGGACACTTGCTCAGTACGGGGAATGGAATCCATGTCCTCCTGGATTAACTGGGCATGCCTTTATTGTCTCGGTCAGGCATCCCTTAACACAAACAGTAATGATAATAATGATTAAGAATACGAGCAGTAGTATATGTTGGAGATTTACAAAATGCTTTCATTTTTCGTGTTAAAGGTATCAAACTTATCTACTGACTTCTACATGGCCATTGCTCGCCTTGTTGGCTGTGTCCAACAGGTTGTTCTGTGAATGACCAGACATACAAAGTGATTAATGAGGTTGTCAAATCCTATGCAAGGGTTATGTAACTAAATGGCATGTCTATGATATTTGTACATTGTACCTCATTTGTATCTTAATTTTGATCCAGTGACATGACAATTTGTCACGTTGTACTTGTAACAATGGGAGAATACCATAATGAATCAACACTAAGTAGCTGTTTTCACATAATTAGACGGAGCTATGACAACGGTGTGAGAGATTAATGTAACGCGTATCCACTTGAGTTCAGTTTCTAGTCTCCCGCGAGTTGTGCGCACAAGAATCGGCTCAAAAGAAAAACCATTGCGCAACGATTTATTGGAAATTACGAGTACGAGCCCTTAGAATTTTATCATAACCAAATTAGATTTAATCAATGGGTGCGTTTCGTTATATCAACAGGTTCTAGCTTTACTCGTGAGAATTCCAGCAAAAGTGGACTTGACTCTTGGTGGTTTAACAGGAGTTGTATTAGCCAGTTCCTCAAATTATATTATCCTACATGGCACATATTATGTTGTTGCTCACCTCCACTATGTCCTATCTATATGAGCAGTATTTGCAATTATAGCCGGATTTGTCCAACGATATCCTTTATTCACACGGTTAATATTAAACCCTAAATCACTAAAAATCCAATTTACAGCTACCCTATGTATATTTGTAGTTTTATATTTTTGGTATATTTTTCTTCCCTCATCATCATCATCATCATCATCATCATCATGGCAATGTATTGGCAGGGGCTACGTCGAAGCAACGGCGGCAGACCTTTAGGGCGCATAATACGTCGCTGTGAGTGTTGTATGGTTGTTAGAAACAAGTGAATCCGCGGAGTTCAGGTTGAGAGAGAATATGTTTCGCGAATGTTGTGAAATCACGCTCCTTCCAATTCCAAAGACTCGATTACATCTTGTTGTGTATTTTCGGACTTATCTCCACAAGTCAGGCGGGAGCAGTAAGTAAGAGTAAGACGTATTCGGTTGCAGCTCGTGGTGTTCGGCCACCTCTGTTTTGTTACGTTGTAGATAGGTCCTCTTACGCCGAACCTCGAATATTTCGGGCTTATTCTATTCTCCTTGCTCATTCTTTCCACTTGTTTTAATTCTGACGTAAACTTGGACTTACTTTAAATGAAGATAGTGAGATATTTTAGAAATATTAACAAATTCTCAACTATTTCACAATTTTTCACACACTCAGTCAAGTTTTCACAAATATTATTACAGATATCGAAACAGATATGGTTCCGAGCTATACTAATTTTACCATACACTCCGAACTCCAATTCCACCATAAAATGGCGGGTGCGCCAGCCTCACATTATTGCGCGGTCTAACCTTGAAAGCGGTAGACTCTTTGGACCTTGTCCTTTTTAAGTCAGTTCTTTTATATATTTTTGCTAGCTTTTACGATTTTGAAATTAATGAAGAACTATTCGAACATACCCGTCATTCATGGATTCAAATGGACCACGATACACTTAACGTTGTATTGCTCAATAATATACATAAACACAGCTTACTCAAATGACCCCAACACTTCCTGGGTAGACAACTTTTTTGTAGTACCCTGTAGTGCACAAATAAAATGTGCAGATCTGTTGCTGACCAGGGAGAAGGCGACATGGCTGTCCATAGGAGAAGCAGCTCGAACGCATGCCAATGCCTGTAATTTGTAATCCGTAAGATTTGTTGGGTCATCGCGAACCAGACGCTTGCTGGAAACTAAAGGGCTTTAAACTGAAAAGGGTAGTGTGGGAATTGGGGGAATTCTGGGGATAAAAACAGACTGATTTTTACCGCACCCTGTCAGTACCGTAGCGTCAGTAATGAACTTATAGACGGCTTTAATTTTAAGGTAAGTGTCATTACAAAGTTTGGGGGCGTTCAAATTCCGAAGTAACAAAATCGGAACTCCCACTTACAGACGGAGCTTGTCCGCAGGCAGTCCAGGAGCTGTTACAGAATTAAGGAACTCAACAGGGTAGTATACTGCTTCTTTCTGATTTACTACTGTGTCCACAGATGACTTCAAGCGTATTAAACCTGCCAAGAATGGTATTGTTAATAGCCTCCATTCGATCGTTCCTGGAAGTGAGAATCGCACGTTCACATCACCAGGAGTTTGTTCTAGACAGCAGGTTTTGAGTGTCTCGAGAGAGAGCTCGTATGAGAGTTTCAGTGTCCGAGACAAATTGGAAATACGATTTCCCAATCAACGTCTTCTAATATCCCTTCCCCAGCCATCTAGCATCTTAGCATTAAAATTCACCACTTAAGCGGCCTCTCGGGTTGCAGGTACGACTCATGCCGCTGCATTTCTAAAGACTGAAAGTTGGTGCATCGGTTCTGTGTAAATCGAAAATATTTTAAATGTAGAGTGCGCTACTCTACCTACTGAGAGCAAAGTTGCAACTATGCCTGAGGATGCCAAGGCTTACGCGATTTTACCATCTCCACGAACTTTACAAAGTCATAATTTAATTTAAAATGTTTTCCCAGTACCGGCAGGAGCATCAAACAAAGAAACTTTTTTCTTGTATATTACATGAACTCTCCAAAATAGCAAAAGGGCAACTTTTGTTCTTCCGTTAAATAGTTTTCGTTTAGTCTCACCATTTATACAGAATTTGCTTTACATCGCACCGACATAGATAGGTCTTATGACGACGATGAGATAGGAAAGGGCTAGGAGTTGGAGGGAAGCGGTCGTGGCCTTAATTAAGGTACAGCCCCAGCATTTGCCTGGTGTGAAAATTGGAAACCACGGAAAACTATCCTCAGGGCTGCCGACAGTGTGATTCGAACCCACTATCTCCCGGATGCAAGCTCACAGCTGCGCGCTCCTAACCGCACGGCCAACTCGCCCGGTGTTTGCCACTTTCACACCAGGCAAATGGCTGGGGCTGTACCGTAACGAAGGCCACGGCCGCTTCCTTCCCATACCTAGTCCTTTCCTGTCCCATCGTCGCCATAAGACCTATCTATGCCGACGGAAGCTTCAGAGGGATTGTCTTTATACTTGTTCCATAAAGCAATATGGTCAGTCAGATTTCAGAATACCAGCATACCGGTAAAATGCTATCTAATCTTCAGTGGCCTCACAGAAACAGTAGCTTCCTTAACGGTTTCATCCCAGTGACTGTCATCTTCTAGTAAGCCATGAGCCCTACATGTTAAATGAAACGTGAAATATTATATCCCGTCTAACAACTCCAAGCAAACAAATGAAACAGGATCGCTGACTTTATGAAGGAGCACGCGAAGATAGTAAAACACGGTATCAAGTGCATTTTTACACTATTGCAATATGAAAATGAAAATTTACAACCTGTTTTCCAGTCGTTGACCGGGTCAGGGATGGCGAGGATAGGAATTGTGGCGGCTGCCGAGGCCTGTCGCACTCCTCTGGGGCAATGAATAATGACTGACCGATGAAATGAAATGATACTGGAGAGTGTTGCTGGAATTAAAGATGACAGGGAAAACCGGAATACGCGGAGAAAAACCTCTCCCGCCAGCGCTTTGTCCAGCACAAATCTCACATGGAGTGACCGGGATTTAAAACACGGAACCCAGCGGTGTGAGGCCCACGCGCTGCTGCCTGATCCACAGAGGCTTACTATTGCAATACTCTACGTTAAAGTGACAACCAAGTATGTGTGATAATACAGGGAAGTATGCCACAATGCACCGATTATCTACCTGCGTAATCTGGCCTCACATCATAATCTCGGTAGAAAATCCACCAGACGTTGGAGCACGATGCCTGTACGTGGGGTAGCCATTATCACATGCATCTGACCCATTTACAACATTTTTTAGGGATCTTATTTCAGCATTTTTTCTTCCTTCATACATAGTGAGTTCATACTGAAATGACCGCAAAGGCCGTGGATCATGTGAGTCTTAATGTTGCACAGTTCTAGGTTTTCTTGATGATTCAGCAGTTCTGCTTGCATGACGTCATCAATCTGAGTTGGACTGATTTTGTCTTCTAACTAAAGGAGAAATCGACACGTGGAATACCGCAGGTCTGTCATTCCACTGAGAACACAAAGCACCGATGAGGTCCAAATATCCTCTTTTTGGTGAACCTTAAATGAAACACCCTCGAGGTGTAGATTTGTGAAATTATTGCAGGAAGGTTGCAATCTACAAAACTGCAAGATGGGAATATCTTAAAGTTTTAATTTCTTTGGCGTCTTTAGACTGGTATGAAATGTGACTGTATGTTTTTCTCTGAGACTATACGTTCTTGTGTTTTGTTTGTTTTATATGCTGCTTTGTTTATATGAGATCCAAAACCCAGCGAGCCTTACTATGTAAATACTGTAAATGTTCGGATATAGATATGCACTGATCTATTATCATTTATTGTTCCATTCTGTATAAGAATTTCCAGCACCCAGGCTCAATCCTGATTCAGTACCGTGATCCTTGAAGGTGTTCAAATAAAGCAGCCTCGTGTCGCTAGATTAATGTGTGCGTAAAATAACTCCTGTGGAACAAAAAAATACCTGAACAATTTTGCAACAGATGCACTTTGGGTGCTCCTGAAGGAAGTCCGCTGAGATACGAGGTTCGAGTCATAAGTCAGGGCAACTATTTTTTTTCTCGCGACCAGGAGATAACACCCAAAATCTACGATTTGCATTTGGAAATATAAGGCATGTACTTATGCACAGTGCCTGAAGACAAATTCTGACTTCAGGAGATTCTCGCAGGAAAGTGACAGAACACAGGCCATTGGTAAACATTGTTTTATTATGGTACAGACAGCAAATACAGAGGACTACGTACAAAAGACAGGTCTCCACTGGTTTCAGACCTTCAAAATAATCACCCAAGGTCCATGGACACTGGACGACCGACCTGGGCGAGGCAAATCGGCAGTTGATACTCCACCCCGTATGAACGTTTCCACCCACCTCGCCACTGTTCTACAGGGCATGGCATGCACACCTAATGCTTCCCGCAGCTCTGCATGGCATTGGCGTGCATTTCTGCCCCGAAGAACTGCTATTTTAATATACTTCCATTTTGTGACGCTCTCACTCACTCACTGAACTTTGGGGCCTGCTTAGACCCATACTGTTGTTTACATACACCATCTAGTGGCATCATACGCAAGTATATACCGTACGTCTCCAAATGCATATCTTAGATTTTCCGTGTTGTCTCCTGTCCGCGAGAGAAAAACAATAGTTGTCATGACTTATGACTCGACCTACGTAGTAGTCTCATTAAAAGGAGACATCGGAAAGCAATATAACGTCACCTGTTAGGTGTACCTACATGGAAGCACGATATGCAATCTCAGGATAGTCCAGAAGAATGCAATGAAACTGGAACCCTAGGACACAACATACACAGAACGCAGCTTGTGGCCTGTCACGATGAGCCGTTACAGCATTTGATCGTACGCACATCAATGCCTCCATGAGAAGAAAAATTAGCGACCTAGCTGGCGCACACCACAGTGACACTGGGACGGAAAACCATTATTGTGTGGCACAATATGTTCAACATCCATCTCACAGTGGTCACCCGTTGTCAACAACAGAAACTGATGACCAGTACTTATTAATCTAGGCTCGCAGGAACCGACGAGACTCCATAACAGGGCTGCGCAATGCATTCCTGACGGCAACTAGAATAGTTGTATCTACTCAGACAATCCGAAATCATCTAAACAGAGCCCACCGGGCGAGTTGGCCGTGCGCGTAGAGGCGCGCGGCTGTGAGCTTGCATCCGGGAGATAGTAGGTTCGAATCCCACTATCGGCAGCCCTGAAAATGGTTTTCCGTGGTTTCCCATTTTCACACCAGGCAAATGCTGAGGCTGTACCTTAATTAAGGCCACGGCCGCTTCCTTCCAACTCCTAGGCCTTTCCTATCCCATCGTCGCCATAAGACCATCTGTGTCGGCGCGACGTAAAGCCCCTAGCAAAAAAAAAAAAAAAAAAAAAAAAAACAGAGCCCACCTACACTACAGAGTTCCTTAGCGAGCATCTGCACGTAATACTCAATACTGTGGCGTCAGGTGCAGGTGGGTAAGGGGACACTTGCACTGGAACCTGGCATCATTGAGTCAGGTCTTCTTCACTGATGAGTGCAGAATTTGTCTGACACCCAAAAATCTATGGAGAAGGGTATGGAAAGGAATTCATGCCAGACGAGTATTATACACCATACCACAGGTCCAAATAGGACGCGGATTTGTGGATTCGTTATGTTTGGGCTGGCACAATATGTAAACGCCGAACGTCGCTGAGGGCACTATGAAAAGTGTTCAATATTAGTACTGAATCCTCCAGTCCACTGTTCGACCTTATTGACAACAAATCGGAGACAGTTTCCATCTGCAAGGCAGTAATGCTCTCGCGCACAGCTTCCGTCTCGTCATTTTCCCCGGGAGGTCCAAATCAATCAGATAAAGTAGTCTGCGGTGCCTGCTGGCATGATTCCGACTGAACATGCCTGGAACCATAGACATGATAAAAGCTTTTGGGCTTATGCCATGTCAAGAAAACAAGGTGAAATTCTTCACATTTCGCAGAGAACTTTGCTTGCGTCTTCAGAAGAAAATCTCGACTGTTCACGAGAAAGACTTCTCAAAGAATGAGATTTAAATTTAGACATTATAACAGAAGTGGAAATGGTACGTTCATTCGTCACCAGATGACTCACCGGACGCGGTACAGCGCTAGCGTTCGAACCGGAAGCTGACATCAGAATCAGTCTGAGAGGGAGTCACATACCAAAACATGTGTACACACATATGAAAGTACGACACTGACAGAAGCCTGGAATGAAACATCTGGTGATGAGGAACGATCGAATTTGGAAAACACCGAAACAAAATGACAATTCTTTAAGAAGTCTTTCCCGTGAACAGTCGAGATTTTCTTCTGAAGACGAAGAGCAAAATTCTCTGCGAAACGTACAGAATTTCACCTTGTTTTCTTGACATGGCATAAGCCCAAAATCCTATATCATGTCTATAAGTAGGATCGTGAAAGCATCAATGGCAACATACCTGGAACTACCTGAAACAAGCGGTTCGAAGATGTAGAAACCCGTGTCTAATCCTGGACAATCTCCAAAGGGCTACTCTCGAAGAGTGGAACAGAATAGAACAGGACAATCTCAACAAGCAGGTGGGCACAATACCACAAATAATCAAACCATGCCCCAACGTAGAAGATGGAGGAACACCATACTAAGACGCGTGTTGTGATTTCCAGGCTTTGCCAAATAATGCGTCGCGTTTATCGTAGGTCAGTATGTATTCTTCAAAGCGATCATGTTATTCTTTCAGAAAGTAAATACGCTCTTCCCATGCTTTCTGTTGGATCTTAAGCAACCAAGTACCACAGTAATTCAGGTGGTGTGAAACTTTATCGTGAGGTGTGTGTAAAAGTGAGGAGGCTAGGAAAGATATGTAGAAGTAATGTCAACCGTAGCTCCTGAGAAAAGAGCCTTGGGGATTCCCTTTTAATCACCTCTCGTGACAGTCAGGGATGTATTCTATGTCTCCAACTAACCTATAAGCCTCGTGGCCATGATCGTTAATGTATAAAGTCTTGATGGACTTACACCGTGATCAGCTGGTTGGAATATAAATATTTCTCGATCAGAATGTTGCCTGGCCGGGTAGGACAGGTGGTGGTATACAATTTCTAATCACTAGACTGCGTACCAAAAGCCTGGGTTCAATACCGAACCTCTCGGCATTCATACGGAATGGTGATTCCTCCGTCGGATGGGGACTTTAATCTTTGAACAGACTCACTGGTGTTATTCGACAGGTGCACCGACAAAGGGTTTCACCCTCTTCGTACCTCATCACCATACATCCAGACGCACAAGTCGCCCAAGGGAATCAAAGTACTTCAGAATTCACAACGTTTCACCGGAGGCCTCACGACATCAATAAACCTGTCTCATTATTTTAACACCCACGTAAATGATTTAATGTAAAAACAAAACTTATTAAAAACAAATACAATATATTTAATTAAAATCTGCAATATGATTATTATTTCTTTCTTTCTTTCTTTCTTTCTTTCTTTCTTTCTTTCTTTCTTTCTTTCTTTCTTTCTTAATTCGTTTTACTCTCCAGGGTTGGTTTTCCACTCGGACTCAGCGAGGGATCCCACCTCTACCGCCTTAAGGTCAGTGTCCTGGAGCGTGAGACTTTGGGTCGGTGGACACAAAAGGAAAGGACGACCAGTACCTCGCCCAGGGGGCCTCACCTGCTATGCTGAACAGGGACCTTTGCGGGGGTATGGGAAGATCGGAAGGGATAGGCAAGGAAGAGGGAAGAAAGCGACCGTGGCCTTAAGTTAGGTACCATCACGGCATCTGCCTGGAGGAGAAGTGGGGAAACCACGGATAACCACTTGGAGGATGGCTGCGGTGGAAATCGAAACCACCTCTACTCGATTGACCTCCCGAGGCTGAGTGGACCCCGTCCCAGCCCTCGTACCACTTTTCAAATATTGTGGCAGAGACGGGAATCAACACCGGGCTTCCGAGGGTGGCAGCTAATCACACTAACACTACACCACAGAGGCGAACATCATTATTATTATTGAAGACCTACAACCTGTTATCCAGTCATTGACCGGGTCAGGGATGTAATGAATGAAGCAGATATAGGCTGTTAGTACGATGGGGTCGCTACTCCCAAAGTGATTTATTAATGAATGATAGATGCTATGAAATGAGAATGGAGAGTGTTGCTGGAATGAAAGATGACAGGGAAAACCGGAGTACCCGGAGAAAAACCTGTCCCGCCTCCGCTTTGTCCAGCACAAATCTCACATGGAGTGACCGGGATTTAGAACCACGGTATCCAGCGGTGAGAGGCCGACGCGCTGCCGTATGAGCCACGGAGGCTTATTATTATTATTATTATTATTATTATTATTATTATTATTATTATTACAGTTTTTTAATTAGCTAACTAGGATGTAACATTCATCTTAACACAAAGATTATACGTTACATAAAGTGAAAAGATGTTTTCTCCTTTCGTAACTCAAAGACGTTTTACGGATGTCAAGCTACTATAAACCTAAATTGGAAAGAAAGTTATCACTCCACACAGGGCTTAAAAAGAACGACTGTAATCCAATATGTTTGGTCGTTTTCTGTGAAAGTGAATTCTCATCCCCTTGTGTTATAAATTTTCCACAGACTTGAGTCGCTAACACATAGCTTCCCCAGGCAGTGCTGATCTAACTTGTATGTAATTAACCGCAGGAAATTAAGTTTATTATACAGGCCCACTATGTCCGTAACACAGTATTACCCTCCCTCCTCACTTCCCCCGCGTTTAGCTCATACACGAGCCGAGGGCAACATGAGATACTGAAGTCAAACTACAGTACAAGCTCTTCAATCGTATACTCTCTGAAGTTTGAGGCACAAAATTACTACAATTCGATATACTAATTTGTTTTTAAAAATTACCTCAGCATAAGTTTATGAGACAAAATGAATCAAGTACATTGTTCGGTTCCTTGGCTGAATTATCAGCGTCGAGGCCTTCGGTTCAGAGGATCTCGGATTAGATTCCCGGTAAGGTGGAGATTTTTAGCCACGGCTGGTTTTTTACTCTGACCCGAGGGCTGGGTGTTAATGTTTCTCTAAATACGCGCAAACCACACTGTCAACCACCGCAGAAACACGCAATACTGATTTTTTTCCCTAGCGGTTTAACGTCGTCCTAACACACTGAACGGCAACGTAAAGATGGAAAAGAGCTAGGATTGAGAAGGAAGCGGCCGTGGCCTTAATTACGGTAGAACCCCAGCACTTGCCTGATATGAAAATAGGAAACCACGGAAAAGCATCTTCAGGGATGCCGACCGTCTTCAGAAAGCAAGCTCATAGTTACGCAATCCGGAGCGCACGACCTATTTGCTGAATACATCCCTCCACAAACGGTTCGCATCAGAAAGGGCATCCCTCTCTAAAAACAGGACCAAATTATTTTGTGCGGCATAGCCTAGTTTGCAACTGCGACCCGGCCAGAGTGTGGGAAGAGAAATAAATTAATTGAATATCTCTGATTAACTATCTGAGAAAAAGTGCACTTAAGAGAGATTTCTCAGTTTATCTCAGTTACTTCACGGGTATCTGAGTTTGAGTTTTGGCCAGGCTTTAACACTCGACGTTTTATCACACACAATGTAATTTTCAGTTGAAAATTTCACCCCGTAGTTACCACAATTTGAAATGAAAATTCAGTTTTACATAATTGAGTGGACGTTACCCATGTTTATTTTATGCATTTGCTATTCAGTCAAGAGGAGATGTATTTGTAACAACCGCATACCATGAAGATGATAGATAGAAGCTACCAGTCGTCCTCTTAATATATGTTTCATTTTAGGGTCTAGTGACGACATGTTCGCAAAGCCTGTACTGCTGGGGTGTCTGTCATCGAGGGTTAAGTTAGTAACTGAATGAGGCTACGATTGAGAGAGACATAACTGTGAGTAAGTTACTTTATCATCATTTTCCTGGAGTTGAAATGCAACCACTGAAAACCATTTTAAGGACGGTTGACATCCCTGAGTTCATGCCTCAGGGCGTTGAGTTAACCTGGTTTTATTCCTCTTTTAATATTGTTATAACCTACAGTTCGAGGTGAAATACTGATGAAGTTAGACATTTCATTCAACTTATTAAGAGTAACCCAAAGAGGCACTTTCAGACGGTTGCTACCTGCCCGTTCCTTATTACGTTAACAGTATTGTTATAAGCTGTATATCGTTGTTGCCGGGACAAAACCTCCTATGGGATAATATTTTGGGGGATATACTGACCCGCAGCACATACATTATGAAGAGCGAGAATGCCTTGACAATATTCACACATTATTGCACCTTAGATGACAGAACCTTACCGGCCAAAGTTCTATGCTAAAATATTTCACATAGGAGGTTTTGTCCCGGCAGCGGGTACGATGCGCAAAGGTATCACCGAGATATCACTATAAAATTTTTGTCACAAATGGAACATAGCAATTGCTTTTACACATATCAAGTGAAAAATTCCTGGCACATTAAGAAATATTTCATTTTTGGAGTATATTATGTATGCGTACTTTACCACTTTACAAGTACATTTGGTGTTACGCTCACAGTGACACACGTATGTCTTTTGTCTCACACGTTGAACAATTTCGTGTGTAATGTCTTTGTTCGCTGAAGTTCTTTGATCACGACGAGTTGTGGACTTGTGCCCTAACTGATTCATTAAGTTATTTATTGGTCCAGGGATCATGCTACTTCGGCAATAGCTTAAGGTCTTGTAATTTAACAATAACCTGTTCATTTGCCTCATCGAAAAATGAATACTGTTCACCTCCATTTTGCTTTTTGAACTAGCCGCTCTACTCATAATGGACAAAGATAATGAGAATCCACAGACATAGCACTCGCATTCCTCGGTGCTAGCCCTGGACCTCAAGAAAAGAACAAAAGACGGCATCAGCAGCGGAATACGACATAAACCAGTCCTGTCTACAAGCCTTAAGTATGTTTTCATATTTCTCAAATAACGACGGTATTTCTTAATGTGCCAGGAATTTTTCACTTGATATGTGTAAAAGCAATTGTTATGTTCCATTTGTGACAAATTTTATAGTGATATCTCGGTGATACCTTTGCGCATCATACCCCCGGCAGCGATGATATGTTTCAGGCTAAGGGCTTCCGCAGCTCGACCTGTCAATGATCTTGCTGAATGTAACCAGAAACATCAACCAGCGCCTCTGTCCCTTATTCTGCGTACAATACTGTTCCAAGCTACGATGATTTGTTTCAGGTAAAAGATTGACACAGCTGGACCTGTCAATGATCTTCCGGAGTGCAATGGGAGACATTAGCCACCTGCCTGTATTCTATAACTCCTTCATTCGTGTTATAAGCTCTGACGACCTGTTTTAGCAATGGACTGACACCGTTAGACCTGTCCATATCTTGCTGAGTGTTATGAGACACATCAACCAACTACCCGTCAATCTTGTTCTAAGCTACGACGATCTGTTTCAGCAAAGGGTTGACACACTAGACCTATCCATGATATTGCTGAGTGCTATGAGAGACATCAACTACCTACCCGTCAGTCTTGTTCTAGGCTACGACGATCTGTTTCAGCAAAGGCCTGGCACAGCTGGGCCTGACAATAATCTTGCTGAGTGCTACGAGTGTTAGTGCTAGCCAGTTCTCTATTACATTCAATTTTGTTCTAAGCTAAGATTATGCGTTTCAGGTAAAGGGCTGACGCAGCTGGACCTGTCACAGAACTTGCTGAGTGCGATCCCGAGCGTGGCTCTCCGGGACCTTCACCATCTCCTCATCCTCAACCTTAACCACAACCGGATAACCTCACTCCACAGTCGCGCCTTCGAAGGTCTGGACACGCTCGAGATCCTCAGTTTGTACGAGAACAAGATCACCTCGATTGATGAGGATGCATTCAAGGGGGTTGACAAGTAAGTAACAGTTTTAATTTCAATTGACTGGATTAAAAACCCGCATAATCTGTGTTTCTGAAAAATGACCGCTGATCTCTCCACGTTTTACCGAACTCTTCGGCATTCTTAACGATCCGCTCTCTCCGAAAGTCCTCAGTCGGTGTGAGTGAAGTGTGCATTGTATTTCAATTAAAATGCTTAAATCTGAAATATAAAAAAGGAAGAAAAGTACTCACCCATATGGCCGAGTTTGTTTTGTATTGTTTTGCTCCAATTTATTTTAATGTATTTAGAAGTTCAAGGTCATTTCCCTTATTTTTCTGCTGACCCTTGAAGAGAATATACACTTGGATTTGCCAAGTGCAGTCTTTGATGAAACATCGGAAGACTAAATCATCTCTGGACCACTAAATACAAGTCCGGAAAACGTGTTCTTAGAATTGAGCGCTGGCCGTGAAAGACTAAGCAGTCATGAACGTCGTAGTTTATTAATGGTGACGGATTCAGGCAAGTGTTTTTGTGGAAGTAGCGGTGTTATTATTGCTGTCGACGGTTAACTTTCTTTTTGCTAGGGGCTTTACGTCGCACCGACACAGATAGGTCTTATGGCGACGATGGGATAGGAATGGCCTAGGAGTTGGAGGGAAGCGGCCGTGGCCTTAATTAAGGTACAGCCCCAGCATTTGCCTGGTGTGCAAATGGGAAACCACGGAAAACCATCTTCAGGGCTGCCGACAGTGGGATTCGAACCCCCTATCTCCCGGATGCAAGCTCACAGCCACGCGCCTCTACGCGCACGGCCAACTCGCCCGGTGGTTAACATTTTAAGAAGTTGTACAACTAGATGGCCATCACCTCAGAGAGAAGTGTTTCAGCACGTCATTAGTTGCGTCGTTCTTGTAAATGAAACCAGAGAACGAAATCATGTTATTTTGTACTGCACCTACCGATTATACTAAGCTTGCAAGTGGTGTAACTGAATTACTTATTTTACGGTTGGGAAGTGAATGATCCCACGTTCGATAAATCGTCTTAGTATCAGGGAAGCATTTGAAAGAAAAACTATAGGACTATTTATCCTAGAGTAGAATTTTCTAAATATATATAATCGGGTTGCTGGAAAGTGCAAGGAAACATGGAGGTAAACGCAAAATGGTGTTAAACCCAAGCAAGGAAGTCGCTCTGAAAGCTGTTCGTCGTTGAATTAAACGGAAGAATGAAAACCTTAATGAGCGCTCGGCTGAGTACCATGGCCAGTTCCTCCGACGTTCATTAAGGTGCTAATGAGTTTGTTGAACACTTAAGGGCACGAAAGCCGGTCCAGAATACTCAGTAAAACCAATAATCCACTTATTAATCATTCGTTTACTTAACGAGATTGTTCTTATTTCTGACAATAATAATCTGTGAGTGATTATATTATCTAAAACACAAAAAGAATGATCACTTTAAATATAAGAACTTCATCTTTGTAAAACAACGAAGTACTTAAAATACGTCATATTAAATGAAAAGACAGTGTACAGATTACGCTTGGATGACATACTGTAGGCTTAAGAACGGCGAACAGTCCTGGTTGGTGAAACGACCTATATTTAGTGAGATTTGTACACGATAATTTACTTCACCCCCATTACTTCCTGGGTTAGAAGTTAAAATAACAGTTTACGGTTGAGAGTCTCAAAGTTTGATTCCCGGCATTGCCAAATATGTACAAGTCATAAAGGATTCAGGAACGAACTAGAAACTCTATTTCTCTTATCTGAACCTAGTAACGTCCAGAAACTATATGTAATAATAATAATAATAATAATAATAATAATAATAATAATAATAATAATAATAATAATAATAATAATAATAATAATTTTATTTTTAAATGAAATGGAAATAAGCAGAAGTTTATAATAGATAGGAAGGCTAGTCTGAATTACTTAGACCAAAAATCGGTATTATGTTTAGTACTGTAGTATAGATAAGAGCCCACCACATTGATTTACTGGGTACGTGATGCTTGTTGTTTTAAGGGCCCTAACATCGAAGGTCATCGGCCCTACTGGATACGTGAATCCTGCTGGGTGCTTCTGAGTTAAGTCTCAAGCTCTGCCTAAAATTTGCAATCAACATTAACTTCCAAGACAAGTGATATATTCTCAATTGAAGAATTATCAACGCGATCAAGGAGGATAGTAAGAACGATATAAGGAAGCTATGTCGTCGCTGTTCGGGCAGAAGGTCATATCTCCCAAGGCTCTTTCTATCCATTATTTTCCTTAAGACTGGTCACGCCTCCCAGCCACATATGGATATTTAGTTCATCAGAACAATATTCGTTGTGTTCATTTTCCTGTGCTTGCGTGTAAAGGAAAATGAACCTTACCGTACCGCACTCTAGAAATGTATGTCTCAATGACTTATTTACGTACTCCTACAGTATAATATACTTATGGTTCATTTTCCTTTAACATTAGCATACGAAAATGAACACAGCGAAAATTGTCCTGATGGACTGCATATCCTTATGTTGCTGAGAGGCGTGACCAGTCTTAAGGGAAATGATGGGTATGGAAAGCATTGTGAGGTATAACCTTTTACCCGAACAGCGACGATATATTCCAATGTGAGGAAGTGCCAAATTGACATTACTGCACGAAGGATGTAGCATCGGATCCAAGGCCCTACAACGTTGGCTGCGCAGTAGCCTGTGACTGGGGAAGAGCTGTCCATGCGCGTATCGCCATGTTGCGGGCACCTCACAGCTCGCCGAGGAGATCGTAGTATGGAATTCACGCATTAACTTCAATTACGCACAAATGAATTATTTTTATTCCTGCGATACAGGATAACACGGTAAGAAAAGATGTTCATTAGATACATCCAAAATAAAATGTTAAAAAGGTGTCGCTTTAGAAAACAGAAGATCCGTACGGAAATGTTGCATTCCAAGCATCAGGGAAACTTAGCTATTCCCAAGTCCTAATTCATTAATAATATATGATACAGCCTACACCGACTAACGTGAATATACGCAATAAATATACAAGAATCAAGACGACAATAACACGGAAATGATACTTATGCATATAAACTGAACACATTTGCATTGTTATCGAACAAATCTCCACAAATCCTTTGGATAGCTCACCTAAGTAACATACGTAATAAAACAACATTTAGAAAACTGGATAAGAAGACTTCAAAATACACTACTAATGATAGTAAATACATACCTACGTAGATAAACACATGTCTTAAATTTAGAGAACACTCTCCAAAAACAGAAAAACATTGTATACCAGTACATTAAATTAATAATCTTCAAGAAAGAATATGTAGCTCACATTAGGCCTACTATAATGACCATGTTTTTAACTGATTTGTTTGCATATTCAGAATAAACACATGCAATTAAATCCTAAATTCGGCAGTTAAGCTATCATGAAAATACCAAGACATTTTCAAATCAGAGCAGTTTACAACTTCAGTATGATTTACAGATCATGAGGAGAAAAACAATCTTTTACCTGTGACTTACGAGACTGAAGAACATCAATAATCCATCAATTCTTTCAATATTTACAAACAGTTGTATCAAAAGCAAGAATCTGTAATATTGGCAAAATGAAAACTTGTGAAATATTTTCTATAAAAGTTACATGGCAGATCTTTTCCTTCTGATGAGTAAACACAGCAGGTATTATTCAGTACTATGAACAGATTGTTGAAAAGGTACATGACTGCAGAAATCTGTAAAAAAATAAAATAAAGCTATGCCCAGTGTTCACTACAAGTAACTTTACTCTTTACTAATTCCCATCTGAATGAAATTTTTCTTTTTTATTATTTCCAGGATATGAAATTGTATATCAGGATGAGTATACCTTCAATTATGATTTCTATATAGTTTGGAAAATAGCTATCTAAAATCTACTGAGATATACTGAGATTTTTATATGTTTTGTGGGGTTTTCTGCACTAAAATAATTGTGCTCAGATGAAATGCACTGTGTAACAGCACTGACTGAATTGCTACATAGACTGGGATCTATGGTGTTATTCTGTTGATTTGTCCCTCCAAAATCGAACTAACTTTTTAAAATACTATGGGGAGCCTTGTCAGTCTGAAAAAATAAAAATATATAGGCCTATTGGGTCTACCATAAGCAAAGCCCTATCATTGATAAAAGAAATAAAAATAAAATGAAGTAATACAATATCTAATCCAAATTACTTGACCTACAAGTACCTTTTCAAGATGATTTGGAAAGTCAGTGTTGGCACTGCATCAACTTTCAGAATTTTGTTCCCTTCAGATTGCCAAAAACTTGCTTCTGTGAAGTGAATTGAACATAGTCTATGAGAATAAGTTGGAACAAACTTGTCTCTTTTAACATCAACAAGCCACTTTGACAGAAGTTCAGGCTTATTCAATGGAAAACTGTAAGCAATAAGTCTAAAAATATTAGCCATGTATTCAAAATCAAAGAAATGTATATATTTCTATCTCCTTTTTTTTCTCAACCATTCCTGGTACAATGACAGAACATTCTCCCATTGATTTATCACAAAATATTCTTCTGCTTCATAAATAGAACCTCATGTGATATATTTCAGAACAGAGTTGTGGAACCAGCAATCATTCACATTTCACTAAATTATTTTACATTTTGAAAATATTCTTCCTGAAAAAACTCATTACACTAGTGCTACTCTACCTCATAATTCTAAATGTATCTAACACTGAAAAGAATACCTAGCTTAGTTTAATTTTCTCTGAATTAAATATATTTTTACCAGTTGATTAAATTTAAGAGACGAAAAATATATCATTTAGGATGCAAAATTCCCTCTCATACTATTCTCAACTTGATTACCAATATTAGGCCTACTGATTTTATCAACTCGAACTGAAAGGAGATTTTCTGAGCACAAATTAAAATTGAAAATGTGTTCTAACTTTTCTATTGCAGGAACATTATGATTCACATAAGGAAGAAGATAAAGGAGCTTGAATATTAAGCACATATGCATATAACAGTTAAACAGGTAGATTGATTAGTGTTTTCTAGTGCAAAGTAGGAGTCAGCCTAGTCAAACTTCTCTGGAACAACATATTTAACAATTCTTTTATTATAAAGGAGATGTGAAAACATGGATAATGGTATCAATAAATCATTTTTCTGATAATTGTCAATAATCTGAAGTCATAATTTGACTTAAAATAGATGGGTTTACCAAGCTTTATCAATCATATTTTTCGGATTCTAGGTCCGTGTTTATCGACATTTTAATATGGGTGCACAGTCTGTAAGAACAATATGTGCGCTTTTTCAGAATAGCTGATTAGTTCTTAAGAATTGTACCTAATGAAATGAAAAACGCCAAGAATAAGAAGCCTAAATATTAAGAATGCCACGTCCATACATCCCTGAATCCACCAATCTGTATCCCATTCTCGATTTTGGTAATTTTATAACATTTCAATTCCTACTCACTTGTAAAAAGAAATACCAGATCCTTTCTGATACCGACTGTGGATTGAAAGCTGCACAAGAGGTCACCATCGTGAATAGTTCTCCACTCCGCACTTACGGCTTAACTTAGGCCTACTCTCCTTTAATATCACCGATCAATGTAAGCTCGCACTTATCACTAAAATAGTTGTCAATACTATAAATTATCACTTTATCACATAACACAACCACAGATCCGTTAACCGATAGGAATCACCATAAAAAACACACACGAAACTGTAAACATCACTACGTGTTAACCATACATTCAAAACTGAAGTGCCCGCAACATGGCGATGCGCGAAGATATTAAATTTTTCGCATAGCACCAGCGCGCTCTGTGAGTCTAGATAAGTAATATTAAAGTCTTTGATCGGATCGGATGATGTAGCGAAGTACTGACCATGACGACCCACATCATTCTAAGATCGTTGAAAAGAACCAGAGAGTTAAAGAATGAACAATCACTAGACTCAACAACATTTCGTCGTTGCCGGGACAAAACCTCCTGTGTGATAATATTTTTGGGGATATACTGAGCTGCAGCACAAACATTATGAAGAGCGAGAATGCTTTGAGAATATTCATACAATATTGCACCTTAGATGACAGAACCTTAACGGCCAAAGTTCTATGCTAAAATATTTCACATATGAGGATTTGTCCCGGTAGCGACGATTTGCACTTCAGATTAGAACGTTAACAAAATTTATGAGCAGTGTACTATAGTTCAGAAGGTATAACTTTGGGAGCTTCTCCCCGATACAGTGGTTCGAACTCAAACCAATCCCAATCCCAGCAGCGGATCCCGCTGATTGGTGACCTCGTATTCTTAATTTTATTTTGAAAATAGGATGAATATAAATGAATTTTCGTCTTGCAAGGTATCAATAACGAAAACTGGTTGTTACGGACATACAATGTGTGATCCAGCATAAGGATTATTCCGCCTTAAAATAAGTATACGCTTCAGTTGGGATTGATTTTAGGCACAATAAAACTTTCGTTAACGACTGACTGACACCAGTATCCTATTTGCTTATAAATATGTAGTACTCGTACTCTGAAATAACATTTACTATTCATCAGCCATTGAAATTCTGAAGCACACCAACAGCTTCAACCGTAAGGAGGAATCTGAACAGGTAAACAAAGCCTGGTTTCCAGGCCTGAAAGCCTTAAATCCTGAAGGACACGATGGTCGAGGCAGAGCAGAAAAAGCAACGGGTGATCAGCTGCCTATCTCCGCCAAGGCAGGTCAATGTATATCGGGCTCCTTAATGCTTCAACCATTGGCCAAGGAACAGCCAATCAACGATCGACCCCCCCCCCCCGCCCCACCAGCATGACGAACCAATAGGCGAGAAGCGTACCGTAGCCTGCACTACATAATGAGCTGGAAATATCTTCGCTGCTATCGAAGACAGTGGGAACCCTTCGGTGAAACTTCGGGGCAATCACTTGCTCCTGGACCACGGCTTACAAGCCCGGAAAACACAGACATGGCATGATTTCATCTAAAATAATTGATTTACAGTGGCTTATTCGGATAAGTACAACGACCGAGAGGATCCTTCACATTGAACATGTATCACCTCATAATTTGCAGGCCTTCGGGCTGAGCAGCGGTCGCTTGGTAGGCCAAAGCCCGTCAGGGCTGTAGTGCCACTGGATTTGGGGTTTGGTTTGGATTTATTTGGAACTATCGAACATAATAGAGCACTTGTGGTATGCATCTCATTATTCATATGATTTGTTTTATTATGAAACACTGAAGATATGATTAACTTACGTATATAGGACGAGCAGATACGTCGGGCTGAGTGGCTTAGACATAAGAGTGGTTGGCGTGATCGATCCCGGGTCATTCCGGTATTAAATGAAGGTGCCCAAACACGCCAGTTTCGTGTTGGTAGATTTATAGCGTAAGAACTACTCTACCGCAAAATGCTGGCACCTCACCGTCTCAGGAAACCGTAAAAGTAGATAGTGGAACGTAAAACCAGTAATGGCGATGTGTCCAGCCCAAGCTTGTTCAACCTGTTGCTTTCGTCTAAGCATTGAGCCAAATAAATTTATTTGCGTTCTGTGCCATGGCATCCTATCTATCACTCACCTCTATTCAAAGTTCATCGACCATTGTGTCCGGCCCAATGGCTGAGTGGTCAGCGTCTTCACCTCCAGTCCTCGAGGCACCCGGCTCGATTCCCGGCCGGGTCTAAGGATCAGAATTTTAAACGGTTAATTCCCTTGGTTCGGGGACGAGGTGTTGGTGCTATGCCCAACATTCTTGCAACTCAAATATCACATACATTATCTCCTACCACACTAACAGGTAGTTCTTTATGTACGCGGCAGATGTTCTTTCCCCCACCCCCACCCCCAAACTCACCTCCCACCCCACCACCAAACGCCGTAAAGTCTGCCTCACAAGGGCTGCAACAAACTAACAATGTCCGAAAGGTTGTAATCCCCCACCCGAAATGTTAGCATATCGCAGTCATATTCCGTTGAGTGACAAATCTGAGTGACATATGGAGATGGAAACCTAAAAGTCGAAAATAATCACAGTTTTAGATTTTCATCCCATAAAGAAATTTGCAATTTTCCAGATTAAATTAGGGTATAAATTATTATTATTATTATTATTATTATTATTATTATTATTATTATTACACTGTTATTTGTTATACGTCCCAATAACCACGATTAGGGTTTTTGGACACGCGGAGGGGACGGAATTTTGTCCCGCGGGAGTCCTTTTGCGTGCCGGCAAATCTGACGATATGGGGCTAACGTACCTGAGCACCTTGAAATACCACCGGACTGAGCCAGGATGGAACCTGGCAACTCGGGTCGAGCTCAAAACGCCAGCGCCAGCGCCAGTTCCTCGGGTTCAACCGTCAGCGTCGCGACCGTTGGTTCAGAGAGCGCCGAGATTTAGCCGCATTTTGGTTAATTCCCGCAGCTATCAGTTTTGGTGTGTGTCATCGTCTTGATACATATCTTCGTTTACACACAACCGAAAACGTAATAGAAAATACATCCTTTCACATAGGGTCAGGGAACACATCGGCCGTAAAACTAGGCTTAATCCACATTCAATTTCAACCTCAGATAATTGAGGAAAAGCCAAAAGGATTAATAATAATAATAATAATAATAATAATAATAATAATAATAATAATAATAATAAAACATATTTATGAAACAAGGAGCCTCCGTGGCTCAGGTGGCAGCACGCTGGCCTCTCACCACTGGGTTCCGTGGTTCAAATCCCGGTCACTCCATGTGAGATTTTTGCTGAACAAAGCGGAGGCGGGACAGGTTTTTCTCCGGGTACTCCGGTTTTCCCTGTCATATTTCATTCCAGCAACACTCTCCGATTTCATTTAATTTCATTTCATCTGTCATTCATTAATCATTGCCCCGGAGGAGACAGGCTTCGGCAGCCGGCACAATTCCTATCTTCGCCGCTAGATGGGGCTTCATTCATTCCATTCTTGACCCGGTCGAATGACTGGAAACAGGCTACGGATTTTCATTCATTTATGAAACAAAAGTTACCAGTCCGGCTCCTTACCAGATGGTCGGCGTAGAGGTTTTCCGTTCCAAGGAGCTCGGGTTCGATTTCCGACCGGGTTAGAAATTTTAAAAGCGTCTGGTTAATTCTAACTGCCCAGAGACTAGGTATCTGTGTTTGTCTCAACACACATCTTCATTTACATACAACATACCACGGGGACACGCAATATCCTCCACATACGGTTGGCAACGGAAAAGCCATCCGGCCGTAGAACTGGGTTTAATTCACAGGTAACATCGATCCCGCGTAGAGAGAAAAGGGCCAAGAAGAAGAAGAAGAAGAAGAAGAAGAATACCAAAACAAGAGTTATTAACAATATTCATCCTAAACGTGAAAGATAAGAATAAATTGTAATGCAAGTATCAAATGGAAATTAACATTTCTCCAGTTAAAATGCGGTAAGTAGGCTACATCTATGATGGTACTCATTAGGACCGACCACTACGGTGACGTGGTATTACCCCTCCTGAAACTCATATCCTCGTGGTGTGCTAATTAGCATCGTTAACAGGTTCTCAAGAGAATTACTAACTCCAGCATCTTAACAGAGAACAACGATGCCGTACAAATTAACACAATAACCTTAGCAAGATATATTACAGAGCTCTAAATCTAAATTTGGTCAATGAACATTTCTAGAGGTCCAGTCACTGATAAAGTAAATTACAATAATATGGTGTACGGTTAGCTTAATCCATCTACATAAACAAAATTAAAATTTCGTTTGTACACTATACTTCGTTTTTATACAAAAGTCGAAAGGAGGTTCAGATCAATTCATATTTGTTTGTTTGTTTGTTTGTTACGTCACGGGAAAATGGTCTAACAGAATTTCTTTGAACTCAGTATTAAGGTGGTATGTAAAACTGAGAATACATCACTAGATTTTGAATGCAAAAAACCCACGATTTGGGAGATAGAAAACAGAAACTTTGCATAATTATTAATATACGCTTCACGTATAATATGGTAGAGTACAGTTACACAATTTGATAAAATGGTGGCAGTACACTCATGGTCAAGCGTTCACCGTATGAGCTGAAACAGGTAGGCCTACATATTACAGCATAACTACTGATGGTATCAGACTTATCATTTTCAGGATTTAATTGGACATATTTATCTAAAATGTTAAGAATAATGAAAATATATACATACATAACTGTGGTGATTTTAATTTTGGAAACAAGAAAGCATAATACAATATCAAATTGAATGTCCTATAATATCTATGAATATCTTAATAAATATACAGTTCTTCATAAAAGAAATCTACCAACTCATCTTCTACAGTCACTGAAAATGTCAAAGCATTAACACTTTTAGGTTCAGAGGAAACTGTACCTATATGGTGAAAAATGGAAAGCTTAGAAAACATCGTTGACAGTTTCAAATGGGGAGGTCCTATTGATTTTGCAACGCATAGGAGGTAATTTTTGAAAATACTTCCCACTGAGCTACAAGGCCGTAAATTTGAAAAAATATAAAGAAAGCGGTTAACTCAGGAAACATAATATTCAAATATTCGAACTTTTGACCCCTGATCGATTACATCCCCCACTGAAATTTGCCAGTGGTATGGTCCCATCAACGTAGCAACAAATACAAAGTACTTTTACATAATACTTCCAGATGAGCTACAACGTTGAAATTTTCGAACAATGTAAGGAAAACATGATTAATTCGGATAAATTAATTTTCAAAATTTTGAATTTTGACCCCTGATCGTTTACATCCCCCTTAAAAGTCAGAGACAGCGGGGTTGTTGTGCACTAGACTATTTATCATTTGATTAGTTTACAGAGGCGTAGCAGTAAAGGGGGCCCAAGAATGAACGACCGAGTTGGCTGCGTGGTAACGGTCGCATTTGGTAAATGGTGGGTTCGGACCCCACCATCGACAACGCTGAGGATGATTTTCCATGGATTTCCCAATTTTCAAATCAAGCAAATGCTGGAGTGATGCCTCAATTAATACCACGGTCGATTCCTAGTATTTTACTATCCCACTGTCATCGAAAATCTATCTGGGTTAACGCGACGTTAAAATGATGATGTCAGACAACCTTGAATGTAGGGAGAGTGAAGACGATCAAAAGAAACACAGTATGTACTGAAAAATATATACTTAATACGAGTACAGCATACTGATGAAAGCTCCAGAAAGTCTACAGGTAACAACCCCCACCGTTCAGGCACCTGTTTCAATGCGGGACAAGTTTTTCTATATCCTCCGCAGTAAAGGAGTACTGATTGGTAGTAAGAACACTATTCTACAGTATCAAGAACCCCTTGATCGGTGGTGAAACACTTACTTTTCAGGGCTTTCTTCAAGAGACCAAAGACGTAGCTCTCACGAGAGGAAAGAACTTGGCTGTAAGGTGGGTGATCCATAAGACCCCAGAGAAAACAACGCCAAATCTCCAATGTTGCGTTGTCAGTGTGTTACCGCGGAGCTCAAGCAAACTTTGTAACAGTTTTCCCAGCTAAAATACATTATTTATAGAAAAACTGAACCATGCCACGTTTTATTAAACACGAATGTTGCTTCAAATTTGTCCTCCACTTACTGGACGTATGTCTCAGACTTACCACGTTCTGAGCTGTTACTACAGACACCAAACTACAGGGTCCTTCATATAAAATAATAATAATCGTATGGCCTCAGCTACCGTTTGCAGACATTTCGATTTGACGCCATCTGGCTGTCTGCTCATCAATTTCGACGTTCCGGTTTACTCTGTCTGCCATCTAGCGGGCCTAGAGTAAACCGGATCTCTCTTGGGCGTCTATGGCTGAGATTTAATTAATTTTGTCGGGTAAATACCAAATGTATCACCAGAGATCTTTTACATGCCGACATCGTACGACATGGAGTGTCGATTGGACTTTTTTCCGCCCTTCAAAAATCCGACTACCTCTGCCGGGTTTGAACCCGCTATCTTGGGATCCGGAGGCCGACACTCTACCACAGACCGTGCAAATGGCGTTTTTACTGCTAACATAATGAGACAGTTGTCACTGCAACACCGTGTTTTCGTCTGTAAAAGTTATAAGTAGAAGTCGGCTCGATGGGTACGCGATGCATTTGTTCAGCAAATTCCTGGTGAAGTGCCACCTTCAGGAGCACAGATTCACGTAACTTCATTGTAAGCAAATGTGAAACTACTGGCTCATGCTCAATAAAAAACATGAGCGCACACGAACAACAGTTTTAACAGAGGAAAAGCTAGTTGACATTGGTGCGAATCTTGAACGGTCACCGAATAAATCACTCACAAAATAAGCACAACAAGTAGGGGTTTCTTCTAGAAGACCCGTGCTGCTTCGCAACGTTCATTATAATCAGGTCAAAGAACGTGTCTTGATACGAAATTGCTTTATGCGTTGCCCTGGTATTTTCTTGGAAAGTTTATTTTAGGATTTACATTACCTGCTAACGTGTCAAGTGTATTTTCGTGGATTTTTGTGACACTGATTGATATTTTACGAATTTCTTATACTTTTAGAATTAATGATGTGTGTTTCATTTAAAGTTGTATTTACTTTTTAAATTCTTTAAAGTTTTAGATTGTTGCGGGTGTAAGTTTGTCCTCGATGCAGCCCATATTGCCTGCGAATTAGATGATCCTTTCAGACTAATAATAAAAGTAACTTACGTGATGGTTGTATGTGTTTACACGTCGCGCAATAGATATGATGTACACGATTCCAATTGTCATTTGGATTGTCACCAATTATCCCAGTGAACCCGAGAACAAATCGTCACACATTGGAGGAACTGAAAGAAAACATAACAAATGAAATCAGAAACTTTACAGTGGCACAACTCACTCGCGTCAGCCAGAATGTGGTTACCAGATACAATGCCTGTATAACCAAGAATGGACGACACTTCCGGCATCTTTTTTAAGGTAATAGTTCATATATGATTGTATAAACGCTTAAAGCAGAGCGGCCGCGCGCGACATAAGTTCGGCTGAGGCAACTGCCGAAGCGCAGATTACAGACACCGTGCGTTCGGTCTTAGTTTATATGAGAGACCCTGTATGTAGGGCTACCGTCCCTTGGTTGTCCCGTCAGTTATTTGCGGCGTTTTTAGCTTTTCAAATGAACAACCTTTATATACAGGTAATTCGAAATCAGAATAATTTCAATAATTATCTTCCAAGGAGGAAACCGTAATTTAATTTCATCAATTGCAAATGTTAAACACATGTAAGGTCTTAAGGCCGTTTCAATCATCTTATTAGCGCACTGCTACACTTCGGCAAAACGCTGGCAATTTCACAATTAAAAACGCCTAAAGAGCTTGTATGGGGCTATTATTATTTTTATTATTATTATTATTATTATTATTATTATTATTATTATTATTATTATTATTAAACAAGAAAAGTTTCGTTTTCTGTGATTGTTCATTACTAGAAGGCTGGGTATTTGTGTTTGCTTTAATACGTTTATTTCCACTTACATGCAACATATCAAACTACCAGCCACTACAGACACAAGGAACATCCCTCTGCATAGCTTCCACACAGGGGTGGTGTCAGGAAGAGCTGGACTAATTCCAAATCAAGTGCTGACCTCAATAAATAGGGGAAACACTGGCAAGAAGAAGAAGAAGAAGATATTATATTTCAAAAGAGTATCAAAAGCCCTTAGACGGTTTTGCTACGAGATTGGCGTAGATAATTGGGGTACGGCCTGTTATAACTCCTATGCTATAGACAACTATCCTTACACATCCGTAGAGCGGACAAGAGGATGTACCTGATACTGTACAGTAACTGCATAAAATTTCTGGCCAATCCAATCATAAACAACACTCTGGACTATTTCCTTTCCACACCCTGTACGTTGAAATCATGAAGAACTTGGTCTAACCACCGTCTGCTAGGTCTCTCTCTGTTTATATAATTCTTCATATGCCAGTTCATTTGCCTAAGTAGCCAATCATCCTCCATCTACCTCACACGATCTTGCCACCAAAGCTGGTCCTTACGCTCAACTATATCCATTGATTTAATTTTTCTTTCCTTCATTAGCCTCGATATGCGAATGACCTCCTGTTATTGTTTCCATTTCCCTCTACTAAAATGTTGCATATCAAGTACTGTAGTAAGAATATGTGGCATTATAGGTGGTTTACGATAGAAGGACTTACAATTAAGAAAACCTGACGAGAAAATGAGTCGTAAAAGAGTCTGTACTCAGTCTGCTCTGTTGATACAAACCACGAAAAGCTACGTGTATGAGAAGAGGTCATTCCAACTTCGATCAGAAACCACATAAAAGTGACTTACGACAGAGATTGCGAAGCTGGTACACAAGTAGATTCAATATTTCACACTACACAAAATGAGTAACTGTACACAAAAGGGTGGTAGGCTATTTATTATCTATGCATAGCTGTACAATGATCCAAGAAAAATAAGAAACGTGACGTAAATTCCACGTTACCACATCACATAAATGGCGTCACACGCTAATTCTCTCTCACAGATAAGCCATGTGTCAGGGAGTAAGAACCCAAGTGACAGTGATACGGATATTAGTATATCACAGCGTAGTTCTCGAGTGGAATTATTTTCGGGTAACCCCGCTGAATGGAGGAGTCAAGTAACAGGTCGGAGTGTTACTTCAGCTATCATAAACAACTTTTGAAGTTTATCTCCAACATCAAATTTAGAAAATACTCAAGGGATAGGTTCATCTACACTATGCGTTCAGATCTACCATGCATATGATATATTCTACACGCATGACAGAATTAAAACTTTCTATTGTAAAGCACACAAGCTAGTAGTTTTACACGACTATTGATATCGCGATCACAGCCATGAGACCTCCATCTATAAGTGCAGCCGGAACCACACGGACATGAATTTTCATTTCAAAAATCCCATATGAAATAACCGTGATTCGAACCGGAGTCGCCTTGATAAGAAGCCAGTGATTACATCACTCGGCTACCACGCCTTAAACTTTCTATTACTAGGATGATTGTGAAATACATGCTTTTATATATGCTTTTACTCGTTAGCATATGCCGACATAACGTCGTTAGGTAACATCTTGCCGGAAACGGGAACTTCTCATAAGCTTTAAACATACCCAACACATACGAGCTAAGGAATTTCGGAGGAGCAGAATATTCCAACTCAGAATCCAAAATCGCATAGACATTGTCTTTCTCTCACTCTTAAGAACTAAGTACAGTAGGGTACACCATTCTAAAAATAGGACGAATCCCCAGGTGCTCTCAACTTGTGAGCAGGTGTCGGTGCTCAGAGCCTCTCGATTAGTTCAGCATTCCTTCTACATTTTTCGTGCCAGGCTCCTCGCTTTCAGCTCTCCTATCCGACTTTGTCTGGTTAACTGTATTACTCTTCCAATCCCGATGGAATCAGATTTTTATTTTCATTCTTCTAGTGCCGGGCTGAGTGGCTCAGACAGTTGAGGGGCAGGCCTTCTGACTCCAACTTGGCAGGTTCGATCCTGGCTCAGTCCGGTGGTATTTGAACGTGCCCAAGTATGTCAGCCTCGTGAGCAAGTTCTTCTTTCTTATATGTCTTAAATCGCACCAGAGCAGGCGGGTCTTATGGGGACGATGGAACAGGTAAGAGCCTGGAGTGGCAAAGAAAAAACTGCAACCTTAACAAACCTAACATTTGCCTGGAGTGAAAATGGGAAACACCGAAAAACCATCCTCAGGGCTACCGACGGTGAGGTTCCAACCCACCATTTCCCGAATGCAAGCTGACATCGCGTAGCCAACTCGCTCAGTGACCTAGGAAGTACTTTATTTTCCCGGCTTACATGACGATTTTTATTTAGCTGATATCTTCATTGTTTCTTTCTTCCGCTGTGGTAGGCGGTAATGGTGGTTACTCGTGAGGGTAGATTTACTGGCACGTAAAAGAACTTCTGCAAGACAAATTCCCGGCACATCAGCGTATCCAAAAACCGTCGAAAAAATAGTTAGTTGGACGTAAAACGTTTTTTCTTTTTTTAGTGGCGTCTTTTTTCTTAATAAATTATCTTCCCGATTCATTTATTTAGAACATGGCAGCACATCATCACAATTGCAGGTATCAAAAAAGGAATCTTAAAATAAAATACAAATGATAACAAATAAGAGAGTAAAATGTTACAGTAAAGTGACCAAATTGCAATGAAATTTGACAGTTTGATCGGTTTCATCAATAAATACATAGAGTCCCCTCTATCAGCCCTAGTCTCGAGTGCTGTTTACAGTACAGATAAGCAATATAAGACTGCATGTTTATTGTAAAATGTGTGATTGCCTTAGAATGACATGTAGCGTAGTAACATACACATTTTACAATATTAAAACATGCTGTTTATTCTTATAATTAATTTTGACAGTATTATTTCTAACGTAATAGCGTATATGTGCATAATATTTAGCTTTTATCTTGTGTACATAGAGCTGTAAATAATTTATTTACCGTTATTCTCGTCGTTATGCATTATGTAGAGTATGTAACTGGCTAGAGTTTTATAATGTAATAAAATATAATGTATTATATTATTTTCATGATGATTATTTGTTTTTCTATGCTTCATATTTATTTTTGTTGAGCATTGCCTTCTTTCTTTATTGTATACTCTTATATTATATTATATTTTAACTGATTTCTTATTAATATTCCTTTCCTTACCAGATAATTTACGTGAGTGTGTGAAAGAGTGGGCCACGAGTCCTAACTTTCGCCACTACTAAGGACATCAATAAATAAGAAGTATATTTCATGAATGGTATTTTATCCTTCTTGTGGATGGCATCTCCGTATCGGCTACGGTTACGGCGTATTCTGTTCAAGGTCAACTAGAATCTGTAAGGAGTAAAAGGAATGTAGCTTGCCCGGCTTCTTGGCTAAATGGTCAGAGTCGAAGCCTTCGTTTCAGAGTTTCCCGGGTTCGGTTCCAGGCCGGGACGGGGATTCTAATCAAGAAAGGTTAATTTCTCTGATGTAGAAACTAGGTGTTCGTGTTTGTTCCGGTACCTTCCTCTTCATATACACTGAACATATTACACTAAAAAAACACAGAAACACACAAGCGTGAATACATACCTCCTCCTTTTTTTTACAATTTGCTTTACATCACACCTACACAGATAGGTCTTATGGCAATGATGGGATAGGAAAGGCCTAGGAATGGGAATGAAGTGGCCGTGGCCTTCATTAAGGTACAGTCCCAGGATTTTCCTGGTGTGAAAGTGGGGAAACCACGGGAAATAATCTTCAGAGCTGGCGACAGTGAGGTTCGAACCCGCTATCTCCCGGATGCAAGCTCCATACAACCTCATAGGGCTGGCGTAAGGAAGGGCATCCGCCAGTAAAACAGGGCCAAATCCACAAGCTCGAAATGGTTTGCGCCCGCGACCGCACCGAAGTACGGGAAGAAGAAGAAGAAGAAGAGTCGAAGTTAGGTAGTTTCTTTGCAGTGCAGGGCTGACTTCAGTACTTTGGAGGGCAGGTATCATGCCAGTTTTGCATCCAGGCATTTGGTGACACTAAAGTCTGTCTCGATTAATCATTTTTGAATGTCTAGACAGCAGTCTGCTTCTTTGCGAGTCTCCCATATGTCTGTGTATGCGGAATTAGATGCTGCTGCTGCTGCTGCTGCTGCTGCTGCTGCTGCTGATGATGATGATGATGGTGCTGGTTTTAGATATCACTAACTACTTTAAATGTGTTTTCGGAGACGCCGAGGAAATTTGTTCTGCAGGAGTTCTTCAAATGTGTCTATAAATCTACAAACACGAGGCTGCGTATTTGGGTACCTTCCGAATTGAGACAGGATCGAACCCACCAACTTGGAGCTCAGAAGACCAGCGCTCTACCGTCTGAGCTACTCAGCCCAGCGTGGGGAGGTTGCCTTCTATTTTCTTGTATTTTCGAAGGAGAACTCTTCCACTGGCGATTCGGAGGAGATATGTGCCATAATGATATGCACCCAGCAGGTGGGAGGCGTTAATAACCGAGTGACATAATCGCTGGCTTCTCACTAAGACAGCCGCGATTCCAAATCCCCATAAATGAACAATGGATTTTTTTATTTTTTTATGACGTATGGCCCTCGGATATGCCTGGTGCTGGTCTATCGAGTTGATGACCATGGATGCATCTAGGATCAATTCTAATGTGGATGACGGTACTCTCTACTTCTCTCTCTTCGAGCCGGAGGAACTGACCAATGGGGGTTAAGGCAGGAATTGAACCAAGGACCCCTTGGACCAAAGGCCAGCATGATAACCATTTAACCATGGAGCCAGACATTTTTGAAATATCGTGCGTCTGTGATTCGAACTTCCATGTGAAACCGTCTGATCACGATATCAACAGTCACGTATTCATGCTTCCTTTTTTTGATAAAATGTTATAAAGTATACCTCTATTTAACGGACTACTGAGGGATACGGGTTGTCCTTAAAACCAAAAGTACCGAGCTAGTTGGCCGTGCGGTTAGGGGCGCGCAGCTGTGAGTTTGCATTCGGGAGATAGTGGGTTCCAGCCCCACTGTCGGCAGCTCTGAAGTTGGCAAACGCTGGGGCTGTACCTTCATTAAGGCCATGGCCGCTTCCTTCTTACTCCTAAACTCCTAACCATTTCCTATCCTATCGTCGCCGTAAGACCTATCTGTGTCGGTGCGACGTAAAGCCAACTGTAAAAATAAAAGGTTCGTTAAATGGCGAATCTCAGAAATATTTTTGATAATAAAAGATTTTAGGTGGTATTAAGACTTCGTGGGAACAGCTTTCTTACATATAATTTTGCAGCGCATTAGACATGAAAAAGCATCGTCTGAGTTGCTTTCCATTTGTATACTCTTTGTTAAACATTTCTGATCGAAACTGCTGAAAATATTCCTAATAAGCAGTCATTTCTGGATCTAACGAGACATATCTGAACTAAGTAATGTCGTCCATATGTTGTATAACCACAGATAGTTTCGGACCAGCTCTGGAACTACTATTACTACTACTACCACCACTACTTTATACTTCTGATCATCCCGCAGTACATCCAAAACAATCTCCTCCTACCTAAGAATTTGGTAACCTGGGTCGCTTCCGTTGATGCCTAGCCATTGTTCACTGAAATTATCATCAATTTGCTTCAAAATTTCACAAAGTCACGGGATTCAAAACACCTCAAATCGTGTTCTGGTGTATAATAAATACTGTCTATCGCTACTGTCTGTTATCCATCGTATTATTTTAAAATTATTTTCATTATCTATATTTATTTGAAGCCCCCGTGGCTCAAGCGGCAGCGCACTGGGCTCTCACCACTGGGTTCCGTGGTTCAAATCCCGGTCACTCAATGTAGGATTTGTGCTGGACAAAGCGGAGGCAGGCCAGGTTTTCTCTGGGTATTCCGGTTTTCCCTGCCATCTTTCACTCCAGCAACACTCTCCAATATCATTTCATTTCGTCTGTCAGTCGTCCGACTCGTTGGCTGACTGGCCAGCGTACTGGCCTTCGGTTCACAGGGTCCCCGGTTCGATTCCCAGTTCGATTAACCTTCATTGGTTAATTCCAGTGGCTCGGGGGCTAGATGTTTGTGCTGTTCCCAACATCCCTGCAATTCACACATCACACATAACACTATCCTCCACTACAATAACACGCAGTGACCTACACATGGCAGATGCCGCCCACCCGCATCGGAGAGGCTACCTTACAAGGGCTGCACTCGACTGGAAATAGCCACAAGAAATTAAAAAAAACTGTCAATCAATCTTCATTGCCCCACAAGGAGTGCGAAAGGCATCGGCAGGCGGCACAGTTCCATCCTAGCCGCTAGATGGGAGCTTCATTCATTCCTGACCCGGTTGAAACTGGAAACAGGCTGTGGATTTTCATTCATCTATATTCATTTGCTAACTTAAATCCTATGTCCATTGAGTTCACTGTACTGACAGGCTTTTGCATATCCTCTTTTCCTGTAACACTGGTTATATACTAAATTCTAATTTTGCATCGTCCACACGCAAAGTGATAAAAAGTCAAATATTGAGGACACAGTAAAAATCAATTACGTGTAATGTAAAATTAAAGGAAGTGCCGAATTATGTATTTTGAGGATAGAAACAAATATTCGCTTATTCAACATGCATGTTAAAATATGTTCGCGTTGCTAACCACCCATGGAAACAACAGGTCTCAAATCACTATTCGATTCGGTAACGCATTCCAGCAATTGTACTCTCGTGTCTGTATCATGTTCTTTCTTATGAATATCGGATTATACCTATTTGTTTGAGAATTATGGTTCCCTTGTCAATTTAATTTTAGTTCTCTGTCCCTCCGAAGGTTAACTATACATCTTTCCAACCTCTATGTGATAAACATGGTCTTAAAAAGAAAATATAGAAACGACATGCAGAGAAGATTGTAGAAGATACCTTAGTCAGAGCAACTGCACTTCATTTTTTACATGGACGTGATTGTGCATTTCAAAATCCCACCACATGCACTGGTCGGAATCCGAACCACGGTCGCCTTGGTGAGAAGCTAGGGATAATATCACTCGGCCTTCAAGCCTTTACAAAATGAGAGAATTGATACTTTTCCGTAGCAACTAGTACACATGTGTAATTCGGTTTTATAGAGTTCTAAAGCACACTATTACCATGTGGATTTACAACTTGCGAGCGCAGAGTGACAACCACGGGGAACTAGTTCACCATGGAGTTGCTTTTAATTTTCTAAGAAAATACTCCTTCACTTTTCGTATCCGACCATCCTAGTTAACTTCGTTTCTCTTTCGACCCCAAAGGTGGTCAGTAAAAAACGTGAGCAGGGTATATGAGACAGTCTTAAGTCGCGTGAAGGTTTAGAAATGCAAAAGTAGAATGGCCCTCGTCCGGCCCCGCGGTGTAGGGGGCAACGCTTCCGCCTGTCACCCCGCGGCCCCGGGTTCGATACTCGGCCAGGTCAGGGTTTTTAATTGTGATGATTAATATCTGGGTGTTTGTGACGTCCTTAACCTTCCTTTCCTCACACACAACATCCCACACTACCGCCATTCCAATCACACGCAGGTTCATACAATATGGTGCCAGTAGGGGCAAAAGATCCTCATGGGTCGACGCCCCGAATAAATAGCATTCTAAGAATGTAGGCAACGGAAAAAAAGGAAAGGGCCACCGTCGGGAACGGAAAAGAACGAGTCGCATAAGACATATTAAAATGAGGAGCCCGACACTAGCAGTGTCTAACTCAGCAACCGTCTCGTGGTTTCCAATTCACACTCCCAAGTTTAGAGCCCGCTTGGGAGTGACGTCTCTTCAGTTCTAGAAAAGAGAACTCAAGAGAATACAAGTAGATGAAGCTTTATCTGATCCTGTAATCTATAAGAGGGGCATTCCTCAAGGCAGTATTATTGGACTTTTATGTTTCTTTTCTTTATATATATAAATGATATGAGTAAAGAAATGAAATCAGAGATAAGACTTTTTTCGGATAATGTTATTCTATATAAAGTTACAAGATTGTGAGCAACTACAAAAATAACCTCAGCAATGCTGTTAGATGGACAGCAGGCAATGGTGTGATTATAAACGGGGTTAAATGTCAGGTTGTGAGATTCACTAATGGGAAAAGTCCTCTCGGTTTTAATTACTGCATTGAAGGGGTGAAAGTTCCTGTTGGGGATCACTGTAAGTACCTGGGTGTTATTATAAGGAAAGAACTTCACTGGAGTAATCACATAAACGGGATTCTAAATAAAGGCTACAGATCTCTGCACATGGGTATGATGGTATTTAGGTGTTGTAGTAAGGATGTAAAGGAGAGGGCATGAAAGTCTCTAGTAAGACCCAAACTAGAGTACGGTTCCAGTGTATGGGACCCTCGCCAGGATTACTTGATTCGAGAACTGGATAAATCCAAACAAAAGCAGCTCGATTTGATCTGGGTGATTTCCGACAAAAGAGTAGCGTTACAATTTTTTTTTGCAAAGTGTGAGCTGGGAAGACTTGGGAGAAAGGACATGAGCTGCTCGACTAAGTGGAATGTTCCGAGCTATCACTGGAGAGATGACAGAGAGTGACATTAGCAGACGAATAAGTTTCAGTAGTGTTTTTACGAGTAGGAAAGATCAGAATATGAAGATAAAGTTGAAATTCAAGAGGACAAATTGGGGTAAATATTCATTTAGAGAATGGAGAGTTAGGGACTGGAATAATTTACCAAGGGAGTTGTTCAATATTTTTCCATATTCTTTGCAATTACTTAAGAAAAGACTAGGTAAACGACAGAAAGGGAGTCTGCGACCTGGGCAACTGCCCTAAATACAAATAACAAAACAAAAAAATAGCCCCAAATGCAGATGAGTGGTGAGTGATAATGACTGATAAGGGTTGCATTCTACGCATCCGCCAACTGGGGGTCGCTATGATAAGTCGTGAGAGGGAGTGAATTCCGTCTTTTCTTTAAAATAACATATTCTCATGATCAAACCACGCAGAAACTTAAGAAAAATGTCGAGAACAAAAAACTCAGGTTATTTATTTCTGTATGTTTCAGGAAACTTAAACGACTGAACTTGGGAGGCAATGCACTCACCAGGATACCGACCGAGGCTCTCTCCAAGCTCGACTCCCTCAAGAAGCTGGAGATGCAGGAGAATGACATCAGTTTCATCAAGGAAGGAGACTTTGAAGGTAGGTAATCAAGATGCACGAGTTTATTCTAGACATCTACAAAAAAATCATCAGTTTCTTTAGTTTGAATATGAACAACGCCCGAGCAGCAATCTATCATTAAAACTTATTCTTTCTTTTACTTTCGAGGACACTTTTTACAAATTTCAGTTTGATTAAAAGATAATTCATTTGATCAAAATACTTGAAATTTTACCAAAATGGGCGAAAATTACGCACAGTGAGAATGCAGCAGTATGTATACACCTCTGTGGTATAGTGGTACGAACGCTGAAACGGGGTCCACGCAGCCTCGGGAGGTCAACTGAGTAGAGGTGGGTTCGATTCTCATTTCAGTCATCCTCGAAGTGGTTTTCCGTGGTTTTCCACTACTCTTTCAGACAAATGCCGGGACGGTACCCAACTTAAGCCCACGGCCACTTCCTGCCCTCTTCCTTGTCTATCCCTTATAATATATCCATCCCCCACCACCAGGCTCCTGTTCAGCATAGCACGCGAGACCGCCCGGCGAGGTACTGGTCCCCTTCCCCAGTTGTATCACCGACCCAAAGTCTCACGCTCCAGGACACTGCCCTTGAGGCGGTAGAGGTGGGATCCCTCGTTGAGTCCGAGGGAAAACCAACCCTGGAGGGTAAACGGATTAAGAAAGAAAGAAAGAAAGAATGTACACACCAGCCCTGTGTCAGCGTTAATATGGTAACTGAAATATCATGCCTGGCAATATATGTGTCACTGGAGAGTTTTGCCTGTTTTTGAAAACAACTGTGTGGTAAGGCTGGTTGCTCATCTGCACTAAAAGATAAGAAAAGAGAAATGTAAAAACACCACTCCATCCGCTCCTAAATAAGTTCTATACCGAATGACCACTTACGTTTTTCAACTCAATTATCTCCAGACTAGTTGAAGTTAATGATAAGCGGTTTTCGTCCAGGTGAATAAATTTAATGGGCACATGCAGGAACGTGCAATTTGTGTCCAGTGCTTTAATAAGTACCAACATAGCGATAGCAAGTTGTTCATTTAAAAGGAGTTTTGCCCATTTCTGTCGCATACATAGTTGTTCCTAGGCAGCCACATTTAGGGATGTAATATTTGCACAATATCCGGCCCCATGGCTGCATGGTTAGCGTGCTGGCCTTTGGTCACAAGGGTTCCGGGTTTGAATCCCAGCAGGGCCGGTAATTTTAACCATAATTGGTTAATTTCGCTGACACGGGGGCTGGGTTTATGTATCATCTTCATCAACATTTCATCCTCATTACGATGCACAGGTCGCCTACGGGTGTCAAATCAAAAGACCTGCATCTGGTGAGCCGAACTTGTATTGCAGAGGTGCTCAGCTGGGCGCTCGATGACGCTAGCCCAGTGCGGCCGTGCTGCCGTGACGTAGATGCGGGCAGCATACGTCACAGTGTAGCAAGAGAGCGAATGCACTTTGCAGGGAAGCGAGGGAGCATTGACGTTCGATTGTGATGACGAAGCTCTCCTCCACTACTCAGCGAAGTGCTCACTGGAATACGTTTTTAAAAATAAAACTATCTAATCGCAACAACAACAAAACTGACCTATTCAAGATATTGCGGTTTGATTTTTACTGCGCTCGATATAAACAGTCCGTTTTATTTTCTTATAATGATTCATTCAAAGAAAACTGACACGTTGTAACTTTTGTGTTACCATCTACAAAGGTACAGAGTTCTAGCGTACAAGCTACGATTTACAATTCCTTGCATGGGAATGACAGTATTTTCATTTTTTTTAAAAGTAAAATCCCTGTTATTCATTAAGCAAAAGTTAATATAATTATATAATGCAACAATTATTTTGCACAATACTGTAGTGTTGTGTGACTTTCCCTGTTCGCTGAATTTCTGAAAATAGTGATAATAGCTAGCCTCTAAATGGCGATAGGAAGTTTCATCACGAGTGAGAACATAGATATTTACTATCCAACGTTCAGGCCATGGTGAATAGGGATGCATCATTGTTTGTTTATAAGTTCACTCTCAACGGTGACATCAACAACACGAGCTATGAGTCCTACGTAGCTCTTGCCTTTTTGACCTCGAGATAATAACTCTACCGATGATAAATAGTGTTTCATGTGTTTTATGGATCGTTGACAATATGAAAATCACTGAAGTATGAGCAACGCTATAATGTTTCGAGAAATTCAATTGGACTGAACACATAATAAGCACCTGTAATAATATTTAACATTATTCACAAATTCCTCTACCCATTAAAACGCTACTTAACTATTTTATCCGTAACCCTTAAAATACAACTTGTTCGCACCTTCACCTTACCTAACCTTGACTACTGTGACTGTATAGCTGCATTAGATTTAATTTTAATCTACGTTATGCTAGTCGCTTAATACTGTACGTTATAATACGAAATTGTTATGGCTTCGAGTGCAAAACCGTCTTAAACCGCACTCATTAACCCTCCTCCACAGAATACTTAGTTCAGACCCAAATTACCTTTCTTCACAATTAAAATTCCTCTCATCAAATTATCACCACAGCAAACGATCCGGTTCCTCTCTCACTATACCTTTACAGTGCACTACTATCTACAACCGCTCATTTGCAACCTCTGTCGCTATGTCATGGGATTCCATTCCTCCCAACATTAGTGAGGTGATTTCCCTTAATATATTTAAGGTGAACTGGGGAAGGTACTTGTTTGATTCATCGAACTGATTTGTGGAATGACCGAGGTATGAATGTGTCAGTGAATGATAATTTATAATTATACTCATATTATAAATACGCATTACAATTAGTGTTAGAGCTACTATAATGATCAAATATTCTATTTAGATTATAATTACGTATTAGGGTTAGTTTTAGAGTTATCGGGGATCTTGTTCTACTTAAAATGATGTACTAGAGTTAGTTTCAGAGTTAACTTCTTCTGATTATTACCATTTTTATTATATTCCTAGCTTGCAACCGCGGCTTCGCCCGCGTTTATTGATTCAACCGCTAGATGTTTGTAAACCATTAATTTAAAAGCAAAATAAGAGTACAGATTCATTAACACTCATCGTTTTAAAATAAACAGCATGCATTAAACTGTTTTATTTTTATTATAATAATATTGTTACATTCGATGCTTAAGACACCTGGTTGGTGGATGGTACAAATAATACTAAAACAATATACAAGCCATATTATATAAGAAACAAACTAATCCTTCTTTATAGAGCTTCCGGATAAACTATATTAAGTGTCCTTACATTTAGAACAAAGATGTACAGAGTGTTTGCCTTTCCAACTCTTGAGCAACCTACCATGGGAGAAGCACAGTGTCCTTCCATTTGGAGCAAAGATGTACAGTGTGTTTGCCTTTCCAACTCTTGAGCAACCTACCATGGGAGAGGCACAGTGTCCTTCCATTTGGAGCAAAGATGTACAGTGTGTTTGCCTTTCCAACTCTTGAGCAACCTAGCATGGGAGAAGCACAGTGTCCTTCCATTTGGAGCAAAGATGTACAGTGTGTTTGCCTTTCCAACTCTTGAGCAACCTACCATGGGAGAAGCACAGTGTCCTTCCATTTGGAGCAAAGATGTACAGAGTGTTTGCCTTTCCAACTCTTGAGCAACCTACCATGGGAGAAGCACAGTGTCCTTCCATTTGGAGCAAAGATGTACAGTGTGTTTGCCTTTCCAACTCTTGAGCAACCTACCATGTGAGAAGCACAGTGTCCTTCCATTTCGAGCAAAGATGTACAGAGTGTTTGCCTTTCCAACTCTTGAGCAACCTACCATGGGAGAAGCACAGTGTCCTTCCATTTGGAGCAAAGATGTACAGTGTGTTTGCCTTTCCAACTCTTGAGCAACCTACCATGGGAGAAGCACAGTGTCCTTCCATTTGGAGCAAAGATGTACAGAGTGTTTGCCTTTCCAACTCTTGAGCAACCTACCATGTGAGAAGCACAGTGTCCTTCCATTTCGAGCAAAGATGTACAGAGTGTTTGCCTTTCCAACTCTTGAGCAACCTACCATGGGAGAAGCACAGTGTCCTTCCATTTGGAGCAAAGATGTACAGAGTGTTTGCCTTTCCAACTCTTGAGCAACCTACCATGGGAGAAGCACAGTTTCCTTCCATTTGGAGCAAAGATGTACAGTGTGTTTGCCTTTCCAACTCTTGAGCAACCTACCATGGGAGAAGCACAGTGTCCTTCCATTTGGAGCAAAGATGTACAGTGTGTTTGCCTTTCCAACTCTTGAGCAACCTACCATGGGAGAAGCACAGTTTCCTTCCATTTGGAGCAAAGATGTACAGTGTGTTTGCCTTTCCAACTCTTGAGCAACCTACCATGGGAGAAGCACAGTGTCCTTCCATTTGGAGCAAAGATGTACAGTGTGTTTGCCTTTCCAACTCTTGAGCAACCTACCATGGGAGAAGCACAGTGTCCTTCCATTTGGAGCAAAGATGTACAGTGTGTTTGCCTTTCCAACTCTTGAGCAACCTACCATGGGAGAAGCACAGTGTCCTTCCATTTGGAGCAAAGATGTACAGTGTGTTTGCCTTTCCAACTCTTGAGCAACCTACCATGGGAGAAGCACAGTGTCCTTCCATTTGGAGCAAAGATGTACAGTGTGTTTGCCTTTCCAACTCTTGAGCAACCTACCATGGGAGAAGCACAGTGTCCTTCCATTTGGAGCAAAGATGTACAGTGTGTTTGCCTTTCCAACTCTTGAGCAACCTACCATGGGAGAAGCACAGTGTCCTTCCATTTGGAGCAAAGATGTACAGTGTGTTTGCCTTTCCAACTCTTGAGCAACCTACCATGGGAGAAGCACAGTGTCCTTCCATTTGGAGCAAAGATGTACAGAGTGTTTGCCTTTCCAACTCTTGAGCAACTTACCATGGGAGAAGCACAGTTTCCTTCAACTTTAAGCGATTGTCGTTGTGCCTTGCTGATTCAGGTAGCGAAATAGGGAACAGCAGACGTCTAAACTGAAACGGTGTATCCCAAGGAATGATTTGAATCTAAGGATGAATACTACTACGTCCGCTGCCACATCCAGTCATGATGATGGCATCACTTTCTTGACTGAGAATCGTGTTTCGTTGCAGAGGGAAGGAAAATTCATATTCCTGAGAAGGATAATCGATGCGACAACCGTCCGCTCTAAGATGTTCGAGGGTGACTCCAAATTGTTCAAAAGCTCCGCAGTGCAGTTGACAGCCTTATCGTGTCGATAGACTTGTAAACTTGTAGAACTCCGGCGGGTATCTTGTAAAAGTTGCTTTTTGATGACGTTGACAGCTTCATTTCTTGAAGCAAGAATTGTTCTTTGACACAGCCGTGCGGGATCGGTGTAACGGCGTGTCTATGTATGTCAAACATTTCAGATCTCTGCGTGCCGTAGATTTCATTGGGCATCGCGCATGAACACATAAACATTTCTGGATATCACGGACTGAATATGGCTCCTCGTGTCAGGAACCTAAAATGGTTTCCTACGCCATGGACTTAAAATGGCTCGTTGACTTGCATTATCTATATTATGTACGTTGCCTAATCCTGCTGACAGCACAATGGGTTGTCATTCGTTCAGAACTCCCCCAAGAACGCGAAAATTAAAAATCCGGCTTCAAGGTGCATTTGGACACCCTTCCATCCACTAGGTAAAACATTTCAGATCTGCGCGTGCCGTAGATTTGGCTGGGCATCGCCCACACACACACACACACACACACACACACACACACACACACACACACACACACACACACACACACACACACACACTCCCCCTCTCTCTCTTTTCTTCTTCTTTTTTTCTTATTATTAATATTATTCCGCCTCTGTTGTGTAACGGTTAGTGTAATTAGCTGTCACCCCCGGAGGCCCGGGTTCGATTCCCGGCTCTGCCACGAAAATTTGAAAATGATATGAGGGCTGGAATGGTATCTACTCAGCCTCGGGAGGTCAACCATCCTCGAAGTGGATTTCCGTGATCTCACACTTCTCCTCAAGGCAAATGCCGGGGTGGTATCTAACATACGGCCACAGCCGTTTCCTTCCCTCTTCCTTGTCTATCCCTTCTAATTCCCCCCCCCTAAGGTCCCTGCTCAGCATATCATGTGAGGACACCTGAGCGAGGTACTGGTCCTCCTCCCCAGTTTCAACCAACTGACCCAAAGTCTTACGCTCCAGGATAATTATTATCATCATTATCGATGTGAGGAATCCATTCCTGAAGTTTCACCGTTGAGCTTTGATTCACCCAGTATATTATATGTGCATTTCCTAGTTCGCATGGACAAAAGAAAGAACAGAATAGAGAAGGGAAGAAAGAAGAAAAGAAACAGTAACACATTGAGGTGCTGTGACCCGTCAATCTAGGGAGGCCATCCGTGGCAGTCAGGAAGCTGACTACTCTACCAACTGCGCTACACATACCCGCAGCCGAATTACCAACAGGTATGAAGGCTGTAAAATTTAAAGGGCTACTTTCTTATTAAACAAGGGCCAATCGCACAAGCACCAAAATTTTGACGTAGACGAACCTCCCAAAATATGAAGAACATGATGATCCCACAGCTGTGGCTTCCCCTTGTAAGATGACGATCTGAAAAGCTTGTGAAAGTGTTCTGTTCTGTTCTGTTCTCTTGGAACCTAGACATTAGCAACGCCAAGTTATGATAAGAGAAATAAACAGGACGCACAAATGTTGGCTCACAACAAACAGCTTTGAGGATTCTTTTTACACTTACTGAAGTTGTTGACTCCCTTTTTTCACTGGAGTTAGATTAAGTTTGTAGCGAACTTCACTGGCAGGGAAAAGACATAAGAAAATATTTATTTAGCTGCGAGCTATTGCAGGCCGCAATGCGTTTCAGAGAAAATGTTTGCTACTACAACAGCTCAATTAAAAGTTCTTTATTTACTTACTTAATTCGTTTCTTCTCTTTAAGGAGACTACCCTTAATCGTTTATCTTCACTCCATTTCAGCTTCAAAGAAGTTTTCTTCCGTTAAACTGGTCCTGGAAGCCTTGGTTGGTTGACAGTGAGTCCTTTAAAACGAAGGTCGTGTTTCACATCACAGGTTATTTAATTATATTTAAGGGTTCTGAAATGGAATAGCTTCGTGACAGCAGGTGTACGAGCACATACAGGACAGCAATAGGCCGAAGTTCTGCCACATTAGCACCTTTGTTTAAACTTCGCCAGAAGAGGTGGCAGTGAACCTCCACTGAATAATAATAATAATAATAATAATAATAATAATAATAATAATAATAATAATAATAATTTCAGCCTCATAATGTAGAGGCAGCGTGCCTCCCTCTTACACCGACAGCCAAGATCCTATTCCCAACTAGTCCAAGGATTTTAATTCTCGACTGAGGACTGGAACGGCGTTCACTCAGCTCGTGAGAAGTTATTGGTACGAAAGGCAACGCACGGCGAAAGCTAAGGATGTCGTCACGCTGACTACGTGCATTCGAAAATCTGCAGGCCATCTAGCCGAGCAGGCCAAGAGATTCAATGGCCTACATGCGCAATGGGTTTGCATAATAATAATAATAATAATAATAATAATAATAATAATAATAATAATAATAATAATAATAATAATAATAATAAGTGGACCCGTGCTGTTCCACAGCATTCCTAATAAGAATCTCGTCTTAATATGCCTGTCATATTGTTTTGTTTGGACTTTTCAATAGATTTAAGCCCGACTCGTTGGCTGAACGGTCAGTGTACTGGCCTTCGGTTCAGAGGGTCCCGGGTTCGATTCCCGGTCGGGTCGGGGATTTTAACTTTAATTGGTTAATTCCAATGGCCCGGGGTCTGGGTGTATGTGTTGTCTTCATCATCATTTCATCCTGATCACGACGCGCAGGTCGCCTACAGGGGTCAAATAGAAAGACCTGCACCTGGCGAGCCGAACCCGTCCTGGGATATCCCGGCACTAAAAGCCATACGACATTTCAATAGATTTAAGAACACTTAATACACGTAATGTGGTTTATAACACTTCTTTCCATACAATATTATCTGTGCTTTGACCATTCGGCCGTATCCTGATCTTAACATTTTCAATTGATCTTGCCCGAGAAAGTGCAACATACAATTGACCGTGGTTGAATACTGCTTCGAATAGTAGACTACCCACTTTTTGAAGAGGTTGTCCCTGGGCATTATTTATGGTCATACAGAAGGCTAGTCGACTTGATACCCTCCCGGCTGTACGTAGCTGCATGTAAGTTGGTAGAAACGTCCTGCCATCTGTTGAGTATATTCAGAAGAAAGGGAAGGTCAGAGAATCAAAGAATATCTAGCAGAGAGTTGTATTCTTCCATCTTCAGAGGAAGTACTGTATATACTCTTTGGCTTTACAGGTAGAAACCAAACATGGCTGCATGCAATGACATTACTAAAGATGAAAATCACATATATCAGAATATTAATGAAAGTGTTAATCGCTCAGCAACCTGTTTTGTACAGAATGTATTGCGGGTGGGGATAAGCCTTCGCCTGCAATTATTGAGGTGATGATTTGATTTTATGATTACTCAAAGTTGCCTGAACTTAGAGACCTATCAATGTCTCATGATTCACCGGCAGGTAATTCCTGAGAGAATAAAACAGAAATGAAGCAAATCGGTCCAGTATAACGGACGGACGGATTTGCTAAAGCTGTTTTAGTAAACTATTTTAATATATAGATAATAATAATAATAATAATAATAATAATAATAATAATAATAATAATAATAATAATAATAATGTTCATGTCACACTTTAACGAATTTTGGAAACGCTGAGGGCCAGGAATTTTTCCCGCAAGAATTCTTTTATCTGCTAGTAATTCTAGTGACACGTGGTGGGAGTATCTGAGAAGTTTCGAATACCACCCGGAATCACTTAAAATGTGTATCCATTGAAGGGGCGTTAGAACGATGTCATTATCATTATTTGTCCAGAAATTTAACGACTGGAAAGAAAACTTGTGTTTATACCTATAAATATTACTTTAATCGCTTTTTTTTTTGCTAGTGGCTTTACGTCGCATCGACACAGATAGGTCTTACGGCGACGATGGGATAGGAAAGGCCTAGGAGTTGGAAGGAAGCGACCATGGCCTTAATTAAGGTACAGCCCCAGCATTTTCCTGGTGTGAAAGTGGGAAACCACGGAAAACCATCTTCAGGGCCGCCGACAGTGGGATTCGAACCCACTACCTTCCGGATGCAAGCTCACAGCTACGCGTCCCTAACTGCACGGCCAACTCGCCCAGTTTAGTCATTTTAAAAATGAGATATATTTTTATAAGTAGTAATTGAAAAATGTAACACAAACGGATCAAAAGAAAATTTTAGAATATTCTGGAAGGGACAAGAAATCTTTAGGTACAGTTAAAACATCAGGATCTTCAATTTAACATACATTACAGTAGCCTAATTAATCCTACTTTATTGACCTTCAGTTATTCAGTTTTAGAAAGAGAGGACAACCCTCATATCATAGTACTTCAGTACTGTTAGCACAGATGAAACAAACGTGTCATAACTTATTTGTATGTGTGTCTGCTAAATTCATCTAGCTCGGGAACTCAGTGTTTGTTTTGATCTTGATATACATTTCTGTATGTACGCGCAACCCATTACGCTACCGATGGAATAGTGAATATAATTGTTACGGAGATATCCGTGGTAGTTAGAGGTGAAAGAAGGTGCGGGCTGGAATAGGTCTCAACTACAAAATTAAAGTTAATTTAAAACTTTAACAAAGGTTATATTTTCGAAACTTAATAATGGTAACATAGAATTTGAAAACTTAACAAGTCAACAACAAGCAAAAATCAAATACAAAGAAATTACAAGTGTTAGGGGATAATTACAAGGTCTGGGCTTCGAGCCCCACAATCACAAATCTTGAGCTATTAGCCCAACTTTACCCAGGGTACAAAATAGAACAAAGGGGCAGAAAACCCCATCATGCCAAGGAGCACTTCTTCCTAATTACAATGTTAAGCCTCCTAGAGGCACGCAGAGATCAAATTTAGGAAGGAGCAGACCCGCTATCAATTTTACAAGCCTATCAAAGGCCACAACAAACTTCACTCAAATTGCCCTCAAGGCACAAATATAATGGTACAGGGGTACCACGTACCCAATCTACTGGGCCTTCACAGGAAGGAAAACAAAACGAGTTAAATAAATGGCCCAAAATACAAAATTGAATGGAGGCGATTACTTGCACTCCTACACTAAAGTTTTTTGTTTAAAAACCTATGTGATGCTAGGCCAATAATACAGGGGCTAATCCCAAGCTAGAGAGGTGCCCCTTATGAGAAAACTTTAATACATTAAGGAAGAGAAGAGACGGTTACGGAAACGTTGTCACCTTAATTTCAAAAATGAAGGGGAGTTCGAGAGGGTGAAGCACTCTCTATCCCCGCTTTACAGTAAAAGATATTTGTAGATTTTACATAGACAGAAAAGGAATTTACATTTTAAAGAGATGGGTTACATATTAAAGGATTCGAACCCTCCCCGAGAGTTAAACTGCTGAGCTAGCAAGAAATAAAGATGTTAACAGGCCATTACCTTGTTGAAGAACTGTTGCTTGGAGAAAGAGGCGCGTCCCGCCCCCTGCTACATATTCACACACTGAATTAGATGTTATATTAGTGGCACCGAGACAAGAAAATCAACAGTTTTTATACCCTCGTGGAAAATTCGAGACCTTTCAGGAATGAGTAGACACACCCTTTCGCTTTTATTGGATAGCTTAGAGCAACACATCTATGTCGAAGAAGACATACATGACTGGTTGGAAATAAATTAACGAAATTTGGGATTGGCTAAATTCAAAACAGGCGGATAGAAAGAATTAATGTTGCCAACCCAAAGATAACAGAACAAAATATAGTAACAACAAAACTTATGAATACTAAATTTCTTCAGAAAAGTTCATTCCATTACACCAGACTGTATTACCATAGTTTTTTGTAGAGACATCTGTTAGAGAACGTCCACACTTCTTGATCAATTACGAACCAAAACACATCAAAATTCACACAGAGCCATCTTCGGAGAAACTGTTGAGTTAATACAGTTTTTTAAAGTTCAGGCTTTCTCCTATAGAGGAGTTTCAATTGGCGCAACATTTGAATTGGCGGCGTGGAGGTGTACCGCCCGGTACAATAATAATAATAATAATAATAATAATAATAATAATAATAATAATAATAATAATAATAATAATAATAATAATAATAATAATAATAATAATAACCATCAGAGTGGAAAGTCAGAAGCATAATCACTGCATTAATTACGCCCTCGTCGATGATTAATGAATATAAGAAGTTTTTTGCAATCATGTAGAAACCTTCAGGTAAAGCACATCACCTACGATTTTTCTCAAACACGGGACAAAGTTGGTGGGGAAAAAAACTTAAAATATAAAAGCTATATGTCAAAGTGTTCCTAACACAGAAGAAGAAAGATAAACGAAGAGATCGCGCGTTCAAACCTGATAGAGGTAGTCAGATTTTTGAAGGGTGAAAGAAAGTGCATTCGACACTCCATGTCGTGTGACGTCGGCAAATGAAAGATCTCCGATAATACACTTGATGTTTACCCGGCGAAATTAATTAAAAACTCAGTGATAGGTTTCCCTAAATAGAGATGTGGTTTCTCTGTCATCTGGTAACGTGAAACGGTACTGCGAAATTGACCCGCAGCTAGCCTAAATGGTGTTAAATCAAAATACTTGCACCCGGTAGCTGAGGTCGTACGATAATTAGTACTCTATGCCGTACATAAATGATAAAAATCTAGGGCTTCCACCAACTGATGTGTGAGGATGGGCCTATCAGCAAAAGAAAGAGACACACTGAGAAAGGCTGTGGGATGAAAGAAAGCTTACACTTTGCACACTTATGCCCGGTTTCTGGAACGTGAGATATCGAACATATAGCGCTGTTGAATGGTTAACTTGTGTTTCTGCGTTGCACGAACGTAAGATACATCTATCGGTTCGATAAATCGACTGATAACTTAGAGGGCCATGAGCAGGAGATATCTATTTGTTAACTTTATGGGCGCGTGCGCAGTACTTCAGTATCGGTAACTTCTTATTCTCTTCTTCTTCCTCTTCTTCGTCTTCTTGTCTTCGGATAGCTCTACTATGGACCACGTTAAGCATCGTTCATTTCCGGTTCTTCTTCCTCCGATCAGCCCAGTACTTTTTCATCCTTTCGGAATGGGCTGCTAAGCGTTCTAGCGACCAGGTGTTGCCGGTCCGTTTTCTGCTCATTCGATCATAGAATCCCTTAATTTTGTTGATGACCATCCTGTATTCTTGTCTATTGTATACAGCATCCTGTGTTATGTTCTTTTCTTCCAGGTCCTCCTTGACACCTTTAAGCCAGTTGCTTGCGTCTTCCTGCTCCCCATGTACTCCAGAATTATCTTGGCTGTTGTCTTTGTTGGCATTCTTTTAATGAGACCATAGAAGCAAAGTCTTCTCATTTTAAAATATGTTGTGATTTTCTTGGTCCTTTTGTATAGTTCCTCATTTGGACGCAGTCTAAATTCTTGTTCCAATTTCCTATACTGTAATTCAACTCAAGAGCTTAGGAAAAGTACCCTTCCGCACGTGAGCACGTCCCCTGTTCCCCCTTCCGTTTCCGTTCTCCATCTCCGCCACAACCAGCTTATTATTAACGTCGTGCGTCTGTCTGGCAAGTAGTTCATTCTGAAATAGTGAAGCATCAAACAAAATCACATCCTTTCACATAGCTGTACTTTGATCACGTACCATACCTATTTATTCCTTTATTGACCATGTAAAACCTACAGATTACTGACGAATACCGAGGCAAGAGAAGCAAGGTTTATTTTTATTTCATAATGCAATTTGTGTGAGGCACATGGGGACTTACAACATAAGTATACGATTCCGCTCTCGTGCAACGACTGTCAGTGGCAGTTTCGCACAGTTCAAAAAACTGCAATAAACACCTGTAAGTGGGATTGTAAAATACAATGTTTTAAGGAATGTTGTAAATATTGTAGTCTCGTCATTCGGAAGGTAAAAACGAACTCATGATCCCCTCATGACAACATTTCTGCAGGTAGAGGGCGGTTACGAATATAAAACAAAGTACAAATTATTATTATTATCATCTAATACGCCAAGGATCCTACTCCCATACCGTGTTAAGGCACTTCCTGTTTTATTTACGGCGAGTGCTGAGCTGACACATCGACCTTTCGCTGGCGACTTGTATTTTCCGTGGAGTTTAAATTCTACGCGAGCGGCGTAAACACTGTACACAGAAACGCCGGTCAGCTGCGCGGTGTTATTCACCACGTGTTCTACAGTCAACAGCGGATTCTAATCTCGTAGGCTACTGTAAACGTTTAAAACAATTTGTTTAGATTTCCTACTTAATTTTTCTCCACGTTTGTTAGCTTTAAAGTATTTCACAGGGACTCAAGCGCCACAGCATCACATACGTATTGCTCACAGCTAGCAGCCATTATGAATACTGAACATGCTGTTGCATTGCAGCCAGTATTGCCAACAGTTTTCTTGGATCCATCTTCAACGTCTCACATATTATGCGAACTAATCAGCAATGGAATGAACTCGAACAAAGCTTACTAAGTACACAATGCAATAAGATATCAATATCATGTTAAATAATTATTATTTTGCTACATACACCACTGAGAACAATAACTATTCACAGCCATCTACGTATGAAATATAAGAGTTGGTAACGAACCCGAATAACATTCAACCTGTGATATATTTTCCGTATTTATACAGGGCAAAATTTTTAATTCGTCAAGTAAGTTCAACAGAATATCTAACCGAACTGAAGGAAGCTCCTGACTTCAGGAACAAGTAACAAACCTAGGGAACTATTTGGCGCTGCGGAAGCCTTTTCACCGACCAGAAGTCTGACTAACATCAAAGAGACCGCTAAGGTCTTGAGTTGACTCTCAGTATATTTCCTAGTATCTTCCTCAAGATTTTTCTCCCTTTTTTCTCAATGTTCTCTAGTAATCCTTTTCAGTTCAATGGAATGCATTCGATTGCATACAAACTTTCTGGCTTTATCACAATGTTATAATGTCTGAGTTTCGCAGTGATTGAGATTGATTTTTGGTTGCAGACATTTCGACATAAATGCTATGATGTTTCCACCTTTCTTGCCCTGTTCTGTAACTCCTGGTAGTCCTGTTGGGGTTATCCACTCTCCTAGGTATTTAAACTTCTATGGACTTCTCATCTTCTTCCGAGCTAATATTATAATGAAGTATAGTGAAAGTGAATTGAAAGACAGATACAGGCTAAACAAATATACTTTCATACGTTTGGTTGAGGTTATAGGTGGCAATTTGCTTCCTGTGGCAAATAATTTTCCAGTGCCCCCTGTTGATCAAATATTAATTACTATACCCTTTAATACTACTGAGTCGTATCATATTTGTACCTGTGACGTCATTCGTGTCCATAAAAGTGTTGATACCAGTAACTGAACATAACAGATAATTACACGTTTATCGTAGTAGGCCTACTGCAGGCCTAATTGCATTGGCAGTGAGCATATACTTTTATCGAGGGATTAATTAGCGAAATTACATTACAAATAATTAACAGGTTACATAATTATGTTCATTACCCGATATTTATCGTTATACTATGGTCAAACGATGTATATATTTTGGAAAAACAGGGAATAGATACGGTATATCTATAAGGCTCAGTGCAAACTGGATCGCGCAAGACACGTTCTGCTGGTGTGCATATTTTATTAGAAATCCTCCAGCAACGTCAAATTTTTCTGACTGTCCTTAAACACTACCTACGAAACTTACACCCACGTTGACAGAACTAGTCGAATACCAATTTCTCGCTGCATGGCGAAGAGAAGAAGAAGAGCTGCTTGGAAAGCTCAAATGCGATGCATTACTTGTGAGTGTGCGTCTGACAGTCTAGGAAATATATATAACGCACAAAAACAAAGCAGTGCGAGGGGTGGCATGTATGAAACTTGACCAACGAGCCAATAGCTAACAGTTCGATAAGTTAGTTGCTATTCCGCTATGCAACGCGGCGAAAATTTATGGAGTCGACAGCTGCAACAAATCAATAGCTATCGGACAGATATCTCATCACTCAAGAAACCGACATTAATGTTTTCGGGGTTGGAACAGAACAAGAGTTGGGGAGCAGAGATCATGCAAGAGATACAGTAGAATGAGGGAAGCCTGGATCTAATAATTGGGAAACAGTTACCAGCTTCAACTGAAACCCCAAGTTTGTCATACCCTTCTCACAACCTGTGGGGAGGGAATATTGTCCAACACGTTATGCAGATAAGTTTGAAAGCCTAATAAATGAACGAATCAGATGTGAATATCAAAACTGGTTGTGTTTCTGTTATAGCCCTCACAGTATACTTTCTCTTTTTTGCCACGTCTTTAAAGTCACACTAACATATCGACAGTTATCGGCGACGGAAGGAAGCAGCCATGTTCTTAATTAAGGCACAGCCTACGAAAAATCGTCTTTAGGGCTAGGATTCGAACCCACTATATCCCGAATGCAAGTTCACAACTGCACGACCCTAACCGCACGACCAACTCGCTCAGTTTCTCACAATATACGTAGATGGCTTCGCTAAAAATACACAGTGCACGGTGAAATACAGTAATTTTGTATCCGTTTACATAACACACGGAATTGAGTCTATGTGCTTTTCGTGAACCTAGAACAATATTTCCTGCCAGGAAGAAGAAGTCGATGAAACAGAGCTGAGTTTATAATTTAAATTTCAAAGCTTCATATTACAAATAGAAGCCTCCGTGGCTCAGGCGGCAGCGCGCCGGCCTCTCACCGCTGGATACCGTGGTTCAAATCCCGGTCACTCCATGTGAGATTTATGCTGGTCAAGCGGAGGCAGGACAGGTTTTTCTCCGGGTACTCCTGTTTACCTTGTCACCTTTCATTCCAGAAACACTCTCCATTAACATTTAATGTCATTAATCATTCATTAATCGTTGCCCAGAGGAGTGCGACAGGCTTCGGCAGACGGCACATTTCCTATCCTGGCCGCTAGATGGGGGCTTCATTCATTCCATTTCTGACCCGGTCGAATGACTGAAAACAGGCTGTGGATTTTCATATATTACAAATGACGCCTTACATAGATTTTAAATGAAATGCCTTCAAATCGTCGTTACGCCTGTGAAAACTTACTTGGGCCGGTCAGGTACTGTCATTCAAGGTTCAGTATTGAGCAAGTAATTTAAACGAATAATTCTTGCTATTGACATAAGTGTTGCAGTCAGTGTTTCTCCCACAACATTATCATACAGGCGCAACGACGAAATGATACAGACCTCCACACGAATAGAAACCACGGGCTTGGGAACAGGAAAACGACACCGAACCTACTGAGCCACTCCCGTCACTTTGGATCAACACAAATGACAGAATAACAATTATTGGGAACTCAAGAGTGTTGTTTCGAAAGTATGGATAACATGTATTTAGAACGAGTGGAACTTTGTTTAATTTTATCATTGACTCACTTGTGTAAATAAACACATTTTGCCTTATATCAACAGCCCAAACGTTTAGTTTCACATATGGCAAAACAGGTCCAGATAAAAAGTGTGTCTATATGATTTATATTTGGAACACGTCTTTATTTTGATGTGAAATATTGATATCATTTGATCGGCTTTTTCTGTGGAGAATGTTATGAACAATAATATTTTCCATTTGACGTCCAGTGAAACCGAGCAAGTAGCTGCGCGGTTTGAGTCACGTAGCTATCAGCTTGCACTGGGGAGAGAGTGAGTTCGAACCTCACTGAAGACAGCTCTGAAGATGGTTTTTCGTGGTTTCCCATTTTCACACTAGCGAATGCTCGGGCTGTATCTCAATTACGGCCGCGGTTGTTTCCTACCCACCCGTAACCTTTTCCCATCCCATCGTCGCCATAAAACCTATCCATTTCGCTGCGACGTAAGTTAAATTGTCCATTGAAATAGTATCGATATGAGTAAAACTTATCCATCGGAAATTCGTCCCAAAAAGTGATTGTTTGACTTGCTGATAAATTTACTGACAACACGCCTCTCACATTTAAATATTAACCGACAGTATCGGGATTTAGTCCTGGAACGTGAATCGCAGGAGTTGAGCGCCTAACCAACTATGTACCGCGAAGATTAGTTAATTATTAATTATTTTATTATTTTATAAGTTATTAATTATTTTTTGCTTGAATTACTTTATTGATCACATGTTGCCAATGATGAGCTCGAATACACAATATGTTTACATAAACTATATATTTCACTTCATTTATCATTCTATTAATAAATTTTCTGGGGTATCCGTTGTCACGAGCAATCTGGTCGATTAATTTTATTTCTCAGTTATAATTATTCTTAGACATAGGTATGTTCATAGCTCTATTAATTAAGTTGTACGATGTTGCCTTTTTATGGTGATCTGGATCACTGGAGTCGTTTCTAATGATAGTATCTGTTTGAGTAGCCTTTTGAAAATTTGTAAATCGAGATGACCAACATTTCTAGTAATTGTACAATTTCAGTTTATTTTCCAGTTATTACTATTCTTTAGTCTATTAATGAAAATGTGTACCTACAAACCTTTTTCCCGTCATTCGACCGGGTCAGGAAAGGAATTAATTAAAGCCCCATATAGCGACGAGGATAGGAATTGTTCTGGCTGCCGAGGTCTGTCGCACTCCTGTGGGGCAATGATTAATGTCTGACGGATGAAATGGTATTGGAGGGTGTTGCTGGAATGAAATATGAAAGGGAAAACTGAAGTACCCGGAGAAAAGCATGTCCCACCTCTACTTTGTCCAGCACAAATCTCACATGGAGTGACCGGGAAATGAACCACGGAACCCGGCGGTGAGAAGCCGGCGCGCTGCCACCTGAGCCTTGAAGGCTCTGTAGTCTGTTAATACTTGGCACATTTTACTATCAACCCCATGTATTTGTGGATATCACAATTGTCTCAATATAAATGAATAATAACAAATGCAGGTCACAAGTTTTCTGGTACCGTATGTGACAGTAGACGGTACTACCTGCGACTGTCTGGCCGAGGATTGGGCAGCCAATACCAAATCTGACACCCCATGAGAGAACCAATGGCTTCGGGCGGAGGAGTTCTCTCATGGGAGGCTTAATGAAGCCTTTGTGGAGGAAATGCCTCATCAATCCATTAAGAAGACCTCAACGGCAGCAAAGGCGGAGAAGATGGACTTTGGTACGGTGGAGCTCGCGAAGGAGGCACTCTACTGTCCATCGTTATAACGGGCAGAGGCCACGACGATTTCATATGTCAGTGGCGGTACACCGGCAGCATCTGTTCCACATGTTAGTGGCAGCTGATAAAATATACTTCAGGGGTAACAACCTTGAGAGTTAACAACCGTCACCCGCTATGGTGACCCCACTTATATACTCGTTGGACTCAGCATGAAAAGAAATATCAACAAAAATATTACCCCAGGTGTTAACCAATCCACCTCCAGTCATGATGGGGTAATCGGGTCATCAGATTCTGGGGAGCCTGCACCTTCATGTACCTCACCACTACTACCTTCATATAAAAAACAACAGAAAAAGAACATTACTTACCTAGCTACAGTGAACATGAACTCCCTGTTAAAGGTAGGTAAACTCAAACACACCCTTGTGTTGAACAAGTAAAACATCAAGATAGCAGAATTACGACAGACTCGGTTCACAGATGAAGGCGCAATGGAAACCCAAGGATACAGGATACGAGGGCGATGAAGACAGTACTGGCTTTGCTTTACACCATAAAATGGTCGACCATATATTAGAATTCATCTTGCCCAAAGGGAGAACCTCCTCACTATCCTTCAGGTCCCACAACAGAGCGTACACCATAGTGAATTTCTATGCACCTACAAACAACACCGATAAGAAAGATTTGGAAGCAGAAGAGTACAACTGGAGCACCCTTGAAGAGACCCTAGACAAGATCTCAAACCACCACACCACCATACTCACGGGCGGCTTCAACGCACAAGTCCGCAAGGAGAAGAAATACCGCAGGATAGTAGGCAGTTACCCAGCCCACAAAAGGACCAACAGAAATGGCGAGCGACTCATAGAACTTTGTGACAAATACAGTCTGGTCCTAAAATCAACCGCGTTTAAGCGATTGTTTAGGAAGAGTCCTAATCACATGCTGGGTGAATTTCAGATAGAGCCATGAGATGCCACAGGAAAATACAGAACGTCAAGGTCTCGAGAAAAGCCAACCTCGAATCTGACCACTATGCCTCCCTAGTAAAGACCAACCTACAACCTCGGGGAGAGCACCCAAAACCCCAAAGAACTCGAGCATACCTAGGTTTAACACCCAACGACTGAGCAATGAGGTTTGTTACTTCGAGACCACCCTTGAGTAGATTGCACAAAAACAAGGGTGGCCTACTCTACAAAAGGATCTACTGGATGCCGTTCAAGAAACCATACCTGCTTCATCCACACCTGCTTCAAGCACACCTGGTGGACCACAGTGTGCGATCAGGCTATAGAGAAAAGGCGCAGAGCCTGGATCACATGGAGCCAGAGCAAGGATGAGCACAACCATCAGGCTTTCACTGCGCAAAGAACCTAAAGTGAGACTGACCTTCGCCGAGCCCACTGTCAGGAACCAGGCCTCAAGAACAACAATCCCCAGGTGAAGATTGTATAGTTGCAGAGATGAGGATGCATGTAGATGAACAGTCCCTGCAGAGTATCATCCAAATCATTCAAGACATATGGAGAACAGAGATCTTGGCCGAGGGATAGAACCTCAGCCGTGATCCACCCACTACACAAGAAGGGAAGTAAGACCGACCTCAACGACTACAGAGACATCTCCCTGTTGCTTATAACCTACAAGATCTTCTCTACAGCCTTGCTAACTAGAGTCACCGAACAGCTTGAATCGGAACTAGGTGAATATCAGGCTGGTTTCAGCGTCAGTAGGTCCTGCACATAGCACATACAAAACCTCAAGACCATCCTCACGTATACGAGCCGAGGGGTATACCACTGGGTAGCCATTATGGTGGATTTCCAAAAGGCATACAACTCAATAGACAGGCATACCCTCTCTTCTACCCAGCGGGAATTAGGTCTACATGAGAAGACCACGAGACTTGGTCAAGCTACCTTGATGAATACCATCTCCAAAGTCAAGTTGAGGGGTGACCTCTCTGAGAGCTTTCCCATCCAGACAGGAGTCAGACAGGGAGATAGTCTCTCTTGCATCCTTTTCAACTGTGTACTAGAGAAGATAATCAGAAAATGGACTGCCACATTGTCATCAAAAGCAGGACTGAAGCTTAGGTACAAGAAAGACAATCCCAGCGTACCCTGTCTAGCCTGATGATCTCACCCTCCTGGCCAACAGCTTGGAGGAGACTACTCATCAACTACAGAGCCTCTACAGTATTGTAGAAAAAAATCGGCTCGAAGGTTAACATACAGAAGACGGAGTTTATCACTAACACAAAGCAAGCTCCTTCTACAATCCCACTAGGAAACAACACCATAAGTAAAGTTCCTGCAGTCAAACACTTAGGAGAATGTTTCTCAGCAAGCGAGAGGGAAACTTTGGCCATAGACACCAGGTGCACTAAGTCAGAGAGGGCTTATCATTCCTATAACCATCTACACCTCGAAGTACCTCTCCAAAAACCTAAATCTCAAGCACTACAACTCAGTAGTAAGACCCTCTGTACTCTACGCCTCTAAGTGCCTCTTGATTAATCGAAAGGACCCACTCAGGAAACTAAAACTTAGAGAGACGAATATTTTGAGGGGGATACTAGGTCCCATAAGAGAGGAGGATGGCACTTACAGGATCAGGCACAACAACGAGCTCTATGAACATCAGGAAGACATAGTCACATGTACGAGGAAAAGACGACTGACCTTAGACGGGCACATGACCCACCTGAAACCCCGCAGGTTCACCAGCAGAATCCTCACAGTGACAAGTAGGGGAAAGGCTTCCAAGACCACCTGGATTACCTCAGCAAAAGCAGACCTAGAGGAACTACAGATCCCATTAGAGACCACAGAGAACCGATCTCAGTAGCGAAAGGCCTTTCTACAAGGAGTCTTCCCACTGTCCCTCACAAGCAAAAAGAGTACAGAGACCACCAGACATAAGTAGACGGATGGAAGCAGGCACACAGTCAGAAAATGAAAGCGTACTGGGCCAAGAAAAAGCAGAAGACCATAGCTGAGAGCTAAGAAAGACGAGCGCTGTGGTCCCTAGGAGGCTAAAACCAACCATAATAATAATAATAATAATAATAATAATAATAATAATAATAATAATAATAATAATAATAATAATAATAATAATAATAATAATAATAATAATAATAATAATAATAATAATAATAATAATAATAAATGGCAAACACAGACTACAAGTACAGACATGTCCAAATTGCAAAAATCATTCACCAGAAAGTAGCCCGACAAAATAACCTAATCCATTGTACCACAGCATATTGGAAGTACAAACCCCAATCAGTCTTCAAAAGTGAAAATTACAAACTTTACTGGGATAGAAGTATCATCATTGATAAAACTATTACCTGCAATAGACCAGATATAACTTTTGTAGATGAAAACAAGAAAATCAGCTTCGTAATTGACATAGCATGCCCTAATACCCACAACCTCCAATCAGCACATACAGAGAATATTTCCGAATACACAGATCTGGTCACAGAGATAAAAACCATGTGGAAACTCAACAATGTTATCATCCTTCCAGTAGTGATTAGATGTAATGTTTTTATACCAAAGACACTACACAGGAGCATTGAAGCTCTTAATCTCCACCCTCTCACTTACAGAGAATTACAAAAAGCAGCAATCCTGGCCACTTGCCATATAGTAAGGAAGTTTACTGGTATGAACCATCCACAATATACAGAGGATTAATGAAAATCGTCCACTAATAATTTTGACGATTTATGAATAGTAAATATCTCATAAATATCTGTCAAATTTATTTGTCAACAATGTAAGTATATACCGATATGTATGAAGCATATGTGCGTATGTACTAAATAGTACTTCTTCCATGTACATTGTACCGAAGAAGCTCATAAACCCAATTATAAAATTGTGAATTATATAGAATAAAATATAATAATAATAATAATAATAATAATAATAATAATAATAATAATAATAATAATAATAATAATAATAATGGGCAAGTTGGCCGTGCGGTTAGAGGCGCGCAGCTGTGAGCTCGCATCCGAGAGATAGTAGGTTCGAATCCCACTGTCGGCAGCCCTGAAGGTGATTTTCGGTGGTTTCCCATTTTCACACCAGGCTTCCTTCCCATTCCTAGGCGTTTCCTGTCCCATCGCCGCCATAAGGCCTATCTGTGTCGGTACAACGTAAAGCAACTAGCATAATAATAATAATAATAATAATAATAATAATAATAATAATAATAATAATAATAATAATAATAATAACTTGCGTAATGTCCCGTCAGTTGCTTAAGATATTTATGAGACGCCACGGTGTCTGTATCTTATCCCAAAGGAGTTATATAACGTACCGGAAACCAGTGATACAGAGTTGTTGCATTTAAACCTTTAAATTCCATTGATCTCAGCTGGGATTAAACCCACTATCTCGGGAATAGAGAGGCAACGACAAACCACCTCCGTCACTAACGTTGGCTCACTGTAATATAATTTGCATCATGTGGATAGATTCAAATAAGCTATCCCAGTATTGTCCTGGAGTAAATGGGAGGAAACACTGGAGAGAATTGCAGATAGATAGAGAGTGTCAGTGTAGCTGCTCAATCCATTCACTATTAAACGAACAAGGTAAGATGGGGAGAATAAACTGTTAATAAAAAATATACACCCTGTGCACCAAAGAGACTAGGTCAAGAAATTCTTCATAAAAATAAAGAAACGAAGAAACAAGCCATCTTGTTGAGTGACTTCTGCAATTTCATCTCTAGTTTCATTTACGCTGCTGGTATTACATCAGAATGTTCGTTCACTAGGTATATGTCTTGGAGGAGAACGGTACGTAGATTGAAGAGTATGTTACACGCTGAGAAGATCTGCTCCTCCCTCACTGCGACCACGAGGCATGAGGCATGACGGCGTCTTGGAGCGCCAGTCTGATTATTACAACAAACTTTGGTCGTGCTGTGGCTCCTTTTATGGTTATGCCACAAATGGGAAATAACACGCGGTACAACTTAATTTACAACAAACTGCATAAATTACGTGGCAACAAGTGAATGAGAAAAGTTTTATCACACACCTGCAAGGAAGAGGAAATTAACGAAACTAAACGGCAGGCAAGTAAAGAAAATTGAATCATTAAGTGGATGTTGTAATAAAGACATCCTCAGTGAGTTCTTGAGAGAACAATGAACAGTAACTCTTATAATAAGTGTTATAATTATCCACGAAAAACATCAGAACGGCATGCTCTCACATTTCCATCACGAAGAGAATTTCTAATCCTTTTCAAATTTTGAGTAAGTATGGTTTCCTTTCTAAGCTCATGTGCGGTGATCTTTGTGCAATCCTGGTACGAACACAGAACACTGTCTTTGTAAGGAAAGGTTATTAATTTTGATAAATCAATTTTATTTCAGTTTAAGAAAATGAAAAAAAAAACTAAGAAAATGTTGAACCACAACAGAGTCAGTGCATTTAAAAGGCAATAGCGCTTTTTTCCCTGCACAATTGCAAGAGTTGCCGAAACAGACTTGTCCCATCTCAGTTAATTTATGTCCGGCTCCATGATTAAATAGTTAGCATGCTGGCCTTAGGTTCAAGAGATCCCGGGTACGATTTCCGGCCGGGTCGAGGATTTTAAGTTTAATTAGTTAAATTATTTGGTTAGGGGCTGTGTGTTTGTGCCGTCTTCATAATTTAGAATTCATCCTAGGAAAGATCCCATCCTCATAGACGCGCAGGTCGCAGGCGTCAACTCGAAAGACCTGCGCCAGTCCTCTCCAGGGGCCACACGCCATTATAGGTAATTTATCCTTATAGCAACAGTTTTCAGTAGTTATACTGCAAGATCAGTCACGCAAGCTCAGAAATGATCGAGTTGGAAATCAAAAATCATTGCTATTTGTTTATTTTACGTCGCACCGACACAGATAGGTCTTATGGCGACGATGGGATAGGAAAGACCTAGGAATGGGAAGGAAACGGCCGTGGCCTTAATTAAGGTACAGCCCCAGCATTTGCCTGGTGTGAAAATGGGAAACCACGGAAAACCATCTTCAGGGCAGCTGACAGTGCGGTTCGAATCCACTATTTCCCGGTTGCAAGCTCACAGCTGCGCGCCCCTAACCGCATGGCCAACTTGCCCGGTGGATGTTCTTCTTTGCATTTTCGGGTAGAAAGAGAGTAAACATACACTACTATTAAGATAAACTATCTTTTTCGAAATCTTCCAGAAGTACCGTGGGTTGGAAAGGGTAAGGAGAATGATTCCACGGGGTAGACCTATGAAGAAAAAACTGAGTAATAAGGAAACTTAACACTAGTACTTATGATTCAGTCACGCGCTACCGCCACATTCAAATTTGGTTATTTTGGGTCACCTCTTTTAAGTTAAACGCTTTGCACCTGGTGCTTTACGTTATATTCTGCTGGTATAAGGAAGGCTTCTAGAGCCTGGTAAACTGCTGCCAGTGCGACAGAGTCAGCTAGAGCAATTTCGATCACGAGTAATTCCATCTACCTCCCGGTTTTTTTTCATTCTGGCACTGTTTCTTCAGTTAGTATTCCTGCAACATAGAGCAAGGTTCATAAATAAGCCTGATGATTTCTTTTCGTACACACTGTAAGGATGAAAAGGGAGATAGACAGAAATACCCTGTGGTCGAAATTACCCCAGCTGACCCGATAATAGTTCGATGTATTTTGCATATCAATAAATACCATCAACTGTTCGTAACACAGAACAGGAGAACTAGGCCTGACATTCCTTTACGATCTTTTGATATGACAATAACTAATACCTAATGTTTGTGTTGCAGGTCTTAGGAATTTGGACTCTCTAGGCCTGGCGCACAACCACCTCAAGGAAGTGCCTGCTCGAGTCTTCTCCCACATCACTCTCCTCAACTCCCTGGAGCTGGACGGGAACAATATCGCTCACATAGATCGTGAGGCTTTCTACGGACTGGAAGGTATGTAAACACTTCAGTTTTCACCCACGATTTTTATCAATTACAAAATATTTTTTCAGACCTGAAAATGATGACATATTTAGCGGCAGAACAAAACGTCTCATAATACGGTATTTTCCAAATGTCATTCTGATGATAGTGACAAAAAATAAAGTGAACTCCTCCTAAAGAAAATTTACATCAACTCAATGGTATATATATATATATATATATATATATATATATATATATATATATATCCTTCGTAGACAACAGGGCTTACTTCTTACGTGCCTCAGTTACAGTGTACTCACGCTGCTTATTGGTAATAGGCAGGATTCGGATGTTTAGAGCCTAGGAAATTTTCCAAATATGCTTTTAAAAATAGCTAAGCAATACACAAAAATGGAAAATATGACCAAACTTATGCATTTCCAACGACAAAATGGAGTGCTGCAGTTATTCAGACAAAAGCCACAGAAAACAACGTACAGCCACACATTCTGCGATATATGGAAGAAAGAGTTTGCTTCGAAGGATTTGATAAGAGAGTTATTGTCGATTCTTCGAAATCACATTGTATCTTTTCTATATCAAAATAACTATTAGAATTTCCCACCAAATACTAGGGCGGAACACTACACTTATGGGTTCTCGACCACTTGGTAGAGTGAATTATGTTTCAAGCAATTAGTATCTGCAATCAATTTTTATAATTTATTACAAAAAGAGTAAAGACTTTTTATTGATATCATTTTTTAACATACGTCACCCTGCTTCTTAATACACAGGGTCCACCGTTTCAAGAGCTTTCCGATACCCTATGCAAAACAGGGGTTTTGGTTGCGCAGCAAGTCACGTATGCACCGCTTCCTTCATCTTCACCTCAACGGCCTCTTAGAGCATTTTTAAGTGGCCCAAACAGTTGCTAATCCGATGAGGAGAGATCGGTAATGTACATAGGATGCTCGAACATCTCGAAACGCAGCATCTGAACAGTCTGAGTGATGTGGGTGGCGGTATGTGGACGCGCATTGTCATGCAACAAAAGAACTCCTTCCAACGATCGACCTATGCGTTTGTCGTGAATTACAGATTTCAGCTTGTTTATCACTGTAACGTTCACTGATTCCTCCTCTTTTCCTGGTAATGTTCCATGATTGGTCCTTGAGAGTCCCAAAACACTGTGAGCATCGCTTTTCCTGCAGAAGGTTGACTCTTCAATTTCTTTTTGACTGGGGATCCGGGACGTTTCCATTCCATGCTCTGACGTTTGCTCCCTGGTTCGAACTGGTGAACCCATGTTTCATCTCCAGTGATGATCCGTTTCAGAAACCTTCGTTAGCATGACGGTCCAGTAGATGCTGACAGATTCTCACACAATTACGCTTCTGCTCTTCATTGAGTTGTTTTGGAACCAATCTCGAACAGATGTTGTGAAAGTTAAGCCTGTTATGCATGATTTCATATGCAGAACCATGGCTAATGTGCATATGGTTTGCCACGTCATCAACAGTCACTCTTCTGTTATTCAGAATCATATCAAGCACTTGTTCAATATTGGCATTACCGAGCTCGATAGCTGTAGTCACTTAAGTGCGGCCAGTATCCAGTATTCGGGAGATAGTAGGTTCGAACCCCACTGTCGGCAGCTCTGAAAATGGTTTTCCGTGGTTTCCCACTTTCACACCAGGCAAATGCTGGGGTGTACCTTTATTAAGGCCACGGTCGCTTCCTTCCCACTCCTAGCCCTTCCCTGTCCCATCGTCGCCATAAGACCTATCTGTGTAGGTGCGACGTAAAGCAACTAGAAAAAATATATATATATATTGGCATCGGTTACGGCTGCAGATGGACGCCCGGATCTTTCCTCATCCTTCATGCTCGTGCGACCCATTTTGAACTGTTCTTTTTTTTATTGCTATTTTGTTTAACGTCACACCGACACAGATATGTCTTATGGCGACGATGGGATAGGAAAGGTCTAGGAAGTGGACGGAAGCGGCCGTGGCCTTAATTAAGGTACAGCCCCGGCATTTGCCTGGTGTGAAAATGGGAAACCACGGAAAACCATCTTCAGGACTGCCGACAGTGGGGCTCGAACCCACTATCTCCCGATTACTGGATACTGGCCGCACTTAAACGACTGCAGCTATCGAGCTCGGTTTGAACTGTTCATTCCACTGGTAAACACTTCGTATTGCTCTGAAAGTCTTCTATGAATTTCTGCTCCTGCTACACCCTAAGACCACAAAAAAAAAAAATAAAAAAAAAAAAGGTTACGGAACGCTGTTCTTCCTTGGTGCAAACATAGAGAGTAGCGCGACCATCTTTGCGTCGCAACAGCGCAAGCTGTACAGATCTGGTAACGCTGAAACCAACCACAGACGTAGACAACGGCGCCATCTAGCGGCTAGTGAGCACACAATGCCATAGAGCCAACCTAAAGACAATTAGAGCAAAACTGTATACACTTATTGGCCTATGTATCTTCTCCAACTAAAACAACCAATGTGAAGGCTACTATGATACTCTTTCCTGTTTGTTAGTCAGTTGTTTAGAACTCACCTTCACACGAATACACACAAGAAGACCAATCCATCCCCGTAGAGGGTAGGAAAACCCTTGGAAGAGTGGGAGGTAAAGGCTGCCTCCTTTGCTACCAGGAATTAACCTGGTACTCATGGTTGGTGTAGGCTTAGTGAACCTCAGGGCCATGTGCTCCTCCAGAAATGGAAACTTTGTCGAGTTCAGGTAACAGCCAGCGAGATAGTACCTGTTGGTTCGATTCCCCTGTCATAGACCGATCGAAGAAATACGAACCGCTTATAAGGTCATTGGTAACACTGGGCCCATAACATAACATGAGGAGTGTGCTACTTATTTTTTTCCCCATAATAGTGCGAGTTGTCTTTCTCCCACATAAAAACATTTCGAGACCGGGAGCTGAGATACGCAGTACATTCATCTGTCATAATAACGTTACGGCGAGCCGCTAATGTTGGAAAAGATGCGAGTACAGTAACTGTCCGCACGAATCACGTCGCGTATTCACATCGTGATCACTTATTTCACTTATGCTGTCTGGTCGAAATGAACGATAATCTTCATTCCTCATCCAACGATGCCGGAGGTTCTGGGAATGTCCATCTCCGCTGACCGCTTCCTTGTCGATTTTGCTGGTGAACGAAGCAATGATGCATTTAAGCGTTCAATGACTTCATTATCGTTGTCATATTTCTTGGGTCTTCCACTGCGTGATGGATCTAACACAGACCCAGTTTCCGAAGATAAGCCTCCGTTAGGGCTTCATTACTGAGGCGATTAAAACACGTGTTTCCCTAATTTTATCATAAAAATGTCTCATCCGTTCGTTCCTTTTCAGGCACCTATACGCTAAGAATGAGACGTTCTTCCATTGTGAATTTGCTTGTATCCGCTACTATAACACAAATGTTTAAAACAGTATCACCTTGGTAGCAGTCGCTGATTGGACAGCTTCCTTCCTTCCTTCCTTCCTTCCTTCCTTCCTTCCTTCCTTCCTTGAAATAATAATAATTTTTAATATCCCTTTATTATTAACGGATTTAGATACTCAGGAGTGTGGATATTTTGCCTTGAAATAGACGTCTTTAACTTCCCGGTAAAGTCCACTGACAAAGGTCTTGTTTATTTAATAATCTTTATGGTATCAGGATTCTATCCCTAAACTTTAAACATATGAGAAGAGTGTTTTAACAACTGCGCTATGTATCCAGCTATTTTGAAACTGTGTTATTACAGAAATATATTATTCTTTGGACTTTCTATAAAGCGCTTCCATAATCCTCTATTTCCAATAAGTTCTGTGGCCTCGTTTATTCCACACCTCTTTATCCTGAAATCAATCAAAACTTAGTCTACCCATCGTCATATTGGTCTTCCTCTACTTCTCTTACCCTCTCTGGTCGAGTCCATTTCTCTCTAAGGTAACCTACCCTCGTCTATTTGCCTCACATGACCCCGTCAACGGATCTTCATCCATCGAGTTTATTTCTAACTTAGACCTTAACTCCTCATTCCGAGTACCCTGCTCCCAGCTGTTTGTACCAGCAGTCTCTCTCACTAGTTTCATGTTTGTCATTTCTACTTCATGAATGCGATATCGTAAGCATGGGCGCCCGCAAGGGGGGGCAAGGGGGGGCACTTCCCCCCCCCCTGGAATTCTAAAGATGTTGATGTTCAATTGTTTAATATCATACCAGATTATTTCATAAACTGAAATTACTGACAGTCATCTAGCATATGTTATAACTGGAAGTTTCTGTAAACAATTTAATGTTGCTGACGTTATATTGGTTTTTATATTCAAGAAAATTGTTAATATGCCCCCCCCCCTGGAAAAGATCCTGCGGGCGCCCATGATCGTAAGTTCACCCAACTTCCATTTCCGTACAGTAAAGTTGGTCTGTAAAATATAGTTTCGTCCGAGAACTCATTTTCTTTTTTTTAATTTTTTTTTATTTTGCAGAATACTGGTGATAGCAGCTATGACCGCACTGCATTAGCTTTGCTGCGCCCTGATTCGATATTCATTAATACAGTATGCTATCATCCTGGGAAATGCACATATTCAATACTTGAAATGATCTACTTGTTCCAGTTTTGTATTCCCGACGTAGCAATCACTCAGCTGAGGTTACGTCCCTACTGACATCACTTTAGTCTTTGAAATGCTAGTTTGGATATCCTTCTTCTTTTTTTCAATTGGCTTTATGTCGCACCGACACAGATAGGTCTTATGGCGCCGATGGGAGAGGAAACGCTTAGGAATTGGAAGGAAGCGGTCGTTGCCTTTATTAAGGTACAGCCCCAGCATTTGACTGGTGTGAAAATGGGAAACGACGGAAAACCATCTTTTGGGCTGCCGACAATGGGATTCCAACCCACTGTCACCCGGATGCAAGCTCATAGCTGCACGCTCCTAACCGCACGGGGCTTATAAATTGAATTGAATTCGTTGCAGTCACACTGTATCATTGCTAAGCTATTTTTAAATATATATTCCAAGTTGGATTTTGGGTAATTTTATGTACTACATTTCTTGGAATATTATAATTATGGATGTTATACTTATTTTTAAATTGGTGAGGGTCAATATGGATTGCAATGCGATGTTACCATAAGACAGGAGTCGGAAAGCGGGCACCAGAGTAGACCATTCCATTGCTCTGGTTTATCACGGAGTTAATAATAGAACTGGATGAACTGAAAATAGCACGACCACCTACTGTTGGCGTGCCATCTCCCACTTGGCTACATGCTATTAACGTGGAATCCATATTCAGTGAAATATGGTGCTGAATGGAGAGCATGCAACAATGTTCTTATTAATATTACGAGTATTTCTTCCTCAAAATAGATTCGACGGAGAGGTGAATCGATAAAATAACAGGTTGCAATTGTATGTTTCTTTCCTTTCCACATTCTATGAACAATCATCTGCTGTATAATATATGTTTGACTGGAGAGAGCTGTTTTTATCACGTAATTCTCTAAAAATATTAGGATATTGAGTTCCTTTCAAACCCACATCGGTCCTGGACTCGCATGGTTCTAACACTGATCGGCAAGATGCGCCCATGACCCATTGCATCAGACTACTACTACTAAAATGTTTTCATTCCTCCCCTGAAGGGGGAGGCGGGCCTCTTAGACGGTGACGCCGTCTCTCAGGCCGGGAGATTTGTTACGGTGAAGGTGAAGGTGAGAGGGTTGGAACTGTCCCGGCATTCTCCTTAGTGCAGGAGAATGAAAGACCATGGAAAAGCATTCTCAGGACAGCCAGCGGTGGGGACCAGTCCCTCTCCATCTCCCGAATACAGAGGTGTAGAGCCACGGTAGAGCCGTAGCCACTTGTAGGGCGAGATCCACTGTGCATCCGCTGACCTCTGAATTACACGTTTATTTAATCTTGAAAAGGCAATCAAGATAGCACCACGGCCTACAGAAAAGAAACCACTTTTCACTGGCGTCCATCCATGGAAGAAAGATGCGGAACTTATCAAGGAATATTATTCGGTAAGTTATATCCCACATCAACATGTTCGTTTCTATGACAGCTTACTGCAGTGGCTCCGGTCTAGAAAGCCAAGAATAACGGCCGAGAGGATTCGTCGTAATCCGCAGGCCTTCGGGCTGAGCAGCGGTCGCTTGTTAGGCCCTGGACCTTCGGGGCTGTTGCGCCATGGAGTTCAGTTTGGTTCGGTTTATTGCAGTGTCTGGTTGGCTCTTAAGCTGTGGATACGTACACATTAGATGATGTAGACGAACAATCTGAAAATGAACATGTAAATAATATGTGTTTTGTATGGATTTCTTCTCTTCATTCGCAGGGAAATGTGCAGTTGATGTTGTAACGGTTCAAATCCCGTTACAAGATGATATCTGTATTTTTATTATTTTATCTGTATTATTATTATTATTATTATTATTATTATTATTATTATTATTATTATTATTATTATTATGTCCGTATTATTATTTTATCTGTGAGATTACTATTATTGTGTTATAATTATTATTCAATTCGATTATGCATTGCTTGTTGCTTGCGTATTTGTAATTGAGTGTATGCATATATACGTATATGTAGATTAACATTAAATACCTGTACAGTGAGAGTTTCGATATATCAGATATGGATGTGACGTTGTTATATTTTGCACTACTGGCTATTCTGCCAAGTCATCGCCAGAGTCGGCCGCCCCAGGGGATTTCACCATTACATGCAACAGTTTGAGGCGTTGTGGGAGTATGTCATTGTTATTTCTGGAGATTACGTAGCTGTGTCAACCAACGTCTATAAAAGGTGGGTGCATATTGTAGCGTCATTAGTTAAACGGAAGCTGAACAGTGAAATAGTCTACTAGATGAAGAGGCCTCAGTCGGTCAGTCAACGAGTGTTAACGAGAGATGGAGAAGACTCAGTGAGCCATTAATCATTGGTCACTGAGAGAGTGAGGCCAAACGTTAGTTGGTCACTTAGTTGAAGACACGGACGCAAGGCTTACCATGGAGTCAGAGAGGGCAACCCTGGACCTGCCAAGAGGTAATACCATTTTGACTTACAAAGAAGTCAGATGATATGGAGAAGAAGCAGTCACAAGGATGTATCACCAAGTTAGGCGTGACACATCTACAGTAAACACCAGATCAAAGGAATACGTCGTAATTACACTCAAAGTGTTGAAGGTACAGTCAAGTGAATCAGTGAGGGAAATATTTCGTATAAATTGTTAAATGTCCGGTCAAGAAGAATTCAAATTCATGCCTAGTTTCTTTCAGTTGCAATGTCATAATTTCATATTCTCATCTGTTTTATCGCAATAAGACTCACTATTTTTTATATATTATTTAAAGAATATATTATGTTCTATCAAACGAATTCATACTTTTATTTAAATGACAGTAAAATATCTTAACCTCAAAATTGATGAGGAAACCGAACGCCAATCTCCTTTTCCCAGAACTTATATGGTATGTTGTCAAAAGTAAGCTTATTACCCCACACCCTAGAGATAGTCAAGAGTCTCATTCTATTATTGCTGCACTGAGTGGCAGCTGGTGCCCTTCAAATAACGTATGTGTAAGTAAGCAGGTAACAAGTAAGTGTGAGTACAAGGTCCGACGAGTGTGTATTTTATTTAATGAATATTAATTTTCAGATTTTCCATTTTTAAATGCTGTTTTATAATATATGTTTCTAAAATAAGTCAGAGATTTAGGAAAGTTTCAATGTTATTCACTACTGTTAACTAAAGATTTATGTGTACTCATGCATTTCCATTAAACAAGTGACACGCTGGTTTGAAAATCAATACTGTGAAAAACTCGGTTATGCTATTCCAAATTTAATTTGTGAATGGTCTGAATTATTTTGAATCTGAAATTGAACTAATAATAACAACAATAATAATAATAAGACTCATCAGCATACCAGAGTTGTTATTTTGGGTACTTGTTAAAACAACACGAATACAAGAATATCTGAAGACGATAAGCATTTTTTTTTTTTTTACAATTTGCTTTACGCCGCACCGGCACAGATAGGTCTTATGACGACGATTGGATAGGAAAGGGCTAGGAGTGGGAAGAAAGCGACCACGGCCTTAACGTACAGTCCCAGCATTTGCTTGGTGTGAAAATGGGGAAAACACGGAAAACCCTCTTCAGGGCTGCCGACAGTGGAGTTTGAACACACTATCTCCCAAATGCAAGCTAATAGCTACGTGACCGACGATATGAAATGGGATCTTTTTTTTTTTTGCTAGTGGCTTTACGTCACACCAACACAGATAGGTCTTATGGCGACGATGGGATACGAAAGGCCTGGGAGTTGGAAGGAAGCGGCCGTGGCCTTAATTAACGTACAGCCCCAGCATTTGCCTGGCGAGAAAATGGGAAACCACGGAAAAGCATCTTCAGGGCTGCCGACAGTGGGATTCGAATCCACTATCTCCTGGATGCAATCTCACAGCCGCGCGCCTCTAACCGCATGGCCAACTCGCCCGGTAAATGAGATCATTAAGACATAATGCTTCCATAGTAAAACATACTGATTTATGGTCCCAGTGCAAAAATGTCACATAGCTAAGAATGTTTTTAACATTATATAGTGTTTTTCTGTCTTCTCGAAACTTATTTTTCTGTGACTCAACCAGTTTTGCAAATGACCGATTGCATTGTCCTGAGTTCGAATACAAGTGATTTAATGTGGAGGGATCGTATTTAGGAACATTTCGTGGTGATCAGAATGGTAATAACAACTACCCTCGGAGAAGCCGAGTTGCCGGAATATTGTCCACTTACAAAAGGTATGTTCTCGCAAGTTTCACGCAAGGAGATATTGATTCTGCTTTCATTCATTTTCCAAACGAATCTGGCATCGAATAATGAAATTATCTAACACTTTTCTTAGTTCCATCGGGGAAACTGAATGTATTTATTGACGATTTTATTTATTTTGTCTGATCCAGGACACCCTAGATTTGCCATAAGACACAGAATAATACACAATAACAATTTTGAGGGAAGATAAAAAGATTAATGTTTAAAAAAATGATAGGTTACAATTAACCATGTTAAATGGCATGAACTCCATATAAATGGTGACGAAGAATCGAAACGGAGTACTTGATGAGTGAGACGACTATCTCATCTTGTAGGCTTCTCGCTAGTTTATATTTTTGTCGCCATGTGACGAAAGATTTGGGAATTGTTCCCCTCGCGCCAAAGAAAAGTCCAGTCACCGTAATTTTTTAAAGGTTATACGACTCAAGAAAGAAAGGGATGGTTGGATTATAGATATCCTTTTTCTCATTGTCTACGTCAGTCGGCTGAGAGGCTGAAGATTCAAAGCGTACCGTAGGATCAATAATTTCTGCTTCGTTCCTCCGTCTGTCAATCGCTATAATATCAATTCTGCGAGTGCTGCCTCCTTCGGCGAGGCAGTGGACTTCTTCGTACACTTCTAGATTTTTGAGACGAAGAGCATTAGCAATCAGGTTTCTGATGATGTTATGGCGTTTGATCCTAAGCAGTTCTCCTTGAGGGCAACTCCCCAGCACATGTGGTAAGGTTTCATACTCACTGCAGTGTCTGCAGTGGCCTGTGCTGGTAGAACGTCCCGGCAGAGTACGTACTGGTGCAACCATCGCTGTCATCTTCAACATCTCCCTCCATTCCGAACAAGTTAAACCATCTCTTCTGGTAACCCAAGAATTAGCAGCAGGAACTTGAGCAAATAACTCAACACCTCTTCCTTTTTGTGGATATGCACACCAAGCTTCAAATTCGCGTGTTCTAAGTATATCGCGCAGTTGTCTAACAGATTTCGTTGATGTCTCTTCATTGAGTTGAAGTTCAGATAGTCTTCAGTTCCTCTAAAATGTGTGGATTTGTCCTGGAAACTTTATATTTTAATAAACTCCGGAGATAATGGTTACAGGTGGTTAGATCGGGGCAGCGTTAGTGACAAATGTCGTCACATAACTCTGTCGTCAAACATATCCTCCTAGATGTCAAGTCCCCTTAAAACGTTGAGTTTGGTTGTCTAAGGCGTGAAATCGGGAGAAGGTGGTAGATTGTTTTATATCAAGAAATGAGATTAGAAAGCGGACATTCCTTCAGAGAAGTAAATTTCCCAATGGAGACTGTTCAGGCGGTACTTTTGTTGGTAGAAATTTTAAAATTTCTTATCATGAATGCATAATATACATTAATAGGACATATATGAAGAAAATGTATGTATGAAACAAGTTCTAATTATTTTACTTATGATTATTTTTGATAGCTTAGTACATAAAACATTCCTTCAAAATATTTATTTATAAATCAATTTTTATTTTTCTATTTACTTCTGAATATTATTGAAAACTCCGTACATAAGACTCGTTCAAAAATGTATTTGAGAAATAAGCTCTATTACTGATCCGTTTTTTTCTGTTTGTGGGATATTATCATATAGGAATGTTTGCATTAGTCCTTGTTCCTAATTTCACATACCTGTGTTCATGTTAATTACACCCCCCCCCCCGAAATAATTACCCGAAATCGGCGCGCCTGGATCTCCTATAAGGATGTTTTGAAGGGGAGCAAAAGGAAAAGGTATAGCCTTACTTCATCCTAGACCGGTAAAGCGCAGGGCGCATGACGATGCTTTCATCCTCGTGACTTACCTTTAAGTCCTGACACCATTACTAACTGTCGAATAAGCACTCTGCTGCAATGAGTTATGTGCATATTAACTACAGTGATCAACAAAAAATGACTTTCGGCGGATATCTTCGTATCTAGCATGCGTTTTAAGACAACTGAAACATGTTGATTCAAAATATGCAAACCATTTGTCTCTCTCACCCACCGTTCTTGAGATATACGACATCAACCATTTGCATATGTTTAACATTATATCAAGGAAAATAACTCACAGAAATTTCACTAGGGCAATGATTGCTATATGAGTACTAATGAACATGACTTTAGCTAAAATCAGTGCAAATGCAACATATGGCGCTTACTGGATTTGTCTGTTACTTAGTCGTACACGCAGCAAAACAGATCTAGTGAATTTATGAAACCTTTGTAAGTCACAATATCTACTGACACTGACAATAAAAAGAAGAAAATGAAAATGTTCGGCTTAGTATGAAAAATAATGAAAACAACTTTCGACAAACTCTGTTCCATGAAAAATAAAACTTTGTCAACATTTTCAAAACCTGGCGTGATGGAGAAAAACGGTTTCCAGATTTGAAATCAGGATGAAAAAAATGCACTGGAAATAGTAAACAGATATCTACCCTTTGTAAATCAGTGTTATTGTTATTGGTTTAACACGTCAGGAGTGCATAGCACGGAACATAGTATGTAGCGGGGATACTATTTCTTGTCAGACCGTCCGCCTAACAGCAAATAAGTGTTTATTGTTCAATAAATAGTTGGTAATGAAACGTATCTGTGTTGAATTCTGGAAGAGATGCCATATTTAAAAAATAGCCAGTGGCAGTGGTTCGTCATTGCGCCTCGAAACACAGCTACGCTATGTGACAATGATGAGGGGAAGAATAGTGACCCGCAGCACAAAAAACAGTTCATGCAATACTGAACCTTAGATGTCAGAAACTTTCTGGTCACAGTTCTAAACTCAAACATTATCACATAGCGTTTTTTATAGGCGCAACGACTAATACCAGGTGGTTCGCCAGCCCCTTGCGATTAGTTTTATGCATCCCGTCGCTTTTACTATAATTCTGAAATACATCAGTCCCTCTCCCTAAACCGTGGTAATATAACGAGATGTGTGGTTACGGGCTAGAAACCACCAGGAATCGTGAGCGCCTCTATTAATTCATTGTGAGTGCCCCGAATGATCCCGTAAAGCGAGCATAGGTACGAAGAATATGTACCTTGCAACAGGAGGTGCGCACAGAGATCAGGAACAAGTATTGTATACGCTGGAAACTGCACGTAGTTTGTCAAGCGTAACAATAGCTCATTTGGTAGGGGCGTTGGGGGCTGCTACAGTAGACAGTGCTCGAAGTTTCAAATCCAACATAAGCAGTTTTTTATTTATTTTGTCGCCAACTGCCTAGGATGTGGTAAGATTGCCTACTTGATAGCTTCCACAGATTTATTTATTTATTTATTTATTTATTTATTTATTTATTTATTTATTTATTTATTTATTTATTTATTTATTTATTTATTTATTTATTTTATCCGTTTACACTCCAGGGTTGGTTTTTCGCACAGACTCAGTGAGGGATGCCACCTCCACCGCCTCAAGGGAAGTATCGTGGAGAGTGAAACATTTGGTCAGAGGTACAACTGGGGAGGAGGACCAGTACGTCGGCCAAGCGTCCCCACCTGCTATGCTAAGCAGGGGCCTTATAGGGGATGGGAAGACTGGAAGGGAAGATTGCCAGCATCTTGACATGACATTCATACGAGTTCTTTGTTTTTATAAATAGGTATTACGTGTGTCTCACAATGGTCCCAGAAGAAGTTGCGGAAATAATAAGAGAGCCTAAACATTTTCAACCATTTAATGTAATCTGATGACGCCTGGGGATTTTTGTGATTTCGTCATGGAAAGCAAAACATATTTAAAAATACTGAACAACTTAAGATTAGCACTATGAGCTAGATAAGGATTTCCAGAGCTTAACTTCCATAAATCAAGTTAAGGCATTCAAAGAGTTAAAACACCGAGCTCGATAGCTGCAGTCGCTTAAGTGAGGCCAGTATCCAGTAATCGGGAGATAGTGGGTTCGAACCCCACTGTTGGCAGCCCTGAAGATGGTTTTCCGTGGTTTCCCATTTTCACACCAGGCAAATGCCGGGGCTGTACCTTAATTAAGGCCACGGCCGCTTCTTTCCACTTCCTAGGCCTTTCCTATCCCATCGTCGCCATAATACATATCTGTGTCGGTGCGACGTAAAGCAAATAGCAAAAAAAAAAAAAAAGTTAAAACCGTGGAAGGAACACAGCACTCTCAAAAGGGGGCGGCCCTATCACGCGATCAATAATATCAAGTCCTTACAACAACTTGGAAGGAGACCAACCAACAGCGAACCCAAAGAAAAGGGCTTATTGGCCATCCTGGATTTCTTCGATGAAAAATATCATGTGTTTTACCGTGTAATTTGTCCTCGATCATACGTATCAACTGAAAAACTGATTAGACAGTGATTTTTCGCAATATGTGTTATCGCATAATTTGCATACCTTTGTGTGTTAAATTGATAAACGAATAACTCCTTGAGCTTTCATGGTATTTGTTCAATGTCATCTGCATCACAATGCTGGTAAGGCTATTTTTTCTTCTCCTGTAAAATTCCCGTTTTATGACTTACTACCTTCCCATGTCCATGCCTCAATTATACTAGTCTCTTTCTCTATTGGGAGATCGCTGTCGCACACCATATAGTTTAGTGATTCGAAATCAAATCAATAACTAGTCATCAGCATCCTGATTTATTCCCACTATTGAAAGGCATCAAATATTTAGAAAGCACTTACAACCAATGATAATGCGACAACAAAGCTTCTATAAATGTTTCATTTACACCGCTACAGAATCTGGTTGACGAGCAGTGAGGAGTGAGTGCAAGGTGGGTAGTGTTCATTTGCAAGGGAAATAGAATTTGTAATGAACGTGCAGCCAACTGTAGAGTACGATCCACTTCAAACAAACTGGGTAATTGCTAGAATACCACTCCAATTAATACTTTAAAACTGTTAAATATACGCTCACATACAATTAACTACGTGCTTCTCTTTGACATTATTTCTAGTTGAGTTATTTTGCTTCTCCGTCTTCAGATCTCTTAACAATAAATTAAGATACTCTGGACATCACTCCACCATTCATTGGTAGGCCCTATATTCTACGAAAACAAATGTCGTTTGATATATCAGGTGAAAAGACCAAAACACAATGTAGCTTCCCTTCAGTAAACCTGCGTGCTTTTCTACCTAACAGCATATAGCTCATATATCCCATGGACAGAAAAACTCACAAATGAATAAATTTTTACAAGAATAGGCGAAAAAAGATGTTTTTATAATCAACAATAAGAAAGAGAATACACCTATTAACTGGCTATTTTTTTTTTCAATTTGCTTTACGTCTCACCGACACATATAGGTCTTACGGCGACGATGGGATAGGAAAGGCCTGGGAATGGGAAGGAAACGGCCATGGCCTTAATAAAGGCACAGCCGCAGCATTTGCCTGGTGTGAAAATGGGAAACCCGGAAGACCATCCCTTCAGGGCTGCCGACAGTGGGGGGTTTGAACCCACTATCTCCCGGATGCAAGCTTAGAACTGCGCGCCCCTAACCCCATGGCGAACTCGCCCGGTTGGGCATCTCTACAAGCACAATAGTTGTATAGTTAATGTCATGGAAGGAATGATTCAAGGCAAGAAAGTAAGAGAAAAGACTAGACTACAATACTCTAGGCAGATCAGCGAAGATGTAGGAGCAGAATTGTATGAGGAAATGAAGAGGACGACAGATTGCACAGATGAATGGAGTGGAGGAGAAGAATTGCTGCCAGCCAATCTTCGGATAGAGAATTAAAAAGAAACATTTAGCGTAAAAATTCATCCGCTTCGATTGGGCGTTTAATATAACGATGTTTACATTTCCTTAAAGGCATTTAAAAGCCTGTCTATTATGATATGAACATAGGGCAAAAGGAAGTACAGGTATTGTATGTTCGTGATAGATCTTGGAATAAGTATCATGTGTCAGCTAGAGCGATGACGACCAATGCAAGTAGCTAGAAACATTGTCGAGAACTCAGGACACTAGTAGTAATTTTCAAATGCTTATTCCGCAATAGGGAAGTTCATGATACTTATTCAAAGATTCATCACTAAATTACCTATCTCACGAATATACCTCCCTTTACCCTACTTTTCTTTTACTAAATAGACCACTTAATACCGTAGTTTGTATTCAGGCATTCTGCTACAATGATGTGTTCGCAAAAGCGATGCGCTAAAACGTCGCACTAATACAATGAAGTTTTTCGACGACGCACGGATGCAAAAGGGCTAGGATTGGGAAGGAAGCGGTCGTGACTTTAATTAAGGTATAATGTGAAAATGGGTAAACAATCTTCAAGGCTGCGATGGTTCGATACGAATCCATCATCTCCCGAATGCAAGCTTGCAGACAACTACGCGACTCTAACCGCACGGCCAACTCGCTCGCTGATAAAAGTACATTCATATAAGTAGGCATACTCATTAGATAATTACCCAAATACTAAATGTAACAAATCTTCATTAAACACTCTCACTTCCTCGCTCAATCACTTCGTTTAGCTTCGAAGAAGTATCCATAGACGTATCAGCAGCGGTTTCTTTCTGTTATTCAGTGCTGCTCGAAGATCATACTTGCTGTATAGACAATGCACTATCTTCTGAAATGTGGGTTTCAAAACCACAAAAGCGTCCACGAGAAATACACAAACAACTGGCAGCTCTTCACTAGTAAAACGACACCTTTGTAAAAAGCAAGTACATTCATGTTCATAAAAACCAGAATACCTTGAAAGACTGGAGATAGGAAGTTCATATTCACAGGGCATATGCAATACTATGTTCTGAAGAAATGATTAACATTTGAACCATGTCTGCCCTCAGGTTCAAGGTCCACATAGATATCTCGGCGCACCACCACCGACTGGTAAAATGTGCCTGCGACTCTCGTTGTACTATAAACCGAAGGTAATGGATCAGTGTTGGTTGACCAGACTTGCAGGATGCCTCGCAGACGTATGCGAGAACCGTACCGTCAAATGGGTGAGTTTGAAAGAGGGCGCATTATTGGCATGAGTGAACGCGATACATCCATCCGGGAAATTGCTGCTCGTGTGGGACGAAGTGTGTCGGCAGTCCAACGGGTGTGTACAGAATGGTTCACACAAGGCCGTAACACGACGAAATGGGCCTGGTAGTACCACCCAAACCACCCCACCGAGAAGATCGAAACCTCATTCGAATGGAATTGCAGGACAGATCTGCGACCTCCTCTGGCGCAACAGTGGAACAATGTAACACATCACACTATCAGGAGTGACATTCTGTCGCCGTTTATAACGGTCTGGGTTACCGGCGCGTCATCCACTTCTCCGCCTACCTTTGACTGATGTGCATAAACATGCTAGACTGCAAAGGTGTATGGGGCGACGTCACTGGAGACAGGAATGGCAGCAGATAGTGCTTTCGGACGAATTCAGGTTCTGTTTGTTTGAAAATGATGGCCGCATTTTGGTTCGCCACATACAAGGGGAGGGGCATCACACTGACTGCATTCACACAAGACCCGCTCCAACTTACGACCTTACGGCGTGGGGTGCTATTGGTTACAACTGCAAAATCACAGCTGGTGCGTGTCCAGGGCACTGTGACCAGTTTAACCTACGTGAATGACATCCTGCGGCCCGTAGCCATACCCTTCCCGCACGACACCTCAGATGCCATATTTCAGCAGGACAATGTGCGACCACATGTTGTCACAGGATGTCAGACTGTTGCCCTGGGCCGCCCGATCACCGGACTTGTCGCCAATCGGAGATGTGTGGGAAATGGTGAAACAACGGGTGCGGCGCTGTGGCCGACTGCCAACCACCAAAGATAAACTGTGGAGCCAGGTGAATGCAGCATGGATGGCTATACCCCAGAACGCCATTCGTGCCTTATACGCGTCGATGCCATCATGCATGGTACAAGTTATCAGTGTCCATGGAGAACCTAGTGCCAACTAGGCAACAGCACACATGCTGAAAATGAAATGGCGTATGGCTTTTAGTGCCGAGTGTGTCCGAGGACAAGTTCGGCTCGCCAGGTGCAGGTCTTTCGATTTGACTCCCGTAGGCGACCTGCATGTCGTGATGAGGATGAAATGATGATGAAGACGATACATACACCCAGTCCCCCTGCCAGAGAAATTAACCAATTATGGTTAAAATTCCCGACCCTGTCGGGAATCGAACCCGGGACCCCTGTGGCCAAAGGCCAGCACGCTAACCATTTAGCCATGGAGCCGGACAGGACACATACTGAACCTACGTGACTGAAATGCTAATCATTTGTGCAAAACACACTAATGAACATGTCCTGTGAATATGAACTTCCAGCCTCTAGTCTTTCGAGGTGTTCTACTTTTTATGAACATGAATGTATAAAGGTTGCATTGATTTGGATATGTTACAAAATATTAACCCATCTAATTGCACATTTCTCAGGCCATTTGCTGACAGGATCGCACCTATTTTCGGGTCTACATATGTAAGCAATTATTGTTTTGAGCAATGAACATCCTAAAACAACGACGGAGAACCCAATTAACAGAAGCCAGGCTTCATGCACAATGAACAGTGGGTCTTAACCCTAATTAAAGTCACGGAACGTAAGATGTCCTTTCAATTGTAGCATAACAAAAAGGGATAATTAAAGATAAACAACAAAGTAAGCGAATACAGAGAATATATGACTAACAATCAATGTTTTAATCCTATTTTCACCGGGGGAGTTGGCCGTGCGGTCAGGGGTACGCGGCTGTGAGCTTGCATCCGGGAGATAGTGGGTTCGAATCCCACTGCCAGCAGCACTGAAGATGGTTTTCCGTGGTTTCCCATTTTCACATCAGGCAAATGCTGGGGCTGTACCTTAATTAAGGCCACGGCCGCTTCCTTCCAACTCCTAGGCCTTTCCTATCCCATCGTCGCCATAAGACCTATCAATGTCGGTGCGACGTAAAGCAATTAGCAAAAAAAAATCATTTTTTCTTGTTATTTCTTTATTGTTAACACTGACGGTAGAGGCATAGCTCACAGTCCACTTGTGTGTTCTCGCTCACTACAACGAACCTACCCCACTTCGAGTCATCACTCTGTGTCGAGCGGGTAGTTACCACAATACGTCATTAATTTGTGATGTTATTCTTTCATTATTCTGTCCAAAAGCCTCCGTAAATGAACTAACCACCTCAATAATCCTTTCTTTACAACTACCTTAATGACCACGTTTAGTTCCACACCACTTATTTTTGAATTATTAAAAAGCTTCGGCTTGGCCTCTCCAGTTTCTTCCATCCTCAATGGTGGAACTTATCATTCACCAAGGTAACCCATCCTCCACCATTCACCTCACATGATCCGAAATCCGAGTTCATTCCTAACCAAACCTTTATCGACTGCCCTTCTGGCACATGTTTGTATCAGCAACTATTCCTGCAACTGTCATGTCTGTAACATCGAGTTTATGAATAAGACATCCTGAGCCAACCCGTCTTTCACTTCCGTACAGAAAAGTCTGTCTGAAAACATTGTGATGTTAAGATAGTTTCGTCTGAAAGTTCACTTCTAACAGAATATCATTGATTGCAACTGCGAACTCGCTCGATTAGTTTGGCTATGTCTTGATTCAACTTCACGAACTATACGACCATCCTGGGAGAACACACATACTATGTACTTGAAATGATCCATCCGTTCCGGTTTCACACTCCCTACCTATCCTTCAATCTTCTTAGGTTTCTTCCCAACTGACATTACTTCAGGACAAATTACGTAAAACGTCGCTAAATGCATGAACTTTTACGAAAATATCTCCGCATTTAATAATTTTTAACGCTGACAACTCGACTACGAAGTGATATACCCTCCTTGAGCTTACGTACACATCTGAACTCTAAGGAGTAGTGAATGTATGGCAGCCGCAAAATGCCTTCCATGGACCCGATATTTTTAAGTTGCACTTTCGTCGACCGTAGTTAAATGCCTAATAAAGTACAGATAATTGTCGTAAGTCGAGTGATTATTGTTGTCCTATTCAAACCATAGTCACTTTGAAGCACAAATCACAAATCGGCAACCTAGACGCTTCAGGGATCTACTAAAAAGCTCTCACAGTTTCAAACGACTTAAACTTTAAACCAATGCAATCTAACATAGTATTTTTTTAAATCAATTAATTTAACAGTAAATCAAACTCCATACAATAAAACTAAGATATACATACGGAATAAAATTATACTGCAAAACAGCTTCAAAAATATGAAACTTTACTAAGACCATTTTTTACTTAGAGTGAAATTTGGCAGCACATTTCTTCAACAATAGAATCATAGGTAAAAGTGGAATGTACGTTTCCAAATGTTCATCCCTTATTCTTGTTTTTATCTTATTTGTGATTAGGACCATGCTTGAAGCAAACAAGGCCGAAGTTCAACGTCAGTTAATAAGAATCACAAGACCAACATTTCAAAGGTTCTGTTCAAACACAGAAAGAATGGATAAATAGTACAACCTCACTACATCATATGCATGCAAAAGAAATTATATTTTCAGCTGTTACGGATCCTGCTCGTCTGCGAACAAGTGAAAATCAAAATGCAAACGAACTTCTCAGAGCGTTTGCGCGGTAATTTAGCGGGAGTAATTTACATCTTTAATGGAAACCTCATTTTTCTCCTTTAAGGTAACCCATGAGTGAAATTGAAAAGTCCTAAACTATCATGGCAATATTTTTCAAATTTATACCAAAGATGTAATATGACATCAGAAGACTGTTTATAAGTTTTCAATTCAGTAGCTTTAAGGTTCAGAAGATATGGTCAAATTACTTCATTTTTATGGGACGCCATAGAAAAAGTTCCTCGTATTGCAATTTTGATTTTTGCAACTCCATATTTTTTCAACATATTCATCAAACATGCACTTTTTAAAATTGCCTTTGGTTTTAATGTGCTAATGATAGATAATCCACTACAATTTTTTAAATTTATGCATTCATAATTTTTTCCTTAAATATCAGCAAAAAAATAGTAATTTGAAAAAGAATAATAGTAAATTTCTTTCCAGAAGAAAACTGTTCGCAATTTTAATTCATCTTATATCTGTGAACTAATGTACCAAGTTTGAACTGCCTATCTCAAAAACTGTAACGCAAGGGACATTTTATATGCAGGAAGGTACTGAAAATTTGAAGTATGAGAAAACAGCAATTAAAGACCTGCATGCACTACACACACTAAAATCCTCCTGGTACATATGTGTGGCCCTCAGATTTCTTTTTCTCCTGCTCTCCTGATGCTTTAGCAATCTTCTTCTTCTTTCTATGGTCCTTTCCACTGGTAGAACCTCGCTTCTTGCATTTAAACACAATGCAACGAAAATGTAAATGAAAACTAAGTGATGCATGGAGTGAAGAAGTGGGCTCCGCGAGACATTTAAATCGCTTCGGGGACTTTAAAAATGGCGATTGAGGTTCGGCGATGCAATATTTGGATAGAAGAAGGCCTGGGGTATTTTATAACGTCAGAATCAAAATTTCAATTTTTTAATCGATTTTCACGAAAATTCACTCATGGGTTACCTTAAGCACGTAATCTGTTAAATCTCTTCTCGCGATGTACCGGCAGATCACGATCGACATGTTGCCATTCCCTGCTTTAGAGCAATCAGAGAATACCGTATGTAATGTATCCCGCATTGTCTGCTGTAACGGTTCAAATCCCGTTACAAATGATATCTGTATTTTTATTATTGTATGATTTTATCTGTATTTTATTATTATTATTGTTACCGTGTTTTAGTGGTAGGTAGAGGAGAAAGAAGGTGCGGGCGTGAACGGGTCTCAAGCTACGGAAGAGAAACTAAGTAAAATTTAACCAGGTTATATTTTCTTTTCAAAATTAAGTAACAACAAATAGAACAGGTACTTAGTAGCAGAAACACGATTCGAAATATACAACTTACACGGTTACCCCCTTCGGGGCTTCAAGAATCAGATATATAAGTCTTGAGCAATGAACCCAACTTTACAATATAAACCATTCAACAAAGGGGCCGAAAACCCCCAATCCTGTCAGAACCACCAGTTTCCAATTACATCGAAAAAGCCTCCTTGAGGCAGAAACCACAACTTTCAAGAAAGGGTTACTTCCCCTTAAAATACAAGCCTATCACAGGCCACTCAGAATTCTACCTTTAAGCTGTCCTCCAAGGACATATACACAGGGGTAAAAATACCCAATCTACTGAGGTCTATTAAATGAAAAGCAGGTTAATTGAATGACCTCTAAAACAATTTGAGAGGAGGCGAACTTGCAATCCTAATACATTTTGATTTTAAAACCTACTTTGGCACTAGGCCGTTATTACAAGGGCTAATCCCATACTACAGAGGTGACTTAATAGCAATTTACATTACATTACGGAAGAATTGGTTGAGAGAATAAGTTCACCTCAAGACAATGTGAGTGGGAAATCGAGAGGGTTAAGCACTCTCTATCCCGATATGTCGTTTTAAAATAGAATAGATACCAGTTGTTTTTACATTTTAGGAAAAGGTTACATGGTTGAACGCTTAGAACCCGCCCCGAAAGTTAAACTGCTGAGCAAGAAAAGAAAGAATTTATTAATCGGCCATTACCTTATTGTTGACCGCCGCCGAGGAAAGAGGCGCTTCCCGCCTCCTGCTATGTACTTAATACACTGAAAGATGGAACAGAAGTGGCCCAGAGACCCTAAAATCAGCAGTTTATATACTCTCGCGGAAGTTTCTAGGCGTTAGGGGAATGAAAACACCCGCCCACAATGTTTTTATTGGATAGGACCCCGCAACAGATACAAGTTGGGGGAAGATACACTAGATTGGTCAGAAATTACTAAAAGAAATTCGGGATTGGATAAATCTAAAACAAGGGGAAAAAGAGGGGTATACAGCCAACTTAAACAATAACAGAAAGAAATTTAACAAAACCCAAACTTTTGAAATAAAAATTTCTCCAACAAAATAGTTCTTCGACTCCGCACAAGGGTGCACTATTGTTGATCTTCAGTAGTGTCCTCTAGAAGAGAAAGTTCACACTTCTTACTTCAAGCGAAACAAAAACACATCAAAAGTGACACAGTTCAAAAACTCAAAATTTTCCACGTGGTGACATCTTCTGAGAAAGTAGAGAATTAATAGAGTAGATAAAGTTCAACCTTCCTCCAGAAGAGGAGTTTCAACTGGCGCAACTTTTAAATAAACGGTGTAGAGGTGTACCGCCCGGTACAGACCTCCCCCCCCCCCAAAAGTTCCTCCAAGGGGTAACACAGAAGAACATAAACTTTTGTTTGAAAATAAGTTCCAAGTTTTGATGTTGAGATTAAGATAACTTGCAGAAGTATTTGAGAAATTTCTTAATTCGGTTCCAAAATTTTGTTGTTGCAGGTGAAGTAAAGTCTTTATGTTTATAGAAGTTGAATTTCTGAAGATAAGCTTTTAATACTTAAAAGTGAAGGAAAAATTTGCAATGTCCATCAGATATTGCTGTTGAATTCCCAAATGTAGTTATCTCTGATAGTAACTATCCATGTAGTTGATGTTGATGAAGTTGGATGGCCGGACCGGCCGTTGCAGCTTGCGTCCAACAGGAGGCCGCTCGGACCCCTCAAGTACCCTGAGATACCGCTCGCCCGCACTATGAGGGGAGCAGAGGTGTAGAAACACGCCGCGCCCGCGGTGAACATATACAGGCTGCGGGCAAGTAGCAGGTCGTGCGCCGCACATCAGCCTTAGCCGGGAGGAGAGCTCCGGCTCGCCATGCACATGTCGTCCTCGCTGGGGCCAAGGGGGCCCGACCTTGGCTCCAGTTGCTGCACGGCGCCGCGCGGCTGCGGGGGCGCTGAAACATTAAGCTAGGCGGCAGAATTGTGTTGGACCATCATGTTTCTTTTAAGGGCACAGGCATGTAAAGAGATTGAGGGGCCGGCGGCGTGCAGATATCCATGGCATTTCATCTAAGCCAGCCACTGAGTGTAGTGGAGCAGGAGACGGGAGCGTGGTAATGGCCGTGGAAAGGACAGAATGGCAGTTTAACGGGTCGGGACAGGTTTTACAAAAATGCTTACATCTGAAACAAAATATTATAGGTAGTGCAGAATGCCTTAAAAATGAAACTCAAAAAAAATATAACCTTCATATCCTTTCAAAATAATATAAAGCAAGTTAACACAGAAATTACACCGGCTTCACCTGGGACAGGTGAACTCTAAATATCCTCTCGGTGGCTGGATTACTTAACAATAAGGTAACCGGCGTAAGAAAATCGAGAATGATACAAGGCCCCTGAAATCTGGGGGCAAGCTTGCCCGCGGGAACAAAATTTTTGACCATTACTTGGTCACCTACCTTTAAAGGGGTGGGTCTCCGTCCACGATCATACCTTTCCCTAACCTTTTCATGAGATACCTTAAGGTTGGCTTTAGCCTTCTTCCAAAGATCTTTAATATTATCCGGATCTATTGTCTCGGGCAGAATGTCACTCAGAGACCAGAGGTTAGAGAGCGGCGTGTTGGGAACAAACTTAAACATCAAAGAAGCTGGAGTAAACTTGTGTGATTCATGAACCGCCGAATTCAAAGCAAAAGCTAACCAATGCAGGGACGTGTCCCACCTAGAATGATCTTCATGATGATAGGCAATAAGTGCGGACCTGAGATTACGGTTAACCCGTTCAGCCAGAGATGGTTGAGGGTAATAAGCAGAAGTGGTTACATGAGAGATGGACAAGTCAAAACAGAATTTACGAAAAAGATTTGATGTGAACGCCTTAGCATTATCAGATACAATATATTGGCACGGACCAAAGGAAGCAAAAATAGAATTTAGACAGGTAATGGTGGACTGAGCGGTAGCCAGCTTAGTCGGAAATAACCAAGAAAATCTGGTAAAACCATCTACACATACAAAGATGAATTTGTTGGCATTTCCCTTCGACTGGGGGAAGGGTCCTACATAATCAATATACAGGCGTTCCATGGGGCGCGACGCTTGATGAGAAGACAAAAGGCCTACTTTAGTGGACATGGTGGGTTTACTGATCAAACAAGATTTACAAGCTTTTACAAGTTCCCGAATTTCACCGTCCATACCTTTCCATATGAACATTTCACGAATCTTTTCACGAGTTTTAAAGATTCCAAGATGCCCCCCCCAATGGGGTCTCATGATAGTATTTGAAGATCATAGGTACAAGAACCGCTGGAACAACAACTTTCATCAACTTATCATGCCTCGAAGGGCAACATAGAACACCATTCCTCAGAACATAAGGGACAACATGTTCCCCAGAAGAAAGGGTTTCCATTATCGGAGCCAGCGTCGGATCTTCCCGTTGGTATTTCTCGATATCCCTAAAAAGCATGGGAGCATCTGTTAGGATGGCATTAACCTCAGATAGCATGGACTCGGAAAGTGATGAACTGTCGACCGGTTCGTGGGTCTCGACGTCGTTAAGAAACATACGGCTGAGTCCATCAGCAACAACATTTTCGGTACCTCTGATATGTCTAACATCAAACTGGAAGGCGGAAATACGAATAGCCCAGCGGGCTATACGACCAGTACGACGCGGCCTACCTAAGACCCAGCTTAAGGCTTGATTATCTGTCTCCAGGTCGAATTTGACATGTTCCAGATAGAGACGGAACTTTTCTAAGGCAAATAAGACTGCCAAACCTTCGAGCTCATAGATGGAATACTTGGCTTCTTGGGCCGACAATGTCCTAGACGCATAGGCGATGGGTCGCCTCCCTAGTTCAGTCTCTTGAAGAAGGACTGCCGCTACTGCTGACGACGATGCGTCGGTTTGGACAATGAATTTCTTCGAGAAATCAGGCATAGCAAGGACAGGGGCATTACAGAGAGCTAATTTCAGATCTTCAAAAGCGGCTTGTTGAGAAGGTCCCCACTCGAATTTGATGTCTTTCCTACGAAGAAGGTTTAAGGGCGCCGCTCTATTAGCAAAGTTAGGAATGAACTTTCTGAAGAAATTCACCATACCAATGAACCTGGCGATACCTTTAATGTCCTTGGGAGGTTTAAAATCACGGATGGCCTGTGTTCTAGACTGATCGACTGCTACACCATCGGGTGACACAATATGCCCTAGGAATGACATAGAGGGCTTAGCAAAGGCAACCTTGGACAACTTAACAGTTAACCCAGCCTTACGAAGGCGATCAAGAACTTCTCGCAGATGATCTAGGTGTTCTTCAAAAGTCTCTGAAAATACTACGACATCATCTAAGTAGTGATATAAGTACTCGAATTTGATGTCGGAGAAGACCCTATCTAGTAGCCTAGTGAGCACAGCTGCCCCCGTGGGGAGCCCGAAAGGCACGCGGTTGTATTCGTATAAATTCCAATCCGTGGCAAACGCTGTAAGGTGTTTAGACTCTTCGGCAAGGGGAATTTGATTATAGGCCTGATTTAAGTCCAAGATGGTGAAGAACTTGGCCTTACGAAACCATGAAAAACAAGAATGAAGGTCGGGAAGGGGCACAGATTGTAACACCACCTTCCGATTGAGAGCCCTGTAATCAATGACAGGCCTGAAGCCTCCTTGGGGTTTCGGTACTAGAAAAATAGGCGAAGAATACGCTGACTTAGAGGGCCTAATAATACCGTCCTTCAACATCTGATCGATGATTTCCTTCAGAGCCTTCATTTTAGGTGGAGATAGCCTATACGGTGGAAAACGGACAGGAATCGAATCCGTAACCTCAATTTTGTATTCAATAAGGTCAGTAACACCAAGAGTATCAGAGAACACCTCGGGAAACGACTGACACAATTTACGAATACTATCAGCCTGCTCCTCAGGTAGATGTCTAAGGTCTAACAACATCTCATCCTGGGTAGGCGAAATAGAAGAACATGACACAGAATTACACTTTAATAGTGGTATTTTACAACTAGAAGCAAATTTGAATGTGCACGACCTAGACTTGAGATCGAGCACAAGACCAGTGTGAGAGATAAAGTCAGCTCCCAATATAATGGGGCAAGACAATTGCTTGGCCACGAACAATTTAACTTTCCATGTAAACTTAAAAACACGAATTTTGACCAGTAAGGAACCTAGAATTTCTAATGGAGATGAATTAGCCGAAACGTATTGAACAGGAGAAGAGACATAGTCAGGAAGTTTACAAACCGATTTCAATTTAGAATACCATTCAGCCGCAATAATCGAACAAACACTACCTGAATCTAAGAGAGCTGTTATAGGCTCGTTATTTACCTCAATCTTAAGAAAAGGAACAGGTGCGGGGGTATCCGCCGCAATCCTAAGACATTCTTTAGGGCATTCAAAAGATGAACTTGAAGGCTGATCGTTCTCTGCATTTACAACCTGTTTACTAGGGGCTGAGTCTCGGGAAGGTGGATTAGTCGACTCAGCCGAAGCCACTAGTCACTTTTTATTATTAGCATAGCTGGAATTTGCACCAGAAGTTGAGCAGGAGGGGGTGCTATTTGAGTTTGGGCAATTCTTGGCGATATGTGAGAAGGCCCCGCACTTAAAACAGCCTTGTGATGACCCGGCTCCATTCCTTGTCCCACTTGACTTGATCAGTGGACACTTGTCGCGCAGATGGTCAGGCGACCCGCAAGCATAACATTTACGGGGATTGACTGGTCGGCGAGGTGGAGGCCGAGTGTTACTAAAGGAAGGCGGGGGTTCTTTCGCGACACGCAAAGAATCGGCGTATCTAACTCCTTCCGCTGAAACGGCCAATGCTTCAAGTTCAGAGAAAGTTTGCGGGCACGCCGCGAAACACAAATATGACCTATAGGGAGGTGAAATGCCTTCCACAATAGCTTGTACAATTTGATCCTCAGGGAAGTGAAGAGCAAACACCCTGGTATAAAACTTAATGTCTTGTATGAAATCAGCCAAGTTTTCATCCAACCTCTGTACTCGATAATAGTATTTCTGAATCAGAGATGACCTTGCGCGGGCAGGAATAAAATTAGCAAGTAGATGTGCATGAAAATCTTCGATGGATGACTGTTCAGCTATGGCTCTTACTATTTTGTCGGAGAGAATACCAATAGCATACGGATAGATAATTTGCAAGATTTGACATGGAGACAGAGAAAAAACAAGGGCATGATCCTGAAATTCTACTAGAAATCTTAAAAATGAAATTACGTCACTGGTGGTATTAACCGAAAACTTGGATATAGCTCTGAGCAACATTGCTAATGGATGAGGCAAGCTACTAAATCCGGGTGACATAGTAGGTAAAGGTTTCAATGGCAAGGAAGTCAATTCAGAACGGATGTTACTCAATGATGCACGATGTTCAGATTCGTTGTCCAATGGGGCAGGGATAGTTTGAGCAGCAACGGTTACCCTATTAACTTCTCCCTTGGGAGGCGCTTCCTCACTACCTGGATTCACTATGGTGGGTTGATCAGATTTGGGAGGAACTTCCCCAGTTAACAATAGAGTGACTTTACTAGATAATTCAGAAATAGTTTCAAGGAGCGTATTAGCTTCCTTCCTCTGAACGTCATTCACCTTTAGAGACAACAGATCATTAACTCTATTCGAAAAATGATATAGCCTGCCTTGCACACGCTTAATTTGATTTGGAGACGGATCATTTTCATCAAAAAAACTAACTACAGAAGCTAGCCCAGTAATATTCTCCGTGATCGTGGAAAGAGAGTCGTCAATTTCTTTCTCTCCCAAATTGGGGATGGAAATGGGCAAATCAAGGGACTCTCTAAGCTTGTTAGTGTCGATTGCAACCGTGCCTCCAGATTGCACATTTCTGATAGTTAATTCATAGATCAACTCCTCCTTGCGCAAATAGTTAAGAAGGAGAACATCGCGAGGGCCGGGCATGGTGACAGAACAATTTTGAAAAACTCAAAAAATTCCAGCAACTGGGAAAATGGTTAGAGTTCGGAACAAACAATGTTTAGCCGTCAAAAGGGGCTAAATTGAGACCCATTCAACCACGCTCTGCTACCACTTGTTACCGTGTTTTAGTGGTAGGTAGAGGAGAAAGAAGGTGCGGGCGTGAACGGGTCTCAAGCTACGGAAGAGAAACTAAGTAAAATTTAACCAGGTTATATTTTCTTTTCAAAATTAAGTAACAACAAATAGAACAGGTACTTAGTAGCAGAAACACGATTCGAAATATACAACTTACACGGTTACCCCCTTCGGGGCTTCAAGAATCAGATACATAAGTCTTGAGCAATGAACCCAACTTTACAATATAAACCATTCAACAAAGGGGCCGAAAACCCCCAATCCTGTCAGAACCACCAGTTTCCAATTACATCGAAAAAGCCTCCTTGAGGCAGAAACCACAACTTTCAAGAAAGGGTTACTTCCCCTTAAAATACAAGCCTATCACAGGCCACTCAGAATTCTACCTTTAAGCTGTCCTCCAAGGACATATACACAGGGGTAAAAATACCCAATCTACTGAGGTCTATTAAATGAAAAGCAGGTTAATTGAATGACCTCTAAAACAATTTGAGAGGAGGCGAACTTGCAATCCTAATACATTTTGATTTTAAAACCTACTTTGGCACTAGGCCGTTATTACAAGGGCTAATCCCATACTATAGAGGTGACTTAATAGCAATTTACATTACATTACGGAAGAATTGGTTGAGAGAATAAGTTCACCTCAAGACAATGTGAGTGGGAAATCGAGAGGGTTAAGCACTCTCTATCCCGATATGTCGTTTTAAAATAGAATAGATACCAGTTGTTTTTACATTTTAGGAAAAGGTTACATGGTTGAACGCTTAGAACCCGCCCCGAAAGTTAAACTGCTGAGCAAGAAAAGAAAGAATTTATTAATCGGCCATTACCTTATTGTTGACCGCCGCCGAGGAAAGAGGCGCTTCCCGCCTCCTGCTATGTACTTAATACACTGAAAGATGGAACAGAAGTGGCCCAGAGACCCTAAAATCAGCAGTTTATATACTCTCGCGGAAGTTTCTAGGCGTTAGGGGAATGAAAACACCCGCCCACAATGTTTTTATTGGATAGGACCCCGCAACAGATACAAGTTGGGGGAAGATACACTAGATTGGTCAGAAATTACTAAAAGAAATTCGGGATTGGATAAATCTAAAACAAGGGGAAAAAGAGGGGTATACAGCCAACTTAAACAATAACAGAAAGAAATTTAACAAAACCCAAACTTTTGAAATAAAAATTTCTCCAACAAAATAGTTCTTCGACTCCGCACAAGGGTGCACTATTGTTGATCTTCAGTAGTGTCCTCTAGAAGAGAAAGTTCACACTTCTTACTTCAAGCGAAACAAAAACACATCAAAAGTGACACAGTTCAAAAACTCAAAATTTTCCACGTGGTGACATCTTCTGAGAAAGTAGAGAATTAATAGAGTAGATAAAGTTCAACCTTCCTCCAGAAGAGGAGTTTCAACTGGCGCAACTTTTAAATAAACGGTGTAGAGGTGTACCGCCCGGTACAGACCTCCCCCCCCCCAAAAGTTCCTCCAAGGGGTAACACAGAAGAACATAAACTTTTGTTTGAAAATAAGTTCCAAGTTTTGATGTTGAGATTAAGATAACTTGCAGAAGTATTTGAGAAATTTCTTAATTCGGTTCCAAAATTTTGTTGTTGCAGGTGAAGTAAAGTCTTTATGTTTATAGAAGTTGAATTTCTGAAGATAAGCTTTTAATACTTAAAAGTGAAGGAAAAATTTGCAATGTCCATCAGATATTGCTGTTGAATTCCCAAATGTAGTTATCTCTGATAGTAACTATCCATGTAGTTGATGTTGATGAAGTTGGATGGCCGGACCGGCCGTTGCAGCTTGCGTCCAACAGGAGGCCGCTCGGACCCCTCAAGTACCCTGAGATACCGCTCGCCCGCACTATGAGGGGAGCAGAGGTGTAGAAACACGCCGCGCCCGCGGTGAACATATACAGGCTGCGGGCAAGTAGCAGGTCGTGCGCCGCACATCAGCCTTAGCCGGGAGGAGAGCTCCGGCTCGCCATGCACATGTCGTCCTCGCTGGGGCCAAGGGGGCCCGACCTTGGCTCCAGTTGCTGCACGGCGCCGCGCGGCTGCGGGGGCGCTGAAACATTAAGCTAGGCGGCAGAATTGTGTTGGACCATCATGTTTCTTTTAAGGGCACAGGCATGTAAAGAGATTGAGGGGCCGGCGGCGTGCAGATATCCATGGCATTTCATCTAAGCCAGCCACTGAGTGTAGTGGAGCAGGAGACGGGAGCGTGGTAATGGCCGTGGAAAGGACAGAATGGCAGTTTAACGGGTCGGGACAGGTTTTACAAAAATGCTTACATCTGAAACAAAATATTATAGGTAGTGCAGAATGCCTTAAAAATGAAACTCAAAAAAATATAACCTTCATATCCTTTCAAAATAATATAAAGCAAGTTAACACAGAAATTACACCGGCTTCACCTGGGACAGGTGAACTCTAAATATCCTCTCGGTGGCTGGATTACTTAACAATAAGGTAACCGGCGTAAGAAAATCGAGAATGATACAAGGCCCCTGAAATCTGGGGGCAAGCTTGCCCGCGGGAACAAAATTTTTGACCATTACTTGGTCACCTACCTTTAAAGGGGTGGGTCTCCGTCCACGATCATACCTTTCCCTAACCTTTTCATGAGATACCTTAAGGTTGGCTTTAGCCTTCTTCCAAAGATCTTTAATATTATCCGGATCTATTGTCTCGGGCAGAATGTCACTCAGAGACCAGAGGTTAGAGAGCGGCGTGTTGGGAACAAACTTAAACATCAAAGAAGCTGGAGTAAACTTGTGTGATTCATGAACCGCCGAATTCAAAGCAAAAGCTAACCAATGCAGGGACGTGTCCCACCTAGAATGATCTTCATGATGATAGGCAATAAGTGCGGACCTGAGATTACGGTTAACCCGTTCAGCCAGAGATGGTTGAGGGTAATAAGCAGAAGTGGTTACATGAGAGATGGACAAGTCAAAACAGAATTTACGAAAAAGATTTGATGTGAACGCCTTAGCATTATCAGATACAATATATTGGCACGGACCAAAGGAAGCAAAAATAGAATTTAGACAGGTAATGGTGGACTGAGCGGTAGCCAGCTTAGTCGGAAATAACCAAGAAAATCTGGTAAAACCATCTACACATACAAAGATGAATTTGTTGGCATTTCCCTTCGACTGGGGGAAGGGTCCTACATAATCAATATACAGGCGTTCCATGGGGCGCGACGCTTGATGAGAAGACAAAAGGCCTACTTTAGTGGACATGGTGGGTTTACTGATCAAACAAGATTTACAAGCTTTTACAAGTTCCCGAATTTCACCGTCCATACCTTTCCATATGAACATTTCACGAATCTTTTCACGAGTTTTAAAGATTCCAAGATGCCCCCCCAATGGGGTCTCATGATAGTATTTGAAGATCATAGGTACAAGAACCGCTGGAACAACAACTTTCATCAACTTATCATGCCTCGAAGGGCAACATAGAACACCATTCCTCAGAACATAAGGGACAACATGTTCCCCAGAAGAAAGGGTTTCCATTATCGGAGCCAGCGTCGGATCTTCCCGTTGGTATTTCTCGATATCCCTAAAAAGCATGGGAGCATCTGTTAGGATGGCATTAACCTCAGATAGCATGGACTCGGAAAGTGATGAACTGTCGACCGGTTCGTGGGTCTCGACGTCGTTAAGAAACATACGGCTGAGTCCATCAGCAACAACATTTTCGGTACCTCTGATATGTCTAACATCAAACTGGAAGGCGGAAATACGAATAGCCCAGCGGGCTATACGACCAGTACGACGCGGCCTACCTAAGACCCAGCTTAAGGCTTGATTATCTGTCTCCAGGTCGAATTTGACATGTTCCAGATAGAGACGGAACTTTTCTAAGGCAAATAAGACTGCCAAACCTTCGAGCTCATAGATGGAATACTTGGCTTCTTGGGCCGACAATGTCCTAGACGCATAGGCGATGGGTCGCCTCCCTAGTTCAGTCTCTTGAAGAAGGACTGCCGCTACTGCTGACGACGATGCGTCGGTTTGGACAATGAATTTCTTCGAGAAATCAGGCATAGCAAGGACAGGGGCATTACAGAGAGCTAATTTCAGATCTTCAAAAGCGGCTTGTTGAGAAGGTCCCCACTCGAATTTGATGTCTTTCCTACGAAGAAGGTTTAAGGGCGCCGCTCTATTAGCAAAGTTAGGAATGAACTTTCTGAAGAAATTCACCATACCAATGAACCTGGCGATACCTTTAATGTCCTTGGGAGGTTTAAAATCACGGATGGCCTGTGTTCTAGACTGATCGACTGCTACACCATCGGGTGACACAATATGCCCTAGGAATGACATAGAGGGCTTAGCAAAGGCAACCTTGGACAACTTAACAGTTAACCCAGCCTTACGAAGGCGATCAAGAACTTCTCGCAGATGATCTAGGTGTTCTTCAAAAGTCTCTGAAAATACTACGACATCATCTAAGTAGTGATATAAGTACTCGAATTTGATGTCGGAGAAGACCCTATCTAGTAGCCTAGTGAGCACAGCTGCCCCCGTGGGGAGCCCGAAAGGCACGCGGTTGTATTCGTATAAATTCCAATCCGTGGCAAACGCTGTAAGGTGTTTAGACTCTTCGGCAAGGGGAATTTGATTATAGGCCTGATTTAAGTCCAAGATGGTGAAGAACTTGGCCTTACGAAACCATGAAAAACAAGAATGAAGGTCGGGAAGGGGCACAGATTGTAACACCACCTTCCGATTGAGAGCCCTGTAATCAATGACAGGCCTGAAGCCTCCTTGGGGTTTCGGTACTAGAAAAATAGGCGAAGAATACGCTGACTTAGAGGGCCTAATAATACCGTCCTTCAACATCTGATCGATGATTTCCTTCAGAGCCTTCATTTTAGGTGGAGATAGCCTATACGGTGGAAAACGGACAGGAATCGAATCCGTAACCTCAATTTTGTATTCAATAAGGTCAGTAACACCAAGAGTATCAGAGAACACCTCGGGAAACGACTGACACAATTTACGAATACTATCAGCCTGCTCCTCAGGTAGATGTCTAAGGTCTAACAACATCTCATCCTGGGTAGGCGAAATAGAAGAACATGACACAGAATTACACTTTAATAGTGGTATTTTACAACTAGAAGCAAATTTGAATGTGCACGACCTAGACTTGAGATCGAGCACAAGACCAGTGTGAGAGATAAAGTCAGCTCCCAATATAATGGGGCAAGACAATTGCTTGGCCACGAACAATTTAACTTTCCATGTAAACTTAAAAACACGAATTTTGACCAGTAAGGAACCTAGAATTTCTAATGGAGATGAATTAGCCGAAACGTATTGAACAGGAGAAGAGACATAGTCAGGAAGTTTACAAACCGATTTCAATTTAGAATACCATTCAGCCGCAATAATCGAACAAACACTACCTGAATCTAAGAGAGCTGTTATAGGCTCGTTATTTACCTCAATCTTAAGAAAAGGAACAGGTGCGGGGGTATCCGCCGCAATCCTAAGACATTCTTTAGGGCATTCAAAAGATGAACTTGAAGGCTGATCGTTCTCTGCATTTACAACCTGTTTACTAGGGGCTGAGTCTCGGGAAGGTGGATTAGTCGACTCAGCCGAAGCCACTAGTCACTTTTTATTATTAGCATAGCTGGAATTTGCACCAGAAGTTGAGCAGGAGGGGGTGCTATTTGAGTTTGGGCAATTCTTGGCGATATGTGAGAAGGCCCCGCACTTAAAACAGCCTTGTGATGACCCGGCTCCATTCCTTGTCCCACTTGACTTGATCAGTGGACACTTGTCGCGCAGATGGTCAGGCGACCCGCAAGCATAACATTTACGGGGATTGACTGGTCGGCGAGGTGGAGGCCGAGTGTTACTAAAGGAAGGCGGGGGTTCTTTCGCGACACGCAAAGAATCGGCGTATCTAACTCCTTCCGCTGAAACGGCCAATGCTTCAAGTTCAGAGAAAGTTTGCGGGCACGCCGCGAAACACAAATATGACCTATAGGGAGGTGAAATGCCTTCCACAATAGCTTGTACAATTTGATCCTCAGGGAAGTGAAGAGCAAACACCCTGGTATAAAACTTAATGTCTTGTATGAAATCAGCCAAGTTTTCATCCAACCTCTGTACTCGATAATAGTATTTCTGAATCAGAGATGACCTTGCGCGGGCAGGAATAAAATTAGCAAGTAGATGTGCATGAAAATCTTCGATGGATGACTGTTCAGCTATGGCTCTTACTATTTTGTCGGAGAGAATACCAATAGCATACGGATAGATAATTTGCAAGATTTGACATGGAGACAGAGAAAAAACAAGGGCATGATCCTGAAATTCTACTAGAAATCTTAAAAATGAAATTACGTCACTGGTGGTATTAACCGAAAACTTGGATATAGCTCTGAGCAACATTGCTAATGGATGAGGCAAGCTACTAAATCCGGGTGACATAGTAGGTAAAGGTTTCAATGGCAAGGAAGTCAATTCAGAACGGATGTTACTCAATGATGCACGATGTTCAGATTCGTTGTCCAATGGGGCAGGGATAGTTTGAGCAGCAACGGTTACCCTATTAACTTCTCCCTTGGGAGGCGCTTCCTCACTACCTGGATTCACTATGGTGGGTTGATCAGATTTGGGAGGAACTTCCCCAGTTAACAATAGAGTGACTTTACTAGATAATTCAGAAATAGTTTCAAGGAGCGTATTAGCTTCCTTCCTCTGAACGTCATTCACCTTTAGAGACAACAGATCATTAACTCTATTCGAAAAATGATATAGCCTGCCTTGCACACGCTTAATTTGATTTGGAGACGGATCATTTTCATCAAAAAAACTAACTACAGAAGCTAGCCCAGTAATATTCTCCGTGATCGTGGAAAGAGAGTCGTCAATTTCTTTCTCTCCCAAATTGGGGATGGAAATGGGCAAATCAAGGGACTCTCTAAGCTTGTTAGTGTCGATTGCAACCGTGCCTCCAGATTGCACATTTCTGATAGTTAATTCATAGATCAACTCCTCCTTGCGCAAATAGTTAAGAAGGAGAACATCGCGAGGGCCGGGCATGGTGACAGAACAATTTTGAAAAACTCAAAAAATTCCAGCAACTGGGAAAATGGTTAGAGTTCGGAACAAACAATGTTTAGCCGTCAAAAGGGGCTAAATTGAGACCCATTCAACCACGCTCTGCTACCACTTGTTACCGTGTTTTAGTGGTAGGTAGAGGAGAAAGAAGGTGCGGGCGTGAACGGGTCTCAAGCTACGGAAGAGAAACTAAGTAAAATTTAACCAGGTTATATTTTCTTTTCAAAATTAAGTAACAACAAATAGAACAGGTACTTAGTAGCAGAAACACGATTCGAAATATACAACTTACACGGTTACCCCCTTCGGGGCTTCAAGAATCAGATACATAAGTCTTGAGCAATGAACCCAACTTTACAATATAAACCATTCAACAAAGGGGCCGAAAACCCCCAATCCTGTCAGAACCACCAGTTTCCAATTACATCGAAAAAGCCTCCTTGAGGCAGAAACCACAACTTTCAAGAAAGGGTTACTTCCCCTTAAAATACAAGCCTATCACAGGCCACTCAGAATTCTACCTTTAAGCTGTCCTCCAAGGACATATACACAGGGGTAAAAATACCCAATCTACTGAGGTCTATTAAATGAAAAGCAGGTTAATTGAATGACCTCTAAAACAATTTGAGAGGAGGCGAACTTGCAATCCTAATACATTTTGATTTTAAAACCTACTTTGGCACTAGGCCGTTATTACAAGGGCTAATCCCATACTATAGAGGTGACTTAATAGCAATTTACATTACATTACGGAAGAATTGGTTGAGAGAATAAGTTCACCTCAAGACAATGTGAGTGGGAAATCGAGAGGGTTAAGCACTCTCTATCCCGATATGTCGTTTTAAAATAGAATAGATACCAGTTGTTTTTACATTTTAGGAAAAGGTTACATGGTTGAACGCTTAGAACCCGCCCCGAAAGTTAAACTGCTGAGCAAGAAAAGAAAGAATTTATTAATCGGCCATTACCTTATTGTTGACCGCCGCCGAGGAAAGAGGCGCTTCCCGCCTCCTGCTATGTACTTAATACACTGAAAGATGGAACAGAAGTGGCCCAGAGACCCTAAAATCAGCAGTTTATATACTCTCGCGGAAGTTTCTAGGCGTTAGGGGAATGAAAACACCCGCCCACAATGTTTTTATTGGATAGGACCCCGCAACAGATACAAGTTGGGGGAAGATACACTAGATTGGTCAGAAATTACTAAAAGAAATTCGGGATTGGATAAATCTAAAACAAGGGGAAAAAGAGGGGTATACAGCCAACTTAAACAATAACAGAAAGAAATTTAACAAAACCCAAACTTTTGAAATAAAAATTTCTCCAACAAAATAGTTCTTCGACTCCGCACAAGGGTGCACTATTGTTGATCTTCAGTAGTGTCCTCTAGAAGAGAAAGTTCACACTTCTTACTTCAAGCGAAACAAAAACACATCAAAAGTGACACAGTTCAAAAACTCAAAATTTTCCACGTGGTGACATCTTCTGAGAAAGTAGAGAATTAATAGAGTAGATAAAGTTCAACCTTCCTCCAGAAGAGGAGTTTCAACTGGCGCAACTTTTAAATAAACGGTGTAGAGGTGTACCGCCCGGTACAATTATTATTATTATTATTATTATTATTATTATTATTATTATTATTATTATTATTATTATGTCAGTATTATTATTATGTTATCTGTGATATTGTACTATTATTGTAATTATCCGTTTTATTCAATTTTGCAATTGCCTGTTGCTTGCAAGATTGCACTTAGATGTATACACATATACGTATGTGTAGTATAACACTCAATACCTGTACAGTGAGAATTGTTGTATATATCAGAGATTAGATGTGACGTTGGGGCATTGTGCAATATTAGTGGCGATTCTGCCAAGTCATCGCCGCGCCATGGCTACGGCATTGTATTTATTTAGATATGCGCTCACGGAGTTAGTCGCCGCGGGGCTATTTCACCACTGTATGTAATATCTGTCGCGTAGGTGGGAGTATGTCATTGTTATTTCTGGAGATTACGTAGTTGTGTCAACCAACGTCTATATAAGGTAGCTCCAGATTGTAGCGTGAGTCATTACTTATACGGATGCAGTACAGTGAAGTAGTCTACTAGATCAAGAGGCCTTAGGTGGTCAGCCAACCAGTGTGAACGAGAGATGGTGAAGACTCAGTGAGCCATTATTGCTCATTGAGAGAGTGAGACCAAATGGTTGGTCCGTCACTTAGTGGAAGACGCGGACGCAAGGCTTACCAAGGAGTCAGAGAGGGCAACCCTGGACCTACCAAGAGGTCATACCATATTGACTTACAAAGAAGTCAGATGATATGGAGAAGAAGCAGTCTCAAGGATGTATCACCACGTTAGGCGTGACACATCTACAGTAAACACCAGAGCAATGGATTACGTCGTAATTACACTCAAAGTTTTGAAGGTACAGTCAAGTGAATCAGTGAGGGAAATATTTCGTATAAATTGTTAAATGTCCGGTCAAGAAGAATTCAAATTCATGCCTAGTTTCTGTCAGTTGCAATGTCATAATTTCATATTCTCATCTGTTTTATCGCAACAAGACTCACTATTTTTTGATATATTATTTAAAGAATATATATTGTTCTATCAAACGAATTCAGAGTTTCATTTCATTGACAGTAAAATATCTTAACCTCAAAATTAATGGGGAAACCGAACGCCAATCTCCTTTTCCCAGAACTTATATGGTATGTTGTCAAAAGTAAGCTTATTACCCCACACCTTAGAGATAGTCAAGAGTCTCATTCTATTATTGCTGTACTGAGTGACAGCTGGCGCCCTTCAAATAACGTATGTGTAAGTAAGCAGGTAACAAGTAAGTGTGAGTACAAGGTTCGACGAGTGTGTATTTTATATAATGAATATTAATTTTCAGATTTTCCATTTTAAATTAAGATATTCAGATTTTCAATATAAATTCAGATTAATATGTTTGTAAAGTTAGTCAGACAGTTAGGAAGTTCACACTGCACAACACAAGATTTATCCCTTTATCTCTAAATTGTTACATTTAATAGGGTCTTACATCAATTCAAAGATTTTACTTAAGTATTAAGCTATATATGACATTATTATTCCAGAGAATCTGCAGTATTTGCGACTCGGTGACAACAACATCCACTCCATACCAAACAACGCGCTGCGACCATTACACCGCTTGCGCCATCTGGATTTAAGAGCAAACAACATCACCGTCATCCCAGAAGATGCTTTCACTGGCTACGGCGACTCCATCACCTTCCTCAATCTTCAAAAGAATGAGTAAGTACAAATACTTGTATGTATACCTGGCTCAATGCCATTTCGGTGATTTGTTTCACTGATTTGATTAAGAAATTGAATTCTTGGCTCTACTACTACAGTCAGTGAGTTCGTAGCCTGGCGCCTACAGCGTAGGCAACACGGCCTACACCAATGTACTATAAGGTTCGTCCCAACACGAGTTTCTGACGGTCACCGGCGGATTCATGCATCGCCCTGTGCGCATGCGCCGGTTTGGGATTAGTTAGCGGCTGGTCCCGAACTTGATCGTGTTGGAACACTTTCTGGACAGCAATCTGACGTGTAAACAAAGAGTATGGCGCGTATTTAGTATTACCTTTCCCAGTTTAGTTGTTTGCAGATTCGTGCGAAAAAGGAAAGGGCAATTACTGACATACTGATGAAATTCAATATAATAGAACACGGTAGAACAAGTATTTCAAAAATTAATTAAATATAAAATACACACACATAGTTTATATTCGTGCCTCCTAGCCTTAGGCCTGTATTTCACTCTATGATTTAAGTAACTTGGATCAAAGGAACTCTATAATCTTTGATAAAAGAACTTGGATGAAACATAAATGTTTATACATATCTTATACAGTGATTAAGGAAATACAGCAAGAGAGCCAATGATATGGAGATTATGGCTGAGGATGTAAGGAAGGAAATAAACGTTTTCAGCTCCCAATACACGGCAGAATAAACTGTGTAAGGGAACTGCTGATACTGTCACATGTTTGTTCGGCATAGTAAATCTCAAACTACAAACGTAAAATTAAATTTACAAGCTACTTTACGTCGCACCGATACAGATAGGTCATGGCGACGATGGGATACGAAAGGGCTAGGAGTGGGAAGGAAGCGACCGTGACCTTAATTAAGGTACAGCCCAAGCATTTGCCTGGTGTAAAAATAGAGAACCACAGAAAACCATCTTCATGGATGCGGAAAGTGGGGTTCGAACCCACTATCTCCTGAATGCAAGCTCACAGCAGCGCGCCCAACTCGCTCGGTATAAAAATAAATACCCTTGCACGTTCTTTATTATTTATCATCATAATTCACTATTTTCAAAGGTCATTGTTACTACCTTCGGTTCATAGAGACGCGGGTTCAATTCCTGACCAGGTCTGGTTAGTTTCACGAACGCGGGAACAGGGTGTTTGTGTTCATCTCAATACCAACCAACCAACCAACCAACCAACCAACCAACCGACCGACCGACCGACCGACCGACCGACCGACCGACCGACCGACCGACCGACCGACCGACCGACCGACCAACCAACCAACCAACCAACCAACCAACCAACGAACGGAGAAACACGTAATAGCAAATACATCCCTCCACATATGCAACACAGTTCGCTCCCAGGCTCCACTAGGGTGAGAGGAAAGCAGTGGAACAACACTAGGAAGTAGGTTTCCGTTTCCCTTTTGAAGTACCAGGATTACCTACAAGTTTTAAATTACTAATTAACTTTTATGTGGCCGTGACCCTGTAATTTTCTACCATTAGAAAAAACAACATCTAGAATAATCACTACTGAGTTTGGACAGTGAAATCAGAATGACGCGATTAGAAAAAACCTCGAGAATTCCACTAGCAACAATAAAACTTACGCAAATAATTTTCTCGCTTCTTTGACACTGCTAACTGCATATCCAACTCATCTTCTCTGGATATTCACCGAAATCCCCATACCTTCCCATTTTTATTACGTATTTATTAGTTACTTATTTACTAATTATAACTAATGTATTAATTTTTTACTTATATATTATTTCTACTCCTCAATTCACAAGTACCTTAATAGAATTCATTAACTGATTTACAAATAATTACTACCGCTTAGAGGTTATGGCAATGTTAAAAAAAACACGTTCGAGAAGAAAAGGAACAGAACAGGCGTGGAAATGCACGTGGTCTGTCCAGTGAGTTTCCTCTATTGCGCATGTCCATACTACCGGTTCATGCCACAGGCCGCGGACGAGTTCTGGCGGTCAGTAACTGCAGTTTGAAGTGTTTTGGAACGCCGAATTTGAGTACGTGCATCAGTCCGTGATTGGTTTGGTGTGTGTTGAACGCTTTCTCTCAACTGCACATGCGTCGGATGGTCGGGGACTCGTGTTGGAACGAACCTATAGTCAATAACTTACTGGACTGACGCTTACAGTGTAGGCAACACGTGTATACCTATGTACGTACTACAGTCAATATGTTCGTGGACTGGCGATAACAGTTCAAATATCACATAGCCTTTTGACCTGCCTTTTCGCGTCTTTTTCCCCATCATGGTGTTCCGGAAGATTTCGACTTCACCATCGCAAACGTTTCGCTAGCGGATTTGCCTAATTTTTGGCAGAACTTGAAATTGACCCGTTACTCGAACTACGACATTCTCAAGTTCAGCCACTGACATGCAACTACCCTTCATAACAGAGACCGCGGATCTGCTTATACTGTTTGCACGCAACTGCCTCTTGCTGGACTAGCCAATACATTTCACGGCAACATCATGTGGTTCGAACTCTTCGCTGTAGTGCACCACAGTGAAACTAAACGGACAGTCCACGAAGTTACTGACTCTACTATACATGATCATAAAAGTCTGTCAAGGTAAGCTTCATTACCTACAAGAGGATCGGTGAAGGCGGTCCACTAGGAGAAACTAATTTCTCGACATATGAAGTAGATCCAGACTGGAACAAGATTCAGCTTTTATTAACGCCCAGTTCATTAATAACAGTGATTGTTACAGGAGATTCTGAAAATATAATCAAAGAGAAATACGTTTACATTAGGTAAAGCCGAACATATGAATAGACATAGCTCATTGGCTAAATCAAATTTTGAGAGCATGACATATCACATGGAGTATACGTCAAAAAATTCTATTGAAGTTGTATAATTGAAAGAAGGGATAAAGAGAAGAATTAAGAGAATCAGCTGAATATGAGAAGGTCTAGTGTTACGATGTTCATTCAATTTTAGAACCGTTTTACGTGAAGTTTGAACGGTCTGTCTGTTAGGTCATCAGCCTAAAGGCTGGTTGGATCCTCAAATAGCAACACGAAAGGTCAGTCGATCATAGAAAAGCCGCAAAAACCGACGACGGCGCCAAAATTAGGGTCGTACTAGGCTAGGTGAGGAGTGATGTAGTTTGCCATTGCTTTCCTCACTGGGCCAGAAACTACTATATAAGCAGGACTAACCCTATGAACAACACCTTTCCTAACAATCAGCAGCACTGGTCGTGCTCTGAATGTCACTACCGAGCACCAACCAGACTCCAGCATCATCCATATTGTCACAGCCATGGATGAGACTGGAACTTCTGTGGAAGCTACATTTTGCTCTGGCCTGTGCCAAAAGCCAGATGCAAAAGTACTGCAGCCATCAAGAAGTAGGCGGAAGTCTAAACTATATATTTTTTAAATCTCAACTGAAATATGTTTATTTTATTTTAAGAATTCCATATGCATTGACCAGAATTCGAACCACCGCCCCCCTCCCCTCCCAAGTTGAGCAACGCCAAGAAAAGGAACTTATGTTAGCAAGATGTTTTACAACAGGTATCTAAAACACTTCATCACGCCTTGATTTCAACAGAGCTAACTTTGCGCAGTGTAGGCGGGCTATCACTTATCTGCTTTACATACTTCTTTTCCTCTACCTAATGCCATCAACCTCCGAGGGATAAGAAATCTTCCTGGTTCGTTTTACACCCCATACAAATTGCTAATGAATTCGACTTTAATGCTATATATACTGATAAGAAAAAGTCTGCTGCATGATATCGCTTGGAACCTGCATCGTTCGGAGATCCCAGGTTTGAATATCTTCACTTGTATAATTATCTACACTTTTCTTCTAATTTATAACAAGTATTAGCAACCCACGCCGACGTAGCACGGAAGTAATTTCGAGTTTATGGTGATAGGCCTCATAGGATTTACTTGTAGACGACGTTACTTTCGTCCACATGTACTGTATGTACGTGTGACGTTTTTCCAAGATCCTTCCAGCCGCTTGCTGGAAGATTTTTATCTTAATAAGGTGAATAAACAATTTATTTTGATAAGAATTATGTGATAAATCTCAAAATACGGTTTCTAATCTTATAGTTGATTTTTCAAGTAAACTATAACATAAAACTGCCTACTGAATCCTACATTTTACACATAGGGGTCGCCGTAGCCAGTGAAAGAGTATTCTGGGATGACAATGATGTTCGTGGCGGGTGTGTGTAAACACATGTACTTAATGCACATGGGTGACCGACAGACAAATAACCATGACGCTGGTACCTATGGAAAACTGCGCGTGTTTATAAACAATTTTTTTTGCTATTTGCTTTACGTCGCACCGACACAGATAGGTCTTATGGCGACGATGGGATAGGAAAGGTCTAGGAAGTGGAAGGAAGCGGCAGTGGCCTGAATTAAGGTACAGCCCCAGCATTTGCCTGGTGTGAAAATGGGAAACCACGGAAAACCATCTTCAGGGCTGCCGACAGTGGGACTCGAACTCACTATCTCCCGATTACTGGATACTGGCCGCACTTAAGCGACTGCAGCTATCGATCTCGGTTTTATAAACATTAAGTTACATACTGTGGATGCTGACCTTCGCACGGACATGACCGACTATTGCAGAAATGGTGGGAACACCTCCGAATGGACACCGAGGGCGCCCAAGCTACTAGAGTAGGTGTTTGATATGTCCAAGATTTGCTTGCAGGCATGCTTCTCAGCGACGAATCCATGGTGCTTGAACACGTGCAAACACTTGCGGGTCCACCCGTATGGATCCCGCTGCAGCAAAAACACGTTGGTGGAGCTCATCTTCCATGCCGACTTCATCTGCATACTTGATATGGCCCCACATGTAAAAAATCCAGGGAATTTCAATCAGGAGACCGAATTGGCCACCTAATTGATCCATTACGCCCTATTCAACAGCGTGGAAATGTACGGTCAAGGCATTTACATATATCGCGGTTCTCAAAGGCAGAGCACTATCATGAAGAAAGTGCATGTGCATGTGCATTTGCAACGATATATTCTCAAGATACGCCGGTAGTTCATCTCTGACGAAAGTTAGGTAATTTGCATCTGTCAAAAGCATGGCAATACGTGGGGCCCAATTAGGCAATCACCAATAACACCGGCTCACACATTCACTGTAAATCATCGCTTGAAATGTCCCTACCGAAACGTATGTGGGTTAAGGAGAGCCCATGTATGGGTATTATGGAATTTAACACCCCATTCCTCTAGAAACAGACTTCGTCTATGACAAGCACTTGGAAGGGAAACAGTGGCTGTTGTGCCGTTTCGTTTAAAGACTACGTACAGAATACCCGCCTTTATGGTAAATCCTCGTTTTGCAGGAACTGTGCACGTTGCACATGGTACGGTATAAGGCGCTCTTCGAGTAAGACTCGATGCACAGAACACGGACATACCAACAACGCGCGCAGCATTTCGCTTGCTTCTCTCCGAGTGCTGTTCAATTATGTCCAGAATGTCGGCTTCTACTGCTAACACTTGCCGCGAACTTTGCCTATCACAGTTTCGAGAAGATAGTAAAATACTACCAGTGTCGCATACAGTACTCGCTGTTATGCAGCAATGCACTGCCATTCAATGGAATCGACAGAAATAACATTCGTCAAAAACACCGGACTACATTATTATATAAAAGTTCCAAGAATTTCCAACACGATTTCCCTCATACGTCAGTCTGAGAAACTCACTGCATTTCAACAAAAGTACGAACTTCTTATATTTACACCTTCCATATTCTTCTTACCATGCTTCATTACTGACAGTGTTTCCATCAATGAAAATTGATCAGCTATTCTCCATCCCACATGGCCCAATTTTGTTTATATCTATACTGATGGATCCAAGTCCTCAACAAGCGTGGGTTATGCATTCTTGTGTGTTGCATGTCAGGTGTTAAGAAAGGACTCCTTACCCCAAGAGACGTCTATCGTTACTGCAGAAATCTTAGCTATCCACATCAGCCATTAGCTATGGAATTCATCACTTCAGTAATACGTTGGTACCTGTGTACTCATCAGTATGTATTATACATTTTGAACTTAATCTATACCGCCCAGAAAGCAGCTCAGGAAGTACATCTTCTACAGGTTAAAGAACACGCTGATATAACGACGAACGAGATAGTAGACCAGTTAGCGAAAGAACACACATCATCTTGAACACCGCCTTTACAGTTACCATATTTTCAGATTTCCTGCCAACAATCAAGTAGCAGGCCTACGGGGAATGGTCCAAGAACTGAAAAACGTCAAAGCTTGCAAGAGGTAAGCACTATGCTAAACTTCAGCTCACTATACCAACGCAAGCCTGGTTCAAGAAATTGAAAGTGACATGACGACACCTTTCATCTATGCATATAAAAAAAAGAGTTTTGTCTGCACACTGCTCACAATTCAAAAATAATGGTATTTCTGTATCGGACGATTCCACAATAACAAGTAAATGCACTTTTTTTTAAACTTTCCATCATGTCTGTCTGTCTGTCTGTCTGTCTGTCTGTCTGTCTGTCTGTCTGTCTGTCTGTATGTATGTATGTACGTATGTATGCGCATCACGAGAAAACGGCGGAAGCGAATTTAATGAAAATCGGTATCTAAAGTCGGGGAATGAGCCACTACAATCTAGGCTATAAATCATTTTATTCACACTGAGTGAAATGGTAGTTTAGAGGAAGGCCTAAAGTATAATTCTCAAATATTTACGTTATTAGTGGTCCAATCGACTAATACTGCATGATTAAAATTATATAGGACTAAATTTACGATTATTTATGTCTTATACATATTAACCGTACCGGCTGTGATAACAGAGATTTTCATGAATTTGTATTTGTGTTGCTAAGTCCATATCAACGCCGAGCCACGAGCAAATTAGCAAACAGAATTTAATGAAACTCGGTATGTAGAGTTGTGGAATATGAAACTACAGCCTAGGATATAAATATAAATAAAATGGTATCTTAGTTATTGGTCCTATCGAAAAGTACTGCATAACAAAAGTTATAGAGAATACAATAATTTCCGATCATTTATGTTTTTATCAGCTTTACCGTACCGACTGTGGTATGAGTGGTATTTCAAGATCGGAAGAAAACTAAATGTGAAGGCCTACAATGTCGAAACTCAAAAAATTGATCAAAAATAATATTACTTTGACCATTGTTTGTTGTGATGTTCTTTGTCTCTTATGCTGCCACTCATCTCGGATTGACGAGATTACTGTTGCATCTCGAATATAACTGCCTGCATGAATATTGGCGGGAAATAGCCTGGGAGTTGGATATCTTTCTTCTTTAGCATGCCACTCCTCTGGTTCATACATTTTCTGATAATGCTGGCACGTAACACACTGTTTCATCATATTATTCCAGCAATTCGATCCCTACTCTGACGCGCTGATTTGAATTAGCAGTGTGCACTCTTAACGGAATAATGGCAGAGGATTCACGGTTCACGGCTGTCAGAGGCCTGGTTATTCCAGCTCTGAAACTGTGGACTGTAGTAGCGTAGTATTGTTCATTAAAAGTGAGGAAATGTGTGGTTTTTCATTTGATAGAGTATTTCATATGACAGCATTGCTTTTAAGCGCGCCATTCCTGCTGACGTCATTGCAATGACCTATGTTGATTTCACTTGGGAAAACCACTAGGACAGTTTTTATGAGGATGTAAAAAGGCAGGTGGAGAGTGGGTGTCTGCCATTATAATGAAAACTCCCCAATTTGATTGTGACTTATGATAAGCAAGAGGACTTTTCATTACAACAAAACTTCCCTAACCCAGTCTTCACATAAGAAATGACGTCTGGTGACTTCCTTATCCCGTTTCTGGTGTAACAGTAAGAGCTATGCAATCTTACCCACAACGTGTACACTAACCAACCTAAAATTCTGTGTACAATGTAGAATTCCGTAGCGAAGCACGGGTACATTTACTAGTCTTTAATAAGAATGCGCCTGGGCCATGGATGCTATCCCAGTCATCTCCACAGTATCAGGGTACTCTATACCCCTCACTGCCCAGAAGACCCTGAAGAAACAGCCGATTTGAACCACATCCTACTGTCATGCAATAAGTACTCCCAACAGAAGAAGCATCTGTATTCCTTCCTAGTGAAGTTAAATACCCCACTATCAACTTCAATTGTCATCCCCTTATCAAAACTAACTCCACAATTACGTGCTATAGTTTGTCAATATTTATCAGACTTTAGTATTGTTATAAGTAAGGAAAATATTTCCGGATTAAACTTGGTTATAAATCAAAAAGAGTGTCGAAAGGGTAAAACAATATTCATACTATGGAACCATAATAAATGAAGACTGGGACTGCTCACAAGAAGTCAAGGTACGCATTGGAAAAGCAAGAAGTGTGTTCCAGAAAATGAGTAATGTGTTTAATAGCCACAATCTAACTTTAGGGACTAAAATCAGACTTTTGCACTGTTATGTATTTTCTGTTCTTTTATATGGACCTTAAATAAAAAAAAAAAACAGGGAAGAAGCTGGAGGCCTTTGAGACATGGCTTTATATGCGGATCCTGAGAATATCTTGGACCCAGAGAATGACAAACGTGGAAGTAATGAGAAGGATGAACACAACACCTCAGCTGATCAAGATAGTGAAATGCCGCAAGCTGCAGCATCTGGGACATATCATGCGCAACACAGATAGATACAACCTACTCCAAAAAATACTCCAGGGGAAAATCAACAGTAAAAGATGTCCTGGAAGAAGACGAATATCTCGTCTTGACAATCTTAGAGGATGGCGCAATATGTCATCAGCTGAACTGTTCTGCGCTGCCAGAAACAAGACAAAAATAGCCATCACGATCGCCAACATCCGAAACGGATAGGCACCGAGAGAAGAAGAACTGTTAGAAGTTATGGCTCTTTTTCGACAAGAAATCTACGAATGTGTGCTCTCTCACTATGTAAATGCTGACAGCATGGTCTTCTGAGGTCAAAAGCCATTAGTAGTAATAAAAATAGCACTTATTGGGTGTGCGGCGATCAGGAAATCGTTCTCTGCGCAATCAGAAGGCAGCTGCTAAATTACGATGTGCTTCACCACATGTAAGAAGCATGTCTACTAAGTCGTTCGTAAAAAAAAAATCCATTTTTCCCACAAGTACAGAATGCAGCTTTACTGTGCTTGTAGTCCACAGACAGACCACGTCCGCATCCAGGCTAAGCTATAACCAGTTCGCCTGTTTGTTATGATTCACTTTACTACTCTGACCTTCGTCTAGGTAAGAGGTCGCTTAACCTTGCGACTGGAGTGACTCGCAGCATACAGAAGCAAGTCACCGTACTACTGCACGTGTTCTTACATATTTTACTACCTTACATAAAAGTATTGTGTGTTACAGCGTCATTCCAGTTCCATCACAATACCTACAGTGTGTCCGAATAAATAACATAAAAATGATTTTACGGTATGCCTTGCAAATATCATTCTCTGCTGTCCCGTATGATCACAGTACAACATTCCCTTTTGGCCTCTATACTGTCATGAACTTTTTGTACAGCTTTTTATGCTCAACAGTTCTTCCACGCACAGTTTGGTCTATTGTTGATGGTTTAGTGAGCGTAAGTCCAGTAAACACTAGAGTGGTCATTCTTAAAATCGCTACTGCTCGACCCATTTTGTTGTATATTAATGTTCCACATACTTAACTTCATGTATTACACAATGAACATTCACTTCATAGTCTATTTTTCTGCATTTGCCATGCAAATGAAAGTAAGCAAACAATGCTTCATTTTTCTATATAATAATTTGGTTCTAATTGTGTGGCATGTGGATTTAATATTTATAACAGTGGTTTGAGTATGTGCGCCTCTGTGGTTTAGTGGTTAGCGTGATTAGCTGCCACCCCCGGAGGCCCGAGTTCGATTCGCCGCTCTGCCACGAAATTCGAAAAGTGGTACGAGGGCTGGAACGGGGTCCACTCAGCCTCGGGAGGTCAACTGAGTAGACGTGGGTTCAATTCCCACCTCAGCCATCCTGGAAGTGGTTTTCCTTCGTTTCCCACTTCTCCTCCAGGCAAATGCCGGGATGGTACCTAACTTAAGGCCACGGCCGCTTCCTTTCCTCTTCCTTGTCTATCGCTTCCAATATTCCCATCCCCCCGTAAGGCCCCTGTTCAGCACTGCAGGTGAGGCCGCCTGGGCGAGGTACTGGTCATCCTCCCCCGACCCAGAGTCTGAAGCTCCAGGACACTGCCCTTGAGGCGGTAGAGGTGGGATCTCTCGCTGAGTCCGACGGAGAAACCAACCCTGGAGGGTAAACAGATAAATAAGAAGAAGAAAGTTTGAGTATGGTATTGTGAAGAACTATAATTATAAGAGAAATGCACAAATTAAAACCCAACACTATAAAAAAGAAGACATTCTAAACATGTGAAACAAGGGTAAATTTAAACAAAGCTAATAGATTATCATGATGCCCATTGAGAATGTCTCAGTGGCTTAATGGTTAACGTGCTAGTCTTTGGTCCAGCGGGCATGGGGCCCATATTTTAACATTCATTGGATAATTTCGATGGCTCGGGGTCTGGGTGTGCGTGTCATTTTCAGGATTAGAATACGTCATAGCCAGGGCCCTATCCTCACTGACGTGCAGGTCACCTATACGGCTTCAACTCGAGGAAGACTTGAACCAGCCCTCTCCAGAAGCCACACGCTATTATTATTATTATTATTATTATTATTATTATTATTGAGAATGTCAACATTTCCACTGCATTCAACCTGGGTATTATTCGTAATTTCTTATTACAATGAAATTAAATTCTGTTCTAGGCTCAATGAACACCAGCACTATACACCAATCTGGAAAAGGAATCTACTCTGCCCACGGAATCGAACCGTGTCTTCTTGAATGAGGAAAGGACAGCTTTAAATCTCGGCTACGTTCCAAAGAAATATACAATTCCCAAACAGTATACATTTATATTCTGTAACCCTCTATGCATATAGGCTACATACATACATACATGAATGAAGTGAGGTTGAGACCAGAGAGCATTTGCGATACAGATACAGATTAAACAGACATGACGTTGCCCCAGCCTGGAGGGAAATTACTAGTAAGTCCTACGGGAGCGTTCCGCATAATTCTACTCAGCAGAGCTAGAAGGTGAATGCATGTGGTTTAACCATCAAATTTATTGTCTCATGAATATCAATATACGTAGTTTACAATAAGGTACTAGTTATGCACAACGAAATCTAATATTTCTCACTAAATCCATATCGACAAATCTCACAGAACATTTGTGGAGCAAAACCGGCACTACTTCTTTCCTATTTTTATCCAAAGAGCAGTCTAATTGGAAATTATTGTTATTCTTCCCAAGCATGGTTGAAATAAAAGGGCAATAGCTTTAGCAGATTATCAAAACTCTACTGCTGTTATAATCCAAGGGTTAGCAACAACAAGTTGGATCATATTAGTTCATATCATAAGTAGCTATAATTCTGTAAACAATGTTTATATTTCCTTAGGTATATAATTACGAATATGCCTTTGCTGGCGAGACCTAGTGTTTACAGTGTCTTCTGGTTTGGGATAGAGTAATTTTGTTACTTTCATCGATTTGTCTCAGTCTTTTCCTGGGCTTTGACAATATAAAAGTGAATGAGATGACAGCGATGTTAGTAATATCATTCCATACGCAGCCAGTCCCTGCTATGAATGGTGTGAAAATATTGCCCATAGGATTGGTTGGTGCATGCATTTCAGTGGGCTTGGCAGATTGATACGTAATAGCAACTTCTGGCCCAATGAAGAAAGCAGAAACTACTTCACTCCTCATTTTTAGTACGACACTTCAGTGATGTCTAAGCCATCTATGACAGCTAATGGTGGAGCTGTTGAGGATCCAACCAGCCTTCGGGCTGATGATTAAACATACATAGTTACGAATAAAACACTGTCTGCCGGGCTGAATAGCTCGGACGGCAGAGCGTTGGCCTTCAGAATCCAACTTGGCAGGTTCGATCTTGGCTTAGTCCGGTGGTATTTGAAGGTGCTCAAATAAGTCAGCTTCGTGTCAGAAGGTTTACAGGCACTCTTGCGAGTGGGACGTAGAATAAAGTAATAATAATAATGTATGTTTTATCAATCTAATTTAATTCTAGGATGGCCTAAATTAATATATACACACCCAATCATGAATGACTACACTCCATTAATTGCTGTTCATTTACAAATAGCGTTGGCTGCTGAGTGTATGATTCGAATCAGTGTATCGATTGATTCAAGTGTCCGAGTGAATCGAATCCCAGGAACGGCGAGCTCACGGCACACGATTAAGCTGACTCGCAGCACACAGTGCTGAGTGGCGCACTCACGGATCAGTGACACACAAACACACGATTCATTATCGGCGTACTGTACTGCACATTGGCAGAGTCCCGAACTTCCGCTGCAGCGAGACATACAGGGCCATGGCACACTGAAAGAATCGTATGCTATAATGGAGTCTCGCTCTCAGCTCATTTGAAAACAATACCCACTTGCATTCACAGTCCTCTTCTTACAGGGAGGTTTAAATTAATAATAGTTGGATTTATTTGCAGTATCAAAAATATAGTCGAAACATAATACCAGAGTAGCTAGCAAGTAGGTAGGCTAATAGGTTATTCTACGTATCAGTTTAATGAATCTTAGTATTACAACTTAGCTGATATTCGACTATTAATTCAACTCAGCTCTCTAGCCTACCCTACGGCTATGAGTAATGCTCATGACCACTCAAAATCATGTGTCTTATATTGGGAAGAACCGGTCGGTATTCTCTCAGTTCGTATGTAGCATTATTGCACAAGATTCCAATCATCGAATCTCAGAGATCACTGGTATACCTAGACATTGAGTAAGTGAGCCGTCTGACGCAATAACGTAACTAAAAAGATGATGAATCAGAAAACCGAGAATACAGTGAAATTTTCAAGTCTTTGAAATCATTTAAGAAAAGACTAGCCAAGCAGCTGATAGGTAATTTGCCACCTGGGCGACAGCACAAAATGCAGTTCGTTGATATTTGTGTGTACAGATATTTTTTCACCTAATTATATATACTTATTTAATGGAGTTGTCACTGTGGGGGAAAGGCTTTGTAACATGAAATTTTGATGCGAAGAGGTGGCTGCTGGAAAAATCTGAATCTGAAAGCTGGATGACGCATAGGAGAGCAGTTCATGGAATGAAGAACACATGGCAGAAGCGAGCAATGAATTCAGCTACTGCTGCCGTATCAGTACACACTACACAGATGTAATAGGAACGGTGACTCTAATGTGCCGCGAATCGGATCACTGTATCGATTTAGTAACGTGAACAGAATCAAATGAATCCATTCAGTAAAATTAATCGAATATCCCATAATTATTTACAAAGTTTCTGTCCGTCCTCACAGTAGGTAGTCCGGCTCGTTGGTATTACCTAAGACAGGCGATTATGCAGATGACAGCTCGTCTTACTTCCACTTTCGCTCGCAAGTTCAGTCACCCCGCACAACGGCTGCAGGCGGACAGGTACGAACACACGGCTACTGGCGACCACAACGTACGACTGTTCCTTGGCTCGACAAAGTCCACAACTCATGCATTCAACACAGTGAACTACTCAACACTGGCAACTAAACATCGGTTACAAAAACAACAATAACAACTCGTCAGTGCTAGCCAGCACAACAATATTCTCAAAACAACGACAATTAACACTGCTACGATTCTACTCACGCCATCTATTCCACACATTGACTCCAAAACAGTCTACAGTCCTCGGTAATACACACACAGTACTCCAAGGCAGGACACAGACAACCAGGAGCTTCCCGGTCTGTCTCACTAATCCCTGGCAAGAAGTACCGAAGAGGGCTACGACAGGGCGGACACATAACTAAATGTATAACTAATTAATGTTGGAAGTGATAGGCTACTGAATTGCAGGAAACTTACAGTAGGCTACAGTCTGATTAAAGGGGCTGTCAGCACCAGAATTTATATTTTAATTGGGAAATGCTAGTAAAACTAGAAACTTACGCTTAATAATGGAAACAATAATATTCTAATATCATCTCCTCACAAATCTTTGGTGACCGTCATGGAGTAATACTCTCTATTTTAAGCTACCCGTATTACAGTTGCCATATTGCTGACGTTGAAGCAGGCGTTGCCGTACCACGATAATCTTCTCCACCCACGTCCACGTTTCTCTTCTAGCGAGCATTCCATGATTAATTGTATCAGGCAGCTTTCCTGCGTTTTACAAGGGTTATGACTTGCTAGCTTACATCATCCAAATTCATGCATGGAAAGGGTCACTCTATTTCAAACCATTATTCTCGTCACTGTTCCGTATTTTTATTTATTTACTTATTTATTTATTCAGGATCAGCAACAGCATAACGCCGAATTCACTAAGTTTACAAAGGAGTATTTTATTACAATTCAATACAATTCATTCCACTGTGCGTGGTCAATTGGACATAGAAACTACCAGATTTTAAGGTACATGTTTCGCCCCTCTTTTATAGCGCATTATCAGCCTTATTTAAACCTAAAAAGAAAATTTGATCTGAAGATCTTAACAAATGGAATGAGTTTCTCCAGTAAGGGAGAAAAGAAAGCCACTTCTATAAACAACAACAATCACGGAAAACAAGTATTCAGCGTGAAACATTAAAATAAATAACGAGAAATTAATTCCGATATTATGATTTTCTACGGAGTTAACTTTTTTTTTGCTAGGGGCTTTACGTCCCACCGACACAGATAGGTCTTATGGCGACGATAACGGAGTTAACTATTACAGTAAGTTAGTGTTATACCCTTACCTCCGAATTATATCTGTTTGATGCTGAAATATCACTTAAGTATACAAATTATGCCAATTTGAGGAGTATTCACCAATGTCTTCATTGTATTACGAACTCCAGGACTCAGTGTTCTTAAATGCATGATCGGTCTGGTAGCCGAAGTCACTCCACGTTGCCCTCACAAAGGAATTATGGCATCAAAGGTATTACAGGCAATAAATGACCTTCATTTTGACAATGAGGATGTAGTGTGATAGCTGGCGATGGAATGTGTTCCAAAAATAGATAAGAGGAACGGACGAGATTGTAAACTTTCTGTACTTTTTGTTAATGGGTTTAAATGATTCACTTATAAATGGCATAGAATGCAGGAGTGTATTCAATCAGTGGAACTGATGTAACCAGTACCTTATGCCGATGACTTACTTCGTAGTTGTAATGATAGATGATTTATAGTCACTTACTTCTCAGTGACGGACAAACACTTTATCATCAAACTTTTAACAATGAGTTACTATAAAATATTAATATACATATTGTTAAATAACGTTGAGGGCTTCATACTAACCTGTACAACAGCATAATCAAGAGGCAACGTTTAAACGATCTGGTTCTTACCTGGAAAGAAAGAAAACACATAAATTATTATCAAACATGAGTTCACTGAAGAAAATGGTGAATCATGTGAATTAAATAATAAATACAATAAATAAATGCGAAAATAAATACGTAAAATCAGTATCTGTATCCGGAATATGCCAATCCCTTTACAGATCAGCAGCACGGTAGCACAATGTGCTCCAGAACTGCAGTGAACACAAAAAAAATACGAACGGTTACCGTGACACATGGTCACAATGAAAACAGAGGACATTTTTCTTTTTGAACAGGACACTTTTAACTGACAAAGGTAACATAATATTCTCTGGCCAAAATATGCTACAGCTATTGGCTCTTTACGTCGCACCGACACAGATAGGTCTTATGGCGACGATGGGACAGTAAAGGGCTAGGATTGGGAAGGAAGCGGCCGTGGCCTTAAATTAAGGTACAGCACCAGCATTTGCCTGGTGTGAAAATGGGAAACTACGGAAAACCATCTTCAAGGCTACCGACAGTAGGGTTCGAACCCACTATCTCCCGAATACTGGATACTGACCGAAGTTAAGCGACTGCAGCTATCGACCTCGGTGGCCAAAATATGACACAAAGTTGTGGTCTAAGCCGACAGTCAGCTTCTTGCTATTTCTTTATGGATGTAGTATTTTTTGAATCTGTCTCTTTGCAAAGGCCACAGGAAAATTATGGATGTGACAGTATGGAAGTGCCGAGGTATAAGAGTGCTGAGTAATGACATCCGGAGCGCGACTAGTGTGTCTGTATGTTACAAAATGTGCTACTAATAAGGCTGGTCGTGCTGCAATAATTCTTTCCAGCTCAGTGAGGAAAGCAATGGCAAACAAATCAACATGCCTTGGCCGCCTCATTATGGTGCCACCGTTGGGTTTTGCGGTTTCCTTACAACCTTCGGTGGTGCTATGTGAGGATACAACCAGTCTCCGGGGTGAAGACTTAACAGACGTCAATATTATGCATTTCTGAAATAAAGGGATGCTTTCACAATTATAATTATCCTATTTTACAGATCAATGTTCCCCGAGAGCATTTCTCCACCACAATATTCAACATCCTTAGTGAAAGACGAATACCTTCCAGAAGAATTTATTTCGTAAAGCTTTCTTTCTTAACAGATACTCGTAAAAACAAACGCGGATGATATTTTTAAAACTTTACTGTACACACACAATACATCTTCCACATTTTCAACCCTGAACTTGTTTCTCTCGTTAGTCTGCTGCGCATTTATCAAATACGACACCTTCAGCTTTCGCACAGCGACTGGGAATTGAGAACAATAATTCTCCACAACTCTCCGTGGCATTAAGTAATTTATATTTCAACGAAATATTTACTCCACACTTGACTAGCTGATTCATATTTGTACCTTCATTATTTCCGAAAACTTAATTAGATTACAAAATTGATCAGAACAGAATTTCTTTTCAATGTTTAGGTTACATCTATTTCACGTTGAAGTATTTGCTGCTTTCCTTATCTCATCCAGTCATGTTATTTTATTTTGCTAGTGTTTTAACGTCGCACGAACTGATACAGGTTTCCGGTAACGCAGCGATCGGAAAGGGCTAGGAAAGAAGCGGTCGTAACCTCAAATAAGGTACAACCCCCAAAATATTTACCTGCTCTAAAAATGGGAAACCATGAAAAACCATTTGATGGCGGTTTTCGAAACCATCATCTCGCAAATGCAAGCTCGTGCTTCACGACCAGTACCATAGTCAACTCACTCGGTCCGTAAATCAGGATCCTGGGTTTGATTCCCGGCTGGGCAGAAGATTTTAATTGCGTATGGTTAATTCCTTTGACTCGGAGACTAAGTGTTTGTGTTCAACTTAATACAGATCTTTTCATCAACATATCACACCATCAGCCACCACAGAAACACGTAATAGTGAATACATCCCTCCACATAGATTTGGGGTCAAAAAGGGTGTCCGGCATATAGCAGGGGCAGGGCAAAATCTTCATCAACTATCGACACAAACTGGTGATTACTCTATAGGTAATGGCAGCAAATTCAAAATTTGTAAACAAACCTTTTCAAAGTTTGAAGTACACACGGTGTATGCAATAAGTAACATGAAATCACATTATTTAACTGTGCTGTTGTACAAGACCATTTATAAATTTATAAATTGAGAAACTAACATAAATATTTACTTTAATCCACATGCATTTTTCTTAAAATTCCAGTTTTATATAAATTGATTAAACAAATTAGCCCACTAACTGCTTTTTACGGTTTTCGGAATGTTGTCCCGGAAGAATTCTTTTAGGTACCATTAAATCTACCGACACGAGGCTGACGTATTTAAACATCTTCAAATACCACGGGACTGAACCAAGATCGAACCTGCCAAGCTGGGGTCAGAAGACCAGAGCCTCAACCCTCGGAGCCACTCAGCCCAGCAAAATTAACAACCTCCCTAAGAAAAAAATGAAGAAAACGTATGTATTCCGAAACCTCGAACGACATCTTCAAACGAACAAATAAGAACGGTACTGAACATAACACGCGTCTGACTCACAAAGGAATACATAACCGTAGCTACTGCCAACATACGTACATGCGCACACAAGCACTTGATCATAATGTCAGTAGCAGCTAAAATGAAATTTACAAAATACCTTGCCTTCAAGTTCAAGATTACACGCCTACATAAATTTGGCAAGGATATCCGCTGAAATCTATATAATTGCACACAGAAGTAATTTAACGACGCTATTCATAAACAAATAAAATAGAATAACAGAAAAGTTAGCAATTTTGATACTTTGTACTTGCCTTCAGATAGATAAAGGTAACAGAGCAAAATTCATTGCAAAAATCCCAGATTATTAGATTTAAAGATTTATTTCTGTCACTATTACGAGTTCTAAGAGAGGTCGCTGAGTGCCTATTTCAATACGAAAGAATGAAGAATATCTTGTTAAAAGGTATAATGTTCGCCAGATACAGTGCCAAAATTGCTATATTGGGTGTTGTGCTTGTCATATGCTGTTCTGTGGCGTTCCTAGTGGTTAAAATATAAAGAAGTTTTCATTTGGCACGGCCGACTGGATCCCTCGCTGCGCTCCCATCAAGTCGGCCGTGCATTTGGGCTTGTACATGCTGCTCTCTAGCGGAAGAAATTGAAGCGTTGCGTCACGCGGCCACTGGCACACTCTCAACCCTTAACAACACATACTAAGCCCAAGCCAGCAGTCTTTTGTTGTGTCTTACCTCCGGAAGCGGTGCCCGTGAGATCTGGCTCACATACTCAGACAAGCAACGCCAGAGCGCATGTCAGTTCGCGCGCTCGTTCAATTATATTAAGGCAAAATAATAACATATGCATACATTCTCTTGAAATATAAACTGTTTGTGAGGGAAATATTAACTCATATTCTCTCTTTATTACACTGATGGCACCATGGCACACCGGCGCTACCTCAGGAACCACCCTTGTAATAAACAACTACTTCCAGTCACCAAGTAATCACAGATTCACAATCATCCAGGAGGTAACCTTCAACCATTTCCATTTATGAAACTGCATACGGATTTGGTGGATAGTAATGAGTATCTTAAGAAATGATTCCACAGCTCTCGCATCTAAAATCTTTAAGAAATGATATTAGCTTTGTGCTCTTCACTCTTGGACGGTGGTGGTGATTAATTTTTTAGAGGAAGTACAGCTGGGCAGCCCCCCTCTATTAACACTAATCAGAGAGAAAAATTAAAGCTCCAACACTTTGAAAAATGAATGTATCTGTAAAAGAAAGAGAAGGGGCACAAATGCCGTGAAAATCGAAGACTCCCTAGGCGTCGAAAACCTAATGCAGTCGGGTCCGGAAAAGAACAAAAGTTGACCAAGGGAGGTCTGATAGGAAATATGAAAGTGAAGAACCTGGCACAGGTACGTGAAACCAACGCCAGGACTCAGCTAAAGGCCCCGCGGACGCCAATCCACGCTCGCAAGTTAAGAGCCACTGTTATACGGTTATACATATTGGAATAGCATGGACTTGCAGAGCGATCATGCAGTTTAAAGTATAGAGTACTTGAAATCCTGCGCAGGTCCATCTTTGGTGAGATACAATGTGCAGACTCTATTGCGTCTCCTGTTATGGGTTAGATCAAGTATGTTACTGCTCTTTCATTTCTCTATCTCAGTCTCATCCTTGGCTTTGACGGTATGACAGTGACAGGTACGAGCGATGCTCGTTTACAATTTGTTTTACGTCATATGGCGACGATGGGAGAGGAAAGGCCTACGAGTGGGAAGAAACCGGCCGTGGCCTTAATTAAAGTACAGCCTCAGCATTTGCCTGGTGTGAAAATGGGAAACCACAGAAAACCATCTTCAGGGCTGCCGACAGTGGGGTTCAAACCCACTATCTTCCGGATGCAAGCTCACAGCTACGCGCCCCTAACCGCACGGCCAACTCGCCCATTACGCGATGCTGGTAGTGCCATTCCTTACGCAGCCAGTGCCTGTTATCAATGGAGTATGAAAGTGTTGTACAGAGAGTCGGTTGGTCTACGCATTTTAATGGAATTGGAAGACCGATATGTAACATCACCCTCTGTCCCAGTGATGACAGCAACGGGAAACTACTTGACTCATAATCGAAAGCGACTTTCAACCTATTAGGTCGTGTTACGTACATTTAGTACGTGATGAAGAGATGTTAAGTACAGAACAAAAATGGCCAACCAGACACCAGTGGGATCCGAACCCACAACCTCCCGATTTCGCGTCGGTTGCTCTACCAATTGAGCTATGGTGGCCTAGGCCATCTTTGTTCTGTTGGAAAGGATCTAAGCTACAGGTCTGGTACTACTACCATCACACTGTAGAGTGCGTTCAAGTTGCCCGTTGAGGGCCAAGTCAATGAATATTGAATTTTCACGACCACATTGTAATCGAAAGCGACTTTCAACCTATTAGGTCGTGTTACGTACATTTAGTACGTGATGAAGAGATGTTAAGTACAGAACAACAGAGCAACCGACGCGAAATCGGGAGGTTGTGGGTTCGGATCCCACTGGTGTCTGGTTGGCCATTTTTGTTCTGTACTTAACATCTCTTCATCACGTACTAAATGTACGTAACACGACCTAATAGGTTGAAAGTCGCTTTCGATTACAATGTGGTCGTGAAAATTCAATATTCATTGACTTGGCCCTCAACGGGCAACTTGAACGCACTCTACAGTGTGATGGTAGTAGTACCAGACCTGTAGCTTAGATCCTTTCCAACAGAACAAAGATGGCCTAGGCCACCATAGCTCAATTGGTAGAGCAACCGACGCGAAATCGGGAGGTTGTGGGTTCGGATCCCACTGGTGTCTGGTTGGCCATTTTTGTTCTGTACTTAACATCTCTTCATCACGCACTAAATGTACGTAACACGACCTAATAGGTTGAAAGTCACTTTCGATTACAATGTGGTCGTGAAAATTCAATATTCATTTACTTGACTCATAATTTTCCTAGTTATCCCTCTTCAGTGATCTAGGTTACTTATGACAGCTGATGGTGTATTTGTAGAATTTCCGAACAACCTAGGACTGATGATTCAACATAAATTACTAGAAATCGGAATACATTCTTTAAAACGAACGTGCTCATTATTTAGACTCGTACAACTGAACAAATACGTGGATACTCTTCAAAATGGTATAGTTACACTTCAAAGTGTCAGTATCTATAAACCTACTATTTAGACCATAAAAATAAAACAAGCAAGTAAGAAAAATCTGTTCCTTTGATGTACTGTACGAAGTAACGATATAGATTATAGCTCCAGCCACATCTACCTTCATTCTCAGCAAATTATTTGTGGAATAAATCATTTTGAACCAGCGTATAGCAGTTTGAATGATAAATATCCGACGAAGAAACTTAAGTAATTCTGAAACGGGACATTACTTCTGTAGAAATATATATAAAGACTCCCATAAAGTTGTCTCGTTTTGTTGTGGAGGAACTTCTTAACATCTAACTTTAGGCGATCTGTTTAACTTGCTGAGAGTTGCCACAAGTCGGTCGGTTTCTTTTCGCCTTAGGGAATTGCTTTATATTACTTTTTTTTTTTGCTGAGGATTTGTTATTTGTCCTCACTGACGTAAGCCAACCAACGTTGAATCCTTTCAGTGTACATATTTAGATCCGTATACATAACATATCGAAGGTACCCAAACTCAGTAAAACTCGTTTATTTTTCCAGAATACAACTAAGCATTGTTTTTAAATAGAAATATATATGTTCGTTTCAACAACCTTGAAATATGTAGATTTTTTTAGTAAATTCAAACCTTATTTCCCTGTAACTACATATTATTATTATTATTATTATTATTATTATTATTATTATTATTATTATTATTATTATTATTATTATTATTATTATTATTATTATTATTATTATTCTGCACGAATAGGTCACTTAGGACCACGCGGAATCAACATTTGTTGAGCCACTGCCTTCGTAATGTCCAGGCCGTACTGTACCTCTGATGACGTCACGCTTTGGGGGGGACTTGAAGGCGATACGCATACGCTGCGCTTGAATAACACACTCGTTTAAATTACTTACATTCTCACATATATCTGAGTGAACATGCGGCCACTGGTAAAAATTTCAATAAAACTGCGAAAATATATGTTTAACTCTACTAACTCATGTGCTAAACTTCCCTCCTAACGATCAGCTGATTGCTTTCCCGCGCTCGTTACAGTACGGCCTGGACATCACGAAGGCAGTGGTTGAGCTTTCCTCCTCGCCCAATAGTTCTTCATTTTAATCGATTGTTGTAATTTATGTTCCTCCGACCAAGTATGTCGTGTTGGTTTCTTCTTATCTTCCTCGAATCACCTTGTGTGAATAATTTTCCTGATTACATCTTTATCCTACAGATTTGGCGATCCTAATTCAGTGAGGTCTTTCTCTACTTGCTTATACCATTTTGATCTCGTAAGTTTGATTTGCAAAAGAAAGGTGTTATTCGATAAGTAAGTCTGTTTTTATTCATTCTATCCAAATGGCTTAAAAACTGAATTCATTAAAAACTGAATTCATCGTTGTCTCATTGTATCAGTAAGTTTAGATATTTTAAAATATATTTCCAAGTTAGGTTTGCGGTAATGTGTTCCATGTATAATTCTTAGCCGTAAAATTTATCTCGTGATTTTTCTTTCTTTAATCTCTAATTGTTCCTTTAAATTTTTATGAAGTAAATTGAGCGTTTCTGAAGCATTATTATTATTATTATTATTATTATTATTATTATTATTATTATTATTATTATTATTATTATTATTATTATTATTATTATTATTATTATTATTATATTTCGTAAGAATTGGCAGTTCACGGCGGGTCTAGGTCTCCTAGTTGAGTTTCCACTGTTCCTCCCCATAATGGACAGTAAGTTAATTCTCCGCCTTCTGTATCTATGTCTGGCCATACGTCCTAAAATTTCTTGTAATGTTTTAAGTAGGTAAATCTCTGATAAAATGGTTCAAAAAATAAATCTAATAGTATTGTAGTTCTTGACTTATCTCAGCCATAATCATCCTGTGTGGGTGGGGATGGTAGAATGCATCCTCTGCCTGTCGTAAGAGGCGACTAAACAGGGCAAATCCCAGAGGCTCTAAACTTGGGAGCGTGGTCTGGTGATCACGGAGCGATACGGGGCGGGGAAGAGGAAGCTTGACCGCAGCAATTTTCTAAGGCCAATGACAGAAGGAAAATTTTGTTGGACGCCAACCCCCCAACCTCAAGTTCTAATATAGATCTTAAAATACATGAGTTCTTAGAAATTTCTAATACAAAATGAGATTTAAAATGACGTTATATACAATATACATCATATATGTTTCATGTAGGCTTCCTTATGAGGAATACGTTCAGTACCACAGACTATCTGACGCTACAAACGAGTCGTTCGAACCGATGTCGCTATAACTAACAAGGGGACATTCCCTACTCGTCACCACCAATTTCGCTCAAATTTATAGAACATGCAGGGCTTGGCTAGAAATGAAAGTACCCAAAGTGGGAACTCCAGATGGCCAAGCGTATAGAAAATAAAAATAAAAATAAAAATAAAAATGTTGACGCGGCTCTCGCACCGTATAAGCCGAAGCCACTTACGTTAGTGCACACGCCGAGCAGTAGTTGGCGTAGCGGTAAAAGCTCGGACTGGTAAATAGATGGTCGTGGGTTTGACTCCCCGTGTGGGGAATATTTTTCTCAATTTTTATGTTATTCATTTATTTTAATTTATTTTACTTATTTATATGCAAAAGGCATATAGGACGTCATTTTTTTTAATAAGCGCACAATTGTAGAAAATTTGGAGTTGCGAACTTTCCCGACGTGGTCAAACAGAAATTCTTCTTTTTTCTTCTTTATTGGCTATCTCCCCTCCTAGGGGAATGTGCCATAAATATGAATAGCCATTTCGCTGTAAGATTCGTTTTCACGTGACAAGTGAAGGTTGATCCTGGCGGCTGTTCACAAACAATAGATTCTTGGCGCAGGTAGACAATGACAATGAAATCCCAATTTTTTTACCTTTTCTATGCCTTTTGCGTATAAATAAATAAAATTAATTATTCACCTCTTTGCGTAATTGAAAAATGAATAATATAAAAGTTGACGGAGAAAACAGTCTTCCCACGGGGAGTCGAACCCCCGACCATACAATTACCAGTCCGAGCTCTTACCGCTATGCCAACAACTGCTCAGCGTGCGCGTGCTAACGTAAGTGGCTTATACGGTGCGAGAGCCGCATCAACATTTTTATTTTTATTTTCTATACGCTTCGCCATCTGGAGTTCCCACTTCGGGTACTTTCATTTCTGGCCAAGCCCTGCGTGTTCTATAAATTTGAGTTAAATCGGTGGTGACGAGTAGGGGATGCCTCCTTGTAAGTGCTACAGAACACGGCAATTGAATATCTCTTGCGAGCAGTGTAACATAACAATTAAAAGAAGTCGCACTGAAATGCATACGATATTTTTGGAAAAGTCAAAATATTCCCCATGTAGTGTAACATAATTACACTGCAGTCGCTCAGAAATTCTCTCAAAATGTACCAAAATATCCCATTACAAATGGAGTGGGATGATAATTACAACTCAACCACCTACCAATTCAAAGATAACTTTAAAATATTGCCCAGACCCATCTCTGATGGGATACAGTTTGCAGGGTGTTCTGTGTCCCTGGGTAACATTGAAGAAAGGGTCCAGCTCCATGGCTAAATGGTTAGCGTGCTGGCCTTTGGTCACAGGGGTCCCGGGTCCGATCCCCGGCAGGGTCAGGAATTTTAACCATCATTGGTTAATTTCGCTGGCACTGGGGCTGGGTGTATGTGTCGTCTTCATCATCATTTCATTCTCATCACGACGCGCAGGTCGCCTACGGGAGTCCAATCAAAAGACCTGCACCTGGCGAGCCGAATATGTCGTCGGACACTCCCGGCACTAAAAGCCATACGCTATTTCATTTCATTGAAGAAAGGCAGAAAGAAAGGAATACGACTGTTATAGCCAATTTTACACTTTTCCTCTTACAGCATCTTTCCTGTTGTTTAATAGGAGTCAATCTAGCAGAGTCCGTGGTAGAAAGAGTTCTCAGTTTAAAGTTTGTTACTTTCTTGTTTCTGTCTCAGTCTCATTCTTAGCTTTGACGCAGCGATCCTCTATGGATTAGTGGTAGAGTGTCGGCGTCCGGATGCCAGGGCAGCGGGTTAAAACCCGGCAGAGGTAGACGGATATTTGAAGGGGAGAAGAAAGTTAATTCGACACTCCATATCGTACGATATCGGAATGTAAAAGGTCTCTGGTGATCCTTTCGGTGTTTACCCGACAAAATTTATTAGAACTCAGCCATAGACGCCCAGGAGAGATTCGGTTCACTCTGCCATCTAAGAGGCTTAGAGTAAAACGGAACATCGAAACTGACAAGCAGGCAGCCATATCGCGTCACATTAAAATATCTGCATACGGTAGCTGAGGCGATACTATTAATGGTGGGAAAATATTGGACATAGGGTCGGTTTGTGTATACATTTTTGAGGACTTCGCAGACTGACATGTAACAGTAACTTCTGACCCGGAGAGGAAGGCAACGTGAAACTACCTCGCTCATTTCCGTAATAGAGCTCATCAGTGACGCTTGAGCAACCTGTGACACCTGACAGTAGGTTCTGCTATTTTGCTTTACGTCGCACCGATACAGATAGGTCTTATGGTAACAATGGGTCAGGAAAGGCCTAGGAATGGGAAGGAAGCAGCCGTGGCCTTACTTAAAGTACAGCCCCAACATTTGCCTGGTGGGAAAATGGGAAATCACGGAAAACCATTTTCAGGGCTTCCGATAGTGGGATTCGAACCCGCTATCTCCCGGATGCGAGCTCACAGCTGCGTGCCTCAAACCACACGGCCAACTCGCCCCGTAGTAGAGTCCGAGGCTGTGGACTGGACATACACAAGTATAATATTTCCACTGCACTTTACATCATAGTGAGCTGGATGAAGACGTATTACTAGCTTGGTATTTTGGTATTTTTAAGACTCTTATGTCAATGTCAACATTTGTATCTTTCAGCACTTCGAACCGTTACCTTCCTCTTCATTAATAGAATTACATGTTCATTATTATTTTTACAATTGGCTTTCCGTTGCACCGACGCAGAGCGACGATGGGACAGGAAAGGTCTAAAAGTGGGAAGGAAAAGGCTGTGGCCTTAGTTAAGGTACAGTCCCAGTATTTGCCTAGATCAATAAAAATGTTAAGTCTTCGGCCCTGAGGCTCCTCAAATAGCACCACCAAGCTGTTATGGAGAACTCACAAAAACTGATGGCGCCGACATGATTGAGGTGAACAAGGCGTGACGAGGAATGAGGTAGTTTTCCATTGCTTTCCTCACTGGGTCAGCCCTATGAGTGCACCTTTCATAATATCCAGATGCACTAGTCGTGCTCTAAATGACATTTCTCAGCATCTCTCTCAGGAGCTGCCATACTGTCACAGCCATAAATTAGACTGAAACTTCGGTGAAAGACATTTTGCTCTGGCGGTACCAGGAAACAGATGCTAAAGTACTGCATCCGTAAAGAAATGGCCACAGGCAGTTATACTTGATGCCAATCTAAAATCCGATAGCTAGCATGCAATGTGATCGACCTCGTAAATACCTGAACTGTAGTCTTTGTTATGGCATACCCTGTAGCTGAAGAAACTTTTCAAAATTAAATTTTAGTTGGAAGTAAATTGAATGTGTGCGTCCTCCTCCTTTTTCGTCTCTTTATGGAGAATCCACTTGGTTAGGTTGGAAATTGTTTCGCAAGGGAGCGAACGTATATTTGGAACGATTCTTCTTTTACTTCCTTCTCCCTCGAAGTGGATGAAACTGATGGAGTGTTTCCTCTGTAAATTATTCTTGCGTCTCATATTTTGAAACATACAAGAGCATGCTTATATGTAGTTAGATTTAAACAGGTTGCGGCGTTCTCTATTTCCAAAACAATTTATCCCTTGCGGAGGAAGAACTAATCAGCATTCCATCGGAGCATTCGAAAGGTGTTCGTTTTGTATGAGTACATCGAGTTAGCATAGTTTATGTGGAGCAGGTAGAATCGTATTAATGTAGTATTTATAGTCTATATCTCGTAACATTAATTCAAGTAGGAATAATAATTATATTTCTCGGATGAGTCCCGCGGTGGCGATGGTGGTTTAAGGGGAAGTGCACCTAGATAACCATCCCCTCTTAAACCTTAATAAGAAGTGGAAGAGAAGGAGGAACGAAGCCTGGAAGAATGCAGATGTGTAGGAAAGAAAGGGAAGGGGAATGAATGACGTGCTAATGAAAGACATAGACCTCAACAAATATGTAGGTGGATGGTCCGCCTAGTCAATACTAAATATTAATATTTATATTTATTTAAATAAGTTTAGTACACGTTTCGAGAATCTATATACATTCCCTTCATCAGCTAGTCAAATTAAAATTCCTGTACAAAAAAGACTTAATAAAAATGGGGGCGCCCATTAGGAAATCCAAAACTATTGCTAATACTATTTAACATTTTAAAAATCGGAGAGTAGATGCATGGAATTAAATTCCATCTAGTCGAATACGATAAAACACAATAGAATAAAGTCTGTATGAATTAAAATATTGAGCACTATTGTTGCGTCTGGACAAGCAATGTTATTGTGAATCAAGAAGGCGGTGAACTCGTAAGTTAAGTTTTGAAGAAACGAAGAAGAATGATCCTTTTGTTGTGCTATGTGATTGCTGTGAAATTGGCTGAATATCTAAATATACGGTTTGAGAATTTGGGGAAGGAGTGAAACGGGTAGTTTCATTGCTATTCCAACATAATTTTGGTGACCCCGACGTGATGTAATAACGCAGATACTGGTGAGTCTCAATCTGGTTATAATAGACCTATTATCGTAACGGAAGAAATGGAGGCAGTACTCAAGACGCGTAAAGTGGTGAGAGCATGTTTTACTAAAACTTAGGACAGTTTTACACAAGAAATAGATTCTGAGAATCCGAATGAGGAAATAGTGAAAATAAACTAGACGATCAAATGGTCACGTTGATGTTCGATGATGAAAATGCTGACTTTGAAACAGAATATAACACTGCAGAAGCATATAGAGAAAAAATGGATCGTGTTAAAGTGAAAATGGAAACTTTTGTTAAAAAATGCGCTCAAGTAGGACTAGTCAATGATGCCCAGTCGGTTAGTTCATCCCTAATCTCAAGTAGGAGGAAACTTAAACTTCTTAAAATAGAACTGAAACAATTTAGTGGAAATATAAAAGACTTTTTGGGTTTTTGGAAACAGTTTAAAAGAATTGATGAGGACAGGGATATGGACGATGCAGATAAATTTCAGTATTTGCTTCAGGCTACACTAGAAGGTTCATGATCCCGAGAGATTGTAGAGAATTTCCCCTCATCTGCTGAAAATTATAACAAAGCGATTGAAAGCTTAAAAAATAGATTCGGTAGGGAAGAATTGTTGACCGAATATTACGTGAGAGAGCTACTAGGACTCGTGATAAAAAATGTAACAGGGACCCAAGCCAGGTTTGAAATAGCTCATCTCTATGACAAGTTAGAAGCACACCTGAGAGCATTGGAATCAATCGGGATGACATCAGATAAATACGCAGCGATGCTATTTCCACTTGTGGAATCCTGTATTCCAGAAGATCTACTTCGCGTCTGGTTAAGGAACCCTGTTGCAGTCGAACAAGAGAACGAAGAAGGTAGAATCTATGAAGACCGTTTGAAACGTCTTTTAGGATTCCTGCGGTGTGAAGCTGAGGGTGAAGAACGAATAGCACTTGCAAAAGCTGGCTTCAAAGTTCGTAGAGATATTAAGCAACAGGAGAACAACGGAGAGCAAGTTGACAACAATGATGTTATGATTACTGCAGCAGTTTTATTTTCTGGTGAGAAGAAGAAGAGTCCTGTTGTGTGTCTGTTCTGTGATAAAACTCATGACAGTAAGGATTGTTTCCATGCCCAAAAATTATCCCTTAGCCACAAGCAAGACTTGGTGAGAAAAGGGAGAGGATGTTACGCATGTTTAAAACATGGTCATTGAGCAAAGGACTGCAAGCAGAGAGTACGTTGCATAATCTGCTCCAAAAGACATTATACAATCATGTGTCCAAATCTAGAAAATGCACAGAAAACTTTATCTGTAGAAGACAAAAATGATGAAGACGACAAAACGTGTTTATCCAGTCAGTGTACCTCAGAGGTATTTCTTCAAACACTCATGGTAAATCTCGTTGCAAATGGCAGAAAGCGAAAAGTAAGGGCACTAACTGACTCAGGTTCACAACGATCGTATATCCTGAAGAAGATTGCAGAAGAAATGAGGTGTCAACATGTAAATACTGAGATGATAAAACACGTCCTATTTGGTGGAAGCTCAACCAAGAAAACGGAACACCGATGTTACAGCATCTGCTTAGAAAGCTTGGAAGGAAATTACGCTAGCAACGTTGAGGTACTAAACCAGCCCATAATAAGTGGATCCATATCTCGACTCTCGTCTACGGCTTGCTTGAAAGAGCTGAACCAACGTGGAATCAAAATAACTGATGTCGGAAACGGACAGCCAGCAATTGAGATATTGTTAGGAGCGGACGCTGAGGCGATGCTTTACACTGGAAAAGTTGAAGAAATGGAATGTGGGCTCACAGCAGTGGAAACTCGAGTAGGATGGGTTGTGATGGGACAAATGGAAAGAGGGCTCGGGCAACCTAACCATGCTGTGATGTTAACCACCATGCTGACACAAACAAATAATTTACCAGGGCTATAGAAGTTGGATGTTTTAGGGATTCTTGATCCTTCTGAAAGTCAGACCAAGGAAGAGGAGGAAGCAATGGTTATGGAGTACTTTGAAAAAACTGTGAAAAGGGACTATGAGGGGCGCTATGAAGTTAGTCTACCTTGGTTACAGGGTAGGCAAGAGTTACCGGATAACAGGATCCTTGCTGAGAAAAGATTACTATCTACAACTTCCAAACTCAGAACTGCTAATAAGTTACTGGATTACGATCGGGTATTGAAGGGTTGGCTGGAAGAAGGAAAAATTGAAGAAGTGTCAAGAAATGAAGAGGATTGTTCAGCGCATTACCTGCCTCATAGACCAGTGTTTAAGGAAAACTCTGCAACTAATATTAGGCCTGTTTTTGATGCGTCTTGCAAAGCAAAAGATGGCTGTTCTTTGAATGACAATCTCTCAAAGGGTCCAAACCTGTTAGAATTGATTCCAAAAGTAATGATGGACTTCAGATTAAGAATTGGAGTCATCTCCGATATTAAACAAGCCTTCATGCAAATATCAGTCAATCCATAGGAGAGAGATTTTCTGCGATTTCTCTGGTGGGAGAGTGTGAATGAGAAGAAGATCAAGATTTTGAGACATTGTAGAGTACCATTTGGAGTAAACTGCAGCCCATTTCTTTTAGGGGCTGTCATACATCATCATTTGCATCAATACAAACCACCGCTGGAAGCCATTGCTGAAAAACTGAGACGATCATTTTATGTAGACAACTGTGTCACATCTGTTAATTCAGAAGAAGAGCTACAAGAGTATATTAATAAGGCTACGCAGATAATGGCTGATGGAAAATTTGAATTAAGAAGGTGGGAACATACTTGTTTCAAACATCTGGAAGAAAGTATAAGGCCGTCGTCTGTGCTCGGACTCTTATGTGATAAAGTCGAAGACTCACTTTTTTGTGACGTAAGTGGAATTAGCAAGCCTCAAGGTGTAATTACACGAAGAATTGTGCTGTCTACTGCACAACGAGTGTTTGACCCCATAGGTTTTATCTCGCCCGTTACCCTTTGTCCGAAGCTGCTCTTACAGGAAAGCTGGAAAACCAAGTTGGGATGGGACAATGAGATTCCGGTGAAGTTGCACAGGAAATTCATCAAATGGGTTGAAGAGCTGTCAGACCTAACAAAGTTAAGAGTGCCTAGATGGATCTCCTTTGAAGAACACTATTCATGCTCGTTACACATTTTCTGTGATGCTTCAAAGTTTTCGTATGCAGCTGCAGTATTCCTATGCTCTAACGATAATACCAATGTAATGGTTCAACTGCTGCAATGTAAATCAAGAGTTGCCCCTCTGAAGAACACAACAATACCGAGACTAGAATTAATGGCATGTTGCATTGGAGTACGACTGGCCTTACAGGTAAGAATAGTCTCGAATCGTTACATCTGAAGGAGTATTATTGGACAGATTCCACTTCTGTTCTGTACTGGATCAAGAATAATGAACAGTGGGGGACCTTTGTCAAGAATAGGGTTAAAGAAATACGTCCTTACTCGGACAGTGCAGATCTGAGACATATCCCAGGTCAAGATAACCCAGCTGATCTGCCTTCAAGAGGCTGTGGTGTGGAAAGATTAATCGAATCCAGATGGTGGGAGGGGCCAGAGTGGTTAAGATTTGATGAGAACGAGTGGCCCACAACTCACTATCAGCCGAATGAAGATGAAATAAACCAAGAAAAAAAGGGGGAACTGTTAGCATGTTGACATCTGCATCGCCCTCGTCTGAAGAAGAATGGTACCTTAAATATTTCTCGAGGTATTCAAGAATTGTACGCACGATGGCTTGGGTACTTCGGTTCCTTAACAACGCCAAACGTAAAGAAGACAGGCTTATGTCGACTAAGTTATCAGTAACAGAAATAAAGAATGCAGAAATAAAAATCCTGAGAATTGTGCAGAGCGACGCTTTTCAAAAGCGAGAAAGATCAGATTTTAAATCACTACATTCATTCCATGATAGAGAGGGGCTTTTGAGAATTCGCACCAAGATAGTGAGAAGAAAATATGAAGAAGACTTCAGATTTCCCATATTGTTGCCATCTGAACATAAGGTAACAGCCTTACTTGTAATGGAAGAGCACTTGAAAGCTTCTCACGCAGGAGTACAGATCTTGTTATCTATACTTAGAGAACAGTTTTGGATCATCAAGGGAAGGAAGACAATTCGTTGCATTCTGGCCAAGTGTCTCAGATGTAGAAGGTTTGAATCAAAGAATGCTGAAACAGAACCTGTCGAACTTCCGGAAGCTCGAGTAAGAGAAGCGTTCGTATTTGAAGTGGTTGGAATTGATCTAGCGGGTCCATTGCACCTAAGAGGTAATATAAAATCATGGATAGTAATTTTTACATGTGCTGTTGTTAGGGCAGTTCACTTTGAACTAGTTACCTCGCTCGCTGTATCCAGTTTTATGTTGGCATTGAGACGATTCATATCTAGACAGGGTAGACCGTATGTTATATATAGCGACAATGGGACAAACTTCCGTGGAACAGAGAATTTGCTCAGGACACTTGACTGGAATAAGATAACCGAAGGAACAGCAGTTTTCAAAATTGAATGGAGATTCAACCCACCCACTGCAGCTTGTTGGGGTGGATGGTGGGAACCAGTCGTTCAGATGGTCAAAAGGTTGTTGCGACGGGTACTGGGCCATGCTTTCGTAAACTATGAAGAAATGATGACGATTCTTATTGACTGTGAGCAGTTGTAAATTCCAGACCATTGACCTACATATCAGATGACCAGAATGACCTTGTGCCTCTGACACCTTCAATGTACATACAAGATATCAAAAGGGTGGGAGTGCCAGATCTCGATTCCATTGATAACATTAATTTATCGAAAAGGTTGCAATACCAACAACGTCTGAGAGAAGAATTGAGGAAGAGATTTAGACTGAAGTATCTAGGTCAACTCGTTCACAAGAAAGGAGACATGAAGGGGAGGAGAGATAAAGTGTGGAGATGTTGTGCTGATCGGCAATAACAAGAAGAGAATGGACTGGCCCTTGGCGAGAGTAACAGAGGTGTTCCCCGAGAAGGACAGTGTAGTACGAGTAGTGAAGGTGAAAACTGCTGCTGGAGAATTCATCCGGCCAATACAACACATCTATCCCTTAGAGATGTGTTTCTCTCCCATAAGCCCAGGTAAAGGCGTAACACTACACGTTGCCACAAAAAATACCAAGGTACCTGTTCCAAGGTCTCCAGATCCTGGTGTCCCCGTGCAACGTGCCAAAGTTACCAGGACAGGCAGGAAAGTGAACATCCCTTCACGTTTTCTTGAATGAAAGAACTTAAACTGTGTTTGAAATTTTGTTTAATATATCTTGTTAATGTGTAAATTAATTTGATTTGACAGCGTATAATCAAAGGTGGGATGATGTTGCGTCTGGACAAGCAATGTTATTGTGAATCAAGAAGGTGGTGAACTCGTAAGTTAAGTTTTGAAGAAACGAAGAAGAATGATCCTTTTGTTTTGCTATGTGATTGCTGTGAAATTGTCTGAATATCTAAATATACGGTTTGAGAATTTGCGGAAGGAGTGAAACGGGTAGTTTCATTGCTGTTCCAACAACTATGTTCTTGTTGTGGCGTTAGATCATTGTGTACTTGATGATACAATGATTTCTTGTAAAATTCAATTGGAGTTAAGAATAAAGTAAAATAGTGCAAAAACTTGTTGTCATGCCGAAACCATCCGTTAATGGGTGTGTTATGCAGCCAAGTGATATGAGCTTAAAATGATCTGTAAGAGGGAAAATTATACAGATTCTCGACCCATGTACTAGACTTATGCAAATAAATATAAATATTAATATTTAGTATTGACTAGGCGGACCATCCACCTACATATCTGTTGTGATCAAGTCAATACGGATCAAATACCGGCCACTATGGTCAAGATTATTAATACACATAGACCTCGCAAAACTAATGCAGTCCGGATAGGATGAGAACAAGAATAGAACGGAAGGTCGAATAGGGAAAAAGTAGAAGCTAGGAGCCTGGCACAAGTAAGTGGAAGCAGTGCCTGACTCAGTAAGGGGACTCGTGGTAACAAACCCACGCTCTCAAGTTGAAAGCACCTGGGAAGGTTAAGGATCCACAGCTGTTGACTTGTGAATGGTAACCACAGCGCTTACTTTTGAATACAATCGTCTCGACTAAACCTCAACCAGCCTCTTTCCTATCCGAACTTCTATGTCTAACTCTTTTTCCGTTTTGACCTCCCAGCCATTTGGGTATCCTAAGACCACACTGCTCTTTATTTGTCTTCCTTTCATGACTTCACAATCATCTAATAAGACATCCTGGAGGAGTGAAGTCTCTTCGTTTGGGTAAATTAGTATGACGATCACCCAAGCTGAGTCCTTACACTTAATCGATAATGTAATCGCTAATGGAATCGCCATCGCGAAATAAGAAGTAAACATGATATACAGACATGAACAAAAGTATTCATACCCCTAGCCATCCAATACAAAATGCTCCATTGCTAGACCAATACGGAGTAGAGGTCAAAATTACAAACCCAAACGTATACCTTGCACAACACTGGTCATTACAAAGCACAAAATAAACTGGAAGTAAATAACAATACATAACAAAGCAACAAATGCGTACTCCATGCCACTATTTGTCTGGACATAAGTATTCCTACCTTACGTGTAAAAATGGGGTTTGAACGAGTAAAGAGGAACCTGTGTTGTTCCGTGGCATTAGTTGTGTAGTAGGTGCAGACAGAGACGGACTGATCAGCTGGTCATAGACGATACTAGTCCAATGGCGAGGAAAACCAAGGAAGCGTCTGTTGAAGAGAGACGACTTATTCTACGCCTTTACCACCAAGGAAAATCGTATTCCTGGATCGGAAACATCATTGCAAGATGTAAACTAACCCTGCAAAGCATCATACAAAGGCTAAAAAGACAGGATGTTCTCATAAGCAAGAAGAGAAATGGACGTCCGAAGAAACTGACCGCACGAGAAGAACGGTTCATAGTAACCACAATTAAAAAACAACCACACAGTACATCTTCGGAAATAGCATCGCAGCTGGCAGAAATATTTCCATCATGCAGGGTCAAACAAAACAGTAAGGAGGGTCTTTCATCGTGCTGGGTAGAGATCTAGGGTCCCAAGAAAGAAACCGCACATCACGCACATGTGTATGACAGGGCGTTTACGCTTTTACATTTTCCCCTCATAATCCCTGGCCACTGTCTACATATTCCATCCGTATTGTACCGGGAACGCCGCTACGAGAGAAGTCCGAAGTATGTTTGTTGAACTTCGCGCGAGGAGGAAGGTAGGCAGCCCGCCGAACGCAGTGACGTACCCAGCGAGTGACGTGGCCGCCGTAAGCCAGCTATTCGTGCCATATATGGTAATGTTCCAGCTCACCCTCAAAAGTACATTTTGAGCTACTTTATCGCTATTTTGACACTACTATCTTAAAAACCTTTACAATGGACGTCATCTTTCAAGATTTCAAGAAAATCCACCGAGTATTATAGAAGTTATAAGGGTAGATAGTACCCGAGTTCTAGACACTTCCATGCGAACGTGTATAAAAGGAAGACCGCCCGACCTACGAATTGAGTGTCTGTCACTCCGCCGTCTCTGTGACACGGGTGACAGGAGAAGTATTGTGTGTGTCGAACTTCTGGTTGACAGTCTGCGAAATCCAAGTATTGGAACTTCGGTATTTTCTCTAAGTGTTGTATCGGGACTTTATCATATTCTTGAAGTGCCTGAATGGGACTTTGTTATTTTTCGTGTGTCTTGATCGGACTTTGATATTTTCTGAAAGTGCCATACAGGAACTTCGTTATTTTTTCCGAAGCGTTTCATTGGAACTTTGTTATTTTCGCCAAGTGTCGCGATAAGACTTTATTATTTTCTTAAGGTGACATATTGGAACATTGTCATCAGAACTGTATTTTCTTCGAGTGTCGTGTCGGGACTTTAATATTTCGACACGTTGGAACTTTATTTTCTTCGAGTGTCGTGTTGAGACTTTAATATTTTGACACATCGGAACTTTATTTTCTTGGAGAGTCGTGTTGGGACTTTAATATTTTGACACATCGGAACTTTGTTATTTCTACACATTGAACTTTGTTATTTTTTTGAAGTGCCACATAGGGACTTACTTATTCGACGACGATTGAAAGGACTTTGAATTTTCACGAGTGTTGTGTACCGCATTGAACTTACGTTTCGAACTTATTCGAACTTGTATTTTTTGAATCAATTTCTGGAACATTGAAATTTGTCCGAGCGTGTAGGATGAACTTGTGCCCTACCAACATAAACTTTCGTGTGAACGATATGACTTGTTTTCTCAAGTGCCTCATTGAATTTATGCCTTGTAAAGACTATGAAACTTACGTCTAATTGTGAAATATGCAATACTTTCCAGGTGCTGCACAGGGACTTATGTTTTGATTCTTACAGACTGTGACAATTCAGAATACGCATATCGCGTTCCCAGAAAGCCTAGAACTTTCCAGTATTTTGAGTGATCCACTTCGCCTATTGACGGAACAGGACAGTCTCCGAGTACTACTTATTCAGTTCATTGCCAATATGTTTTAAATCTTCAGAACTATGTATTCAGGACTGCAGTGACAGTAATCCTCTAGAACATTCTGACTTACAGTGGGCTTGCATTATGAACTTGCATTTCTACCAGTACTTGTTCTTCGAGTGATTATTCCAGAACGTTTTGATTTAATATCTAGAGTGCAGTAACCATAATTAAAAGGTCATATCTGTTCAGACAGTGCCATGAATATGTGGAGTGCCGTGCAGGAAATTCAAGTGTGAATTACGTCTCGAATCGAACCCAGGAACGTGTGCCAATCTTCGAGACATTCCAGAACGTCGAGACGTTCCAGAACGTCGAGACTTCCAGAACGTCGAGACATTTCCAGAACCTCAAGACATTCCAGAACTCCTCATCCGAGCAGGTGTGGTCCCTGCCCAGTCGATGTCCAGCACCATCCCAGGACTTGGAGGTACCAACCAGCCACGACACTTCCACGCTGCTGTACGAAGGTGATATGAACTTGCTTTTGATGATCAATAAACTCAATTTATCAAAAGAATCTCTCAAATTGATAACTATACCTCTCTCTGTACCAGCTCCAATGATAAAGCCACTCCCTAGATTAAGAATCATGCTCGTTAATTTAATAGCAAGCGCCTTAAAGATATGAACACATTTCTACAGGTACAGTATATTGGAAGAGACTACAATTTGCAAAAGAATATGTGACGAAAGATAATGCGTTTTGGTCGACAGTGATGTTTACAGTTGAGAGTAAATTTAATATTTTCCGAAAAGATGGACTCATTTTAGTGTGGAGACGCCCTAACACAGACCTCGATGAGCAAAACCTCATTACCACTGTGAAGCACAGCGGGGGTTAGGTTATTGTGTGGGACTCAATGGCCGCTTCAGGTGTCGAGGAGTTGGTGTTTATGGACTGATTTCAATATTTGAACATCCTGAAAGAAAACATTCGCAAAAGCGCCGAAGAGCTTGGGATTGCTAATGAGTTTGCCTTCCAACACGACAATGACCCCCAAACATCCGGCGAAAATTTTTCACATGTGGGTACTCTACAACACGCCGCACACATTAAAAACACCTCCCCAATCGCCGGATACCAACTCCATCGAACATCTGTGGAGTGAATTGGAGTCCAGACTAAGAAAACACCACATAACAAGTAAAACACACTTGAAACAGTTACTATAACAATGGGGGAACATTTCATCTGAACTAATATGGAAACTGGAGTTCTCAATGACCAGCAGATTAAAATAAATAATATAAAGAAAAGGCAAACAAAGTCGCCACTGATCGAGTTGGTAATATCTGTTTCTTCATTGAGTTGTGAACTCTTCTGGAATACGGTATGAATACTAATGTCCAGATAAGTAATGACTTGGAGTACGAATTTGTTGCTTTGTTATGTACTGTTATTTACTTCCAGTTTATTCTGTGCTTTTTAATGTACACTGCTGTACAATGTATACGTTTGGGTTTGTAATTTTGACCTGTACTCCGTATTGGTCCAGCAATAACGCATTTTGTTTTGGATGGATTGGGGTATGAATACTTTCGTCCATGTCTGTATGTATGAGAGGGCGTTTACGCTTTTACATTTTCCCCTCATAATCCCTGGCCGCTGTCTACATATTCCATCCGTATATTGTCCGCCTCCGTAGCGTAACGGTTAGTGTTATTAGCTGCCGTCCCCGTGGGCTCGGGCTCGATTCCCGGAACTGCCAGAAATTTAAGAATGACGGGAGGGCTGGTATATGGCCGATATGGCATATGCAGCTCACCTCCATCGGAGTTGCACACCTCGCAACTAGGACACGAGTTTACTTTTTAGCTGTATGTTTGTTGTAGGAGCTGTATTAATTTCGTAGTCAGTAATACGATAATTTTTTCGGCCTTTTAGTCGTCGACCGTTTCGACATTTTGACAGAGTTAAGTCAGGTGCTCGTACACCATAAAACAAGTCGCGCCATATGATATTCTGGTATCGGCTTGGCCATTTATGTATAATCGATAAACCAATTACCCGAGGCAATCGTTATAATACCTAGAGCCTCTGGCTAGCTCATTGCACTTGATCGTTATCAGAGGAGATCATGCTACGTTGTGCAATGCACTTTTGAGCACGTTTCCATTCGAGTGATGTTAGGAAGATAACAGAGTGATAAACTTTACAACTAGAGAGGAAAAAAATCAAATACTGCATTGTTAAGACATAAATTATTCTTGTTCTGATTAAGGTTTTATGAGCTCGGGATACTAATATCGTAACTTTGTTATTATGCTACTTAAAGTGGAATAATTGCTTCCAATCATGAACAGTTTCCAAATAAATATGCTTTGCGTCTTTAATTCTTATTTTATTATACATGGCATAAACTCGAAAGACTGGCATGTACCATGGCTGGGATTCGAGCAGTGACCTTTCTGTGAGAAACCAGTAACAGTGTCCTCCAAGAGTCACGTCACTGGGTTACCTGAAGATCGATCTCGTGTTCTTTCGCGTCACTGTGGAGTAGTGGCATCTGTGTATATCTGTGTTGACAAATGCGGGTATAGATTTGCTGTTGGTGCTTCAGAGGATACGACACGATCGTTTCTAGTCGTAGCATAAAACTTCAGGTTCACAAATCCCTTGAAAGAAGACAAAGCGAAACCCAACTCTCGAAAAATGAAAAGCTGGTACAAGAAGAAAGTAGGCAAATAGAAGTTAATAACGGTGCTTCACTGAAAGTCATTGGCCAAGTTTAGGGGAGGTTCCTGTCTTCACGGATATCAGAGTAGCGCAGTTGACTTAGCGTTCGCTTGTGTGTTCACGGTTTTTTTAATTTCGTGTGGCTATTTCTAGCCGAGTGCAGCCCTTGTAAGGCAGACCCTCCGATGAGGGTGGGCGGCATCTGCCATGTGTAGGTAACTGCGTGTTATTGTGGTGGAGGATAGTGTTATGTGTGGTGTGTGAGTTGCAGGGATGTTGGGTACAGTACAAACAACCAGCCCCCGGGCCACTGGAATTAACCAATGAAGGTTAAAATCCCCGACCAGGCCGGGAATCGAAACCGGGACCCTCTGAACCGAAGGCCAGTACGCTGACCATTCAGCCAACGATTCGGACTGTGTTCACGGTAGCAAGCCGAGATTCGACGCAATTTGCTGGCATTAAAGTATGCTTCACTGTGAGAGACCCGAGTCAATAAATACATTGAAACGATAAAGATTCCCTTCTCAAAACAAGATGTTGGTATTACAATGGCTCTTAAAATGACCGGGCGAGTTAGCAGTGCAGTTAGGAGCGCGCGACTGAGAGCTTGCATCCGGGAGATAGTGGGTTCGAATCCCACTGCTGGCTGGTTTTCCGTGGTTTCCCATTTTCACGCCAGGGAAATGCTGGTGCTGTACCTTAATTAAGGCCACGGCCGCTTACTTCCAACTCCTAGGCCTTTCCTATCCCATCATCGCCATAAGACCTATCTGTGTCGGGTCGGTGCGACGTAAAGCCACTAGCAAAAAAAAAAAAAAAAAAAAAAAAAAAAAAAAAAAAAAAAAAAAAAGAATGATACAGAAAACAACATTTAGAGAGCAAAATCCTAGCGCTTCAGTGTCCGGCTCCATGGGTAAATGGTTAGCGTGCTGGTCTTTGGTCACATGGGTCCCGGGTTTGATTCCCGGCAGAGTCGGAAATTTTAACCATCACTGGTTAATTTCGCTGGCACGGGGGCTGGGTGTACATGTCGTGTTCATCATCATTTCATGCCCATCACGACGCGCAGGTCGCCTACGGGAGTCAAATCAAAAGACGTGTACCTGGCGAGTCGAACATGTCCTCGGACACTCCTGGCACTGAACGTCATTCGCCATTTCATTTCATTTCATTTAGCACTTCAGTGACTCTACAAAATGGATAGCTGTTGATTTACTGGAACGGTAAAGGGAACTTTTTTTTTTTTTTTTTGCTAATTGCTTTGCGTCGCACCGACACAGATAGGTGTTATGGCGACGATGGGATAGGAAAGGGCTAGGAGTTGGAATGAAGCGGCCGTGGTCTTAATTAAGGTACAGCCCCAGCATTTGCCTGGTGTGAAAATCTGAAACCACGGAAAACCATCTTCAGGGCTGCCGACAGTGGGATTCGAACCCACTATCTTCCGGATGCAAGCTCACAGCCGCGTGCCCCTGACCGCACGGCCAACTCACCCGGTGTAAAGGGAAAACTCTGTCACCTCAGTGACTGTAAAAATAGACAGTTGTTGTTTTTCCGTTACGAAAAACTCTTTTTCAGGTCAAAATTCCGACATTCCAGTAATTCTTACAATCAACATCAGTAGGTTTGCCTCCAATCAACAAAGAAAAAGAGGCTGTCGACATGCTGCCACATGGATGGGCAGCAGTTGTCTTGATAGGCAAAAGCTTCTAATGAGTTGTATGCGTCATAAGAAGGTCCAATCACTGGTTGAATGGTCAACGTCAAAACCTTCGGTTCAGAGGATCCCGGATTCGATTCCGTCTGGGTCGGCGATTTTAATCGCGTCTGGTTAATTCCTCGGGCTCAATGACTGGGTGTTTGCGTTTGTCCAAAACACTCCTCTTCATAGACACACAACACATCATACCAACAACCACCAAGGAAGCACACAAAATTGAATACATCTCTCCACATACGACTGGCGTCCGGAAAGGCATTCGGCCGAAAAACAGCGCCAAATCCACTTATGTTTCACAGTTCGCACCCACGACCTCACTACAATGTGAGGAAAAGCGATAGAAGATGAGTCATTTAAAAAAATGACGGAGCGGTACAGACCCTCTTATGACGGCAAAATTTCAGAAGTCCAGCAACTCTTAAGCCCTACGACAGTCAATTTATTGGTACTGTAAACACCCATTTGGGAGCAACATTTTTAGCATTCCAACGCCTCTTACAATAATTATGGCTGCTTAAATGGCGTTGAATACTGGTTTTATTATTATTACCGAGCAGAGTGGCCGTACATGTTAACGCGCTACGTCTATAGAGCCAAGCACTGCATTAGGGAGACAAGTGGGTTCGAACCCCAGCGTTGGCTATCCTGTGAGTGGTTTTCTGTGTCTTTTTCATTTTCATTTCCAGGCAGTTCCTGTTCATACGCCACAGCCGATTCCTTCCACCCCCTTACCTATGTTCCATTCACCATCTTCCATTTCATCATTAGTTCCTCGACTGAGGTTGGCCTCAAGAAGGGCATCCGGCCGCAAAATCTCACTATAAAAATTCATATCACCTCATCCCCGACCCCTTATCAAGAAACGGCACTAATGGGTAGTCATGCAATTATTATTATTATTATTATTATTATTATTATTATTATTATTATTATTATTATTATTATTATTATTATTATTATTATTATTATTATTCCTGGTTCAAATCCATGGGGTCGGCATTTCGTACGAATTTAGGTTATTTTTACGGCCGGGTGTCCTATCTCCAAACCTATACGGAGGGACATATCCGCTATTAAGTACCGTTGTGGTGGTTGGTAATGCGGTGCGTTGTGTGCGTATGGAGAGGGATAAACATGAATACGGTCCCCGAGTCAAAATAATTAACCAGATGCAGTTAGTCAGCGACTCGGCCTGTATGTCTTTTCTGATGCCAACCCTTTGTGGAGGGATGTAGTCATTATTGCGTGTTTCAATGACGGTTTCTCGTGTGATGTGTTGTATGCACAGTATTTGAAGATGTATACTAAGACGAACACAAACATCCAGCCCCTGAGCCAGAAGAATTAAGCAGACGCGATTAAAATCCCTGACCCCGCCGGGAAACGAACCCAGGACTCTCTGAATCGAAAGCCGCAATGCTGACCATTTGACTAAGAAGGCAAACAATATTATTATTGCTATTGATGCTTTCACGGCCCGTACTTATAGACATGATAACGTATAGACTTTTGAGCTTATGCCGTGTCAAGAAAATAAGGTGAAATTTCTTTATGTTTCGAAGAGAACTGTGTTCTACGTCATCAGGAGAAAATCTCGACTGTCCACGAGAAAGGCTATTAATGTTCTGCCGACAGTGATATTCGAACCCACTATCTCCCGGATGCGAGCTCACAGCTGCGCGCCCTTAACCACACAGCTAACTCGCCCGGTTGTGGTTATTTCTAGCCGGGTGCAGCCCTTGTAAGGCAGACCCTCCGATGAGGGTGGGCGGCATCTGCCATGTAGGTAACTGCGGTGTTATTGTGGTGAAGGATAGTGTTATGTGTGGTATGTGAGTTGCAGGGATGTTGGGGACAGCACAAACATCCAGCCCCCGGGCCATTGGAATTAACCAATGAAGTTTAAAATCCCCGACCCGGCCGGGTATCGAACCCGGGATCCTCTGAACCGAAGGCCAGTACGCTGACCATTCAGCCAACGAGTCGGACACTGAACGTAGTGATAATAACTCTTCCCCACCAGGTGTGGTTTGAATTCCCGGAGTTCGAAAGACTCTGCTTTCTTCATTGTTTCCCAGAAAAGGTCTTAATGCTCGCGTATTTTGTACGTTGCTATGACGAATGTATTTGATCTGCAGTACTATCTTCAGCTTATCACAGCTATTTCTGGGGTCGCTGGAGTCACCTTCCACCCCTCCCAGGGCCTTCATGGACTGTACAGAGATGACTTTGCTTCCTTTACATAATTACGTTAGCTGTTTCGCAACCGTCACTGGTTTGAATTCCTGGAGTTCGAACGGCTCGACTTTCCTCATTGTTTCCAAGAAAAGTTGTTAATACTCGCGTATCTTGTACTGTAATGATAGCAGTGTTATTTTTTAAAGGGGCAAGCCGAAGCGATTATCAACCCATAGTAATATTAACTGGCCAGTCCCGTAATGTAGGGATAGCGCCAGGGTTATCATCTTTTAACCGTGAACATTCGTATGTGGGGTGACTGAATGGTCAGCGTAATGGCCTTCGGTTTAGAGGGCCCTGGGATCGATTTCCGGCTGATCCGGGGATTTCAATCATGTCTGGTTAACTCCTCTACCTCGGAGGCTGGGTGTTTGTGTTCGTCTTAATATACGTCTTCAAATTGTCGTTGCGCCTCGAAATACCGTTATGTGACAATATGGAAGGGAGAAATACTGAACGGCAGCACATGTATCACTTAGGACGAAAATTCGTTGTTATAATTCAGGCTATACTGAACCTTAGACGACAGAACCATTCAGGTCCGAGTTCTAAGCTGAAATATTATCACATAGCGGTTTTTTCAGGCGCAACGACGAAATACTGTTTATACAACACATTACACGACAAACAGAAACACGCAATATTAAATACATCCTCCCACAAAGGGTTGCCTTAAAAAAAAAAGATAGACCGTAAAACCAGGCTAAATCCATTCAAAGTGCGAACTTCAGGCAACTGAGAAAAGGCCAAGAAGAAAACGGGAAAAAAAATGAACTTTCAACGTTCAGTGTTAATATAAAATAATATCCTCATATAATCACAAACGAAATTCTATTGTTACACCTTACAAAGAACCTACAAACGCATAAATACAATATCTTATTTTATCTCATTTAACTTTATTTTCATTACATTACATCCGCCTTTTGCTCTTATCCTCATTCTCTTATTTGTACATTTTATGACTGAGAGCTGCATCTAACATTTGCTTGTCATCTTTAACAAAATATACATACGCATAGCCGTTTATGAAATGTTTAAGAAATTTGAATTTCTCCTTTGATGAATTTTTACATTAATCTTAAATTCAACAAGAATACAATACAACGCACTCTCGCTAATTTTTAATTTAATGTTCACCATTCAACAAATCAGCAGCAGCTGGTACCAGCCTAAATAAGCAATAGTTGCAGAACGTGAGCAGTGTTGCCAACACATTTTTTTCCGCTGACGCAACTCAATCTACTAACATCCATTATTTGGTATATAATTAACTCATGGACAACAACCCGAATTCGGGACAATTCCCATCCTGAAAGGCTTTCACCCGGGAAGCGGTAAATTGTGCCCAAATTCGGGAAGGTCGCAGGAAATTCGGAACGGGTATGAAATGGAGTATGCCTTTTAGTGCCGGGAGTGTCCGAGGACAAGTTCGGCTCGCCAGATGCAGGTCTTTTGATTCGACTCCCGTATGCGACCTGCGCGTCGTGATGAGGATGAAATGATGATGAAGACGACACATACACCCAGCCCCCGTGCCAGCGAAATTAACCAATTAAGGTTAAAATTTCCGACCCTGCCGGGAATCGAACCCGGGACCCCTGTGGCCAAAGGCCAGCACGCTTACCATTTAGCCATGGAGCAGGACTTCAGAACGGGTAGGAACCCTGGATAGTATGCCTGCGCTCTTGACAGGAAGTTTCGACTTCCGACTTGACCAATGATTTTAATTCTGCATTGAGGGCTCGAAAAGGCCTCACTCAGCCTCGTAAGTCCAACTGAGGAGCTTCATGATTAGACAGAAAGGGTATTCGGTGTGAAAGCCAAGCGATACGGTTGAAGATTTCACAACGTTGAGCACCTGGAATACTATTATTTGCAAACCACAGGGCCGTATTTCGATATTCTGCCGCCCGGGACAGTCGTATTTTGCCGCCCTTGTTCCTTATATGTCTAACTAGAATGCATACACAAAAAACATTGCTTCGGGAAAAAATATTACTGTCATTAACTGGCGAAGAATTGCTTGTGCCCTTCACTTTATCTGTATATTTTGAATCAAATATTATCACTTACCGGTAAGTCAGAAGCTATGGACTTAAAAACAGTACCAGGCTACTGGGACGAACTTCTCGACAGTGATTTCTTTTTTTTTTTAAATTCTAGTTTTCCGAATGAGTTCGATTAATTCTTCTTGCCGAAGAACTTTTCTTTGCTGTGGTTTGTATTGTTCACCACTTAATGTAACTCTATGGGCATTCATTCAGCAACAGTTACTGTAACTAGTCACCACATCACATGCCAACTGACCAGCTTACTAGCACTCGACAAATACAAGACTGGAAATTGCATTTTTAACTAATGGAATTAAATAGGATGCCAGAAGATATTGTTGACAATATTCCTGCAGTACAGATGTTCGATAGTCGAAGCTGTTATATCGGTAATTGTCAATACGGTACCATATAACTTAGTAGTAAAATAAAATGTGGGTACCCGGTCAGCCCCTCCTCCATTTCAACCTAATCAATCCGTCCGTCCACCCCTACTCCCAACTAATTTCTTCTATCAACCTCCTCCGCAGTTTGAACTCCTCAGACTCCTCACCAACTCATTATGTAATATCACAGCAACCCTCCATCTTCTAACCCTTCAACTTCCTCCTAACACTCTCAATTAAACCTTCACTCCTCACACACAACCCCCCCACATTTCCACCCTTTCTCCTCTATCAACTTATCTCAGCCTTTCCCACCTTCTTCATTCGACACATCTCACTGTTCTTTCCACCTCCCCCGGCCCGAGAGAGCGCGTTACGCTCTAGGGCGCCCACCCCTCCCCCTCAGGGAGGGGAATCTAAAATAACGTGGGTTAATAGCTATTTATAGATACCTTGGTTCCATAATATCTCGAGATAGGAGAGGACAATAATATTCACAAAATTAAATTAACTTTTTAAACGTGTTTGTGATTAAATTAGCCTATGCCTGAGAATAGCATTTCAGGATAGCTGCTCGGAAGGACCGCGGAATGCTCATTCGGAACTCAAGTCACCATACTGTAAGGTCAAAGTGAGCTTACGCCCTGAGGAAGAAGTCCTGGGCAGTAAATATGGACATTTCCAACCTTGCTATGAATGGATGAATTCGGAGGATTGACATGATAGCGTACTCTACGTACTCTAATACAAAGCGCGGTGTTACTGCGGAACCCACAATATGGTATGAGTTCGTAAATGAGCAGGACACAGAGGCACACCAAGAAAAGAAGAGTATTTATGAGCCCACAGTAAATGTCTTCAAAGATAAATATCACTTAGCGTCAATCGAAGTTTATGGTCTTTTACTCAAAGCTCGAGGTGCCATATCACGCACGATTTTTTGAAGATTTGAGGACGAGATTCGGCTTACCATACCGTCTTCAGAGATGAGACTACAGTCATGGTGCTTAAAATCCTGCCAAATTTCAATTCGTCATCTCAGTCCAAATATTTGAGTACTATTTGCTATAGGGCTGCCTGTTATACAAAATTTCCGTTAGTGTGTATACTGCGTCTTACGTGACTACCTTCCTTGGAAAGTAGTTTTGTAAAATATAAATAAATAAACACTCAAATTTTAAAAGATATTTCCCTCTCTCATGACGGAATTCACGAATATTTTGCGGGTCTTTCGGGAACAAATACCGCACTGCTCTGTCCATTGGTATATCTGTGCAGGCAACAGCCGTCTTGTCTTGGCAGCCCAATAACCTCCTCATTCCTCAATCCGAAGATTTGGTGGGCAGATATTATTCTTCTCTACAGTTCTTTTCTCCTCCTGGGCGTTTCATTCACACATAGGCCTAGGATTTCGCGTTTACATCATCAATGCTGTGATTAATAAAATGCAATCTTGGCGTCCCTCTTCCTCTTTTCCCCTCCACTTTGCCCTGCTGAATACTCACCATAAAAACGTTGTGTCAGTACAAGTGTCCAGTAAATCGATCTATTCGTTTCACTAGTTCCTTAGTCCGGCTCCATCGCTAAATGGTTAGCGTGCTGGCCTTTGGTCACAGGGGTCCCGGATTCAGTTCCCGGCAGGGTCGGGAATTTTAACCTTAATTGGTTAAATTCGCTGGCACGGGGGCTGGGTGTATGTGTTGTCTTCATCATCATTTCATCCTCATCACGACGCGCAGATCGCCTGCGGGAGTCAAATCAAAATACCTGCACCTGGCGAGCCGAACTTGTCCTCGGACACTCCCGGCACTAAAAGCCATACGCCATTATTATTATTACTAGTTCCTTAGATAGACTTTCATTTCCCCGTCTCTAGTATGCACATCTTCATTAGTCATTTTTGACATTCAAGATATTCTTGATATTATCTCCAACACCACAGTTCGAATGTCTCTAGTCTTCTCTTTTCATCTTTGCAAACGGTCCACGTCTCCTGGTGAGCAATACAGGACTACATTCCACACATAATTCTTTATGTTATTTCATCTTCTTTGTACAGGAATTTAGAGGTTAGAATGGTCCTTCCCTTGTTGAATTCCACCTTGTCTTGGGCAATACTGCTTTTTATATCACATGTGTTTCGTACCTTAATGGGCCTTAATACCAATAACACTGTTTATAACTGAATTTTCCGTCTTATTTAATATTAAACCAATATCTATAAGCCACTTAGCGAATATTTCTGGTCAGTATAGCCTCTGTCAGTGTCTTGATTCGGCTATCAAAACTCAGAGAATTACAGTTTGCCAGTCAACAACAAACACTGTACGTGATTAAAAGTATATCTTGCTTTTGTAAAGTGCATACTTCACTTAATTGTGATTCCCACAATGTTGGCGCATGATGCAAGTGTAAACGTGTATATTAATACCGTTATCTTGCTGATTATCGATGAAGGTCGTAAAACGGATATCCACTCTATACATGACTAATCTCAGTGGAGATAAGACAACATATCACATCAGCGTAGGTGTGATGAACAATACTAATTCGTTGTCAGGAAGTACAATTTTCCTTATTAGAAAACAATCTTCTGCCATCAGTCGTTTCAAAAATGCACGAGGACTCAAGCCCATTGTCATGGTGCTGATAATTGAAGAGTACAGGGATCAGGGTCATACAAGACAAGTTTCAGGAGAACAAATTGGAAGTTCGAAATCTCACAGAGAATACAATTTCAGAACCATATCATTTATGTCTTGAAAATACCATGGGATGACGCTTTAAGCAAAAACCCACACACTAATAGTTCTACTTTCGAAGTAAATATTAGTTAACAATTACATCATGTAATGAACACTGACCATTCTTCCCTGGAATTATTTTTTATAAAAATTGTTGATGTTTAAGTCTTAAGTTCAAGAAGGTGAGATGTAGTGGGCGAGAATAGTGCGAGAGAGGAGAAGGTGGCGTATCAAGGGAAGAGGGAGGGGTTGGGGCTTGACCCAACCCAAAGAAGCTAGGCTTTAGCATGTCTGCACGGCAAGAAAAGAAAAAGAAGAGGGAAGGTAGTGAGCTGACAATGAACAGAGAAGGTGTGACGTATATAGCGGAAGTGTGTGACAAGCCATGTGATGGGTCTGGTTTCCGCCAAGCTGGCTTGACACACATGGTAGGTAAGGAATACATTGTCGGCAGGTGTAGGTGAGAAATAAGATCAGTTATCACGTGGCGAGGCTGGTCCCTGCGATCAACGGGTTGGTGGGCATGTATTCCATACCAGGGCTGACGCAGAGACCAGTCTACTTTTTTTTTTTCTAGGTGGTTGGTAGGAATAGGGGAATAGGGAAATAGGGTAATTTGTAGTGCGGTGCTGCCTGCACGTTTGCCGGCTATCCGCGTGCGTGTGGGAGGACACTGAGTAGATTTAGAGGTAAATAATTTAGCTAAGTAGTTTTAGGAGTGATGTAGTGCCTAGTGTTTGTTTGTTTCTTTGTTCTTTTTGTTTTTGGGTTTCGCTCTGTCTTTATTACCTGTAAAGCCGATGGTGTATTCCAGGGTGGGTAATAAAGATATGTATGTATGTATGTATGTATGTATGTATGTATGTATGTATGTATGTATGTATGTATGTATGTATGAATTATTTTATAATTTGCTTTACGTCACACCAACATACACATACTCGGAGTCAACTCAAGTCCTAAGCGGCCTCTTTGATGTTTCACAGTGCATGTTATATAAAAGCCGCTTGCATTTACCCGCCAGGTTCAGGACGAGAACCGTGATGGAGAAGGGGAAAGAGGGGAAGTGCTCAAGCGCGGAATGATATTTTCCTCAGTTCTTCAGTTAACTACCGGTATAACATCAACTTGAGTTGCCGCCGACTATAGCACATATCCCGACGATAGGATAAGAAAGGGATAAGCGTGGGTTAGAAGCGAACGTAGCCTTAATTAAAGTACAGCCCCAGAATTTGCTTGGTGTGAAGATGGGAAACTACGGAAAACAATCTTCAAAGCTGCCGAGAGTTAGAACCCACTATCTCCCGAACGCAAGCTAACTGATTAATATTGGCGCTGACGTCCAAGTTACATGATTAAAGAAGAGGAATCAACGACTCATTAGCAATCTTAAGTGCATTTAACACTTAAAGAAGAAAGAAAGAAAGAAAGAAAGAAAGAAAGGAAGAAAGACGCATTGAAGCGTTCCATGGTTACTTGCTTGCTTGCTTGCTTGCTTGCTTGCTGTAACTTCGCTACAGTTGTGGTCTTCTCCGGCTCGCATTTTGATGGCATCGCGACTGCCAACGTCAAGAACTTATTAAATTCAAACTATTACACTAATACACTCTATCATACTGCGTAAAACTTGAATTGAAAAACACCAAAATATCCACTGATATAAGCATGCAAAAGACTAGATTTCCCTCTGCTCACCGTGTATTAAAATTTGCCGACTGATGAAGAGTTATAAAAAAAACCTAGATTTAGTGCGAAAACCATCGTGTTGGCAACACTGCTAGCCACGCCAAGCAGATAGATGTCGCAGATTATACCTGCAGATACATGATTGGTTGTCTGAGGTCCACATCACTTGAAACAGTTTACTGTCTAACAGGTATCCCACATCCAAACATCCGTCGAGAGGCTGCAGCCAGACATGAGAGGTCTAAGGCATCAAAACACAGTTTCATATATTTTATACGTATTAACAAGCAAATCCATGGTTCAAATTATAGACAAGTTTCCTTCATTCCACACATACCTTCACTAAACCCCCTCCTGAATTCAGGCTGAGATCTTTGTAGTCTAGATGAAATGATCCTGCAAGGTGGATGGTAACATCAGAAAGTCTCCCTCCTCATCACGAAGAACATTGGGTGACATGGAAAACTATCAACAGGTAACGATTCGGAGTTGCTCGGTCAGGGACCAACTTGAAGAAATGGGGATTGCCAGTGGATCAACTCTGTGAACGTGCGAAAAACTATCTCCTTTTCTGCCACCTGCGCCTGACTACACGCACCTTCGGGGAACTGATGGGTGCAACGCCTGAAACTTATGATCTGGCAAAGCACTGGTCACAACGTAAGCTCACTTACTACTTACTTACTTCCTCTTCATGGATTAGGCTAATAGCATGTTCCGACCTCAGATTTCATTCCATCTCTTCATAGGACGACCAATATTTCTTCTTCCCTTAGGATGGTATTCCAGGGCAAGTTTTGGGATTCAGTTGTTATCCATCCTCAGACGTGTTTTTTCCAATTCATCCTGTTTTATAATATTCTTTCATTCACTGAGAATATATTTAATTATTGCCATATCTCTTCAATTCGTATTTTATCTTTTAGGGAGTATCCTTTCACTGATCATGGGAATCTCATTTCAGATGATTGTATTCCTATAGCTTGTTTTATTCACCCATGTCTCACTTCCATATAACAAAGTTGGTACAACCATAGTCTTATAGAATTTAAGTTGAGTATCTTCTCTTACTTTTCCTTTAAGTGTTCGGCGAATTGTTCCACGGATATACTGAAATCTATGAAGCTTCTTCTTCACCTCGTCATCATCATTAAAAGATATTTCACAATGAAGGTACTTAAAATTTGAGACTTGTTCTACTGGTTGATTGTCAATTACTATCTTCGCTCTGATGGGATACTTCCCTTGCCATGCCATAACTTTGGTCTTCGTTCTGGATAGCTGAAGATTATAACATTTACAAATGGTATGTAACTGATGTATTGATTTCTGGAGTTCATCTTCATCATCCTGCAGGATAAACTGCAAATATCATAGTATTTATGTATGTGTCTGTATTCAATTTTATTCCAGAGTGCACAGTTCGTTTCTAGTTTCTGTTTAATTCCTCAATATCTATATATACATATATAGATATTGAATATTGTTGGAAAGAGGCTGCATCCCTGACGTACACCTTGATTAATTAATATTAATTAATATTTATTCTGTTAGTTTGTATCCTAGATCCAATACAATTCCCGTCCTTTTGTACAGACTTTGGATAACTTGGATAAGATATGTGGGGTATCCATTTTTTACCATTATATTCCATAACGGTTCTCTATCTACCCTATCAAAAGCCTTTTCATAATCCACACGTTATATTCTCTTCTCCAGTATCTGTTTGAGGCTAAATATATTATCTGTACAGGATCTCCCTTTTCTAAATCCACATTATTCTTCCAGTAGGAGATTGTGAGCAATAAATTTAAGTCTTTTTTTTATTATTTTAGCAATATATTTTATGGCCAACATTTAATAAACTTATTCCTCGATAGTTACTGCAAAAACTTCGATTTCCTTTCTTGAAAAGTGATATTATTTTAGTTTTCCTCCATTCTTCGGGTATATTTCTTATTCTCCAACAAAGATTAATTAAATGTAACATTCTAAATTTAAGAATGATCCCACCATATTTGAACAACTCCATATTTATATTGTCTAACCCTGGTGCTTTTCCATTTTTGAAGGATTTCGGAATAGCATTAAGTTCTTCTATATCTATTAGGTCAATTCCTTCAACGTCGTTATCTATACCTTATTTTCCTAGCTCTCTCCATACTCTCCGTTATGTCACAATTCTTTGTAGTGTTGTATCCATGATTCTTCCTCGATTACATTTATATTAGCAGTTTCTCTTTCATCACTGTTGAGGTGCTTCATTAACTTATAGGCCATCTCTTGCCTACCATGGATATCTCCTTCTATTGAGTTTATTAACCTATCCCATGATTCTTGCTTGAGTTTTCTCGTTAGTGACTTGACCTTGTCCCTGCTGATTTTATATTTTAAAAAATAAGCTCACCGGACAAAAACTTAATCACCCCTGGAAAAAATATTACAAGCATCATTCAATACCCTGTAACTCCCCCTTCGGACTTGAGAACTGCCTGGTTTCGGTTAGGAAGTGAGTCCACAAGGTTGTGCAGGTACATCGCATCCCGGTTAAGACACTCGCTGAGGATTTGCTTGCCCAAATCCACCAACTTGTAGGGATGCTAATATCGGCTTTTATCCGTTGATTCTACATGTCCCACAGATATTCAATGGGGTTCAAGTCAGGTGATTTTGCAGGCCAATCGTAATAGGATGGGGGAATGTTCATAAAACCAGTCATATAGGCCTATGCGTCCAGCCCGATGAACTTTTCTGTTGTCATCTTGATAAATCGGGGTATCAATAGCATACTGTACTCATTATGCAGATGTTCACTGAAAGGCACCACCTGATCATCAAGAATGTTTAAATAAACAAGCTGGTTCATTCCAAAAATGGCTATCACGGCCGCAAACGCACACGGCATAACAACCCAAAAGCTGGCCTATTCCTGTCATGTTTATGTTGGTCCATGTTAGTGGTCACCGCAATGAGCGGGCTCAATCCACTATAGGAAAAACACCCCCAAACCATCACAGACCCACCTCCGGCTTGAACCTGACCTTGCACGCATCCAGGATGAAATGCTTCATTTGGCCTTCGGTGTACTCAACGACGTGTGTCATTGGAATACAGGCAAAAATGTGATTCGTCAGACCACATTACTTTCCGACAGTCGATGATTTCTAGCCCATTGAAGACGCGCAATGGTCTCTTGCGAGGACCGACTCAAAATGTCATTGCATGTAGTTCCCGTTGCAATGTTCTCTCGATAACAGGTTGGGATGGACTCTCATTCACTGACTGCAGCAATTTCTGGTGGGTTTGGAAGCGATTTTGATTCACAAGCCGTGAAACGCGTCTCCGGTCCCTCTCAGTCAGGATCTTTTTCCGACCACAATTCTGACGTCGTGTTTCGTGGCCACGTGTTGCACACCACTGCTTTTAGATACGCTGAACAGTCCGCTGCGAAACACCAACATATCCAGCAATTTCACGCACCGCATGGCCATGGGCACGGCCAAGCGCGATTGCTCCTTTCTGCCACTCTGTCACATCCTTATATCTACCCATGTTGACGTACAATGTCCGCTTGAAACATCAATGTCTCAACGATCGCTACTGCTTTCTGCTCACGTAGAGGCAGTGCGCCTGCAGTTGAGCACGGGGCTCGTTCGCTGCGCCATCTGTACAGGCTTAACGATCCATCTGTGCATGCGCACTAGGGTGATTAATTTTTTGTCCGGTGAACTTATTTAATGTCTATTTACCTTCAGGGTATGTGTTCAAAATGTTTACAATAGCAGTTTCTTACGTATTTATTTTTCTTTAAAAATGTTGCTCGACTTTGACCCAATTAAATAAATAAAAACTAAACATACTGTCAGCCTCTTTGGTTTAATAGTCAATACCGCGGCCTTCCTTTCAGAGGGTCCCGGCTTAGATTCCTTGCCGAATCGGTGATTTTAGCCATTTCTGGTTAATTCTTTTGACTCAGGGACTGGGTGTTCATGTTTATATCACTGTACAACTTTACTCACTCACACAACACACAACATTACCAATCCCCATAGAGACACGCATGCGGTAAAAGAGAAAGAGGAAGAATAAGAATAAGGAAATAATAATAATAATAATAATAATAATAATAATAATAATAATAATAATAATAATAATAATAATAATAATAATACGTTTCTTAATAGGAATTGTGCACCCCGTTCTTCCATAATGTAACACGAGTAACAAATTCTAGATCTACAGGCTGTACCCCTAGTATCTATGCAAATCTTATAGCATAACTGTTATACAGGGTAGTGTATAAGTAAGTTTGCATTCTACCCTAATACTGCCTAATAATACGGAAGGAGAAGAAGAAGAAGAAGAAGAAGAAGAAGAAGAGGAGTAGGATTAAACTCTGAGTCTGTGACAAATAAACGAGGCACTGTGTACGAAATAGCAGAATACACTCGTGACTCCTGAAGATGACAGGGTCGATGCTCTTGAAAAAGAGGGGTGTCTACCTCGGGTCCTATAGCCTTTTACGATTCGTGAGTGAACAAAGCATGTATGACTATAGACGTGTTGACAAACTATATTACGAAATTAGTCTCATAAAACAACATGCAAATTGAAGATATTAAAATATCCCACGAGATATATAACAAAGTGTAACTATCTAACCCACCACCAATACGAACGAATAGCATTATTCACTCTGCTACACATTTACATGTAACACGTTCACATAACCACACCATATGCATTAGGCCCGAATGAAATGTAGGACTCGTGGTCGCAGCTTATAGCACAAACACATATGCACGTTTTGCATGTTTATTACTGTCTGGTCTGGGGATTATAAAATGTCAGCATTTCCACAGAGGCCTCATTCGCATTATGGTCTTGCGCTGATGAGTGAAGGGTGTATAAAAACATATACCCAGATGAATTACCATTTACCATAATAGACAGAATGTAAGAGAGGTGCTATATTCAACTTACAGTAGGACTATATTACAAATCCTATAATAGAAATCTGGGCGTTTTGAATTAGGTGGCTTTTCAGGCCGGCAATTAAAAATGTCATCGATACTTTACGCGGTGGCTATTTATTTATTTATTTATTTATTTATTTATTTATTTATTTATTTATTTATTTATTTATTTATTATTTACTCTCACCGCTGGGTTCCGTGGAATAAATCCCGGCCATTCCATGTGAGATTTGTGCTGGACAAAGCGGAGGCGGAACGGGTACTCCGGTTTTCCCTGTCATATTTCATTCCAGCAACACTCTCCAATTTCATTTCATTTCATCAGTCATTCATTCATCATTTCCCCAGAGGAATGCGACAGGCTTCGGCAGCTGGCACAATTCCTATCCTCGCCGCTAGATGGGGGTTTCATTCATTCCATCTCTGACCCGGTCACTGAATGGAAACAGGCTGTGGATTTTCATTCACAATTCATGTATCGATCTTTTTAGCTAGCTTAGAGCCAAGCCAGAAGAAATGGTGCAAGTATTTTGAGTAGTGTAATAATGAAGAACAATTTAATGAATTACTTAAAATTGCACAGTTCTTCTTTGCAGTGCCAGCCTGTAACGCTTGTGTTGAGAGGATGTTCTCCTTATTACAGGCACAGTGGACAAAGCAGAGAAATGAATGATAGTTGATTCTGTAAAAGACATTGCAATGGTAAAATTTAACTGTAGACATGTGAACTACAAAAACTAATTTGAATATTTGTGTGATCAGAAGTAACTGTTCAAAAAAATCAGTCCTGTGAGATATACCCATGAGACATGAGCTCTAAAATGTAGGTATGTGAGATGTGTGCAATACTTTTATTTTGTTTGTTTCTTATGTAAATATAGCTATTTGACAACATAAAATGGAACTAATAATGTGTCATTCCGGATTCGGCAGTCCTAAGACCGTGTTTATCAATCCCGTTGAGAATGCCCTCATTTTGGGGTTTCAGAATATGGTAAACCTACTCGAAAGGAATAACTCTCGATTCGAGATGAAAAGCGGATTATTAATTGGACATATATTAAGCTTTGGAGATAATTGAAACCACAATCGTTTAGAAACAGAAAGGATTAAGCTAGTGTTCGCCAGATGAATTAAATCTTGTTAAGAATATTTCTTTTTTCTTTCCTATTACTGAACTCAGAATGCAAGTAATTACGTATTTCCGACCCTATTTATGTTTTTACATAATTATATTCAGTGTATGGTACTTAAGTTCAACATTTTATGGATTATTCTTGTATGTTTAACGAGTCTTTGATTTACTGCTTTACAAAACTTCACATAATTAAGATTTTTGCACCTGATTTCTGAGGCCAATGACACTAACAGATCGCAAGATCGCGTGTTACAAGATCAAGCTGTAAAATAAAATATTTTATTTTCATTTCTTCATTAATTTCAGTCGCTACGGATATTTTTGACCATAACTTTAATATATTGTACAGTATTTGTATCGTATGAGTTGAAAGTGTAAGTTAACTATTCCTATTATATGGTCTATGGTGAAGTACTTAGACCCAGGAATTGGAATAGGTGTCCACAACATCAAATAACACCCTAATATCGGGTTTAATCTCACGTGAATGAGGAGAGAATCCAAGGAAAAAGTATAGTCATGATAGAAAAGATGTGTGGTAGAGTCAACAGCAATATCCAGAAAATTAGATAAGTGTAGTGCTATATACTACGATATTGACAAAAACATGTTCCTCTTTGCAGTATCAAGGTGTTACCAGCTATGGCATTTGAGAATCTCAACTCCTTGGAGACTCTCAACTTGCAGAACAACAAGCTGACTCACATCCCGGAGGAAATCATGGAGCCGATCGTGGACACACTGAAAGTCGTCGACATCACAGGTTTGTACCTTCTTGAATAATTATAACTATTATTATTAAACTAAATTTAACGGTACGTTTTCTTCCCGCGGCTGTCACAACGAAGTTCTGACTTGGTTCGTAGGTATCATCAAATCAAGTGTAGAATTCCTGTGCAATATTTTCAGCACCAATGTTATTCACCTGGTCCTTCTAAAAACGAACACCCCTTATCGTGATTTTCTTACATGACGATCGTTCTCACTTTCCACTGCTCAATCACTCGAATCGTTTATTTCTTCGATTTGTTGAACCAGGGGGGGGGGAGGAACAACGGGGGTGGGAAGTTTACTGGGACTTAGAACACCCCCACGGATTTTCTAGAAAATAAAATAAACATAAACTTACAATAAACATGTGGAACTCGATTCAATGGGTTGGCTCTTTTGAACATTCAGCGAGACATAATTGTAAAACCAACAGATCTCTTGAATATGTTTTATATGAAGCGTCGAAAGTTGGATTCTAGATTGTAATTTGAACATACGATACGCTGTAAAACTGTTGATCTTGATCATATTGTTCTTGTTCTGTATTATAGTGTAAGATTTTGTACTGTACCGATACTGCAATCTGGATACCAACATACGTTACTTGTGTCAGTGTCCTCATCATGACACTCGTGAATGCACGAACCATACACGCACAAGCACCTTCATTATGTTCTATCAGCATTATGTAATTATAACCTCCCTCCCACTATCGGTCGATCCTGGCTACGTTACTACTTGAAACTAGACCTACCTTGGAAGGACCTGGACTCTTCTTTCAAATGTTGCTAACTTCTTTGCTGTCATTCTTTAGGTGGAAATTGAAGAGAGAAAGAGAAAATCCATTATAGATAGCTGCTTTATACGAGGAAAACCACGAAGTTTCAGCCGACTGATGAATCTAATACAATAGAAATTAAAATTTAATTGTTATTGGAATTTTAAGAATATGAATCGCAATATTCATTATTTTCGGGCAGCTACCCCGGATGGATTTTATTTATTTCAATGGCAACTTTTTAAAATTATAAAGTTGGTTTTGTGCAATGTGGAGGGAATCTTTCAAAGTCGCAATTGACATATCTTGCAGAACATTCGTATGGAGTCGAAACCGTCTGAAAAGATTCATGGAGAAATTTGTGATTGTTCCGCGCGCACCAGACAACATATCAATAACTTCTCAGTCATTAATTTTATACACTTTTGTCCCAACTCACGAAGGCAAGGCTCATAGTCCCTCCTCTTTTCTCTATCAACCTATTTGGACTGCTTTTCATTTCGCTTGCTTAAATCAAAATCTAATTTTGGATCGATAATGACCCCTTTGTTAGGTAGATTTCCTATCGATAACTACAATATCCGATCGTTTAATTGAACCTTCAAGTCGACGTTCGGCTTACTTCTTCATACGCTTCGAACTGTTTTGTTTTTCTATGACAGTCAGCTATCCCCCTTCTGAGCCTATGGTGCCTGTTGTTTCTCAAGAGCTGCCCTATGCGACAGAAACCATGAACGTGAGGAAGGATTTCAGTCTCCTTGCACTCACGGCAATGGATATTTTGGCTTCTGCGGGGAGCACTTCGAACTGCGACAACACTGCAATTCATCCTTATGGCGTTCAATTGGAAAGACGACAGCCCATTCTTTATGGATATTCCTCTGTAAAAGCAAACCTAACACCATTTGGTACCATTGGGTTCAGAAATAAGCAGGAGTTGACCACAGGAGGTCAGGCAGGAAAGATAACAGCGAAAAGCCAGGCAGAAAGAAGAGGGGCCAGGTTAAACTGGAGCACCAATGGAGCATGTAAATCGGAAAGATCTTCATCCAGTTTCTATGATGTGCTTGCATAAGTCTAGGGTCTATTCTATCATTACGGATAAACATGTTTTCACAAGCTTATCAAGAAAAATAAAAGAAATGCAGAGTAAATATAATTATTTTAGCGACAAAACCATGCTTTCATTGTCTCATTAAGGAAAAGAACGATTTGAAGAAAGCAGCCTATAACAAACAAAACTGATTTTTTTTCTCTACGAGCTTAACCCCTTTTCTCACTTATTTTCTTAGTGATCTCGTTTCAGCGCGTAGGTGCCTGCAAAATTTTATACTTGGTACCTGAAGTGTTTGAAGTGTTGTCATCTTCTTCTCTTTCAATGCCAGATTCTGATACAAAAGATAGTGGACTTTCCGCAATTAACATTTCTGTTCTTATCAGCAAATGTGTAACAGACTGAACTATACTTTATCATTTTTTATGATAACACATATCAATTTAAAATTCTAGTACCGAGCTCGATAGCTGCAGTCGCTTAAGTGCGGCCAGTATCCAATAATCGGGAGATAGTGGGTTCGAACCCCACTGTCGGCAGCCCTAAAGATGGTTTTCCGTGGTTTCCCATTTCACACCAGGCAAATGCTGGGGCTGTACCTTAATTAAGGCCACGGCCGCTTCCTTCCCATTCCTAGGCCTTTCCCATCCCATCGTCGCCATAAGACATATCTGTGTCGGTGCGACGTAAAGCAAATAGCAAATAGCAAAATTCTAGTACACTATCACTTTACACATATAACTTATCATTATCAATTTAATTCTTTTCGTATTGACTACGGTTTTACACATTAAAGGAAAATGGTGGTACAGTGGATTTACACAAAGGTATAAAGTAAAGTAAATTGGTGTTCTCGCCCCGGGGTGGTGCAGCTCCTTCCAGGCACAGCCCGTATGGAGGTGAGCTGCATGTGCCATTTTAACCACATACCAGCCCTCCTAACAATCTTAAATTTCTGGCAGTACCGGGAATCGAGCCCGGACCTCCGAGCTAATAGCACTGACCGCCGTTACGCTGCGGAGGGGGACAAAGAAAGGTATGAAACAGGGTTTATCCTAAGAAAGAGTAGTACGTGAAAATGGCTCTTGATTTCTAGAGGTGTACATCAAGTGAGAGATTTGTTTGTTTGTTTAATGAAATTTAACCCTCCACCCTGGTGCTTCAATACTCAGCATTCCATTCCATGAACGGTATTTAAATTTCTTGCCATATACACGGCATAGTTGGTGCATAGGGCGTTGAATTTGGACCTAAAAACTAAAATGTATTCAATCGAAACCGACTTTCAACCTATTAGGTCGTGTTACGTACATTTAGTACGTGTTGAAGAGATGTTAAGTACAGAACAAAAATGGCCAACCAGACACCAGTGGGATCCGAACCCACAACCTCCCGATTTCGCGTCGGTTGCTCTACCAATTGAGCTATGGTGGCCTAGGCCAACTTTGTTCTGTTGGAAAGGATCTGAACTACAGGTTTGGTATTACTACCATCACACTGTAGAGTGCGTTTAAGTTGCCCGTTGAGGGCCAAGTCAATGAATATTGAATTTTCACGACCGCATTGTAATCGAAACCGACTTTCAACCTATTAGGTCGTGTTACGTACATTTAGTACGTGTTGAAGAGATGTTAAGTACAGAACAAAAATGGCCAACCAGACATCTCTTCAACACGTACTAAATGTACGTAACACGACCTAATAGGTTGAAAGTCGGTTTCGATTACAATGCGGTCGTGAAAATTCAATATTCATTAAAATGTATTCATATTTCTTCTTATTATTATTCTTCAAGTTGATTCTTCTCGGTCGTGATCGCCATCACTCATCGTCATTATTGATTCTCCTCTTCGTCAGGACAAGTGTAGGAGTGAACAAAACTCCTCCATAAACTCCATCCTGCCACCACGTCTCTTACAGTATCGTCTCCTATTTTCTGCCCCTCCTTGTCAGGTCTTTTTTTTACTTACCTGCATCGTCCAGTTAACTCTACATCTGCCTCGCGTTCTTTTTCTAATGTTCTTTCTGTCAATGTATGCCTTCGGTATTCGTATTGAATTTATTCCCATGGTGTGACCAAATTATTTCAGTCGCGATTGTTCTACAATATGAAACACGTCCTAATGTAGCCGTAGTTGGAGGCGGACTGATTCGTTTCTTAATTTGCCTCATCTACTCTTCTCTACGCTCGACCTGCAGAACTTCATTTCAGTTGCTTGTGGTCGATTGTTGTCCCTACTGGACAGCGATGAAGCTTCCAGTCCATAGGTCAGAATGAATAGGAATATGTCTTACAGAGTGACCTGTGCCCAGTGTATGGGAGGCCAGGATTTGCCTGCCACAAGCTTGGACAAAGTGTGGGCGATATAGGAGTAACACACTGGTCCAGCTGGCCCAGCTGATAAAGGCCGCTTGCGAGGCTAAAGATGAAGTCCTTAACGGCAGTTACAGCTGAGAAGGAAACTTTCACAACGTCGCCGTAGGCGTATAAGGCATCCCAGTACTCAAGCCTTACAATTTTTCTTTTTACGTCGCAGTGACACATATACGTTTCTTGGCGACGATGGGGTAGGAAATTGCTATGAATGGGAAGGAAGAGACCGTGCCTTTAATTAAGGCATAGCTCCAAAATATATACGAGGGTTGGGGCAAAAGTCACGGCAACTTTTTTTTTTTCTTGAAGATACCAGTCCGGTTGGAAAATGTGACATATACAGACGAAAGGACAAGGTGTCAACTACATGTGTGGACAATGAATAGCACTGAAATATCGTAACACACTAATTTATTAGGGTAGTATACAGGGCAATATGGACTTCCCGGTGCAAAAGAATGACAACACAGTACACATAAAGTTGGCATGACAAACCTGGGCCTAAAGACACTCAAAGAAGGCCCCTACTACTGACACCACACGCTGCCAACGATTTGGGAGGCGCTGAACACCATCTGCCTCAGTATTTGCCGCACCATGTGTGAATCGGGTCACCTGTTGGCGCACAGCATTAGCAATGTCCTCTCGTGTTGCAAACCGCCTATCAGATAGTGGTCCTTAATCTTTCGAATTAAATCAAAGTCACAGGGCGAAATGTCGGGAGAGTACGGTGGGTGCTCCAATTCTTCCCATCCACAACGTCACAGTAGCTGCCCTACACACTCTGATTTATGTGGTTTTGCATTGTCTTGCAGGATTACTGCACAGTCCACAAGATCCGGACGTTTCGCCCGAAAGCCACGTCGTACCTGGCGCACCAGGAAATCTCTGTAGTACTGTGCAGTCACTGTTCTGCCACGTGGAACAAAGTGGCAAAATTGACACCCTGACGTCATACGCGACGATCACCATCAATTTGACTGGGGAAGGATTCTGACGCACCTTCTGCCTCCTTGGTGAATCAGCATGTCACCACTCCGCGGACAGGCGTTTCAGTTCTGGTTCGTATGCCCTGGCCAAAATTCATCGATGGCGATTATTCGTGACAAGAATTGATCGCCGTTCTGTTGTCAGTGTGCAAGGTGGTCGGAGCATATTGCATAGCGCACCCACCTTTGAACTTCCGTCAGTGCATGCGGTACCCAGCGCGATGCGATTTTGCGCAGTTGCAGCTCATTACGCAATATCCTTTGGACGGTGCGTTTCTCGATGTCACTTGCCCTCTCTAACTCCAGTAGCGTCCATCGTCTGTCTTCATCCAGGAGCTGCTCGATGACGGCACGTGCCACGTCGGTCCGCACACTGACAGATCATCCCGAACGTTGCTCATCACTGGTTGACACACGTCCTTGCTGAAACTTTCCTACCCACCGAGCTACTGTACGGTATGGTAGGGCATTATTCCCAAGGGCTTCCACTAATTCACTGTGACATTCCATCGTATTTCTCCCTCGGAGAACGGCTAGTTTGATGTAAGCGCGCTGCTCGACACGGGTTACTTCCATCTCGCACGACACTCACCAACTGACTGATTTCACAGCCCTCGCTGCACTACTACCAGCTATCACAGAGTCATCTGTTGTTCTGCATACACACTATGCCTGCAGAATTTCCACACGACACATATACGTTTGTGATCCGTTCACATATCTACAAGAAAAAAATAGTTTCCATGACCTTTGCCGCAATCCTTGTATATACATATATTTGCCTGCCGTCAGTGGAGTTCGAACCCACATCTCCTGAATGCAAGCTGACAAGTACTTGGGTGGGTAGGAGATAAGGATCTGCGCTCAGATGGCCTTCACTTAAACCGCAATGGTAAATGTAAGTTAGGAAATGTGTTTGGAAGGGTAATAGGGGGGTACATTGGAGGAAACGTGGTGGTCTAGGGAGCGGTGATAAGGTTACAGGGATCTGTAAGTCATGTAGGGATAACATAAATATGTTAGTGTTGAACTGTAGAAGTATTGTAAAGAAAGGAATAGAATTAAGTAATTTAATAGACATATACTTACCAGATATTGTAATAGGAGTTGAATCATGGCTGAGAAATTATATAACGGATGCAGAAATGTTCTCACGGAACTGAAGCGTGTATCGTAGAGACAGGATAGGAATGGTGGGAGAATGGTGAAAGAATAATTTGAAAGCTACGAAAAAGTTAAAGATGACAAACATGAAATTCTAGGTGTAAGGCTCATTTCTGAAGAGTACAGACTGGGAAAGGGTAGCGCTGAGGCTGATTCAGAATTACACTTAAGAAAATGGAGCAACACCATGAAGGCATTGGGCATGTATAAAGGAAAGGATGATAGGCATAAAGCTGAAAATCACAGGCCAGTAAGTTTGACATGCCTTGCATGTAAGCTTTGGGAAAGCATTCTTTCTGATTGTGTTAGAATGTTTACGAAATGGATAACTGGTTGGATAGAAGGCAGTTCGGGTTTAGGAAAGGTTATTCCACTGAAGCTTAACTTGTAGGTTTCCATCAAGATATAGCAGATATCTTGGATTCAGGAGGTCAAATGGACTGTATCGCGATTGACCTGTTTAAAGCATTTGATGGGGTGGATCATGGGAGACTACTGGCAAAAATGAGTACAACTGGACTAGACAAAAGAGTGACTGAATGGTTTGCTATATTTCTAGAAAATAGGTCTGAGAGAATAAGAGTAGGCGAAGCTTTATCTGACCCTGTAATAATTAAGAGGGGAACTCCTCAAGGAAGTATTATGGGACCTTTATGTTTTCTTATATATACATATATATAAAAATAATATGAGTAAAGAAGTGGAATCAAAGATAAGGCTTTTTGAAGATGATGTTATTCCATACAGGGTAATAAATAAGTCTCTGCACATGGTTATGAGGGTGTTTAGGGGTTGTAGTAAGGATGTAAAGGAGAGGGCATATAAGTCTCTGGTAAGACTCCAACTAGAGTATGGTTCCAGTGCATGAGACCCTCACCAGGATTACATGAAAAAAATTCAAAGAAAAGCAGCTCGATTAGTTCTGCGTTATTTCCGACAAAAGAGTAACGTTACAAAAATGTTGCAAAGTTTGGGCCGGGAAGAACTGGGAGAAAGAAGACGAGCTGCTCGACTAAGTGGTATGTTCCGAGCTGTCAGGAGAGAGATGGCGTGGAATGACATTAGTAGACGAATAAGTTTGAGTGGTGTCTTTGAAAGTAGGAAAGATCACAATATGAAGATAAAGTTCGAATTCAAGAGGACAAATAGGGGCAAATATTCGTTTATAGGAAGGGAAGTTAGGAATTGGAATAACTTACCAAGGGAGATGTTCAATAAATTTCCAATTTCTTTGAAATCATTTAAGAAAAGGCTAGGAAAACAACAGATATGGAATCTGCCACCTGAGCGACTGCCCTAAATGCAGATCAGGATTGATTGATTGATTGATTGATTGATTGATTGATTGATTGATTGATTGATTGATTGATTGATTGATTGATTGATTGATTGATTGATTGATTGATTGATTGATTGATTGATTGAAAACTCTCGACTATCTACGACTTAGCAAGTCAGCAGAAGAGGTAAAAAGAGGGAGACCTTTCAACAACAGTAGAACAAGCCTCGGAACAACGTCACTGTTTTAAATAATTGTAATGCTTCATAAATTATCTCTCTCTCTTGCTCCTTATGTCGAAATGTGCTCATATCTTGGTATCTGATAACGTGGGTAACCCATATATGAATGTTCGCGAGACTTTCCTTGTCAGTATGAAATTTCAGATTTCGGCAGACGTCTAAGATTAACACATTGTGTTCTTTCATAGTAAAGTAATTTCTTTTTCCGCAGTAAAATAAAGGACAAGTATGTTAGTATTATACATGTAATGCATTGAAATTCAGGAAATTGCATGCCATGAGAGATGGCGGTTGGTACGATACCATTTCACACTTTCAGAATTACAATCGATCCAAACATACTGTCCCCGTGAAAATTGGCGATTTTACGAACATTTTAACAAGTGGAAAGCAAAGATTTTATTGTCTGCTTGAAGCTACAACACATCACTTGGGAACTTGTGGCGAGCCGTGAACGAGTTTTTTTGTCGTTCAGAGGGGTGCGATACGTCACCGGCAGGACTGTGTCAAGGTTATAGCTAACCACGTGACTACCTTCGCACGCGCGACTCAGCCTGTTTCTGGAATAGTCTGCGCAAATTAAAGGTGATCATCAGCCAATTACCGTACTCGCTGAAGAACACGCCTTCCTTGGGCTAATTATAAAAGGCCTTGCTTCGAGTGGATCGCTCTCTTAATGCTTAATGCTCTTCGCTTTACGCTCTTCTTAATGCTTGTTCGCTGCGCGAGACATCACATCACCGGACCACGTGGAAGGAGAAATTTCAAGACAAGTCGACGCCCGTTTTACCAGAATTTAGTCTGATAATTAGTGAATTCTGTGGAATAAAAACACCTAGGAGCCAAGTTAAGTGTGACAGTGTAGACGAGCTGTTTGTATTCTGCGTGTGCTTGTACAAAATACTTAATTTTGTCATCTCAGTTACAGCTTGTGACCAGCGATCAACGAAGACGTCTTGAAACTGAAGATCTCAAGATGAAGAATTCCGCAACTACCAACATCATTTCATCGAGGGACATCCATCGCAGAGCCTCCATGGAGCTGTAAAAATGTAAGGCGTCTCTGGTAATTGGAAGAAGACTGGCCGGAGTATGCTGAAATAACTGACTGTCGACGGGAATCGAACTCTACAAAAACTTGAGTACCTTTTTAATTTAATTTATCTGTCCTATCTTTTGTACAACTAGAGGTCTTTCTTCTTAAGTCGTAGATCTATCAGTTTGCTGTAGTTAGAAATGTTTCATTTTCCTACTTCTTAAGGTGTCATGGTAGACTAGGTACGTGTGAATGAGATTTTGAAATCTATTAGAGTAGACATGTAGGTTGTCTTTGACTGACTTCCCATGCTTAAGGAGCTTAAGTTTAATAATCACTGACCACACGATAAATCTATTTTGTTTGTAATATTGAAAGTTACCGAACGGAAAATTCGCGTGTACATTTTGAGTGAATAGGGTCGAACCTAGTGTCTTTTAAAATCACTTGTTGTTGTCTTTTATGATGAAGTCATCTAATTTTACGACATTCCAGGAGAATCAGTAGATGTAATAATCACTTAAATAATAATAATATTGATTAAAGATCGGGTAAAACAGAAGTAAACGCTCGTGAGCCATAAAACTACTGTAGAATTCCTAAATGTGAGATAGAACGTGCTCTGTTCATGAAGGGTCTGGAATATGGCCTATCCTGAGGGATATTTGTTGCATAATTAAGTAAATGATGAATTAGTGGTGATATTGATTTATTCTTGTGTATTTGGAGCGCAAGATAGATTATAATTAGTGGAGCACGTGTTTGTGAGTGTATTTTACAGGTAGGAAGTAAAAATAATGCGAGTAAGGCTCACGCTTGCGGTGAATTCAACCTGTAGCCCACATGATGGTAGTGCTTATGGATTTTACTAGAATCTTCCATAATAATCTCATGAATTAGATGAACTTGCGCTGACATATGAAATGTATTTCTACCAAGTGATACCCACGACTTCGATCACTAGCCACCATTAATGTAAGAGAATTTCTGTGCACGGATTATTTTTGCGAGACATTACGCGTCCCGACCATCGATAAAAATCATAACTAAAATTGCCAAGTCAGGATTCGTTGTAAATAGTGTACATAAAACGTGTTTCCCTAGTGTGAATGTGTGTGTAAATGTGTATATTTCTCTTGTGCCATGCTTATTTCATTTAATTTTGATCTGGTCGCGCACTCGCCGTGACGCGGATCACATTCATCGTTGTGTGTTGCCTTAAGAAATAATTTCATGCCCTTAAGGGAAAGTTTAATTAAATTAAGTCAAGGAAGACTAGGAAGGAATTTAATTTTTTATTTGCGAGATTTAAAAGGAAAGATCATCTCGTTACTTTGTAAAGGCACTCGATTTGTAACAAAATTTATTTAACTAGCTCACACGTTGGTAATGTAAATTTCTAAGAATCTGAAATACTTTAAGATTAATTTAAATAGTAATGAAATGCAAAGATTAAAGGTGGAATTTTGTCAGCCGCATGATTGTTTTGAAACATTGTGAAAATAAGTCATTAATAATTGATCAAAAATCATTACTCTGAAATATTAATGATGAACATTAGATAAATGATGCGGTGGAGAACTAGTAAGAACACGATCGTGTTACAATGAAACAGGTTAACTGTATGACAAAATAATAATAATAATAATAATAATAATAATAATCGAGATAATAATTAATTAATTTAAGTATTTTGGAAACAGTTTTTCTTTGCTACTGAAGTTCATGTTAGTGTCATTAACCATTATTAAATAGTGTAAATGACTAATTCAGTTGTGTACATCGTAGAGACCACGTGTTGAGGCAACTTTAAATTGGTGAAACTTTGAACACATGTTTATTTAGTTCTTTCAGTTAAATGTTTGGTTTAAGGAGGCAAGTGGCCTAATTACTTCTTTGGTTTCATTTACAGCACAGTAGAGCTGGAGATATGAACACAAGTCACTCTAGATCGAGGAAGAAACCCGATATTATGAAAGCTCTGTTATGTAAAAAGGAAATATTAGCAAGAATATTTTGTTGTTAATTGCTTATGTGAATAAATGTCAGAGTGTTGTTTTAATATTTCTTTTTATCCTGCTTGGTCATCAATCCTTACAACCCTTAAATGCCTCTAGAAAGTGATAGCCAACGATCGAACGGTCCACCTTGGGACTCATCGCTCGATGGCTGGGCTTAGCTCGGGAAAAATGGGGGCATTTAAGATGGCTTAATCCAAGCGTGGGGCTCGAGATTGGCTTATCCAAGCTCGAAAATGATCTTGTGCTGTCCAGTGTTTATGACATTGACAAGATCAGATGACCAATTAAATTAGGCTGACTCTGACACATTTATTCGCCCAAATTCTTGTGGCTAACATGAGCACATGTTAAATGTAACTTGTATGAATATTGTTAAAAACAAATTCTTGCTGGTAATTAGAAATTTGAATTTGCTGCGATGATAATTAATTAAAGTTAGACTCATAATTGCGACCAATATTGGTGAAAATTTGGAACTTTCATGATATCGACAAATCGGTGCCTTCACAAATTTGATAGAGTTCGATTCCCAATATTTCAGTAGTCCGGTTAGAATCCTTCCAATACCAGAATAGCCATTTAATGAATAATTGTAACTATGGAGGACTTAAGGCAGATGTTGTTGGCAATGGAGGAGAGGATCAATGCTAACTTAGAACAAAAACTTAATGAAAATCAAGCTAACTTAGAGAAAGGACTCTTTGAACTCAATAATAGTCAAACTAACTTAGAGAAAAACTTAGAGAAAGGACTCTTTGAACTCAATAATAGTCAGGCGAACTTAGAGAGAAAATTTAGTGACACTCAGGTACACTTAGAAAAGGGACTTAGTGATCTCAGTGACGCACAAATAAACCTCGAAAAATCTCTCGGGGAAGCTATTGAAGAAAAGTTGACGGACATTAAAAACCAAACTGAAGAAGGTTTAGGAAAAATATGTTCGGACATTAAACTTTTTAACGGCAAGTTAGCCTCAGTGCAGAGCGAGCTCGTAATAGTCAAAAATGATTTCGCTACTATGAAAAAGGAGGTAAACGAAAACATTGCCAAGTCCATGGCGGGCATGTCCAATGAATTCAGTGAACGACTGGCGAACGTTCAGCAGGACATATTAACTGGAATCGACAAATACAAGGGCGAAGTTGAACAATCATTCCTGAATATTGAGGAAAAGATTGACACAAATTCAGAGGACCTTAAGGTTACGAAAACGGCTTGGGCGAAGAAATTCATTGGATTAAACGAGAAACTACAACAAGTCGAAAAGGGCATTCTCGACAAAATCGAGACATCCCAAGTCGATACCTCGGAACGGATGGATTATATCCACGAGTCGCTTGAGGATAGTTGGGGCGAAATAAAAACCATCAAAACCACCCTGATGAATGCCATACATAAGGTCACGACTGAGTCAAAAACTGAAACCGAAGGGATTCGAAAGGAGTACACGGATGGAATTAAGGAGCTTGTACATGAAATGCATCTCCTGAAAATCCAGAACGAGAACACTAGCAAGGTCACCAACTCATTGCTAGAGAAGCAGGCATTACTGGAGCAACGTGTAACCGGCACGTGTCAGACGTCAACTCCACTTGCAACTGCAGGGAAAGGTGCTGCGAATACAATCGACATTTCTTCAGAGCCGACAGTAAATGCGTCTCAAATGAATACAACCGGCCAGACGCAAATAGTAAATATAATTCGTCTTCACGAAGACCAACCCAAGAAATTCAATAACGTTAGAGGAAACGTGACTCCGAAAGGCTTTATTCGGGAACTGCAGGATTACTTTCGCGATGCGAAAATTCCACCAGAAAGGCAGCTAAGGGTCACCGAAAAATTCCTGGAAGACTCAGTTCATACCTGGTTTGTCGCATTTCGATTTTCGTTTGACGATTTCGAAAGTTTCAAGAAAGCATTCCTGGAGAAGTACTGGAATAGCGACGTCCAATACAACCTTAGGACGGAGTTATACGCCAGGAAATATGCATCATCTACGCCCACGAGATATGCGGACTTCCTGTCCAGCCAATTAAGAAAATTAAGGGAACTAGACTCACCGCCATCAGAACCTGAGTTGGTTAAGTTGATCACCCGACAGTTACCACCGGATGTGCAGAGGATCATGATAGCCTCAAATACGCAATCTGCAATTCAGGCTGAGGCGTTGTTAAGACAATTAGACATGACTTCCAAGGAACCAGTTCGTCAGGGACGAAACTCGGAACCTCAGATCCATCAGGTAACAACGAATAAGGAGGAAGAATCGAAATCAGTCAACCAAGGGAGAACGTGGAAACGTAACCCTGGAGGGCAAGATTCACCTCGTGATCGATCGCCCGTACGCAGAAATAGACCCATTAGAAACTGGGAATATTCCAGACGTAACGAGAGGAAGCGTCCATACTCAGATTACCGAAGGAGCTGGAACCGAAACCAGGACTTCCGCCACTCAAGAGGAAGGAGAGACTGGCGAGAAGAAGAGAAGGAAAAATATCTAAAAGACCTTCAAAACTCGACGCAGGAAAACGAAAGATGGCGAAGAGCAATCCAAACCCAGGATACCAACCCTGATATCGTGGGAGCGGAAAGCCTTCAATACCAAGAGGCCAAGGCTCGGGGAAGCCAACATAACAACTCGAGTCAGGAGCACAGCCAAGGTGCTGACAAAAAAAAACTCCATCTCCAGTAAGAGGAGATAGCCTGAATCCTGAAGGCAAGATCACGAAACTTCAAGAATGGATTGTGGTACAGGTCGACTCATGGACTACCAAGCCCGAAGACTTGTTAGATGAAGTTGGTCAGCGTAACAGCGAAATACCATCGACATTACCCATCATTTCAGCACGAATCTGCAATGTTCACGTAAAATGTCTCATAGATACTGGATCGACGATTAGCGTCATTTCGAAGGCATTTTTGAGAGACCTGAGGGACCGAAATGATATACCTGTCATACCGGTATCTCACGTAAAAATTAAGGGCATAATACCGGACAAGTCTGTCATGTGTAAACAACAAACATTGTTGGATGTCGAGATTGGACGGACGATATTTCCTCAAGTATTCTTAGCCATGTCCAACATTAAATTTAATATTATTTTGGGTGCAGACTTCCTAATGTCTTACCAAGCCATGATTGACATGCAGTCAAACTCCATTCAATTTAGGAAGGCGGATTTTTCCGAGACTGCCATGCTAAACCCTTCCGATGTAAACGATCCATCTGCTTATTGCGGGGAAACAGACGCCTTATCTCCGAGGGAAACCGAAGACCATGAGGCCTCTGAGGAAATTTTAATGGCCATGGATAAAGTGTTAGAAGAAGGCGATAACGACATACACCCCTTCGATCTCATTTTTGAGAAATCAAGGCAAGCCATGGGTACGGAAAAAGAACAGATTCAACTACAGAATTTGCTACTGAAATATAAGAACTTGTTCGATTCCAAACCAGGTCTTATTCCCAACTTTCAATACTCACTTCTTGTGACAGACTGGCTACCCTTCAAGAAGAAGCCGTATCCGATACCGGAAAAATTTTACTCCAGAGTCGGCAAGATTATTGAAGAAATGGAGAGGGATGGAATTGTCATGAAAGCTAGCAGTCCATTCATTAACCCTTTAGTAGTCGTGTCTAAGCCAGACGGATCGCTGCGCGTGTGTTTAGACGCTCGATCCGTGAACGAAAAGCTAATTCCGGAGAATGATCAGCCTCCGACGATCAAAGACGTCATTAGAAAATTCAGGGGTATGAGATACTTCTCTTCTGTTGATTTTACGTCATCCTACTTCCATATTCTGCTTGAAGAAAAATCTAGGCTATTGACAGGCTTCATATACGACCAGCAAACCTATGTTTTCTGCAGGCTACCCTTCGGAATCCGTAACGCTGGCTGCGCGCTTATCCGAGCACTCGAAAGATGCCTAACCGACGAGGTTAAAGCCTTCACAACGAGGTATGTTGATGATCTCCTCCTAGCGAGTGAAACGTTAGAGGAACACCTCGTTAAATTGGAGAAACTCCTTAAGAATTTATCCGACGCTGGCTTCCACGTGAACCTGAAGAAGTCTCACTTTTGCAAGTCCGAAATTTTATTTCTGGGACACATCATAGACGGCGATGGCGTGAAACCCAACCCAGTCAAGATCGAAGCCATTAGTAATTTTCCTAAGCCTGTGAGAGTGAAACAGGTCCGGCAATTCTTGGGAATGGCCCAGTTCTTTTCGAACCACTGTCCTAACTACACTCAGACAGTTGCTCCATTGCAGGATCTCCTAAAGAAAGGCAATAGATGGAAGTGGAGCGCCGAATGTGACAAAGCCTTCGCTAAGACGAAAGAAATGCTCGTAAACAACGTTAAGCTGGGATACCCTGACTTTACTAGGCCCTTTATTCTACAAACTGATGCCTCAAACATTGGCATAGGAGCCGTTCTTTTCCAAGAAGACAAGGAGAACCCTGAAAACAGGACATACTTGGCTTTCGTCAGCAGGAAGATAAGGAAGCACGAGAAACATTACTCCGTAACTGAACTGGAAATGTTATCCATAGTCTACGCTCTCAAATACTGGCAGAAATTAATTTACGGATTTCCCATCATTGTCAGGACTGACCATCGTGCATTAACTTTCATGTTAAAAACAACTATGGCTTCCGAACGAGTTTTCAGATGGACACTCTTTGTACAACAATTTAACCTCCAGTTAGAACATTGCTCCGGGAAGAACAACCTGTTAGCCGACTGCCTGAGTCGAAACCCTAATTCTGAAGTCGCAGAGATACATCAGATAACGTTAATTCAGGAAGACCACGAGTTCCTACGCAAACTTGGTTACCTTCGACAGGCACAGAAGCGGGACCCTAATTTACGGCCTATCATTGACTGTCTCGAAGACAAACTTACCCCAAATGAGCCAGGATTTCGGAAAATAAAGAGACAAGCTAGAAATTTCCGTTATATCAATGGAACCCTGTATAAGTTCATTGACTCTGCTAGGACGAAACTACGAGCTGTTATACCGCCGAAGCTACGGGAACTTCTTACTTGGCACGTCCATAGAATTACAGGTCATGGTGGAGTAGATAAGACTGTTGCCACGATATTAGAATCATTCACATGGGAAGGATTGAGAACCTTTGTAAATGATGTCGTCAGGACATGTGACACTTGTCAGAGAGTCAAACCAAGCTCTCATTTATTACAACAAAGTCCCATTCCTATTCTGCCATCTGCTCCGAAAGAATTATACGCAATGGACTTGTTCGGTCAGATTCCAACTTCTAAGCGAGGGAACCGTCATGTGGTTGTGACCATCGATGTGTTTTCCAAGTACGTGACGTTATATCCAATCCAGAAGGCCACCACTAAAGCCGTTCTGTGGAGAATCACCCGGAATATAATTCCTCACATGGGAAAGCCTCAGGCTATTCTAACAGACCACGGACCACAATTCACCTCGGCCGAATTTAAACAAGCCATGACCCAACTGGGCATCAAACATGTACTTAATTCCGTGAGACATCCGTCTAGTAATCCAGCGGAACGTGTAATGCAAGAGCTGGCCAAGTTCTGTAGAATATTCTGCGGGAATGCTCATTGGAAATGGGTAGATGTACTTCCGATTATTATGGAATGTTCTAATGGCACTATTCATGAAGCTACCTCCCAAATTCCATCAGTGCTTCATTTTAATAATTACCCTGTGAGATCTTGGGATCACATCATTCAGTGTCCTGGAACCATAAGACCTACTCCCCAGGAAAACATTGAGAAGGCAACGGAATCACTGAGACGCCACGCTGAGAGACGAAACCGAAGAGTTCAAGGGAGGAGATTTCACCGACCTCTCCGATTAAACGAATACGTATTATTGAGGAGACCAGCTGTGTCCGAGCCTACAAGCAAATTTTATGCTAAATTTGCACCCTTATTTGTGGGACCCTACAAGATCATTAAAGTCTTTGGCAACAACTCCTATAAAATACAAAGTTTGGATAAATCTTACGAAGCTGTCCACAATGCCGCTAATTTAAGACTCTACCGAACACCTACACCACTAGCTGACACCGTGTAACCGTCTGTTAAAAGGGAAAAATAAGTTACTGAAGATGGAAATAAAACTTGAGGAACACCCTGTATGGAGAGACTAGGCTACTGGATGCCAGGAGCGGAACGAGGAACTCCGAGTCTCACACCTATCGCGAGCTCAACTAAATTACTACCAGGTGATTCAACAACCAATTTTCCGGAACAATAGTAATGGACACTGTTATGTAATAATTTCATCTACAAATGAAATTATGCTCCAACCAAGGGAGAGATGTCCCCGTGAAAATTGGCGATTTTACGAACATTTTAACAAGTGGAAAGCAAAGATTTTATTGTCTGCTTGAAGCTACAACACATCACTTGGGAACTTGTGGCGAGCCGTGAACGAGTTTTTTTGTCGTTCAGAGGGGTGCGATACGTCACCGGCAGGACTGTGTCAAGGTTATAGCTAACCACGTGACTACCTTCGCACGCGCGACTCAGCCTGTTTCTGGAATAGTCTGCGCAAATTAAAGGTGATCATCAGCCAATTACCGTACTCGCTGAAGAACACGCCTTCCTTGGGCTAATTATAAAAGGCCTTGCTTCGAGTGGATCGCTCTCTTAATGCTTAATGCTCTTCGCTTTACGCTCTTCTTAATGCTTGTTCGCTGCGCGAGACATCACATCACCGGACCACGTGGAAGGAGAAATTTCAAGACAAGTCGACGCCCGTTTTACCAGAATTTAGTCTGATAATTAGTGAATTCTGTGGAATAAAAACACCTAGGAGCCAAGTTAAGTGTGACAGTGTAGACGAGCTGTTTGTATTCTGCGTGTGCTTGTACAAAATACTTAATTTTGTCATCTCAGTTACAGCTTGTGACCAGCGATCAACGAAGACGTCTTGAAACTGAAGATCTCAAGATGAAGAATTCCGCAACTACCAACATCATTTCATCGAGGGACATCCATCGCAGAGCCTCCATGGAGCTGTAAAAATGTAAGGCGTCTCTGGTAATTGGAAGAAGACTGGCCGGAGTATGCTGAAATAACTGACTGTCGACGGGAATCGAACTCTACAAAAACTTGAGTACCTTTTTAATTTAATTTATCTGTCCTATCTTTTGTACAACTAGAGGTCTTTCTTCTTAAGTCGTAGATCTATCAGTTTGCTGTAGTTAGAAATGTTTCATTTTCCTACTTCTTAAGGTGTCATGGTAGACTAGGTACGTGTGAATGAGATTTTGAAATCTATTAGAGTAGACATGTAGGTTGTCTTTGACTGACTTCCCATGCTTAAGGAGCTTAAGTTTAATAATCACTGACCACACGATAAATCTATTTTGTTTGTAATATTGAAAGTTACCGAACGGAAAATTCGCGTGTACATTTTGAGTGAATAGGGTCGAACCTAGTGTCTTTTAAAATCACTTGTTGTTGTCTTTTATGATGAAGTCATCTAATTTTACGACATTCCAGGAGAATCAGTAGATGTAATAATCACTTAAATAATAATAATATTGATTAAAGATCGGGTAAAACAGAAGTAAACGCTCGTGAGCCATAAAACTACTGTAGAATTCCTAAATGTGAGATAGAACGTGCTCTGTTCATGAAGGGTCTGGAATATGGCCTATCCTGAGGGATATTTGTTGCATAATTAAGTAAATGATGAATTAGTGGTGATATTGATTTATTCTTGTGTATTTGGAGCGCAAGATAGATTATAATTAGTGGAGCACGTGTTTGTGAGTGTATTTTACAGGTAGGAAGTAAAAATAATGCGAGTAAGGCTCACGCTTGCGGTGAATTCAACCTGTAGCCCACATGATGGTAGTGCTTATGGATTTTACTAGAATCTTCCATAATAATCTCATGAATTAGATGAACTTGCGCTGACATATGAAATGTATTTCTACCAAGTGATACCCACGACTTCGATCACTAGCCACCATTAATGTAAGAGAATTTCTGTGCACGGATTATTTTTGCGAGACATTACGCGTCCCGACCATCGATAAAAATCATAACTAAAATTGCCAAGTCAGGATTCGTTGTAAATAGTGTACATAAAACGTGTTTCCCTAGTGTGAATGTGTGTGTAAATGTGTATATTTCTCTTGTGCCATGCTTATTTCATTTAATTTTGATCTGGTCGCGCACTCGCCGTGACGCGGATCACATTCATCGTTGTGTGTTGCCTTAAGAAATAATTTCATGCCCTTAAGGGAAAGTTTAATTAAATTAAGTCAAGGAAGACTAGGAAGGAATTTAATTTTTTATTTGCGAGATTTAAAAGGAAAGATCATCTCGTTACTTTGTAAAGGCACTCGATTTGTAACAAAATTTATTTAACTAGCTCACACGTTGGTAATGTAAATTTCTAAGAATCTGAAATACTTTAAGATTAATTTAAATAGTAATGAAATGCAAAGATTAAAGGTGGAATTTTGTCAGCCGCATGATTGTTTTGAAACATTGTGAAAATAAGTCATTAATAATTGATCAAAAATCATTACTCTGAAATATTAATGATGAACATTAGATAAATGATGCGGTGGAGAACTAGTAAGAACACGATCGTGTTACAATGAAACAGGTTAACTGTATGACAAAATAATAATAATAATAATAATAATAATAATAATCGAGATAATAATTAATTAATTTAAGTATTTTGGAAACAGTTTTTCTTTGCTACTGAAGTTCATGTTAGTGTCATTAACCATTATTAAATAGTGTAAATGACTAATTCAGTTGTGTACATCGTAGAGACCACGTGTTGAGGCAACTTTAAATTGGTGAAACTTTGAACACATGTTTATTTAGTTCTTTCAGTTAAATGTTTGGTTTAAGGAGGCAAGTGGCCTAATTACTTCTTTGGTTTCATTTACAGCACAGTAGAGCTGGAGATATGAACACAAGTCACTCTAGATCGAGGAAGAAACCCGATATTATGAAAGCTCTGTTATGTAAAAAGGAAATATTAGCAAGAATATTTTGTTGTTAATTGCTTATGTGAATAAATGTCAGAGTGTTGTTTTAATATTTCTTTTTATCCTGCTTGGTCATCAATCCTTACAACCCTTAAATGCCTCTAGAAAGTGATAGCCAACGATCGAACGGTCCACCTTGGGACTCATCGCTCGATGGCTGGGCTTAGCTCGGGAAAAATGGGGGCAATACGATTCGAAACAGACTCTGAAGCGCTACAAGAAACGGGTCGTGAGAAGAAGAAACATGTATCTGAACCGACAGTAGAGTATTTCAAAAACAAATACGCATTTGAAAAAGTCTGTCTTTGGCTTAAAGGTCGGCAGTCATGGAACTGTCCCAAAGACATTTCTAAATTTATGCAAGTTGTTTTCCACTTCTAAACAATTAAACCAATAAGTGGCCGTTCTCGCACTGAAAAGTTCAATACAAATTCCCTGGAGTCATTTAAATTATTAATGAAGAATAACTAGGTGTGGATATAGAACACACTAACTCATCAAACAGTTCAATGTACTAATTAACTTGCATTATAACTTAATTTAATTGCAAACGGTATTCTTTGTCTTATGGCAATCTGCAGTAGCAGAAAGAAACACCGTATACATATGAGTATATATTTCTGCGTCATCCAATTATCTTCGACCCGGATCCGTGGTTGGGAGTGGTTAAGGCGACAGCTGCGCGGGAGAGATGGAAGCCTGCAAGAACTACCGGTACTGGCTGTGTCTCGCACCGCAGTTTGTTTCGTGTTTCAGTGAGAGCAACACCCGTATACAAAGTAAAATGAGAACAAATGGAAAATAAAAATGGCATAATTATTTTATTCCACATCGAGTGTTCATTCACAATTCGTATGTCCGATCGTGCTGTTAGGAGATTATTTTAAGAGAAATTCCCAGATGCACGAGTTCCAAGCCCAGGGACAGTCCACAGACTAGTTAATAAAATCGTGAAATGGGAAAGATCAACGAAAAGAAGCGAAGAAAGCGACGTACAAGAAAATCTTGAAGACAATAGACAATGCCTGAAAAATTCTCCTAAGGAATCTCGTAGCCGTCTTTCTCAGCACACGGGGATTTCTTAGGGTTCCGCATAAGGGGCTACGAAGTTACTTAAGTAAAATCCTATACAAGTACTGTGGTGCAAGAACTGAAACCGAATGATCATTCCTGTGTTTAGGATTAGATTTAGTGAATGGATTTTGAACAAAGTGCAGGACGGAGAAATTGATCCCAGTCTCAATTTCTTCTCAGACGAAGTGTGGTTTCACTTACGTGGGTACATAAATTCTCGAAGCAGCCGATACTGGAGTACCAAAAAAGCTAATCTGCTCCATGAGGAACCTCCTTATGATGAGAAATTAGGGGTGTGGAGCGCAGTTTCCAGTAAGAGAATAATAGGACCAATTTCTTTTGTTTTGAGAAAACAACAGTGTTAGTTACGTAAACAACATTTTGCGACCCTTTTCTTGTTAAATTAACTTTGATGTAACGTACTTTCGCGTTTAGTATAATGAGTGAGAACTTGTAAAGTGCATTAGTGTTCATCAAACAGTCACTCTAGTTTCCTCTCATATTTTCCGGCCGCGAGGAAGCGATAGTTTGCCGGTCTCAGCCTCTAACTCACCTCAGCTGCGGATCTGCGTTAATTGGATGACCCTGTATGTACTGACGTACAATTCGTCTATAATTTCTGAACCGCACTTGGGCTGGTGAGCGTTACAAAAACATCACAGACTTAAAATCAAAATAATAATCTAGAAAACAAGTGCGATGTCGGTGTCAATGCCTCACTGTAAGGAGTAACCAGTGTACCCAGCATCTACAGTCTGTCCTCGGTATGACGTCAAGGGGTCATCCAATAGCACTGCTACAAACGCCGTAGAGCGCAGGTATAAAGTAATGTAGCTCTGGACTCCGGCGTGGTAGCACGTCATGCGAGGTGTCCTTTCATTCATCTCGGTCAGTTTTACAAAAAACAAAATATTAAATAGAGAGAATTTGATTAAAATGCGGTGCGGGGAAATGAAGAGAATTCATTTCTTTCGCAAAACATCGCGACATGTGGACAAGAAGTGGTTTTAAAATTAACGGAAAAACATTCGAGTGGAAAATGGAAATAACACGTTCATAATTTCCGTCATAAGGTTTTTCTGCATTTTTTTCATCCAAAATGAACATAGAGACTCCTATTATATTTGCAAACTGTAAAGCAAAGCTTCATCACTTTGGACTTCAATGAGATCTTCGTGTAGACCAGCAACGTCTGAAACCTGTTCCGACAAGTCTTCAACGTTTCTCCAGATACCCGATTGTAATATTTTTAACTTCTGCTACCTGAAATGATCGTCTTCTAGAGACAGGATAAAGTCGGGGAAAGATACTTACTCCTAATTTTCACGGTTTCAACTTTACCCTGAAATAAATAATTTTCTCAGTGAATATGATTTTTCGGAAAGCAACGGCGACACACTTCCACGAACTTGAGATAAAAAGTTTAGGAATCAATGTATTAACCTTTTAAATTGATATGTCTTATTGTATTTTTCTTTGTTGTTAACAGATAATCCCCTGGTGTGTGACTGTGAGCTGAGATGGTTCCGGGATTGGCTGCGTAACCTGCGCGACAAAGATGACGAAATGATGCAGAAGAAACGTACAATTTGTACAGTGCCGAATGAACATCGGGAATTTAACTTACAGAACCTTCCTCTCGACAAGATGAACTGCGTTGGCAAAAACCTGGAACGGACTTCGTCGGGAGCTGCAACTTTGGGAGTCATAATAACGGGCTTTGGACTGGCAGCTATAGCTGCAGGTGCCTCCATGCAGCATCGGTGGCGCCCTCTTTAAGAGAGAAAAAGCGTACTGTATTCGCGAAACTGCGACTCTGAGGCGCGATTCATTTCAGAACGAGATTCTGGTTAATTCGGCGAACCCCTTCAGTGGCCACAGAAATAAGAAATATTAAGATCAAACGTTGCCTATTGGGTTGCTTTTAAATTACACAGACATTTGAAAAACTAAAGTAAATATTACTAATTAACAAAGAAAGAAAATATTTTGCTATAAATTAGGAAGAATAAAACGAAAATTTGGTTTCTTATAGCAGAGAAAAAATATCATTCATAGATGGAAAATCAAATTAATTTCACGAATTATCTATATTCTGCGCCAAATGAGGGGAAGAACGTTATAAACACTTGAAGAATCATATTATTTAAATTAAACATATCAGCGTAAAAACTGAGAAGTTGAAATTACTAAATTTCAGAACTTCACAACAAAAACGTAAATTCATATTTGTCGAAAACTGTTCGACCATATCTCACAAATGTTTATAAAGAGAAATATTACATATACTGTTAATACAAGAAGTGGTAAATTACCGAGGTCCAATCTTTTTTTTCAAAATCAGATAGTAAACCAGGAGCAAAATTTTAAAGCCTTACGAAGGAACTTGAAGACTAAATTAGTCAAGCGTGAATACTAATTTCAGTCAAAAACTTGTTTTACTCTCTCAACGTACATTTCTTATTTAACCCTCGATTACTGCTTTTCTAGTGGACACGCTGAACCATGTACACTCAAGACATAGTGAGGTAATTTCTGCAAACAATTCACCACCATTTAAATAAATGCATACATACATACATACATACATACATACATACATACATACATACATACATACATATTATCCGCACACTTTATCTTGGTGCATTTGTGTACGGGGGTGAGGAGTGAGGAGGAGCTGTCCCTGTACCGATAGTGCTGCCTGGTGCTGCCAACTGAATGAAAATGAAATCTGAATTGAATCGAGAATATGATCGATCGATATGAAATTTCTAAACCGTTATCATCTTAAGCCAACAACTATGTCACATACAAATTATATAACATTATGAAACATTTCTCTATGCGAATCTTGTTCCTAGCATGAATTCTATACTTTGGCTTTGTTGTGTAAACAACAACAGTACTAGTACGTAAAGTGTACGCCAGATGTCGCACAACGATGCTTAAGCGATTCATAGTTTGTGTTTCAAAGGTTGCCAGTACGAATCTCGAAGATCGCCGAGGTCGACCGATTCAGAACTAGGGTGTAAATGCACCAAGATAAAGTGTGCGGATGATACATACATACATACATTACATTACATACATATTACTCGCGAAACTTTTAGTGATACTTCTTTGTACAGGGTTGAGGAGTAAGAAGGGAGCTAGCTCGGTTTCGGTAATACTGCCAACTGAATGGAAATGAAATCTGAATTGAATCGATAGTATGATCGATCGATAGGAATTTTCTAAACCTTTATTACCTTAAACCAACAACTGTGTTACACACACATTATATAACATTTCTCGATCCGAATCTTGTTCCTACCATGAATTTTAAATTTTGGCTTTGCTGTGTAAACATCAACAGTATTAGTACGTAAAGTGTACGCCAGATGTCTCATGGCGACTCATAGTTTGTGTGTCAAGGTTGCCAATACGAATCTCGAAGATTGCCGAGGCCTACCGATTCAGCACTACGGAGTCCAAGTATCACTAAACGTTTCGCGAGTAATACATACATACATACATACATACATACATACATACATACATACATACATACATACATACATACATACATACATACATACATACATACATACATACACAGGCCTACTTCACATTTGTCGGATGAATTATATAATATATTTCAACCTGAATATAAAACATACAAATTATATACCCGTATATATATTGTATACATATTGTAATTCGAATTTTATATTGGTATATAAAGATCTAAAGAAGTCATGTTCAGTATTTAACAGACAAGAAAAGCTGTTCCTAAATATACTCAGTACGATAAAATTCTCACACGCTCTGTACTGTGGTTGAACAATTCGAGGTTCAGGTAACTTGCCACGTAAATCTCGCTATCCTTAAATTACAGTCGTAATGATCGTATTCAATTTCCACGTTCTTCATCAAAATCTATAAACTGATCATCTGCAATGAAAACTAATTACACTTCCAAATCAGTGAAAAACTTTGCATTATAATCTCACAATAATTTGTTTTGGAATATGAAGTTAACTTCCTTTCTTCCTACGAACTTAAATAATTCAATACTGAATTACAAGATCTCGTAGTATTTTACGAGACATCAATACTACAGGAAAATACAAAATATAATTCCTTGCAAAATATAAATGATATTCGTAATCATTATGGTATAATGAATGGTAGCAATGAATGCAAAAGAAAACTCACGAAGTTATTCCTCTAACCCACTACATAATCCGTATACAAATATGGCCGTATAGACCTAACATAATAAGACCGCTTATTTTTCCGTAATTATTTTAATGAAGATGAATATGTTTTAACCTTCAACCTGAAGCTTTTTAAAACGTAGGGGAAACATACAAAGAGCATGTTTCTGAGTCTATTCGTTTGGAAACATGCTCATCTTCACAAAACACGTAACTTGCAATATTTACGAACTGTTACTGATGATAACGTGACTGTATTCCTCTTAATAATCAGACACTACTTTTTAGGTTGCATCTCGTCACCAAAATCTTTCAATGACACTGGAGTTTCATATTCATTACTTACGAGAGTACTCATAGAAATGATAACACAGAAAAACTGGCAATCATCAGAGAAATATTACAAATTACATTTCTGTTGAAATTGAGCTAAATACAAAATACTAAATCTCATTTGTATCATCAAACTGAATTTATGCATTTAGACTGAATTAAAAACTAAAAGTAAGAAACATAACTTCAAAATGAACTGGAATAAGTTAATTTCTGTACATAATGCATAAAACTAATACACAAAAATGAATCTAAAAACACTTAAAACTGATTTCATATAGTCCAAAATGATTAAAGCACTTGCTATCATACGCTAAAAACGAATAACGTTCTTAGAAATTATGTATCACATGCACGTAGACGGAGCGCAAATTAGAATGCAGTGATTTTGCTGGAACTAGAAAAGTGTTCAATTCTATATTTGAAGGTTGGTTTCAAAATAACCAATCAGAAGATAATCTACTTTTAGGGAGAAGTAATCTTAATAGTTAAAGCCATAGACCATTGAATGTTGACAATTTTATGGAAAAATTAGTTTTCAAAGACAGTGGAAAATTTAGAAAACAAACGCTATAAGAAAAAATAGGTCCTAACTTGCCTTCTATTATAGTTATTTTCACTCTCTAAACATAATAACAAATATTGCTGAATATAACATTGTGTTTCACTTTAAAATTTGTCCGTACAGAACATATTTCTAAACAACCTCCCTTCTTTAAATCCTCGAGCTACTGGAAGGCAATTTTCCATCCCCATAGACGTATGACAAGAAGTGCTCTCTTTCTAGCCTTCGTGTATAAGCATTAAAAATGTTTTAAAAACAAAAGTATTATGTTGAAAGTTAAAAAGAACGCACATATTGTATAAGTGACTGTAAAATATTTTAAAGAAAATTTAAAGGTACTTTAGTCTTACAATCATGGGCAATTTTCTGTGGCTATTTAAGGGTCAATCGTTACATTCATAGCGGAAGGGATAAAACCAAACACCGAGACACAATGCGTATTTGTGATCAGCTAACGCTAGAAACATACCGCTGGACTCCTAATTCCGTACACAAAGATACTTTGTATGTGATGATCATGGTGTTCTAAAAGGCATCAGCATTTAAAGTACGTGGCTTAATTCGGTATAATTCATACAGTAAAAAAAATTATCTTAAAATTTACAATTATTTCACAGCAAACTATACCATCAGAGAACAACACAAAATCACAAAATTTTCTCTACTGAGATCATTTTTAATCTGCAACACGGTGTCAAAACAAAATAGGATCTATAAGAAATCTGGTAGCAAAAATACGCAACACAAAGGTGCTTAGGTTAAATCTAAATGTCACAGTTAATTTTATTAAATGCGATTATTGTGTTGGTGTTTGTTCAAGAAAGAGGGTAAAAAGAACAGAACTGCGCAGCAACTCGTTCTGTATTCGATCATGTTTCCTACATCTTACTTTTTATGCCCAGTTGTAAGAAAGCTGGTCTCGTGCCATGAAAGACTTACAAGAAGAAGGAAAATACAATGAACTGAGTTTATAATTTGTAAGTAGCGGAAGTTAGTAGAACCCAGATCATCCAAGTCCCGACACTGATCCTTTCAAAGTAGTTATCTTCTCATTTTATCCTCTAAAACTGAAGATCCCATTCTTTCATACTGAGTCATGTAAGATGATTATACCGAACTTTTAAATAACCAAGGGAAGTAAAATGAAAATATCAGACGATTAAAAATGTTAATATATAATTTTTCAAAAATATTGATAATAATTTCATTAGTTTATATTTGTATAAATACAAAGTTCTGTTAATTTTATTGATAGAAATTTAGAAATAGTTTGAGCGAGACATCATCGCACATGTGTAAAGTATTGGCTCGGATGAACTTGGTTCAAGACTGTGATAACCATCACTAATTAATTAAACAAATAAATCGAGCAATTAAAAAATATGCACTACCTGCTTCATGCGGCGTAACTAAAGAGAAACCACAGCAAAAGTATCAGAAACCCCATACATATCAATTGTTCCTACCTATTGTAATTTAAAAACAAAAGTAAAAAAGGAACCACGACTGGAAAACAAAAATAGATGCCTGATTGTGTAGTACTGCTACCTGCCGTTAATTTTTTAGTAGACAGTAACGGAACTTATAACTTGAATGAGATTATTTTACATTATTCTACAGTAGAGTGAATATTATGTTGAACTTTTTTTAAAGTCAAAGAAGATTCAAAGAATGAGCAAAATTTATTTTATATATTTTTTTGGGAGTGCAAATGTTAGAGAAATATAAATGAATATGTAAACAGTTCGACTACAAGTTTTCCAGACATCAGAATAAGCGAATACTAATTTCAAAGTATCTTTTGCCCAAGGCAAAACTGACCAAAATACGGTACACATCTATTCGTCAGATAAATCCTGTGGAAGGAAACCATCTCATATCCACAAATAATTATAACATATCACGTTTGGAAAACTGTCCTATAGAGGAGGTCGTACGAGTGAAATACATATTACCTGCGTTTGTTATGTAACATATCATATTGTCGTGAAATGAAAAACACAGGTACTCTAAAATACTGTCAAAACAAAATACTAATAAAGGGTGAAGATTACCATGAATATTTAGTTTCAAAAATTTGCAAAATTGGCAAACTTTTAATCATTGTTTTGGATGGCCTAAATACATATCAGATTTAGAAAATAAGCGACTACAATCAGAAATTCGCCTGTGGCCCTACGACCAAACATTTCCGACACAAAATGGAGGAGGAATCAGTCTGTTGTATTATTGTGATATACTGTGAAATGATATACAATATTCTTGTATACATTTGTCTTGCGATGCCTCCTCCATTTCTTTTGACCAGCTTGCAAAGCATATCATATTTAACATTGTTATTATTATAATATACACTAAAAGGATTCTTTCTGTTCGTGTAATTGTTATCGTTGATTAAAAATTGCAAATGAATGTTTCATATCACGTTTGACAGTTTTGTACAGAGGGTATGCAATGGCTGACATACTGGATTCTTATATCTCTTTTTAAATTTCATTTTTGTAAGGATACATATCAGTCATTTTTGAGGTATAGTCCGTGTTTTTAAAATATATAATGAAGACGTCTTTCATATAGCTCTTTTTATTGCTGTTTATTCTCATGTTACATATTCCACATGTTGTTAATGATACTTAGACATCCTTACAATAGTAACGTAAATCATCTTTAGAATCCTGTTTCAACAAATTCCCCACCCCTTCCCTTAGAATCATGAAATAAACAAATGCTCGACGTAAAGCTATTGTGATGTAATATAACCTCCGCCAGATATGAAGGCGAAACAGCTATCTATTTGTGTGTATCCTTTCGCAATGTTAAAACCAATGCAACAAGCATTATGAAAGCTTGTTCTTTTTTTAAAAAAAATGTTCAAACATCGCAAATCTGTATGGATATTGGTGAATGTCGTGTTGTACAAGCCAGGATAATATCTTTTAAACAAATCTGTATTTCAGTGTAATACACTGAGGCACTCAATATACATAATTTCGTATATTACTAAGTGTTGCGATAAAATCATTAGGAAACTATGTATAAAGAATTGTAAAGCTGTGTTTTGATATCATTATCTCGTTGGTGTTAAAACAAACACAAAAACAAGACCGCAGCCTTCAATGGCAGCGGTCAAGGAACCATGTATGACACATATCCTTTGTCTTGGTCCGCCTATACTTCCCGTAGGCATCCAGTCAGGCATATTTTTATATGAACCCTTATCAAAGTGTCAGGTCGTTATCTAGTATGACTACGGAAAGGGCGATACCAGGCAAAAATCGCGTTTTTTACTATTTGTGAAACAAAGTATCATTAGTATTGTAAGTATTATTATTAAGCACATATTATCATAATTATTATCATTAAAATAAATGTTATTTGTCCATATAATTACTCTTTACATGCATATAAAGGCTTGGGAGATAAAATACAAGGATTTTCTCTTTCACTAACAAGGTACAAAATGTTTAACTTTATTAATTGTAAGAGACTACGATGTTGCATTTATGTATGTGATGTAAATTTAGTCCAATAAAATAAATACAAATAAAAAATTGTATATCTGAATTAATAACATACAAAACTCCAGCTTGGCCCCTCCTTCTCGACAGTGTGTGCCGATTAAAATTTAAATTTATAAATCATTTAGTTTCAAAGTAATTATGCACCTGTCCTTATTTCTTAACCTGATGTCCTGTCAACATTACAACTTTATTCCTGAGGGAACTAAAACATGTCACTTCTACCTCTAAATCTTAGATAAATATTATAGTATTAACTTACATCCATATAAAAAATTAGTCTCAGAAATTGTAAATGCAAAATTCCCACAAGCAATTTATTCATCTGTATAGCCAATAATAACAACTTTCGAAACACGTTTTTTTTTTTTTCTTCAGAAGTTATTAAAAGAAGAATCTCTTGATTGTTTGTTGTTGTTGAGGGGTCGCACCATTACATTTCACTTAATATAAAAGGTTTGGCTACTTTGAGTAATTGCTGAAAAATGATTTACAGTACACAATTAAAATCAAGATGTCTACAGCTAATAATTAATCAGAATATCGTAAGGCTGCAAAGTATGCTCCTCCAATATTTAAAAAAAATTACAATTGACATTCAGCCATCAGCGAAGCTTATAATTAGTCGAATATACGAATACATTGCTTTGTAAAATGAATACAGGCCTTCAAGTCGCAGAACCTAAAAGTAGCATATTTCTTCAATTGTGTCAGAACAACCTTAACAGTGTAAAAAATAAAAAAAAAGAATAAAAATGTAAAAAATAAATATTTACATGGTATTTACAAGACGCTAGCATTAGATAAAGTTCTGTGCACTGATAGGGGGACAGAGGGCAATTGATAGCAGCTTTCTTGCCTAATGTGCACTGAAATCATACAAGGTGTGACCTCACAGAAAACTCTATTTCTTCAGACTGTCCTTGAATCTTTTAAACCCAACTCGTAGTCTGTTTAACAACTTCCATTAAGGCCAGGGAACAGTTTTTCTTCAAGTTTCACACGTCCCTGGTGGTGACCCATACTTCAGCCCTGGTTTTCTTTGGCTCTGCATCAAGTGGCGTTGTAAAGTGCAAAAAATACTCCTGGATTTCAGTCAAGTTGACGTCAGGTAGGCTTAATTCTATGGAGAGGATAAGCTGAGGAGATGGAGGCCTTTGACCTCTCCACAACTATAGCTACTTCACGAAGACGGATGTCAGGTAATGTACATAAGTGAATACAATATAGCTACAGGTGCTAATTTTAGACACCATGTGATCAGCCAGTATGTTTCATTGAGGGCAATATCGACCATCAAAGTGTGAAGAGATTTATTAACCGACAGGGATGGCATATTCCCCAGTCCATCAGAGGCATGTTTGAAAGGTATGAAAATGAAGTATTTTGATATATATTTGTAAGCACCATGAATTATTCACTATAATGAGATTAGCTGGTGGTATTATTAGTAGTAGTAGTATTAGAAGATGATTCCTAGTTCATCACGGCCGAGCGCGTGTACGCCGATTTTCATCGGAGGCCATGGCACTTGGTACAACGGTCGGGCGGAGACAGGCTGGTAGAGTGTGTGTGATGATCTGAACGATGTTTTTATGAGATACTCTGGGGCTCATTATTCCCGTACACCAATCCCTAACAACTATCCGGTAAATGGACTTTATTAGGAACCAAATCCATCCGTTCATGTCAACAGTGGTCCTTAAGGCGATAGCCACTTCCAATGCGCCATTTGAAAGACGAATTACAGACAAGACGCAGCGTATGAATCACTCGCACAGGAGTTATTTATTTTCCGTGTCCAGATACACTGCCAAATAATGTTTTTTTCCAATATTCGGCTACAAGGACAGCTTTATCATTAGCCTGCAAAACATATTCCTTGGTGCCCGGTTATGTCAAATGTTAACAAACCAGAACGTGTTCTTCATCCTGTAGTAGTCCACAATCACAGGTCATGTCTCCTAGTAAATGCCCCACGTAACTACGTTAGACTTGCACTTTGAAACACCTGTCCGCAGTCGATTGTGAATCTCCCGGGCGGGATACGAAAGGCGAAAACCTGCAGAAGGTTCTTCCTTTAAACTCAGGAAAGAGATTACATACTTGCTGTTGCCACAGTTCATGCTTTCGTTTTTGTTGTTTGAAAGATAATGTTCTGTCCAGTTTCACACCATGGTACTTTGGTGTATAACAGTGTTCAAGGACTACTCCCCTCCATTCCACGCGCAGTTTTTACTGTCTTCTTTGTTAAGTAGATGAAAGGCACAAACTTGAGTTTTGCGGGGTTAAGTCACAAATGATTGTTCTCGTAGTATGTAACAAGTTTTTCTTGAGATTTTGCCAGGTTTAACCACATCAAATGTGTTCCCTTGTGCTGTCACTGCTGTGTCATCAGCGTACATATACTGTTTGACTTCGGCAGGAAATGGTTGGTCATTGGTGTAGATGTTATAGAGCAATGGTGCAAAACTCGCACAGTGAAAGAAGCCTACGAAGTCACATATGCCGCATATTTCACAGTAAACGTGCCTAGTACAAAAATCAACTAATGGCGCTGATGTAAAAGAATTTCAAATTCCTTTGTGCACTGTGGTTGTAAATGTTTTCTTTTTGATCTTGTGTTTGTAATCGTTTACATCCTCTAAATATTATTATAGTTCCATTCATAGTCTCATTTGAAGAGACTAGTTCAATCGATTCTCGTATGATACAGGTTCTCCTTCTGCTTCGTGCTACATCACCACTGCCTAGTAGTGTACACGAACTGGAGAACTTACTGTTGCGCTTGTTGTAACCATATACCCCACGATAACTTCCAACACCTCTCTGAATCGATGCCTCGCCGAGTGACCGCGGGTCTGTGGGGAGAAGCTGGTCCTACATCGTATTAGGCAGGTGGACATAATGTAATGGATCATGGTGTATGTTAATTAAGGATTGGAAAAAATATATGTGAGCGATATTTGAAGGAATTTCCACAATGGCAGGAAAAAAGCCTCACAAGTATTTCTGATGTTCAGGAACTAATATTACAATTTAGCATGCATTGTTGTTCATATAATATAACGTTGTTATTTTGCTTTACGTCGCACCGACACAGATAGGTCTTATGGCGACGATGGGATTGGAAAGGCCTAGGAATGGGAAGGAAGCGGCCATGGCCTTAATTAAGTTACAGCCCCAGCATTTCCCTGGTGTGAAATTGGGAAACCACGGAAAACCATCTTCAGGGCTGCCGACAGTGGGATTCAAACCCACTATCTCCCGGATGCAAGCTCACAGCTGCGCGCTCCTAACCGCACGGCCAACTCGCCCGGTGTATAATATAAGGAGCAACGTTACACATATACGGGAGCATGACTTTTTCCCGTTAATTTACATTCGATTTCGCGAAAAGGAAACAATGTTTCGCGTTATTTCGCAAAATAGGGGTGACCCCATCGCTTTCATTTCGCTTTAATCCATTCCTTAAAGTTATTCATAAAAGCTTTAATTGGTGCGATTTGTGAATTATTTATGTGCAAGATAGATAAATAAGGAGAAGCAATATTGATAATAATTCGTCATTCTTTATTAATCTTGTTTAGAACTATGATGCAGCCCTAATACATAACAAATTACCCTTTAACCCCGCATGGCCATACCATTAAGAGATTTTATAGAATATTAATACTTCTGTAAAAATGAGAAATCCGTATTCTGTCTTCTCATTCCCTTCACACACGTGATATTGGAATACAATTTCAAGATCGTTATTTTCCACGAATTTCGCTGCATTTTCGCAATTATCGCAAAATAAGTTATTTTTGCCTTAAACTGGCCTTGTCGCTTTAATTTACTGTAATTCGCGAAAACAAAATCACTAATTTCTTAACCAGAATCATATGATTCGTTAAGATATTTCAAAATTGATTCAAAATATTTTTGTAACGCTTATCGTTAATGCGAAAAAATCGTGCCTCTACACATATACGAGGATGAAGGATAAGTCACTGCAACTATTTTTTCCCTTACATTTGCACAGTGCTATCATACAATTGTTAAATGTCCTGGAAAGTATGACATTCATAGTACATGGACACGAGATGACGATGTACTGGGCAGGTAGGCCTACCACGCACAGGACGATGAGACTGCAGTAGTGAGTCAGGCAGCATCCAGAATGGATGTGACGAGGTCATTTCAGCGACGGTGGAGAAAAGGAACATCCGCCATACTCGCCGGACCTGTCTTCGTGCGATTTTCATCTCATCTCCAAAAGGAAAGAACTATTAGTTGGGACGTGGTTTTGGACACGACAGGACACTGCCAACGCTGTGAAACATGAAATTACCGAGCTCGATAGCTGCAGTCGCTTAAGTGCGGCCAGTATCCAGTATTCGGGAGATAGTGGGCTCGAACCCCACAGTCGGCAGCCCTGAAGATGGTTTTCCGTAGTTTCCCAATTCCACACCAGGCAAATAATGGGGCTGTACCTTTATCAAGGCCACGGACGCTTCCTTCTCACTCCTAGCTCTTTCCCATCCCATCATCGCCGTAAGACCTATATGTGTCGATGCGACGTAAATCAGCTTGCAAAAAAACTCTCCGAGAATAAACATTATGTAGCACAAGGATATCATGGCTACCGAGCTAGATAGTTGCAGTCGCTTAAGTGAGGCCAGTATCCAGTAATCGGAAGATTGTGGGTTCGAACCCCACAGTCGGCAGCCCTGAAGGTGATTTTCCGTCGTTCCCCATTTTCACACCAGGCAAATGCTGGGGTTGTACCTTAATTAAGGCCACGGCCGATTCCTTCCGACTCCTAGCCCTTTCCTATACCATCATCGCCATAAGACCTATCTGTGTCGGTGCGACGTAAAGCAACTTGTAAAAAAAAAAAGAAAATCATGGCTCACAGTTTCCTCACTTTATATTCTACACCTAATAAACCCTACTCGGAATTATTCATACTTTCCACAGCACCTTACGCTCCCCATTCCCATTTATATCCATGTGTCTGGTAGATCCCGCATTCGTGCGTAAAAAAATGTAGTTGCCATGACTTATGCCTCAACCCTCGTATATACTTCCAAGTTTCACATTTTAACTGTCTCCAAAGTAAAATATCCTTCCAACGCGCTTTAAAACAAGTCGTTAATATTTCAAAAGCAGAACCGGCCACACTTAGGACCACGCCAATACCACTTCACTTCCTTCTTATCATCCCTTCCTCCTTCCCCTTTCTCCACAGTGCCGGCATACTTTCAGAATGTTGCACTCTTCTCTCTTCAGTCCATCTTCCCCCTCTGCGCTCTTTCTTTTCTTCCACAAAAACGTTTATGTTGGAAAGTCTTTTCCTGAATTGGTCTCTACCACGACATTCTTCATCTGCATTTCCTAACCTCTTGAGATTTTCCTTCATCTGGTTGGCATATCCCCCCCCCCCCCAGGCTCTTCAAGTAGTATATTTTATTAACATTTTGTTTATTTGTTTATCTATCCTTGGTGGATCCATTCTGACCATGTATCCATAAAATCGCAACCATCTTTTCCTTATTGTTGTTTCCAGGTCTTCTGTTCTTTTGTATATCTCCTTGTTTGATTGTAATCTGTAGTTTTTCTCTACCACCCTTGGGCCGTAAATTCTCCTTAATATTCTCCTTTCAAACTTTAGTAGGTTTTCCAGGTTTGTTAGTGTTGCTGTTTCCACCCCATACAGAATTACTGGTTTTATAACAGCATCATAATGTCTTAGTTTGGCATTAATGGAAAGATTCTTTTTGTTGTGAATGGCTTTGGTGGCAGTGTTTAGCCTTTCCAGCTTAAGTCTCCTATTTTCCATGGCCTCTTTATCCATCCCGTTGCTACTGATAATCTCTCCCAGGTATTTAAACTGCTTGGTGACCTTCACTTCGCCATATTCGTCTTCATTGTTCTTTTCACATAATTCCTGTCCGTGCTCATCATCTCTGTTTGTGTGAAGGAGATATTTAAACCTGATTATTATTATTATTATTATTATTATTATTATTATTATTATTATTATTATTACACTGACTGACAGTGACAATGCAACACCAAGGAGGAGTGGTTCGAAAGGGATGAAAGTTGGGGAAAAAACAGAGACGGCACGGATGAATAATTGATGTTTATTTCAAACCGATATGCAGGTTACACAATGCGCACGGCATCGACTCAGTAGGATGTAGGACCACCGCGAGCGGCGATGCACGCAGAAACACGTCGAGGTACAGAGTCAATAAGAGTGCGGATGGTGTCCTGAGGGATGGTTCTCCATTCTCTGTCAACCATTTGCCACAGTTGGTCGTCCGTACGAGGCTGGGGCAGAGTTTGCAAACGGCGTCCAATGAGATCCCACACGTGTTCGATTGGTGAGAGATCCGGTGAGTACGCTGGCCACGGAAGCATCTGTACACCTCGTAGAGCCTGTTGGGAGATGCGAGCAGTGTGTGGGCGGGCATTATCCTGCTGAAACAGAGCATTGGGCAGCCCCTGAAGGAACGGGAGTGCCACCGGTCGCAGCACATGCTGCACGTAGCGGTGGGCATTTAACGTGCCTTGAATACGCACTAGAGGTGACGTGGAATCATACGCAATAGCGCCCCAAACCATGATGCCGCGTTGTCTAGCGGAAGGGCGCTCCACAGTTACTGCCGGATTTGACCTTTTTCCACGCCGACGCCACACTCGTCTGCGGTGACTATCACTGACAGAACAGAAGCGTGACTCATCGGAGAACACGACGTTCCGCCATTCCCTCATCCAAGTCGCTCTAGCCCGGCACCATGCCAGGCGTGCACGTCTATGCTGTGGAGTCAATGGTAGTCTTCTGAGCGGGCGCCGGGAGTGCAGGCCTCCTTCAACCAATCGACGGGAAATTGTTCTGGTCGATATTGGAACAGCCAGGGTGTCTTGCACATGCTGAAGAATGGCGGTTGACGTGGCGTGCGGGGCTGCCACCGCTTGGCGGCGGATGTGCCTATCCTCGCGTGCTGACGTCACTCGGGCTGCGCCTGGACCCCTCGCACGTGCCACATGTCCCTGCGCCAACCATCTTCGCCGCAGGCGCTGCACCGTGGACACATCCCTATGGGTATCGGCTGCGATTTGACGAAGCGACCAACCTGCCCTTCTCAGCCCGATCACCATACCCCTCGTAAAGTCGTCTGTCTGCTGGAAATGCCTCCGTTGACGGCGGCCAGGCATTCTTAGCTATACACGTGTCCTGTGGCATACGACAACACGTTCTACAATGACTGTCGGCTGAGAAATCACGGTACGAAGTGGGCCATTCGCCAACGCCGTGTCCCATTTATCGTTCGCTACGTGCGCAGCACAGCGGCGCATTTCACATCATGAGCATACCTCAGTGACGCCAGTCTACCCTGCAATTGGCATAAAGTTCTGACCACTCCTTCTTGGTGTTGCATTTGCTCTATCAGTCAGTGTATTATTATTATTATTATTATTATTATTATTATTATTATTATTATTATTATTATTATTATTATTATTATTATTGTAGTTCTAATTACCCAAACTTCTGGTTTCTGTTAACGGAAACCTCAATGGTGATGTCAGGTAAACAAGCACAATGTGACACAAAATCCCATTATCCAACAAAGGATCATGACGTCGCGACTATGAAGGAGAGTGCAGCCAAAGCACTCAATTAAGAGAAGAGTGGAAGATCCAATCAAAAGTCAAAAGAAAATGAGAAAACTGACCGAAATCAGGAATTTCATGCAACTGCCATTTCCTGACATCACACTCCATGAATACCTGCAACGTAAGGATCCTACAACTTTAGTCACATATTACATGTGTTTCTTCGAAATTTCTATTAACAGGAGAAATGACATAAAATTAAAGGAAAGTTTTGTCCCTGAAGAAATTGAAGTATTTGATCAGAGAAGAGAAAAACGCGAAGATAAAAAAATATCTTAGGCTCCAGAATACTTTAATGGCAGTGCGGTGAGAGAAGCTCACCAAAGAGGATAGCGAAGGAAGTGGAATGAGCGAAGTCAGAAATGGCCTCTTTAGACCTGGCTTTTCCTTGTACAACTCAATACGTATTCAGTTGATGGGTCCTTTAGTCTAAGAAGGGTACAGCAGAGCTGGAACCTGCTACTGGGAAACAAATATGTACTCAGGCGGTCCGGGGACGTTTACATCGACACGGTTACCATGAACGTGTACCAAGGAAAAGGCCCTATGTTAGTAAGAAGAGCCGTGCTGCAAGACTGCTCTTTGCAATAGAACACGTCAACAAAGGCCAGGAATTTTGGAATAATGCCATCTGATCCGATGAAACTAAAATCGACCTGTTTGGTTCCGATGGTGCCCGCAGGGTGTGGAGAAAGACCGCTACGGAGAACGATGTGGCCAATACAATTCCCACAGTGAAACACGGAGGTGGATTGGTTATGATGTGGGAGTGTATGTCGGCGGCACAAGGTGTAGGGAACATTCAATTTATTGAAGGCACGATGGATAAAGTAATGTACAATAATATTTTGAAGAAGAATATTAAACAAAGTGCTGAAAAATTGGGTATGCTACCGACCTACATGTTTCAACAGGATAACGACCCCAAACATACCGCTGCCCTCAACAAGGAGTGGTCAATTTGGAATATTCCAAAACAATTAAAAACACTTCCCGAGTCTGCTGACTTAAAACCTATTCAACATTTATCCCGCTATTTGCTTTACGTCGCACCGACACAGATAGGTCTTATGGCGACGATGAGATAGGAAAGGCCTAGGAATGGGAAGGAAGCAGCCGTGGCCTTAATTAAGGTACAGCCCCAGCATTTGCCTGGTGTGAAAATGGGAAATTACGGAAAGCCATCGTCAGGGCTGCCGACAGTGGGATTCGAACCCACTATCTCCCGGGTGCAAACTCACAGCTGCGTGCCCATAACCGCACGACCAACTAGAACGGTATTCAACATTTATGGGCGTTTTTTGAAGCCTAGGGTTCAAAGTAGAAAGGTTTCATCCCAAAATGAGTTAAAACGAGTGGTGACCCAAGAATGGTACAGTATCAGCCATGAAACGTGTGCGAGGCTAGTAAATTCAATGCAGCGTGTCAAGCTGTCATTAAAGTCAAGGGTTACTCCACAAAGTACTAGGATTGATGCTATGGTTCATTTCATTCAAATGTTTAGTTGAAGAACTGGCATCTGTATGAATAACAATGTGACGTAGGAAAAGGTCATGTTTTGTTATACAGGGTGAACAAAAAATACCGCACTTGGAGGTCGGCATACGATTCCCCATTCCATTGCAAAAGTTTCTATAGCCAAATCGGATCTGGTGCTGTTGGAAAACAAGTCGAAAACGAGAAGCTGGCAACGTTATCACATCCAGCAGCTCATCGGAATGTAATAGAGAAACGTGCATCATCCCGCTCTACCGTACCCGCCGTCGCAGCTCACTGACTAGACTGCTGGGTTATCAAACTCACATGACCATGGAGCTACGACTCGAATCTACGTCAGATTGTTTTTTTTCCTTTTGTGTGTGTGACGTCAGGTCCCTAGTTCCCGTCGTGTAACTGCGTTTGTAAGCATGACATCTTGTTGTCACATGAAAATAGTCGAATACATGACAGTGTGATCCATTCACTGAATGCATGAGTCGACTAACCACGCACTGCACAACCATAACTGGTCCTGTCTGCATGTAGGGCAGCTTCCTGATGGAGTACACAAACGGCGAATAAGTCGATATGCTTTTAGTGTTGGGTATACGATAACCAAGCTTCTGCTTGTAACAACACAACAGTATAACAACCAACTCTACCTTGGTGTCTCCAAAACTTCCCAATCGGTAGTAGTTGTCAACACTGGACCTTACAAGAAAACAACGGAAATGAAATACTTACCACGGTGTCCAAAGAAGAAAAGGCATGAAAAACGGACTCTCGGTGCCAGAGGCTATGTGAATCAAAACCCAAGAGAATATACTAACTATAAAGGAAAGACCGATTAAAAATTTAAACCAACTTTAATGGATCTGGACTTCAATTCTCAAAGGACAGTAATAACTTGGAACTTACAATTCGATGATTAAAAGAAAAGAAGAAAATTATCATACTAAAGGAAAAGATAATATAACTTGGGTCGACCCTTGAAAATATAATAAATAAACCTTGGGATCACAATCCTTGAAAACCAAATAAATCAATTTAATTAGTAGAGCAGTAGCGGAATAATTGACGGTAAGTTGAGGCTTGTTTCTCGACACGTCTAGTATAATTCACAGAAATAACCGAAGTGGCAAATAAATGTTACCAAGATTTAGGCGAAATAGAACCCAATAGTAATTAAATTAAATCATAGGAAAGGAAGGCGTATTTCAATTTTAGAATTAGTAAACTGGAGTACAATACGAGTCCACACACCGGATCAAAGATACAATCGACAGCCATCAGCTGTTTTTTCAACACACGGAAACCATCTTTGTTTACAACAGTTCCCATAGAAACGAATCACGTGTCGCGATTAAAACATGGCTTCAAAACATTATCAGATAGACATCGACCAAACAACTCCAACTTACCGATTTTCATCTGTGATCCGCCGAAATAACCCTTAACTATCTGTTACAAGAAGTTGTGAAATGAAAATTTACCAACACATAAGAAATCCGAGTCCCGATTTTAACAAAATTACATCTTATTAACGCCAGAGTAAAGGCTACCGCGTGATAAAGAAATTCCTGTTGATAACCGTAGTTTAAAACATACTGGCAATTCAATTTTTTTTAACTTGTTCAGTCTAAACCAAAAATCTTGAGGATTGTGGAGATATCTTGGTGGGAAAGGGTATTCATGCAGATTTCATCATGCAGGGTACTTACAATTTCTCGGAAGCAAATATAAGTTGATAAACAAACCACAAATCCAACTAGAATTTGTGGCCGGTTGGCCACAAATTTAACCAGGGTCGAAAATCAGCCACATCTCGCCCGTCTTCATCTTATTGATCGGGTTTCTTTTAAAAAAACAAGTATCTGCGACCAAGTTCCAACAGTTTGGCTTCACGATCTCCAACAACAACTAGGAAAAAAAAAAACAACTACGCACATATTGTCGAACTCGATCGATAATTGGCAGAGCAGCGCTGAACTTCACACTGTGCTCACAGATGGCAGTAGGATGCAGTTCAGATGGAACAATCAGTCTGATAGCCGACTTTTCTACTAGTAAGAATCCGCTTCCAATGAATCGTGTACAATTCCATCAGGCTTTGAACAACCTTTAAATAATGTTCAAGTCCATGCATACTCGAAATGCGTGATATATATGCATACGCCATATGCTGCTGCTCGTAAGTATGCAGCACGGTACCCTCAAATGCGCCATACCGATAGGAATGTTTTTCGTCGCCTTGAGCAACACCTGCGGGACACCGGTAATCTTCGTGCCCAAGTAGTGGACAGAGGTCGTCCAAGGACTAGACGTACTCCACAAACGGAGAACGACATTCTTGAAGCCGTTCACCAAGCACCTCGGCGAAGTACCCGTGATATTGCAAGACAGTTCCAGGTATCTCAAACACTGGTTGTTGACGTGTTGCATGACGAGAAAATGCATTCATATCATTACACGTTAACTCAACACCAGCGGCCAGAAGACCGCATTCAACGAGTACAGTTCTCTGAATGGCTTTTGCAACAAGTTGCAGATAACGAACATTTTATAAAGAATGTGATATGGAGTGACGAGTCACTCGGGAAGGTATTTTCAACCATCACAACAGCCATTATTGGTCTGACTACAACCAACATGTCACCCGTGAACGTGGCTTTCAGGCACGCTTTGGCATAAACCTGTGGGCTGGAATCGTGAGAGGAGTGCTTCTAGGACCTTACCTATTGTCTGACAAGTTGAATGCACTCCACTATCGTACGTTTCTGGGCAATATTGCCTGACGCTTTAGAAAACGTTCCAGTTGATGTTCGGCGACAGCTATGGTTTCAGCATGATGGTGCACCACCACACTTTGGAATGACTATGCGTAACTGGTTAAATGAAGCGTTTCCAGGGAAATGGATTGGTCGTGGAGGTCCAATGTTCTGTCCTCCACGTTGCCCGGACTTTAACCCACTAGATTTTTATTTGTGGAGACTCTTAAAGGAACATGTTTATAATACTCCACCCATGGATGTAAAAGACCTAATAGCTCGCGTGCATGCTGCATCGGCAATGGTGTATGCAGGTATGTTGCGTAGGGTCCGGCAAAGTATGCTGCAGCGAGTGGCGAAGTGTTTGCAAATGCAAGGTGGTCGCTTTGAACATCTCCTGTGAAGTGAACGTTGCTCGTAAGTGTACGTACCGGCTCTGTGAAGATAAGACTGGACGTCACACGTACACTATGGAATTATTGTGCGTAGCATAATGCGCAATCCAGTGTAGCCTACCTACTGTACTGTATTGTGTTTCCTTGTATCGCACTGGATAGAGACGATGTTACTGTATCCACTATTATGTTCTACGCATTGGTTTTATTTGTGCCATGGACGAAACAAAGTGGTCGTTTACGTCTGTACGAAGTTCATGTTATGTTTGAATGTTTAAACAAAGGTAACTGTAACTGTAAGACAGAACATAGTGTATTGCATAGTGGAGGTGTACACTGGATACAATTTGATACATTAACTAAAAGAAATTGGCGCGAACGCAACTCGAACATCGGCGCATCAGCACAGCCGGCATTTATGGCATTACCTCGTCTCACTGACCTAATGAGACAGCTCCGGATGAGCGCCGAGTTCATGTGACCTGTGCTTGCCCACACTGCACGCCGTTACAGCGTTGCCAGAGCCTCGTTTCTTAACTCGCATTTCGATTAAACCTATTGGTGGGACTAGGTTTTGCAAGATAAACTTTTGTCGTGAATTTCGACGAGGAAGCGCATGCCGACCTCCACGTGCGGCGTTTTATTTTTATTATTTTTTTTTTTTGTGTTCACCCTGTATTCTCGAGTATTTTGTACTGTATATTGTTATAAATATTATTTGTGTATGGCATTGTAAATACCATAAAAAAATCTTAAAAGTCAATTACTATAACATCCATTTGAATATCCCTCATATACTGTTCTTTCTACAATATGAAACTGTATGAATAAGAAAGTGACATACTGTATAGCTAACTCTGGAGAACTCATATCTGATTGGTCCAAGAGGCCATTTTGTTTTGAGAGAAAAGGACGGACGCGGTATCACAGAAGAGGTGATGAGTTAGGAGCATATTACAACATGTCTTTTCAGCACCTTATCCCACAGTCGTATCACATCAAAACTGATGCAAAATGTCGTTTTTCCTTTTATGGTGTAAACTGTGGCACGCAAATGTGCACGAGACGCGATAGCTTACGCCATGTAACTACTATTAACGCGTTCAATAAAGGCTTAAAAGCGGGCCATAATTCTTTAACACATAAGCACTTTTTCGAAGTGAGAAATTCGGTCTCCTAGTGAATATAGAGTTATAATGAGCAAAGCTGCAAATTTCAGCGGATAGCTGGCTTTTCAGAGCAGTAAATATTCCTATACTATTTCACTCATACTTTTTCGTATTTTCATTTCGTACAAGGGCAGGCATCTTGCATGAAGATTTGACTTTCCTGAAATCGCAGATATCCTTATAACGAAGTTATAATAACTATCGCCAAGCAAATATTGATGAAGGAAAAATGAATTGTGCATCCCATTGTCAGCCTTATGCCGGACCCATTCAACCAAAATGACAGGTACATACCCCATTCGTTGGGAATGGCTGCAACTATATGGGCTTAAGAGAGGTATGATTCTTCACTACACTGTGGTGTTTGCAGTAAGGTAAACCTGTTTGCACATTCGAGTCATAGTTCTTCTATAAGCAACTACTACGAATTCGGGCGATGATTTCGTGGATAGAAGAAGAATAAGAAGAAGAAGAAGAAGAAGAAGAAGAAGAAGAATATTGCCCAGTCCTCGGGCCAATGGAATTCACCATTTAAGGTTAAAATCTCCGACCCGGCCAGGAATCGAACCCGGAGCTTTTTTGAAACGAAGAGGACTATGCTGACCATACAGCCAAGGAGCAGGCCCTCGCGAATATGGCATTACTCTGCATTACTCTGCGGAGGACCATGATGTAATGCAAGGGAAGCACGGCGCTTATCCCAAGGACGATTTCCTGGACGAAGACTACCAACTGCGGCTGCAGATATATTTCGAAGGCAGTAGTCGGGAGATAGCGGGTTCGAACCCCACTGTCGGCAGCCCTGAAGATGGTTTTCCGTGGTTTCCCATTTTCACACCAGGCAAATGCTGTGGCTGTACCTTAATTAAGGCCACGGCCGCTTCCTTCCCATTCCTAGGCCTTTCCCTTCCCATCGTCGTCATAAGACATATCTGTGTCGGTGCGACGTAAAGCAAAAAAAAAGCATTTCGAAGGGCTGAAAGACGCCTGTGTGAAGCGATGTGCGTTGGAAGAGAACTATCCGTTGAGAATGCACCAGTGGCGTTGTAACTATTTGATGACTACCAATGAATAAAAGTATATAAATAAATAATATTTCACAAAAACTTCATAAAATAATTGAAATTGATTAAATTGATAAAAATAATTATTAAACTTAATACACATAAATAACGGAAATGTCCGTAGTATGGGCGCCAGAGTTCACCAGAATGGATCCCTCGAATTTTGATAGAGCATGATAAATTTTATATCCTTGGGCGTGTACATAATGCTGCGTACTGCAGGCCTTACCTAACCTCCTGAAAACGACTAAATAGGTAGGAACTGCACCTAGGTTCATCAATAACTCCACTGATTCTAAAATAGCTAACTATATTCTTAACAAAATCCGTGCATGAGCACCTCATCAACACACACAATTATACATATAATACACACACGAAAGATTGCTGGAAGACTCCATATTTACAACAACGACAATAATAAAACAGTGGGAAAACGAAAGCGAGAACTAAGCTACCATTTGTAGATAGTCCGATGAACAATGTACATGTATGAAGATAAATACCCTTCACTGTCTCTATATCAATTCGACTTACCGATTCTCATAATCGGCAGTTATCACATCACACAGATACTGTACCTTGTAATACTGTGTTCACATATTTTAACACTTGTTGTAAAGATATATACACACGTCTGTCGATCCTCAACATAAATTATGGAAAGTCTGAGATAGCTTTCACCAACATATAATGCCAGACCTCCACAAGTACTACAATACTTAATGCATACGCCCTCCACAATTTGTTAATCAGCCACTTTCCACGAACATAACAAGACTACGTTCCACGAACGTTTGAAGTCCAGTCCATTGCAGCCGTGTCACTCGAGTACCGTCTATCAGCACTACTTCCTTCCCGTACAGTGTGTCAGTTGTCGTTCCTTCATACAGTGTTACTGCTTGTAGTTGTAGTAGTTACATTACAATGTCACTGGTTGCCGCCGTATGATCAACCTTTATAGACATCAACATCCCCCTCCTCTCAAATGATACGTCTGGATTGGTGCTTGCCAGCCAATCATGAGTGAACCTCTTGTCAAGACATGCCCTGAACTTCTCCTTGCTCCCAAGAGATAAACAAACTCTGGAGTTTATTACACGAGTCAACGAACTTCCCTAATACAACAACAAGCTCATCTCATCAGGCTGGGATATATACATGACTCAAGGAATATCCCGACACAAGTACATCACAACAAACACTGGGGTAGCCACATGACTCATCCAAATTACCAGAGTTATTAAAGCAATGTTTTCCCACTCGTGCAAAACAAATTACTCATACCTACATATGTGGATATCTTCCAGCTTACAAATATAAATGGCAAAATATACAAATGAAATACTGACAATAATAATAAGAAGAAGAATAAGAATAATAATAAATCGAATACTGACAATAATATATCTAACTTCTACATATAATTCGGGGGTGTGATATATATGTACTATCACAGCGTCTGGTGATAACGAAGAAACAATGTTTAATGCGAGTGAAAATAATCCACACACCAGCCATATTTAGCACTTGCTTTGTTAATTAAACCCTCTTTCACTAATGCCTTTTTTTTTGTACTTGTGAAGACATCCTTCATGAAAATTTGACTCTCGTGAAGTCTCAGATATCCTTATAACGAACTGGGTAAAAGAATCGGATGTTGATTCACAATCCCATCACACCATTGGCTGTAAGAGCTGCTTCCGTTACAAATAGCTATTTTTATAGCCTTCCGAACATGCATACTATACAGCACGTCACGTGTGAAATGTGATAATTACTATTTTTATTCATTACTGCGGCTCACATGTGAATGAAATAAAGGTACTCAAATATTCAAGCAGCATCAGCTTTGAATTTCGAACAGAAAACACAGCGCTGGCCGTTCTGATCAATAAGGAACGTTCCTTTTACAGGCATAACACAGTTCTATGCTATCATTCATTTTTACCTCCCCGTTGCTAGTTTGTCAGCAACGAGACGTGTACTGCATTTCAAGCCCTGTATCTATACAAGAATGTATGTATTAATTATCGGATGAGAGGGGTGATGTTTTTCAGTTAGGTTATAAACCGTGGGTTATAAAAACTCGGAATAAATAGGGGCGGTTGATTTTCCCAATATACTAAATGAAGCAGACGAGATTTACCGCTAAGGAGGGCTTAGAAGGAAGGTAGTCCAAACAAATAGAGTTGTATTCCGAAAGAGGAAAATAGCTCATCTGAACATACATAAGAAATGGAGACTCATTAGAGAAAATGTATAAGGAAGTTGCTCTTTAGGTAAAATAAACAATGGCGAGTACCATGACAGAAAAGACGGTAACATTTTGCGAAATGTTATGTTACGGAAGAATTCTGAAGGCTGATAGACTAGATCACAAATGAAAAGGGAGAATTTTACCCGAGGAATCGATAAGTAGACAAGATGAAACTCAAGAAAACTTTCAGTATGGATTATAGAGCGATACAAAAACATATCAAATTACATTTATACTATCAAGAATACGCCCACACGAGGAAACGAAACGGTTATTACGATATGAGTGGGGTGGAATGCACGTCGAAAACAACACATAGAATGATGGCACAAGCAGCAGCAATCACAACTTGATTGCTGCTATTGTTTTATCTTTCAAGGTGACATTGCGTGATGATGAGTCTCGCGTATGCCACCTTGCTACTTAAGTGATTACCCTTAGATAACATAAATGTGCCTTGTTCTGGTGAGTATTTGTAATCAATTGAGACTAAAGAAAGTGGCTATGGTCTTTAGGAAGACATAACATTGGTTCGGCCGGGTTTAAAACCGCGATCTTGAAATCCTGAGTCCGACACTCTCCCACATATTGACAGAAAAAGTTTATTTATAACTACAGAAACATGACATTTGTGTCATAAATGTTCAGTTCGATAATCTAACATTAACTGTACAGTAAGGAAAATTTCACAAGCTGGTAAGATTTAGCCTATAACCACTCACTAAATGTCTAAGATTCTTTAATACATAGAAAGTCCTTGTTAATATACGAGGGCAAGTCAATAAGTATCTGCAATTGTGCTCTAATTGTCTTTAGGTTGGCTCTATGGCGTTGTGTGCTCACCAGCCGCTAGATGGCTCCGTTATCTACGTCTGTGGCAGGTTTCGGCGTTATCAGATCGGTACAGCTTGCGCTGTTGAGAGGTAAAGATGGCCGCGCTACTCTCTGTTTGCACCAAGGAAGAACAGCGTTCCGTAATCCGTCTTTTGTGGTCGGAGGGTGTACCGGGAGCGGAAATTCATATAAGTCTTTCAGCACAATACTGGGACAATGTTTTGCCACAGCGGATACTTCCATTCCACGCTCTGACGTTTGCTCTCTGGTTCGAACTGGTGAACCCATGTTTCATCTCCAGTGATGATCCGTTTTAGAAACGTTTCACCTTCATTAGCATGACGGTCGGACAGATTCTCACACGACTGCGATTCTGCTCTACACTGAGTTTGTTTTGGAATTCATCTCGAACAGACTTTGTGAAAGTTAAGCCTGTTATGCATGATTTCATATGCAGAACCATGACTAATGTGCACAGGATTTGCCACGTGATCATCTGTTATTCAGGATCATATCATTCACTTGTTCAATATTGGCATCAGTTACGGCTGCAGATGAACGCCTTGATCTTTCTTCATCCTTCCGGCTCGTGCTACCTCTTTTGAAATTTTCAATGCACTGGTAAACACTTCGCTGTGGCAAAACTTTGCCCTCGTATTGTGCTGAAAGTCTTCTATGAAAATCCGCTCCTGGTACACCCTCAGACCACAAAAGACGGATAACGGAACGTTGTTCTTCCTTGGTGCAAACAGAGAGTAGCGTGGCCATCTTTACGTCGCAACAGCGCAAGCTGTACTGATCTGATAGCGCTGAAACCTGCCATAGACGTAGATAACGGTGCCATCTAGCGGCTGGTAAACATACAACGTCATATAGCCAACCTAAAGACAATTAGAGCAAAATTGCAGATACATATTGACTGACTTACGTATAAAAAAATTCACAACATTTTAGAAAAAGTTTTTACATTTAAAAAACAATATGATGGTTGTGTTCGCCGTACATAAAATCTTAGCGGTAGTTCTGAGATATTTTGTTCAACGTAGAGTATTATTTTTCTTGTTAATTTCACTGCATTGAAAATACCAAACGTAGTTCGGGTAAGAGGTAGGTATCACACGCAGATCTCCCAACCACTCTTGGCCGTCTGCGACGTCATGTGAACCCAGACATCTCACAGAGCCTTGTCTTCTGTATGAGAGGGAATCTCTTTCTAGCCACACGTCAAAGATGAGAAAACTTTGTCGACATCTTATTACCACCACAGACAAGACATTTCACTATTACATTAAAGTAATAACATGAGATTTATTTATTTATTTATTTATTTATTTATTTATTTATTTATTTATTTATTTATTTTATTTATTTATTTTATTTATTTATTTATTTATTTATTTATTTATTTATTTATTTATTTATTTATTTATTTATTTATTTATTTATTTATTTATTTATTTATTTATTTATTTATTTATTTATTTATTTATTTATTTATTTATTTATTTGGGCAGTCTGGCTAAAAAACCAGGATCAAAGCTAAGGATATAATCACGCTCCTCAATAATAATAACAATAAGAAGAATAAGAAGAACTGTAGGAAGATAATTGACCAGTAGCTTAAGGCAGTAATCATGTTCTATTTCACATCTAAAATTCCAAGAGGGAAAGTAAGACGGCAAGTCGATAAAGAAAACACCACAGAGGAAGCTCAATTTCTCAATTCAACTCACGTATCTTCACGAGGTCTGATGCTATAGAATTAATTTACTTGGGCTACCGTCAAAGAAAACGGCGCGGTTAGCTCGACAATGACAAAGTCTCTGAACACTACCGCCATTACTGTCTGTTTCTTCGTCGAGATAGAATCAGTTTGAAAACGTGACACTTTATTTCTGCCTCGCTCGTTAGGCAGACGAGCGAAGAACGACAGGATTAGAAAGGTAACGAAGAGTCCCCACTTTAATACAGAAAATTGAGTATTCAAAAATATTATTATTTTCACCCTCAAAAGGTAAATATGTTGAAATAAAATGCCTGGTATTTGCAGATGATGTCGCTATACTTTCAAAACACTTTACTAATTCAGTAACACAAATATCCTGGAAGGAATAACCACAAAAATAATCTCTGCAGATAAAACCAAATTTATTACAAACATGAAATATGTTCCTAAATTTTTAACGACAAAATATAAGGTGAAGTGAAGAAATTCACATATTTCGGCGAGATAATACAAGAAAACCGTTTAGAAATATCTACTGTAGAAGAAAGGAGACACAAGATAGAAAGGTTATTACAAAGAATGTTTACAATAAAAAAGTGATTATCTAAAAATCCTTTAAAAGCGCACTATAATACAGTAGTGAAACCGGACGGTTTAAACGCGAACAAACGCCTAGCAATGAGTTCTATAGATTATATACGTTTAAAATATTAGAAAAAAGAACCATTAGAAAAATCCTGGGTCCATTGGAAACTACAGAATTGTGAAAATTACGAAGTAATAATGAAATGTATCAGAACATAGAAAACATAATGAAAACAATAACAAAAAGGAGATTGCTATTTTTTTGGGCGTTTAATATTTAGGATGGACGAAAACAGATTTTTTTTTAAATATCCAGATACCTTAGGGGAAAATATCCGGATACCTTTGGGAGAAAAAGTCAACAACGACTAGTTTTCAAGAGGTCAAGAAAGATTTGCAACAATATAATATAAGAGAAGAAAAATCAAGGAAACTGGACTTATAGCACGGGAAAAATGAATAACAATTTTATTTGTTTTATGTACTTTTAACTAGTTTTGCGGTTTTCGGTTGTACCAAGGTGCCGGAATTTTATTCCACAGGAGTTATTTTACGTGTCGGTAAATGTACCGTTTGAGCTACCCAGCCCGGCATAACAGAAAATTGGTACCAAGTGGTCTTAGGAGAGAAAGAAGAAACACAGCGAAAGGTTGAAGGAGTATTGGAAAGAAAGGAAGAGGATACATCAAAGGCTAAGTAACTGAAATTGACACGTGATCCCCAGCTGGCCATAACGGGATTATTATTATTAATAATAATAATTTACTCTAAAATATGACGTACAATCAAGATGAGGAATTTAGACTAGTCATGACTAGGATTGCCACCTCTCCGGGTTTAACCCTGAGCCTAAAGGTTCTGGTACCTCATCTCCGGTCACCGGGTGAAACTATGATTCCTCCGGAAATCATGCGCTTAGGAAAGTATCTACGTAAGTTTTCCAACAATCCAAAGTGTACTGCATATTTTAGAGACAGGGATACTGCACTAGTCAATTTTCAGTTAAACATGACGGTGTAAAGGCAGAGGAAACGTACCTAATAGCAAGAGGCATCAAAACTAGTCAAAAGTACACCACAGAAGCCAGTTTCTTACCACATTTGTGCCTTAAAAGCATTCAACAGAATAAAATGGCTCTCATAGAAGTTGCAGAACTGTTTGAATTTTGGGGCAATGAATTTGAAAATATTTTTAGACAGGGGATCACAAGATGGTTGTCCTTGTTCAGTGTATTACAACGTCGCATTCTGTCCTGGCCTGCTATTAAGTCCTATTTTCTAGAGTTGGGAGTAGAAATTCGTAAGACGTGTGTGTGCGGGAATTTATCCGAACACAGGGAAATGGACTGGATGAAGTTATAAATACACATTTGTTTTCCTGAGTGTCATATGTACTCTGTTCATCATTATATGAACGTATTGCAAACTGCTATCTTGAAATTAGAATGTAATTCCTTAACTAGTTCAGAAGTTCATGTAGTAATGGAGGAATTAAGAACAAAATTGATACAAGGTTAAAAGATAGGTTTCTTGGTGGTAATGTTATGTCTGCCTTGAATTATTTTGATCCAAATGGAAAACAAAAGTTCATACAAGAAATGTACATCAAAGAACCTTGAGTTATTTATAAAAGTGCTATGATTTTTGAGAACTCTCTTTTCAAATACTTTGTAATTATAAATATCAAAGAGAACCGTTCAATTTATTTCAATGAAATTATTCAGGCCAAGAATTCTTGCAGCGTTGAAGTATATGAAGACATTATTTATGATGAAATGACTCTTTTGAGGAATTCTTAGTAAAGCAGATAGTAAATGATTAATAACCTGTCTGTAGGTCAAACATGGGTCGAAATTTTCCGAAACTGAAATTTTCTCCAACGTTTGAAGTTGGTATCAAAAATAATTCCCGTATCTGTTAGCAATGTATATACTGAACGAGTAATTTCATTGATTAAGTCTGTGGTCTGATGAGCGCAACACATTAAGCGAAAACTTAGTTAAGGAAGAACTATGTGTCAAATTAAATGTTTATATAACGTCTCGGCAATTTTCTGCATATTTAGCGAAAGAGGATCAAACCATCTTGCTAAAATACTGTCAAAGTAATCAAAAGTATACCTTTCAGTTTAAGAAAACTACGCTGTAATTTGTAAAATCAGTTAACGTTCAATACTCAATATTTGCCTTTGTCTTTGTAAAATACTGTCAGATCATGAGGATTCAGTATTGAATACATGCCTATGTCATGCTAAATGCTGTTAGAAGTTTAGCTCTACGTTTGAAAAGTTGCCAGATCAGTTAAGGTTCACTTTTCAATATTAACCTGTAGTGGAAATGTTATTTACATTAAAACATCACATTATTAGATCACTTTATGTTCAGTGTTGAACATTTACCTATGTATACCCATTTGTTTACAAATAATTAAGAATTATTTAATCTGGTTTATTTTCTCAGGGTTAAGATTAACTAAAAGGTGGTCACCTTAGTTATGACCCTATCAACACTGGACGCAGTTCAGATCTAATCCAGACGACTAAACATGTAACTAAACATGTAATGCAGAATGAGACCACCTCACTGGACATTACGGTGCATGTTCATTACAAAACTGCAGTTGATGCTACAATATGTCTAAATGTGATCGACAATATTACCCTAATATTTATGTTATGTTTAAGATAGTAATAATAATAATAATAATAATAATAATAATAATAATAATAATAATAATAATAATAATAACGGCGTGTTGCCTCCGAAGACGCCTGGTACAGGTCTTTCCAGTTGACGCCGTACAGGCGACCTGCGCGTCTATGAAAATGGGGCCCTACCTATGATGAATTCCGATGATGAAAATGGGGCACACACACCCAGCCCCGGAGCCATCGGAATTAACCAATTAAAGACATATCTAAGAATAATGTAAATTGGTGGAAATGTCGGCTCTGTTAAATATATACAAAGGGCACTAGGAAAGTTTTGCAATTCGCAAAAACGGTTGGCTGGACACCCCTGTTATGGTGAGGGATGAAAAGATGGGGGTTAAAACCGGTCTAGAAGACAGCAAGGCGCGACCTTCACACCAGTTGTTACCAAGCAGTGGGAATAAAAGCAAGTTAAGATGTCAGTGTGGTCTAAAGGTGAATATCGCGCAATTATCCGCTACAATTTTGCTCGTGGATTAACTGTTGACCAGTGCCTGGAGGAAATGACTCCTGTGCTGGGGAAAGACTGTCCACATCGGATAACAATTTTCCGCTGGTATAAAGAGTTCCAGAGGGGAAATTTTGGGGTTGAAGACGATCCTCGTTCTGGGCGACCGTCTGAATCAGTGACTGAGGAAAACATTGAAGCTGTGAGGAAAATGTTTGAGCAAGAGAGGCGGTTGACATGTCGGCAGGTAGAAGAGACTCTCCACATCCCTGCACCAGCTATTTATTCAATTCTACACGACCATCTCCATGTTAGAAAAGTTTGTTCACTTTGGGTGCCCCATTCATTTTCAGAGGAACAAAGGGCACATCGAGTGAAATGGTGCCGTGAAATGCTAGAACAGTTTGAAAATGGGACATCGCGTAACGTCAACAGCATCGTTACTGGTGACAAAACTTGGCTTTATTATTACGATGTCCCAACAAAATCCCAGAACAAAGTGTGGCTGTTTGAAGATGAGGGTACTCCTGTGACTGTGCGAAAGTCAAGGTCAGTGAAGAAAAGGATGATTGCAGTATTCTTCACTAAACGGGGCATCTTGACTTGGGTTGTGTTAGAAACACAAAGGATAGTTTCTGCGAAGTGGTACAGTGAGACTTGTCTGCCTCAGGTCATCCAGGCTCTCAAGCAGCACCGTCCAAGGTCACGGTTCAACACTTGGCTCTTGCATCACGACAATGCTCCAGCACATCGTGCTAATGTAACAATGGATTCTCTTGCCAGATCAGGGTTGACTGCGCTTGATTACACTCCACACAGTCCTGATCTTACCCCATGTGACTTCGCACTCTTCCCAGAAGTGAAGATGAAGCTGAAAGGGCGGCGTTTTGCATCCGACGAGTAGCTTCTGGCAGCATGGGATCAAGAGTGTGAAAATGTAACCGAAGAAAAGTGGCAGAGTTGGTTCAGTGACTGGTTTCGACGTATGGAGAAGTGTATTGAGTGTGGTGGAAATTATTTTGAAAAGTCTAAAGCGTTCACTCACACTGCAAAACTTTCCTAGTGCCCTTTGTAAGTGGCTTTAATTAAGTTAGCATATTTATTTATTTATTTTACATATCTGAGAAGTGCAACATCTGATTCACGATTAAATGCTCTGCTATCGATTCATCGTAATATTCATGTGCCTGATGAAAGTTACAGATACGTTTGCTTGTGTTTCAAGAAAACTTAATTTTGCACATTCACGTTGTTTCTAAACAAATCACTCAAAATTTGTGAACATTTGTTACACGAAATGTGTAAAATACAAGTTGTAGGAAGCTGCCGTACAGAAACAGGAAGATATATGCTTTACATCCCATAGATTATACTTGTTTCGAATAATAGTTCTCGATAATATTGTGTGTATATCAGTGTATTATGGCAACGCCTCAATCATACGTATTCTAAACTTGTATGTAGGTTAGTCGCAATAAGTCTCACAGTCAAACGTTTAACAGAATCTGTGTTTATTTTCCAAAACCAGTCTTCTGCCATAGGCAAATTTATGTAGGTCTTTCACGAACGAGGTCATGTAGTACATTACCTGTCGTATCACCAATTCAGGAAATAAAATATAAAGAGGTCCACTCAGATTGGCATGAAATACGAAGGTTAGCTGAACACTGCTTGGATGGAACGTCCTTGTAGGTTCAGCTTCAAACGTAGATCGCAATTTCAAAGGGAACAAGTAAAAGGTCAAAAGGAAGAGTTCCTTCTAGGAAAAATGACAACCAATTTAGGAACATTTTTTACTTCCTGTGTAACTACATTTCCTAATCACAGTGCGTAGATATTCTGCGCGATATATGCTCATTATTATTATTATCATTATCATTATTATTATTATTATTATTATTATTATTATTATTACGAAGTTATTCAATTCTAACTCCTCTCAGAAGTAGTTACCGTCTACATTTGAAATAAAGCAAGCCTCTGATTTACCAAAACAACATTCCTACCGCTATCGAGAGAGGACAAAGACAAGAGAAAGAGAATAGCGCAGGTCACGTTGAACCAAATGATAACGAATTCTAGTTGCACCATCCAAACACTATCTCTTCAGTCGGGAAAGCACATTTTTTTCCTTTTTTTACTGATAACATTAGCTCCATAATCCATCCAGCTGGAGGAACTGACCTACAAACACTACACTGCCATTGTTCTCGAGACACGTAACAATATTTACAGCGAAATACTTGAGCTGCACTCGCTATTTATTTATTTATTTATTTATTTATTTATTTATTTATTTATTTATTTATTTATTTATTTATTTATTTATTTATTTCTGTACATGGCGGGGCTCAGGTTATGAAGCACGCTATTATGCTAAACCATATACCTGCACAAACATAATATAACTGAGCATTATAAGGGTTTTAAAACTATAACTAAATATAATTTAAAGTTAACGTAAAATGTCATTTAACTGAAATTTAAATTGTCATAAAACGCATTTTAAAATTAGTAAATTAATGTACAGTATTTACTATGATTAAAAACTAAATCTTGAAAAATTTAAACTATAATTTACTAATCTTACATTTACATAATATTTATTTAATATTCTAACGTTTGAGGGTGCTTCTTAGTTTCATTTATCTCAATGTAGGTATAACGTCCAGCACCTTCACCTGAATAGCTTCAGGTTACTAATGTCTTTAATTTCAGCCGGGATAGAATTCAAGGAACGTTTGGTCCCCGGTTTACGTACTGCTGTGATGAGTGGAGATGGACAGCAAGGATCGTGTTAATGACCTTGAGGGTGGTCCACCTGAGGTGGTAACTGTTTGCAGTATTTTGTGCAGAAGAGAAGCAGCATGGTACAGTATTTACAACTATCAACTAATATTAACCAGGACAGCTAATGGAGGAATAAGTTGTGGGAATGGAATGGAACATTTAGAACGAATCGCATGCAGGTATTATGCGCCCGTTGAAGTTTAGAACTAAGTGAACAACTTATGTTAGTGTAGACTACATCACTATAATCGAATACTGGTAGCATTAATTCTTGAACAAGCAATTTCCTGGTCACGTGCTCTGACCAACTGAAATACTTATAAAAAATATTCCAAGGTTGCATTTCAGTTTTACATTATACTACACACTAAGGATAGGATTCCAGCTAAGTAATTCTGGTCAATTTCCTTGGCAATAATATCTATCATAGCGTGGCGATTATTACTTTAAGAGGAAGTACAACTTAGAGGTCTGACACTTCGAATAACGAAGACATCGGCAAAGGAAAGGGAAGGCCCACGAAAATCCGTGCGGCTATCAAAATCAAGAAACACCCGAACAATATGAATTTAGAAGAAAGATATAAAATCAGGAATTCTTGGATGCCAATCATACATAGATTAAGACATACAGACCACAACATAAACACACAGGATGAACCTCTAATTACATAACAGCGCGGACAAGTCCCCCTACCTGGCTGTGGCATATACTTTCCAGAATTTTCACGAGACAGCCAGGGGGCCTTCGTCAGCCAGAAAGACTAGGATAAATAAGACCAAGGTCGGGAACCACTCTTGTAGTGTTAACACCCAGACAACCTCACATCATCCCAACCGCAACCAAATATACCCAAAACAAATTAATCAAAACCCACCACGAAACCATGTGAACAATCCCCCACCCCAGTTTGAGCAGCTCAAACTATCTGACTTCCACCCCCACTGCAAACTACTCCACCAGTTGTCACACCTCTTTCCCCCCACACCCCCGCCGCCCCCTACCAGTCCAACACAAACCGAAGACAGGATAGGGGCCGAACTACTGTACCTCTGAAAGCGGCCCAACATCCGACCACACTAGAAACAAGCACACAGACTAGAAGAAGGCGTAACAAACCTCCCCCCTCAGTCTCGTACACAGCCAACACATGACACGCACACAAAGACTCGTGCCAACTGCCAAGGCAGTCATGCCGCTTCGTTTCCTGGCTGCCCTTATCTTAAACAGGCAATCAAGAAGCACTATAGACATCAACACCACCTTACGCACACGAACACACACCCCCTAAACCAACCAACACCTAAGCTTTCTTCTTCTTAATAGCACTGGAACAAAATCTCGCCTGCTACAGATAGTTAAGCAGCATCGGGCGCGGTCACTCTTTGGATGGGTGACCTACGTCCGTACTTCTGCTTCGCATTCTCAGCGCCGCTGCTGAATGCTGATTAAGCACTAACAGAGCCCGGTCATATTCTGACCAATGAATGACTACAAGATTTCCACAGTATCCCAATCCATCAGCAGCATTAGAGAAATGGGATTAACTACGATAGACATAGCACTCAAGACCAATAAGGTCGATGGGCTACAAGTTCATGCATCGACCCCTACGGCTCGATGCAACGAACATGGGGATGGCATGGCCACTCTTGTAGTGTGTTTGCTGCCTGGGAGACTGATTACCTCGGATCGAGTAGGGGTATTTCAGTCGCCTTGAAAAAGAATACTGCAATGTATTCGAAACGTCGACAAACTGTACGTAACGTAAAGAAAACAACAACACGGTTCAACCCAGAAAAAGAACTAAATAATTAAATATATTAGTATAAATACGGCAGACCTAGCCATTTTAATTAGGATTTCTCTATCTTGCGGCACCCCAGTCATCAGTATTAAATGTGGTTATGTTCCCACGAGACATTGAAAAATGTAATCTTATTTCACTGATCTGGTAACACTGCTACCTTCAACTGTGAATAGAAAAGCTATCATTTACACTGATAAAAGTGATCGCATACCTCATGTTGCAGAGACTGTTAAACTTTGCCTATTTTACCATACACAAAAGTATTGTGTTATATGTGTGAAAATGCAAACGATAATGTATTAATGATGTAGTATATTTTATACATAATTAACATTCTACAAATACAAGTTTAATAAAAAATCAAAGAAAACAAAGCGGTGTCAGAGAACGTACTCATCAGCGCTCGGATTTCTATAACGTTCTATTTTAAAAAATTAAACACATTTCTAGCTTTTGTGAACACGATAACTCGATTTTTCTTTATTGGTCATATAAATGTATATTTTACCATTTTTTTTTACCTTAAAACATATTTGACCAAAAATATTGTAAGAGCTTATCGTTGGCCATATTAAGCCGTTCGCAAGGTGTTTATTACTCACATGTTTTGTGCCTATAATGCCAAGTGATTTTCTTCGTGTTATTTTGGATTTCTTAAAAAAACATTGTGTGATTAAATATAATTTGAAAGTAGGATCTCGCGAACAGTAAGCTGTCAAAATACAAAGGACAAAGGAATATAAGGAATATGGCCAGTTTGTTGCTGGTCTGTCCGCCGACATTGTCTTCAACCCTCCTAAACATTCTCTGTAAAATACTGTATTTCCAGTCCCGTTAATACAAGGCAGTAATTCTAAGCAGTCACGTTTCAGTCGTATATACGACAAGCACTAAACATTTTCTTTTCTTTCTTTTTTTCTTTTTTTTTCCCCCCAGGAATTAACCTGGTACTCATTTTTGGTCTCTGTACAGTTAAATATATTTCTTTGTTTTCGCGGGAAAAATTAATTTAGTATTTTTCTTTTTAAAAGGGGCTGGCTGGCCGAGGCGGTAAAGGCGTGCTCGGTTCCCCCGGAAGGACGTGGGTTCGAATCCTCGCCCTTAAGAAACGAAATTTCCACTTCCGGATGTGCATATGGCCCTGAGGTTTACTCAGCCTACATCAAAAATGAGTACCAGGTTAATTCCTGAGGGGCAAAGGCGGCCGAGCGTAGAGCTAACCACTCTACCCCATCACGTGCCGAAGTTAACAATGGTGGAAGGCTTTACCTTCCACTCCTCCAAGGGCCTTCATGGCCTGTACGGAGGTGACTTTGCTTTGCTTTGCTTTGCTTTTTTTAAAAAAAATATACATGGTAGAGTATACTTTGGCTAATAGGAGTTAATATTCACCATTATTTTAGAATGATGAATTATGATAAATCTTCTAACCAATTTTGGACGATATTTAACTTATTTTGGGTCACATTTCCAAGGTTTTATGCCATATCTATACTGCTATACTAATATTATAGAGAGGAAAAATTTGCTTGTCTGTAACGAATAGGCTCAAAAACTACTGAACCGATTTTAAAAATTTCTTCACCTATAGAAAGCTACATTGCCAGTGAATAACATGGGCTGTATTTTATTTTCAAAACAACTCGAGGCGGGGGGGGGGGCACGGGGGGAAGATATAAAAATAATAGGCTAATATAGGCAAAATATCGAATTTTTCGTATAAGAACGAGACAAAGGTCTATTTAATCCTCTTGACGCAAAGAACAAAACTCGGTAAGCCCTACGGGCCCGAAAACCATGTTTTAAGGCCCTAAGACCAACCGTTACGGAGATATTGGCACCACACTACCCCTGCTCTAGGAATCGGATCAAGTAATGAACTGCCGTAACCATGGCAACGTCAGCTCCAGGATTCTACAGCAGCGAAATTATGTACAATAAATCATTAAAACCTTACATGTTACAGACATGAAAATTGATATTTGGATCCCCTTTAAAAATAAAAGAACACAAATGCAGTAGTCTCTCGTTAATCCGAACTAATTGGGACCGGAGCCTGTTCGGATTACGAAATTTTCGGATTAACCGCAAAATATTTTCTAATAATAATGTTAGGCTATTGCTTTTACGCCCCGCTAACTAATTTTACGGTTTCCGGAGACGCCTAGGTGCCGGAATTTTGTCCCGCAGGAGTTCTTTTACGTGCCAGTAAATCTACCAACACGAGGCTGACGTATTTGAGCACCTTCAAATACCACCGGACTGAGCCAGGTTCGAACCTGCCAAGTTGAGGTCAGAAGGCCAGCGCCTCAACCGTCTGAGCCACTCAGCCCGGCTTTTATTTTGTCCTAGACGTTAACATTGTTATATAGTCTAGTACAACATGTATCTTACCCCTATAAATTCGTGTTAGTGCAAGTATTTATTTGTGTCACGAGTCTGAACAGTTTTATCCTTAGCTTACAATAGACATTGTGAATTTACTGAATGACTGTATGAGAATTAATTGCCTAACTGAACTGTTTTCATGCATGCATGAGTGGATGAAAACTCATCTCTCCCAATCATCAAACCGAATATTGTAATTGTAATTGCATTCTGTTACTGACTCATATTTAAGTAGGTACTGTATCTTCTCTGCATCTCTTCTTCAAGTTGGCCCTCATGGGTCTCAAATCTGATGATACGATCTATGTTGTATCCTTGAGAAGAGTTTGGTTTAAAGAAAATGATATCAATAAGCGTATCAGAATCCTCTCCGGAGAGATCATGTATCTCCTACCGAGCGAACTGGCCGTGCGGTTAGAGGCGCGCAGCTGTGAGCTTGCAGTCGGAAGGCAGCGGGTTCGAATTCCACCTTCGACAAGATAGTTTTCCGTGGTTTCCCATGTTCATACCAGGCAAATGATGGGGCTGTACCTTAATTAAATCGTCGGCCACTACCTTCCCAATCCTAGCCCTTTTCCATCCTTCCGTCGCCGAAAACCTTCGATGCGTTAGTGCGACTTTAAACAAGTGAAAAAACAAAATGTATCTTCTCATAGTTGCGTAGAAGTAGGTTTTTTCCTGTAAGGCCCAAATCTTTCTAATAACCTGATTTTCTACAGACCCTCAGTGTGTTTCCGAATTATGTGAACGGTTCATTATACAAAAGATATAAACTCAGTAATGAACAAGGAGCAATGTATTCTTGATTAACGGAGAGATAACACTTCTGAAACTTCAGAATGACTGGGGGCGGCAGATGGTTCATGATATCCGATCTGTCAGTTATCCGCTATCACTGAGGAATGTCTTATCACTGCACCTACAGCTGTGGCAGCGTGTGGAACCTTGGAGTAGAGCAGAAAAATAAATCAGTGCTATCATATCTGTAAAATGTTTATCCTCTAAGGAGAGGAAAACCGGAAGGGAAGCCTGTGAAATGTTTCTAAATCCGTGTTGGAGCTCGCCAACGTTCCCAGGAAGTTAAGTGGCAAGATTTCTTAAGTTTGTTCGATGACTTTGGAAACACCGCCCTATGTTTCCTTTTCGAGCAAAAATAAGGGAGTTAACAAATATGTAAGGTAAGTAATAATCCTCTGTAAAGTTTAATTTACTGTCTAAGCCTTTGTTATACCTATCGGGTGATCTGAGTTCATTTATCAACTGCATAAGGTAATAACCGTTCATCTATAGAGGATGAAACAAGAAAGATTTTTAAAAAGCGGCAGAAATTAGTTAAAACTCAACGCGCTCTAGGTAATGTAAAGAGAACGCAAGTAAAAATGTTGTGAGGTGATATGATAATCATGAACACAACTCTTGCATTAAAATAATGCTTCAAAACAGACCACGTGTAACTTCGTTTCCTATGATCTGAGAATAAATGAACTGTTTGTCGTAGAAGCAATTTTCTCGGACACTGAAGTGTAGCTCATACGATAAAATATTGTTGTAGTTTATTTCTTGGCTCATATGAGCAGCAAGTGTCATCTAGGACAGCTCTAGATTTTAGAAGTTGGGTGAGCATATCATTCATTAAGGTGGGCGAACTTATACCAGACTCATAGAACAGTTGAGAATTCTGAGAATCGTGACAAGATGTGCCTATTTTGAGACGTTCCTCTTTACCTTTGACGGCGATTATCAATGTTTGGTAAGCTTCCTTCCATATATGAAGAAGGTTCCTGACAATCAAACTGGCTGTGAGAAATAAGCTCCTACACGTTCTTAAAGAAGAGGATGAATTCTTTGATTCTTTTCAAAATAAAAGCTTTTAAAAAGAATTCATATCGCTTACTATCGATTATTAGTAAAACATTTCAAAGGCGTTATTGTCTCCCTGAAGTGTGGCATTTTGGCTATTCTTGGTCTATTGAATACAGAGTGTAGTTTTGGGGTGTTTTTGGACGCATCCGATGATGTTCAAATCATCGAACGGATAATGGAATCTCCCAATGGCTTCCTTTTAGCTAGTGTCAGGGGGTTAGAACCCCTCCCACTCATGGACGTTTTTGAAAAGAAAATTAACGGAAACTGACAATAAACAAGTGAAAGTCGATTCAAAGTGCTGGATCTTTTGAACATTCACAGAGACATCATTGTAAAACCAACAGATCTCTTGAATCTATTTTCTAAGATGCCTCGAAAGTTGGATTTTATATTGTAATCTGAACACACCATTCACTGTAAAACTGTTGACCTTGATCTGTATTTTAATGTAAGATTTTGCAGTGTACTGCACTCTGAATATCAACATAATTCACTTGTACCAGTGACCTTATAAAGACACTCATGCATGCGCACACCACACACTCACAAGCACCTTTATTATGTTCTGTCATCATTTCGTAAACATAACCCTAACCGCCCCCCTTCCCCCAATCGATCGATCCTGGCTACGCTACTGGCTAGTGTTACCATCGATGTCTTCTTTTGCGATTTTTCCTCCGACGCCTCATCAGGTAGTAAATCTCCTAAAAGTAAACTAAACCCATATCACCCATCTCACAGAATCTTTAATGATCTTAATAACTTGACAACGCCTACTACAGAAAGACACACAGAACTGTACGGAATAGACGCCAGCAGACAGTTGCGCGAAGTCGCCTGCAGTGGACGAGCAGCCTTAATTCTACGTTCATCGGCTGGCACAAACGTTGTTGCTAATATGGCGACGCGAACAAATCCTGGCCTCAGCGAGCAAATGCATTGCGGTCTGAGTCGCCATCTCTATGTTATTCTGTGCTCGTTGACAATTATCTGCAGCGAAGCTTCAGACGCGTAATCTTAATTAAAAAGTACCAAATTCCTGGTTGTGAGAATTTCGTTGTATTTTTCTTGTAAAAAGAGGCAACAAACATATCTGGTGCGAATTTCTTTTTTTCTTTTTTTTTTTTTTGCTAGTTGCTTTAGCCTACGTCACACCGACACAGATCTTATGGCGACGATGGGACAGGGAAGGAAGCGGCCGTGGCCTTAATTAAGGTACAGCCCCAGCATTTGCCTGGTGTGAAAATGGGAAACCACGGAAAAACATTTTCAGGGCTGCCGACAGTGGGGTTCGAACCTACTATCTCCCGAATACTGGATACTGGCCGCACTTACGCGACTGCAGCTATCGAGCTCGGTGGTGCGAATTTCAGCTGTTAAAACAGACTCTTTTTCTTCTTCATAATCGCTGTGGATGACATGCGGAATATGGATTTTATATATACCCTGTGGTTCACCATCCCCTTATTTTTTCCGGAGGTAAGTAACCCAACTAACGCGCATACCATAGTCATCCGAAAAACATTAGTACCTGCTTCTTTATGGCCTTATTACAACCGTACCGTTTATATAATCCTCGCGAACAAGGAAGAAATCATTAGCGGCAGTGTTATCTCTATTATCTGAAATATAATGAATGTGGAAAACGATCACAGCTGCGAATAACACTATCTTACGTTTGGACAGGAAGTGTCTATAAGGACTACAACGTGCTAGCTATACACCACGGCTCGCGGTAGCTAAGGTGGCTAAAGCGCGCGTTACTGCTTTTGCATCAGAGAAGCTGAGTGGTAATAGGTATGAATCACAGGCTGGCGCACTTTTATTTTCGATTAACCCCAATTACAGTGACTATAATATGGCCGCATATCATCCTGCTCCAAAGAAAAGGACCGTTCTTATCCGATGTTACGTAACCAGATTGGACTACAACGTGATGGTCTGTAACTAGGAAGCAGGGTACTCTCTCCATACTCAAAGTAACAAGCGTTCGAAATATCGACCAGTTTACAGTGTTCATTTAACTTTTCACCATCACAGAGCACGTGACATACATTTTAATTCGACAGCACTTTCTCCATAAATTAGCAACAATTCAAAGTGTACCTCACAGGAATACATTGTGAGGAAATGAGTAAGTGCTGTGATGTGACCTGGTAGGGGTGGATTATTATTTGTGTGCGTTGGATTCGAATCCCACGCTGGCCGTCCTGAAAACGGTTTTCCTCGGTTTCCCATTTTCACCACCAGGAGAATGCTGGGACGGCACTTTAATAAAAGACCAAGGCCGATTTCCTTCCTAACCTTTCCTCACCCATCCTTAGGGAAAATACGCCAAAACAGAGCGCGCCCCTTAAAATGAATAGCAAAAAAAGTATTTATTAATAATGTATCCCCGCTGAAATGGAGCACCACTGTCGTTCAAAAATTTGCCTTATGCTGGATTCGAACCACTAAGCTGACGATACTCACACATCTTCTGCTCCAGCCCTTAACCGATTCAGCCACGAAATCAACATACTTGATGCTTGCTAGAGGTTTAGTACTTAAGTATGGCCTCCTACCTAGAAAGTTAACATACGTGTCAAAGTCTTCAGTGAAGGTTTACAGTGTTCATTTAACTTCTTTGCGTTACACAGCACGTGGCATAACCTATTAATCGATCGTATTACGGGTACCTGTGTTTTTTCAAGGCGCAATAAATCTCATGTTTGCAGAATGGTCCTTAGTATTTGGCGCGGAATTGTTCATAGCAGTTTTGCCTTTGCTAGGTCCTGGATCCATTTACAGTGATGACACACAGGTAGGGTAGAGCCTTATTGACCATAAGGAGAAATTTCTAGTTATTTGTTGTCCATAAAACTAAATTATAAGGATCTTTAGGTTATACGTGTTATTTGGGTTGCCTGTCTCCGAAAATATAAGGGGCTGGTGAACCACTCGGTATATAGATGAGAGCCTACTACGAAATAATTTCATGCAATTATTCTATACATGAATTCATGTTTCACCAAAATAAAGGAAAAGAAGAAATATGAATAATGAAACTAATCTAGAAATCTAGAAAATAAATTAGTTATGCGTGTGCTTGCATGCGGGAGGTGGTGGGTTCGAATCCCACGTTGGCAGCCCTGAAGATGATTTTTCGTGGTTTCCCATTTTCATCCCAGACAAAAGCTTGGGGCTGTACCTTGATTAATGTCACGACAGCTTCCTTCCCAATCCTAGCGCTTTCCCATCCTTGGGTCGCCGAAAACCTTGTCACTGCAACGTCAAACCATTAGAAAAAATAAAATTTAAATATGTGTATGTTTTTCTGCCACCAGCAGCACATTTTCTTCTTCTTAATAAATTAAAACATTCAACGCGTTTAAAAATAGGCTCATGTAATGTTACGTCACTCTTGATCCACTTCCCTCTTCCATGTTTCACGAGCAAATATACGGGAATATTGTCTGTTCAGCTGTGATGTTACCCCATTCACGTATACAGTGAGCTTCCATTCAAGCCCACAGAAGCACAAGTCGAACGAAGCAGAGCCCACGAAATATGACGACGTAGCCCGTGCACGCCTTACCAGCATGCGGCATACCCTCAAGGTTACAAGCAGAGTTGAAGAACTTTCGCGTTTAGGTGCTGGCACTGTTCGACCACGGTCCGTTTAGATGAACAAGGAATCTGGAAATAAACTCGTTAAACCCCCGCTCCTTCGAGAATACGAGACAGCTGTGGGCAGCAAATTTTATATTTGGTGTTGTCACAGTTCTTCCTAAATGCACTATAATAATTGTTCTTCCTCATATTACACATAGAGTGAGGGACATAAGTTATTCACACAGCTGGGTTTATATGGAAAAAATGTCAGTTTATCAGAATTAAGAGAACGTAATCAAGTAATGAACACTTGTTTATTAACGTCTCGACTTAAACATATACATACAGAAAATCAACACAAAATGACTCCTTACTAAATAAAAAAATACAACTCATTAGAATATCATTTTTACGTAGGACATAAGTATTCACACAAGACCAAACGCATGTTGTTTCTATAAGTAACACGTCTACTAAATCGTTTCTTAATACTTGGTATGCATTCCTGTTGTTATGGATGACTTGCGTAAGCCGCTTTGGATTGCAATATACAAATTTCCCTGTTATTTCGGAACCAAATGTGTTCTACTCCTGTAGCAACAGTTCCTTTAACCTTTATTTGCTGGTAATGTCATGTTTCCTACTCTTGTCGCCAGCTCGCTAAACAAATGCTCGAGTGGATTGAGGTCTTGGGACTGAGCTGATATTTTCACGGTGTGTGGTGTATGATAAAGCAGCCAGAGACGAACAATTTCCCCAGTACGTTTTGGATCATTATCTTGCTGGAAATAGATATTGTCTCCAATGCCCAGTTTGTCGGCACTCTTCTGCAAATTTTCCTTCAGTATATTCAGGTAACCAAATCTCACCATAATTCCAGAGGTCTCCTACACCGGTAGCTGTCAGGAAGTCCCGTACCATTGATCCACCTCTTCCATGCTTCACTGTAGCCTGGATATTTTTGATGTCCAGCACAGTATTAGGCTTTCTCCAGACCAACACTCGTCCATCATTGTGAAATATATTATATTCACTAATAAATTCGGCCCCAAAATTCATTATTTTCTTACATACTCATTGGTAAACTGCAATCTGGCTACTTGATTTTTCTTAATAATATAGGTTTTCTTCCTGGGGACACTAGCTTTATACTCCGTGCGATGAAGGATTCTTCTGATGGTTCTACTTACGACTTGTTTACCATAATATTCTTCTACATAGGCCTTAATTTCCCTCGCACTACCTTCGGATTCTTCATGACTGCTTTCACTACCACCCTCATTTCTCGAGTCGTCAGTTTGTATGGTCGGTCTGGTCTTTCGCAGTTTTCAAAGGTTTTATTTGTTTTAAATCGCCGTTGGAGACTTTAGACTGTAGCACAGCTTGTATTAGTACATCTGCGGTTTCAGAATATGATTTATTTTGATTATGAAGCCGTGCTATAATCTCTCTCTCAGCAACCGTAGTTTCGTTGGTCTTGCGCACCATTTGAATAACAATACCAGCTTGTACTCTGTACCGATGCTGTGCACTGCTCATCAACGTCTTGTTAACAACTGCTGGGCACTGACTGAATAGGGAGGGGAATGTATCCACTGCCTGTTCAGTTGAAGTACAAACCAGGTGTATGAATACTTACGTCACTGGGTTAATCCAGACTAGTTACGTATTTCGGTATTATTTTCAAACATTTTCCGTTTATTTATGTTGTCTCGTTTACGGTGTTTTGTGATGAAGCATCTCAGTTTATGTTTTAGTGATCTAAACTGTGTACATAAGACAATTAGAAATTTCGTGCCAATATCAGGCTGTATGAATACTTATGTCCCCCACTGTAGATGTTAAGATGAGTCACTGTGTACCAGCGTAACTCCATTCCTCGTTAATTCCAATTCTCTGTCCCGGAGATGCAGGACACATACTTGAACTTTTCACTGACTGGTTTTTAATTGGTTACTCTTAATAGGCTGGACAAGACAATAATAATAATAATAATAATAATAATAATAATAATAATAATAATAATAATAATAATAATAATAATAATAATAATAATGTGGACTGGACAGTAAAGCCAATTTAAGAAAACACCAAACTCCAGAAAGCGTAACACGGAATCACTGCTATAAGGGAGTGATATCGCATAATGCGAATCTTCGTCATTAAAGGACAGTTGTTTTGCCGGAAGTATTATGTGCATCAGGAACTACACCTCTAGGAGGCCACTCCAGAAGTGATGAAATTGGAAAATGAATAGGAAAATATATGGTCCCACTCATGCAAATGGCCAATGGATTAAAAGAAGAACTACAAACGTACGTAGGAGACGCTTCAAATTCTATGTCACGTCTGTAGAATGGGCAATAACAGATTTACAATAAAATGATTAACTATAATCAATTCAAAGAAGATCAAGATCAACTGGTTGGAAGAAATTAAGCAGGCTTTACAAGAATCAAACGCTACAGACGATACGACAAAAGTCGTGAAGTATTTGGAATTCTGGTTGCAAATCACACATTCGTGGAAAAAGCTAAAAAGACCACTGGAAAACAGTGGACAGAAGAAGCGAAAATAACACCACAGCGAATTCATGAAGAGATTTTGGGAGGAGGAGGGATAAGGAGGAAGAGGAGAAGAAGCCGTCAGACCAAGCTAACAAGTTCAGACGTGCTCTTTAATTGAGCATAACGAAGAAATAATAATAATAATCAGTAAAAAGCCTTCTTCACACAGGACACGCAGGCCTCTTGAGAAGTGGGAGGTAAATTCTTTCATTATTCACAACCTCAGCACTAACCCGGCCTTCTTTGACCCCTGAAATTAAATTCGAAAGCCTCTGTTTAGGTTGAATAAGCCCCAGGATCACATTACTCTTCAGAAAGTAAAGACTTGTTTCTAAATTCCTCGATTTCCTGGCAGGAAATCGACACCCCGACCATCCGAGTGAACCGAGCTTTTACTGTCTCGGCTAGGCAGCCTCCAATTGTACTCGTATTTCACCATGACGAGGAATTTCTTTGGTCAAAACGTATTTTCATTCACGCCTAAAATGTACGTGTAAGACGAATCCTAAATCAATTCTATGGTATATTATTTACAATTTTAAATAAACCAATAATAATAATGTTATTTGCCTTACATCCCACTAACTACTTTTTACGATCTTCGGAGACGCCGAGGTGCCGGAATTTAGCCCCGCAGGAGTTCTTTTACGTGCTAGTAAATCTACCGACACGAGACTGTTGTATTTGAGCACATTCAAATACCACCGGACTGAGCCAGGATCGAACCTGCCAAGTTGGGGTTAGAAGGCCAGCGCCTTAACCGTCTGAGCCACTCAGCCCGGCTTTAAATAAACTGGTATTTATTTATTTATTTATTCATTTATTTATTCATTTATTTATTTATTTATTTATTTATTTATTTATTTATTTATTTATTTATTTATTGTTTGGCATTCAGTGCCGGGAGAGTCCAAGGACATGTTCGGCTCGCTTGGTGCACGTCTTTTGATTTGACACCCATAGGCAACCTGCGTGTCGTGACGAGGATGAAATGATGATGAGGACGATACATACACCCAGCCCCCGTACCAGCAGAATTAACCAATTATGGCTAAAATGTCAGACCCTGCCGGAATCGAACCCAGGACCCCTGTGACGAAAGGCCAGCACACTAAGCATTTAGCCATGGAGGCGGTCTAATTTGAACGAACGGGGCTCGAACCATATAAACTTCACGCATTAACGACCATGGCCACCAGCTCGGCTGCAGTTCTTTCTATTTGACAACCACGAACGATCTGCGCATCTGGGTGTGAGTTGATGAAAATAATGAGGAAGAAAGAGGGTGAAACGTGGTGTCGGCACATAGGCTACTCCAGTCGAATAGCACCAAGGGCTTAACGAACGATGGCAAATGCCCCCACTCCTTATGAACACTGCGGATAGTATTGAAAAAAAATCCAGGCTTTTGGCACGCTATCTAGTGATTAGAAATTGTATACCACCACTTCTCCTACGTTGCTGGCCAACATTCCGATGGAGAAATGCTTTCCCGCTAACGGGACTTAAACGGCCATCCATGGCATCAGACCGTAGAGACTTGACGCCTTAATAATCGTAGGAACCAGGTGGGCTTATATAAACTCGTCTTAAAGTGCCAAAGTCTGCAAACATAGTCAATCTTCTATTTTATTTTATTTTCACTCGAAAAGAAATCCTTCATAGAATTTCTAAACAAAACTTTGTTGTACACCGGTTCTAAGATAATGACAAAGTTTGTTTACAATATTATCAATGCCACAGTGTCAATCATAAAGTCGATACGTAAAATTTTCGTGAGGCACACAGAGATATCAATGTGTTCAGGGAGGTCCCCATTATTCTTTCAGCCTGTAAAAGGGTCAGAATTTCACCTTTTCTAATCCTACATTTACTCTCCTCATGTTTTCATCATCATCATCATCATCATCATCATCATCATCATCATCATCATCAATGTCCCACTCCAGTCGCCCGGTGTGCTTAACAAGCCTCCTCCACTCCTTTCTGTCTTTCCACTTTTCCTGCTTCATTACTTCCGCCACATCCAATCCAGCTTTTCTAATGTCCTTCCAAATCTGATCCATCCACCTTCTTCTCGGTCTTCCAAATAGCCTCTTTTCCCTAACTTCTCTTTCCAATTCCCTTCTTGCTACCCGTTCCTTTCCCATCCTTTTTACATGTCCGAACCATCTCTCAACCCACTTTTGTTTAATCATTGTCATCGTCTTGAAACACACGTAAAAATGTTTGTCCTTTTTGGGTGTTGATGACTGAAGTGTAAATTCCCTTAATTTGAATGCGTCATATTTTACATGTGTGGTATAAGTACTGGGATTAGGCCTACTTAAGTTTCAATGAAATCTGTACGACCAAAGGCAGACGACACATTTAGATAAGAAAATGATTGATTAGCTGTGAAAACCATCTATTGTTAACAGAAGGCTCAAGTTTCACGCATTTTTTCAATAACTCTATAATAACTTGCCTGGGTTTTTCTTTTTCATACATATCAATAAATAAAATCATCGTAATTCCCAAACAGTGTAAATAAATATATTTTAATGTTCTTCGATAAGATTGTAAATAACCACAGACGTTCCAGTTGGCATTATTGCTACCCGTGCCGCCGAGTAATATTTTACGGGAAGGTACAACGAGTTAAAAATTGAAAGTGAGAGAGCTAGGCACAAATGGAATCAATGGTACACTCAGTTTTGGGTCCAATGATTGACACCCCACGTCCCCAAGTTTAGAGCCTCCGAGGAGTCACTCCTTTTTTTACGACGAGTAGAGACTGAGGAGCTGACAGGCATGAGAAGCAGCGGACCCAGTCGCACACAAGGCAAGCAAGGCAGCTAAACAACTGGCATTTCCCTACCTGCACATCTAGCCGGACAGTAGTCGTCTTGGCAAGCCGAGGAGACATATTGGGTTGTATATGTCACGGTTTTTACGACAGGCAGAGGTTACCGCAGATGTATTATATGTTCATCCCGTCGCGTAAAACACAGTTCTTAAATGTGAACAAATTTCAAAAAGTTCGTGGTGGTGGTGGGGGTGGTTTCTGATGAAAGGGCTTATCAAAATTACCAACCACCGTTGGAGAAATTGAAGAGAAAAAAGGAAGAGTAGAGGTCCTTCGAAGATCGACACTATTGCGTAAGAAATGAAGGATCATATAGGTGAGAAAATGCACTCTTGTAAGCCACGTCAGACTTATATCAGGGCAGGAAAAAAGACTGGGATTGGCTGGAGAAGTCGGACATGAAGGTTGAAAAGGGGTGCTTAACACAAGATAGTAGAATACATTTCACGCTCAAATGGTGTCCCGTTATTGGCATAAACATCTCTCAAACTGTGCATCCTGAGAGAATAAAGTAGGAGTTTACAAGTGGTATCGTGTGGCATGAGAAAGGCGATCCGAATATAAAACAATGATCTCCAGGCAGTTCCGGAGACTCGAATAAACTGGCAAAAGGAAGAGTGTTTTTTAAGTCTTACAAGTGGTGAAACACTAGGAGTTTTCTTCACGAATTGATTGATTGATTGATTGATTGATTGATTGATTGATTGATTGATTGATTGATTGATTGATTGATTGATTGATTGATTGATTGAATCATTCATGATACTACTGTCTTACATCTACTACTAGTGTCACCACTACATCTTTTTAATATGTCGCCGAGCAGAGTAGCTCAGAGGTTGGCGAGTTCGATCCCGGCTCAGTCCGGTGATTTTTGAAGGTGCTCAAATATCCCTGCCTGGCTGTAATATTTACCAGCACATACAATAAATCCCGCTGGAAAAATTCTGGCATATCGGAGTCTCCTTATGCCGTATTACTATAAACTATTATTATTATTATTATTATTATTATTATTATTATTATTATTATTATTATTATTATTATTATTATTATTATTAACACTTTTAATATGTAGGCCCTACTACATTTTTGTGAAAATTCTACAATACCTGATTTAATTACAATATATGCAAATCAATAAACAAGAGAAAGTAAGAAATGTTTTATTAATCACTATACTTTTCAGGACCGGATATGTCCCTTATTTACCGTATGCCCTAATCGACCATTCCTTTCAGGATTTCTGCATCTTATGCCATTCCTTTTTATTGGCAATAAACAGCATTGAACATTTGCGAATCTATTGCCCTCTGTGGGTGGGGCGAATGAATACATCCTCAGCATCTCCTGCCTATCGTAAGATGCGACTAAGAGAGAGCCTCCAGAGGTTCTCATTTAGGGAGCGTGGGTTGGCTACCACGGGTCCCCTAACTGAGTCTGACATTAACAACCAAACCCCATGGCGCAACAGCCCCGAAGGACCACGGCCTACCAAGTGACCGCTCCTCAGCCAGAAGGCTTACAGATTACGAGGTGTCGTGTGGTCAGCACGACGGATACTCTCGGCCGTAATTCTTGGCTTTGTAAACCGGGCCCGCTATATCACCGTCATATAGCTCCTCAATTGTAATCACGTAGTCTGAGTGGACCTCGAACCAGCCCTCAGATGCAGGTAAAAATCCCTGTCCTGGACGGGAATCGAACCGGGGCCTCCGAGTAAGAGGCAGGCACGCTACCCCTACATCGCGGTGCCGGCTGAGCCTGACATTGCTCCCACTTAATTATGTCAAACTCATCACTTTCATCTTTCTTATCCGACAATTTATTTCCTTCTAACCTCGATCCCGACGGTGTCTTCACGCCTTTCGTGGCCCTTCCCTTCCTTTAGCCGGTACCTTCATTCTTTAAAACCGTGGAGCTCTTTCACTTTTCTCTCTTCCTCTTAAAACACCAACAACCACCACCGCCGCCGCCGCCACCACCAAAACCAAAACCACCACCACCACCACCACCACCACCAAGAAAGCTCGAAAACGAAGCATATTCCTAGTATCTAGGCTAACGAAAGCAGAGACATCGCAGTGCACTCTGGCGAATTTAACACCGTAAAACAACTAGACAAACGAAACTATCTAGACCAGGGATGGCAAACATTTTCCGACTAGCGAGTCAATTAAAGTCTTGTTTGCATCCAGGAGATAGTGGGTTCGAACCCCACTGTCGGCAGTCTTGAAGAGGGTTTCCCGTGGTTTCCCATTTTCACACCAGGTGAATGCTAGAGCTGTACCTTAATTAAGGCCACGACTGCTTCCTTCTCACTCCTGGGCCTTTCCTACCCCATCGCCATAATAAGACCTGTATTTTCCGGTGCGACGTAAAACAAATTGTGAAAAACAGTCTTGTTTATTACTTTTTACTGCCTACTGCCCTATCGGCTATTTTCCTTTAAAGTCATCATGAAACTCATTCGACTTCATTTAGGTATCAGGTTACATTACCCACAGTATGCATTCGAATGCATGTTTCATGATGTTATTTTAGGAACATAACTGAAAATTACATTTTAAAAACAGGTACATCTTAAGAATAAGGTATACACCCATTTGCTTTAAGTAATAAAATTTGTAATAAATATGGCCATAGAATTAACGGAGACATACTTCTGTCTTCTTTCTTCGATTTTGGCGATCTAAGGACCACGGAAAGTAACCCTGTGCATTCATCTTAACCCTACTTTTCTTGACTTCCGATAGTTCTTGTTAATGTTATTGGCTTTACGTCCCCACTAACTACTTTCACGGTTTTCGGAGACACCGAGGTGCCGGAATTTAGTCCCTCAGGAAGTCTTTTACGTGCCAGTAAATCTACCGACACGAGGCTGTCGTATTTGAGCACCTTCGAATACCACCGGACTGAGCCAGGACCGAACCTGCCAAGTTGGGGTCAGAAGGCCAGCGCCTCAAACGTCTGAGCCACTCAGCCCGGCCGGATAGTTCTTTATCCTTTGACTTTGCTGTTTCCTCCTCTCTTGTGTCCAGATGTTATTATTACCTTTCCTCTTTTCCCTCTCCTGGAAACCCTTGACATTTTGTATCAATCCTCTGAAAGTTGTTCTGTCTTGTACTACATCATCTGCTATTCCAATCTCTGTCATATCTTTTCTTACTCCTTGGATCCACTGGTTGCCATTCTTGCTCTTGTAAACATGGTTAAACACTCGTTTCGTCAATCTACTGTCCTCATTATGTGACGAAAAAATGTAATTCTCCTCTTTTTGATCGTGTCTAACAGCCTTTCATTTTCTTCATCCTTGTACCCAGGATCATTATTCCGCCTATGTCTAAACTCTCCTTCCTTCGTTTTCAATGGTCCCCACATTTTCCTCAATATTTTCCTTTCTTTTTTCTCTATTTCACCAGTTTTCATAGAGAACATGCATTCTTTATTAGAGCGTAATGTTAAAATATGTTATGTTGGTAGATTTTCGACCTATTTATTACATGTTGGAAACATTCAAATACCACAGTAGTCGTGTTCGCGTGTCACCTAACGGCACGCGTTTCATAGGTTCGTCATCCCTGAACTAGACCAGGGGATTCCAATTACTAAGAGCTCGAGGGCCACATTGGAAACCTTAGGCATGATCGGGGGCTGCACTTTAATAGTAGGCCAATTTTTATACAATTCCACAAATAGAAGTACCAATATGAAATAGCATGCATAGCTGAATGTTTAATAATTTTAATTGCTTAAAACACTAATTTACAATTGCATAAAAGAGTGAATTTAAAAACGAACACTATTATACCCAGGACAATTGAATTTGGAAGGAGGGCAACAACAATGTTAGTTCATTTGATTTAACATTTGACAAATGAAAAAAAGGGGGAAAATACCTAAAGAAAAACTGAAATTAGTAATGCAGTCCAAACAAAACTTAAAGGAGGACAATTTAGTGGGAGTAGTGTGAAGGGAACAGTGATATGCAGATGTAAGAGGCTAAAATCCCAGCAATGTACCTACTTCCAGGAGTACTTCCCTGAACATTCCTTCGAGTGTACAGCACTGTGTACTATCCAGTACTACCAATGAGAGAAGAACGAAGAATTGAAACCGCTTCTTACACCATTGGCAATTACAGTATTTCTTGGTATTAATAGCATGCTACGTCGCATAAAATGTCGACAGTGAGGTTGACGTGCAGTTCAAGATTTTGTATGGATCCCGTACTCATTTGTATAATGGTTAAGACTTAGCACTGGCATTTGCAAGGGCATTTCCGTCGAAGTTTGGATTTTACATTTTTAAAGTCAAAAATAACCTGGTTATACTAAGTGAATACAAAACAGGAAATAATATTGAATAATGAATTAGTTCTCACTTGGGTGAATAAAGGGTATAAAAGTTAATACATTTTTGAACGAGTCATGAAATATATATTTGTAAATTTCCCTCATATTTCTTAACATATTTGTTACAGCCCTCGCGGGAGGCATGCGACCCGCGTGCCGCCATTTGAAAATCTCTGATCTAGACAAATGATGATGGAGCTCTTCCTTTAATACAAACTCCTGAGAAGAATAACACTTCACAACCGCGTTCAAAACAAAACAATGGTTGGAGATGAGGGTGAAGTGTATGTTCCAACTACTCTAGCCAACACGTAAAGTGTGTAGAAAAAGAGAAACAAACGAGTATTAGAAATAATTGAATCAGCAGAATATTTAGGTTTAGAAAGACTGCCTGGGCTCTTCTTTTGTGAAAGACGTCAAATCACACCATTTCCAATCTTCATCGATTCGATTACATCTTCTTGGGTGTCTTCGGGCGTACCCACCACCATTGGCTAAGGCTTCGGCCACAACGCAAGAAGCGTGATAGATGTATAGCGCTCTGGATAATTAATTAACCTAATCAAACCACGGCCGACTTGATGCGTCGCTCTAGTTAGCAAACAGCGCAACGTAGATGTAGTTGGCCGTGATCAAACAAACAATGAGGAACATTTGAGAGCGGCCACACTAGCGCTCAGCAACTACCCTAGTGAAAGACCGCGTCCGCTTTCCCTGAATAGTTACCCAGGTAGCTTAGCAACCTCACTTGGAGCGAATTAGTGTTATTTTACACAATTTCAATTACTCATATATTGAGCAAAACTATGAAGCAATAATAGCAGCTATGAATGGGAGAAAGACATTCTGGAATCCGTTTGATGATCTGCAAAAAGAGCAGACTATTTTCCCTTTGCGAAAATTGAATGATCATAAAAAATATGTCTCCCGATCACGGCCATCCATCAACGGCTGGTAATTTCAGATGGCAACCAGCCGTAAGGCACAGCCTACAAAGTTGCTAGGTAACATTGTCTGACCATCCATCCACAGCTTACATCACTGCCTGAAGGTTGCTTCCGTTATACATTTTGTCGCGTTACGTTACACAAATTTTCGGACGACCCCTAGCCATAAGACATACTTATGTCAAAACGCAGTTGTGTTGAAAAGCTATGGGAGGAGGTAGTTAAACTCATTTGTTACTCGCACCGATTAACTTCATGCGGTCACGATGATCGAGACAATCAGTCCCACTTTTAAGGAGTACTTACCAGCAGAAGTACCTGCCTTGTTAACTTGAAACATTTTTATGTACGTTGTTCATCAAACAAACGAGGCAAAATCTAAGCGCCTACCGTGACAGAGTGCTCACTGCTGGTATATCTGGGACCAACGCGACTACCCAAGCGCAAAACACGCAGCATGCTTCCTCCTACGCAGGACCATACAGTATGGTCCTGCTTCCAATGTGGCCGCAGCCTAAGCGAAAGCAGTAGACGTACAGAGTAGAATTCCAAGTATCCGGATCAACTAAGACCAGACCCAATCCGGATAATCAAATATCGGGATAATTGTATAGTATACGAAAAACAGATTATTTCTTAGAAAAAACAAAAATTGCTTATAATGTATTCGTTCAGTGACTACTAGAACAATGCTGCTGTACTTACATACTGTATTAAATTACTGTATCACTGCGTGAGCATACCTGTTAAAGGCATTTGTTCCGCTGTCTGAACCCGTTTCGACGAACACCCACCTACAGTCTCGCGGAGAGACATACTTTATTTTTAATGTCCGAAACTGTTCATGTTTCCACGCTATACACCTCAGCAAAAAAGCTTTCCAGTCACTCGTTTGTCTAACTGTTCAATGACTATTTTTTCTACCAATGATAAAACAATACGTTTCCTGTTAAATGTCATATTGCACAGTAGAACAAAGCACTGCATACGCACAAAACAGAACAGAACAGAACAGAACACGGTAGATGCTACGAAGCAACAAATTGGTTCAACACACCTGAACACTAAGGCCACACTGACAGTGACAGACAATGCGAAACTGGTGAATCATCGCCTGTGTATGCGTTACCGCTACAGCTGTTCCTCAGTGAGGGCCAAATATGGCGCACGAATACTAAATATCCATTGTTCGCGGAAAAATTGTGTATTTTTAAAGGCCAATTTTTCGAATTTCTTTTTTTTTCTTCTCGAAGTGATCCAGACAAATGGCGATCCGTATAATTGGAGTTCTAAAATATTTTAGACTTTTTCAATTCCTTTTGACTAATTTTTTCTACTCGTTTGCGTTTGCAGTAGGCTTGACCTTCTTTAAATTCATCATCATCATCATCATCTGTTTACCCTCCAGGTTCGGTTTTTCCCTCGGATTTAGCGAGGGATCCCACCTCTACCGCCTCAAGGGCAGTGTCCTGGAGCTTCAGACTCTTGGTCGGGGGATACAACTGGGGAGTATGACCAGTACCTCGCCCAGGCGGCCTCACCTGCTATGCTGAACAGGGGCCTTGTGGAGGGATGGGAAGATTGGAAGTGGTAGGCAAGGAAGAGGGAAGGAAGCGGCCGTGGCCTTAAGTTAGGTACCATCCCGGCATTTGCCTGGAGGAGAAGTGGGAAACCACGGAAAACCACTTCCAGGATGGCTGAGGAGGGAATCGAACCCACCTCTACTCAGTTGACCTCCCGAGGCTGAGTGGACCCCGTTCCAGCCCTCGTACCACTTTTCAAATTTCGTGGCAGAGCCGGGAATCGAACCAGGACCTCCGGGGGTGGCAGCTAATCACGCTAACCACTACACCACAGAGGCGGACCTTTAAATTAAGATATCAAAAGATTTCGGAACTTCACAACTATTTAACCATTTTTTCTCACAAAAAATTACAACAAACATTGATAAATCTCACGCAGACGAAACGAACGGCACCACACAGTACATGCCATCAGGTCATGGTCCCGAGTTATAGTAACATTACCACATGAACCGAGCTCCAGTTTCAGCACAAAATGGCGAATATACATGTCACTAACTGTTGTGCCATCTGACCTAAGCAGTCACCACACTAAAACTTCAGTATTTTTCTGTTGAGAGACTTATTGTGAGGCTGCAAACCTTTCATTCCTGCTCGTGCGTTAAAGGCTAGGTTGTCTAGGAGCGGTTTCATGAATTTTTGCAGAAGAATAATCGGAAGTTCAAGAGTCATTGTATTTGCATACTTAATTGTTTGAAAAAACTTGTCTTTTAATAAAATAGTACAGTTTGTAAGTTCTTACGAGGCAGATACTGGACGGCACGGGGATTTGAATTGCGTAGCTTACTCTAGTGTCGAACTCTGTGAAAAGCACATCTGAATAACAAACGTAATAATATGAAGGAAAATAGTGAATGTGTACATTATCCACATTATCTTTAACTCGTAATTAAGTGAAAATAATTAATAGGTATCATCTAATAATAATAATAATAATAATAATAATAATAATCTTAGAGACCAACCATGTTAACTTAACGTCTGCTAGAAGGCAGTAATTTAATTCCAATTCTATATCTCCTTATGGTAATTTAGTCTAAACGTCAGCAGTACCGTATATCATGTATTTTATACGGAACTGTTCTGTAATACTTATATAACCCGTCGCAGACGGACAACTCACACCAACAGCGTTAACAGGAGAAGGTAATCAGACACCACTCTGTCCTCATGAAAGGCCTAGCCATATGCCTAAATGGTTTCTGATCAAGGAAAATAACGTCATGGGTTTCCTAAAAATATGTATGCTTGTTTCGGTACACAATCAGAAGATTTTTGTGAAAAATGTATGAATCACGAATATGTCCATTATTATTTCTCGTACGATAAAAATGCATGAAACATAAAGGACCGGAAATTATACGAGAGTTGGTATTTTAGTAGTGGGAATTAATTTGTTACGGCAGACACAAAAGAGATACCTCCGTGAAACCTATAGAGTCCCCCGACGAAGTCCCTAACATTGTGAAGAATCCCTTACCAGCCATGTGGAAGACGTAGTGTATCTGTCGTAGCACCTGTTCTCTGGATGATTCGAGTGGAGTGGTCTACCACCTACAAAACGTTTGGAACTGCTCGGAAGCGGGTTCTTCGTCTTCGGATCAGTGGCGGCTCGTGGAAAAATCGTCCTACGTGCTACAAAAACCGCTAAATACGCTGTTTTCATCTGCATATTGCCATGATGAACAACTTATTACTTCAAACTTCTTAACAATAGTGGTGATCTACTAGCCAAAATACATTTTAATGTAAGCAAATCAAACTTGCATAACTGGACGTACTTTTACAATCCCTTATCCAACATTAATTCTATAAATTTGCCATTAGTAAGGATGTGTAGTACGTTTAATGACGTATTCAGAAACCACGACACAGATATCTCAATGTCCCTAACAGACTTCAAAAAATGTCTAGTGATTTTCTATAGTGAATATACTTCAACAATCTTCAGAAATAGCATCTCATAAAAAGTAAATAGAATTCATTACACTATCTCTTTGTCATAATCCAACTGGAATTCAATTGTCTATAAACTTCGAGATATTATTTTTACACTGTTAATCATGCGCCTGACCTGTTCGCATATGCGTGTGCCTGCACATACAGTTTTAGTTCTTCCTACTTATGTAATCACCGATCTCTATAGCTGCAATCGCTTAAGTGCGACCAGTATCCAGTAATCGACAGATAGTGGGTTCGAGCCCCACTGTCGGCAGCCCTGAAGATGGTTTTCCGTGGTTTCCCATTTTACACCAGGCAAATGCCGGGGCTGTACCTTAATTAAGGCCACGGCCGCTTCCTTCCAATTCCCAGGCCTTTCCTATCCCATCGTCGCCATAAGACCTGTCTGTGCGACGTAAAGCAAATAGCAAAAAAAAAAAAAAAAAAAACATATGTAATCAGGAGCCAGTAATTGCAGCACTATCTAATCCTGATCTGTATGTAACCTATTGTTGTTTTTATCATTTTTCTTCTAAATTTGCTTATTATAATTTTTCAAAATCTGCTCGACTGATAGAATCGCTAATACATTCAACCGTTCCTGACACATAGTATTTCTCCGGTTCTGAAGTAGTCATTGGAATCGTAATCAAAATCCTATGCAATTCTGTTATTTGGGCGAAGGTATCTTGCAGTTTGTTCTTCAGGATCAGCTGAAGCAAAGAAACTGCGCCGTCAATTTCTCTGAAATCAGTCCTTTCATACAGAACGCTGTGCTCGGTCATTAAGTCTATTCCTGTCTGGGAGTCTGTATATGTCATTCGATAAAATTCATCGAATCTAATCAATTTGCAACCTCTAAATAAGAAACAGACTCAAGTCTACGACCTAACTCTTCAGTGATTCGATCACAAACGTCCCTAGCATCAGCCTTCCTGTAGGATTCCGTTCTGCGTCTTTTGCTTTGTGGCATTTCTGAAGAAACTTCATTTGCTATTTTATCGACAGAATCCCTGACTGGAGCAACAGTCTTCGGAAAAATGCCAGCAGCATTTCCTATTTTGATTGCATCCGTCGATCTTGCTTGTAGTGGGAGTACAAAAAATCCATATGAGGCATTATTCTGTGAAAGAAGGACAGCCAAAATAAGAACTCTTCGTCCTCCAAATTGTGTCTGAGTCCACGTGCTTCTTGAACTGTCCTTACAGATTTCGACTTTTCCAGGTCCAGAAAGCATTGCAACAAAGCATCTTTGTTTTCATGAAAGACATTGACGGTTCTAGACTTGAAGTTCCATCTTGTTGATGAACATCCTGGAATTCGTCGTGCTACCACTTTTTCCAGAGCTGCCAGACGTTGAGGAGATATGGAAAAGAATGCAGGAAATACAGATAGGCTGCAGAAAAATACGCGCGCAGCTTGATTTTGAGAGGCCGCGTGTTCTAATACGAGGTTGAGCTGGTAGGCGTAGCAGTGAATGTAATTGGCTAGGGGATAGTGAGCTTTGATTTTCCTTTGAACTCCACCTCTTTCACCACTCATCACAGATGCTCCATCGTAAGTTTGGGCGATAATTTTCTCTGGATTGACCCGAAAAATACTATTGACCTGCTGCAGTATGCCCTCAGATATTCCATCTGCAGTTTGTCCATCTGGATTAAAGAATCCCCAAAATCTTCCAAGTAGTTGGCCATTTAATACGTATCTGAACACAATTGCTAACTGTAGCTCTTCAGAAACGTCAGTAGTTTCATCTGCCATGATAGCAGTGTACTTAGTGTTATGTACTTCCTCCAGCATCTTTTCACGGCACTTCCCGCATACAGTCTAGGAATTCATTCTGGGTGGTTTTTGATGTGCCCTAAAATACCTTATTGGATCCCACGTGTTTCTTAATGGCACTGTCTAGACTGCTCATGAAATTAACTAATAGCAAGAACACGCCTGGATTTTCAGATACGGAAGACTCATCATGACCACGTAAAGCTAGTTCGAATGCCCCACAAAATTTTATACAATCAATGATTTTAGACAAAATATACCTATTCTTCTCTAGTTCTGCATTATGTCTCTGCAAATTGTCGTGATATGCCCTACTAAGTTGTGTTGCAATATTCACATTTCCTAGAGCACTCAGGTCCAATACATTATTGATGTTTTTTTCTGTTCGACGAATGCTTCTTCATATACTCGTTTAAATGCCCTAGATCCTTCACACCTTTCGTACTCCACATATCATTATTTCCAAATAAGACGCAAGGAAAACAAAACAAAGCATTTCTTACATCACAGCCACATATCCAACTGTTATTGTCGTAAGCTTTACAGTTGAAATGCCTGATATAACTGGAATTTTTCCCTCTCGAAGCCTTCCGAGTTAAATTTAAGACAAGAGTGGGACGAGCTATAATTTTCATGTTCACTTTTTCTTCCAATGTTCTCCTAGAAAATGGTTCGTTCATCAAACTGTCCATACTATTCATGCTGTATACTCACTTCCCAACTTACATCAATGCAAATATAATCGTGGAAATATAGATCCTCACTAAGAACACTAGTTTAATCTCACCTGATATACACTGCAGTGGATAAATAATTGGATAAATCTCCGTATGGACTTTAGCACTAACACAGTGATAGAAAAACACGCACCAACAATACAACCGCGAGATCAAACACCGCACAAAGCAAGTGAAAGTGCTGCCAAACTGAATCACTGAGAGCTCCCCTATTACTAGCATAAATTACATTCTGATGTGGAATAACATTTAGGGTCAGTCCAAGATTCTCTGACTCACCTACGAATTACTTATTTTTGACACAAAAGGAAGATGTATATTTTAATAAGCATTACGAGGTAATTTGGTTTCCTTAATAACAACATTATGTTTACGACAGATTTCCCCCACTTACGCTTTACCTTTGAGCCCAGACGATGCTATTCTCTAGTGACGGAATCGCTTATCACGTTCAACATCAAGGCAGCAGGAGGCATCGACCACTTCTACCCCCTTGCGGGAGGAAAAGTAAGTATAGACGGGATCAGTGAAAGTTGATTACGGTTTATGGTATACTCTACCGGCTACGGGGTGTGTTGCAAGCTTGGCTGCGCCTGTCTACTGCTTCCTTCAGACTGCAGGCCAGAGCTCATTTCACATGAGCACGAGCCAAGTTCCCCTGGAGAACGCAGCTAGGTGTTCGACAGGTCTTGTCCTGATTTTCACAAAACACAAATTCATACCGTACTCAAAACAAAGAAAAGGCACCACGATAATTGTACGGAATATAATTCTTCCCTTACAGTTCCAAGCTACGTGCTGGAGCCCGGTAGCACGTACTGACCGGTCGCCACTGCTTCGGATCAAATCAAAATTACACGGGTTGAAGTTCTAAGAGTATGGGGGTTGATAGAACACTTTCCAGCCCCCCCCCCCCCCCGTTGCGCCATATGCGCACGAGCACTGTCTTGAAAATGGTAAGCAGAATCTGTAGAACTTGACGCCCTTTCTTTCGTAACACATTCAATTGTCATCCAACTGCACTGTTCCTCTTTCGAGAACATCGTGGCTACTCGCCTTTAGACCTCCAGCTCACAGGCGACGCTCTGTGCAATGTGGAGCGCTGGATGGGGGAGTCTATGAACTACGAGGTGGTTAGGCTAATGTGTGGTATAGGCGAGATTCCCTGTGTTCAAACAATCACAGCAATAGAACCAGCTTTGGGTTATTAGTCCGTGTGTGTGTTGAGCGTTTCGGCCATAGCGTGCGATTATGCTCATTAATTGGACTGGCACGCCTTTCCAAGATGCTGCTTAGCAGTGTCATACTTTAAGACGACGACGACGATGGTGTTTTCATTCCCCGCCCGAAGGGCGGAGCGGGCCCCCTAAAGCGTAACGCGCTCTCTCGGGCCGGAAGAAGTGAAGAGAACTGGGAGGTTTTGTAGAAGAGGAGGATGGGTAATGGAAGATGATAATTAGTAGAGAAGGAGTGATGGTGGCCTCTTGGCTGGAGAGATGGGAAGAAGTGGAGATTTAGATGAGCGTGCTAGGGTTGAGGTGAAGGGCGAGGATGTGAAGGGTTAGGTAATGTTACATAGAGAAGTTGTGAGGAGTCGGAGGAAGTCGATTGTTGGCGATGGTGGGAAGATGGGACTAGTTGGTGGGGAGGGTGGACAGACGTAGGGACGAGGTTGAGAGGGAGGAGGGGCAGGCCTGGAGCGGCGACTTCTTGTGGTGGGAGGAGGTCTAGGCAAAGGTTGGGGTGGGGAACGAGAGGGATCCACTTTTTGTATTGGCGGTATATACAGGCTCCAATGGTGATGAGGCGCCGGACATCATCTTCGGTGGGGAGATGGAGGCGAATCAGATACGTTGGACCGTAGGTATTCTCGACGGGCTGGGACGCCTTCTAGGTGAAATTCCCGAAGTACGTCACGGTCGATGATGGAGGCATCAACGCCGCGGATAACACAGCAGTGCATGGCGTTGGAAGACGGTGGTGGCTGCGAAGGTGCGGCTGCTGCGGAGGCTGTGGAAGGCGTGGCAGATGCCGGTGGTGGGAGGGCTGCTGCGAGCGTGGCAGATGCTGCATCAGGTTGCGGGGGTGGTATGTACCTAGGACTAGATTGTGAAGGGGTTGGAAGGTTAGGGAAAGTTGAAGTCATAATTGGTGAAGGATGAGACGTGGCGACAGTGGTGATAGGAATGTAAGAAAGGGTTTGTGCAGATGTCGTTGTGGTGGTGGTGGGGGTAGTGCAGAAATAGGATGAAAACGGTTGCTCTGGTGTCCACGATCGTGATGCGGCTGCTGCGGGTGTGGCAGATGCGTCGTCAGATTGCGGGGATCGTATGTGCCAAGGACTAGGATCTACTTGGTGTAGTTGTCGGTATATATACGCCCCGCTGCTGATCAGGCTCAGGACGTCGTCTTCAGTGGGGAGCTGGAGACTGACCAGAGTTGTTGGATCAGAGCCTTTCATTATCCTGCATGCGCTGCGAGCTGGGACGCCTTCTGCGTGGAGTTCGACGAGGATGCCTTGGTCGGAGAGGACATGATCAACGCCGCAAATTACACAGTTATACATGATGGGGATGGTGACGTTCTTTCGTGGAGTCGGTCGCTTGCTTATTTAGTTCGGCTGGAAGCTGAATTAAAGTTGAGGTGCCACCCGGCCGATCAAAAAATGTAGAGGATGAAAGACCCATACTTTAACCGCAGTACCGCCTAGTTAGCAAATAAGGATTGCTAACCTGTTAGAGGAGAAATGATTTTCCATTTTCAAAATACTCCCCATAGAGGTACTGTATAAAGCCATTTCGGGTTTCACGGCTTTCATTGGGTTCGTTTCATGGTCTATCAATAAAAGTGTTGCCACTGTCCGACTCCATGGCTAAATGGTTAGCGCACTGGCCTTTGGTTACAGGGATCCTGGGCTCGATTCCCGGAAGGGTCGGGGAATTTTAACCATAATTGGTTAATTCCCCTGTCGTCTTCATCATCACTTTATCATCATCAGGACATTCAAAGTCGCCTACAGGCATCTAATCAAAAGAGCTGCACCTGGCGAGCTGAAGTCCTCGAACACCTCCCGGCACTAAAAGCCATACGCCATTTCATTTTCAGTGTTGCCACTGTTAATCTGCCAATCCTAGTTTTGGGATACAGCTAATATTAACAAATAAATTTGGCATTTCTTGTGTTAAACCAGTTAATATTGGTACGCTCTTGTACAATAATAATATAATGTATAGCCTAGTGCACAACTCGGCTATCCTGAACTTAATATTGAGTCCCGAGACATTCTGCTAAACCGTTTTCCCGCGATGCAGTAACAGATACAAAAACCGAACTGAGCCTACTTTCGATATTAGTACATTTAATCAGAAATAAATACGAAGTATGAGCCAAACATCCGACGTGTACAGACAAAATTAAAATTGTATTTATATAAATGGGCTTAAAACAAAAAATTAAAGAATACGCATTTTCTTCGTGTACAGTAACTGGTCGGTCAGTAAATGTTCTTATTTTTCCTGTTGCAGGAATTTTACATGCAGATACAGTTTGTGGCTAACGGTTGGAGGATTTTCACTATGCCTTCTACTGCTGATCTTAAACTTACTGCAAACCGAGGATACTACTACAGCGACAACCGCACTAGCAACGACGAGGATAGCTGAAACATTCGGACAGAGATCGAAAATAAACCTAGGAAGGTCTAGTTCAAGTTCAGCATGCTCCCATAAAGTAAAGAGACCACGCATTTGCGAATTCCGCTGCTATGATATCCAAGAAGATCCAGGAAGAGTTGCAGGAGATTACATCACAACACATATGGTATATTCAAAAACCTATTGTTAAAGTGTTAAATATTTGCATACTATTGTAAATAACTCAGTATTTCTTATTTTCTACATTTTCCTGTTAACTCCCTCCTTTCTCCACAGGTATGCATAGAATATTATGCAGGTGAATTACAAAATCACACTGAGTGTTTGTATAGCAACACTCAGTCCAAAAAAAAAATACAATATTTCTAAATAATTTACAACAATAAGTATAATTTCGCTTTCTTTCAATTCTCTACAGTTATCTGCCAACAACAGCTGCAAACTACTCTTTATCTCCCATAGCAAGAATCGCCGCAGTGTTCTGTTTCCCTCTTCCGAGAGAAAGCCTGAGGTATTTTGAAGGTTAAAGAGCAATGTTATTTTTCACTTTATTGAACGCATCAAGATAAAAGAAAGTGTATGGTACTTCTGGATGTCTGTACTTAAATGTTGGCAGTGGTGAAGTGTTGGAGCTATCTACTCGTTGTCATTTACTATAGCCTCTCACTCGCTATACAGGTTGTATCTAAATTATACCGACAAAATGTCAAGGTTGCTCTTCATGTTACATAAAGAACGATGGGGCAATCGGATTGGCAGAGAAACTTTTTTCTTTTTCTTTTCGAGAAAATAAGGCTACTTTACTTCCGGGCACGCGATTCAAATTGACGAACTGGCCGTATTTGCTCTGCCAGAGTACAAACTGTTGCCCGCTGCTGTGCTTCTGGGAAGGGAGGGGAAATGGGGTGTATGCTAGACGGAGACAGAGATAACGCTCGACGCACAAGTTTGTCGTTAGTTTAGCGCAGTTGGTTTCCAGCCCCAGTAAGCAATATACAGTTTGTTCTGTCCATTTTTGCTACTAGGTTGGCGGTATAAACTGGTGATAATAGCTCCGCTTCGATACTCCAACGAAGAAAATATGGCTGATGTGTAGCTAGCCTACGGCGTAACAAATGGCAATGGGAGAGAAGCCGCACTGATTTATGGCATCCGGCACCATAATCGCCGCCAACCACATCATTCCGCTTTCGTGTCCATTGGCGGGTGACTAAGCGAAGGAGAGCAACAGAAAACACTCACGTGACGGTAGTGCGCACTTTTCAGCACTGGTTTACTGTCAATACTTGGGTCGGCATTGTTGGTGACTAATTATTTGCCTGAACGGTGAGGAATGCTACCGTTTCTCAGTAGAATCTCAGCCCGGATTACTGGATAATATTGTTCCCTGGGTATTCAGCAGCGAATGTGGCTGTCATAGAGCGCTCCGTCACATTTTACTCGCCGTGTCACGCTTCACTTAAATGAATTATCCGGGGGAAGGGTAAGCCATTTTGAAGGTACATACCTGTTTTCACACTTTTGTTTTGAACCCACCTCACAGGTTGTTTACAATATTATTTGCCATTTTACCGGGCGAGTTCGCCGTGCGGTTAGGGGCGCACAGCTGTAAGCTTGCATTCGGAAGATAGTGGATTCGAACCCCACTGTCGGCAGCCCTAAAGATGGTTTTCCGTACTTTCCCATTTTCATACCATTTTCATACCTATGCAAGGAACTGGCAAATATATATTATATATATTGTAAAACTAATAATTTTACAATTTTACAAAACGTAGTTTCTACATTACATCTGAGCACGAAATTGACAGTATGAACACATTTACTCCCACAGACCACCAGAACACATCAAACTCTCTTCTCATCAACGAAACCCCCCTTTGCTGCAAGTACACTTTTAACTATTCTCGGCATTCTCAGGACAAGTTTTCTAACACTGATGCAGGTATACTTTGCCAGGCATTCTGCGTTCCATTAAAAACAATTCCCCAGAGTTTTCTTTGTTTTGCAGATAATTCATGTAATAGCGAGACGTGTGTCTGGGGTCATTGTCTTGTTGGAAGACAAACCCACGTTGCTGTCCAGTCAGAAGAGCAAAACGAGACAGCATGGAATGGTAGCCGTTTTTGTCCACTGTTCCTTGAATTCGGTGCAGTCTACCAACTCTACCGAATGTGAAACAATCCCAAACCAATACAGAGCCTCTCCATTATTTCACTGTAGGTGTGATACACTATGATGCATTTCTTCCGATGTTGAACGTCGAACATAAACTCGTCCCCATTGCCCGAAAACCTTCGAAACATGGTTACAGTAATATATTCTGTGAGTAAACAATCGTTAAACATATGCGTGCGGGTACATATGTTTTGTACGGAAAATTTTGGCCGGCAGTGCATGTCCATGAATGTTTATTTAGTTTATTGTCAGTTTCTGCTTAGGCCTACTTTAGTTTTGTAAAAATTCCATGGGAGAAACTAACCCCCAGTAACTACACTCCTATCCCTGGCTACGCCCCTGCTGTCAAACTATTATATACAATAAAAAACACTTCGTTGCCAGGGAAACGTGGACAATAGATGGGCAATAATTTCAGTTTTGCCGCATACCGTATACCCGTACAGGCTCATTGAAGGCATCAACCAAGGAAATCTGTTCGATTATCACACAATTTATGACGGTATTCATATATTTAACTATTTAATGAAATAAGATACAGAAGCAATGTTATTGTTACTGCGCTCCTGAAATTATAATATGAAGAATGAGCCATTTCCCAAGGTCATACGACGTACTGAGCTCCCACACTTTGTTTTCCTTATGCAAGGATTGGAGCACTAAACAGATCATGAATAAGTTCATGAAGGTTGATTATAGTATTCATTGTGGAATTATATATAAAGATTGGAGCACTAAACAGATCGTGAATAAGTTCATGAAGGTTGATTATAGCATTAGTGCTTTGGAGGTGGCTAATAGTATTGTCAAGCAAATTTCGCTTACAGAGCGCTCGGCAAACGTTTCCATTGACGATAAAAGAATGCATCTAAGGTTGATTTTTTCAATTTGTTTTACGTCGCATAGACACACAGATCTTATGGCGACGATGGAAGAGGAAAGGGCTAATAGTTGGAAGGAAGCAACCGTGGCTTTAACTGAGGTACAGCCCCAGCATTTGCCTGGTGTAAAATGGGAAACGACGGAAAACCATCTTCAGCGCTTCCGACAGTGGGGTTCGAACTCACACTCTCCTCAAAGCAAGCTTACAGCTACGTGAGTCAAACCGTGCAGCCACTCCGTCTCTAAAGGTTGAACCAGTGAAGTTGTACTAGGTGGAATGGTATTTATTTTGATGTATTTATCCCACATTGTAAACATACTTTGTTGATGGAGTGAAAACACATCAAGAACCAGTCGTCATTTCATTTCAACAGCGAGAGAGAAAATTACTCTACGATGTCTAAACTGAAAATACTTTTTTTTATTAAGGCACGTTCTACTTCTCTAATGATTTTCCCAGTACAGAGGATTATAATCTCCACGAAGATTGCTGTGTATATTTCTCCGTCATTTCTGGTTGTCGGGCAGATGCGAAACCTTTGTGAAGTATATAGCAGTAGCTTATTTTATGGTACTGGACCAACGTATAACAACACATCCACACTCCCTTTTGCCAGGGAAATTTCCTGTTAAGCTTCAACTAGACTCCCCGCTCCATGTCGGACTACATGGCCAAAGAACTGGATAATCCTTTGTTTGCATATTATCAAAAGCCCAATTTTGACTGTAAGCTCCTCCAGAATATAACTAATTGTGCGGAATGCTGTCAAAGATACAAAGTATTATTTTCCACCACATTTCACACGAGTCGATTATCTTTAAATCTACAGCTTGAAGAGTCCACTTTTATGTTCTGTTGATGAATACTGATATTATAGCTCTAACTATCCTAATTTCCAGTTTTATAGTAATTGAACGACCTCCCATAAATCGGATAATTATATCATGATGTTCTTAGCTATGGCAATTCTTCAACTAATTTCAGTTCCGATACCGGTATCACAATTGCCCGTGGCCAAAGCACATAAAACACGTATAATTCCACTACGGAGAGCTATAATTAGTATAATATACGCTGTCTACAGTTGAATCTTCCATCTTATTCAATATTATACCAGTATCTGTTAGGAAATTTGCGACTTTCCTTATTAGAGGATGATTATATTAGGCATGTTTACGAAATTAATAACTGGTTCGACAGAAGACAGTTCGGGTTTAGGAAAGGTTATTCCACTGAAACTCAACTTGTAGGATTTCAGCTCGATATAGCAGATATCTTGGATTCAGGAGAATTAGACTACGCGAAGCTTTATCTGACCCTGTAATAATTAAGAGGGGAACTCCTCAAGGCAATATTATTGGAACTTTATGTTTAGAATCAGAGATAAGGCTTTTTTTCAGATGATGTTATTCTGTATAGAGTAGCCTAATAAATAAGTTACAAGATTGTGAGCAACTGCAAAATAACCTCGATAATGTTGTGAGACGGACAGCAGGCAATGATATGGTGATAAACGGGATTAAAAGTCAGGTTGTGAGTTTCACAAATAGGAAAATTCCTCTCAGTTTTAATTACTGTGTTGATAGGGTGAAATGTGTTAATATAAAGAAAAATCTTCATTGGGGTAATCACATCCATGGGATAGTAAATAAAGGGTACAGATCTCTGCAGAGGGTTATGAGGGTATTTAGGAGTTGTAGTAAGGACGTACAGGAGAGGACATATAAGTCTCTGGTAAGACCCCAACCAGAGTATAGTTCCAGTATGGGACCCTCACCAGGATTACTTGATTCAAAAACTGGAAAAAATCCAAAGAAAAGCAGTTCGATTAGTTCTGGGTGATTTCCGACAAAAGAGTAGCGTTACAAAAATGTTGCAAAGTTTGGGCTGGGAAGAATTGGGAGAAAGAAAGAAGACAAGCTGCTCGACTAAGTGGTATGTTACATGTTACAAATTTCATGTTTGGTCCGTATTGAAATGTACATCAGTTTAAAATACTACCAAAATTTATTAGGATCAACCTATTCAATACAATTGTATTGTTACAAGATTGTGAGCAACTGCAAAATAACCTCGATAGTGTTGTGAGATGGACAGCAGGCAATGATATGGTGATAAATACAATTGTATTGAATAGGTTGATCCTAATAAATTTTGGTAATATTTTAAACTAAGTGGTATGTTCCGAGCTGTCAGGGGAGAGATGGCGTGGAATGACATGAGTAGACGAATTAGTTTTGAGTGGTGTCTTTAAAAGTAGGGAAGATCACAATACGAAGATAAAGTTGGAATTCAAGAGGACAAATTGGGGCAAATATTCTTTTATAGGAAGTGGAATTAGGGAACGGAATAACTTACCAAGGGAGACGTTTAATAAATTTCCAATTTCTTAGAAATCATTCAAGGAAAGGCTAGGAAAACAACAGAAAAGGGATCTGCCACCTGGGCGACTGCCCTAAATGCAGATCAGTAGTGACTGATTGATTGATTGACTGATTGATTGATTGATTGATTGAGTGATTGATTGAGTGATTGATTGATTGGTTGAAAAACAACTCACCAGCCAGTGTGATCCTAAAATATCTCAGAACTATTTTGGGCTTTATGTCCTGTCCCATGATTTGGCTGAAATTAAGTTAAATAGATGAAAATTCTGCAAGTATCTGTTCATGAAAAAAGTAATGGGAAGAAACAAACAAGTCACAAATAAATCATATACATAGAAGGATAATAAAATGGACAGGAACACATAATAAGATAAACACAATGAGAGCTCAGCATCAGACAAGAGAGCAATAGAAAGAGATCATGATAATGAAGGAACTCAAAAGGACAAAGATGATGAATTACAGTTAAACCTGACTTATACGTATATCAAGGGGAAGAGAAAAAACTACTTGTAACTCAGAATTACTTAGAAATCAGACTTACACAATACATTACATATTTACTGAAAATCCAATGGAATAGACCTACATGTGTAGATCCTTGCAAAATAATAAATACCTTAAGACAGAACATATTATTTTGAACTTGGTCCAGCCTTAAAAAGTCAAATAGTTTGGCTTGTTTCACTTTTCTTGCATTAAGAGTATAAAGCTCCTTTTGCAAACTTAGTAATTAATTCAAAGCATTTTCACCACAACTTTTCGCACTGATGTAACGGCTACACACATCAATTGCACATAACACTTTACTCAGTTCAGGTGTTTCAAGATTCAAATCGCTATCTCCATCTCCATCACTGTCACTACCGCTTGTAGCTGGTCCATCTCCACCGCGTTGTTGGCATACGTCAGCGATAATAACTTCATCCGGTTGTTCTCCACATACAGCCAGATTATCATCGAAATACACAAAAGTTTCAAATTCTACACCCTTCGGTAGCATTAGCTCATTGCCAGACAAAACTTCGTCCCCATAATCATCATTAGAGGCAGCCTCTTCTAGTAAGACACCAGCTTTACGGAAACAGTTGCTGATTGTGGAGAATGACACCATGCCTTGTAGCAAATTAATGGAGAGAGGTTCATTTCCTGCATCACTCAGTGTTATTAAATGCTGAACCAGCATTTTGATATAATGCAGTTTGTAATTTGCAATGATGCCCAAATCAAGCGGTTGTAGGACAATGGTACAGTTAAAAGGAAAAAAATTCTACTCGGACATTCTCCAGAACGATTTGAAGTAGATGTGCTGCATATCGTCCATAAGAAGAAGGTTCTTCTTCTGTTTCTTTTTCATTTTAATGTCCAGTTTTTTCAACCACTACTCCATTAGAAGCGTAACATCCAAGAATTTCTGTTGGATTCATATTCATTAGGTTTTGTTTTCGCACCCTTATAACACCTCGGTTTCTTCGATTTTCTTATCACAAGTGGAGGAAGTTTGTCAGATCCATCTGCATTGGTGGCGAGAAGTACTGTTACACGAATTTTACTATTCTTCCCTCCATGGCAAGAATGACCTTATTCAGCTATTGTTTTATTAGGAAGGAGATTGTAGAATAGGCCGGTCTAATCACAATTGTAGTTTTTTGGAGGGTGACAATCGCTTACGATACCCGGCAGAACCTCTTCTTTCCAGTGTTGCACCGCGATGTCGTCCACAGCTTTTGAGTCACCGCAAATTGTTCTCCCTGTGATTCCATGACGATCTTTAAATCCTTGCAACCATCCTGATGAAGCCTTGAAATCGTCAGTGATACTCATCATTTTAGCTAGATCTATCGCCTTTACCTTCAGCATGTCACCACTAATTGGTAGAGCTCCAGCCCGCTTTTGCTGGAACAACGTGAAAACTGCTTTCTCCAAATCTACGTACTTTACGTGGTATAAGCAATCCCTGAGTCTGAAGCAATTTCAGTTATTGTTTGGTGTGGATTAGCGTCCACTTCTCGTATACATTTTAATTTTCATCTAGGGTATAACTTTTCCTTTTTTTTTTTGTTCTCCATGGCTAATCAAAAGCAACTGAATTATAAAACGACTGTTCAACAGTAAACACCAGATACCAGCATTATGGACATTTCACTTCTCCGTTGTTCCCACGAAATAAATTCTCATATTCAAACAAATTTACTGTATTTTCTTTTTTCTCCACACCGAAACCGCCCACTTTGCTTGTAATGTATCTTAATCTTTGGCGGCATTGTGAAGGTCAAAAACGACGAAGGTAGAGGACTCGCTCGGTTGGCCTTTGTTAAGCCACCAGTAAGAAAGGGTCAACAATGTCACTCGGCGAAACACTTTGTGTTCTGTTACAGCACCGAAACCCGACCGCTCTACTTCCTCCTACGCCGACAAAGAGGCAACTTCGCAAATACAGTAGTTTATTTTTAAAAACCACGTGCTCATTACAATGTTATAAGTAAGTTATATTTCACTGATACTTAATACGTATAACAGCGAATTACGCATAAACGGATTACGTATAAATAAGGTTTAATTAACACGCTTTTAAATTACATTTTGCCGGGACCTAAAGGAAATTACGTACAAATACGAATTACGCAGAACTGAGTTACGTATAAAGCAGGTTCAACTGTATTGTTGTTTAAAGGGGCCTAACATATAGGTCATTGGCGCCTAATGGTACGAGATGAGACGAAATGTAATGACAATTAGAATTCCAAAATTCATCCATTGACCAGAATTCGAACCATGAAAATGAATGGAATGAATTAATGAATAAATATAAATTCAAAATAATCAGCAGATCCAACTCACAATACTGAAGTTAAAACATTTCCAAAATCTATCTACTGACTAGAATTAATAAAGATGACGGGGAACAATCATTATGAACAATCAGTGGATCTGACCTGCAATGTGCCATCTTCCCATAAAATAACTTAAAACAATGGTATAAATTGAACAAGGGACTGCTTCCAAAGCAAAATCCTAAATTGATGCTGCTTGTTGTCTAAAGGGGTCTAAAATCCTGGTCACTGGCCCCTGATAATGGTACCAATTGCTGGTAAAAAAAAAAAAAAGTGGTGTTCCTCATATAGCAGTACTAATCACAAGTAATGTAGACTCATGGTGTTCCTCACACAGTAGTAATAATCACAACGATTGTACTACGCACAGATAAAGCAGACTTATGGTGTTCCTCACATACTGACACCACTCACAAGTAACGAAGACCCATGGTGTTTCTCATATAGTGGTACTAATCACAAGTAATGCAGACCCATGGTGTTCCTCCACATAGTGGTTCTAATCATAGGCAATGTAGACGCACAGTGTCACTCATATAATGGTACTAATCACAGGCTATGACCAGACCCATGGTGTTTCTCACACAATGGTACTAATCACAGGTAACACAGACCCATGGTGTTCCTCATATAGTGGTATTAATCACAGGCAACGCCCAGACCTGTGGTGTTCCTCACATAGTGGTACTAATCATAGGTAACATAAACCCATGGTGTTCCACACATCGTGGTACTAATCACTGGTAACGTAAACCCATGGTGTTCCACACATAGTGGTACTAATCACTGGTAACGTAAACCCATGGTGTTCCACACATAGTGGTACTAATCACTGGTAACGTAAACCCATTGTGTTCCACACATAGTGGTACTAATCACTGGTAACGTAAACCCATGGTGTTCCACACATAGTGGTACTAATCACTGGTAACGTAAACCCATTGTGTTCCACACATAGTGGTACTAATGCCAGGTACTGTAAACTCATAGTGATCCACCCACGATGATACTAAACACAGACCCATGGAGTTCCTCACATAGTGGTATTAATCACAAGTACAGTCGACGCATGGTGCTCCTTTTATCCCGTGGTCTCCCCTTTTAATCACCTCTTACAACAGGCAGGCAATACCGTGGGTGTATTCTACATCTGTGTCCCGCACCCACAGGTGGTAAAAGGACAATCTCTGCACCTTCAAATAGACAGACTCTCTTCTCATCAATCCACTAGATGAGTTCCTTCACATTCATATAGAACTGATGAGGAAAGAACCCAGCTATCTGAAGGCAGAAGTGTATGAAGATGTGAAAAATGTCCTTGTCACCTCCTACACAAGACTTGGATTGTCACGTTTGCTCCTTTTCATTATTCATCTTGATACATTCAGTTACTTCTTTCCTTTTGTGGTTGTCCTGTGGTCCTAGTCATTTGCCGCTTGTATGCACCTTTATCATTGCCTTTTCCTTTTACCTGCTCTTACATAATTTTTTTTCTTACTCCACACTCCCCATACCAAGATTCAATGAAACTGAGAAGCAGAAACAAGCTCATTGGGGACTGATAAGAAGTGTATGTAGAAGAACTGGAATTGATGAAAGCCTGTCTATTTGAAGACAGCAGTATATGAAAATATGGAGACTGTCCTTGTCCTTTTGTGTTCCAAGTTTAACCTTGTCTCCTCCTTCTGCCCTCTTCTGATGCTGAACTGTCTTCTTTATCCTATTATGTGATCTTATTCATCTTTCTATGTATAACTTGTTTAAGTGAAAAGTTATACCATATATACTATTACAAAGTTATAAATGAAATTCCAGTATCATCTAAAAGATATTTTAATTTCCTTATTACATATGTTACTTTCAAGTATTTTGAATATTAAACATAAGTCACTTTTCAAAATGACCACCTGTGTAGTCCTTCATCGATGGCACTCCTGTATGGTCTCCACTGAAAAATCTGCCACCGCCTTCACCAGGGAGTGTTTCAGGCTGTCAATACTGGAGTGTCTCTTCTTGGAGACCATACCCAAAAGCATTACCCTTAGCATGCCAAGTTGAGGCTGAGGTCAGGTCTGATGGTCAGACAATCAGCTGGAGACATATCAAGTCTGACATATTCCTCTGAAGTCTGTACTGTTTAATCCTCACCTTGCCAAATCCTGCTAGAAACTCCACTGTTGGTTACTGAGCAAGGTGTTGCTCAAATCCTACACAACTGGTACCAACATAGTGCTCTGGTAGATAGTAACCAAAATTTTCACCCCTTTCTCAAGGAAATGGAGCTCAGTGGTACCGTCATGCGATAACCCCAATGAACCATACCAAAGGCAGGATGATGATCCCTCATGATCCTCGGCAGCTTTCTGACAAACTTCTCATGAGTTGGAGGCAAAAACTCTATCATTTTGATGGTTGAAAGATTCGTGAATTGTATAAACCTTTTCATGTGTGAAAAGAATCATCCTGTGTCACTTTTATGCAGAACACTAGATAAGGTGTTGTAATTTCAGCTGTCTTTACTATCTCACCTCCACAGTGAGCTAGCGACCTATGCTTCACTGGTAATCTTCCATCCCCTAAGTCACTTCTTAGCACACACAAAATTGAAAGCTTTGAAATGATCATCTCACGAGCCATCACACGTGCTGCTTTTTAACAGGATTTCACTGAATGCAAGCCATCACTGCTGCAGCCAGCCTCCTCATCTTCATAGTGTGCGGTCATCCCTGTCTCAGGCAGTCATCAATGGTCCCAGTTTTGGTGAACCATCACACAGTTCAATACACAAACATCTTGCTGATTTTCAACTCCTTAAGGGTTCTGTTGTTAAAATCTCAAAAGCTTATTTTCCTACTTTATGAACTGCTGTTACTGCTACATAATGTTCACACCATGACTAAAAGTTTAGCAAAACGCACTTTCTCTTCTGTAGCTGAGCTCATAATTACAGCCACTGATGATTATTTACAAGGGTACTTGCTGATCCTCAAAACTGGATGTACACTCGAGTGCACAAAAATTAGCAAAAGATTGCTATCTTATGAAATCCTCTTCTTTATGATGGGATGAACATATTCTACAGGTGGCAGGATTCCATGTACCATCCATTCAACCAACAGTTACATACCGTTTATGAATATCCTCATATTGTGATAATGTATAAAATTAAATATTTTGCTGACAGGCAATTTTGTAACAGCATTTACGGTAAGCCTGGGCATTTTGTTATTTAACTAAACTTATGCATTATTTCTTTGCATTACAGGACACGTTACAATGCTCAACAGCAGAAGTTTACATACACAGCTCAAACTTCAGAGACAGAAAGCTGAGTAAAGGATGGTTTAAAGCAGATGTGAAACTCAAAAAAGTCCATCTAGAAGACTGTGATATCAGTCTGATTGATGATGATGCTTTTGAAGGACTAGAAAATTATCTTGAGAAACTCAGCTTGATACAACTGGATATAACTGCGCTTCACAAGAAGATGATCAGCAACCTATCTTTACTTAAAGAATTGTATTTAAACAGACTTCATTTAAATCAAATTGAAGATGAACTTTTGACTGATTTTGCAAATTTTGGAACATTACAAATGCAGGAAGATCATGGTCTTTCATCTATGCTACCAAATATAACTGGGAAAACAATACACAGTATTTCTATTGTTGACTTCCAGTTCAATGATTTACGTGTTCTGAAGCCAGAGTTCTTTACAGGGTTAAAAAACTGTAAATCCTTATATTTCTCACATAGTTCTATAAGATACATAGAGCCTAAGACATTCTTCTTTCCTAGAAAAATACAAGCACAGATTTACCTCGATGGGAACCGTTTGCAAACACTTAGCGAAGATGCTTTAAATATAGACCACTTTGAGAAAATTAATCTAGGAGGCAATGAGTGGAGGTGCAATTGCTCATTAGCTTGGCTTGCTAAAAGAATTAGGAAAAACCCAGGCAAATTTGAAGGTAATATAACCTGTACATATCCATATAACTTAAGAGGAGTAATGGTAAAAGATGTAATTATAGAAGATTGTACAGTCACTACCACTATTCCAACAACAGATATTACAGTGACACATAGTCCAACAGATGAGTCAACAACAACACACAAAATAACAACCACTGAGATGATTCCAACGACGATACCTATCAAAACAACCACAATGTTAACAGAAGGAACAACAAAACCACAATCCACAACAGAAAAAATACAAACAACCACTATATCAACAACAACAACAACTGAAGTGTCTTCAACAGATAATTCAGTACCTGATATCACTACACCATCTATTATGATATGCGATAACATAGGTCACATTGATGATACAAATGACCAACCAAATGAAACATACAGCATTAAAGAAAAGAGAGAGGGAGAATTAGAAGTCTGTGTTGGATTTTATGAAGGTGGGTGGAAACTATTTCTGAGAAATGAGGAAGACAATGAAGCTTCATGCTGGTATATAAACAGAAATGGGAAGCGAGGAAATTATAAGTTAAATCTTAAACCAGGAAACTTATATCTCCTGTGTATAATGGCTACAGAGAGATCAGAAACAGAACCCAACAACTGTGTGGCCCATTCTATGCTGCCCTATGAGGAATTGCAAGCCTGGTTACTGAACAAAGATGCTCCATTAGTTATAGCAGGATCTACTGTGGGCATAGTAGTGGTCTCAGTATTGATTGCAGGAGCAGTCTATGCCACAGTCCGTCATTATCCTACACTAATAAAGGACAACAAGAGAGTTATTCTTGTACACCATCGTTCTTCTGCTAAATTTCTCATTATGCCAAAAGGTTACAAAGGAAAATTACCAGTCTCAAAGGAAAAAGTGAGGGCTACATCATCTCTGCCAAGTTCTACAAGTCCCACATCTTCTCGAAGAAGTAGCATATCCTATATAAGTATTGCTGAACCAACAGCAATGGAATTGCTTGCATGGAGGTTGCAAAGACTAAAAGAGAAACCAAAACAATCTATGGTTGAAAATAATTCAGAAGATACTGGTAGTCCCCCTCCTCCTCTTCCTCCTCCTATACCACCCTACCCAGCAGAAAGAATACACTCCCTTTCCTGGCGAGTTGAGTCAGTCACTACAGGGTATGCCAATACATCGTCAGCATAGGGTGAGATTTTACATTTATCACTAAATCCACGATGGATACATTCAATGGATGCTGTTACATCACAGATTTTTACTGGTGGGGTTCTGTTTGTTGTGGACTTTATGAACACACTGCTAAGAGAATTTGGTGACAAGTGAAGTTAGTTAACACATACATGTATGTCTACCCCCCCTTAATCCCATTTCCAGATACAATCATGAGTACATTAAGTTTCTAAAAATATTACAAAGGATGTTCCACCAATCAATATTATACAAGATCAATATTTAATATATGAGTACCAGTTTTGGCCCTTTTGGGACCATCTTCAGCTCTAAATACATTAATTATAAAAAGCATTTGACCAACACACTTACAAACTAACACACATAAGCTAATTAAAGTATTGGTATTTCATTAAAATTGTTTCGTCTTTAAATACAGTGAGAATTGTCCTTCTTGTTATGGACGACACTTTATAAAATTTTGTATTTATTCATTTGAATAAACTGAAATTAAAATAATGTGTGGCTCTTATGGCCAAAAATCTTCGAAGTTCTTGATAAATGGTGATTTGTTGATTGACATGTGAATCGAGACACGTCATGAAAGCTTGATTATGACGTCAAACAACCTATTTATTGCCTTGTTTGTTGACACCAGTTTAATTTTGGTAACACTAATTTAGGTGATACTTTAAAATGTTACATTGTTAAAAATACAGGGAGTTATATAATTTTATTTTGCTGTTGGTCAAATTGAACTGTGAAGGTTTATATTTAGAGTTTGTATGGTCTTAAAATGATCATGTTAACGCTTATTAGGGTATATATGTGGGGCTGTTAAGCCTTGAGGGAACATCCTGATACAGTGTCGAGGATGAGATGATATTTTATGACACTTTTACGGCCGGATGCCCTTCCTGACGCCAATCTCAATAGGGGAGCTAATGAAGATGAAATGAAGGATGGTGAATGAAAATGGGTAAGGAGCTGGAAGGAATTGCCTGTGGCCAGTGGCATATACTGAGGGCTACCAATGCTATCGGTGAAGCCCAAACCTCAAATGAGAACAATGGAAGTCTAAGCACATTATAATGTAAACATATGATACATTGTTCCATTTACAAAACTTCAAAGCAATGAGAAAAATGTTGCACGTATTTCTGAGAGCAAGGCATTGGAGACTGATCTTGCAGCCCAGACTCTGCATCCCTCTCCCCTCGACCCACCTCACGCGGTTTGCTGCTGTATGTCCGGTAGGTGCGAGGACCGGGGGGAGGGGGGGATATGTGTGCTAGGCTTTGCTCCGTCAGATCACAACTGCTAACTACCAACAATGCATTCCTCATCGTATATACTTCCTCACCTCATACTTCTGACTTAATTGTATAGATAACAGACTGCTGGTATTTCACTCCCGTTTACTTCTACATCCTTGCAGGAAGGCACTGCAGGGGTGCTGTTATAGGAGTAATATAGTTTCCTTTTATAGGTAGATCTTATAAAATGAAATGCAATCTTTCAGATTTAGTGTTCTCTTTTGTTGGGTGGAATCGAACCCATGATCATGGGTCGGATACCACCACTGATCTCCCAAGGAAGTTAATGAACCAGTGAACAATGAGTACGACCACTGCAAAATTCAAAATTTTTATTTAATAATAATAATAATAATAATAATAATAATAATAATAATAATAATAATAATAATAATAATAATGCATGACATCTGGATAGGCTGGATGGCGACCTAATGACGATGAAATGAATGGCGAAGAAGTCATAAACACCCAGTCCCCAAGCCAGGGGAATTAACAGTACAAGCGGGTTGATTCTGGGAATTGAACCAGGCCCATTGGACCAAAGGTAAGCATTCTAACCATTTAGCCACAAAGCCGGATTTTAATTTGCTAAACCTTAGGCTACTATCGCCACTGATCAGGTGGCGAGTATTGGCAGTGGCACAGGCCCGGGCAGTAGCTTGTGAAGCAGCCTTGATAACACAGCAGGCTTCGCCATTGGCTATTGGCTGCAGCTCAAAATGCTTAAGGCTTGATGTTCACTAAACCAACCATCAAAGAGGGGTAACCTAAGTCTAGTGGTAGTGCACGTCTTGATCCCTGCATACGCCACTGGCTGTGGCCTATGAATTGGAACTGTCCCGGCATTTGCCTGGAAGTGAAAATGGGGAGTAAAACCATTCTCAGGACAGCCGACAGTGGAATTCGAATTCTATTACCTCCCGAATGCAGAGCTTGGCTCCATAGCCATAGCACATTAACGTGCCCAACCACTTCACTTGGTAGTTAACATATACATAATTTCCATTTTTTTGAGTAGACGATGGATTGAAAGAAACTGTGCTAAATTATGATAATTATAAAGTGGCCTTAGATTTCAACACATGGAAAGATCTGAAGTCTGGTACTCATTTCACTGTAGTTTAGTACTACATTAAGTAAAAAATCTGAATTCTTTGTACGCATATTTCTGCTTTCTTTTCACTTTTAAAACAAAATTATATCATCTTTGTTTTCGGAAGGTTCAGATTCTGAAGATTAACAATTTGGCAACTTTCCAATGAAAATAAACTTAATTACAGTATTACTGTGAACTCTCAGTCAACTGCTTTACAACCAACAGAAATATCATACAGTAAGTTTGGTGAATCCAGTGACAAACAGTACACTTTATTACAGAATTGCAAATGAGTCTGAATACAGATAGCTGATTGTTCAGTTATTTTTCCATCTACTTTAAGAACACATTGATTCGAACAGTGAAATTACAGTGACTTTAAAAACTCATTCTAGTCTTTTCTACTAGATCTAAACTGATTAATCTATCACAGACAATACATTCATCTGTGTTAGAGATAAAGACATTCCCACCTACATAATTATCATCGACATTATTCCAAATACAGTACGAACCATATGAGAAATTGGATAGAAATCCAACAGTCATCATAGTTCAAACTTTCCAAAATTCCTCAATATAATGGCTACAGGGTAGACTAATAATAACTGAAAAATTGCAACCTATGGCCGAAAAGGTATGAGAAATTGGATAGAAATCCAACAGTCATCATAGTTGCAGAAATCTATTCGGAGGCACAACACAGGATAAAGACTCCACTCGTAGTGGTGTCGGTCGCAGTAGTTTTTGCATAACTTGCAAGTACAGTCGATGACTGATTCGTGAAAGCGTTTGACCATGCATAATTTAGGGTGGATGTCATGGACAACTAAGCGTACACTAACGTGTCTTAGATTGCAATTAGTTTGTTTCCAATATACTGTATGTTGCATAAAACTCCCTCCAGATTTATTTTCTCTTTTGTTGTCTTTCATTTAGCACCTTTGATGAGTTTCTAGTAGGTGGCAGAGGGCACTTTATTCTGAGATCTTTGATTCATTCCTTTTTAACACATAATGGTCTGGACTTTAAACTCTGCACCAATCATTCTGGTCTGGGGATTTTTGAAGTTGTTCAAAAATTTCCCATCTATTTGTAAACTTATTTCTGCATTAGACTGAGTTGACTTTCTAATTAATTTGTCATATTAATGTCAAACACAGATTCTGTAGTTTATTTTCCTATTATTAAAAATAATGACCATGTTTCACCATACAAAAAAAGTCAACAGATGTGTGTTATACATATTTTTGCTGCAAAACCAAAACAATGTATAGGTTACATGGGGACGAACATGTTATTTTTAATAACAAACAATATTAATGAACACAGTAAATATTTACTAGATTTTAAGTATTTTTATGAATGCCCTGTGTAAAATTACACTTGGTTATAGCACATCTCAATGTAATGCAGCCATGTTTAAAGAACGATGTCAGAAATAGTCTTCTAAGATAGAAACACTCGAAAAATACCATACATCATTGACTTGGAAATAGTACTGCCATCTAGTGACACGCAGAAATGACATGCACAGTTCGTTCCCGATTTTTAATATATTTTCAAATCCTATTACAGGCTATGCTCACACTTAGCCCAAAATGTGTTAAGCCTAGAATGGATGACTCATACAATCTACCCATCTTATCTTGCAACTGCCAAATACTGAGTCTAACCATTGTCTACCAAACATTAACTTCCTGGTTCCCTTATTTTGCACTTTAGAACATTCAACTGAATAAAACATAATCAACTGATAAAACATTCCACTGCCTCAGTTATCATTATTCACATTAACAGCACATTTATGCTGATAAGCAGCTTGCTCAAATCTAGCCCACATAGCAACATCATCATTAACATGGTGGCAAAGCTGCAGCTGGGGAGAAAATAATGTTTAAAATCAAGTCCCCTGGAAACTATACACATCTTCAAATTCTTAAAAATGACTGTATAAATCACAGGCAAATTGTATAAAATACATATCAGGGAAAAATTAGCACCACCATCAAAAACATATAAAATATAAAAGAACTCAACAAAATCTCCATAAAAGCAGTAATTAGAATTTTTCAATTGGTGATTAGTCCCATTATATCCTGAGGATACAAAGGAACAACCAAAGGGGTCTGCAACAAATATTTTTGAACATTTTTGAGGAGCAGAGAATATGACAACTTTGGAGTCATCATTCAGCATGTTGAAACAATCATTTTTTCCAGTCAGATGACCTACCTAGGAATGTCCCTGAATTACAAGAGAAGATTATAGTAATGTCTGCATAGTTGCTGCAACCTGTATTCATCAACATGTTCGACTATCTGCAATACCGTTATGAGCAATATCCGAGACATAAGGGAGCACATTTTGATCATATGCTGCACCAGTGCAGTTAGACACGTGTTGTCGTCACCTTGCATGTTATAATGATGTATCTTGATGTTCAAACAATGTTCGTAATTTCAGTACTGTTTGTTTTGCCACATACTCTACAGTATTTATGGGGGTTCTGCCAAAACAAAAGAAATATTTCAAGGGAGTCATGACACTTAAAATGTTGGGAACTGCTGACCTGTAGAATAGAGATTATCTAGTAGAAATTATCAACAACAAACCTGAGGACCAAAGCAAGATTCTTGAAAAGAGCCTTATGCTTACTCATCTTGAGCCTAAAAATTAGTCAGTGAAACTTTCTTTGCAGAAGTTCTCCAACTAGAGCTACCACACACCCCACAGTATGCACAAGCACTAAAAGCAAGAAGGAAAGAGAAGAGAAATGGCTGGACGTTTATGCCACGGGTGCTACGATAAACTGAAAATGGACAGAAGCACACCAAGATATGCACCATGTGATCACCAGACTTGCTGCCTATGGATTTCACTGTCAACTGCGTGGTGCTCAATGATACCACAAAGTCAACAAATAATGTGTATGTTCACTCTGTGGTGAAACTCGTGCAAAAACAGAACCAAGTCAGTGTCACAGTATGGCAAAGAACCATGAATAACTAACCTTCATGCATATCATCATCATCATCATTAATCATCACATTACGTCCGGCTCCATGGCTAAATGGTTAGCGTGCTGGCCTTCGGTCACAGGAGCCTGGTCTCGATTCCCAGCAGGGTCAGGAATTTTAACCATAATTGGTTAATTCCACTGGCACAGGGGCTGGGTGTATGTGCTGTCTTCATCATCATTTCATCCCCATCACAACGTGCAGGTCGCCTACGGGAGTCAAATCAAAAGACCTGCATCTGGCGAGCCAGACTTGTCCTCTGACACTCACGGTACTAAAACCCATATGCCATTTCATCACCATTTCAAGTTGGTTTCAACTTAAACTAAAAAATCTTCAACTGCATCATACCAACACATTAAGGAAATAAAGGGTCTACTACAAGATAACCTAACACCATCATGCTACATGTGAATAGCTCTGACAATTGCCTACAACAATGTCTACTATGACACATATTCCCATAAGACTAATATGTACCACAATACGATACATATATCTGTCAGAAATTAAAAATGAAACTAAAAAACTCTGATAGTTCATGCCAACAATTTCATCTCTTATTACCTTTAAAGATTCAATGACAAATGTTCAATATCTTATTATACAGGGATGTATAAACAGTAAAATATGACTCGTTTTTTAATACATCTGGTTTCAATGTTATGACAACCTGAGGCAATAAGTATGTAATTTTAATTTTAATTAATTAATTACTTAGCTAATTCATGAATTAATGCATTAGGATTATTTAAAAATATTATTTGTATATGATTGTATTTTTGTACTTATTAATAGTATATGATACCTATGAACCCTCTACAGCAGGGAAATAAAAATATTGTTCAAGAATATGTCAATAATAATAATAATAATAATAATAATAATAATAATAATAATAATAATAAAACTAAGAACTCTGTCTAACATAAAAAATAATATTCAGAGGCTACAACAAATTTTTAAAATATACTGTACTTCCGTTCAAATATATCACTGTAATTTGCAAGATTCTTACAAACTGAAATATATTCCTTGAATATGTACCTAAATATAATGTTTAAATACTAACTGATGATTATGATGTAAGAAAGTGGTTTCTTCTTCTTCTTTTATATCTGCATAGGATCACTTTAGTCAGTCCATCGTTCAGGTCTCTTTGAAGGGATTGTTCGGGCTTTGCGGTACTCTCAGTACTTCTGTGTTGTAGTGTTTTATTTTTGCATTTATTGATAAACATTTCTTTTTGTAGATATCCCGCATTAATTTTTGTGCTTTAGCTAATCTATTTGTTCTTCTTTGGATTGATATTTTTTCATTTAAGTTATGTGTTATTACTTCTCCAATATATTTAAATTGAGTTACCATACTATTTTGATTTTATTACCATTTATGGTAACTTCTTTTAGTTGTGTTGGTTTTTGGGTGTTTCATGTTAAGTACCCAATATTTAGATGCATTTCATTTCATATGAGGAGACACGGTGGAATGTAGAATGAACTGTCTTGTGCCCCCTAACTTATCCTAGAAAATCTACCTTAAAGAGAAATATTCAGCAAATAAAACACAACTATTAATTTTTTTAACACTTCTGCAAAGTTCAGAATAGGTTGTTATAAACCGTCAGCAAAAAAGTAGTGTGAAGAGGTGAACAGGCAACAGATATCTGAATAAACTTAAAAAATTGATGGATTTCACCTGATATTTTTCTTTGATGTATAAGTACCAGTGAGCAAACCATGAGTTAGCAGCCCATAGGTCAAGAAGACAAGTCAAGTAGCCCATGCATCAAGAGACAAGTCAAGGGCTGTGTATGACTAATACCTCATGTTGACGTAACCGAGGAAATGTGGTGGTGATGATTACTGTTTTAAGAGGAAGTACAACTAGGCAACCATCCTCTATATAACACCAATCAGAGAGGAAAATGGAAGGGATCCAAACTTCATAAAATGAAGGTATCGGCCAAAGAAAGGCAAGAGCCACAAACGGCGTAAAAATGAAAGACTCCCCAGGCCTTGAGTGCTCTAATACCGTCGGCGTGAGAAAAGAACAAGTGCTGACCACGGGAAGTTGGATAGGATAGATGAAAGTGAGGAGCCTGGCACTAACCGAGGAGAGTGAACGTACAAACCGTCTTTGACACACCGTCATCCACTTGTACCAATCTTCTCAGTTTCCTAACAGTGTCAGATTTGAAAACATGTGCACTTCAATACCCCTTTTAATGCCAGTGTTACATGTCTGACTGCAGAAATGCTGAATGTGGCAACATATGACCAACTATACATGTGACTGAAATGGGTATGGTTCCATTCTTAAAAAAACTTCTCACCATCTTGGTGCTTATTAAAGAATGAGACACACATTGCACGTATTTTTCATGAGCCCCTTATTGTTATTCACCAAGGTTTACACTGCCTATTGCTATAATGAACTACTCAGAAGTAGAAAAGCATTTGAAAAACTTACCCTTATACAAAATGAACATTTGAAGGGTCAAATTGCTTTTGTTTTGTTTGTTTCATCACTTCTTTCAGAGCTTTCATCAGAAAAACTTAGGTAGACCAATCTGTACATGAAATCAAAATCTGAGGGATCAAAATTGCTTAAGTTTTGTTCATCTCATAATTAACACTACCTCTTTTAGGGCTTTTATCAGAGAAACCTCTCCAAAATAAAAACAAGGAAACAGCATTTTTTTTCTCTATCAGTGAAACATCAATGGCTCACAATAAGAAAACAATGAAATAATATTTTTTTGTTCATAATCAAGAATTTATTAGGAATAAAATAGCAGTTTCTTTTCTTACACTGTGTAATTACAAATTCAATAGTTATGGATATAATTGTAATTTACTGAATAAAGTCAATCATTTATAAATAATGTTATGTTTTATTCTGATATTAATACCGATTTGTATTCCAATGAACATAATAATAAAAAAGGATGTATTTCTAACTTCTGCTTGTAAAGTGTAATTAATTATCTCAGATTCAGAAACTGAATCTGATCATTGCATGCCCTGTTCCTACGAAGCCTAAGTAGTACAGAAAACAAAAACAAGTACAAAATCCAATAAATAACTTGTTTTGAGTAAGCCTTTTGAATGATCCCAGCATGATATATTATATCAGAGGAGACATACAGCCTTAACTGAATCAACACAAACGAGTACTGATGTTGAAGAATAATGGCCATCTTGGTAAGAAAAAATGGTGGCTAGGAAAGAAACACTTAAGACACTCGGATGATCATAGTGAGAAACTAATTACAGACAAGAAGTATTTATCAACAAAAAAATTAGAAGATAAATTAGACTACCAGCAAAAATAAGGCCATAGAAAAAAGAGAAGATCAAAAAAGTCATAGAGAGAGGTGGGGAAACTTTGTCTCCTCCCTCAGAACAGACATAATGAGACCTCGGACCAAAAAATACAAATTTTAAAGTACCTGAACCCAGAAACAAAAGAAAAACTAAAAATGCACGCAATTACAACATGAAAAGGCTAGGAAAACAACATTTTTTTTTTGCTAGTTGCTTTACGTCGCATTGACACAGAAAGGTCTTATGACGACGATGGGACCGGAAAGGGCTAGGAGTGGGAAGGAAGCGGCCGTGGCCTTAATTAAGGTACAGCCCCAGCATTTGCCTGGTGTGAAAATGGGAAACTACGGAAAACCATCTTTAGGGCTGCCGACAGTGGGGTTCGAACCTACTGTCTCCCGAATACTGGATACTGGCCGCACTTAAGCGACTGCAGCTATCGAGCTCGGTAGGAAAACAACAGATAGGGAATCTGCCACCTGGGCGACTGTCCTAAATGCAGATAAGTAGTGATTGATGATGATTGTGATTGATCCCTCAAAACATGGATCATTATTATAATCAGCACCTATGGTCAGAAAATGTCAGGACGATGTCCAGGAAGATGATCAAGTAACTACTCAAGAAAACAGTCAAAATGATTACATTTTAGAAGTGCAAAACTCAATAGTACCACAGGTTTGCACTCAAAGTTTCTTTGACAAGCGATATGCACTCTGATTTATTTACATTAATATTAGACCCAATATCTCAATTTAGCACTGTAATACTAGTATGATGTTTACTTGAAATTTAATTATTTGCTACAATCCAAGTGCCATCAGCAAATCCCATGGCCATTAAACTGGAGAGGTCAGGACCAAGAGAGTAACCCTACTATTCTGTACTACACCCGATGCAAGTTCATTGATTTTGTGGTCAGTAGCAGAGTTATACAGGCTAGGTGACAGTGGTGATCCCTACAATATTCCCCTTCAAATACTGACAGGCTGAGATTTTTTATGGTTCGAGTTGTACTGTTTAGCTTAAATTTTAAAATAGACTTGCTAACTTCAGTGGAATAGAAGGTGAGGTAAATGTGTTAGAAAAGTGCTTATGCCCTATATAATCAAAAGCTTTGCTAATGTACACTATGACTAGGGTGGCATCATCTTTCTTGTTCTATGTAGAAACAAGAAGCAACTCGAAGATAGTCACATTAATCTGAGCACCACTCATGTTTGTGAAGCCTCTCTGATTTTCGTTGAAGCTAATCAACATTCAAAGGCATATGTCAAGACTATTTCCATTATTCACCTTATCACTAAGCAGATGGTAATCAGTCACCACTTTGCCAAATCTAAAAGGTCATTATCTTTACATATCAATACTGTCCTAGATTCTTTTAAATAAGGAGAAATGACTGCATGAGTAAATGTACAAGAAGCTATAATTGCTAATATGTCATAACAGACATCATCTTTCAATGCTCTTATCAGAACATGATCTGGTCCATGAATCCCCTTACTAATTACAGCATCCAGTCGAGCATTCTCCATTAATTCAGGGCTGATGACCTAGATGTTAGACCCTTTAAACACCAACCATCATCAGCAACCATTAATTCTCTCCCCAGGTATTTGAACATCTCCACTACTTCCAGGGGCTTGTCTGCAAGTCTAATCTGACCTTTCCCTTCGTTCTCCCCTCTAGTCACAACAAGAGTTTTACTCTTTTCTACACTTATTTTCAATCCACATTCTTCGATCTTCCCATTCACCACATCCAACTGTTCTTAAACATTCATGTCCTCTTCTCCCCAAATCACAATATCATCTGCACGAACAACATGTTCATTTCTCTTCCTCTATATGCTGCTTTTGCTGTTCTCATGATGTCATCCATTACTATTGTAAACAGGATTGGCGATAGAACACTTCCCTGTCCCAGCCCATTAGTGATTTTGAACAAACTTGTCCTGCCAACTTGTGTTTGCATGCAACTACAACATTCCTTGTACATTGCCATGATCATTTTTATTAATCCCTGTCCAATTTCTTTTTGCACCAGACTGTCCCAAACTTTAGTCCTGGGGACACTGTCATATGCCTTTTCAATGTCAATGAATGTCATCACTATATCATTCCCATACTCCCATTGCTTACTGCTTTTCCATTAGTTGTCTCATAATGAAAATGGACCCTATTGTTGACCTTCCCCTTCTGAAACCAAACTGATTTTCCTGTATCTGATTTTCAACCCTCAACCTTAATCCTACTTTCCAGTATCCTATCCATTATCTTAGCAACATGGGATATCAGAGTATTTCCCCTGTAGTTCTTCAATACTTTCTTATCGCCTTTCTTGAAAATTGGGATGATTATTCCTTTTTGCCAATCCTCATGGACCTCCTTATCTTCCCAGACAATCCTGAGAACTCGATATGTCCACTGCAGGCCTACAGCTCCAGCTGCCTTTATCATCTCCACTGAAATTTCATCTATTCCAGCAGTCTTTTCATTCTTCATCTTTCTGACTGCCATTTCAATTTCATTCATTGTAATTGCCTTGTCCATTTCTTCATCAACTAGCTGCCTTTCCTGGTGGTCTGTTGAATGACTGTCATTAGTTCTCATGATCAGCAACTTCTGAAAATACTCTTTCCATCTATTTCTTATTTACTTGATCTCTCTTTTTGTTTCTTAAGATACCATACAATAATTTCTTGCTGACCTGCATATCATCTCTCAATTTCTGTGTGAATAAGCTCCGACTTTTCTTCCTCCACTACTTTCATGGCCAAATTCTTTGCCTCCACATATTTTCTTCTACTTCCTTCAGTTTTAGATGTTTTCCATGCTTTTCATGCAATTTTCTTTTCATTCACTTAAATCTTTACCCTATCATTCCACCAATGTATCTCGTTGTCTTTCACATTTCCTGATGTTCTATCACACACCTTTTCTGCACATCCAACCAGTGCTTCCTTAAATCTTTTCCATTCCCCATCTCCGTCCCGGGTACCAAGGATTCGTCACAACCAGACACGCAGTTCACCTAGAGACGTCAACTAAAAAGATCTGTACCAAGCCTCTCCAGAGTCCACATAACATCACTATCATATTGACATCATAGTTCTGGAAATGAAGCTTTTCATTCCATATTCAGCGTACTTCTCTTATAATAAACATATGTCCAAAGAGTTCTGACACAATAGGAAGATTGTATATTGGAGCATATCTAACATATCATCCTTAGAAAACCAGAGTGTCAGAGGTTAAGACAAAAATATACTCAAAATGGACGTCTGCACATACTGGCAAAGTATCGTAAGCATACCTGCAAACATCTGAAAAATTGAAAAAAATTAATGCCGTTTTAACCACTGCCTTATTTTTCTTACCAGAAAAATATCGTAAGAGGACAGTAAAGTTACCACAAGTAAGGTTCAGTTATTGTACGTATCTTATGCATTTATCGAATGCACCACTTTAAAAATGGCAGCTGAACTGTCTTATCACAAACGACATCCCACCTTACGAGAGTGCTGAGAAGAACGTATTGTTATTAGTCGTGTAAGACCTCATCATCGAAGGAGCTGTTTCTGAGCTAGTTGTGTATCAGGCTGGTGCATACTGTATTATTTGAAATATTAAGTTTAATTAATGCAGTGCTATGGATGCTAACTCAAGAGCATTCAGTAATATCGAAGAAGATGACTCAAAGCATTCTAAAATCCACATCAAAAGTGAGAAAGAGGAATGCCAGTCAACTGGAGATGTTCTATACTCAGTTTGTGAAGTGAAAAATGATTACATTGATGATGATGGTGTGCTTCGTGAAGTGTCAAACAGTACTGAACAATGTGAGGGGGATAATAATGATACTGTAAACCACTTAGCACACTTGGACAATTGAGATAAAGCTTTAAAAATCAGCTCAAGCACCAGAAATCACACAAACATGCATAGACTTTATGAAAAGGACTGTTGCATAAATAATACAAAACCAGTTTCATTCAAAGTATTTCACCATATGTTCAAAGAGTATAATCTTGGGCTTCCAAGATTTGGAAAGATTGTGCTGTAAGACCATCATGTCTGAAGTGTACCATTAGTGAATTCATGATGATCCCCAGAGAATCCAATGTTGAGGACATTCTACCAGAGACAGATGAAGAATAAAGTTTTCACCTAAAGGCAAGGTGCATTATTCAGTGTTTTCCACCACTTTCAATGTCCACTCATTTTAATAACTTAAATTATGTGTCTGTATTTTACTCTGCAATCCCTTGTGTCTCTTTCTGAACAAATATTTGTCTTCATTATCTTGTTGATCAAACAATACCTTATTTTGTATCAGTATTTTCAATTTACCTAGTATATTACAGAGAACAGTTAGGGCTGGTTTACACGGGTAGAGTAGCGAGGCGAGTAGAGTAGTTAGTAGAGTAGCCACGTTACTCTACTCTACCGCTGTCTGGTAGAGTTGACACTCGTATCGTTCATATGGGAGTAGAGTCATACAGTAGAGTACAGTAGTAGCACGATGTCAAGACGTAAGCACATCGTAAGGAAGTGTTTAAAGACATTTACAAACATATTACTGCAAGAGGTTAGTGAAACGTTAGAAGAAGAAGTAAATGAGGAAAAAAGGGAATGGGTAAGAGGCTGGCTTAGTAGGAGAGATACACTCGGGGCATCGGCATTAATTCTGAGAGAACTTGGCAATTTGGAGAAATATCGGGGGGACAAACTCGACACAGTTGGCCAAGAACATGAGGGATCGTCTCAGGAATCATTTTGTTAATGAAGGAGCAGTTCCCTGGCAGTACAAGCATGTATTTTAACCCAGGAACACAAACGATTGAATTTTTATGACTTTATTATTATTGTACAGAAAGTAACGACAGTATAATCATCCCCTCAGGATTTTACTAGTCTTCGTCTGTGAATACTGTAGTGGTGATTTCTAAGATAAAACTATATGAACGAGTTCCAGTCTAATTATAGATCATAATTCTGGCGAAGATTTTTGTTCCACGGTGGAGAGGTGAGGTACTCCTTTCCCCAGTTAGACTGTAGTGAATTTTCTATTTCCATTTTTTTGTATTTCAGCCAACCTAAATCTTATCCGAATGAAATTTTACAGAATTCATTTCAAAAGTTATAGAAAGAATACCCATTGGCCATCAGTGTGTCGTCTCAGAACCCACGAGTCTCAAAACTCACGAGTATCAAAATTCACGAATTCTAAGAAGAGGATTAGCAAGAATAGGTTTCTCTATCTGGGCCAGTCTCAAACCTCACGAGCAGGACCAGTTCTTCTTTGAATGGATATATGCCCACCCTACCAGTGATGATATAATCGGATATTTTAAAAAAAATCAAATAGCTTCCATCCGGTTATTTAAATATTGGAATAAATAATCAAATGAATTTCAAATATCATTCAGTTATATCGCGTAGAATAATCGGTTGCATCATGAATAAATTTTTCGGTATAAGTGTGTCGGATGGATAATCGACTGAATTATGTGAATAGATGAAAAATAGAAATACGCCTCTTTTTTTGCAATCCATGAAGTCCAATGCTGAAGACGGCACAAACACTCAGTTCCCGAGCCATAGGAATTAACAAATGAAAGTGAAAATCCCGGCCAGGAGTCGAACCTGAGATTCCCTGGACCCATTGGACCACAGGCCAGCGTGCTAACCATGTATCCATGCAGCCGGACGACATAAAATTAAAGTAGGTATATTGCCTGCTGCTAGTTAAAATAAATTTTCAGTTGCCAGAAGACGGCATTTACTTATATAAGAAACTTTATTTTACCGATATTAAATATTACGACTGTTAATTCACTCATTTAGTTTCATTAGAGATTAATTTGGTCATGAATCTCATTGCAGGGAAATTAAATTACTTATCTCCATTCCCTTCAGAAAGTGGGCGAGTATGATGAACGGTCTCTGATACGCTTTCCGAAAATAATATGAACTCATGCTCCACACGTATGACTGAGTCATGTACTCCCAGATGCCTTACTTAGCATAGATTAATATATTACATCACGCCCCCACGTGATTACACGAAACGCAATGTTATATACTCGTAGTATTGACTACTTGGGTCACCAAATTTATAAAATCATAAATTAAAATGTGTCAGAATTTTATCTAATACAGCGAAGTAGCCAATCGCTATCTTTGACGTTCTGTTGCTATATGACTTAAAAAAGACTCCACAGCGCTGATGTTGATATTTTATGATGGTGGTTCTTTCCCCAGCCAAGAAAATGTGGAAAGGTTCATTAAAAATCAATAAGTGTTGAAAACAATGAAGGAAAAGGTGGTGGTGGTGGTGGTGGTGGTGGTGGTGGTGGTGGTGGTGGTGGTGATTACTGTTTTAAGAGGGAGTGCAACTGGGCAGCCATCCTCTACTGAAACTAATCAGAGGGAAAAAATGGTAGGTGGCCCATACTTCGAGAAAATGAAGGTTTCGGGCAAAAAAAGACAAGGGCCTTTTCTAAAAAATGTAAGTACCCCTGGGGCCCCTTTTAGTCACCTCTTACGATAGGCAGAGGATACTCTGTTACTCTGCCACCCCAACACACAGGGGAAAATAATGGTCGGTGAATGACACAGAGGTTTATTATTATTATTATTATTATTATTATTATTATTATTATTATTATTATTATTATCATCAAAACATTTTTCTGTGGTCTTAAAGGTAATATAACGTATTTTTCCTTTTGATATAAATTTAATGTTAATGGTATTGTGGCCTCAGGAGAGGCCTGGTGAGTGAGTCACCGCGCACCTCACCCCTCCTGCCGTCATCGCAGGCACCTGCTATCCGGAGTCGTGAATTTTGAGACTCATTGGAATATTACTTTAGCTATTAATTTGCAGTCGTGAGTTTTGATACCATTTGCTACTAATTTTCGCATGTGAGTTTTGAGACGTAACCGGCCATAAGTACACTGCAAATTATGCTGGCGCAGGCCTGATTTGCAGTAGCTTCTTCGCCATAAATGTCCCAGTTATTGACTTTTTTTTTGTTCATTGCTTGTACGGCCCAGGTGTAGAGCTTAAGCTTCTAGATCTGATACTGTACTGTAAACAATAATTATTTTGGATATTCCAAACAACATATGGAAACTATTCAATTTGTTGGGGAAATTACTGTTATTGCTGAAAATTAACGGCAGTGGCAAGTGATATGTAGAAGATCCCTATGTATGTTATTAATATGATTAATGTACACAGTCCTGCACCATTGTATTGCCTAACTTAAACATGTCGAGACACATGATGAACACGCTGTGTAACACTGAAACTTGAGAAATCTTCATATTAAGTGAAAATCCCGCTGACACTTGTTTATATTTTATGTTGCATCTTCGAGTGTAGATGTCTGCGGCACCACCTCCAGTCTTCTTGGATCTTTGTATTTTCATGAGTTCTTCATTGTATGTACATCGTAATTTTTTTTTTTTTTTTTCTGTTTCAGTTCCGTTAACCCAAAACCCTCTTTACCCATTTTCGCAATCAAGTCCTCTTCCGCCGCTTGTCTCATATTCTTATTTCTATAAGTAACGCTGTTTATGTTCCATAAACATTCTTTTTCACTGTAGAGCTCCACAAATTTGCAAGTTTCTTCTTCCGTCCACTTCATTTTGCCGCCAAATAAACGCTCAACGTAATACCACCGTCTTTACACACATGTAAATACAGCAGTCGAGTGACGCGCCAGCTGAAAAATCGAGCGTCCTCGGACTTCTCCGCCAGCTCTCGGAGCTCGGTTCCAGTGGAGGGGGAAGGATAGTGGTAGAGTTACTTTACCGCAGCGGAAATCCACTCTACTCTACTGCCTACTAACTACTCTACTCTACTTGCTACTATCCCGGTCGTTTACACGATGCTAGTAGCTCTACTATCCACTCTACTCGCCTCGCTACTCTACCCGTGTAAACCAGCCCTTATAGCCTACTACAGTGCATTATGACTAATGTGACGTAGCCTAAAACTGCTCAGTAATCTTGAAGATTTAAGGTGACGTAAAGTGACATTAAAAAAAAACTATACAGAGTGTGAATTATTGCCTTGTATTGAAAGCAACATCATAATGATTTTATTTTGCAAGTTGCTTTACGTCGCACCGACACAGATAGGTCTTATGGCGACGATGGGACAGGAAAGGGCTAGGAGTGGCAAGGAAGCGGCCGTGGCCTTAATTAGGGTACAGCCCATGCATTTGCCTGGTGTGAAAATGGGAAACCATGGAAAACCATCTTCAGGGCTGCCGACAGTGGGGTTCGAACCCACTATCTCCCGAATACTGGATACTGGTTGCACTTAAGCAACTGCAGCTATTGAGCTCGGTTCATCATAATGATGTCATGTTACAATTGACAGCCTAACAAATTGTTTTAAGTGCAATTTTGTGAAATAAAATGCACTTTAACAGTATAACCCTTTCAGACCATGTACGCACAATTGTGCAGGTTCGTATTGGGGCAAAAGTTCAGAACACCTTACATTTTCGAGCGCTACGCATCAAGGCGCGATTGCACTGTCATTTGTTTCTCTCTCGCTCACTTCTCGCGAAGGACTTGATCGTGCGGTGGACAGCGCTGCCAACTGTTCATATAAAGAACTAGTCTAGTGCAGCGGCGCTACTTTTATTTACGAATCTCGTGACAAAGCCATTGGTCTGGATTGGTTAGACCATTGGTCAGTGACAAAGCCATTGGTCTGGATCAAGCAAAGGGGGTCTGGGGGCGTAAGCCCCCAGGTTAGAAGCCGCGAAGCGGCCTTAGGCCTCTAGTATCCCGCGTGAAAGCCATTGGTCTGGATTGGTTAGACCATTGGTCAGTGACAAAGCCATTGGTCTGGATTGGTTAGACCATTGGTCGGTGACAAAGCCATTGGTCTGGATTGGTTAGACCTTTGGTCAGTGACAAAGCCATTGGTCTGGACTGGTTAGACCATTGGTCTGGATGAAGCAAAGGGGGTCTGGGGGCGTAAGCCCCCAGGTTAGAAGCCGCCCTAGGCCTCTAGTATCCCGCGTGACAAAGCCATTTGTCTGGATTGGTTAGACCATTGGTCAGTGACAAAGCCATTGGGCCTGGGGGCGTCCAGGTTAGAAGCCGCGAAGCGGTCCTAGGCCTGTAGTATCCCGCGTGACACCTCCATTGGTCTGGGCAGTTGTGTATTTCTTGTGCGCGGGTTGGTAACGGAATTCACTTACTTCATTGCTAGGAGTGACGTCATATCCCATAGCGTCTCACCCAATGGAAATGCTGGTACGTAGTTAGGCGATGGACTATGGCGCGTGATAACTTCTATTAGGTTATAAAAGCAAAATTATTTCTGGGGGATGGTGGGTGGGTTCTTAACTGTCGCAGTGAACACATCGCTCCTCCACAAGGTATTGCACTTACGATTTCCAACATATTTCATCCTTATCATGCTATAAAAGTAATGTAAGTCTTACTGAATTTCTACCCAATTTTGTGAAATAAAATGCACTTTAACAGTATAACCCTTTCAGACCATGTACGCACAATTGTGCAGGTTCGTATTTTATTTATGTCTGAGCTAATTTGACGTTTTCTTGGCGCTAGACTGGACTGCAGTGATTATGCGGGACAGGTAGCATGTACTTCAGCTATTTTTATTTAGTACTTGACCACCAGGGGGCAGGAAGAAGAGTTTAAAAATACAGTTCATTAGCAAAATGGCGGGAAGCAGTAATGCCTAAAGTAAGTATTTATTTATTGCATTCATATTAATGTAGAAGCTTTACTGAATATCAGAATATAATCAATGAAGTGTGTAAATTGTGTAGCAAACGTAAATTGTGAACTTACAACATCGTACGTAATACCATGAGGTTTTGAATGTTGATACGCACATATGTGCGGGCTAGGTTTCCTTACAGGCAATGCATGGAGGACTGCTGGGTGCTGTCACAAAAAGGACTGTGAAAGCAAAACTCGTACTCTACATGAGAAATATAATGTATGAGATTTTAATTGTTTAAAATCGTTCCACACTGTAAAATAGAACATTTGATCATGTACATGAGCATATTCACATGTACTGAGTTGAATTTTTTAAATTTTTTATTTTTTGCAAGTAGCGAATGAAGTCCTGACACGCACAATTGTGTGGGTTCTGTTTTTCAGCCGATAGTTCTTATTTTGTAAAATAAACTGTAAAAACATGTATTTGAGAGCATTTTAGTAAGTTTTTTATGTTTTGACACCTCCAGATTTCTTTCAGGTCTGACGACAAGTTGCTGCTGCCAAAAGGGCAGTAAAAGCAAAACTCTTCCATAATGTAGAAAATGTACTTAATGTTTACTTGTGTTTGAATGAAGATTTAATTGTTTTAAATTATTCCCCACTGTAAAATAGAACATTTGATCATGTACATAATATGTATATTCACATGCATTGAGGTAATTTTTCTTTTTTGTAAATAGTGAATTAAGTCCTGACACGCACAATTGTGTGGGTGCTTTTTTTCAGGTGTTAATTTTTATTTTGTAGAATAAACTAAAAATATATGTATTTAAGAGCATTTTAGTCAGTTTTTGATGTACAAACAAAAATTCACACCGCCAGTTTTCTTTCAGGTCTGAAAGGGATAATATATAAATAAATGTAATCATTTTTAGAATTAATTTCATAGAACCATTTTTAAATTTGCAGTGCATAATGTGTATGAAGAAATAAAATGTTGTGAACAAAAACAGTATTTTTTTTCTCCTGTAAAATTACATTTTTGGTGCTTATGACACTCTGGCTTTCTATGGAAGATATCATATAATCTTGAATACCACCCGCCACCGAATAAGACCCACACCCTTATTTTGAAAGAACAAAATTTAAAAAAAAAAGTTAAGTCAAAATTATTTACAATCTTTACTAACACACATCAAATGATTAGAAAATACAAATAAAAGTAAACAAACATTTCCAGAATGATATTCAACAAGTTCATTCATTCATTCATTCATCCATCATCATCATCATCATCATCATCATCATCATCATCATCAGTACCAACTTTGGAACTTTCTTCACCATCACCTTCCCACAAAATGTCGTCATCGCTGCCATCCATAGCATTAGAAAAGCTACATTTCCTGAAGCTCTTCCATATGAGGTCTCCAGGGACACGATTCCATGCCGTCAAAATTCACGAACACAATAGCTGAACTTCCGGGTGCTGAATGCGACCAGTTGGCGTCAGTGTGTGATTATCAGCTGCCATCCATTCTGTATAGAGCTGTTTCAAGGCTGCTTTAAATGGACGGTTCCCGCAGACATCAGCGGCTGTAGCATAGACGTCATCCCACCCGGAATGACTGCTAGGTCGGTTTTCCCATCCTTGATATGTTTCTTCACAGTGTCTGTAACAAAAAACCTCTTTCGTCCCAATAATGAACCAGGGCAACGTTGCCAGATGCACTTTACCCAGTCTTCCACAAGGGAACTCTCCATCCAGCCGGAGTTCTGAGATCTGATGATAACACTAGCGGGTAGATTTTTAGAAAGAGTCTTTCTCTTGAGAACAATGTACGGCGGCAATTTGGTTCTGTCAGCTAGAATACACAACATTATCATACACCGTTGTTTTTCATTACTACCTGTTTTAATGGTAACACTTTTCGCACCCTTAACATTCACAGTCTGTCCACTGGCATTTCAAACTAGACTGGCGTCTGATCTGCATTGCCAATTTGGGAAAGCAAATATGCATTTTCCTTCCGCAACCGAATTATGTGATGCTGAAACGACAATAACTTCTCATCATAGACACCAGGAAGACGCTGTGAAATTGAGGTACGCCTTCGTATGCTCAACCCATTTCTTTTATAAAAATTACAAACCCATCCTCAGCTTACCTTAAACTCTTCCGTTGAAAGTTCCTTTGCGATCTCTAATGCTTTTAGCCGACACATTTCGGTTGACACACCATATCCCAATTCCTTCCTTTATGTCACATATTTATAAAGTTTTTTTTCAATTTCTGGAAACTGTACACTCAGTCCACAAAAAGCTCTACGATCACCACTACATGTTAATAGCACATTTTTCTTCTTTCTCCAATCGCGAATACACGACTCGTCAATATCGTATTTCCTACCGGCGGCACGATTTAAAATAATTTTGGCTTCCCGAACTACTTTCAGTTTCTCACTCGCAGTAAAAGATCGCAAACGCTTTGTGGAATTCATGTTGATACTCCGAGAACGTGCGTGAGACTGACGCCAAGCGCGGAAGTAGCGTATACAGAGAGCGGAGAGAGCATTGTTGCCAAGCCGTGCCGGCGGTGATGCCCGATTTACGCGCATTTGGAAAGATAAATTTCCCAAAATTTTAAATAAGACCCGCACCCAATTTTGGAAGCGAATTTTCAAAAAAACAGTGCGGGTGGTACTCAAGATTATACGATATGTTAGGGTTAAAAAAGAAACCATTTTCTGCTTTTCAGAATTTATGAGCAACATTAACAGTTTTTTCTTGCTACATGTTTAACGTCGCATTAGCACATCATAGGTTTTTGGCGACAGAAAGATGGGACAGGGCTAGGATTGGGAAGGTAGCGACCGTGGCCTTAATTAAGGTACAGCCTAGTGTGAATATGGGAACCCACAGAAAACCATCTTCAGGGCTGCCGAAAGAGGGATTCGAACCCACCATCTCCCAAGTGCAAGCTCACAACTGCACAACCCTAACTGCATGGCCAACTCGCTTGGTAACATTAACGGTTATCCTTCACAACGGTTCCAATATTGCCTAGTGAGATAACCAACATTTCTCTACAGCCAAAGGTCTACAAATGATATATCTATTCACCATTATCACACATGTCAGAGAAATACTTTGTCCTTACCTGATTTCCATACTTGAAGAATGTTGTACTCTTCATGGTCAGCATCAGTTTCATTATCTGTAGTTGTGATGAAGATAGGAAGACCAATATTGTATCCTGGATTACCTGACCTCTGAACTGGTTCATAATCTTCATTAGTCACATTGTTTTCATCAGAAAAGTTACTCTTGAACTGCCTAAATGTTGAACTAAAATGTTGTGTAACAAATATGTCAGCTTTTTGGCTGAAGTGAGATGGATTCTGATTGAATACATGAGGATTCAACAAGTATGTATTACCCTGTGCACCAATGAAAGCTTCTAGGGTGACTGGAACATCAGCTATTACGTATGAGGTCTCTAATTTTACAAGGTCCTTGCTGCTCCAATAAAAATTATGAGACACTGAGACAAGGACATTGTAACAGATTCCGGTAGACTCATTAAATGATGTTTGCAGATAATCTTGATTTATTCCCTCACACTCATTATATTCCAGTCTATCATTTAAAGACGTCAAATTCATACTGCTATCTAACTTTATAAAAATATTCTGCCCTAATGTTAAGTAATCAGAACCTTTCTTCACACAGTAAAGTTTAACATTTGTATCAACCAAATCAATCCCACTAGAGTCTCTTTTAATGAATGGTAGTTGATACAGAGAGCTGTAATTCTTTCTAGTATCTCCTACAGCAAAAGTTAAAGCACTAAGCAAGGAATTTGTTGTACAACTTTCTGGAGTCATTCTACGAATGCAGTAGGCATCAGTATTCACTAAATATCGAACTGGACTTGAATCAACACAAAATCCTCCACCAAGATGGAAGTAGTTAGTTGGTAACTGTAAATATGTATGATCATCTTCTAAGTTCAGGTACGAGTAGAACTTAGCTTTGATTGGAACACCAAACTTGTATTCTTCACTACTTGAAGAATCAACCTTTTCCCCGATATGTACTTCATAGTTAAATCCTTTGTGACTCAGTGATTTCTTTAGGTCTCTTTCAGTCTTTATCTTCTTAGGAGTAATAAAATACTGTCCTAGATATGGCGAGTTGGAGTAGATAAGGCACAGAAATGGTGACCATTCAACGCCCGTGACAGTATTCAAACCACAACTTAAGTAATGTGGAAGGTGATCACTGTCATCCAGGCACCAGAAGCTATTCATCTGTTCCTCCGAGCAATCCTGTAACATAAAGCAAGGCATAGGTAAAAAAGCACGAGATTAAAGAATATAACAATTAATGAATGAAGTAACAAGTGAATATATAAAGGAAAAGAAAAAGGTTTTATTACACAGGAGAGTTATCTGGTGGATCAGAGTGTAATTGAAATATTAAAAACCTGTGATGGTGCATTACCATCCACCAGATAAAATTTACTACTCAGTCTTAATAATTCACAAGTTCTACTTTAGCTGCTAGACAAATGTTGATTTGTGTATGGAGGCCACTTAAATGGCACCACTTTGGAGATGTGCCACCTAGTAACTGAGACCTCATGAGGATGTTATTGATTATTATTATTATTATTATTATTATTATTATTATTATTATTATTATTATTATTATTATTATTATTATCATTATTATTATTAGCCAGTCCCATGGTATAAGGATAGGATGCTTGCATCTTACCAGAAAGTTTCAGGTTCATTTCCCAGTAAGTTGAAGCATTTTAATTTTCAACTGAGGACTGGAATGGAGTTTACTCAGCCTAATGAGACTAACCGAGTTGTCTGACATGAGAGCTAGCGGACTGAGCTAAGCAATACAGCTGAGAATGTTATAGGCTGACCACATGGTGCTCCAGAAATTGAAGCCTTTTGATTGGGCAGGATTTATGGTCTGTTAGTTTCTTTTGCTGCCATTACTGGACCCTGATGGAGGATGCAATACTAAGCCAGTGTCTCATTAACATCACATGAGTAGACGCAGCAGTTGAGTGTTGCTTGACGTAGCATATGGCAACTTTGAAGGCGGTCACAAAGTCTGAATGTAAAACAAGTGGCTACCTGTGGTCATTTGCTTTGTCATCATTCTCTTCTTCATGAACATCAAAATCTTGCTGCAACATAGCCAGAAATTTTTCATCTGTATACGAATGATGGCTGTCATCTGCAATCCACACGTTAATATCATTTTCAGTGGCTTCCTCACACCCTGGAATTTGTTGAACAACCCCAAGGAGATTGTTGTTAAAATTCACATACTTCTCTTGAACTTTCAATGAATGTGAAATTCAGCGACATTTTTTTCCATGAATTTCTTCATGAACTGCTCACTACTAGCGGCAGAACATGGAAGTTAACGTCTGAAGCCAGCTCAGAGCTGCATTCTAGGAATTATGATTTTCTGGTTAATCAAAAAATTTCTTCCCAATAGGGCCGAGTTTCAATTAGTTTGCATTAATGAGACTCTACTGTACGGTACCTAGGAGTAATAACTGAGGCAGGATACCTTTGACTGAGCATGTAATTTTGTTGATGTCACACATAGTTTCAAACACAGTCTGTTTAACTACCTCACTTCCCCAAGTATTTAGTTAGGTATCACAAAGGATGAAAAGAAACTTTTTTATGTAGATATGTGTTAACCGAATCTTAAACAAGGGTGATGCGCTTAGCCATTAATTAATATTCTAAGCATTTTAATGACTTTAATATGGTCTTGAGCTCAAGGTCAAGAAGACAAAATGCATGGTCACAAGCAAGACAACCTTTGCCTCCAAGCATTGTTATAGTAAACAACCAACCAATGGATTGTCCAAGTTCCACTATAAATGAATGGGAGCACATAACTAGAATTAAAAGCAGGATTAAGAGAGCCTAGACCTGAGGAAGATGGTGTCTTTTCAACTATATGGCACTGAAAAACATGGACTTTTTCTGTCGCTATACAGATGAAGATCCAAGCTTTGGAAATATGGGTGTATAGACAGATCTTGAGGATCTTGTGGACCGAACATATCACAGTTGAGGAGGTTCTTCAAAGAATGAACTGTCAACTGATGACACCCGAACTGATTGACTGACTGACTGACTGATATAGTGTGGCCTCCCAAGGTGCCTGCTGCAGGATTTTTTTACTTGATACCCATGCGTGTCTGGATGTGTGATGGTGGTGGTGGTGATGATTATTATTATCATAATAAGGTAGAGAGGAGGATGAAACCCAGAATTGGCACAGAGCCTACTCCTATCGAATTACATCAAGAAATCTGCTCAAGGCTTAACGTCCCCATCCAATGGTCGAATCACCACCAATAGCAGCATATGCCCTCACACCACATGAATACTGTGGAGAAGTTTGGAAGTGAATCCAGGCTTCTGGCATGTAATCTGGTGATTAGAAATTGCATACCACCACCACCTCTCCTACCCTGTTGGCCAACATCCTGATGGTGAACATTTGTTTCCACCAACAAGACTAGAAACAGCTAACCATGGAGTCAGACCTTAAAGATTTAATGCCTTAACAATCATAGCCACCAGGCGGGCTTACAAGCCTGAATATCTTGGGCACATTATGAGGAATGAGCAAAAATATAAGTTAAGCTTCCACAAGTCAAATAGCTAGAAAAACTAGATGGTAGATGAGGACCCGGCAGAAGAATAATTTTCTGGTTGGTGAAATTACGAGAATGGTATAATTCGAACTCTGCTCAACCTCTTCAAAACTGTTCTCAACAAACTGAAACAGCCATGTTGACAGCCAGCATCTGGAATGGATAAGACAAATAAAGAAAACGTAAAAGAATCAACAAATGCTTTTAGAATAAAGTAAGTAATCTGTTCCTTATTTCCTCAACAAGCCAGCTCCTGGCACAGACACTTTACTGTCATTATTTATACAGCATTATCAATCTGACTTCAAGAAGCAATTGCTAATACAGTCTCAGTCAATTTATACAAAGACATTCATTTATCCCTTACACAAAAATACTGCCACAGAGGATCACAGTGTCCAACCAATGATCCTAGGTTGTAAGTTGATACTGATCAAAGCGGTTCATCTTCAAACTCTTGACGCTCCACAGCACAATCTTTGACATGTTAAAAACCTCTGGTAGGTCACTCAATGTTTACCCAACAAAATTAACATAGCCTTACAATATTTTCTCTAGAGTTTTGCACTGCAACTCTATCTCAGCACTATTGGAAGGTAGCTATTGGTAAGCAGACTGCCTAAATGGCATCACTTAATTATTATTATTATTATTTTTATTTTATTTTTGTTTTGTTTTTGAAAAATGCCATAAAATGTCTGTTTCCATTATGGTAAACTAGAACATACCTCATCCTGACAACAATGAATATCACAGAATTCTTTAGTCAGGTCACAGGGAGCCACAGCAACTTCATTAAATGCAGGATGCAAATACTCTCTCTCTTTAAAAGATGAACCTTTCTCTCCAGCTACCTTCCAGTTTATTGGGCAGTTTCTTGAAGCACACAAGTAGATATCTGGAAGAAGACAATACAATTCCAATAAAAGTGAGTGTTCAGAGATTCCATTTTAAACAAAGTATATAATAACACAAGAAACTATCATCCAGCCCAGGGCTGGATGAAGGCATCTTGAACGACGCAGTGAAAAGTGGGCCAAGAAGATCGCATGTGTCCACTGGCTACTTTTAAATCAACATGAAACCAAATATTCAAAGAATTATGGAGTCATAACAATTGAAACAAAATAAATCAAATCACAATACAGGATAAGTTTGTTTTGTGTTAGTTTTATTCATTCAACTTTACAAGGTTACAGTGTTCAGTGCCTACTTCTGTCAACATAACTCCAAGATTCTGCTTCATTTAAAAAAGTGGACCCTTTTAAGTTTCCTATCTTACGTCCAAGATTCTGTTCAACGCTTAACGGCACCATATAACAAACAAATCACAATCAAGAGCATCACAAGCCCTCACTCCATATGAATGCTGAAGAGATGTTTGGAATTTAATGCAGGCTTTTGGCATGCAATCTACTGATTAGATATTGTATACCATCACCTCTGTTACTCTGCCAGTCAACATTCTGATGGTGAAAATACTTTCCACCAATGGGACTCCAACTGGCTAACCACAGTGAAAGACCATAGATGTGGGGCAGGAATTATATAATGGACATTTTATTTATGTTTCTAAAATGCTCCACATTTCTAAACAGTTCAGAACTGACAATCAGTGAAGTGATTGTCTTTTGTGAACACAGTGAAATTAGGCATTGGACTCTGAATGTTTTACAAAAGCTGTTTGAACTGTCAATCACCACATTCAAATCAGACATCACATTGGTATAGTAAACTCTGTTGTATCCACCAAATACACAACAAATCACATGAACTTCATTAAATGTTGCAAGTATCCTGGCAACAAGTGTTTCTGTGTTGGGCACTGTTGTCACATACACATATACAAGGCTTCTGATATGTCTCTCCTAGAAGAAATTTAGAGACGTTAGATGAGGGGAGAAGGTTGGCCATACACTTAGACCTTCTCTTCTTATCCAATGCCAGTGATATCCCTTTCAGACCGTGTACGCACAATTGTGCGGGTTCGTATTTTATTTATGTCTGAGCTTATTGGACGTTTTCTTGGCACTAGACCGGACTGCAGTGATTGTGCGGGACACGTAGCATGTACTTCATGTACTCAGGAAGAAGAGTTTTAAAATGCAGTTCATTGGCAAGGTGGCGGGAAGCAGTAAAGCCTAAAGTAAATATTTATTTATTGCATTCATATTAATCTAGAAGCTTCAGTGAATATCAGAATGTAATCTATAAAGTGTGTAAATTGTTTAGCAAACGTAAAATTGTGAACTTATAACATCGTACGTAATATCATGAGGTTTTGAATGTTGATATGCACAATTGTGCGGGCTAGGTTTTCCTACAGGCAATGCATGCGGGAGTGCTGGGTGCTGCCTCAAAAAGCACTGTGAAAGAAGAATTCGTATTCTACGTGAGAAATGTAATGTATAAGATTTTAATTGTTTTAAATCGTTCCACACTGTAAAATAGAACATCTGATCATGTACATGTGTATATTCACATGTGCTGAGCTTAATTTTTTAATTTGTTTCTTTTTTGTAAGTAGTGAATTAAGTCCCAACACGCACAATTGTGTGGGTCCTGTTTCTCAGACGATAGTTCTTATTTTGTAAAATAAACTGTAAACACGTGTATTTGGGTGCATTTTAGTAAATTTTTGACGTACAAACATAAATTAAACCTCCAGTTTTCTTTCAGGTCTGACGAAAAGGTGCTGCCGCCAAAAGGGCTCTAAAAGCAAAACTCGACCTCAGTATAGAAAAGATAATGTACAGAGTCCGCCAGAAAAATGTATACACTCTTTGTTAGACGATATCGGGATATGGATATTGTCAGCAGTTATCATTGTTTTTAAATGTTGTAGTATGGACTTTCGCTCAACAGATGTCGGTACTTGCATCAAGATAGTGGGAAAACAAAATGGCTGGAGCGCGCTTGACGTTCGAGCAACGAAGGTACATTCTGAAGTGGTTTATCAGGTTTGATAATGCCGTTGAAGTGCAACGTCAGTGGAGGAGGAAGTTTGAAACAGAACCGCCAACACGCCTAACAATTAAACGCATTACTGGAAAGTTTGAGACGCATGGAACGATTTGTGATATTCACAAAAGAAGATCGGGAAGAACGCGCACAGCTACCAGTCCTGCTTCGTCGGCTCATGTGTTGGGAAGTTTTGCTAATTCTCCACAGAAGTCTGCTACGCAATGTGCACGGGAAGTGGGGATTAGCAGTACAAGTGTACGACGAATTTTGAAAACAGCTAAGTGGAAAGTTTACATCCCATGATCACTGCATGCGCTTAATGAGGACGATCCCGATCGTCGAATGCAATTTTGCAAATGGTATCAGCAAATGGTAAACCAAGATGAACAATTTCTAACGAAGTTAGTGTGGTCTGATGAAGCCCAGTTTAAACTTAATGGAGCAGTGAATTGACATAACCGGGCTCCGGAAAATCCGCATGTTCATGTGGACAAGGCGGTCAATCTACCAGGGGTTAATGTCTGGTGTGGACTGTCGTTGAGGGGCTTACTAGGACCCTTTTTCTTTGATGGTACTGTCACTAGAGCAGTGTACTTGGAAATGTTACGCACATTAATTTTACCAGCAGTACGTGCACTTTATGGAGCCGATGTTGAAGTCTTCTACCAACAGGACGGGGCGCCACCACACTACCATGTAGCAGTACGAGCTTTCCTGGATGACAATCTGCCGGGACATTGGATTGGACAACAGAGGTCCATTGAGTTCCCCCCACGGTCGCCAGATCTTACCCCTATGGCCTTTTACTTGTGGGGAACTGCGAAAAATCACGTCTATCGACGTAAGCCACGTACGATGGAGGCCCTTCGCCAGGAGATTACAGCAGCATGTGCAGAGATCCCCATTCAAACATTGACGGACGTAGCTGCAGCGACCGCTCGTCGTTCTGCTATGTGTCTGGCAGCCAACGGTGAACATTTTGAACATCTTGTGTAACCATATGTTTAACTGAAGACAGTACTACATGTGTAATCAAAATGTAAATGTAAAGAAACACACAATAAATAGTTTTTGTTCCGTAAGGAGTGTATACATTTTTCTGGCGGACCCTGTATACTTGTGTTTGAACAAAGATTTTAATTGTTCCACACTGTAAAATAGAACATTTGATCATGTACATATGTATATTCACATGCACTGAGGTAATTTTTCTTTTTTGTAAGTAGTGAATTAAGTCCTGACACACACAATTGTGTGGGTGCTCTTTCTCAGAAATTAATTTTCATTTTGTAGAATAAACTAAAATATATGTATTTAAGAGCATTTTAGTGAGTTTTTGACGTATAAACAAAAATTCATACCACCAGTTTTCTTTCAGGTATGATTTAGTATTGTATCACGTACTGCATGAGTAAAGTATGCAGGAGCTCCATCTAGTTGCATCCAAAACTGAGTATGCATGACCAGTGGTAAACCCTCTGACAGTTATGTCACCCCATTTAAAGGTGGCAGCAAGAGGTATGGTCCGACCAAGTGACTACCCATAATACTAGTTCATACACTCACTGGGAACCTATGTTGGTGATTATGTTCGAATATGGCATGGAGGAGGATTGTGCCACCCCCAGACATAGCTGTTATAACAATTAAAGAAACCATCTCCTGTGAATTTTACCTTATCTGTGAACAACACATAGCTTACAAAATTGGGCTCATTTGCACAATGGTACTCCAGCCATCGACAAAATTGTACTCGCCCTGGGAAATCCTCTGCAGTCAAACCCTGATTTCACTAAAACAGGAACAAAATTCACTGATTTCACTGGCAATGATTGGGCTGCAGTTGGTTGTTGTGCAAGGCATGCCAGATACTACTTTAGGAAACTCCAATGTTTATGACCAATAGCACGTGTGCCGGTAGACTGCTCTCCTTCTACATGTGTAAGTACCTCCTCTTTAGCAGCAGGTGTTTCAGCCTGCCACGGCCAGCCAACATGACGCACTATGCACAAAGAACCTTTCTCCCCAAGCTGGCAGTGAATGTTATGAAACATACAGGGCTGTAGAATATATATAACATCATATTATATGAATTTCCAATTGGAAATAAAGGTTAAGTTAAATGGCTGATGATGACCCACGGCACCTGTCAGGTAGAAACTAGTCCCATGAGTACAATTGGTATTGATTAGGTGGAACCAAAACCATATAAGAGAGGGAAAACTGATAAATTGTAATCCTGTATAGGCCCTATATGAGAGTAAAGCAAACTCGTATATTTGCATGAATACTGGTATTGCCATCATAGCCGTTGGACCTAAATTGTCCGTGGAATCCAAACTACAGAGTTGTGATGTTTCATGTCAAAAATCTCATAAGAATTACCATGGATTCGAAGCGCGGCTGCGTTGTTGCGGAGCCATGTGTGTGCGTATCATTAATATCAAACGCCAAGAATAAAATAAGGAATATGATTTTATAAATAAAAGTAAAATATGCTTTCAACAAATTACTTAATAATGAGGGACTTTCGAGTAAATAAGTAAAGTTGACTAAGTGAATAATGCCGTTATTATAGAATAAAAGTACAAACGATAATGATAATCAACAGCAACCTATTCAACACATCTATTGAAATAAATGCATGGTATATCACGCCAGAAAATGTATCTTAAAATAAGAAGTGTGCTCGAAAAGGGGTACAGGTGCTGTACCAGTGATGTATCTATAACCTTAAAAATAATTATTCAATACTCCATTACAAAAACAGCTTTACCTGTCAGTGCAAAAAGCAATATTATTTTCAATCCAATGGTCAACATGTTGTCATATCTTGATCTATTTTACACTAAACTACGACTAAACCGCACATATCACAAAAACATAACTACACGGCTTTCAATACCCGCACAAAAGACCGCCATATGTAAATAAACTAATGCTACCAACATCACAGTACTCTCTACTGCTCGTGCTTTGCTGCCACCAACCATCTGTTGTTTGCGAAAAAACAAAAAAGAATAAAATAAGGAATATTACGCACAAAGGAGAATTCTGTAGAGTGGATCGATATAACAAAAGACTTACAATTTGAAAGATGTACAGCGCGATCGTGGCATAGTTGGAAGAAAGCGATGAGAATAGAGCATGATGGAAAATATGCGGCTGGCAGGTACACTGGGAGGCGAGTAAGCGACTTCCTGTCCTTGGTTTTCTCATTAGCTCTCGTAACACCTGTCCTGGATAAGGAGTTGTTGTTGTTGGAGTCATCAGTCCATAGACTGGTTTGATGCAGCTCTCCATGCCACCCTATCCTGTGCTAACCTTTTCATTTCTACGTAACTATTGCATCTTACATCTGCTCTAATCTGTTTGTCATATTCATACCTTGGTCTACCCCTACCATTCTTGCCACCTACACTTCCTTCAAAAACCAACTGAACAAGTCCTCGGTGTCTTAAGATGTGTCCTATCATTCTATCTCTTCTTCTCGTCAAATTTAGCCAAATCGATCTCCTCTCACCAATTCGATTCAGTCTCTCTTCATTCGTGATTCGATCTATCCATCTCACCTTCAGCATTCTTCTGTAACACCACATTTCAAAAGCTTCTATTCTCTTTCTTTCTGAGCTAGTTATTGTCCATGTTTCACTTCCATACAATGCCACGCTCCACACAAAAGTCTTCAAAAACATCTTTCTAATTCCGATATCAATGTTTGAAGTGAGCAAATTTCTTTTCTTAAGAAAGCTCTTCCTTGCTTGTGCTAGTCTGCATTTTATGTCCTCCTTACTTCTGCCATCGTTGGTTATTTTACTACCCAAGTAACAATATTCATCTACTTCCTTTAAGACTTCGTTTCCTAATCTAATATTTCCTACATCACCTGCCTTCGTTCGACTGCACTAAGGAGTACAAGATGTAAATAAATAAGTCCAAAACAAAAGTAATGGAGTGCAGTCGAACGAAGTCAGGTGATGCAGGAATTATAATCATAAGAGAAAAGCGCACAGCGTGCATTCACTTGAAGAAGTATTAATTGCCCTGAAGATGGTTTTCCGTAGTTTCCCATTTTCACACCAGGCAAATGCTGAGACTGTACCTCAATTAAGGCCACGGTCGCGTCCTTCCGACTTTCCAGTCTTGCACCGGGTCAGGGATGTAATGAATGAACCAGATATAGGCTATTATTACAATGGGGTCGCCATTGTGTAAATGCTGGAAATGATAATGGAGAGTGTTGCTGGAATGAAAGATGACAGGGAAAACCGGAGTACCCAGAGAAAAACCTGTCCCGCCTCCGCTTTGTCCAGCACAAATCTCACATGGAGTGACCGGGATTTGAACCACGGTATCCAGCGCTGCCGTCTGAGCCACGGAGGTTCTTTATAATCATCTGTGTTCAACCAAATATCAGACAATTCTTCGCTATGCAGTTGGTTTTCTTCTTATTGCTTCTCGTATTCGATGTTCAAATATGGTTTAGACATTAATTTCAGGTGTCAGGAAGCTACAGTGTAGATAATTGTGATGAAAATGCTTTCTTTGTGTGTTCCTGGTGCGATAATAAACATAGTATCGTACTTTGTGTTCTTCAGCTACATTACATTGCCATCATCACATACTACAATTTCCGTTTTACAGGTAATTTATACTAATTAATAATTAGTATTATTACTTTTTCAAATGAGATGCATGTTCTGATAGGAACTGAACTGAGATAACGTTTAAACATGGTTTTTTCTATTTTTTTTTTTTTTTTGCTAGTGGCTTTACGTCGCAGCGACACAGATAGGTCTTATGGCGACGATGGGATAGGAAAGGCCTAGGAGTTGAAAGGAAACGGCCGTGGCCTTAATTTTATTAAGGTACAGCCCCAGCATTCGCCTGGTGTGAACATGGGAAACGACGGAAAACCATCTTCAGGGCTGCCGACAGAGGGATTCGAACCCACTATCTCCCGGATGCAAGCTCACAGCCACGCGCCCCTAACCGCACGGCCAACTCGCCCGGAAACATAGTTTCTATCTTAACATTTTACCAAAGGGCGCTTTTAGGTTGTCTAACTGCTGGGAGCAGTTTAAAGTTTTCCTTTATAACTCGATATAGATCTCCGAAACAAACTGCTTCTCGGATGTTACTTTTACCTCAGTGCACGCTTAATTACTAAATTTCGTCAAAATCAGGAGCGGAAAAATCGCGGGGTTTCCTTGTCGGTGAAAATGAAAAATAGCAACTAGGTCTAATTGCTGGAAACTACGTTAGTTAAAAGTAATGTATGTGCAATTATTTAGATAAAACTATTAAAACATTAAATAAATAATGAAGTATTCTGTGTTTGCACCTGAATTTAATTAGGGCCTATATTAGTACGGTATGACAATAATTATTTTCTTTCTTTCTTAATCCGTTTACCCTCCACGCTTGGTTTTTCCCTCGGACTCAGTGAGGGATCCCACCTCTACTCCCTCAAGGGCAGTGTCCTGGAGTGTGAGACTTTGGGTCGGAGGATACAACTATGGAGAGGACCAGTACCTCGCCCAGGCAGCCTCACCTGCTATGCTGAAGAGGGGCCTTGTGGGGTTATGGGAAGATTCGAAGGGATAGACAAGGAAGAGGGAAGGAAGTGGCCATAAGTTAAGTACAATCCCGGCATTTGCCTGGAGGAGAAATGGGAAACCACGGAAAACCACTTCCAGGATGGTTGAGGGAGGAATCGAACCCCCCTTCTATTCAGTTGACCTCCCGAGGCTGAGTGGACCCCGTTCCAGCCCTCGTACTACTTTTCAAATTTCGTGGCAGAGCCGGGAATCGAAGCCGGACCTCCGGAAGTGGCAGCTTATCACACTAACCGCTACACCACAGAGGCGGGCACAATAATTAGTTAATAGTCTAAATAATAGAAAATTCAAAACCCTAGAATATAATATTTTTAGGTTTTTTGGTAATTTTGGGCGTATTTGAAGGATTTTTAGGACATAAATGCCTTATGTATAGGCCATTTTATGTCATCAAAATCCCAGCCCTAAAAATATGCTAACAATTGCCCCGACTTCGCTCCCGTACGTTCATGAAATCCTTAAAAAGAACGTCACCGGCACCGTGTTGATCTGTTGACATCATGGCGATTGTTGGTATACTTGAATAATTAAAAGTCCCTCTTCGTGATGTTGACTAAAAAATAATCCGGCAAGAGGCCTAAGGAAACTGCAGAGTTCAAGGAAAGTGTTGAATACAAAGCAGGAACATTGTTGGGTGATCTGGCTGCTATCTTCAACTGAAGAATTGAGGTAACCACTATATCACCCGCCTGGTGGTCATGATCGTTTAAGCGACAAGTCTTTCACCGTCAGAATGTTGGCTGGCAGGATAGGAGCGGTGGTGGTATACAATTTCTAATCTCTAGATTGCGTGCCAAAAGCCTGGATTTAATTCTATATCCTGTCCCCGATCCAAAGGAATTACGCAGACGCAGCTAAAATCACCAGCCCGACCGCGAATCAAATCCTGGACCACTGAATAGAAAGCCACTGTGCTGACCATTCATTCAAGGAGCCGGACTGTACTGATATAAATCATTGTGAACAATCAACTTCAATGTATTTAAATTATATTAGGGCTGTAAGGCGAAGAGCATAGCTTTCAATGAGCACTAACAGTTAACGAAGATGTCACTTTGCCCCGGGTGATTTACGGTTCTTGTACTGTTTCAAGTCATGAAGATATGTTTGGGTACATTACCGCTATATTATGTATTAAGCAAGAATATTTCAGTCTTCGATCATAAACGCATTAGACAGTCGGAACAAAATGTGGAGGATACGCTTCTTCATCATATTAGCAATTCATTCAGGTAAGGAGATGTAACTGAAGTGTACGTTTAGTTACGATGTATTCCAATACATCATAACAAATTATTCAGTTTTTAAGAGAGTGGAATTTTCTTAAGTTCATGGATTAAGTAGAATTAAGACATTCAAACAATGACAAACGCCAAGGACATCCAATTAATGGAAAATAAAATTTCTGAAACTCCGACGTCTCTTCAGATTTATTGTAATTGAAGACATGTTAAACACATTATTATTATTATTATTATTATTATTATTATTATTATTATTATTATTATTATTATTATTATTATTATTATTATTATTATTTCGTTATACTCATTCATAGAGGACGTTGGAACTTGTTCATTGGTTTGATGATTTTCGCCTTTCTATTCTTCCAAAATTTCTTCATGAACTCATTGTGATGCCTCTTCCATTTTTCTGACTTATTCATACCAGTCCTGCTGCTAGTTTTCACCATAAATGTGTTTTTATTTACCGAGGTTCTGAAGACCTCGCAATTTCTCATAATGTCTTCCCTGATGTTCAATTCATTCGGGTCCCCTCTTGTTTCCTCCAACCAATTTATTCTATTTTGGGAATTGATTATATTGAATAATCTTCTTGAGAGTCTATTGCTATCCCTCCTAAAATGTTTCCAAAAACTGTCTTCCGTATAGTATCGATGAAATTATCTGCATGCCTATAGTTTAGAGGCCTTTTGATCCAAATTTCATTTTTTGTGTGGATCCGAAATTTTCCTAAGAATTTTACGTTCTTGTTTTCCACTATCTGAATTTTAGAATGAACTCTCAAAGTTAAGGTTTCTCATGCATATAGAGCTGTTTTGCAATGTTCCAATTTAGCATAGCGTGACATTACTCATTTATTGTAGTGATCCCATGTTAGTCTAAATGCACTCTGAAGTTTTGAGGCCCTTTTTTGTATTGGCCAAACTATCTAATCCCGAAGGAAGAATTATTTCTCCAAGGTATTTAAAAAAGGACACCTGTGAGATTGTCTCATATGCCGTTTCAGTTTTATCTTTCTTGCACTTTTGCTTGAAAATTCTGCATATACTTGGTTTTCTCGGAAGATATCTGCAAACATGTCTGTGAGGCTATTCTGTGCATTTATTATTATTAGTATTATTATTATTATTATTATTATTATTATTATTATTATTATTATTATTATTATTATTATTAATGTGTAGATCGAATCACGCTCCGCCTATGTGATGTAGGGGTTAGTGTGATTAGCTGCCACCCCCGGAGGCCCGGGTTCGATTCCCGGCTCTGTCATGAAATTTGAAAAGTGGTACGAGGACTGGAACAGGGTCCATTCAGCCTCGGGAGGTCAAGTGAGTAGACGGGGGTCAAATCCCACCTCAGCCATCATCGAAGTGGTTTTCCGTGGTTTCTCACTTCTCCTTCAGACAAATGCCGGGATGGTACCTAACTTAAGGCCACGGCCACTTCCTTCCCTCTTTCTTGTCTATCACTTCCAATCTTCCCATCCCCTACAATGTCCCTGTTGAGCATAGCAGGTGAGGCCGCCTGGGCGAGGTACTGGTCATTCTCCCCAGTTGTATCCCCCGACCCAATGTCTCACGCTCCAGGTCACTGCCCTTGTGGCGGTAGAGGTGGGATCCCTCGCTGAGTCCGAGGGAAAAGCCAACCCTGGAGGGTAAGCAGATTAAGAAAGAAAAAAAGCTAGTTGCTTTACGTCGCACCGACACAGATAGGTCTTATGGCGACGATGGGACAGGAAAGGGCTAGGAGTGGGAAGGAAGCGGCCGTGGTCTTAATTAAGGTACAGCCCCAACATTTGCCTGGTGTGAAAGTGGGAAACCACGGAAAACCATTTTCAGGGCTGCTGACAGTGGGGTTCGAACCTACTATCTCCCGAATACTGGATACTGGCCGCACTTAAGCGACTGCAGCTATCGAGCTCGGTAAAAGAAAGAAAGAATGTGGAGGAGAACTGTGTACAGACTTATGATAAATAAGTGCTACTTTAAGTTCAAAGTAGCAGAAATTTAATTTGAAAATAACAATGCAATCTTACTGGATATTGGTACTGTATATTTTTTGGATGTGGAGAAACATATCACATGCTTGTGATTATATACTGAATTATTTGAGAAAGCGAGAAAAGGAAAATGAGGAGCATCTGTGGCTCAGGTGGCAGAGCACCGGCCTCTCACCGCGGCGTTGTGTGCTTCAAATCCCGGTCAATCAATCACTGCTGATCTGCATTTAGGGAAGTCGCCCAGGTGGCAGATTCCCTATCTGTTTTCCTAGCCTTTTCTTAAATTATTGCAAAGAAATTGGGAATTTATTGAACATCTCTTTGGTAAGTTAGTTCAATCCCTAACTCTCCTTCCTATAAACGAATATTTGCCCAAATTTGCCCTCTTGAATTCCAACTTTATCTTCACATTGTGATCTTTCCTACTTTTAAAGACACCACTCAAACGTATTCGTCTACTGCTGACCTCCCACGCCATCTCTCCACTAACAGCTCGGAACATAGTCGAGCACCTCGTCTCCTTTCTCCCAAGTCTTCCCAGCCCAAACTTTGCAATATTTTTGTAACGCTACTCTTTAGTCAGAAATCACCCAGAACAAATAGAGCTGCTTTTCTTAGGAGTTTTTCCAGTTCTTGAAGCAAGTAATCCTGGTAAGGGTCCCATACACTGCAACCATACTCTAGTTGGGATCTTACCAGAGACTTATACGCCCTCTCCTTTACATCCTTACTACAACCCCTAAATACCCTCATAACCATGTGCAGATATACAGTCATATTTATGTAATTACCCCAGTGAAGATCTTTCCTTATATTCAGACCTAGGTAGATGATCCCCAAAGGGAACTTTCACCCCATCAACGCAGTAATTAAAGCTGAGAGAACTTTTCCTATTTGTGAAACTCACAACCTGATCTTTAACCCCGTTTATCATCATACCATTCATGCCTTGAGGAATTCCCCTCTTAATTATTACAGAGACAGATAAAGTTCCGCCTACTCTAATTCTCTGAGTTCTATTTTCTAGAAACACAGCCACCCATTCAGTTACTCTTTTGTCAAGTCCAATTGCACTCATTTTTGCCAATAGTCTCCCATGATCTACCCTATCAAATGCCTTAGATAGGTCAATCGCGATACAGTCCAATTGACCTCCTGAATCCACGATATCTGCTATATCTCCACTCTATGTGGGATTTGTGCTGGACAAAGCGGAGATGAGAGAGCTTTTCCTCCGGGTACTCTTTTCTTTTTCATGTCATCTTTCATTCCAGCAACACATTCTAATATCATTTCATCTGTCATTCATTAATCATTGCCCCAGAGGAGTGCAACAGTCTTCGGCAGCCGGCAAAATTCCTATCCTCGCCGCTAGATAAGGGCTTCATTCATTCCATTTCTGACCCGGTCGAATGACTGGAAACAGGCTGTGGATTTTTTGGGGGGATGGAAAATGAAACCATGTGTTACATAATATGCAGCGCAAAATAATACGGCAGTACAGTTCAGTGATTGCTCCAGAGCGTAAGGGGATAAGAATATTGCAAGCATCATTTTCTGGACTGCTAATTATCATGGAATGTCATTGTGCCAAACATGACCTTGTAGAGATCGATCTAAGTAGCACAGTCGGTTAATCGTTGTTCTTTTGTTTCAAGAAAGTGAGTTCGATCCCCGATGAGTCCAGTGACAACTCCGTGCCATTCGTTTCCGGCATGTTAGAAAACTCCGGTAGAGAAAAATTCCAAAGTCCAGATCTCTGTAGTAGTAGTAGGGATGTTTTACTACTACTACTACTACTACTACTACTACTACTACTACTACTACTACTACTACTACTACTACTGTTATCGGCTCTACGTCCCACTAATTAACTACTTTTACGGTTTTCGGAGACGTCGAGATGCTAAAATTTTTGGCCCGAAGCAGTTCTTTTACGTGCCGGTAAAACAACTAACATGGTGCTGACGTATCTGAGCACGTTATAGTATCACCGGACTGAACCAGGATTGAACTTGCAAACTTGGGCACAGAAAGCCAGCCCCTTAACCGTCTGAGCCACTCAGCCCGGCTTAAAACTAAAAAACCGAGAACCAAACCCCATGGCGCAGCAGCCTCGAAGGGCCTTGGCCTGCAAAGCGACCGCTGCTCAGCCGAAGACCTGCAGATTATGAGGTGTCGTGTGGTTAGCACGACGAATCCTTTCGGCTGTTATTCTTGGCTTTTAGACCGGGACCGCCATCTCACCGTCAGATAGCTTCTCGATTGTAATCACGTAGGCTGAGTGATCCTCGAATCAGCCCTTAGATTCAGGTAAGAATCCCTGACCTGGTCAGGAATCGAACCCAGGCCCTCCGGGTAAGAGGGAGGCACGATACTCCTACACCGCGGGCCCGGCTTTAGCCCGGCTTAAATAATAATAATAAAAATAATAATAATAATAATAATAATAATAATAATAATAATAATAATAATAATAATAATAATAATAATAATAATACCCACATCTTTGAGGAGTCATGGGTGCGACCTGTATCGTTTTACGGCCGAAAATCTTTCGTGACAAAATTCTATATGAGGGATGTATTCTAATTAAAGATTATAAGGTGCCTCTGTGTTAATTTGAAATAATTCTTGAACCAGACTTGCTTTGGCATGGAGGGTTGGATTCTAGTGTAATGTCTCCTTCTCGTTAGTTATGTCATGTTCCAAAAGGCTGCACTAGAAATGTGCACCACTTGAATTTATCAGGATACAGCTGGTCTGACATAAAACTAACAACTCTCTCCCACTTAAAATAAAAATAATGTTATTGAATTTACAACCCACTAACTACTTTTAGGGTTTTCAGAGACTCCGAGGTGCTGGAATTTTGTCCCGCAGTAGTTTTTTACATGCCAGTAAATCTACCGATGCGAGGCTGACATATTTGACCACCTTCAAATACCACCAGACTGAGCCAGGATCAAACCTGCCAAATTGGGGTCAGAAGGGCTGCGCCTCAAACATCTGAGCCACTCAGCCTGGCTCCCTCCTACTTGGTGCCTAGGTTACGACTATAGGAAACCTCTACTTCTCCAGGTGCCTTCATAGCTTGCAGGAAGGTGTCTTTGATCTCTTGGAAAATTATATATATGCTGTCTAAAATGAAAGTACATGATTATTTAAGGACATATGATAGAGTTTGGGGTAGAACTAAACACAACAAAATGTGTATTTTGATGCCACCCTATTCCAATTCTATTAAGAAAAGAAATTTGTTCACCTTGAACATTGATATAGGAATTAGAAAGATGTTTTGAAGACTTTTGTCTGGAGCGTGGCATTGTATGGAAGTGAAACATGGACGGTAACTAGCTCAGAAAGAAAGAGAATAGAATCTTTTGAAATGTGGTGTTACAGAAGAATGCTGAAGGTGAGCTGGGTAGATAGAATCACAAATGAGGATATACTGAATTGACTCAGTGAGAGGAGATCGATTTGGGTAAATTTGACCAGAAGAAGAGATATAATGATAAGGCCCATCTTAAGAGATCCAGAACTTGTACAATTGGTTTCTTAGGGAAGTGTAGGTGGTAAGAACAGTAAGGGTAGACCAAGATATGAATAAGACAAGCAGATTAGAGCAGATGTAGTAGTTATGTAGAAAAGAAAATGTTAGCACAGTATAGGGTGGCATCATACCAGTGCTATCAAACCAGTCTATGGACTGAGGACTCAAACAACAACAACAACAACAACAACAACAACAACAACAACAACAACAACAACAACAACAACAACAGCAGCAGCAGCAGCAGCAACAACAACAACAACAACAACAACAACGCTTTAACAGAAATGAAAACTGCCATTAAACACAGAACAATAAAATTTTACACATGTACTAGCTAGTTCTTCTTTAAGCCAACACAAAAAATATGGTATGATTTATGCATTCATTTCCAAAAAAGTATTTCAAAATTTCATGTGAGAAATATTATTTTTTAATTTTCTTCTAAAGGTGCACTTTCTGCAGAATGTGGCCCAAAGAGAAAGCAACTAAACTTCATAGATATGATTTACAGACATAGATTTACATCATAGATGAGATTTTATATTAATTTTCCTAGCAACTTGGTCATATAATATATTAAATTTGAACCACCATATTAGGATATGTTTTTACAGTATTTAATATATATATATATATATATATATATATATATATATACACACATTTTATTTGATGAACATTTTATTTATTTTCAAGATATCTTCCACCTGTTACAAGCTACTATCTCTGCAGATACCCTCAACAAATATTACTTCAATTGGTTCAACGGTTTCAGTGAAAAGACGTGTACCTTTAGAGAACAATACATTAAAAATAATATATTGCACTTGAAATTAACTTTTTTGGAAACTAATGCATGAATCATGCGATAATTTTTATTTTGGATTAAAGAAGAGCTATGTAGTGTATGTGTAAAATTTGAGTTCTCTATGTGCAATAGGATGGGAATAAGGTGGGATCATAAAAACATGTTTTGCTTATTCTACACCCAGCACTCTCTACCATGTGCCCTTAAACTACCAACAATCAATCAATTATCAATGATCTGCATTTAGGGCTGTCGCTCAGGTGGCAGATTTCCTATCAATTGTTTATCAAACTTTCCCTTGATAATTTATTCCAATCCCTTACTCCTCATCCTATAAATGAATATTTGCCCCAATCTGGCCTCTTGAATTCCAAATTTATCTTCATATAATGATCTTTCCTACTTTTAAAAGCTCCACTCAAGCTTATTTTTTACTTATGTCATTCCACGCCAACTCACCACTGACAGCTCGAAACATACCACAGTCGAGCCTCTCGTCTCCTTACTCCCAAGTCTTCCCAGCCCAAAGTTTGCAACATTTTCATAACACTACTCCTTTGTCGGAACAAATTTTGCTGCTTAGCTTTGAACTTTTCCAGTTCTCATATAAAGTAGTTCTGGTGAGGGTCCCATACTCTGGAATCATATGCTAATTGCAGTCTTACCAGAGACTTATATGCCCTCTCCTTCACCTCCTTACTAGCCTACAACCCCTAAATACTCTTATAACCCTGTGAAGAGATCTGTAGCCTTTCTTAACAACCTCATTAATATAATTACCCCAATGAAGTTCATTCCTTATATTAATACCTAGGTATTTACATTGTTCCTCATGAGGTACTATCACCCCATCAACTATGAAGCATTCTGAAAAGTAAATGCACAAAGCCAGTGTTCACAAAACTTTCACTATAAAGGTGTACATACTGTATACACTGACTTTCCCACTTCGTTGTCATCATTATCCAAACACTTACTTAGTCTGGGTAGTAGCTTCTCTATCCACCCTGCTCCTTGGCTGAATGATCAACGTAGTGGCCTTTGGGTCAGAGGGCTCCGGGTTTGAATCACGCCTGGGCCGGGGATTTTAGTTACATGTGGTTAATTTCTCTAGTTCAGGGGCTGGGTGTTAGTGTTCATACAACATACAACACATCACACTACCAATTATCACAGAAACATGCAATAGTGCGTACAATGCTCCGCATAGAGTTGGCTTCATGGAAGGCATCCGAGAGTAAAACTGAGCTTAATCCACATTAGCGCTCACCCCATGTAATTGGGATAAGGCCAGGAAGAAGTAACTTCTGTGTTCCAGACTGTCATAGAAGTCTGTCGCCTGTCTCTTCACTTCAATCACATCTTGAATTATTCTTTTTTCATCGTCATTGAATCTTAGCTGGATAAGGTGTCCAAGTTCATTCAAGTCCACTCTTCATCCATTCATAGTGTTCCAAAAGCACCAACAATTTTCTGGTCCGCTGGTTGTGTCGTACATGTTAATTTGGCCCTATTTTACAGCTGGATGCCCTTCATGACACCAGCCTACCTGGAGCCAGACCCATACCATATGCCACGACATGAACAGCCCTTTTCAGGGCCAAATAGAAAAAACAGTCTGTGGAAACCATTAAGCATGCAACCTTGCCACATCCCAGGCAAGTAGCTGTAAAAAAGAACAAGAAAATACTTACAGTACGTGGAATTCAAACCTTCGAGCACTGTACACTTTCAGATCTCCGACCACGCCCCTGCCAATTGAGCTATTGTGAGGCTAGACATGCAGCGGGCAGTCCCAGCCTATGATATACCTGTTCCTGGTCTGTGTGTGCACTTCCTGTTGTAAGGTAAATATTCTTCATATCTGTGCTAGTTTTACGAGTTCATTCGGGGTACTCATAATGAATTAATACTGGCGCTCACAATTTAGGCTGTTTTCTAGCCCACAAGCACACATCTCATTATATTACCCTGGTTAGGGAGAGGGACCGATGTATTTCAGAATTGTAGTAAACACGGTGAGTTGCATAAAACTAGATCTCAAGGGACGAGTAACCACCCTGTACTGGTATATCTCCTTGCTCTCTCCTATTAGTACAACAAATAATTTGTGCTACTTTCATGCTTTTTGCATCCAATAATGTTATTGATTTTATGTCCCAATAACATGAGGTGCCAGAATTTTGTCCCACAGGAGTTCTTTAATGTGCCAGTAAATCTACTGACATGAGGCTGATGTATTTGTATACTTTCAAATACCACCAGAATGAGCCAGAATCAAACCTGCCAAGTTAGGTTCAGAAGGCCAGCGCTCTACTGTCTGAAATACTAAGCCCAGCGTTTGTTACATCCAGTTAATACTTAAGATATCTCCATTCCTGTCAGCTTGCACTCGCTGAAAGAAACAATGACCTGAAAACAGAAAAAAATAAAGGTCATTTCGCCCCTACTTTGACGCCTGTTATTCAGTATATTGTATTATACTACTCGCTACTTCTTTTAAGAAATCACAGTAGAGGTTTCCAACAACCAAACCATCAACATTAATATATGTCAGACTGCTCAATTTTCAGTCAGCTTAATCCTACTTTGTGATCAATTGGCAATACAGTCAAGAATGAAATTTATTACTTATAATCCTGCTCTGTTATTTTATGACTTTCATTAAATGACATCACTATGAAGAAGTTCAATTAAACGAATGCTGATAGCTGAATGCTTAGGATTTAGCATGTGGCTATTTTTAAATCACTCCGGGTTTTGTGGATCGATAAGAGTTATAGATTTATACCTGCTTTTTTTTCTTTTTCAGTTTCATCACAGGCACAAGCCAATGCCACTCATCCTTGTTTTCGACAATGTAGATTAAATGAGAAACCGAAGACTTGCTATTACAGATTCGAATTGGAGAATTATCATACCATGGGAGTGTAAGTAAACTCAGCATTTTCTTTGTGCCTTATAATTTGTCAGTGTATAACCATCTTCCTAACTTCTAATGACCTTCTGTGTCCGCTCCATGGCTAAATGGTTAGTGTGTTGGCCTTTGGTCACAGGGGTCCCGGGTTCGACTCCCGGCAGGGCCGGGAATTTTAACCGTCGTTGGTTAATTTCTCTGGCATGGGGGCTGGGTGTATGTGTCGTCTTCATCATCATTTCATCCTCATCACGACGTGCAGGTCGCCTACGGGCGTCAAATCAAAAGACCTACACCTGGCGAGCCGAACATGTCTTCGGACACTCCCGGCACTAAAAGCCATACACCATTTCATTTTTCATGACCTTCTGTAATATTGCGAGAACAAAATAATTTTGAAATAATTTATACATTGAAACCAGAAAAAGCATTGCAGGGATGTAACAAGAAGGTTTTTAGGTGATATACTTTTTTTAAATGATATTTATTTGGGGCATCGACCTAAGAAGATCTTTTGCCCCTACTTTGCACCATATATTATGAAATTGCGGAAGAGTAAAGTGTTGAATGTGAGGAAAGGAACATTAAGGACGACACAAACACCCAGTCCCCACGTCAGGTATATTAATAATGTACAATTAAAAACCCTTGACCTGGCTGGGAATCAAACCTGGGGCCGCCGGGTGACAGGCAGACGCGTTGCCCCCTACATCGTGGGGCTGGACTAGGTGATATACTACTTTTTATTAAGAATGAACATAAAATCAAATTCAACTCTTGCTCATTATGAGAACCTCTCTCTGTATCCACTCCAATTAGAGTACGACACATGACCCTGCATACAGTATTCTTTATGGTCTTAAAGCTAGCCATTGGTCCGGGCTATTTCTTGGTACAGTATCTATGTATTATGTAAGTATGTACGTAGGTACTGTGTGTAAAAAGTGTGGAGAAAAAACAGTGGATAATGAGTGTAAGTCTGTTGGGGTGGGGAGCATAACAGTATGTATGTATATTGAGTACTTAATCTGAAGGCTGGTTGGATCCTCAGCAGCTATGCCACCAGCCATCATAGATAGCTTAGGCGTCACCGACGCTTACTAGGTAAATGAGAAGTGATGTAATTTCTGTTGCTTTCCTCACCAAGCTAGAAGATACTATTATATATCAGCCTGCCACTGAAATGAATGCAATAACCAAGCCTGTGAGTCACATATTCACATCATTCATAACAAACTCTGGCTGCATAAGGAATGGCATTGCAAGCATCACTCATACCTCAGTCAGTTCGATATTTTCAGGCCAAGGATGAGACTGAGACAGGTCAATGGAGCTACCAAATTTGTCCTAGCCTGTATCAGAAGACATAGTGCATTGTAAATGATACGTCTCATCAGCAAAGGAATAGTACACCTAGACAACCACTCCAGAACCAACCTACTCTATGTGGAATCCAACTACCAACTTCTAACTCCATCAAACTGCTCAGTATTCACATTACGGACAATCTAAAATGGAATAAGCACGTGGAGGAAGTGAGGTGTAAGGCATACAGAGCACTAGGTTTTGTCCAAGATGTCTCTTGGGAGGAAGAAGTAAAGCCCTACGAACAGCTTACATTTCCCTGGTGCGGCCCATTCTACTATATGGCCTTCCTACTTGGCACCCAATGACAATGGAAAATATGAGGAAACTAGAGGGTGTCCAGCGATGAGCAGAATGTTTAATTAACAAACACATCCCTTTAAACACAGCCAGGTCATTCCCACCAGTGAACTTGTTATGTACACAAATAGACATAGCTTTCCTTAAGAAATCCCTGACAGACAGCATACACCTCTTCCCTTTCCACTGCCTGCAGCTTAATTACCTCTCTGTTAAGAAAGGCCAAGGAGTTACTCTTGTTCCTCCCTTCACCAGAACAACCTCATATTTAAATGGGTTTTATGCAAGATCTGCTCGTATCTGGAATCTTCTGCCATCTGAGGTAAAACTACTTCCTCTTCCTAACTTCCTGTGCACAGTAAAGAAAATGTATATGTAAATAGAAACTCGTATTTGATGTATATAACTTGTATAAATTAGAATTGTAATAAAGATGGGTGCAAGTACAATTGAATGAGGGCAAATGTGTATGCGTGCGCATGTGGGTGTGGTTGTGAATGAGTGTGTATACAGGGATATGAGTGAGAGTATAAATGTCTGGGTCTTCTTACTCTAATATGTATAGAATAAATCAAGTTAATATTTATTATTCTAAGAGTACAGTGTTTGGAGTGTAAATATGTAAATTTAAAATTGTCTACATTTATGTAAATATTCAGTAGAGTTTATGTACACATACATGTGGGGATGGAGATACTTCCGTGTATGTGGGGCTTGCCATTTCTCCATCTACCACCCTTAAATTGTACAGTGTACATGTACAATTTAAGGAATAATAATAATAATAATAATAATAATAATAATAATAATAATAATAATAATAATAATAATAATAATAATAATAATAATAATAATAATAATAATAATAATACCCTTCATTTCATTTAACTTATATTTAATATACTTTATATTAATTTCTTCCTTCCTCTTTCATTCCAACCTCTTTGGGGTACATTGAATCAATCATTTCTCTGTGTGTTGTTCTTTTCTTAATGCTGAGTATTTCTTCATTGTTTCTAATCTTGAGTTCCTCTCATCTTTATAGATAATAGGTTTGGCTTTTAAAGTAGATTTGTCTTGGAACCTTATGTTTTTGTCTTTAGTTATTACTTTAGCTGCTTGATCGAATGGTAAATTTTCTGTAATTTTTCAGTTTCTTTAAACCATTTCAGTTTTGTTTTGTGGTTATAGAAAAAGTCAAAGATTTCTTTGGTTAATCCATTAGAGTTCATTCTGAGAAGATGACTGTAAAAATTTATCCTTTTTTGCATAATATCTGAGAGTTTTCCAATTTTCTTGTAGAGTGTTTCATTCTTGATGTGTACTATCTCAAAATCCTGAAATTTTGCTTCTGTGACCTTCCTTAAAATTTCCTTTGTTTTAGCTCGAGTTTTTCCATCCAGCCTTTGAAATTCATGTTTGGTGTTACTGCTGCGTGTAGTGCTTCTTGTTTAATCACTGTTTTGTAATGTTTAATTTTGGATCCCATGAAAGGCCAGTTCAATGGTATCGCCTAACAGTGTGAGGAAAATGATTTGGTGAAATTTAAGAAGGGATAGAATGATCGGACACATATTAAGACACTGAGGACTTTTTCAATTGGTTTTTGAGGGAATTGTAGGTGGTAAGAACAATAGGGGTAGACCAAGGCATGAATATGACAGATTAGAATAGATGTAGGATGTCGTAGTTATATGGAAATGGAAAGATTAGCACTGGATAGGGTGGCATGGAGCACTGCATCAAACCAGACTAAAACTGTTGATCCAAACAACAACAAATTTAACTGGTAATGTTTATGAATTTCTGCATGCATAAAAAATGAAATGACTCCATTCTAATATGTGTGCTTGATCTGGTGGCTTTCAGTAAATGATTACCAACAGTTCAGACAGTAGCTAGGAGTTTTATCTTGCACTGTACAACATCTCTCAAGCACACTATACACATTTTTGTTGATTTTGGTCGACGGATGCAGAGTGGGTCCTGGCCTACAAGTGGCCACGTCTCTACGGTGGCTCTACCGTGGCTCTATGCCTCTGTATTCGAGAGATGGAGAGGGTCTGGTCCCTACCGTCAGCTGTCCTGAGAATGGTTTTCTGTCGTTTTTCCATTTTCCATTCTCTTACACTAAGATGAATGATGGGACAGTTCCTAGTATAGGCCACGGCTGCCAACCCTCTCACCTTCTGCGCACATCTCCTTATCCGATAACAAATCTCCTGGCCTGAGAGATGGTGTCACCGTTTAGGAGGCCCTCCACCCCATTTGGGAGAGGAAATAAAACATTTAGTAGTAGTGGTTGATTTCAAGCTGAAGATCAGCCTTGTAAGATGAGAAGACATTATAGTATTCATGTGAAACTTATTTCCTGAATGTTCTCAAGGTGACAATATCATGAATTACAATCCTTGTGTTTTAGAGCATGTGGTCGTTGTCCATGGAGGAGGAAAGATTGCTTCGCTCCACAATGTGTGACAGCAGATGGCTATGAGAAGGGTATATTAACAGTCAACCGACAACTTCCAGGTCCTTCTATCCAGGTAAATATCACAACATACTAGCAATATTTTTGTAGCATAATTACAAAATAATTCTTAATAATAGCTTAATGGTATTTTTAATTATTAATTTTCATAACACACATCAGTGTCAAGAAGTAAGTATAAATAACCACCTAATCGATACTAAGTGGTCGAAACATGTCCTGTAAGTTTTAATTTTATTCAATTTTGCCTGAGGCATTAATAAAGTATCGATTAGGTGGTTATTTATACTTACTTCTTGATTAAACATCGATACGGTCATGAAATGGACAACTTGTAATACACATCAGTGTGTCGGAATTTTTGTACCAAGTGAGTTCTGGAACGTCCTTGAGCTGCCGCATTTATCCTTTTTAAATACTAGGGAAGTCACCCAAGATATAACCGGCTTTCCATCTTTGTTGGTGACAGGAAACTAATTACAAATGTTTGAGTCCCTTAAGTCAGTATGTTGCGGTTGCTGTAGTTGGTAGTTATGAATTATAATATAAACCCAGGACTTTTTTTTAACATCATTCCATGCACTTGTTTGTATGTGGGTGGAGTGAGGAGGGAGCATTTCTGTCTAATAACCTGTACAAATTCTAGATCAATGGTAATGTATGAAACTACAAATAGTTATGCTTAAAATTCGAATAGGTTCCGAAGGTCTTTAAACAAGGTAATATTTGACCATATGAGTGTGAGAAAAACTGGAGAAAATTCACACTTAGTATAGGCATTGCTGAATTTCGTATCTATAAATGATTGAAATTCTCCAGTTGTATCGTGGATTGTAAGTTAATGAGCTCAGCAAGTGCCAGTACTCTGACGGCTTGCTAAAGAGAAGGTTTTGTATTCAGGGGCATACACAGAAATTATTTTTGGTGGGAGTGAGGGTTGAGGGGAGGTTTTCTTGCTTCATTATTTTTGATCTCACACAGCTTACCCTTAAAATTTAAAAACAAAACTAGAGGAAAACGTTAAAATCTGAGGACTTCTATAAAATAATTTTGAGTGCATATTGTCAAAAATAAAAGCAAAGTCACCTCCATACAGGCCATAAAGGCCCTTGAAGGGGCAGAAGGTAAAGGCTTCCACTATCCGTAACCTCAGCACTTGATGGAGTAGAGTAGTTAGCTGTACGCTGGGCCACATTTTCCCCCAGGAATTAACCTGGTACTTATTTTTGGTGTAGACTGACTGAACCTCAGGATTGCATGTTTTCAAATTAGAAACACTAAATTAAAACTTCCAAAACAACACAGTTATTTAATTAAGACACATTTATACTCATGTTGATGATTACAATAGCAGAAGTCTCCTAGGATTCCTGGCCAGTTCATAGATTATATTTTGTATAGCCACATGTTCTTTTTTGTGTATATACAACCAATTCAAACTTTCCTGCACAATCATATTTTGCATATAACATTTTTAATTCTTCAGGGATGAAAAGGAGCATTATGGTGTGGAAGTGGTTACTGGTAAGACAGTAAAGAGTTTCAGTCTTGTATTGTTGAAAAAAAAATCACTGCCACAAATGTTAAAATTGCAGAAAAGAAGTTCATTGGTTGAGGATGATTGCTTTTAGAAGAAATATTCCTTTTCTACATGTCATGCTCATATTATTTGGCCATTGAGTCATAATGGCACCAACAACAATATTTATTTCATCATCCAATGTCTTCACAATTGACTAAGGGAGAATTATTTCCATGTTCTTCAGGATATATTTGTGTAGCAGAAATCAATCATGTAACTGACTCAACATGTAATGAAAGGGAAGAAAATTGATATCCTGTATTACTTCTCTGGGTCATCGGTCTCAAAGTCAGTTCAATGTATTTGTCGATCAAATTTCCCATTTTCTTTTTTTGCAATTTCTTCCTACTGCAAGAAAAACAAACTGAACTTGGATATCAAATCTATCTGTTGTTTTTTAAGGTCTTCACCAGTGGCGGTTTCTGGTATAGCGCAATGGAGCAATGAACCTCCAGTTCATATCAAATTTTATTCAACTACTTAATATTCATAACTCCCTTGTCAATCTCGAAGCTCTTGCTTAGCCCATCTATCCGTAATATACTCGTACTGACTTTCAATTCTTGTGAACTGCGCACGTTCCGTGGCTGGATACTTGTCTGGAATGAACCCCCTTGGAAGGAAATCTCTCCGTCCGTACCTGGGCGAAGGGAGTGGCGAGGTGCGGGGGGGATATCGGCCGGCACGTAGACAAGACCAGGATATCGCAGAAACAGATATCCTTGGTTTACGCATGCGCAATATGCCACTCTCTCTAGTCATGTTGTCTTGTCGGGGGGTGTTGGGGCAAGGTCTGTCCAGACTGACCTTGTGTTGAGGTAAGTATGTGCCTGCCATCTGTTGCCTTTACAGAAATTCAACTATGTAGCAGAAAATAGTGTACATAATTAGCGCTAGTGTTAAAGAGCATCATTACTGCTAGCAGTCACATTAAACTGCCAAATTCCAATTGATGTCTTTTCCCAAATACATCAATATTTACTAAACAGCTATTCATTTGCCTTCTTTGGAATAATTACTTTTTTGAAAGAAAATTAACTTAAAAATCACCGAGGCAAAGAGTAGCGGGAATGTAATACGAAAGAAAACGGTAAATACCTAGCCACAGGAGTTCTTAAAATTAAGTTACCAACATTGCGAACATACATCCCTAAAGTTTACTCTGTTTTTCAAGTGTGATGCTAGTGTTTACAACAGTTTGCAATAGTTATCATAATTCGTAATATTATTGTACGCTGTGCAAGCGTGTGAGTGTTTTTTCTGCACTGTTGTGCCGTTCAGAAACTTAATTGTTAGGACATAAAGAAGTTACAATATTTTCTCCGTGTGTGTATTTTTGTGCACTGTAGTTGCGTCCATAATTTTTGTTCCCAAGAAAGGTAACGAGCTACATAATGAGTTTGAACGGTGATATGATACTTAAGAAGACAAACTTTTCTTCTCTCTCTCTCTCTCTCTCTCTCTCTCTTGAGCGTAAACTTAAGATTAAGATTAAGGATGCCGGACGCCCAGTGCCTGATCTTGTATAACGAGGCATCCTAAAAGTAAAGGTAATGAAATCGTGCGTAAATTCAGAATGGATTTATACCGTATAAAAGAATCGAGTGGATCTGTGAATCTTGATTCAATACGGAACCTGAAGAATGAAATTCTTAATGTTAAATGGATCTGTTGATTCGAAATTACTAACATGTTGATTTGTTTTCCTTTTTTATGATTCATGAGTGATGAAAGAGAAGGGACTTGGACCAAAGTCGGAGTGGTAGATATAGGATATCTGTCCAAAAAATAATAATAAAGAAACACAGTTCTAAATCTCATATGCTTGCCCAGTTACAATTCGATCTCCTGGGAAGACATGATAACCGTCAGTAATTTGACTGTGCTTACAGGCAGTCTGTGGAAAGAGACAACGACCAAGTACGGAAAATTTGTCATGTGCTGTGTAAAGTTCTGTGGCGCGTTTGAGATGGCATTGCGTGGGCATGACGAAACAAGTGAATCATCGAATCCTGGCATATTTCGAGGCCTCATCAATTTTAGTTCTGAAATTGACGTTGCATTAAGAGACCATCTGTCCAAAGCTACTGTTTTCAAAGGCACCTCGAAAGACATTCAGAATGATTTACTTTCGTGCATGTATGAAATCTGTCGTGAGAAAAAAAAAGAAATCACCACAGCGCACTTCATTTCGGTAATCACAGATGAGACCACCGATATATCAACTACAGCACAATTCTTCCCAACGGTAAGCCAGTTTAAATATTCTGGGGTTTCCTCTACCCTCTAGTCATGATGCTAAGACAATAGCAGAGTGTTTAAAACTTTCTTTGAGCGAAGTTGTGGATAATAGGGATAAGTTGATTTCACAAGGTTACGATGGCGCAAATGTAATGAGTGGTCACCATTCAGGGTGCAAGTTCTCATCAGGGAAGATTTTAGGCATGCACATTATGTGCACCGTTATGCCCATTCTCTGAACCTAGTCATGTCACAGGTGACAGGGAGGAGGTGAGATATTGAGGGGGGGGAGGTATTTTTCCTTCTGTTGAACCCCCAGTAACGAAAGTCACGCGCCGCCACTGGTCTTCACACAGATTAACACAAGTCTTCATATCTTTCTTCTTTGACTGAAGAGGTGTGGAAAGTCTAAGGGACAAACTGATGTATAAGAAAACCTATCAGTGACGCCATGTTCAGCTCCATATGGTTAGCGTGCTGGCGTTTGGCCCAAGGAGCCCTAGGTTCTATTCCTGGCTGGGTCAGAGATTTTAAACTTTATTGGTTAATTCTGGCTATACCATGGAGCACAGAGGTGTAAGAAGGTGCAGGCATGAATGGGTGGACAGAGAAAAGACCAAAGTATAATTTAAAACCCTAATATTTGAAATTTCACTCCTTTCCTTGTTTTTTGTTTCTTTTCAGATTTTAAAATTTGTTAAACAATAACAAATAACAATTGGATAGATAAAGGTTAGCTCATGAGCTTGAGAAACAATCTTAGAAAAGCCTAGAACAATCAGACAACAACGATTAAAAAAATGAGGTTGAAGCTCCACAGTTACAAATTTTTACAAGGGCACCACCACTGCTCCATTAAATTAATCCACTAGGAGACTGAGCTCCAAAATTTTACTACATTCAACAGAGCATCTTTGCCCCACACACTTAAATCTCTAGGAGGCTACTCTCCAAAATTTACAAGATTCAAGCCTCTCCAAGGCACAATCTAACTTTAACAAGGTCAATACAAACAGTTTCCACTGTCTTACCTGCTCAACAGTCTAAGTTACATTTAAATTGGAAGTTAACACTTTAACAGGGACAATAAATGCCCATTATATCTGGCCTTAATGGAAAAAGAAAAGATTAAAGTTATTGGCCAAAAATCAAAATGTTAGGAGGTGAACACTTGCTCTCCTTTGAAATTCACTTGAAAATTCTTCAAGCCCTATGTGGGCTTATTACCCAAAGTTACAGAGGCTAAACCTATACTATGGAGGTGACTAGATGGAGAGAAAATTGTAAATTACAAAAGGAAGAGATAAACTTTAAAGTTTACAAAATCATAGTCAGCTCAATAGCAAGTTGAAGGAGAATAAAAGAGGGTAACCCTCTTTATTCTCTAAGTTAGAGTATGGTCTTTAGACTTGGTTGAAAATTTACATAGAAAGATTTACATTACCAAAGAATTTGAAACCTTCCCCTCAATTCAGCTTTCTGAGGCTATTACATGATTAAAAGATGTCTGCCATTACCTTGAGCTGGTGGGCCTTCCAGAGATGGACCAGGAAAGCCCCCTGCCTCCTCTACAAACACACTCTACTTCTTGACTGGAGCGATCGAAAGACAAAGTGGCCCAAAAGGTCCCAGCTTTTATAGCGAAGAGGAAGTTTCCAGATTTCTCTGCGGTGAAGCCTTGTGCACCCCTACAGTTTCTATTGGTTGGTTCAATAAATTTCAAAAATTCCTGATTGGCTAAAATTTTAAGCAGGCGGGAAGAGATAGAAGTGCTAGTAATCTTAGAACACCAAAAACATCTACAAACAATTCAGTTTTGAAAACCTATGAATACAAAAATGTTCTTGAAATTGAATTGTCCATCCTCTCACCAGAGGGAGCACATAAATCAACAGTAGAGTCATCTAGAGTTCAAAACTGCTTCAGAAATGAGTTTCACTGTTCATATAACAGATGGCCTTCTAAAAGGCGTTTACTTTAAACGTATGGAGTTGGTGTATCTCCGGTACAGTTTGGGTGTTGGATGTGTGATTATTATTATTCCTTTGTGATGCATGTTTCAACAGGTATGTGAAGGTGATCGAGTAGTTGTGGATGTGAGAAATATGATGATTGGTGTCTCCACCACCATTCATTGGCACGGTATTCTCCAACATGGCTCTCCTCACATGGACGGTGTACCCATGGTGACACAATGTCCCATCAACAGTGGTAACACTTTCCGGTATGCCTTTAATGCTTCTACTCCAGGAACGCACTTCTGGCATTCTCACGACGGTAAGAATGTGTTTCAGAATATATTTTTGTTCTTACAGTAGTTGTTAATGTTGCTTCAGTTAGAGACAGTAGAAAAAAAGGTATTTCTTTTCATGTCATATTTATCAGCGTTTATGGGCTAAATTAGTTTCATTAGATCATCATGGTAAAGTTATAGGTGAGGCTTTTGTTAGGAAAAAGACATAGTTAGTGGAAACTGACTCGTACGTGTAAATAATAATAATAATAATAATAATAATAATAATAATAATAATAATAATAATAATAATAATAATAATAATAATAATAATAATAATAATAATAATAATAATAATCCATCACTACAGGCTATGGCAGCCCATGGAGGAGTGGAAGGTAAAGATTTCCACTATCCATTACCTCAGTACTAAGTGGGATAGAATGGTTATCCCTATGCACAGCTGCCTTTGCCCTCAGGGATGTAGGCTGACTCAGGGATATGTGCTTCTCCGAGGATGGAAGTCTCGTTTCAAAATTTTTGGCTTCCTGATGGGAGTTCAAATCCTGTCCTTCAAGGTGAACTGAGAATGCCTTTACTGCCTCAGGTAGGCAGCCCCTTAATAATAATAATAATAATAATAATAATAATAATAATAATAATAATAATAATAATAATAATAATAATAATAATAATAATAATAATAATAATAATAATAATAATAATGAGAAGAAGAAGAAGAAGAAGTTCATGTGTATGTTTGGTCCACAAAACATAGATCTGTTTGTAAGAATTATGCTTCATTAACGATTTCAGGGAAGAATTGTGACATATTTTGTTTGAGAATTATGTGTTGGTGTTGTCTGATGAATCTATGCCCTATGACACCTTTTTAAATTGATTTTGGGATCATATCTGTTATTAATCTTACCGGGTATGTTCTAAGTTGGAGCCATCTTGTTTTCACTATAATTGTCCATAGTCAATACTTAAAAGAGGGATACTTGATTTATTTGAGGGATACTTGATTTATTTGAGGGATACTTGATTTATTTGATCACAATCTTGTCCTAAGTTTCCGACATCTGGTTTCAATTTGCCACCACTCTCACTGAAATCACAAAGAAGTCTGGAACTCTACACTCTCTCCATAATGTTGCCTAGGTCACAGAGTATGCATTGTTTGTTTCTTACCGGTACTTTTGATATACGGTAACTAAATGAGCCATCTTTAAAAAGGGCAACCTGCACTCTTCACATGGTGTTGCATAAGATACATGATCTACATTTCACTCAAACCTGGAAGTAGGTATAAAACGTGACCCAGTTTTATGGCGATAATGATAAAGGAAGATAACCTCGGAAAACAGCCGCTGCATAGGGATCGCTAGGGCACTCTTGGAACCACTGCAAGGAGTGACAGCATGCAAGCCAGTGGTGGTAGGATGGTGAGCAGACGGCCTCCTACCGGGAGGAATCCCGAAGAAACTACAGTCGCCGAAGTCAAAGAACACTATGTTGTGTAATGCCTCATGACAACAACTACTGAAGGTGCTTTTACAGAAGATGCAACCACCAAAGTGCCAAAAGTCCATACTCAAATGAAATGGGAAAATTCTGTCAATGAATTTATAATGAGGGCTTACTATATACTTACCAGGCCACAGAAATAAAAACCATGTGGAAACTCAACAACGTTATCATCATTCCAGTATGGTAGGTAGTGATTCGATATAATGGTATTAAATCACATTACATAGGAGCATTGAAGCACTTCATCTCCACCCTCTCACTTACAGAGAATTACAAAAAGCAGCAATCCTGGCCACTTGCCATATACAGTGGAACCTCGATTATCCGTTCCCGGAAACTACGTTTTCCCGGAATATGCATTCAAATTACGTGGTCCTGCAAGCTTCGTAATTCAGTCACGTTGTAAAAATCCCACATTATCCGTTCCTCGATGAAACGATTTCCCGGATCAACCGTCGAGAAATTTCAGTCCCATCAACGCTAAATCCTCGATCAATCGTTTTTTAATAAACTGTATCTCACGAAAGGACGACCATGGCATTCTTATGGATCTTGGCGTTAACTCCCCGTCATTGCGTTAATTAGAGCAAGTACTGTACTGGAAAGGCGATCGGCAGTAAACTTGCATAAGGGACCATCTTAGCATCGTATTCGGGTGGTATTGTTTAGAAAATGCTTGGAAATCATAAAGCAGAGAATAGCCACAACAATTGTAAGGTGACCCGGCGCATTTTGACAGCTCTACTTGAAGACAAAACGAATTTCGTCAAATGTTCGCACTTATAAAACGTCTACATTACGTCCAGGATCAGATGTTTATATTTTTACTTTTTTTTTTTTTTTTGATCAAACTGCCGAACAGGTTTTCGGCACTTTCCTCAGGGCACTGTAGAGTAACTGGGCTTTCAGGCAGGGATCGAAACTGCTTCTTCTTAACACAAATCTAGTATTTTCATATTTTTTTTTTTTTTTTGCTAGTTGTTTTACGTCGCACCGACACAGATAGGTCTTACGGCGACGATGGGACAGGAAAGGGCTAGGAGTGGGAAGGAAGCGGCCGTGGCCTTAATTAAGGTACAGCCCCAGCATTTGCCTGGTGTGAAAATGGGAAACCACGGAAAACCATTTTCAGGGAAATTAAAAAACTAGATTTGTGTTAAGAAGAAGCAGTTTCGATCCCTGCCTGAAAGCCCAGTTACTCTACAGTGCCCTGAGGAAAGTGCCGAAAACCTGTTCGGCAGTTTGATCAAAAAAAAAAAAAAAAAAAATTATAATATTATCATACACGATTATGTTATCAAAACCAGAACAGATGTTGCACCTCACATTAAAAAAGAAAGCCATGGGAGGTCTTGGGATTGCCTATTACTGTTTTGGTCCTAATGTAAGACTGGGAATTTTATGTTTTCGTGTTAAAATGCCAAAAACCGCAGTCGTTTTATTTGCGCACGTTACATTTCAATGGTTTGTATCATTTCCAACTCTTACTGACATGTGCAGTGAGTGCGCTGTCCTGATGACCTCAAGGTCACGAATAACCTTCCCCCTGTGGGTGGGGGCAGTAGAATAACACCCACGGTATTCCCTGCCTGTTGTAAGAGGCGACTAAAAGGGGCCCCAGGGGCTCTAAACTTTAGAGCGTGGGTTTGCAACTACGGGGCCCTTAGCTGAGTCCTGGCATTGCTTCCACTTACTTGTTCCAGGCTCCTCACTTTTGTCTATCCTATCCGACCTCCCTTGGTCAACTCTTGTTCTTTTCCGACCCCGACGCAATTAGGTTTGCGAGGGCTAGGGTGTCTTTCATTTTCACGCCCTTCGTGGCCCTTGTCTTCCTTTGGCCGATATCTTCATTTTTCGAAGTGTTGGGCCCCTTCCATTTTTTCCATCTGATTAGTGTTATATAGAGGATGGTTGCCCTGTTGTACTTCCTCTTAAAACAATAATCACCACCACCACCATCACGAATAACCGTATTTTCTGAAGTTTTGATGTTTATTTCTCTTTCCAATTTGGATTAGTGACAGGCAGAATTGAATATAATGGACATAATGCATTCGAGAACTTTTGAGAATCGATACTTACATTCGAAATCATGTTTTCGAGTTCAACATAACCTTTAAAAGTCGATGTAGGCCTAATTTATGCGGTACAAGATTTCCAGAAACCGACTACGAACAGTATACCGGAGACCAAATTACAATGGAAAATTAAGAAAAGAAGGGATTTCACTATCATGTTGGGTGCTTTTGTATCTAATGTGCTTTATTTTATTAGATGAGAGAATTAACTACCGGTACTTGTGGCCGATTGTCGTTTGGCTTGGCTTTATTAGATTTTTCGAAGAGTTTGGGTAAGGGGAGACTCTTGGATCTCGATTATCTCCTTGCAACTGGACGTCCGACCTCCAACACAACACTTCTTCATTTTTGATTGGCTGGGTGGCTATTCATCTCTACTGTCAGCTCCCCGCCGACCTAATAAAGCATATAGGCCGACTCCGCACTGGAAGTTAGTCTCCCCATCATGACCACCACAACCACAACCACCACCACCACAACCTCCACTTTTACCTTTCTTCCCCTTCCTATCACAACTGTTACGTCCTCCCACCCTTCACCGATTGTTACTTCCTCAGTGAACATAGCCTGATCCATCCAGTTTTCTTTACATCCCTCCCCGCTACTTTAACCACTCGCCAACCACCGCCGAAGAAAGCTCTACGACGCCACCAGCAACGCAGCCACCGCCTCAAGCAAATGCCACACAACAATCACCATTGCCTCAGCTACAACCAACCCGCAACATCATGTATAATAGTGTCCTCCGCGGCGTGGATAACCTCATTTCTGACAGAGACGTCATCCACAAGCTCAACCACGAAGGTATCCCTGTCCGGCGAGCCTTCCGCATCTGGAATTCCTCGGGACCAACATACTTAGTCCGTCTTCATCTGCAAACTGAAGAGGATGTCCAACGCCTCATCACCAACGGCGCACTCCTCTATGGTCGACAACTCACTGCTGAACCTTCCCGCTCCCCTCCCAGATCCTCACACACCTCACGCCATCGACCCCGAACTGCACCCCCCCCCCAATATCGACCTCCACCACAAGTCAGTCCACCCCTTCCTTTAACGACCTCCTTCATTCCATCACCTCTAACAGCTGACCTACTCCGACTTCCCACCACCTCCCTACGTAACATCTCAGCCACGCTTCACCTCTTCATCTCACACATCGGAACTCCAGTTTGAACCTTCAGTACTCCCTAACCCACATCTCCTCAATCAAGAGACCCTCATCACTTCTCCACCTAATATCAATTCGCATTATCCACCTTCTTCATTTCTCACAACTCCCAGATCTCTTCACTCCTCCCAGCCCGAGAGATCGCGTAACAATCTAGGGGGCCCGCCCCGCCCGACAGGCGGGGAATGAAAACTTCTCGACAGACAGACAGACAGACAGACAGACAGACAGACAGATAGACAGACAGACAGACAGACAGACAGACAGACAGACAGACAGACAGACAGACAGACAGACAGACAGACAGACAGACAGACAGACAGACAGACAGACAGACAGACAGTTTGGGTAACTCGGGGGACACAGACACATCAACCGGGGCTCTTCGCTGTCTGTCTCTATAGTGGACTGTGTAATCCCTTATCTCACTACTTTTGATTTGGCCAGGTGACGCCGCAACTCTACCATCGCACCCAGCCGACCCAACAAAGCATATAGGCCAGACACCAAGTTGGAAGTCGGCCTCCCAACATGTACACCTGTGTTGTCCTGTACGTCCAATCCATCACTGAAGACACTATCCTATCCGAACTCTGCAAGTCTGAGTATTCTACGCCACAAGGCTTTATGAAGGCTCCGTACCATCAAACGACGTCCTTCTTCACTTCAACACATCCACGGAATGTGACCATCTTCTCGCCACTGGTGTACAAATCTACCAACGCCTCCATCGCTTGGAAGACACTCCCAGCAATATTTTAGAGCAACTCCCGGACTATTCCCCTGATCCACCTCCTTACACACCCCCGCCACAACCCTTGTCCTTTCCTTACACCAGTATTACCACCACCACTACTACCACCCTCACAACCTCCCCAGTTCACACCTCCCTCACAACTTCGCTCCCTATCATGACCACTACAATCACCACGCCTCCCACCCCTACCTCATCAAGTCAACAACCAGCGCCTGCAAGTGACAACTCCACCGACATAATGCCGCCACCATCGACCAATTGCACCTGCATCATCCGAGGAGTGGATCCGCTCTTATCCAATGACGCCATACTTCAAGACCTCCACCAGACAGGAACACCAGTTCGCAGAGCAACTTGGATTTTCAATGCTACAGGACCTACCCACCTTGTTTGCCTTCATCTAGTGACTCTGGACATCGCCCAACATTTCATCAACAACAGAATCCATCTTCAAGGCCGCCATCATTACACTGAATCATCTCGCTCTCCTCCCCAACCTGCTAACCGATCTCATACACCCCGTCGCCGTCCCCAGCCGGCTCCTCCTTTCCTTCCACCGAGTCCACAAATCCGTTTTTACCCTCCTCAACCCAGTTTTTCTCCTCCAATACAACCCCTAAACAACCCCCTCCACATCTTACTCACTTCCCTGCATAACTTCTCCTGTATCTTTCACATCTTAGCCCTTTCCATTACCTCTAGCACTAACCCCACCTTCGTCCCACAGACGTTATATCATCCTCCTACATACTTCTAAATCTGTGTAATATCTTTTGTACTACTTTATAACCATCTATGCTAAATAAACTCACCCAACGAACTTCAATACTTAGGCATACGCACAATTCATCTCCCACCTCCTTCTTCCGTCACATCTTCCCAACCCGCCCGCATCTCTTGGCCAGAGAGAGGGCGTTACCCTCTAGGTGGCCCACCCCACTCCTTCAGGGTGGGGAATGAAAACATTTAATAGATAGATAGTTTGGGTAATCAAAGTTGCTGAACTGAAAGAAGTTTTCACGGGAAACTGACGAAGATTCCCCTGTAAAAGTGAATATAAAGTATCAAGATTTTGAACTTGCGTACCAGTAATTAATGCGGTTTTGCCTCTTATCCAGAGGGCCCAGGTTTGATTCCAACCAGGTCAGACAATTTTACCTGGATATAAGGGCTGGTTCCAGGTCCACTCAGCCTACATGATTACCTTTAACTGAGGAGCTATCTAATGGTGAGATGGCGACCCCGATCTAGAGAGCCAGGAATATCGGCCGAGAGGATTCGTCACTCTGATCATGCGTCACCTCATAATCTGCCGGCCTTCGAGCTGAGCAGTGGTCGCTTGGCAGACAAAAGCCCATTGGGGCTGTAGTTTTGTTTAGTTAGGAGTTTTTGTAAGATTATAATTACACATGGGCTATTTCATTTTTGTGATGTTTAACCAAATTGTTGATAGTTTTCATTCATTCATTCATTCATTCATTCATTCATGCATTCATTTTCCATTTTCCTGTATTGTACGTTTTATTTTCATGGTCCCTCGAAAAACGGAGAATTGAGGTTCCACTGTAGTAAGGAAGTTTATTGGCATGAACCATCCATCATATACAGAGGACTAACGAAAATTGTCTAAATGTATAGTAAATATCCTATAAATATCTGTCAAATTTATTTGTCAACATTGCAAGTATGTTCTGGTATGTATGTAGCATATCTGATGTATGCACTAAATAATACTTCTTCTATGTACATTGTACCAAAGAACCACATAAATTCAATTGTAAACTTGTGAATCATATAATAATAATAATAATAATAATAATAATAATAATAATAATAATAATAATAATAATAATAATAATAATAATAATAATAATAATAATAATAATAATAATAATAATAATAATAATAATAATAATAATCCTGGTAGGTCAACTAATTACTTCTCATTGTCTCCCTGATTGGAAGCACATGGTCACTGGCACGAGTACGTGCTTCTAATCATGCCCGAGATACCTCAGTCCGGAAGGTCTCAAAACCAAGACTTTCAATATGTTTTATTATGATTGTTATGGATGTTGTTCACCATGGGACAAGTAAAAAGTCACCCAAGAACAACCATTCAGCATAAGAAAGGTAGCAGGTAATATAATTGTACATATTGGCAAACATAGCCTATTGACCTATAATGGATGATTGATGTAACATTCACCAGGCATTAAGGAGTATGAGGGAGGAGTTGGAAAGTTTGAGGGAGATAATTAGGATTCTCCCAGAGGACAGGAAGGATAGTAGGCCGCCCTCAAAAAATGTACAGGATACAGTAGGTGTAAAAGAGGGATGGGAAGGAAAGGGGGGAACTATAGAAGACAGGTGGTCTAATGTTTTAAGGGGAAGGAGATTGCTGGCTAAGGGCTCTATTCAGGATGAGTATTCAGGACAGGTGTCTGTGAGAAATAGGTACGAGTCACTGCAGGTAGAACAATTAAGGGAAGATGTGTTTGTTGTCTTCAGCATTAGAATTCACCGTAGGTAGGGCCTCACCCTCACAGACTCTCAGGTTGCCTATAAGGCGTCAACTCGAAAGACCTGTACCAGGCCTCTCCAGAGGCCGCATGCCATCATCATTATTATTATTATTATTATTATTATTATTATTATTATTATTATTATTATTATTATTATTATTATTATTATTATTATTATTATTATTATTATTATTCATGGATGTATGGCTTACCCCTATATAATTATTGATTCAAAATTGCTTATACCTTCATTTTGGGACATTGAACAGCTTGCATCAGGAGTTTGAAAATCATAAGCAGCTTCAGCTCCTTTGCATTTTTTTGGGCGAGGAGATGTGGTATTAGTCATTTCTTTTTTGGGGGCTCCTGATAATGGCCACCTTATCACTAGAATAGTTAGTGAACAATAATGTTACAGAACCTCTTTTTAGTCTCCTAATTTTGCGTACATATGAATATTCATCTTTGAAATGTAGGGTGCAGACAATAGAACAAGCAGAATTACTGTTTGGGACAAAGTTATCACAAGAAATTGCTTTCAGCTATTCATTACATTTGTCATTGTCTGCAGTAAATTCATGAAATGATAGCACCCCTTTGCTTTTATCTGTGCAGAGTACAAAAAGGCACATAACAATATCACATACATATTTGTAGATTTGTAAAGACAATTAAAAAAAAAAAACAAATTGCTACACTACACAATAAAAGAACAAATAAATTAGTGCATAACTATCAGCTCTCAATAACAAACAATTTAATATGAATCCATTAGCAACACTACCAACAACAAAACAATACATCTGAAACAGCAATACATCTGCACAGCTTTCTGTCAGTATCATTGGCTGCCAGCACTCCAGCAGCATTATGGATTAACTTTCCAATTACAGCTTTATGCTAAGCTCCACAAGTGACTGTCAAGGTTGATAAAGGAGCTATCTAGAGCAGTGCATCAAGTCAGCTGTGCTAATAGCCCACAATAAAATAGAACCTCTGAAAATTAATGCCATATTTAAAAATTTGAAGACAATGAGTTCTTGAACTGGAACACTAATGCTGTAAATTTTCAAAATCAGTACACTTTGCATATGGTTTTTCATGGTGTGTGCTGAACAAAACAAGGAAAATACTGTATGTACTGAATGAAAAGATTGCATCTTTCTAAAGGGAACAATGAAATCACATCTTTACACTTCTGTTTTTGGGAGGAAAGAGGAGGGGAGGGGGTTGGTGGTTATTGACCAATTTAATGTATTTTTATGCAGAAAAGTAACATCTAATTTGATTTCACAAATATTGTATTATTCCACCTATTCAATACTTTCAATTTAGTTGTAAAGTAGTTATAATACTTTCAAGTTAGTTGTAAAGTATTGAATAGGTGGAATAATAGAATATTTGTGAAATAAAATAAGATGTAATCTCAGTTCAATTCGAAACCAAAATGAAATTTATAACCCTTACAGAAAAGTAAAACAAAATGTTGTTTAAGTATTATTTCTTGACTCTCTACAACATACCCAAAATTTAACAAAATTTGAAGATGACACCTGGCAATCTTAACAGTTAGTGCCAAGGTTATAGATAGTGGTCCTTACTCTTTTCACTCCTCCATGGCCTTTTATAGTCTGTACTAGCTGTAGTACCCAACATTGACGGGACAATCATACAACATGTGCAAAGTTGTCTAATTCCCCAGCTGCTTTCTGCCAATATTCAGGCATGCTGTTTTACTCAGGACGCAGCAGTAATCCCATCTATGGGAGATGAGTAGCAGCAGAAGAGACAAATCACATCCCAACAATGGTCAATGTAATGTTATTGTTAGTCAGTTTTCTGAGCTTCCAATCTTGTAGGCTTTCAAATTTAGTTTTCTTCTGACCTTGTGATGTTAGAGCATGTAATATATAAGGGGACCCCTGCCCCTCTCATGACTCCATCTTGTCTTATTCTTTAAACAGTCATTCCCCTGCGTTTTTCCTAATTTCTTATAATTATCTTCACAATTTTCCTTGTCGATATGGACCAAAGACCACGCAGTTTTACATCTTAAGACAAACTTGATAAAAACCATCAACAGTTAACACGATTGAACAATATTTCCATGTTAGCAATGCTTGGCATTGATATGGACTAAGCAACAAAAGTCTAAATTCATGAATTCTATTATCATAGTCACTATGGTAAAACTCTATAAGACATAAATGATTGGAAATTGTATTTAAAAATTACATTTTAGGCATCTTCCCCTAAACTACCACTTCATGTAGCGTGAATACAATTATTTATAGCCTAGATTCTAATGCCTCATTCCACAACGTAATATACCGATTTTCATTAAATTCTGTTCAGCCGTCTTCTTGTGATGCATGTACATATATATGTACAGACAGAAGACAGATGGATGATGGAAAATTAAAAAGTGCATTTCCTTATTACTGTGGATATGACCAATAGAGAAATACAATTCTTTTTAAATTCTGATCAATGTACAGACAAAAATCTTATTTATATATTTCGATGGAGAGAGCTCACTCTTATCAGTTATATTTCCATAGCACCTAACAACCTAGAACATGGTGGCAAACAACAATCATGGGAATAGCATAAGCCAGAATACAGAAACTAAGGATTTTTAATAAAAAGTCTTCAAATCAATGAATTGTTCACATATGCTTAAAATCTTCTCTCTGCTTTTAAGGAAATGCAGTCACCTTTATTATTTTCATTTATTTTCTTGTTTTATCCTTAACTAGCAAGATACCCGTGCTTCGCTACGGTATTATACTGAAATTTATAATTGAATGCTTATTGTTTTAAATATATAATCCGCCGAAATTCGCGATCTGACTCGTTTTCGGCGAGAATCCACCAAAATTCCCGATCTGACTCGTTTTCTATTAGATTTCGGCATGTTTCCTCCCAGTTTTCAATCTTCCTTTCCAGCAATCGATTTCGTACTTCCCGGGCTAGGCTCAGGTATTCCTCCCGGTCAGTTGGGTCCCTAAATCTTTGCCATATTTTCCTATAATCATTTTTAATATGGATAAAATCCTTCAGGAGAACCGGCGTGGTGTCATATTGGTGCCTTGGCGGCACTAAACCCGCGGCCGGACTGCATTCTTAGTCATTACCAGTCCAGGAGCCGTTTCCAGTGCAGTCCGCACAACAGACGACGGTCCGGAACATTATTATTATTATTATTATTATTATTATTATTATTATTATTATGTGTTGCTGTAATGGCTGATGACAGGGAAAACCGGAGTATCCGGAGAAAAACCTGTCCCGCCTCCGTTTTGTCCAGCACGAATGACACATGTAGTGACCGGGATTTGAACCACGGAACCCAGCTGTGAGAGGCCGGCGCGCTGCCGCCTGAGCAACGGAGGATCCTTATAAGTACATTAAGAACAGTAAAATCAATAGGTTTCACCTCCTTCTACACCCCACCACCGTTAAGTTTATTTACCGCCACTCACTCCCCTCCCAAAAAAAAAAATAATAATTAAAAGAAGGCTTGTTTCTTTATGTTTAAAGGAGATTCCAAACACCAATGTTCACGTCTATTACCTTCGGTTTTGAGATATAAGTATCCCCATAAAATTTTTTTTTTTTTCACTTCATTTCACACTACTCCCCCCCCCCCCCCACTAAGTGAATATTCCCGCAAAAAATACGTGTTTCTTTAATAGTAAAGGATCTTCTAAATACCAATTATCACGACTCTAACTTCTTCAGTTTTTGATTTATGTGTCCTCATGAAAGGAATTCAACTCCTTTACACTCCCGCCCTCCAAGATGGTTTCCTCCCAAAAACGCGTTTTTCTTTGTTTTTAAAGGAGATCCAAATACGAATTTTCACGTCTGTAACAGCTTTAGTTTGTATTAGATGTATGTATTCTCATACAATTAAGTCAATTAAATTTTCAATTATTTCACACACACACACACACACACACACACACACACACACACACACACACCCTCATTGGATTTTCCGAGAATACGTGTTTCTTTACTTTTAAAGCAGATTGCAAATATCAAATTTCACGTCTGTAATTCCTTCATTTTTGAGATATCAGTAGCGTAATTAAAAGAATTCAACACCATTTTCAGTCACATTTACCCCCCCCCCCTCCACCCAAGTGGCATTTCCGAAAACTAAAAATACACGTTTCTTTATGTTTAATAGAGATAAAAATACCATTTTTCTATTCTGTAACATGCTAAGTTTTTTTTAGATATACTGTAAAAATTCTCATTTTAAAATTTCTCCCCTTTTGAGTTCCCCTTAAGTGGAGTTTCCAAAAACAAATCACCTATGTTTCTTTACATTTACAGGAGATTCCAAACACCCACTTTTTACGTCTGTAACATTTTACGTTTCCAAGATATTGTGTAGATATAGTCTTCCAAAAAATTCACCCCAATTTGTCACTCCTGTTTAGCCGCCATTAATTGGATTTTCCAAAAACTAAAAAAATACGTGTTTCTTTATTTATAAAGGAGATCCCATATACAAATTTTCATTTCTGTAATATCGTTCGTTTCTGAGATATATGTATCCTCATTAAAGTCATTCAACCCATTTTTCACCCTTTTTCACCTATTGCGATTTACAGCAAACAAAAAAAATACGTGTTCCTTTATTTTTAGAGGAGATTCTAACTACCAATTTTTACATCTGTAAATTTTAAAGTTCTAAGATGTAGACACACTCATTTTAAAAAATTCACCCCCCCCCCTTTTCATCCTCCAATATTTGGAATTTTCAAAAACGAAAAAATACGTGTTTCTTTACTTTTAAAGTAGATCCCAAATACCAATATTCAGGTCTGTAATATCTTCAGGTTCTGAAATATAAGTAGCCTCATTTAAGACATTCAACCCATTATTCACCCTTTTACAACCTTCCTATTGCGATTTTCCGAAAACAAAAGAATACGTGTTTCTTTATTTTTGAAAGAGATTCTAAATACCAATTTTTACATCTATAAACTTTAAAAGTTTTGAGATATAGATACACTCATTTAAAAAATCACCCCCCTTTTCATCCCCCCCATTAATTGGATTTTCCAAAAACAAAAAATACGTGTTTCCTTATTTTAAAGGAGATCCCAAACACCAATTTTCAGATCTGTAATATATTCAGGTTCTGAAATATAAGTAGACTCATGAAAGGCGTAGGACAAATTTTTCAGACTTTTCCACCCTTCCTATTAGGATTTTCCGAAAACAAAATATACATGTTTCTTTATTTTTAAAGGAGATTCTAAATACTAATTTTCACATCTATAACCGTTAAAAGTTTTGAGATATAGATACTCATTTTAAAATATTACCCCCTTTTCACCCCCTCTTAATTGGATTTTCCAGAAACAAAAAATACGTGTTTCTCTATTTTTAAAGGAGATCCCAAACACCAATTTTCAGGTCTGTAATATCTTCAGTTTCTGAGATATAAGTAGCCTCATTAAAGGCATTTAACCCTTTTTCACCCCTTTTCACTCCTCCTATTGCGATTTTCCGAAAACGAAAAAATACGTGTTTCTTTATTTTTAATGAAGATTCTAAATGCCAATTTTTACATCTGCAAACTTTACAAGTTTGGAGATATAGATTCACTCATTTTAAAAATTCACCCCCTTTTCACCCTCCCATTTATTGGATTTTCCAAAAACAAAAAAATACGTGTTTCTTTATTTTTAAAAGAGATCAAAAGTACCAATTTTCAGGTCTGTAATATATTCAGTTTCTGAGATATAAGTACCGGTATCCTGATTAAAGGCATTCAACCCATTTTTCCCCATTTTTCACCCTTTTCACCCCTCCTATTGGAATTTTCTGAAAACAAAAAAAATACGTGTTTCCTTATTTTTAAAGAAGATTCTAAATACCAATTTTTACATCTGTAAACCTTTAAAGTTTTGAGATGTAGATACACTCATTTTAAAATTTCACCCCCCTTTTCACCCCCTTAGAGAAGGAATATCCAAAAATCCTCTCTTAGCGAGCACCTACATCTTAATATGAATATATCCCCAAAATTTCATTTCTTTATGTCCAGTAGTTTTGGCTCGGCGATGATGAATCAGTCAGTCAGTCAGGACAAGTTATTTTATATATATATAGATAGACTAGCAAGATACCCGTGCTTCGCTACGGTATTATACTGAAATTTATAATTGAATGCTTATTGTTTTAGATATATAATCCACCGAAATTCGCGATCTGACTCGTTTTCTGCGAGAATCCACCAAAATTCCCGATCTGACTCGTTTTCTATTAGATTCCGGCACGTTTCCTCCCATTTTTCAATCTTCCTTTCCAGCAATCGATTTCGTACTTCCCGGGCTAGGCTCAGGTATTCCTCCCGGTCAGTTGGGTCCGTAAATCTTTGCCATCTTTTCCTATAATCATCTTAATATGTATAAAATCCTTCAGGAGATCCGGCGTGGTGTCATATTGGATGCTTTGGCGGCACTGAACCCGCGGCCGGACTGCATTCTTAGTCATTACCCGTCCAGGAGCCGTTTCCAGCACGGTCCGCACATTTGACGACGGTCCGGAACATTATTATTGTTATTATTATTATTATTAGTAATATTATGTGTTGCTGGAATGGCTGATGACAGGGAAAACTGGAGTATCCGGAGAAAAACCTGTCCCGCCTCCGTTTTTTCCAGCACGAATATCACATGGAGTGACCGGGATTTGAACCACGGAACCCAGCTGTGAGAGGCCGGCGCGCTGCCGCCTGAGCAACGGAGGATACTTATAAGTACATTAAGAACAGTAAAATCAATTGGACTCACCTCCTTCTACACCCCACCGCCGTTAAGTTTATTTACCGCTACCCCTGCCTCCCCCCGCAAAAAATTAAAAGAAGGCTTGTTTCTTTATGTTTAAAGGAGATTCCAAACACCAATGTTCACGTCTATTGTCTTCAGTTTTGAGATATAAGTATCCCCATAAAAATAATTTACTTTTTTCACTTCATTTCACACTACTCTCCCGCCCCCCCCCCCCCCTAAGTGAATTTTCCCGCAAAAAATACTTGTTTCTTTAATAGTAAAAGATCTTCTAAATATCAATTATCACGACTCTAACTTCTTCAGTTTTTGATTTATGTGTCCCCATGAAAGGAATTCAACTCCTTTACACTCCCACCCTCCAAGATGGTTTCCCCACCAAAACGCGTTTTTCTTTGTTTTTAAAGGAGATCTAAATACGAATTTTTACGTCTGTAACAACTTTAGTTTTTATTAGATGTATGCATTCTCATACAATTAAGTCAATTAAATTTTTAATTCTTTCACCCCTCCCCCCTTCATTGGATTTTCCGAGAATACGTCTTTCTTTACTTTTAAAGCAGATTGCAAATATCAAATTTCACGACTGTAACATCTTCATTTTTGAGATATCAGTAGCCTAATTAAAAGAATTCATCACCATTTTCAGTCACTTTTACCCACCCCCCACCACCCAAGTGGTATTTCCGAAAACTAAAAATATACGATTCGTTATGTTTAATAGAGATAAAAAATACCATTTTTCACTTCTGTAACATGTTAAGTTTTTTTTAGATATACTGTAAAAATTCTCATTTTAAAATTTCACCCCTTTTGAGTTCCCCTTAAGTGGAGTTTCAAAAAACAAATCACCTATGTTTCTTTATATTTACAGGAGATTCCAAACACCCACTTTTTACGTCTGTAACATGTTACGTTTCCAAGATATTCTGTAGATATAGCCTTCCAAAAAATTCACCCCAATTTGTCACTCCTGTTTAACCGCCATTAATTGGATTTTCCAAAAACTAAAAAATACGTGTTTCTTTATTTTTAAAGGAGTTCCCATATACAAATTTTCAGTTCTGTAATATCTTCAGGTTCTGAAATATAAGTATCCTCATTAAAGGCATTCAACCCATTTTTCACCCTTTTACACCCCTCCTATTGGGATTTACAGGAAAAAAAATACGTGTTCCTTTATTTTTAGAGGAGATTCTAACTACCAATTTTTACATCTGTAAATTTTAAAGTTTTAAGATGTAGACACACTCATTTTAAAAAATTCAAACCCCCCCCTTTTCACCCCCCAATATTTGAATTTTTCAAAAACGAAAAAATACGTGTGTTTCTTTATTTGTAAAGTAGATCCCAAATACCAATTTTCAGGTCTGTAATATCTTCAGGTTCTGAAATATAAGTAGCCTCATTAAAGGCATTCAACCCATTATTCACCCTTTTACACCCTTCCTATTGGGATTTTCCGAAAACAAAAGAATACGTGTTTCTTTATTTTTAAAGGAGATTCTAAATACCAATCTTTATATCCACACACTTTAAAAGTTTTGAGATATAGATACACTCATTTTAAAAAGTCACCCACTCTTAACCCCTCCCCCCCCGCAGTAATTGGATTTTCCAAAAACAAAAAATACGTGTTTCTTTATTTTCAAAAGAGATCCCAAACACCAATTTTCAGGTCTGTAATATCTTCAGGTTCTGAGATATAAGTAGCCTCATTAAAGGCATTCAACCCCTTTTTCACCCCTTTTCACGATTCCTATTGCGATTTTCCGAAAACAAAAAAATGCGTGTTTATTTTTAATGAAGATTCTAAATACCAATTTTTACATCTGCAAACTTTAAAAGTTTGGAGATATAGATTCACTCATTTTTAAATTTCACACCCTTTTCACCCTCCCATTAATTGGATTTTCCAAAAACAAAAAAATACATGTTTCTTTATTTTTAAAAGAGACCAAAAGTACCAATTTTCAGGTCTGTAATATCTTCAGTTTCTGAGATATAAGCTCCGGTATTCTGATTAGGCATTCAACCCCTTTTTCACCCTTTTTCACCCCTCCTATTGGGATTGTCTGAAAACAAAAAAATACGTGTTTCCTTATTTTTAAAGAAGATTCTAAATACCAATTTTCACATCTGTAAACTTTTAAAGTTTTGAGATATAAACACACTCATTTTAAAATTTCACCCCCCTTTTCACCCCCTTAGCGACGGGATATCCAAAAATCCTCTCTTAGCGAGCACCTACATCTTAATATGAATATATCCCCAAAATTTCATTTCTTTATGTCCAGTAGTTTTGGCTCGGCGATGATGAATCAGTCAGTCAGTCAGTCAGTCAGTCAGGACAAGCTACTTTATATATATAGATATTGTTTACTATTGTCACTCAATTCCTGGTGAACTTGTTCAACACAGATAACAATGAAATAAACATATTTACTGTGTGCTCTAGTAAAGCCATGAATTAGATGATTTGTAACAAATAACTGAGAATCTACTGTTACTCACAAGTAGAGATATTTTTATGATATTTATTTTTTGTTAGGTTTGCAAAAACTAGATGGCATTGTAGGGAGCTTTGTTGTTCGTCAGCCTCGAATTGTGGACCCTGTCAGCCAACTCTACGACCGTGATGTCACCTCTCACGTACTGGTTATCACAGACTGGTGGCATCAAGATTCCAATGATAGGTTTCCAGGCCATCGGAGGAGGGACCCGGGACAAAACCCAGATGCCTACCTAATCAATGGTCTAGGACAGATTACGGTAATAAAGTTGTTTATAATATGTTAAATACTACTCCATCAATTTCCCATAAGTACATTTAAAATGTGTTACCTAACTACATTGGGTGATTCAAAAGGTTGCGGTCGAAGTACAACAAATTTCCGACAGGAATGTTTAGTCTAGGATAAAACCCTGCATCAAGGCAAGCCTAGGAATGCCAGGTACAACATAATGGACAATTGTGGAAGTAAGGAGAGATTAAAAGAACATACGAGGAAAGTGAATTTAACAAACAGTCAGCTAAGGATAACATCATTGCAAACATAATTAGCTGTGATATGAATTTTCATGAAAAAATGGAAGAGTATGTATGAGTAGCATAAGGCAGAAACACAATCCAGGAAGGACATTCCAGGAATCATTAATGAACTAAAGAAGAGTATGTGTGAGGATTTACAGAAGGCAGAAGTATTTAGTCAATAGTTTGTAAAGATAGTTGGAGATAAGGATAATTTCCAGGTCAAGGAGGTGACTAATTCTAACTAAGTACTGAAATTTACCTATTATTATTATTATTAATGACTTTATTAGCCACATTGGACCACTTGAGTCTCCTATGTACACTTTTTCTTTGAAGGTTGTACTGTTTGATTCTTCTTATCTGCCCAACACTTCTTCATTCATTCAGTTCGCAGTGTTCTTAATTTGTCTAAAATCTTGACAGGCATGCTATGAATCATTTCAGTTGAAAACTTGTGATTCTTATGAAGGGTGGTAATTTTATTATTTTTCTCTGCATCTGTAATTTTGAGTCCAACTGTTTTGAGATGCTCTTGAATTTCTTTGATCCACTGTCCTCCTGTCTTCTTTGCCAGATTTCTCATCATTAGTTGTCATAACATTCTGTTTTCTGGTAATTGTAAGATGTGAAAGAAATAAGAGATTCTTCTTCATCATGCTGGTAACTGGGTCAATCTCTGGATAGACAATTTCATTGGGGAGTATTCTCCAGACTCCTTCAACCTGGTACTTTTTATTTATACAAGTTCTGATAATTCTTCTTTCAGTTTTGAGGAGCTGATGAGTTGTTCTTTCATTTTTAATTTGGACCAAGGTTTCGCAAGTGTAAGTGGCTTTGGGCAAAGTTACAGATTTGTAGTGTTGGATTTTAGTGTCTATTGACAAGCATTTTTTGTTATAAGTTGACCAGGTTAGAAATTGTGCTTTTTTCATTTTGTTGGTTCTATTTATCCATGTTGCTTTCTTGCTTAAGTTGTGCATAATGATTTCTCCAAGGTATTTCAATTGTATAACTAAGTTAAGTTTTTCGATCATTTTGATGACTTCATTTATGTCAAGCGGTTTCATTAGCATGATCTCAGTTTTCTCAAAGGATATTTGTAATCTTATTTTTAATGCAATTTTCTGGAGACTGGTGATCTGAGCACTGACTTCTTCCATGTCAAGGGCTAAGAGAGCTAAATCATCTGCAAACCCTAGACAGTTTGTCCTTATTGAGGGTTTTGCTCCAATTTTGATTTTAGGTGGCTTTGCTTTTTGCCAAATTTTCACGATGTAATCTAGAACCAAATTGAAAAGCAGTGGGGATAATCCGTCACCTTATCTGAGGCGTGTACTTTTGAAATTGTGTTGGTTAAAGCTCAATAATTTTTGTTTATTTAGGATGAAGGCATATGATCTGAAGATTTTTTAAAAGAGTAGGTCCGCATATACTATCATAAGCCTTTCTGAAATCTATGAATGAAATAAACAGCTGTTTATTTCTGTATTTATAATATTCCATTATTAGTTTCAGGCTGAGAATTTGGTCTGGGCAACTTCTGTATGGGCGAAATCCTCCTTGGTATTCTCCTAGTTGAGGTTCCAGAATGTTTTTTATCTATTGTAAATTATGCAGGAGAAAATTTTGTAAGGGCAGTCCAAAAGGGTTATTCCTCTGTAATTGTTTTCCACTATTTTGAATATGTTTGTAAGTTTGACTTAGAGGCAAAGCACTCTCAGTTTTAATTATGTTGAGGGAGTGAAAGCAATTGGATAGCCAATATTTGTAGGGAGATGGTGTCAGAAGGAGAAGAAGAAGAAGCACAAGAAGAAGAAGAAAAAGAAGAAGAAGAAGGTACAATTGCACATAAGTTGGTAAACTGTCAGCCTTTACCTCTCTGTCGAAATTTGCTCAGAGAGCATAAAACCTTACCATTTTGTAGCTTTCTTTTCTTTTCTTTTCTTTTCTTTCCTTTTCTTTTCTTTTCTTTTTTTTCAACCATGAGGTAGAGAAATATTTTTGTGGAGTTTTGTACAATCAGAACTCTTTCTATCTTTCCTAGCCATAACTAGTGATATGCTCAGCAGCAGATTTATAACATGCCTTCAATGATACGGCATGACCTGGAATGGAACCAGGAATATCTCCTTTCCCATACCATGTTTTATCTATTGAGCTTGAATCAGGGACCTCTTTCTTACATTGCCATGCTTTAGCTTTGCTTTGATTCCAAATCAAGCCCTGGCATTTTGACTCTGTAGCAGACATCTGTAAGGAGTGTACATAATTTGCTCTACACTACACAATCTAAAATCTGGAAACAACAATACAAATTTAATATGGTAGCGTAAATTCAATATTTATCAATCAAAGTATTATACAAAGTGCACACAAAGTCTGTATCCTTTGCCAGATGTTAAATGTGAAATCCAACATTGATGAAAATATATTTACATAATTTGCTTACAGTGGTATTGTGATATATAATCATTCCACTCATTAGATTAACGGCAGTTTATACTTTGGTTTTTGATTGTTACTCGCTACTGTGCCACCAATAATGTATAACTTAATTGACTGCTTGTTGTTTAGGATCACAAGGACTTCTCATGCAGTTAGTTCAATGTTGCAATGTCTATATAAGTACTAGTGGACCCGTGCGCTGCTCCACAACATTCCTTATAAATAGGTCAGATAATTCATCTTGATATGCCTGTCGTAGTCATATTGTTTTTCCTGCCCATTTCAATAATTTTATGAACACTTAATACCGATAATATATTTTATGGATTTTCCAAAAATAAAAAATGTGTTTATTTTTAAAGATTCCAAAAACCAATTTTAACGTCTGTAACATCTTCAGTTGTACAATCCCGCCCGTATGTGTGTCTTACCCTACAGTTTTCTTTCCCAAACAGTAAGTCATAATATGTTTACCATACCGATTGGGAACGAACTTTGACTCAAACGGCATTCAGAGTGTCACAGTTCATCTCAGCTACCCCAAAGACTATGAATTTGTCACTAATATTGTCATTTTTGGATTTTTAAGTTTCACCCCCTTCCTTTAGGGGTGCTAGGGTTTTCTTGCCCCTACAGTAATTTTTCCAAATAAAAGCAGAAATAAGTTTTACGGAACACATCATAATCTTCACATACTGTTGGGTAGGCAACCCACTGATTGGACTTGTCTTGCGGTTTGCTTATCTTCCCCTATTTTATTTTTCACCCCTTTGTGCCAAACTACCAATCAGATTTCATTCAAACCACTTCATAATCCCTCTCAGATGTAATAAGAACAAACTGTGAAAATTTCAGCGAAATCGGTCCAGTAGTTTTTGAGTCTATTAGCTTCAAACATACCAACATCCAATTTTACATATATAGATTCAAGTGTCATTTCTTCAAGAAACATAGTTATCCTACATAAATGTATTGAATCCTTATTATATACACTGCAAGAAAGTTTGGAATATCAAGGATGCAGTATGTTAACTTTTACAAACTTAAATAAACTAATGCAAATAAACAGTAATAATAAAAAGGTTACAATATGTGCTTTTTTTTTTTTTTTCATTGAAGGTTATTCCTTGCCTCTTCTGGCATTGTTCAGGTCTTGACATGCTATAGCATCTTGCAATCAGTTGCATTGATGTCATATTGAGGAAGAAGGTTCCATTCCATATATATCTCAATATACACAAAGGAGGTGGCAAATAGAGTGCAAAAGAGCTCTCACTTTTACCAGCAAGTATGAATTCTCCTCTGGGATCCCATAGTACCAACAAAATCAAAGCTGGTGATGTTCAATCAGTATTTCATACCAATCTTAACCTATGGTATCAAAACTTACACCCTCCCTAAGAAAGACTCATCAAGGTTGCAGGCATCTGAGATGAAGTTCCTGAGGTCCACAATTCAAAAGACAAAACTCGAGAAGTTAAGGAATCACATCATTAGGAAGGAAGTTGGGATTGAGACATCATTGTTAGATTGGGTCAGCATGTCCAGATTGAAGTAGTTTGGTCATGTAATGAGGATAGAACCAACAAGGACAGCTTATATTAACTTGAAGAGGCATGTGGCAGGAAAACAGATGGTGGGAAGACCAAGAACCTATTGGATGGACATCGTAAAGATGGACATTGTAGAACGGGGAAAGACACTGAACATAGGTTAGTCTTCTAATTTGTGTATGACCTCGTATTATTTGTATATTATTATTAAGAACAGAACGTATCTCAAAAGACAGAGTGGAAGAGGCTCTCAAACAGTACCCAGGAAACTGAAAAATGATGATGATGATTCATCTCTAAAGAGATGTACAAACGTTTGAAGAATTTCATCAGTATCCTGTTGGACATTTAACATCCCTGAAATTAGTATCAAAGGTATATGATGGACATGTATAATCCCAATCCAAAACATTACACCACCACCTCCAGGTACATGCACCTCTTGAGCATGCTGGTACTTTCCACCCCACATTTTATATCTCTATACCCTTTGATGTCATGTATCTGGCCTAAGTGTCATTTGCAAACATGACATTATGCCATTCATCCAACTCCTAATTAAGATGTTAGGGGGTCTATCTTCTCCTTTCAAGATGATGATGAATCTGTAGTAAAACACATTGAATTGGTCAAAATGTCCTTAGCTGGGCATTGTGCAGCCAATTGCATATAGTCTGTGCAAATAAACGGACTCCAATTGCCCTCAAGAATTCATCTCGTAATTGTTGAGCAGTCGATTTTGATGTGATGTTATCACCCACACTTGACCTTCCCTTGGTTTGTCAGTTACATCATTGGTCTCACAGTACCTTTTGATGTTTTCAACATCATACTTTGGGTAACCCCTACAATGTACGATAGTATTGCTTGTGTATGTTCACCTTAAATCAATGGCTACAATTCTGTCTTGGTCAAAGTGGGAAATACACATCGCATATGAAACATAAACTCTAGCTGAACCTCGTACTGAATTGTATACATTACTATCAGTATTCACATGAAATGGTATAGTTCACCCCAGGCTCAACACAGACCATAGGCAGTGACATCTGTTGTATTGTAAACAAGCAATTGAATTACTTGTGTCTAAACAGTGCTCTCCACCTGTTGCCATTTCTTGATGGATGCAGTATTTTTGTATCCGTCTCTTGGCACAGGCCAGAGCAATGTGTAGCTTCCACCGAAGCCCCAGTCTCATCCATGGCTGTGACAATATGGAAGCTGCTGGGGTATGGGTGATGCTGAGTAATGACATTTGGGACACACTAGTGTCCGAGTGTTAGGAAAGGTGTTGCTCATAGGATCAGTCGTGCTGCAGTGGCACCTTCTGGTCCAGTGAGGAAAGCAATGGCAAACTACCTCACTCCTCATCTTGCCTAGTACGCCTCATTTGGGCTCTGCCATTGGTTTTTGCAGTTTCCCCATAGCTGCATAGCCTTTGGTGGTGCTATTTGAGGATCCAACCAGCCTCTGGGCTGATGACCTAACAGACAGACAAACAGTGCTCTGTACCACTAACAACAGAAAGTAAACAACTTCATATTTGATCCATACTGACACAGTATTCAGGAGAATAGGAGAGGAATTTTCCACCTTTCAATAGAAAATTAAATGGAATAACTAAAGATTACACCATTTGTGTAGGATCATCTTGAGCCATGTAATTTAAAACTGGCAAGTTAATAAAAGTATACAAAATATTTAAAACCTAGAAAAAACACATCCATAAACATAAAATTAAAATACTACATACACAGAGTTTTAAAGCACTTTAAATTATGGTACTATATGTCAGCCGTTTAAAGCTTTGCCAAATTTTGTTTATGTTAACTTATTTGAAAGTCCCACATGAATGGTTGTCATAAAAGCACATTCCTTATCACATTTAACCACAGCATGTATGTCCAGCTTGATATGGTGGATCCAGTGTTCAGCTCTACTGTGATTTGTCTTCTTGATTTGATATTGATAAAATGACTGATGATGGTTTCTATTATAAACAATATATCCGATATAAGGCAATAACATGTATCCAGGGGTTCTGATTAAAATGAAAGGTGAAGCAATTAGGTTGGATAAGTCCAAAGGTATCCTCCTAACTGTGTTGAATAGGATCAAATTACTAAGGACACTGTTTGTTGTCCACCTATGAGATTAACTTGCCGATTTTAAATTACATGGCTGAAGATGACCCTACACAAGGGACGAAACCAGTCCCATATATATGAAACAGTGTAATTTTTAGTTATTCCATTAAATTTGGTATTGAAAGGTGGATAATTCCTCTCCTATTCTCCTGACTAACAATGGTACTATACACACCCTACTACATAACATGCCTAATCCAACAATATTCCAAACTTCCTTTGCAGTATATATAATACAGCCTATTACAAGTATCGCAAGTGTAAGTGCATTAATGAGTAAATTGTATATTTATTTGTGTTATATTAATACAATATGTTTTAATAATACAATGAATTATGCATGACATGTGGAGACAGTAGGAAAATTATAAAGACAATCATAATGGCAGTGAGGTCAAATTTAATGTGGCACAAGATAATGATGAGCCTGGTTGTGCTAATATTGATGCAGGTGGGGAAAGCTTCTAAAGATGGTCATCCAAAAAAGTGTGTGTAAAGAAATACAGGACATTGTACATTATGTGCAAAAGTACATTAAAAATCTTGCATCAGAAAGCAGGGAAGGAGGCAATCATAGAAACAGCAAAAGCAGAGAGATTAAGCAGAAAAACAGTGAGTAAGGTTGTAAATAAAAACCAAACCAAACCAAACCAAACCAAACCAAACCAAACCAAACCAAACCAAACCAAACCCCATGGTGCAACAGTCCCAAAGGGCCATGGACTACCAAGCGACCGCTGCTCAGCCCGGAGGCTTTCAGATTATGAAGTAATGTGTGGTCAGTACGATGAATCCTCTCGGCTTTTATTCTTGGCTTTCTAGACTGTGGCCGCCATCTCACCGTCAGAGAGTTCCTCAATTGTAGTCACACAGGGTGAGTGGACCTCGAACTAGCCCTCAGATCCAGATAAAAATCCTTGACCTGGCCTGAATCGAACCCAGAGGCTCTGGATAAGAGGCAGGCTCGCTACACCATGGGACTTACTAAGATTGTAAATAGGTGACCAAAAACACCACAAAAAACCAGGTAAAAAGGAACAGAAGTTTGAGAAAGTTGATAATTTCACCTGTGGTGTAGTTTGTAATGAGTCACAAAAGTTTTTGAAAAAGGACAATCATCAAACAGCAATTAATCTGCTAGTCGCACTTCAATTGAATTTCTGTTTCAAAGTGGGTGGCTTAGATAGTTATTAAATCTTGGATTCTGCTTCTGCATACTCAATAAAAGATGATTTATTATTGAATCTACCAGGATTTTTGCATGGAGGTATTTGACTAGCTTAATTATCTGGGGCAAGAGGGAAATCTTTAAATATCTTTTAGATGAAACATGGTATGACACCCACACCCATGATACTATCAATAAAGGTTGTTTCCTGCAATTAACAGCTTGTTGTGGGAAGAGGATCACGATATTACATGCAGGGAGTACTGAAGGTTGGGTTACTATTATTAATCTAATCTATCCTTTTATTATGGGCTTGGGCTTACAAGTCATCATTACAATATTGTATATACTGTAATTAATACATTCAATTAATATATATACACAGTATGTTGACAATTAGGCATGCAGGTTTTTCAGCCAAATCCCCATGGTGTAGGGATAGCGTGCCTGCCTCTTACCCAGAGGCCCCGGGTTCAATTTCCGGCCAGGCCAAGGATTTTTACCTGGACCTGAGGGCTGGTTCGAGGTCCACTCAGCCTACGTGATTAGAATTGAGGAGCTATCTGACAGTGAGATGGTGGCCCTGGTCTAGAAAGCCAAGAATAACGGCCGAGAGGATTCGTCATGCTGACCACATGACACCTCGTAATCTGCAGGCCTTCAGGCTGAGCAGCAGTCGCTTGGTAGGCCAAGGCCCTTCAAGGGCTGTAGTGCCATGGGCTTTGGGGGGCAAACTAACAAACCAACAAACAGGCAGATAAACAAACAACCTAATTAAAAGGAATACAATATGGAGTACATATCAATGAAATTAAATACTACTAATTAGAAAATATACAGTACATAATGAACATTAGCAAAACTGAACAAATATAAAAACAGAACATGATATTAAAATTATAATTATTGTCACCCTTACTTATTACTGACTTTAACTCTATAATTTTCCATACCTGTGGGTCTTTTTTTTATTTTTTTTTATTTTTTTGCACCTTCAACAGCATGTACCATTACCTCATTCACCACTTTCATTTTTTTCTCCCACGTGTTTTTTTACAATTATCAATAATTTTGGTAGTTTCCCTGGCCTTCTCCATTCCCTGTTCATTAATTTGACAAGAGTATAATACACTGACTGACAGAGCAAATGCAACACCAAGAAGGAGTGGTTTGAAAGGGATGAAAATTGGGGAAAAAAACAGAGACGGCACAGACGAATAATTGATGTTTATTTCAAACCGATATGCAGGTTACACAATGCGCACGGCATCGACTCAGTAGGATGTAGGACCACCGCGAGCGGCGATGCACGCAGAAACACGTCGAGGTACAGAGTCAATAAGAGTGCAGATGGTGTCCTGAGGGATGGTTCTCCATTCTCTGTCAACCATTTGCCACAGTTGATCGTCTATACGAGGCTGGGGCAGAGTTTGCAAACGGCGTCCAATGAGATCCCACACGTGTTCGATTGGTGAGAGATCCGGAGAGTACACTGGCCACGGAAGCATCTGTACACCTCGTAGAGCCTGTTGGGAGATGAAGCAGTGTGTGGGCGGGCATTAACCTGCTGAAACAGAGCATTGGGCAGCCCCTGAAGGTACGGGAGTGCCACCGGCCGCAGCACATGCTGCACGTAGCGGTGGGCATTTAACGTGCCTTGAATACGTACTAGAGGTGACGTGGAATCATACGCAATAGCGCCCCAAACCATGATGCCGCGTTGTCTAGCGGTAGGGCGCTCCACAGTTACTGCCGGATTTGACCTTTCTCCACGCCGACGCCACACTCGTCTGCGGTGACTGTCACTGACAGAACAGAAGCGTGACTCATCGGAGAACACGACGTTCTGCCATTCCCTCATCCAAGTCGCTCTAGCCCGGCACCATGCCAGGCGTGCACGTCTATGCTGTGGAGTCAATGGTAGTCTTCTGAGCGGACGCCGGGAGTGCAGGCCTCCTTCAACCAATCGACGGGAAATTGTTCTGGTCGATATTGGAACAGCCAGGGTGTCTTGCACATGCTGAAGAATGGCGGTTGACGTGGCGTGCGGGGCTGCCACCGCTTGGCGGCGGATGCGCCGATCCTCGCGTGCTGACGTCACTTGGGCTGCACCTGGACCCCTCGCACGTGCCACATGTCCCTGCGCCAACCATCTTCGCCACAGGCGCTGCACCGTGGACACATCCCTATGGGTATCGGCTGCGATTTGACGAAGCGACCAACCTGCCCTTCTCAGCCCGATCACCATACCCCTCGTAAAGTCGTCTGTCTGCTGGAAATGCCTCCGTTGACGGCGGCCTGGCATTCTTAGCTATACACGTGTCCTGTGGCACACGACAACACGTTCTACAATGACTGTCGGCTGAGAAATCACAGTACGAAGTGGGCCATTCGCCAACGCCGTGTCCCATTTATCGTTCGCTACGTGCGCAGCACAGCGGCGCATTTCACATCATGAGCATACCTCAGTGACGTCAGTCTACCCTGCAATTGGCATAAAGTTCTGACCACTCCTTCTTGGTGTTGCATTTGCTCTGTCAGTCAGTGTATACAGATTCTCTTTCCATTTTATTTATCTCTTCCATTTCCAAGTATTTAACCCATAATGCTCTTGTACTTTCATACTGTCTCAAGAAATGTGCATTTCCTAACACCTTCTCACACAATAAACATGTATTTGAAACTTCTGTAAATGCCATATTTTTTATAAACTCCCATCAGCCAGCATATCATTCCCCTATATTCTCTTCTGGTTTATTTATCATGTATTATTTTCATACCTGGATATATATTCATGAAATCCTCCAGAGTTCAACATTTTAGATTTAATCACAGCACTGCATAGATTTATTTGCAGCCTAAAATTGAATATTAGATAACAGGATGCCTAATACTGATTGGAATTTTGACAGGATTGAATGTCTCTTTGCCCAGTTCCTTAGTCTATTTGCTAGTATACCAGTACATATATACTTTCCCCAATGTATCTAATAAGGTAATTCCCTTATAGTTGCCTGGATTTAATCTGTCCCTTTTATTTTTGTATAAGTTATATGGCGTATTATCCCCTCTTTTTCAAGCTTTTGGGAATACCCCTTTCTTGAAGATTTTATTGTATATCCTTGTAAAAATTTTGTTCTACCACCTCTTTCCAAAATTCATATGTGATACCCGAAATAGCTCCTGATTTTTCCCTTTTTGGCTCCTTGTAACAGGTTCCTTATTTCCTGAGTTGAAATAGCTTCATCTGATTCAGGCAAAGTGACACTCAAACCCCCACCGAAACAATAATCCCCTCATGATGAGCTCTCCATTCATCTTCTTTGTTCAATAATTTTTCAAAATACTGGACCCAGATACTATGCCTTATATTGGCCCCCACCAGAACCTGACTACTTCTTGGTTATCTGATTTATTTTATCCCATACTTTCTTGCGATCATTGTCTTTACACTTTTTATTTATGTCTGCAGCCTTCTTTTGTTGCCATTCTGACTTTGCCTTTCTTAACAATTCTCTGTATTCTTTCCTTTCTTTTTTAGAAATTTCATTTCTAGCTACTTGACTACCATCCATCCTGTATCTCCTAAGTGCCTTCATAACTAGTGACTTTTTCGTTGCACATTCTGTATTATACCATCCACATTTTATCGGCATTTTACCTAGATTTTGCCTCATACATTTTCCTGCCATTCCTATTAAATTTTCCATCCCGGTTATTGCTTATTCAACTCTATTCTGTTCTATCAATTTTACAATACCTATTTTCCAAATCTCAAAATTCTCTCCATTGAAGTACTCTCTGAATTCATTTCCTAATTCTTCTCTTCAATGATGCCTAGGTATCTCCTTCTCCTTTATGCTATCGTAAATGATCTCCTGCACTCTTATATCTTGAATCATTAATTTTATAGATACTGGCATATGGTTTGCCTCTGCCCAATCCCTAATGTGTATCTCTTTGATAACTTGCAGACTATCCCTGCAGCATACAACTAGGTCAATTGTACTGCCCCCATTTTCTACTATACAGGTTAGTTTTCTACTCTCATCACCCATAAGTCCAACCCCTCATCCACGTTGTGGGAGATGGGTAACATCATCAAGTAGGGAATAGCCTGTGGGGATGAGGTACAGTGGGGACTGTGTGGGCCCCGAGACTGCTATGGTAGCAGTGAAGGCCCTACAGGAATCCTGAAAAAGATGGCAGCTAACGGAGCTCTGGTGAAGTCATGACAGGCCTAGAAAGCAAGTGATGGGTATTAACTCACCTTCAAGGAAACAAGGAATGATAAGCCAGACAGATGTAACAGACGACGACCCTGGCAAGGAACAGGATTATGAACTGGCACACTGAATATACAAACATTGACTGGAAAAGTAGAACAGGTTGTAGACATGATGGAAAGAAGAAAACTGGATGTACTAGGGCTGGCAGAGACGAAGTGGAGGGGTGAGGGTAGGAGAGAGCTGAGGAATGGTTTTTGGTTGTACTGGATAGAAAATGATGAGGGAAAGCGAAATGGAGTAGAAGTGGTAGTAAGAAATGGATTGAAAAAGGAAGTAAAAGGGATAAGTGACAGGTTAATAAAAGTCAAAATAACAGTCAAAGGAAAAACCTAGGAAATTATACAAGTGTATGCTCCACAAGCAGGATGCACACAACAAGATAAAGATGACTTTGAGGAAGAATTGGAGTGACGATTGAATGGACAAAATAACGTGGTAATGGGGGACTTGAATGCCCATGTAAGCATGGAAAGGAAGGGTTATGAGAACATGCTTGGAGCGGAAGGATGGGGAAATAGGAATAAGGAGAAAGACTACTGGATTTGTGCAAAAGGAATGGGATGATGGTTGGGAACTCGTGGTTCAAAAGGAGAGAAAGCCATAAGATAACGTGGTATAGCAGTGACTGGTCTAGGAAATCCATTATAGAATACATGATCTACGACTGGAAAATGAAGAGGAATGTTATAGATGTAAGGGTAATACCATCAGAGGCTCTAGATAGTGACCACAGACTACTGGTAATGAAACTGAGAACAATCATGGAAAGGAAGAGAACAGAGAAGCAGGAAAGATGTATCAAAATATGGAAACTGAAGGAAAAGGAAACCAAGGAAGAATACCAGGAAAAAATAAGATTGAACGTACCAACAGATGATACAAAAAACAGGAGAGGAGGAATGGGAAAGGTTCAAGACAGTAGTATGTACTGCAGAGGAAGTTTGTGGGAGAACTAGTGCCAGGAAAAGATGCAAGGAGACCCCATGGTGGAACAACAGAGCCAAAGCAGCAGTTAGGGAGAAGAATAAAGCTTTCAGAGTGTGGTTTCAACAGAGGACAATGGGGACAAGACAAGAATATAAGACAAAAAAGGAAGAAGCAAAAAAGGTTGTAACAGAGGAGAAAAAATGGATGGAAAACTGGACAAACATGATGGAAGAGGATAGCAAAGGAAATAAAGAAAGTACTGTATGGAATGGTCAAGAGTAAGAGGAAAGGCAAGAGGGAAAATGTTATAACGATAGACAAAAATGGAAATGAAGTGCAGGAAATGGAGAAACTCAAAGGAATGTGGAAGGAGTATTTTGAAGATTTACTAAACCCAGAAGGATGCACTGAGGAGGAAAGTAGAAGCAGCGAGGAAGAAGTATGGAAGAAGAAAAAGACTTAACATGGGCAGAAGTGGAGGTAGCACTGGACAAGATGAAAGTAGGGAAAGTCCCAGGGTTAGATGAAGTGAGTATTGAGATGGTGAAGGCAGCAGGTGAGGTAGGGAAACAGTGGCTTTATCGTGTGTTGAAAGTAGTATGGAAGGAAAGGACAACCCCCTGAAGATTGGAAGAAGAGGGGTAATCATACACATTTTCAAGAAGGGGAATAGAAAAGAGTTTAAGAACCATAGGGGATTCACATTGATATGCCACTGTGCAAAGGTGTTTGAGAAGATTCTGGAGAATAGAATCAGAAAGAGGGTGGAAGAAAAGTTAAGAGAAGAGCAGTATGGTTTCAGATCAGGAAGGTCCACAGTAGACCTTATATTCGCAGTAAGGCAACTACAAGAGCATCATTATGAATGGGGTAAGGATCTTGTGATAGCCTTCATGGACTTCGAGAAAGCTTATGACCGTGTGTGTAGAAGCAAGGTATGGGAAGCCTTACAGAGAAAAGGTGTTGAGGAACAGAACGTAGAAAGAGTGAAGGAGATGTACAATGGGAGTGTCAGTTGTGTGAAAATAGGAGGAGAGAGAACAGGCTGGTTTTAGCAAAGAGGTGGATTAAAACAAGGAAGTGCTCTGTTACCTTTGCTTTCGTAGTAACAATGGACGAGATAATGACAAAAATGGCAAGGAAAATTGGAGAAGTAAAAAATGAAAGTGATGATGTTTGCAGATGACCTGTTAATCTGGGGAGAGAAGGAAGAGGACATCCAGGAACAGTTAGATGTTTGGGTAGATGAGGTAGAACAATATGAAAACAATTTAATGCCCAAAAGAGTGAGGTAGTGATCACAACTAGAAAGAAGGAGAGACCTATGAGAGGGATAATGCTTGGAGGGGAACAGCTTAAGAAGGTAGAGAGTTTCAAGTACTTAGGAAGTATCATAGAGGAAAGTGAAAGAAATGATAAGGAAATAATCAAGCATGGAAGACAAGCAGGAGCATTTCTGAAAAGTGTCGGAAGCCTGGTTTGGAGCAAGGATGTCTCTCAGAGAAGCAAAAGGGTGATATACAGGATGTACTATATACCTATTCTGACGTACACAGCTGAGACTTGGGTAATGAGGCAGAGAGCCATGAATAGAATACAGGCAAGTGAAATGAAATTTCTGAGAAGCAGGATAGGAGTGACAAGATGGGATAAGATGAGAAATGAGACGGTTCGAGATATAGTAAAAGAAGAGCCACTACGGAATAGAATAGAGGCATCTAGGCTTAGATGGTATGGACACATGAAGAGAATGACAGAGGAAAGGATACTGAGGAGGATGCACGAAATGGAGATAACAAGTAAACGGCCAACAGGAAGACCAAGAAACAGGTGGATAAAAGGAGTGAAAGAGTGTGTACAGAGAAGAGGAGGAGAGGACTAGGCAAGAGGGACTAGGGAGAAGTGGTGGGAAGACAAAAGGAGATGGAGAGGCTTATGTTCCAAGCAGACCCGGCCAACAGCTGGAAACTGCAGATGATGATGATGATGATGATGATCTCTGAACCACCATCCATTCAATATATAAAGCTCCTCTACCACACATAATTCTAGTTGTTGTTCTCCATTTCTGATATATTCTTTATCCTGACTATTTCTATTGACTACTAATACCTCGCCCTCATGTTGACTGTAAACTGGCTTCTTGTCTTTCCTATTGTTGTTTGAGTTATTAGTCCATAGACAGGTTTGATGCAGCTCTCCATACCACACCCTATCATGTACTAACCTTTTAATTTCTACGTAACTATTGCATCCTACATCTGCTCTAATTTGCTTGTCATATTTATACCTTGGTCTACCTCTACCGTTCTTACCACTTACACTTCCTTCAAAAACCAACTGAACAAGTCCTGGGTGTCTTAAGATGTGTCCTATCATTCTATCTCTTCTTCTCGTCAAATTTAGCCAAATCGATCTCCTCTTGCCAATTAGATTCAGTATCTCTTCATTCGTGATTCAATCTATCCATCTCACCTTCAGCACTCTTCTGTAACACCACATTTCAAAAGCTTCTATTCTCTTTCTTTCTGAGCTAATTATCGTTCTTGTTTCACTTCCATACAATGCCATGCTCCACAGAAAATTCTTCAAAAACATCTTTCTAATTCCTATATCAATGTTTGAAGTGAGTAAATTTCTTTTCTTAAGAAAGCTCTTCCTTGCTTGTGCTAATCTGCATTTTATGTTCTCCTAACTTCTGCCATCATTAGTTATTTTGCTACCCAAGTAACAATATTCATCTATTGCCTTTAAGACTTCATTTCCTAATTTAATATTTCCTGCATCACCTGCCTTTGTTCGACTGCACTCCATTACTTTTATTTTGGACTTATTTATTTTCATCTTGAACTCCTTACCCAAGACTTTGTCCATTCCATTCAGCAGCTTCTCGAGATCTTCTGCAGTCTCAGATAAAATAACAATATCATCAGCAAATCTCAAGGTTTTGATTTCCTCTCCTTGGATTGTGATTCCCTTTCCAAATTCCTCTCTGATTTCATTTATTGCCTGTTCTATGTAAACATTGAAAAGGAGGTGGGACAAACTGCAGACCTGCCTCACTCCTTTCTGGATTGCTGTTACTTTTTCAAAGCCTTCGATTCTTATCACTGCAGACTGATTTTTATACAAATTGTAGATAATTCTTCGTTCTTGGTATCTGATCCTAAGCACCTTCAGAATCTTAACCCCTTAAGCGGGGAGCTCGGTTCACACTAGCTCACTCCCAGGTGGGGAGCGATTTCCCTGATTGAAGAAAATATTTAATTACTTGATTAAAAACAATCTTAGACTAAAATGAACTATTGAAGGGCCAAAAGAGAAATATTTACTTGAATATAATGTATTGCTGAAGAATTCGATTATTTTAATTTTTCAATACTTTGTGCAAAAACATACTAAGTGCTTTCACACTGTGAAATCGAGATTGCTTCTTCCTAACAGCAAAGCTCTGGTTTTTGTTTATACAGTAATTCACCTGAATATTTTAGGCAGTTTACTATCAATCTCTGCCTGTAAATAAATGTTTCTGCATATGTAAATTGTAGATGTACAAAGTTTACATGTACTTAAGAAATAAATTATAATACTCACGAATTCTTCTGTTATGTTGATTAGCGCTTTCGAGGGATCAAGTATATATCGCCTCCCTACAATTCATAAGTGACATAAACGGACTATATTACACTACAATACAGGTAATATTTACAGTATTTACAGTATTCACAGTGTTATATCTTTTACAGCTGTTCATTATGATACACACGGAAGCAGGTCATGTTATATAACCTGTCTCGCCGTCGCATAATTTATGTAATTCCATTCCAAAATGTGATCATTTACTTGTTATGTAAACTTTCCACCCTAGCCACCCTTTCCATAGCAAGAGGTTGTCATCAATTGACATTTTGCCACCGGGGGTATAAGCTTCCGAAAATGTTACTAACAGGTGGTCAAATACTGGATTTATCTCGTATTTGGGAGGAAGTTGTGCATTATTCACCTCATTGTCAGAGATATGTAAAAAGCTGTGAAGGAAAATATAATAATAATAATAATAATAATAATAATAATAATAATAATAATAATAATAATAATAATAATAATAATAATAATAATAATAATAATAATAATAATAATAATAATAATGTTATTGACCTCACGTCCCACTAACTACTTTCACAGCTTTCGGAGACACTGAGGTGCCGGAATTTAGTCCTGCAGGAGTTCTTTTGCATTCCAGGAAATCTACTGACAAGAGGCCGACGCATTTGAGCACCTTCAAATACCACCGGTCTGAGCCAGAATCGAACCTGCCAAGTTGGGGTCAGGAGGCTGGCCAGGCCACTCATTCTACGAGAAAAAAATCTCTTCTGTCTCATCAGCTCATAGAAAGTAGGCGTAGTGAACAAGCGATTGAGAGAAATAGTGTCCTAATTTAGGTTTCTCTACAATCCCCTGCAGCAACAGTATGGCCATAAGAGGCTTTATTTCATCCTTATTTGTCCGGACACGGTCTTGATCTCGATTCCTTCCTTTCGTCTTACTAAACTGGGATTTATGTGTGATTTCCTGCTTGGCATATTTTGTCTGTTCAGCTATGTTCTGGCATATCTCGTCATAAGAAAGTAATTAAAATATTTCGCTCAGTTTTGTTTTCCCTAAAAACACTCTTTTTACATCATGATGGAAATTTGGATCAAAGCGGGAATTTCTTTGTCCATTTTCACTATAAGTTGACGAAGAACTCGCAATGGTTGGATTGTAATCAGTATTATCGTCACAACTGTCACTGTCATGATCGCTACTTGAACTGGAATCGAACACGTGTTATCTCTTTTGCGACTGCTGAATATTCGTATCAGCTACGCCCAAACCCTGTATATTCGAGCTTGCAGTACTTTTTCCAGGTAAATTCCTGTCGCTTACGAATTCCCCTTCGGCAGAACTTACTTCACTAATATCACGATTCTCCCCACTAAATTCTACCATTTTGTTTATCATGACCCATAAATCGTCTTCCTCTAACAGCGGGGGCCGGCAATTCGTTATAGATATTTTAGCTGAAAAACTGTAAGAAAAAGGATCGAATAGAACCCTGATTTCAGCAGTTTGACCGGAAATCATGAAGTAGGACTGTATTACGGATGCGTACGATAACAAAATGTTGTGTAACTCGAGATAAACGCACACTCCAGTCGTGAAGGATGAACTCAAGACTGGGGATAATAAATCAGGTCACAGTTCTAAAATGTCATCAGAGAAGTCTGTTCATTGTCATAATCTCTAGAAATCCCTTCTACAGCAATATTATTACATCCAAGGGACGATTAGGCGATGAGCTAAAGCTTCAGCGTGGAGCTATTAGGCCTTATGTCGTTCTTGCCCGGACTCAGCTGCGTTCTTTATGTTGCAACTCGTGGATGACACATTGGTATTGGGAGAACATAGGTGAAAAAATTCACATCAGAGGGCAGACTCATCCAGAATACGCTGCTAAAAAGGAAATAAACCTCTGTAGGCATGCAACTGAGAACAAAATATAATTCGAATCGGCGGATATATCCGTGTTCCCGACCGAGCAAGCGACTTGTAGCCGCGGATCTCGCCGCATCGCCCACCGAAGGGGTTAAATAGCTTGGTCCTATCAACATTATCGAATGTCTTTTCTAGATCTACGAACGCCATATACGTGAGCTTGTCCTTCTTGATTCAATCCTCTAAGATCAGACGTAAAGTCGGGATTGCTTCACGTGTTCCTACATTTTTTCCTACACTGATCTTCTCCCAACTCAGCTTCAACTTGTCTTTCCATTCTTCTGTAATTAATACATGTTAAAATTTTGCAGACATGAGATACTAAACTAATGGTGCAGTAATTTTCACACCTGTCAGCACCGGCTTTCTTCGGAAAAGGTATAACAACATTCCGCCGAAAATCGGATGGGACGTCTCCTGTCTCATACATCTTACACACTTGCCATGCTGGTTTCTCCTAAGGCAGTCAGTAATTCAGAGGGAATGTCTTCAATTCCAGGTGCCTTGTTCCTATTTAGGTCGCTCACAGCTCTGTCAAACTCTGACCTCAAAATTGGGTCTCCCATTTCATCAGCATCGACAGCCTCTTCTTGTTCCAGAATCAAATTATATACATCTTTACCTTGATACAACTGTTGGATATGTTCCTGGCATCTTTCTACTCTGTCTTCTTTCCCTAGAAGTGGCTTACCATCTGAGCTCTTAATAGTCATACACCTAGATTTCCTTTCTCCAAAGGTTTCCTTGATTTTTCTGTATGCAGCATCTATCTTTCCTAGGACCATACAACCTTCAACATCCTTGCACTTCTCCTTCGGCCAGTCTTCCTTAGCTACCTTGCACTTTGTATCCACTTCATTCTTTAATCGCCTGTATTATTTTCTGCCCTCCTCATTTCTAGCATTCTTGTATTTTTGCCGTTCATCAATCAGGTCTAGTATCTCCTGAGTTATCCTCTGATTCTTAGTTGATCTTTTCTTCCTTCCTAACATTTCTTCAGGAGCCCTACTGACTTCATTTTTCATGACTAACCGCTCTTCCTCTATTGTGTTTCCTTCAGCCTTTTCATCTAGTCCTTGTGCAACATGTTCCTTGAAACAATCCCTCACACTCTTTTCTTTCAACTTGTCTAAATCCCATCTTTTTGCATTCTTTCCTGTCTTCAACTTCTTCAGCTCAGATGGCATTTCATGACCAACAAGTTGTGGTCAGAGTCCACTTCTGCTCCTGGGAAAGTTCTGCAATCCAACACCTCGTTTCTGAATCTCTTCCTAATCATAATGAAGTCTATTTGATACCTTCCAGTGTCTCCAGGTCTCGTCCATGTATACAGCCACTGTTTGTGGTGTTTGAACCAAGTAATGGCAAGGACTAAATTATGATCAGTGCAGAATTCAACCAGCCGACTTCCTCTTTCATTCCTTTGTCCCAATCCGAATTCTTCTACGTATTACCTTCTCTTTCTTGGCCTTCCACTGCATTGCAGTCTCCCATCACAATTAGATTCTCGTCACCTTTTACATACTGTATTAAATCTTCTATCTCTTCATATATTCTTTCAATTTCTTCATCATCCGCTGAGCTAGTAGGCATATAGACCTGCACTATTGTGGTGGGCATTGGTTTGGTGTCTATATTGATGACAATAATTCTTTCACTATGCTGGTCATAGTAGCTTACCTGCTACCCTATTTTCTTATTCATTATTAAACCAACTCCTGCATTTCCCCTGTTTGATTTTGTGTTGATAATTTGGTAGTTGCCTGACCAAAATTCCTGTTCTTCCTGTAAAATGTACTTCACTTATATCAACTACACCTAACTTTAGTCTATCCATCTCCCTTTTCAGATTCTCTAATGTACCACAACGATTCAGACTTCTATCATTCCACGCTCCGACTCACAGAATGTCAGTATCCATCTTCCTGATGATCGCCCCCTCTCGTGTAGTCCCCGCCTGGAGATCCAAATGGGGGACTAGTTTATCTCCAGAATATTTTACCTGGGAATAAGCCATCATCTGTACATCATTCATACAGGGAGAGCTGCATGTCCACGGGAGTTAGTTACGGCTGTAGTTTCCTGTTGTTTTCAGCCATGTAGCAGTATCAACACATCTAAGCTATGTTGAGTATTATTACAAGGCCATATCATTCAATCATCCAGACTGCTGCCCTTGTAACTTCCCATAATTATAATGCTTGCCTGATCATATGTACTTCTCATTCGTCTAATTTCTGCCACTAACTTCTCAAAAAATTCATTCTGCACAAATGGGGAGCTCAAAGGTAGATTATATGTAAAATCTATAAATATTTCATTCCTCCAGTTGACCCTATCTAATATGCTTATCCAGATTAATTCATTAAACTTACATTCTAAGAGTTGTATTCTATATTTTAAGTTGTCTTTGGTTACCACCAAAATTCTGCCCTGTATCCTTCCTCTATTGGATCTCCTTGATCCATATTGACTCCATACAATACACCCTTCTATAGGTCTTTCTTGTAATCAGACCAAGTTTCTACAAGTCCAAGGATGTCCATTTCTTCCAGTAGTCCTTTAAAGCCTTCGTTACCTATTTTGTTCCATATTCTTTCAATATTAACATAAGATACCTATAACTCTAGTTATTTTTTTACTTCCGTGTTCCACTTAACTCCCTGACTTACTTCTTGTCATTCTAGATCTTTCCACTTCCATTATACTCCCCTCAGGGGAGCAAATAACGTCCTTCCCAGATAGTTCTTTTGTGATTTTTACTCTACTACCTGAACCCATTCCCTCCTGAAAAAAGTCTTTTAGACTCGCTGACTTATGCCTCGAAGTGTCCTCAGCTCCTCCACACAGCCCCGCTGTTGACATCCGGCTCGCCTCATTGTTTCTCCCCCTGTTATTTGATTCCACTGGAAGATCTGACGTAGACCGTTGAATCACCTGTCCAGGGTTATCAACACCAGCACTGAACGTAGACTCAGGAATCCCTTGTGTCATCACTCCTACACCATGCACTTCCGCTGATGACCCAAACTGCTTACTTCGTTCTTTGAAAATATCGACCAGATCACTGACCATCCACTTTCCCGCCCAAGTATCTCCTATCACATGAAGTGGTTTCCCGTAGATTTGACTTTCTTGTTTGTCGTAAATGGAATTGTAGAACTCTTTGCTCGTGCAGGCTTTTTCTGTCTATATCCCTTTTTATCCAATCCTTGCTGCCCTTCAAGTTCCTCGCACTATTCAAAATTTGGCTTGCCATTAGTAAAGAAACAAACTTAACTCTAACAGGTCTTCTTTACCTATTCTTTCCCATCCTATACAAATCATCTATATCCCTTTTAGTACAGTCAACGCCTAAATTCTCTCTCATTAGCTTTATGACTGAGTTCATCAATTCCATCGTGGACTCTCCTCTCATTTCCTCCAGGCCATAAATCATAATATTTCTTCTCTTTTTCTCCTCAGCTCTTCTGCTATCGCGCCATTGAAGTACCTGAACTTGTTCTTCTAGCGCCTTTATCCTCTGATTTAGTATCGCTCTTTCTTCTTTGTCTTCTCTTATATTCTCCTTTATTTCTGTTAGTTCTTTGGTTGTGATGTGCTTCATATTGTTAATTTGTTGATACTGCACCTCGAACATTTCTTTGGTCTGGTCAGTCTGAGAAGCATCGCGCACAACTTCCTTGATTTTCTCCATATCTTCCCATGTCAGTGGGCCTGGGTTCATCTCAATGCATCCAATGACTAACAGAGTAGTCACTATAGCTGCAACCATCAACAGTTCTGTCAGTCCTATTCTTTTATTAATTCCTAATTTGCACTCCGTCTTGCTCAACTTGACCCAGCTGTGCCATTGCCCTATCGCACTCCTATACTGCTGCATTGTTACACCCATCCTGTTTTCTCTGCACTTCCGGATTGTTACCATGCACATCTGCTCACTAGCTCAGCAAAGACTGGTTGAGTTAATAGGTGCCCCTCTTTTACAGAGACATTCAAGATTCTATGGTTGATTTATAGAATGAAATGAACACCACCATTTTTAAGAATAGTTTCAAAACACTCTCCTGCAAAATCTCTCACTTAAAAAGTGTGCAGTAGTGCTACATGTCTCACAATACCATTCCAGGATAAAACTAAAGAACCCAACAAAAAACCTGAACCCATTTGAAATAAATGCAGTGTTGTTGCAGATAATAAAAGAAGCTAAAATTGGCAAATGAGATGCTCTTGAGGAAATGGCACAAGTTTGTGGTCATGAGGTTTCAAGTTTATTACCATACCAGATAGACAGAAAATCCAGAAAGATGATGGCCCTTGAATAAGGGTTACTGTAAAGTTATAGCTTCATAATTTTTCAAACAATTTTTAAATAATATTATGAATTAAAATGTCTATTACTTACTGAATCATTTTTTCAATTATTGCAAGTAATAAACTTCATTCTGGTTCCATATTAACTTCAAATATCTGTGATAAAATTCTAAAAGAATTCAATTATATTCGGTCCACCTATTCAATACACTTTTACCATTTATTAAAATAAGATAAAAATAAACCCAGCGACACACTTAAAAAACAAAAGAAAGAGAATACTAATTTTGTCACCTTCACTTTCAACAGCAATAACATATACCAAATCTCAAACATTTAAAAAAAACAGAACCTCAACGTCGTCTTTAGAACCAACAAAACTACTTCTAAACTTTTCTGTAACACAAACACACTTACCGGGAACAAATACAACAAACATTTGCAATCAGGATTCTACAAATTAATGTGTAACCAGTGCAATATCAGACAAACTGGGAGAAACTTTCATATCCGCTACAAAAACATGTTAACGCAGCTAAATACAAAAGATTTTCCGCCATGAGTGAACACATGAAAGATCACAATCACTCATTCTCCACCATAGATAAAGATCTAAATATCCTAAATGTAACCAAAAAGGTAACCTTTTTAAACATTTTGGAAAACATTTACATAAGCTTCGATCAAAAATCAAATTCCAGTCTTAACAAAATCCAAGAAAAAGCAAACATCCTGTTTGACACAATAATCGAGAAAGATTATAAGCAAAGCTCAATAAAATCTGTCACAACACGCATCACTGGTCTGTCCTCCCATAATTCCTCTCGCCCTCCCTCCCCTCACCCGCTGTTTCTCCCAGCCAACGCAACATCGGAACAGTTGCCAGTCAATGTGGAGGTCAACACCGATCCACCTGATCTACACAAGCATAGGGCTGGAGGAAAGAGGACGTGAGTACTATTTTGCAACTCCTCATACTATCCTTAACCTCTACCTTATTTTTCGTTCTCATACTCAGCTTTTTATTTCCACTTTCAGATCCTGGCTATACTTGTGTTCTCTGTGATGCAATCCAATGGATTTTTTTAAAACTTCACTCCTTTTTTCCAGGAACATAACATATTAGAACAACATCTAACCGTCTTCTCTATTTCTTAAGTATTTCCTCCAGCCAACCAATATTGTACTAAATATGGTTGGACCTATACTCACAACTTATTTTATCCAAGTTTGAATCCATGTACATTTTTAACAGTTTCCAGTGTACTTGTTGAACATCCACGTTTGAAGCCATATACATTTTTAACAGTTTCCAGTGTACTTGTTGAATATCCACGTTTGAAGCCATATACATTTTTAACAGTTTCCAGTGTACTTGTTGAATATATTTGTAATATAGAAGCTATGTGCATTTAAACATAAACTCCAATTGCATTTGTTGACTATATGTTATCTCGGATTTTTTTATGTATTGGTGTTTTTTGTTGTATGTCTTTCTTCTCTATTATTCTCTAAGCTAGGTCGAAACATGTCCAAGGTATTTTAAACAACTATGTAACCTTTAAATAGACCATTTAATGAATGGTAGAAGTGTATTGAATAGGTGGACCTAATATAATTGAATTCTTTTAGAATTTCATCATAGATATAATTTTTTCAAACTTTTCCCTAAAGAGGCTGCTATCCCTAAATAGAAACATTTTATTTCATTGTAATTTGTTGTGCTATATATATGCGGTGATTGACAATTTAGAGAGAGGGGCCCTGAGAATATTAGTAACAATTTCCTCTAGTTCCAAAATATTAATGCCAAAACTCCAAAAGAAGTTTATGCAGAATTTAGATACTGTACTACTCCTTGAACCATGGGAGCCCGCAAGGGGGGGAAAGGGGGGGCACTTGCCACCCCCTGGAATTCTAAAGATGTTGATGTTCAATTTTTTAATATAATACCAGATTATTTCATAAACTGAAATTACTGACAGTCATCTAGCATATGTTATAACTGGAAGTTTCTGTAAACAATTTAATGTTGATGATGTTATATTGGTTTTTATATTCAAGAAAATTGTTAATGTGCCCCTCCCTGGAAAAGATCCTGCGGGCGCCCCTGCCTTGAACCCCACTGAATTAGAGTGGGCACAACTCAAACAAAATGTGAGAAAAGAGAATGTGACTCCCTTATCAAACAGATACATTATATACTGTACCCAATAAATAATATATGAAATTACATACATAATAATGGAGATACATCTGTTACGTATGCCCTGTTTTACTGTTGCATAATCATGACGGTATCATTTCTTCATTTCCCAGTTACGGATGTATTAATACTATCACTAAGCTATGCACTGTTTATGGTTGACAGCTGTTGATTGTTGGTGGTGAGCAAGAACAAAGATGGATCACTTATGTTTGAAAAGCCAAATATTAACCTAATGAGTGGAACAACTATACAAGAACCATGTTCTTCATTTAAAAGGAGAAAGTTTCAAAATATTTGGTGATTTCTTTAATAATAAGTACAAAGGAGTTCTCACAAAGTATCTAAGAGGAAATTGAACAAGTTTTGCAGGAAAGATTATTTTCTGTACCCGATCATGTTACATTTTTTCTTTGTTTCAGACAAGGCTACCCACACCACCCTTAGGTTCGCTTGAACCTGTAGGATTTACACTCCAAAATGTGAATAAGTTGAATGAAATTCTTAATAATTCAGCTCTCTATGCTAAACATTTGGTAGCAAAGAGATCTGCTAAATCTAAAGAACTTGCACATAATGCAACAATAATGTTAGAAGGTTTGAGGGTAAAAGCAGAAAGGCTGCTGTGGCCAAGTCGCCCAACAACTCCTTTAGCAGAGGTGAGAGTTCGTCAAGGACTTCGATATCGTCTACGGGTGATTGGTGCTACTTGTCTGGTGTGCCCTGTTCGTCTTAGTATTGAGAGACACCGCTTAATAGTTATTGCCACTGATGGTACTCCTGTCCAGCCCGAGCCTGTGTCTTCTGTCGTGCTCTTGGCAGGTGAGATGAATACTTAGGTTTGAAATAGAATTTAAATTGTTAGACAACTAATAGGTTGTGTCCTAGTAAAATATGATCATTCAGCACAGGGGTTTTGAAAGTCAGTAAAACATGGTACTGTAATATGAACATATTGCATTTTAGTCTCTGAATCATCACTATTATTATTATTATTATTATTATTATTATTATTATTATTATTATTATTATTATTATTATTATTATTATTATTATTATTATTACGTTGTAATTTACATGGTTAAGTATAAGAAAGGGCCATGAGCACTCCTCAAGTAAAAATAAATAAAATAAATTAATAATCAGCCTCCATAGCATATCGGTTAATGTTATTAGCCGCCATCCTCGGGGACTCGGGTTCGATTTTCAGTACTGCCAGAAATTTAAGAATGACAGGAGGGCTGGCATATGGCAAAAATGGTACATGCAGCTCACCTCCAATGGGGGTGTGCCTGAAAAGAGCTGCACCACCTCGGGATGAGGACACGAGTTTGCAATATTGAATTCATTAGCCACTTCTGTACTTTGATTTATTAATTCAGAAGAACATTTTTGTAGCATGTCTTGCTGGTGTATAATAGTACAGTAAAACCCATGTAAACTGGAATGGAGATTTCTGGTTTACGAAGGATTGTGTTAAAAAAAAAAAAAAAAAAAAAAAAAAAAACTGTATTACTGTGAAAAAAGAAAAATATTCAAGCTCTTAAGTCTTTAGGCTTTTTCAATTGTGAAATTACCAGCGTTTTGCCCCAGTGCAGCAGTGGGCTCATCAGTTGGAATGCAGCACCTTTCCAAGACGCTGGCACTGTTATGCCGTTGACCCACTACTGCAAGCCTCCTATGTAGAACAATGCAGTGACGGTGCACTAGGGGAAGCATGTGCCTCCACTTGTATAAATGCCTGCCTTTGGCCTATATAAAAAAAATAAGGTTCCTAGAATGTTTTTGAATGAAAAATAGTTTACTTTTATCCTCTGAATCAACTTAAGTGTTTGCAGTCTTTCCTTGTTTCTAGCATATTATATTTAGAAGACATATTTTTCTGTATCACAAAAATACAGAATAAAACTGAATTTAAAAAACCACTGTTGTTCACAGTTTTACTCTACTCATTCTCCACTAAATTGCTTGTCAGCTCAAAACTGAGAATGAACCACAACTAGACTACCCTACAATGTACATGCAAGAGCAGTGTAAGAATTAACGGTAGACTATTTACAGCGAAGTAGGGTTAGAAACCTTCCAACCGGGCGAGTTGGCCATGCGGTTAGGAGCGTGCAGCTGTGAGCTCGCATCCGGGAGATAGTGGGTTCGAACCCCACTGTCGGCAGCCCTGAAGATGGTTTTCCGTTTTTTCCCATTTTCACACCAGGCAAATGCTGGGGCTGTACCTTAATTAAGGCCATGGTCGCTTCCTTCCCATTCCTACCTTTCCTGTCCCATCATTGCTATAAGACCAATTTGTGTCGATGCGATATAAAGAAACTAGCAAAAAAAATGAAACCTTTCATAATCTTCTGTAGCACTCTACCAAGAATACCATGGAATCTTCCAAGGTCCTTAAAGAAGACAATCACCAAGTATAAGGTTAATGACTTCTACAAGTCTGAGCTCTTAACCTAAAAAATAATGCCTTTGCTTGCTATCATCATTACAAAGTTGAAAATGATTCAATACTGTTTAAATTAATCAGTTTTTAACAGATTATTTACAGAAATGGTACCTCAAAATGGTTATGTTTCTATGTTAGGTAGTTTCCCTTTTAAAAGTATTCTTTAACATAGGAAATTCCTCCATTCAAAATCTGTTTTCCATTTTTATAGTTTTGTGGATTATAGATCTGATTTTAGTAGGTTTTACTGTAATAATAATAATAATAATAATAATAATAATAATAATAATAATAATAATAATAATAATAATAATAATAATAATAATAATAATAATAATAATAATAATACCCATGTGGGGATTTACCGGTTACCTCCATCGGGCGCGTCCCATTGGAATTGGGGAGGCTCGCTGGCTCTGCCACCAGCAGAGTCAGAGGGTAGTAGGGAAATAAAATACCACCATGAAAAAAAAAACTGGTCCCTTGCCAGGGTTACGGCGAAGACTGGTAAATGACCAGAAGCCAGAAAACATCTTGAGGCAACCTCTAGGGCTAACAACCCTAGTTGTAAAAGGATGGGTACCCGTCCAAAGCAAAGTCAAATCAAAAAGCATGATGGCACAACATTTCAAGAAACATACCCCAGGGGGTAAATCTTCGGATAAATCCCTCGTCGTGAACACCACGGCGCACGAGTCTCGTTTGGATTCTGGGGGAGACTCGACATCATGCAAGAGATGAGTCGGAGCGTCTCGGTGTACCCCGAAGAGTCAAAACCTCAGGCCAAAATCTAAAACCTTTCTAGCAACTTTCAACATAAATTCACTTACACAAACTGGCAAGCTGAAAACCCTCACCAAAGCTCTTCACGAAAATCAGATATCCATAATGGCCCTACAGGAAACAAGGTACCCAGATGAAGAGATTTTTGAATCCGAAGGCTACCGATTTTTCAAGAGCAAAGCGCAAAGAGGAATTCTCAATGGAGCTGTGATGCTTGGAACTGCGTTTGCTGTTAGAACCAAGATCCTTAAATCGGTTGCAAATTTCGAACCTGTGAATGACAGATTGTCTATACTCACAATTAAATGCGCAAACAAAACCTACGCCCTAGTTAACGTACATGCTCCTACAAACGATAAGAACAAGTCTGATCCAGACGAAGTTGATAATTTCTGGGACCTACTGGATGAAAAATTAAACAAAATCCCCAAACACCATGCCAAGCTTCTCTTGGGTGACTTCAATGCCCAACTAGGTCGTGAACAGAAGTACAAGAAAGTTATAGGAAATTACCCTGTTCACAAAAGAACCAATCCCAACGGCAAAAGACTGGTGTCCATTTGCGAAAATCACAACCTGCGGGTCATGCCGACCCACTTTCGCCATCTACCCAGAAAGCAAATGACTTGGCGTTCTCCCGTCCAAGCTCTCGGAGAGTTCCAAATTGATCATGTTGCAATCTCCAGGAGAAACAGCCCTGAGATTATGAATGACAAGGTAAAGAAAGGCATCAATGTGGCCTCAGATCATTATATCTCTCTTATCAAATTCAAACCAATTCCCGCAAACACAAGGAAGACAACCAAACAGATCACACACTTCGACAATGATAAACTTCGGCAAAGGGTCGAGGAGTTCCAGGAGAAGGCTAGACCAAATGACTGTGACTTTAACAACGCCAAAAGTCTCCTTGTTGAGGCCGCCAAAGACGTTGCAGAAATCAAGAGAAGCAAAAAGCATGCCTGGTGGAATAGTACCTGCGAATCAGTCCTCCAAGAAAGACTCAATGCGTGGAAACAGTACTACTCTACGAAATCAGAAAATGATTGGGAAACCTACAAAACCCAACGTGCCCAAGCAGCTAGGGTGTTCAGAACTGAGAAACGTAAATATGAAAAAACTGTCATTGAAAAGATAGAACAAAACTTTAGGAAGAATGAAAGCAGAGAGTACTACAGAGCCTTCAAATGCAAACTCACTGGCTATAAACCACCATCTCTATGCTTTGAGTGAAAGGACGGCACACTGGCGATGTCAAATGAAGAAAATTGCAGCATTCTGGCAGATTACTTCAAGAATTTACTTAATTGCTCTAAACCGCAAAGCGCCATTGAGACCAAGGAACCCTTACTCAGGTACCCAGATTCCAGACCACCCGACAGAGATGAGATCAAGCGCCATATTGCCCGTCTCAAAAATAACAAAGCGCCGGGGGAAGACTCTGTAGTAGCAGAACTATGGAAATATGCCCCAGAGGAATCACTTGATATCTTGCAAAAGCAAATAGAAGAAATTTGGAACAAGAAGACCCTACCCGAAGATTGGAAAATAGCTTTGATCCATCCATTACACAAAAAAGGCAGCATGAAGAACATCAACAACTACAGAGGAATATCTTTGCTACCCATGACTTACAAAATTCTATCACTTGCCATCCTGGAGCGTTTGGAAGCACAAGTCGAACATCAAATAGGTGAATACCAAGGAGGGTTCAGAAAAGGTCGCTCAACAGCTGAACAGATCCAAAATCTCAAAACGATCATCAGATATTGTACACTAAGGTCTAAGCAGTATGTGTCTGTCTTTGTGGACTTTAAGAAAGCGTACGATTCCATTGACCGGGAAGTCCTGCTAAACATCTTAAATGAATATGGAGTTGATTTGAAACTGCTGGCATTAATTAGAGCCACGCTGACCGATACAAAATCCAAGGTGAAGTTCCACGGATGTCTCTCGCATTCCTTTGACATCAAAACAGGAGTCCGACAAGGTGATGGGCTATCCCCGATACTCTTCAACTGTGTTCTTGAAATGATCTTCAGAACCTGGCGGCTGAGATTACAGGAAACCAACTACAGTCCATTGAGAATAGGCACAAAATCCAAGGGGATCGCAACAGACTTCTTTGCATTTTTGATGGTTATGAATTTCATGTTCTTGGTCCGTATTGAACAATATATAAGTAATAATAATAATAACTTAAATGTTTCCACCTTTGTAATCTTGTGAATATATTGTATTGAAAAGGTGGAAACATTTAAGTTATTATTATTATTACTTCTTTGCATTTGCCGATGATATTGCTGTTCTCTCAAACGACATAGAAACCGCTAGAGCTCAAGTTGAAATTTTAAAGGAAATTGCCGAACAAACTGGTTTGCAGATATCGTTTGAGAAGACGGAAGTAATGACTACTGTAACATCAAAGAGGCTCCACCAAAACTCCATACAAAATACGGGGACATCACCCGAGTAGACAAATTCAAATACCTGGGTGAGATCATCATGAAAAATGGACTGGACAAAGAAGCACTTCAGGAGCGAGTACGCAAACTGGAAATAGCCTACCAAACATCCCGCACAATCTTCTTCTTCTTCTTCTTCTTGCGTTACGGCCTCTGTAGGACCACGGACAGCTCCTTCACGGATTGCATTTTCTTCTTCTCCTCCCAGAACCTCTTCATCCTTTCTCTTCTTCTCTCCCGCTCTTCTTCCGAGATATTCAGTATCCTCTTCTCTTGTCTACTCCACTGGTGACTCTCAATCCTTTTCCTGTATCCATCCCTATCATTGATCTCTGGCATATTAGTCGGTATGTACTTGCTTTTCCAATTTTCCTTTTCTTCCACCTTGATCCCCAATTCTGACCAATCTTTCCGGAGTTCAACTACCCACTTGGTTCCTGTCTTTCCTCGTGTCCTCGCTGTTGTTTCCCATACTCTTTTCGTCATTCTATCCATATTCATCCTGATTACATGTCCCGCAAACCGTGCTCTTTTCAGTCTGATTTCTTCTGAGATTGTCCTCATGTTCCGGTATAGTTCTTCCCTGGGTCTCCTCATCCATCTCTCACCTCCTCTCTTAGGGCCTAGTATTTTCCTCAATATTTTTCTCTCTTCTTTCTCTAGTTGTTCCGCACCATTTCTTCCTAGTGCTATTGTCTCAGCAGCATATAATACAGCATTTCTCACCGTTGCCTTGTAATGTCTGATCTTTGCGTCTGTAGATATATTCTTTTTATTGTATATATCTCTGGTCATACAGAAGGCTGATCGCATCTTCTTTATCCTCTCTGTTATTCCCTCATTACTCCTATTCCTTCCTGTTATAAATTCTCCTAGGTACTTGAATTTGTCCACCTTTTGCACGGTGCCTTCCGGTGTTGTCCAATCCTCAGTGGTATTCAATGTCTTTGTCTTGTTGTAGGCGATCCTCAGTCCTACCCTTCCGGCTATATTGCTTAAGTTGTTGAGTTGTGTCTTTGCATCTTCTTCTGTCTCACTTACTATAGCTATGTCGTCCGCAAAGGCTAGACAATCTACAACAAAAAATGCCTTTCCCAAAACACCAAGATACGTCACTATGAAACAGTTCTGAAGCCAGTAGTTCTATATGCAGCCGAAACCCTGTCTCTAAATGCCAACAAAGGACTCCTTGAAGAACTGGAGAAAAGAGAACGCAAAATTGTGAGAGGAATCTTGGGATCAAAGTACAGAAATGAAATCCATCAAAAGGGATCTAACAAGGAAGTCTACAGCAAAATAGAGAAAATTACCGACACAATCAGAAAAAGACGGGCACGATTTTACGGTCATCTGAAAAGAATGGACGGAAGAAAGTAAACTAAAGAAATCTTTCACTTTCTTGATTCAAACCCCAAAACTACAATTCCCTGGTTTAGAAATACCAAAGAAGACCTGCAAGTGCTACATATCTCAGCTGAAGACGCCCTTAACAGAGATCTCTTCCGTAAGAAAATATTGACAAACGGGCTAAACCGAGACGAGCAACCGAAGAGAAGACACGGTGCCCCTTGGACAGAGGAGCGTAAGCAGGCCCACTCACAAAAAATGAGGGAAATTTGGGCTCTAAAGAACGCCAAGTTCAGTGTCAAATGCAACAAGACTTAACATGGTCCTTGATGGCCCCAGCGAATTATATATATATATATATATATATATAATAATAATAACAATATATGTTCAAAAGAAGGATCTAGATACACATGTGTACCATTTCCCAAATACGGGGGTCCTAGGGAATGCTTGAACTATCACACATTAGCTCTTATTTCACATATCAGTAATAATGACGGCTCGTTTGCAGACCAGTGTTTACTAAGACTTTTTTGCTTTTGGTATCGTGTACTTACAGCTGTTTCAATTTGCGCTATGAATTATGATACACTCTATATATGTACAGCACATACATACATACATACATACATACATACATACATACATACATACATACATACAATTTTATGCTCTATGCTGAAGTCATATTTTACATTTTAGAAGTATTAAACACCCTCCTGAAGAGCATTAAACTTATGTGTAGTGTATTAAGAAGTAAAAATTAAAATATTTATGTTTTTTTGAAAGGCATGCTCCCCTGTCACCTTATAGGTCAGCAATGGGAATGGAAATGCAAAGTTTAAAAAAATGGACAGAAAATTATTCACCACTTGAGAGTGCAACATAGAAAGTGACAAAAATATTCAACACAAGTAAAACGATTACTTAGAAGAATATTGCTGTTCCCTCAATCGTATAATCAAATATTCTTCTCTATGAGCATTGTACGCAGCACTCGGAGTATACTGGATGGAATGATAGAGCAGCGGCCAGCAATTGAGCACATCTTTTGTATAGAAGTAGGTATCTGATACAAAAGTATCATATATTATACCTACTACAAACAGTAGGGGATGTTGGGAGGCACTGGACAATGTCAGTTTAGAACTTGTAATGAAGGAATAAAGGTAACTTAGGAATGAAGCAGTGTGAATGAACAAGCTTACTGATGAGATCATGCAAGACAAATGCAGAGGGAAGGTGAGGGTAATGGTGGAGGAGAATGAGGTCATGCAAGACAAATGCAGAGGGAAGGTGAGGTAAACGGTGGAGGAGAATGAGGGAAGTCAAAGGAGCCTTGAGAAATTGTACTCATTTTAAGTATTGCATTATTCAAAACAAGAGGATCAGAAGCAATGGAAATGATGGTGCTTACCTTGAGCAGGAGACTATGAAGGCACTTAGTTCATTCACATAGAATTGTAGACTAAACACTGAAAGATTTGAACCTTTAATGAAAATATATATTATATATATTTCAGGAGAGCGCTATGATTTTGTTCTGGAAGCATCTCAGGAAATTGGTACATACTGGTTGCATCTACAAGGACTGGGTCCTTGTGCCATTGAGCGAATCCATCAGGTGGGAATCCTCAAGTACATTGGTTCCCCAGATGAAGAGCCAACCTCACCATTCCCTGGATATGGAGGATTCTTCCCAAATGAACAAGTAAGCTCAGTGGAATATCATTGTAAATACATGTTAAGCTTAATTTTAGATCAATATCCTTCTTTCATTTTGCACTTTGAAATTTCTGTGTGTTTTGTTTTGTTTATTCTTCTCTACTGTTATGTAAAATGGTATTACCGTTAATAAAGTATTAAAGTATTAAAGTATTAAAGACATTACTTTCATCTTTGGATGTAATTCGAATGTCACCACCTGTACACACCTGTACACCTGTACACCTGTACTGTAATTATAAAGTAGTTAAAACCTACTGAAATAGTTTAATTGTGTGTGTGTGTGTGATCCATTTAGTGCTAATTATATTTTGGTGTTTAGTGCTTGTTGGTAGAAATTGGGAGTAGTGATATTTATTTGAATTTTTTATCAAGTAGTTCAGTAGATTATGTTTTCTAGGTTAAGTAAGCTAGCTAGGTATATTTTGTTTCAAATTTAGGTTTAGGAAATAATTTAGGTAATAATATTAACTTTTATAAACATTTAAATATCTGTAGGTTTGTTAGTATAATACTTACGGTACAAAGACAGATTATCATAAGGCATTCTAACTTCTGCAGCGTTTACATTCGAGCAGACAATAGACACGGTATTTCATATAGATATCCATTCAAAATATCAGGAAGGTAATAATTTATTCATTAAATAACATGATATGCCTGTAAACTTTGATTTTTAAAAATAAATTAAAGAGAATACATGGTATTTCACTGTTGAATTACTCAACAGCCTTTGGATTTTTGACATATGTTTGCTGCATTCCGATGAGATCAATGAGTAGAGGGTAGCTGAGTAAACAATAATACAAGAACCAGCTGATTACTGTATTCTGATAATTTGTAGCTCCAATTCCTCAGCATACTTTGTACTTTGCAGTGATTGATTAGGTTCTCTTCCTTCCAGTTTGTAATTCATTGATTGCAGAAGCAATTAATTTTACTTTACCTGAGCTGTTTCTCTAAATGGGTTGAGAACCAGTTTTCAGAGGTGACTGTATTATTGTGTTCAAAATTCTATTATAACTACTAAACAAAATTTCATCTAATAACTGATATGAAGTTTGGTGGTGATAATTTCATATCTGTTCAGTTGGTAGTGGTATAAGTAACGGAAAGGAACAAGCAAGTGCAAATCATGTCATGTATAGGCTAGAAAGATAGGCACATCAGAAGAAGCACAAAATTGGACAAACAAAATGATAGGTTAATGTAGGAAGAGGGGGAAATAGAAAGAAGACACAAAAGAACAAGGACAATCTCTGCATCTTCATATACTACCTGCCACTTTGTATAGATTTGCTTTTCTTCATTAATCCTAGTTCTTTTCAGCCCCAATGAGATCATTTCTGTATCCAAGATTCATTGGAAGGGTGGGTTTCAACACTAATTGAGGGGACATCTTGTTGTCAAGATTACCACTGATCTGCATTTACAGCAGACGCAGGTGGCAGATTCCCTGTCACTTGATTACCTAGTCTTTTCCAATAGTTTCAAAGAACTTTGAAAATTATCGATCATCTCCCTTGGTAAAATATTCCAATCCCTAACTCTTCTTCCTTTAAACAAACATTTTCCCAAATATGTCCTCTTGAATTCCAACTTAATCTCTATATTATGATCATTCCTACTTTTATTATTATTATTATTATTATTTTTTTACAACTTTCTTTACATTGCACCGACACACACAGATCTTATAGCAATGATGGGGTAGGAAAGAATCCACCATGGCCTTAATTAAGGTACAGCCCCAGCATTTGCCTGGTGTGAAAATGGAAAACGACGGAAAACTATCTTCAGGGCTGCTGACAGTGGGGCTCGAACCCACTATCTCCCGATTACTGGATACTGGACGCACTTAAGTGACTGGGGTAGGAAAGAATCCATCATGGCCTTAATTAAGGTACAGCCCCAGCATTTGCCTGGTGTGAAAATGGGAAACCATGGAAAACTATCTTCAGGGCCGCTGACAATGCAGCTCAAATCCATTATCTCCCGGATGCAAACTCACAGCTGCATGCCCCTAACCCCACGGCCAACTCACCCGGTGTTTTCTAATGTCATTCCATGCCATCTCTCCACTGACAGCACACAACATTCTGCTTAGTCAAGCAGCTCATCTTCTTACTCCCAAGTCTTCCCAGCCCAACCTTCGCAACATTTTCATAACATTACTCTTTTGTCAGACATCACCCAGAACAAATTGTGCTGCCTTCCTTTGGAATTTTTCCATTTTCCGAATCAAGTAATCTTGGTGAGGGCCCCATACACTGGAACCATACTCTATTATGGTCCCACCAGTGACTTATATGCCATTTCCTTTACATCCTTACTTTAATGCCTAAATGTCCCATTCACCATATGAAGAGATCTACCGTATAACCTTTATTTGCAATCCCATTTATGTGATTATCCCAATGAAGATTTTTCCTCATATTAATACCTAGGTACTTACAGTGATCCCTGTGAGGAATTTGCACCCCATAAAAGTAGTAATTAAAACTGAGAGGACTTCTCCTCTTATTGAAACACAATATCTGACTTTTCAGATCCATTTACCATCATATCATTGTTTGCTGTCCATCTCAAAACATTGTCGAGGTTTTTTGTAGTCGCTCACAATCCTGCAAATTATTTATTACCCAGGCCATACCCAGGAATTATTTTTGGAGGGGGTTACGATTTATTGGGAGAGAGGATATTTACAAAAACAAAAAACTATAGTAACTAATATTTTTACTTTCAAGTACATTTTATGAGAAGAAAAATTTGAAACAGTTTTAGAGCAGTACCTTTTACAACTCAACAGGTTAAGTGGAATGGTAAATTTGTAGCAGTCTGGTGGGCAGTGCATGCTTTAACATGTGTGCAGCATGAGACACAGATTTCTGTCATGTGTTTAAAATGGAGGTGGCAATATTATAAGTATTAAAAATGTTTAGAGATGTGATACATTTTTAAATATTTCTATATTTCTATATGTTTATTGAAACTGATTTTTTTAAAAATGCCATCTGAGTGTCATATTTAACAGTTTGTTCTTGTGTATAATTATATGTGACTTTCATTAATTTACAAGATCAATTTATGGAGTAATGACATTTTTTATACACTGCATAAAAGTTCATTTGATTATTTCTCTTTCAAATAGGCGTACTTGGGACCATGCTTGTTCAACCATTGGGCTTGGATCTTTGCCCAGAAGTCACATCTTTTTCCAGTGTAATTACTTTCTTTCCTCTGATATGTGTGATACCCTTCTTCTTTATAGGTTTTTCCTGAAAACCACAGACTTTCTTCAGCTCCAGTTCACTTATATCCTCTCAGTCTATCAGGCATGTGATACAGACCTGTTTTTCCAGAAGGTGAATAGGCAGTTGATCAGTCTGTTGGGACAAGATCTTGCCACATGATCATAGAAAACTAACCTGTTTTTCATGGCATAGTCAGAGATACTTTTAATTTTGATATCTCCAGTATTCCCCATCTTCCAGTACCAGGCCTCAGATCTTTCTAAAAATTCTTCTGTCTCTCTCATGCTGTTATTTCAATGTTCTCAATCAAGTCTTGTCCGTTTAGTGACAGATTCTCCATGGCATACAGGGCTTCTTGGCAGATGCCTATTGTGCTCTGGCTTCAGATTACGTGACTGGCATCACCTTTTGTAGGTGTTTCGAGTCACTCAACAGGTCAGTTCCAACTTATTAACTCTTGCTGAGAGTTGTTCATATGTTTTACAATATGATATTTTTAATTTTTCGAAGTTGTTTATATTCAACACAACTTGCAGGTGTGTTAGTGATGTTAGGATAAATAATTCGAGAGATCATGATCAAACTATACCGAGTAGAATGGTTGCGCAAGTTAACGCATGACAGCTATGGAGCAAAGACGTGTGGGCTCGAACCCCACTGTCGGCTGTTCTCTATTTTTCTATGGTATCCCGTCTTCATTTCTAGGCAAATGCCAGGACAGTTCCTATTCATAGGCCACAGCCAATTCCTTCCACTCCCCACCCAGTTTCATTCACCATCATTCATTTCAGCTTCATTAGGTTGGTGCCAGGAAGGGCATCCAGCATCAAAGGATGCCATATAACTTCATGTCACCTCATCCCCTACCCTGTATCAAGAAACAGGACTAAAGGGTAGACATACATCACGATCAAATTATCACTATTCACAATTAACAAGTGAACAGGTAGTCAGAATGATGTGATAATGAGACTTGGGCTATCCAAAACTGACTAATTTTACTACATTTATCCATTTTGTTTACTACAAATATGGCCCTTCAGGAGCTAAAATGTATAGGCTAGGAAAAATGTGTCCAACATCTGTCAGGATTTTGTACAAATTTCTGTGGCTTTGAATCAGTGTAAAATCTGTTGGATTTTCCTCCAGCTAAAGCTTCTTTTTGCAAGTTTTTAAATCAGGCTTCTGAGTCAGGGAATGGCCTTTTGTTAATAAGCTGACCTAGGTTAGGGTTTTACAAGTGCAGTTACTCTAGGGAAAATTCACAATTAAGAAATAAATTTTTAATGATCATCATGACCGGTTTAAAAATATTTAATTTTAATTTAAAAGCATGAATGCGTGAAAATTATTCAGGATGAAGTCTGCTAGGAAGCAAAGTAAAGTAAAGCAAAGCAAAGCAAAGTCATCTCCATACAGGCCATGAAGGCCCTTGGAGGGGTGGAAGGTAAAGGCTTCCACTATCTGTAACCTCGGTACCTGGTGGCCTAGAGGGATTAGTTCTACACCTGGTTTCCTTTGCCCTCTGAAATTAACATGGTGCTTATTTTTTGTGTATCCTCAGAGCCATGTATGCCTCCCAAAGTGGAGACGTTTCTTAAATGTTTAACTTCTTGACAGGAAATCAAACCCACGTTCTCCCAGGTGGACCAAGCACACCTATACTGCCTCAGCCAGGCAACACCCGAATTTGATTCGGACACTGTAAAATTTGGGACTAAAAAGGGAATATTTTGTTTAAAAAATTAATTGGTTATTTGATTATTTTACTATTGACTATGGAAAATGTTTTAAGTGTACCTCCTTGGCTGATTTGTCAGCATAGTGGACTAAGTTTAATAGTCCATAGAACCCTAGGTTTCTGGGTCTTTGTGGTTGCCTTAACCCCTTAAGCGGGGAGCTTGGTTTACACTAGCTCACTCCCAGGTGGGGAGCGATTTCCCTGATTGAAGAGAATATTTAATTACTCGATTAAAAACAACCTTAGACTAAAATGAACTATTGAGGGGCCAAAAGAGAAATATTTACTTGAATATAATGTATTTAATTGTTGAAAAATTCGATTACTTTAATTTTTCAATACTTTGTGCAAAAACGTATTAAGTGCTTTCACACTGTGAAATCGAGATTGCTTCTTCCTAACAGCAAAACTCTGGATTTTGTTTATACAGTAACTTTCACCTGAATATTTTAGGCAGTTTACTATCAATCTCTGCCTGTAAATAAATGTTTCTGCATATGTAAATTGTAGATTTACAAAGTTTACATGTACTTAAAAGATGTACAATGGAATAAATTATAACACTCACAAATTTTTCTGTTATGTTGAAAGCGCCTTAGAGGGATCAAATTTATGTCGCTTCCCTACAATTCATAAACGGACTATATTACACTACAATACAGGTAATATTTACAGTATTTACAGTGTTCACAGTGTTATGTCTTTTACAGCTGTTCATTATGATACACACGGAAGCAGGTCATGTAATATAACCTGTCTTGCCTTCACATAATTTATATAATTCCATTCCGACACGCGATCGTTTTCTTATTATGTAAACTTTCCACCCTAGCCACCCTTTCCATAGCAAGAGGTTGTCATCAATTGACATTTTGCTACCAGGGGTATAAGCTTCCGAAAATGTTGCTAACAGGTGGTCAAATACCGGATTTATCTTGTATATTTTGGGAGGAAGTTTTGCATTATTCACCTCATTGTCAGAGATATGTAAAAAGCTGTGGAGAAAAATCTAATAGTAATAGTGATGATGATGATAATAATAATAATAATAATAATAATAATAATAATAATAATAATAATAATAATAATAATAATAATAATAATAATAATAATAATAATAATAATAATAATAATAATAATAATGTTACTGGCTTCACGTCCCACTAACTACTTTTACGGTTTTCGGAGACACCGAGATGCCGGAATTTAGTCCGCAGGAGTTCTTTTGCATGGTAAGGAAATCTACTGATAAGGGGCCGACGTATTTGAGCACCTTCAAATACCACCGGGCTGAGCCAGAATAGAACCTGCCAAGTTGGGGTCAGGAGGCTAGCCAGGCCACTCAATCTGGCGAGAAAAAGTACCTTCTGTGTCATCAGCTCATAGAAAGTAGGCGTAGTGGTCCTAATTTAGGTTTCTCTACAATACCCTGTGGCAACAGTATGGCCATAAGAAGCTTTATTTCATCCTTATTTGTCCAAACACAGTCTTGATCTCGATTCCTTCCTTTTATCTTACGAAACTGGGATTTATGTGCGATTTCCTGCTCGGCATCTTTTGTCTGTTCAGCTATGTTCTGGCATATCTTGTCATAAGAAAGTAATTGAAATATTTCGCTCAGTTTTGTTTTCCCTAAAAACACTCTTTTACATCACGATGAAAATTTGGATAAAAGCGGGAATTTCTGTGTCCATTTTCAGTATAAGTTGACGAAGAACTTACAATGTTTGGATTGTAATCAGTATTATCGTCACAACTGTCACTGTCATGATCGCTACTTGAACTGGAATCGAACACGTGTTATCTCTTCTGCGACTGCTGAACATTCGCATCACTACGCCCAAACCCTGTATATTCGAGCTTGCAGTATATTTTCCATGTAAATTCCTGTCACTTACGAATTCCCCTTTGGCAGAACTTACTTCATTAATATCACAATTCTCCCCACTAAATTCCAACATTTTGTTTATCATGACCCGTAAATCGTCTTCCTCTAACAGTGGGAGCCGGTATTCGTTATAGATATTTTAGCGGAAAAAATGTAGGAAAAAGGATCGAATAGAACCCTGGTCTCAGCAGTTTGGCCGGAAATCATGAAATAGGACTGTATTATGGATGAATACGATAATAAAATGTTGTGTAACTCGCGATAAACACACAATCCAGTCGTGAAGGATGAACTCAAGACTGGGGATAATAAATCAGGTCACAGTTCTAAAATGTCATCAGAGAAGTCTGTTCAGTGTCATAATCTCTAGAAATCCCTTCAACAGCAATATTATTACATCCAAGGGACGATTAGGCGATGAGCTAAAGCTTCAACACGGAGCTATTAGGCCTTAGGTCGTTCTTGCCCGGACTCAGCTGCGTTTTTTATGTTGCAACTCGTGGATGACACATTGGTATTGAGAGAACATAGTTGAAAAAATTCACATCAGAGGGAAGACTCATGTAGAATACGCTGCTAAAACGGAAATAAACCTCTGCAGGCAGGCAACTGAGAAAAAAAAATCGAATCGGCGGATATATCCGTGTTCCCCACCGAGCAAGCGACTTGTAACCGCGGATCTCGCCGCATCGCCCACCGAAGGGGTTAATACAAGTCACTTAAACACAATATATCATACTATTATCCACCACATAAACATGCTGCAGTAGTAAGTACATCACTCCACATAGGTTTGGCATCATGAAGAGCATCCTACCATAAAACAGAGCTTAATCTCACATAGCTGATTATTTTATCAAATAACTCCATATCAGCATCTGTGTCACCCTTTCCAGGTGTGTACATCCCAAAAACATTAAGTTGCCTATTATCTTTAGAGATGTGCCTTACATCTAGAATTTCATGTTTCTCATCCTTAACTTTTGCGCAGTTTACAAATTCTTCTTTCACCAGTGTGAATACTCTTCTACCATTCCTATCCTTTCTGTGTGATAAACTCTCCAGTGCAATGAGGAAATTTCTACACCCATGATATTGCATCTCAGCCATGATTCTAATCCTGTTGCAATACCTGTTAAAATATCATCATCATCATCATCATCATCATCATCATCATCATCATCATCATCATCATCATCTTCCTTCCAAGTATTGGGCCATGTGTCCCGTTACGGTCTTGTATTTTCTTTTTGCAAGACTTGAAAGCAATCAAATGTCCTTCCAACAGGTTGGTAGCCTGAAGGAACCTGTTAAAATATATATTTTAAATGACTTAATAATACTTTTAAAGTTTAATACTATCATTTCTATGTCATCCTTACTTGACTTCCAGATCCTTGCACACTATCACCCTAGTCCAACCCATTTCCCTGAATGTACCTTCCTACAACCCTGCTAAATAAACCTGTTTACTTAAACATACCACCATAGTTCAAGTGAAGGCCATATCTTCTTCTTGATATGGGAAGTGTAGGATAAGAAGAAGGCTAGAAAAACATTGGACCAAGCGAATTACCCGTGTGGTTAGGGGTGTGCAGCTGTGAGCTTGCATTTGAGAGACAGTGGGTTTGAACTCCACTGTTGGTGGCCCTGAGGAGGGTCTTCTATTGTTTCCCATTTTCACAACAGGTAAATCCTGGGGTTGCATCTTAATTAAGGCCATGGATGCTTTCTTCCCACTCCTAGCCATTTCCTGTCCCATTATTGCCATAAGACCTATCTGTGTCGGTGCGACACAAAGACAATTGTAAAAAAGAAAAACAAAGAAAAAATCTATTGGAAAAGGGAAAAGACAAAAAGATGAAGTGGTTAAAGACTATGAATGCAGGACAAACACAGAAGGAGGAAAGGATCACATTGTGTAATGGAAAGGAACAAACAAGTGCAAATTAAGTTATATATACAGGGTCTCGCATATAAACTAAGACCGAACACACGGTGTCTGTACTCTCCGCTATGGCAGTTGCCTCAGCCGAACCTATGTCGCACGTGGCCGCCCTGCTTTATATGAAATGTTACCTTATAAAATATGCTAGAAGTGTCGTCCTTCCTAGGTTACACAGGCATTGCATCTGGTAACCACATTCTGGTTGATGCGAGTGAGTTCTGCCACTGTAATGTTCTGATTTCATTTGTAATATTTCCGTTCAGCTCCTCCAATATGTGAAGATTTGTCTGATTCACTTTTTCTTTCAGTTTACCCCACAAGTAAAAATCACACACTGTTAGATCTGGAGAAGGAGGGGGAAATAGAGCAACTTTGATCCTTCAGTGTTGTTGTCCAAAAATTCTGATAGGATATACTCTAAGATCGGGCATGACAAATCCTGGATGCGAGACCAGCCTGACATTTAAAATTAGTAGATTACAGCTAGTTGCAACAAACTTCCCTCAGTATGGCATAAATCCGGCATATAGAAGATATTTTATGATGACAAAGAAAAACCCCATATTTCAATGCATAAGTTTGTAAATCTTAATTTGCTTACACAGGAGTTTTCTACTGGACCTATTTCCAGCTATTTATTAAAAAAACTATCCAAGATACCTCTTTTCATTTACGATCACACTTTTCACTGGAACAAACTCTTTAACTGATGTATGTTACAGTATGGTGGTTTTGCAGCCACATTTTTGTATATTTCTTAGGCTTATATCAGTCAAATTGTGAGACATTTATGAGTATAGAAATGGACTTTTTGTAGACAATATTATAGTCTTGATTCACGAACTGGGAGAGATCCAAAGGAAAGCAGCTGCAGACGTAAGCAACGAATAGTGGTGACCTTAAAAATGTGATGGATGATAATATTATTCAACAAGCTGAACCTTCTATGTTCACAATTACGAGCGTAGCTGGAGAGTTAAAACTCACTGAATTATAAAGTAAGAAAGCCTAAGTAGAAGGTATACGCAAGAAATAAGAAGGTGTACTCTAATGAGTGGAGTGAAGCAGAGGGTATACCTGCGTATACCCTCAACTACAGCCTGGGATACATTTAGTGTTTATTTACAGTATCATTGCATTGTCTGAAATTTACACACACACTGATCTGTCAGTTCGAGTCTTGTTTGTTGAAGATATGTTTACCATCAGAATGTTGCCTGGGAGGATAGGGGAAGTGGAATTATAGAATTTCTAATCATTAGAATACATGCCAAAAGCCTGGATTAAATTCAAAACCTCTCTGCAGTGCTCATATGGAGTGAGGGAATACAATGCTGTTGATGGTCAATCACTTTGGACAGTTGTATAGAGTACAAGATCCATAGACGTCAAAGTACAACTCTGAACTACAACTTCACTCAGTTTGTAGGGAAATATGTACATTGCCTGTTTTCGTTCCATTCAAATACCATATAAAACCTGGAAAGTGTAACTTTTATTCATAAGATATATTAATAGTCCATTTAGAATTTCCAATTACTTTATAGGTTGTAATATCGACTGTCAAAGACAGGATTGTCCACCTCTGTGGTGTAGTGCTTAATGTGATTAGCTGCCACCCCCGGAGGCCCAGGTTCAATTCCCGGCTCTGCAACGAAATTTGAAAAGTGGTACGAGGGCTGGAACGGGGTTCACTCAACCTCGGGAGGTCAACTGAGTAGAGGTGGGTTCGATTCCCACCTCAGCCATCCTGGAAGTGGTTTTCCGTGGTTTCCCACTTCTCCTCCAGGTGAATGCCGGGATGGTACCTAACATAAGGCCACGGCCGCTTCCTTCCCTCTTCCTTGCCTATCCCTTCCAATCTACCTATCCCTCCACAAGGCCCCTGTTCAGCATAGCAGGTGAGGCCGCCTGGGCGAGGTACTGGTCATCCTCCCCAGTTGTATCCCCCGACCCAGAGTCTGAAGCTCCAGGACACTGCCCTTGAGGCGGTAGAGGTGGGATCCCTTGCTGAGTCTGAGGGAAAAATCGACCCTGGAGGGTAAACAGATTAAGAAGGAAGACAGGATTATGTACTAGTACTAAAATAAACATCATAAAGGCAGAATGCAAAAACTATCAAAGAGGAAAGAAATTGTTTTCCACCAAAACAATGAAATACAGTAGTTCACATAGTAATATGTTTTAGGTTACTTAGAATATCTTGTGATATGAATAAAATTGACTGAACTATCCAACTTCTCTAGTGTTGGTCTTAGAATTCTTTGAATGAAAGATTATTCATTCAGAACTTTTGAGGTAAACTAGTGTAAATAGTACTCCCTCCTCAGTCTCTGGAGGTCATATTATAATCCAGTATACATTTTTAACCATTTTATTTATAAACAAAGATAATCTAAATTTACCCCTCCCACACTTATGTTAAGAAATAAAAATGGAAAAATGGCACACAATAATCAGGATAATGCTAACATCCTTGCAGAATACTTTAAAGAGTTACTTAATTGTGAGGATCCTGTGGAACATTTAGAATTTGACCCTAACCCAAGAAATAAAACTCCATTACAAAAGATTATACCACCAGTTTACAATGAAGTGAAAACAGCAATTAATGCACTCAAAAATTACAAAGCAGCAGGAGAGAGTCAAATAGTAGCAGAAATATGGAAGAATGCTAATGATCACACTATTCAAAACCTACATAAATACATCATTGATATTTGGAACACGGGGAAGCTTCCCGAGGAATGGAATACAGCGATAATCCACCCGCTGCATAAGAAAGGTGATTGCTCCGATCCAAATAATTATCGGGGGATATCCTTGCTTGATATTACATACAAGATTTTATCCAAGATTATATACACAAGAATCCAAGAACAACTCGACCAAGAACTTGGAATATCAGGGAGGATTTCGACCAGGTAGAAGCTGTCCAGATCAAATCATTAGTTTAAAATGGATAATGAAGCACCAAAGAGTTCGAAGTAAGGGTATAGTCATCACGTTTGTAGATTTAAGAAAAGCATACAACAGTATTCATCGTGAATCATTATTAAAAAGCCTTAAAGAATTTGGCTTACACCAAAAACTTGTTAACCTCATTAGTATGACTTTTTAAAATACGAAGGCAAAAGTTAAATTTAGAGGTGAATTATCAGAATCATTTACTATAAGAACTGGACTTCGACAAGGAGACGGTCTTTCACCATTGTTATTTAATTGTGCATTGGAGAAGGTTATGCGTGAATGGAACAAGAAATGCCAACCAACTATCAAGATCGGTAGAAATATTAAACTCAACTGCCTTGCTTTTGCGGACGATTTAGCATTCTTGCAAATACAATAGAAGAGGCTAAATTTCAAATTGAACAACTAGAAATTATAGCTAAAAAAATGGGATTAAAAATTTCATTTGGAAAAACAGAAATGATGCCAACTTTTAAAGGTGATTTACCAGTTATTCAAGTGAACAGTAATAAAGAGATTAAAATTGTTCAGAAATTCAAATATCTTGGGGAAATAATAACATGGAACAAAAATGAAAAAGAAGCAATAGAACACAGAACAACTAAATTTAAACAAGCACAAAGACTTACCTGGCCAACCTATAAAAAAAAAAAATCTCTTTCGATAAACGCTAAGCTGAAACACTATAATTCCATAGTTAAACCAGAGGCAACGTATGCTAGTGAAACTTTATTCAAATTAAATGTAAAATCTACAACAGACAAATTACAGAAACCTGAGAGAAGAATTCTTAGAACAATTATTAATAAAAAACACCAAGTTGATGGACAGTGGAGATTGTTGCCTAACAACATTGTCTATTGTGAATGTGAATCAATAATATCTACAATGTGTAAAAGAAGAATTTCCTTTTTCTGTCACATATCAAGATTACCAGACACCAGGATATTGAAACAACTATTCAATTACTTTTTGAAGAATAAAATCAATAATAATTGGTTCAAAGAAGTTCAGGATGATTTGGAAGAATTGGGTATAACTCGACAACAAATCAAAGACAGAAAAGAGAAGAGGATTTTGAAGAACAAAAGCATAAGTCTCAAACTAAAAACAGTTGAACGGAAACAATATACTATATCGGGCACACAAAGGGCCTCCAGGTCGGAGAGGATGAGAAAGTTCTGGGAGAAGAAAAAGAAGAAATTAACTCAAATGTATTGATTTTAGTGCTCCAATGTGGGCGTAAAATATGTAAATAATAAATAAACAAAGATAATTCCATGAGATTAGATCGTAGTATAGAATCAAGGAATTTGGTTTATTTATTTATTTATTTATTTTTTTATTTATTTATTTATTTATTTACATTTTTTACTCCCACATTGGAGCACTAAAATCAATACATTTGAGTTAATTTCTTCTTTTTCTTCTCCCAGAACTTTCTCATCCTCTCCGACCTGAAAGCCCTTTGTGTGCCCGATATAGTATATTGTTTCTGTTCAACTATTTTTTTTTTTGCTAGGGGCTTTACGTCGCATCGACACAGATAGGTCTTATGGCGATGATGGGATGGGAAAGGCCTAGGAGTTGGAAGGAAGCAGCCGTGGCCCTAATTAAGGTACAGCCCCAGCATTTGCCTGGTGTTAAAATGGGAAACCACGGAAAACCATCTTCAGGGCTGCCAATAGTGGGATTCGAACCTACTATCTCCCGGACGCAAGCTCACAGCTGCGCGCCTCTACGCGCACGGCCAACTCGTCCGGTTCAACGGTTTTTAGTTTGAGACTTATGCTTTTATTCTTCAAAATCCTCTTCTCTTTTCTGTCTTTGATTTATTGCCGAGTTATACCCAATTCTTCCAAATCATCCTGAACTTCTTTGAACCAATTATTATTGATTTTATTTGGTTTATTTGTAAAAGAATTCTTGTAATTAATGATTAATGCTACCCAGTCAATGTTTTAATCATGTAACATTCATGGAGAGTTTCATTTTAGTCATAGGGGTCATGAAACATCAGAGCTGCCAATTTATATGCTAATTTGCAATTTCTTATACTATCATTTGTAATATTGCAGGTGTTGAATGCTGTGAATGGTGCCTGTGGACCCAATGAGAATGGCCTCTGTGTAACACAACTGTCTCCCATAAGACCACCTGCTGCTGATATTCTCAAAGTCGAGCCTGATTTGCACATGGTGATGAGTTTCGGCTTCCATTTCTACTCCAAACGTGAACTCTTTAGTACAAACATGCATCACAGATTTTTCCGTGAGTATAGATAGTTTAGTTACTCATACAAGCTTGTAAAAACTTTTATCTATATATATCTATATATATAAAACAAGAGTTTTGTCTGTACATTGCTCAGAATTTGGAAAGAATGGTATTTTTGTATCCGTCATGTCCATATTAACAAGGAAATGCACTTTTTACTTTTCCGTAATTTCTGTCTGTCTGTCTATCTATCTGTATGTATATACATCACAAGAAAAAGGCTGAAGATAATTTAATGAAAATCAGTATGTAAAGTTGGGTGATAAGCCACTACAATCTAGGTTATAAATCATTTCATTCACACTGAGTGAAATGGTAGTTTAGGGGAAGGCCTAAAATTTCATTCTCAAATATTTATATTATTAGGGATCCTGAAGCCTCCGTGGCTCAGACGGCAGCACGTCGGCCTCTCACCGCTGGATACCGTGGTTCAAATCCCGGTCACTCCATGTGAGATTTGTGCTGGACAAAGCGGAGGCGGGACAGGTTTTTCTCTGGGTACTCCGGTTTTCCCTGTCATCTTTCATTCCAGCAACACTCTCCATTCTCATTTCATAGCATCTATCATTCATTAATAAATCACTTTGGAAATGGCGACCCCATCGTACTAACAGCGTATATCTGCTTCATTCATTACATCCCTGACCCGGTCAATGACTGGAAAACAGGTTGTAGGTTTTCATTTTTCATTTTCAGGGATCCTATCGATAAACACTACATAACTGAAGTTTTATAGAATTAAATTTCCGATCATTTATGTCCTATACATTTTTACCTTACCAGCAATGATAACACACATATTCATGAATTTGTATTTTTGTTGTTAAGTCCATATCAATGCCGAGCCACGAGAGAATGGGTTAACAGAATTTAATGAAAATTAGTATCTCTTGTTAAAGTGTGAATTTATATTTAATTTATGTTAGGTAAGGATAGCCTATAGGACTGCACAAAATATTAAACATTAAACTGAATGCTGTTGCTTCCACCTCGAAAATAATTGAGTTGGTGGGCCCAGAATGTTCATGTATAATAGAAAGCTTAATGAACACGCCATTTTCATGAAGAACTTTTGAAGAAAGGAAAAATATAATTGCAAAAGGTAGACCTATGCCTTCTCTTAAAAATTTATTCAAGGAATCGAAAAGAATAGTACAATATTTTCATGACCCATGGTACATAAATCTGGACTGATTATGTGGTTGTGCAAAAATGAGTAAACTGTACTGTTGGCCATGTATTATATTTTCCTCAGAAAATAATGCTCGGAATAAAGATGGTGTGGACAATTTAGATAGTTTCAGAGTTTTAAAGAGACGCCATGAGGTGTCTCAAGCACACATCAATGCTGTTGCTGAAAGCTTACGGAAAGAAAATTGATGAGCATAATAAGCTAGTAAAAAATTACATATATATTGTCAGCACTTTAACAGATACTCTGTTTTTTCTTTCAAAGCAAGGATTTTTCAGGGGTCATTGAGAAACTGAAGAATCTGATAACAGAGGTAATTACAGGGAGTTACTAGCATTAATTGCTAAGAAAGATGACATATTTCTGCACCACTTAGAAACATCTGTAGTTTTCTCAGGACTTTCATCTAATATACAAAATTATATTATTGAAGCCATAGCTACTTTTATGATCAGCGAAATTAAAGACATGGTTAATAAAGCAAACTTTATTTCCATTATTTTGGATGAAAGTACAGACGTTTCTAACAGAGCATGACTCTTGACTATATTTAGATATATTAGTCCTGAAGGCAAAATTCAAGAGAGATTTTTGAGATTCAGTGATGTAAGCGGTGACCGTTTTGCTGTTTCTCTTTCTAAACATCTCTCTGGTGTGTTACAAGAATTTCAGTGTAGTGGAAAGTTTTAAAAAAATTCTATTTGTTTGGGGCATCGAACATGGGGTGGATGTGGGTGTTGCTAAAGGTAAAAAGTGCGTAGTCTTTCTTAGGTTTGCTGTTTCTACTTAATTTGGATTTTGGTTGATGTTTTATTTTGTGAATGATTTTGTTTATCATGTTTCTATTGTATCCTATATGCTTTGCTATTTTGTGGATTAGGTTTAGTTCTTTTTTTAATTCTTCCTGAGAAAAGGATATGTTGTAAGCTCTGTATATCATACTGTAGTACGCCGCCTTTTTGTGTGCGTTAGGGTAAATGGAATCTATTTTTATTGTATTGGAGGTTTGTGTAGGTTTTCTTGTGAATGGAATCTATTTTTATTGTATTGGAGGTTTGTGTAGGTTTTCTTGTGAATGGAATCTATTTTTATTGTATTGGAGGTTTGTGTAGGTTTTCTATAGATTTTGTATGTTAAGTGGTCTTCAGTTTTAGTAACAGATAAATCAAGCTTCAGAGTGTGATATTTCTCAGTTTCCATCGTAAATTTTATATATGGATCTAGTTTGTTTAGCTCTTCAAGTATGTTGTTTACGTTTGTAAACCTGCAATCTATAACAACGAAGATATCGTCTACTCTCAGAAGGAGTGTGGTAACTCTTTTCAAAACGTCCTGCATCGCCACTGCATGTTACTAGTGTCTTGTTCCACTGTTTGGTAGCAGCACACGCACAGGGGCCAACAAATGCACTCGTTGTAGCCATTTCATAACAACACTGTCAGCGTAGGAACAGACAACAGGGAAAGCAACCATCAGGGACAGTGCTATACGACTTGGTTCCTATGGAAAGAAGGCGTGACCACTGCAGAAATTCATCGGCGCTTGGTGGCAGTCTGTGGAGCACGTGTGCCGTCACAGAAAACAATTTATAACTGGGTGAAAGGTTGGAAAACAGGGCTCACTTTGGTGGACAAGGGAACCAGTTCTGGGAGGAATGTGACAGTGTCAATACCAGCCAACATTGCCCAGGTCGAACAGGCCATCCAAGGAAACAAATGCATCCCATTTATGGAAATGGAGGCAGCCAGAGGAATTAGCCAATAGCTGATAGATTATAGTGACCTCATTCTCACCATCCCAGCAATTAGTACTTCCACTGAAAGAAGCTTCTCGGTCTTAAAAAGGATACACACCTTCCAAAGAAATTCACAAGTACAGGACAGGCTCTCTGCACTTTCTTTGATTGTGATTGAGAAGAAATTTCTGAGTGACTTAATGAAGAGGCCTAATTTCTACGAAGCTGTGATAGATATTTTTGATGCCACAACATGCTGTCGTATCGACCTTAAGTACAAATAGGAAATACTGAGGTAAGCCTTGAAGCTCCGTTAGAAATTAATTTTTTAACTTTATGTTTATGAGTGCATGAGTAGCCTGCCATACGTTTTTCATGATGTGAACCATTTTCAATTAGTGCATGATCAAGACTGCTAGTTTCTATGATGTTGATGCTCACTAGTGTTCATTATATTACATGCCAGTTCATAATTTTGAAATGATATATCAATTATATCAATTATATCAATTATATCAATTATCAAGTCTTTCACTTTTATGAAATTACATCTGTACTGCTCATAAAAATGCTGCGGTGCGAGCGACAGTATACTCTCAGAAGGGGTGTGTTAACACTTTTCAAAATGTCACGCATTGCCACTGCATATAACTAGTGTCTTGTTCCACCATTTGGTAGCAGCACACGCACAGGGGCCAACATATGCACTTGTCGTAACCATTTCATAACAACATTGTCAGCGTAGGAGCAGACAACATGGAAAGCAACCATCAGGGACAGAGCTGTATGACTTGGTTCCTATGGAAGGAAGGCGTAACCACTGCAGCAATTCATTGGCACTTGGTGGCAGTCTGTGGAGAACATGCGCCATCATGGAAAACAGTTTACAACTGGGTCAAAGGTTTGAAAACAGGGAGCACATTGGTGGACAAGGGAACTAGTTCTGGAAGGAATGTGATAGTGTCAACACCAGCCAACATTGCCCGGGTCGATCAAGCCATCCAAGGAAACAAATGCATCACATTTACGGAAATGGAGGCAGCCATGGGAATTAGCCGAAACACCCTGCAGCGGATCGTACACAGCCACTTACAGTTGGGGAAGGTGTCATCCACATGGGTGCCTAGACTGTTGTCTGCAGACGAAAAGCAGAGGCATGTGGACGTGTGCAGAGAACTTCTGCAACACCGTGATCAAGATCCAGCTGACTTCATGGGTAGGCTTGTGACTGGTGATGAAATATGGCTTCATTACCATGAGCTCTGTTTTCCAACCTTCCACCCAGTTGTAAACTTTTTTCCATAACAGCACATGTATTCCACAGTGTCGATGAATTTCTGCAGTGGTCATGCCTTCTTTCCATAGGAACCAAGTCATATAGCGCTGTCCCTGACGGTTGCTTTCCATGTTGTCTGTTCCTATGCTGATGGTGTTGTTATAAAATGGCTATGACGAGTGCATTCGTTGGCCCCTATGTGTGTGCTGCAACCAAACGGCGGAACAAGACACGGGTTACACGCCACCACCTTCAAAAGTGAAATGTGAACCATTCTAATTCTAATTCTAATATTAAGTATCTTAGTGATAGAAACCAAATATGATAAGCAGTAATCTAGAATACTAAAACAGTACTCTATAGGCTAGAATTTTTTTCTTTTAGATAATTAGCAAGTTTGGTTTTAAAGATTGGCAATTTAATAGTTAGTAGGCTATTGGAAAACTTTACAGAGTAATGCTACAAAGAATTAGTGCCATACTTAGTAGACTTTGATGATTTAGAGTGAATTTTGGTAGATCCTCTTGTACTGTATGAATGTGTGTCAGAATTCAAGTTGCATAGAGTGTTGGAATGAACTTCTTTCTTTTTCAATTTATACAACATAATAGCTGAAGCCTTCTTATGAAGACCATATAGAAATAGCACATTACAATACTGGTAGGTCTGTATGGTTGGTGTTAAGGTGGATAAGTTGAAGAGTATTTTCAGTGCTCTTTTCTGCAAGAGACTAACCTTTTCAAATTGTTCTTTATTGCAACATGTCCGACTCGTTGGCTGAATGGCCAACGCACTGGCCTTCGGTTCAGAGGATCCCGGGTTCGATTCCTGGCCGGGTTGGGGATTTTAACCTTAATTGGTTAATTCCAGTGGCTCGGGGACTGGGTGTTTGTGCTGTCCCCAACATCCCTGCAACTCACACACCACACGTAACACTATCCTCCACCACAAAAACACGCAGTTACCTTCAAATGGCAGATGCCGCCCATCCTCATTGGAGTGTCTGCCTTACAAGGGCTACACTCGGCTATAAATAGCCACACAAAATTATTATATTATTGCAACATGTCCAGATATGGATTATATAATTCAGGTGGCTTTCAATTAGGGCATAATAAATACTTTTCAACAGTCCACGAGAAACTTTGTATTTTAATCAGCTGAGTATACCAATAGCAGGAGTTATTCTATCACAAAGCATTGTGATGTGATTCTCCCATGTTAGTGACTCATCTATGCTAAGTCCTAGAAATTTGGTTGCTTGAACTCGAGGTATCACCTGATCATAGACACTTGAGTTGATGTCCAGGGGAGATGTACATAATGTTTTGTGAAATATGATATACAGTAGTTTTAGTACGATTAATTCTTAGTCGGTTGATAGTAAGCTAAGTCTGAATTAAAGATTTGTCACGTTGCATCTTTTCTTCAAGATTATAAATACGATTCCCTATCTAAAAATGATTTGCGTCATCAGCAAATAATGACAGTCTGCCAAACAGCAGTAAGTTCCCGATATAATTGACAAATACAAGAAATAATATTGGTCCAAGAATAGAATCTTTCTCCTTATACTTATTTTTGTGACTGCTACACAGATCACCCTGTACAATACTAACTCCTCCCCTGACTCTCAACTAAGGAGAGCAGAGTGGCAACCATGGTGCCCCTATCTGAGTTTGGATTTCTTCTACTTAAACTAGTTCCTCACTGTGATCTTTCCTATCAGATCTCCCTTGGTCAACTCTTTTTCTCTTCTAACGTCAACAGTATTGGGGTCGTGAAGTCTAAGGAGTGTTTCATTTTAATTCCTTTCATGACCCTTGCATTTCTTTTGCTAATACCTCCATTTTTTGAAGGCCAAACCTCTTTCTCTCTCCCCATATGGTTTCAAATAAGAAGGGATAATTACCTCTGATTTTTTCTTCTAAAAATAATAACACCACCACTATTGTGCATAATTAAGGAGGTAGTCTGTGCTTATGGATATAGACTTTCAATTGGTTTATGGATAGACATGAGCAGACATACAATATCTAGACAACTTTGAACCACAAAAATGTTATGGTTTCCAAATTGAAATAAAATGAAGAGTGGAGCAGTGGTATATACTGAGGGCTACCATGGCTATCGGTGAAGCCCAAACCTCAAATGAGAATGATCTAAAGCATATTATAATGTAAGCATTTGACACAATGTTCCATTTACAAAACTTGAAAGCAATAAGAAAAAGCATAGCACGTATTTCTGAGAGCAAGGCATCGGAGACTGATCTTGCAGCCCAGGCTCTGCGTCCCTCTCTCCTCGACCCACCTTGTGCGCTTGCTGCTGAATGTCCGATAGGTGCAGGAACCTGGGAGATAAGTGTGCTAAGCTTCGCTCTGTCAGAACACCACAGTTAATGAACAACCATGCATTACCCATCGTATATACTTCCTCACCTCATACTTCTGACTTAATTATATAGATAAGAGTGCTGATATTTCACTTCCGTTTACTTCTACATCCATGTAGGAACACACTGCAGGGCTGCTGTTATAAGTAGATCTGCTAAAATGAAATGCAATTTTTAAGGCTTAGTGTTCTCTTTTGTTGGTTGGAATCGAACCCGTGATCATGGGTCCACCACCACTGATCTCCCGGGGAAGCTAATAAACCAGTGAATGATGGGCATGACCAATGTAAAATTCAATTGTTTAATTTTTTAATAATAATAATATTAATAATGGTGTATGGCATCTGTATAGGCTTCGTGGCGACCTAGTAAGGATAAAGTCAATGGCAAAGATGTCATAAACATCCAGTCTGCAAAGTGGGGGAATTAACAGTATGCGGGAGTTGATTCTGATAACTGAACTGGGTCATCAGACTAAAAGCAAGTACTGTATTCTATCCATTTAGCCACAAAGCCGGACTTTAATTTGCTAAACATTAGGCTACCATCTCCAATGATCAGGTGCTAATTATTGACCATAGCAGAGGCCAGGGCAGTAGCTTGTGCTGCAGCCTTAACAACACGGCAGGCTACTCCGGTGGCTATTGGCTGCAGCTCAAACGCTGCACTAAACCAACCATCGAAAAGGGGTAACCTAAGTATAGTGGAAGCCCATGTCATGATCCCAGCATGCACCACTGAGGTGGAGTTATACTGATGGGGAAGTGTGCTTATGGAGAGATTCGGTCTTTGTACACAGGAAGATGTAATTATTTCAGTGGACAAACTGCAGAATTTTGCCATAGGTAGACATGTTAAGTATGTTCATGTATATAAAGGAAAAAATGGGGCAAATGTTCATTTATAGGAAGAGGAATTAGGGATTACTCACACTCACTCCATAGGCTTCTGAGGGACGTGAAGTTCCCGTGTCGATCTCACAATCCTCTTCCATCCTTTTCGATCTTGAGCCTGCTCTTCCCAATTATCAATTTGGAGGTTCTGGCATGCCTTGTTGATCTCCTTCTTCCAGGTGCTTCGGGGTCTTCCTGAAGGTCTTTTCCCGTTAAGAGATCCCTCGTATAGATCTACTGGTGCTCTGTTATCCTGCATCCTAGTACATGTCCATCCCAGCACAGTCTGTTGGATTCTATCACACCCATTATAGTGTGTTGTTGAGAGAGGGTGTAAATCTCATAATTAGATCTTTTCTGTCAGCTTTGAGAGATAGGATCGAACCATGGATCAAATATTCTTCTATAAACTTTATTCTCAAAGATTTGCAACTGCTGTTGCTCTTTCTTGGTTATACTCCATGTCTCAGAACCATACACAAATACTGGTTGAGTGATTGTATTGTAGATAATCATATTTTGCATTAGGGATTGGAATAATTTATCAAGGGGAATGTTCATTAAGTTTACAAGTTCTTTGAAATCATTTAAGAAAAGTCTAGGCAAACAAGTGATAGAAAATCTGCCACCTGTCTAAATGCAGATCAATGATGAATGACTGAAGAAGAAGAAAGAGGAAAGAGAAAAATCCTCTGATCCTCTGAACAGTGCCCTAACCTCATGAGCTTTCTTTCTTGCTGGTACGCATGCAAGTTTATGATCATATCCCATCCTACAGCTATTTATATCTTAAAAAATTGATACACTAAACATATGAATAGAGATTACTTTGTCCATGAGAGTAATTAGAAAATAATTTCGATTATCACAGATTCAGCCCTAGGTCTCTTATGTCCCCTTGTTCAGTTATTCACTCCATTCTTATGAGGGTCTACCTCTCCTTTGAATTCCTTCTGATTCTTAATGGTAAATCCAATTTGTAAGTAAAATTTTTCAGTAGGCTTGTAAGAATAATGTTCACTTTACTTGTGACATAGTGATCTTAAAAAGAAGTACGTTAAATCAGAAAACAACGATAAGGAACAAGTGGACAGAGCATCATCATTGTTGGTTGTTACTTGTTTCCAAGTACACAGTTTCTCTTGTTTACAATCCACTAGCACTCAGTGATGTTTGTGCTAGCACTTCTGATGACTGAACAAGCCAATTCTAGCATGAAACTTGCATTCACACAGATTGCACTTGATGGATGGGGGAGGACGAGGCTGCATCTGACGGAGTAGGCACATCTGTTGTTTAGCCTCTTTATGACTGCATCGCTGTAGCTCATACAGTTCAAATTCAGTAGAGGTGGTTCTGTGCCAAAGCGAGTGATCCTTGGCAAGTGTGTCACAGGTATGAGGGTTGATATTTCTGACCTTCGTGGTTTGTTTAAGCTGGTCTTTATAACACTTCAAAAGGGCACCACGGGGTCTTGTACCTAAGTAATGTTCACCATAGAGGAACTGGCAAGGAAGCCTGGTGTTGTCGCTCGTATGGCAGACATATCCTGCCCACTAAAGACAATGATGGAGATTTCTACACTGTTCATGTACGCTTTCTCAAGAACTGTAAGATAGGAGACTTGGTTCTTCTATTTGATGTTTAAGTTGGAATGAAGTTTCTGTAGATAAAAATGATCAAGTTTCTTGATGTCATAGTGTTTTAGGGTCCAGGTTTCACATCCATTGAGTAACGTTGGGATGACCACTGCTTTATACACTATGAGTCGGGTATGAACTGTTAGGTCTAGACTCATTTGCCAAATGACCAGCATGGAGTCTGTTTTCCACATCCTCTTTTGAGGTTTATTGTTTAGACAAGGTATGAGAAATGTTCTACCTGTTCCAGAGTCATGTCTGAGACAGACATTGAACTCTGGGAAAGGTTGGGCAAGAATCTTTGTTTCTTGTGCATTGATGAACAGAGCATGCAACACAACATAACAGAGTTCTCTAGCTCAAATCATCCTTGTGTGTTTCTCTGCTTCTTGCAGGCTTCTCCCTGGAGCCTAACTTGGGGTTGCAGTAAACTCTGCACCAAAACAAACAAACAAATGGTCTTGTTACATATATTCAGTATATACTCCTAAAGCAAATTTACCCAAAATAGGTTACCTCTCAAAGATTCAAGAATTACTTGTTTAGCTGGTGGTCCAAGTACATACTGCCCTTTGCAGTTTTCTTATTGTAGTGAGCATCATTTCTTGCTGACATTTTCACTATCTCAATTCTTTCTACTTGTATTACATCTTAGCTGAATGTGATATTCTTTGCTATGTTTATTCTTAGAACCACCATTACCACTCCTGTTGAGTGGTCTCATCAACAACATCTCTACATTGACTCCACCCTCTCCTCTATTGACCCAGTGGTCTGACATTCCTCAAGATCTGTTTTGCCCTGGTACTGAAAATGGACAACCTCACTGTCTGAGTGGCTTCTGTGAGTGCGTGCATGTGGTGCAGATACCTCTGGGAGCAGTCATTGAGCTCATCATCCTGGATCAATGTAAGTTATAATTTACATTCAGTATTAGCAGTTCTACAATTGGCACAAGATGTCTCTCCAAATCGAGGAACATTGTGAACTCATCAGAATTTACATTTTAAAATAAAATAAAGTAAACTTTCATTTTTCATATTTTGAATTCTATTCCTGTATGCTAATTTGTTTTCAAGACCAAAGACCAATTAAAAATTTCATTTCATTTTTGAATGGCATCAAGCCTAGGAGACCTATAATAAGTCAATAAAACTGAAGATTAAGTATATGCCAAGTTGTATTGAAAACTAGGGTAAACAGTATTTACACAAAACAAAGAACGTAAAGTGGACGATAGGAGTTATATACAGTAGACTCCCTCTAGTTCGGCCACTCAGGACTGGACCCTAGGCCAGACTAACAAAAGGCCAGACTAACTGACAATATGCTATAAATACCAATATTTAGCTTAAGTAAAATACAGTATAAAGAACCAATTATAAGGCAAAGTAGTATTTATGTGTCTTTACCAAGTGTACTCACCTGAAATGAGTTGATTATGATGTATCCATATGCTATTGAAGTTTCACTCCCAATGAGAGATAAACAGTTGTGGTGGAAAATTAAATGCAGAGAAACATATTACAAAAACTCAGAATTTAATTTGTTTAGGTACACTAACATTTCGTATAAACATCACAGACTATTGTAAACAAAAGGAACTCACATTATATTGAGTCATAAGTACTGCAGAACTAAAAAATTAAAAGAAATTGGTTCCAGTTATCTTTTCCTGATTTTCTATGTCAATTGCTTTTTTTAGAAGCAAAATCATGCCATTTCTTTATAAACATTACATCTACTGCTATTGCTTCCATCTGCTGCTTGATATAATTCACTCTTCCCACAGTGCGACTCATTTTTCCCTCTTCATTCAAGGACAGGTGCCGACCAGACTTTCTGGTGCCTGAACTAACCGAATTGAACTAAAAGGATTCTACTGTATAGCTTTTCTTCACTGCTGTAAAAATGTGAAACCACAAAAACCATTCTCAAAACAGGCAACGGAGGGGTTTGAACCACTCATCTCCCAAATGCAGAGACTGATTTCTGTAGTGTGTCAACACATGTGGCCACTCCACTTAGTATCTCGTTAATATGCAGAATATACTGAGACCAATATTATTGCAGTTCACCATGAATTTACATTTTATCTTAAAATGTTATCCTGATGTCTGGAACACATATATTGAAGCTTTAGATCATTAATACATATCTTTCTTGATGTTTTTATAATGTTAGTAATGTGGAAGTCCTATTAGGGTCTCCTCACATTTTGGGAAATCTATGTGACGTCAGCAGAGCTGTAGCTGAGTTTGTCATGACTTGTGACATGCTCCTTTCTTTCTGCAAGATCTCAGTAATGAAATCCAATTTCCTTCTGACCTCTATCGTGAGACAGGCATTATCCAAAATACACTCACCACCAAAAAAAGCAGAACACTCCGTATTTCAGACAAAATTTAATGTTAGTCCATTTGAAACCCAAAATTAAATTACAACAATATGGCAATTTATGTAAGCCTCCGTGGCTCAGGCGGCAGTGCGCTGGCCTCTCACCGCTGGATACCGTGGTTCAAATCCCAGTCACTCCATATGAGATTTGTGCTGGACAAAGAGGATGTGGGACAGGTTTTTCTCCGGACACTTCAGTTTTTCCTGTCATCTTTTATTCCAGCAACACTCTCCATTTACATTTCATTTCATCTGTCAGTCATTTATCATTGTCCCAGAGGAGTGCGACAGGCTTCGACAGCCAGCACATTTCCTATCCTCGCCGCTAGATGGGGGCTTTATTCATTCCATCCCTGACCCGGTCGAATGACTGGAAACAGGCTGTGGATTTTCATGGCAATTTATTATAATTAGCCCTTTGAAGAAGTTTCAGCACAATAACTGATAAACGTTATTGACCGTGACAATCACAACACCAATATCACCATTTACTGCCTTTGAAGAAAAATAACCACAAACAGCTGTCTTTAAGATTTATTGCTGTGAATTATCATGCCGAATATCTTTGAGGACATTACAGCTTGTCTACAGCAGTTAGTCTTGCTTCTAAGTCAGGTCATAATAGCTCTTTCACCTGAAAATGCAGCAAGAGCCCTGGCTTTAGAGGAGGATAGGTGCACTATACACTGTGTAGCAGACATTATGAGCATGTCTTATTCTAACTTGTACAGAACTGTTAAAAGGTACAGAGAGGACAATATCTACACCGGGAGGCCCAGTTCTGGTTATAGGAGAAGCCCTACTGAACATAATGATAGCTTTCTCGTAATGCAAGTTATTTGTGATTGACACACAACAGCTGTAGAGGCCAGAAATCATCAGCAGCAAGTACGGGGCATGAAAATCAGAGAAAAGAACAGTAAGAAGGGGGTTATATGAAGCAGACTTAAAGTCCAGGAGGCCTGCCTCAGGACGTCTGCTTACTCATGAACACTGTGCCTCTTGGATGCAATTTGCTATCACCCATTAAAACTGGACTGTGGAGCAATGTAGCTCAGTGCGGTGGATGAATCCAGATTTTGTTTGAGGGCACTGGATGGAAGGGAGAGTTTATGGAGAAGGTCTGGAGAAATGTTATTCATCATGTACTTTGTCAATCAATGTTATTTGCTTCATGTCTCACTAACTACTTTTATGGATTTTGGAGACACCAAGGTACTAGAATTTTGTCCTGCAGGAGTTCTTTTAAGTGACAGTAAATCTACTGACATGAGGCTGATGTATTCGAGCACCTTCAAATTCCACTGGACTGAGCCAGGATCAAACCTACCAAGCTGGAGTCAGAAGTCCAGCACCTCAACTGTCTGAGCCACTCAGCCCGGCCCTGTACTTTGTCTGCAAGGACACTGTTCAATGGAGGTTCTGTGATGTTCTGGGCTGGGATTACCGCTGATGCATGCACGGAGCTTGTGTTCATTGAGAATAGAATTCTAACAGCCCACTAATACATCAAGGAGATTTTAGTGGATCACGTAATGCCTTTTCCACCTGTCATTGGTGAGAACTTCATCCTGATGAATGACAATACTCACCCACACCGTGCCGTTTATGTACGTGAGTACCTGGATGAAGTCAGAATTGAGTGCATGATGTGGCCTGCTTGTTGTCCCAACCTAAGCCTGACAGAGTGTGTCAGGGATATGCTTGGGAGATGTTCTACGAGTAGTTTCCCTGACACACTGCCTCAATTTCGGTTTGCGCTCCAGGTAGGGAAGCTCATACTAAAAGAGAACATTCAAGACTGCATCCTGAGCTTCCCTGATCAAATCACAGCTGTAACTGCAGCTAGAGGTTAATGAGGCCATGGAAATGTGTTGAAGATATGTGGACAAATGGAATGCATACGAAACAGTGCAGAGCTCCAGCTTTCAACATTTCCAAATTTGTGTTAGTGGACTGTTGTGGTTAATAATTATGATGTTATTGTTTTTACGTCCCACTAATGTCTCTCAGTTATTGGGTTGAAACTTTTCAAATGGGCTATTTAATTTAATACATTGCCATAATGTTGTAATGTCATAATATTAGAATTTTTTACCAAGTTTCAAATTGACTAACATTAAATTTTGTCCAAAATACATGGTCTTTCATTTATTTTGCTGGTGAGTGTATCAGTTTCTATTACCATTTTCATCCCATTCATTCATGTTACCTGAAGTAGTAAAGTCAAGTCCATGCGGATCCTTGATAACTTCACTGTATATTGATCTTCCTCGAAACAGGTAAACTTATAACTGGATAATAGTGTTTTTGTGTTCAGGAAAGATATTATGAAGGGTACAGTTAATGACTTCCTGGAAATAGATAAGTGTATTACCATTTGAAAATATCTGTGTGTTCAGGATAAATATTGTGAAAGTTATGAAACAATTAAAGTACTGTAGATAATATAGTTTCCAGTCCTCACCATTAAATCATGCTGATTGAATTGCAGCTCCAATACCAGGTTTCTTAACACATCCTTTTCACCTCCATGGAATGCACTTCTGGGTCATGGAAATTGGTGTAGTTCCTCCAGGAAATTTTTCCATTTTAATTGAAAAGAAGAGTAAGAATTTTCTTGAAGCAAACCCAGCTCCTGTGGAGAAGGATACCCTTGCTGTTCCATCTTCAGGATATGCTATACTGAGATTCAAGGCAGACAATCCAGGTAAGGACCAGACAAATCAGTCATTTATTCACTTACTAGTTGTTACCCACAGCTTTGCTTGTGATGATTTCGTAAGTTGATAAAAATGAATTTTTCCTCGGTACTGCACTAAGACATTATCTGAAAATCCCTAAAGTGTAAAAACTTGCCAAAAAATTGCATTTCATTTGCCCAAGAACATCGAAACCACATTTGTGGCATTGCCTTTAGGGGCCAAGATGACCAAGCTACTGGCAGAGCTAAATCTGGAACATGCGACATGGTACTCTACATGTGAGAAACAGTCCTTTTTTAAGTCGATAAAAAAGATAGGGTTTCTTTACTTCTAGAGGGGATTCCAAATACCAATTTTCATGTCTGTAACATTTTAGTTTTTGAGATATAAGTATCCTCATAAAGAGAATTCAACCCTTTCTTCACTTGTTTTCGATCTCTAGTTTAAGTTGATTTTCCGAAAACAAAAAGTATGTGTTTCTTTATTTTTAAAGGAGATTACAAATACCAGTTTTCACGTCTGTAACATCTTATCTTTTGAGATATAACTATCCTCATAAAGAGAATTCAACCCTTTCTTCACTTATTTTCGATCTTTAGCTTAAGTTGATTTTCCGAAAACAAAAAGTATGTGTTTCTTTATTTTTAAAGGAGATTACAAATACCAGTTTTCACATCTGTAACATATTTATGAGATATACTGCAGATACACTGAGTTAACTAAGTTAACAAGACATGGAGGGAGGTGAAAGCATTGGCAGCAGATAGAACAGGCTGGAGAAATTTCGTCGAGGCCCTATGTTCCACCTGGAATTAAAGGAAATAAGTCATGTAAGTCAAGACATAGGGTTGGCATCAGGAAGGACATCCAGCCGTAAAACAGGGTCAAATCCACATTTGTGACACAGTTCGCACCCGCCACCCTACAGTTGTGGGAAAAGCAGTTGAAGAAGAAGATACTCATTTTAAAAATCCACCCGCTTTCTTGTTATTATTTCACCCCTTTAAGTGGATTTTCAAAAAAGTGTGTTCATTTATTTTTAAAGGAGATTCCAAGTACCAATTTTAACATCTGTAACATCTGCAGTTTCTGAGATATATGTATCCTCATATAAATAATTCAATCTTTCCTCACGTCTTTTTACCTCCCCACCATCAATCCTCAAGTGGATTTTCTGAAAACAAAAAATTGTGTTATTTTATTTTTAAAGGAGATTCTAGATACCAGTTTTCATGTCTGTATCATGTTAGGTTTTTGTGATATATTGTAGATAACCTCGCTGTTGTTGAATCTTGGAGCTAACATTCCCATGGTGACGGCAATTCATTTCTTTATCCAATTCCTAGAGCAGGGGTAGTGTGGTGCCAATATCTCCGTAATGGTTGGTTTTAGGGCCCATAGGGCTTACCGAGTTTTGTTCTTTGTGTCAAGGGGCTTAAAATGAGCTTTGTCTTGTCCCTGTATGACAAATTTGATTTCGCCTATATTAGCCTATTATTTTTATATTTTTATATCTCCCCTCTGTCGCCATCCCCCCTTCGAATTGTTTTGAAAATAAAATACAGCCCATTTTACTCACTGTCAATATAGATTTCTATTGGTGAACTAATTTTTAAAATCTGTTCAGTAGTTTCTGAGTCTATCCGTTACAAACAAATATACAAATATTTCCTCTTTATAATACCCATTAGTATAGATTATTATTTTGCTAAAATAAGGAATGAAATTTTACACATTAAAAATTAGAGTCAGGAAGAGGGGAATTATCTATTACAGGAGTTAGATCAATTATATGTAGTTCTATAGCATTGATCTCCCACACCCTTAGGCCCAGGTTTGATTCCCAACTCTGCCAAAAAATTTGAAAAGTCGTTTGAGGGCTGGAACAGGGTCCACTCAGCCTTGGGAGGTCAACTGAGTAGAAGGGATTTGATTCCTACCTCAGCCATCCTCAAAGTAGTTTTCTGTGGTTTCCCACCTATTCTCCAGGCAAATGCTGGGATGTTACCTAACTCAAGGTCATGGCCCCTTCCTTCCATCTTCTTTGTCTATCTCTTTCAATCATCTTATCCCTTATAAAGCTTCTGTTCAGCATAGCAGGTGAGTTTACCTGGGCGAGGTACTGGTCTTCCCAGTTGTATTCCTGACCAAATGTCTCACACTCCAGGTCTATCTTTGAGGCGGCAGAGGTGGGATCCCTCCCACAGTCCAGAGGAGAAACCAACAGATTGATTTTAAAAAAACCTACTTTGAACATACCAAATATTCCAGGACAATGGCTGCCAAACCACCAAAAATATTGTTGCTATTGATGGTATTCTTACAGAGATGTAAAATAACACATCTCTGCTGAGAAGAATTCTGCATTTCAGCTTCACTGACCATTTGGAATAAATAATTTAAAACAAACTCATCCTAGCTAGACTAAAATTAAAATTATAATGACAATACATATATATTCAGCCAAAAAACAAGAGTTTTAAATATAATAACAGTATTTCTATTAATTTGGAACTAATATTAATCTTCAAAAATAAAATAGTGGTTTTGTGTGTATACTTCAGATTTTTGCCTCATACTTCTTACGAGTACACAAAATTCAAAAATAGATTTGGTTCAATTTCTGTCTGTCCATTTGTTATGATATAACAGGAAAATAATCCAACAGAATTTTTTGAAACTTTGTATTTTTAAGTCCAGGGACAGCTGGGTTGTGGAATAGGCTATGAATTACATTGTACACAGTAGCATAACAATATTAAGTGTTAAAATCAGGAAATGTCAAATTTCTCCATTAATATTCACTGTATTGAGAAACTGTAAATAATAATAATAATAATAATAATAATAATAATAACAATAATAATAATAATAATAATAATAATAATAATAATAATAATAATAATAATAATAATAATAATAATAATAATAATAATAATAATAATAATCCTTTCATGCATTAGTCCGATAGAAGAACTGTTACGGTCTATACAAAAGATTTGCATTTTCATGCCATCTCTTCCTGGGGCGTCCCAGAAACCTCTTCCTGCCAGGGCAGTAATTTAGGGCTGTTAGGAATCCTGTTTCTGTACATCCTGTTTAGGTATTCTAGCCAAGTTCTCTGGTATTCATAGATGTATTCCAATACAGGTCTGCTTTTAAGATCATTCAGTACTTCTGTATTTCTTTTGTTTTTCTACTTAGTGACTCCTACTGTTCGCTGCATGTATTTCATTTCAGCTGTAGTAATGCTTCTCTCATCGCATTTCCTCGGGGTCCACGCTTCACTTTCGTAACAAAGTACAGGTCTTGCCAAGGTTTTGTCGATTCTCGTACGGGTGTGTTTATGAACTAATGATGGTCTAAAAACTTTATTGATGATTCCAAAACATCTGTTGAATTTGGATATTTTCTCCGGTAGTGTATATCCAGTTCTTCAAAGAAAGACAGTTTTTAGCTGAGGTATTTAAAATAATTTACTATTTCCAAAATGTTATTATATAAGCAGGTCTTGCTTCTTACTGGTTCCTTGCCACAGAAAGCCATTATCTTAGTTCTCTCAGGGGATATTTCCATTGAGTAGTTTTCTGAGACCTGGTTTAGGTTATGCAGGGTCTTTTTTATGGCTTGCTCCGTGTGACAGGGGAACACACACGGAAGGCGATAGCCGGGTGACTCATTTGCCGAGAAATACATTGCTCTGAGTGGTGCTGCGGAGCCAGCTAAAAATAAAGACCCTGTACATTGAACGCTGTAAATCATCATCTGAGGTGGCGACCAGCACTAAGTCATCTGCACGTAATATTGTGTCTAGCTCTAGATTTCTGTTAATGTGAATGAAACCATGTATTGTTAATAATAATAATAATAATAATAATAATAATAATAATAATAATAATAATAATAATAATAATAATAATAATAATAATAATAATAATAATAATAATAATAATGTCAAACCAATAAAAGGAAATAATCAAACTGACAATAAACTAAATAAATATTGAGAAACATAATTGTGGAACCGACAGATCTGTTGAATCCATTTTCTAAGAAGCCTTGAAAGTTGGATTTTAGATTGTAAACTGAATATACCATTTGCTGTAAAGCTCTTGACCTTGATCGTATTTTTCTCGTTCAGTATTTTAATTTAAGATTTTGTAGTGTAGCGCAATCTGAATATCAACATAATTCACTTGTCAGTGTCCTCATAATGACAAGCCATGCATGCGCAGCACACATGCACCTTCATTGTGTTCTGTCATAATTTTGTAACTGTAACCCCCTCCATCAGCCAATCCTGGCTATGCTACTGGGTCAAACAAAATATAATTTCTGATCTTTTATGTTTCATGCATTTTTATCATACAAGAAAAAATAATAGAGTTACTATTACATATTTCACAAACTTCCAAATATCTTCATAAATGATCATCATCGTCATCATCATCATCAGCATCATCATCATCATCATCATCATCTGTGGATCTTTGCAGCAGACTGTGCAGGATTTGTATGAATGATATGCTTCCATCTGTTTCTGACTTTGTAAACTTCTTCTCTCATTGCATCTTTTAACATCTCTTAATTTTGTTAGATTTTCTTTAATTTGGTCCAAACACCTCCTTCTGGATTGCCCAATTTATCTTTTTCCAGGCACCATCCTCTCTAAGTACTTCCTGGGAATCTACATTTCCTGTGTTCGCTTTACATGATTAAACAATTTCAGATATGCAGCTGTCATTCTTTCCTCCATTGTCAAGTTGCTTCATGTCTCTTCTGATGTAATCATTCCTGATTACGTCTATTCTTATTACTGGTGTATGCATAGCTGATCTTTGAAACTTAATTTCAGCAGCTTTTAATTTACTAATGTCTCGTGTAATACGCAAGTCTCCAAGATGCATGTCATGATTGTCAGAAGGTATGATTTGAACCAGTGACATTACATCAGGGCTGGGGGGCTTAAGGAGAGTGTAGACTTATCCAGGAAAAAGAATAAAAAAGAAAAAGATACATAATTTTATCCGAATACCACTCTGGACAGAAAAGAATGCTGTTTTAGAACAGGCCGAAAAAGATTGTTTTTACAATTTGTAAGTAGAGTATCGGTAATTGCCAGGTGGGTCCGGCTCCATGGCTAAATGGTTAGCATGCTGGCCTTTGGTCACAGGGGTCTCGGATTTGATTCCCGGGCAGGGTCGGGAATTTTAACTATCATTGGTTAATTTCTCTGGCACGGGGGTTGGGTGTGTGTGTCGTCTTTATCATCATTTCATCCTCATCACAACGTGCAGGTCGCCTATGGGAGTCAAATAGAACATGTCTTCGGACACTCCCGGCACTAAAAGCCATACACCATTTCATTTATTTTATTGCCAGGTGGTTGCATCTGGCCGCAGTTATTGTTATTGTGTTGAATCTAGCACAGATAACACATGTGCCACGCTCTCTCAGTAAGATCTTTGCCTCATTATTATAAGAAAACTAATTCAAATTGGTACCAAAATATCATAATTTAGACCTAATTATTCCTGGTGCTGTTTTTTCTGCAAAACAATCATTACAATGATTAAACTTTCAAGGTCCACATATTCAATACAATAATAATGTTGTCTAGATGTAATTACAACATTCTAAATTTATTCAGGACTAGTTTCGACGCATTTTTGCGTCATCCTCAGCTGTACAAAGAAATTGGAGAATAGGTAAATTATATAAAGCTTATGATAAATATTAAATTTTACATAATATAAAAACCCTATGATGTCTACATTAAAACAGCAACACATAATAAAACCCTAAATTACACTGATTAACTGTTCTTTCTTTTCCAACAAGTTGAAGACTTGCGAGTCAAATATCCTGGATGTTGAATAACAATAATCAAGATGATTCATGTCCCTGTGGACATACAGTACTAAGCTCGAGAAATTTGGTTAGTGATCCACAATAATAAAATAGCTTGTTATTTCAAACATTTTTACGCCTTAATTCATCTATGGTTCATAAACTGCATTCTCACATGGAGCCATCTTAAAATAAATGTGAATATAAACAACTGAATAAGGTTTGAGTATGGTGGTATTCTTCTATATCTAAGGCCTTTAAGGTGGAAACATGTAAATAAATTCTTAAGATGTAAACAGGAGCTATGTTTTTCAGTTCAAATGTGGAGCATGTGAATAATAAAAAAATGCTAATAATAATTTGAAGTGGAAAGTTTTAAGACTCTACTTGTCCCACCCAGATATGCATACCTGACTCAAGGCTCCCATCTGTGAACAAGAATCTTCCTCATCCAATCATCGTCAAGTTCGTCAACAGGTGGAAAAAGCATGAATTAATGATGGACAAGAAGAAAATTAAGACAACTGCAGTCCTCGGCAGTTGGAATAAATGCTGCTATCCACGCGGTCTACATAAATGATCACCTCACTCCTAAAGCTAAAGGGCTACTAAAAAGAGCTAAAGACCTGAGGATAAAGGGGTATAAATATGTGTGGACCCAGGATGGGAAAATATATGTGTGAAAAGATGATACCTCCCAAGTAATTATTGTCAAAACAATTGATGATATTGTCAGAGTAGAATCATAAATTGTACAGTTTAGCCACTTGAATGAAAATTACCATCATAATCATCGTAATCAATGGATAGGTCAGAAAATCAATTAAATAGCTTAGGAGATATTAAAGATAAAGGGAACAAAATTAGGATGTTATATATTAATGCTCAGAGTATACGTAACAAATGGATAACATTATCAACTCTCATTGTGGAAGCACACATGCCGGATGTTATCGTTATTACAGAAACTTGGCTGAATCCAGATGAAGAAATATATTATAACTTACTAAATTATGATATTTATTTTGTTCAAGTTCATTAAAAAAGGGTGGTGCGATTGTCATCTATACTACCACTCATTAATTTCAATACACCCTGCTATTTAAGATTTACAACACAAATCAAACATTATTTTTCACAAAAGATAATTATATTAACTTACACATATATAATACCATCACAAACATTATAATTTACTTTCATCAAAGTATCCTCCTTTGGATTTAATGACTGCCTCACAAACTCGAGGCATGCTGTCAATCATTTTTTGTAGGTATCGTGAATCTATATGATTCCACACGTCCTTAACAATATATCAGAGATGTTCCTTGCTGGATATATTAACTTCCCTGATACATCTGCTCACTTCATCCCAGACAATTTCAATGGGATTACAATCGGGGCGTTGGGACGGCCATACCATATATTTCAGTACTTTCTGTTTTTCCTTTGATGCAATGTAGTTCGTACAGTATGCCGACCGATGTTTTGGGTCATTACCCTGTTGTAAGGTGAACCCTTTCCATATTAAGCGCAATCCACTTGGTATTGCATGATACTGGAGTATGCGGTGGTACTGCTTCAGATCCATACATCCTTCTATTCTCACAATGTAGCCAAATCTATCTCTGCCAAAACATCCACAAACCATAGTAGAACCTCCACCGTGTTTAACTTTAGGTAGAACACACTGCTAGGCTACCCTTTCCCCTACAAATCGGTGAACAAATATTCTTCTTTTGGTTCCAAAAATCTCGAACTTCGATTCATCAGTGAATAACACCTTCATCCACTTTTCTGATGTCCAATTATGATGTTTTCTAGGCCATTCAAGTCTCTTTTGTTTATTCATGGGCCTCAGAAGGGGTTTCCTTGCTGTGACACATCATTTCAAGCCAGCTTCTATCAGTCTCCTTTTTACTGTTGCAATGGATATTGTTGTCGTGTTCATTTCTACCAATTCTGCACGAATTTGGGGTTGTTTTATGAGGTCGTCCTGGTCGTGGAATGTCCTTATTGCTGCCTGTTGTCTTCTGGCAGTGAAGGGTGTATTGAACTCCTGCTAAAGACACACTACACTGTTTCGCAATTTGGTGAATAGATAAACCTGCTTGGCTAAGTGCTACAATTGCAGCACGTTTTTCTATGGATATCTCCACTCGTGGAGCCATACTAGCGATGTGCACACTTCAACTGTCACGAAGGAACTGACATGCAGGAACCACATGTTATGCATCATGGCAATGCTTGCCGTTCACTGCAGATATCACATCACTACAGGGAACAACACAGGTGCACCAAATGTGGCGTCCGTCGGCAAATAGGTAAACAAACATATCTGATAGGTACATAACGTTTATGCACACAACATTGTTTGTCGGATACTATTGTATCTTGATGACCACAAACAAAAATCATGACCTGTGTACAACTGTTGTACTATTCCTTTGCTTCCTCAACCGTACCCATGGTATTAGACCTTATCTATAGAGAAGTAGTTGTCAGTTATTGGGTGTATTGAAATTAATGAGTGGTAGTGTATGTCCTAAGGTCCTAAAAACTGTAAAATCTACAGATGTGCCGTTTAATGTGTTATTAGTTGAAATTTCTAGTTCTGATAGAGAGTTTCTTGTTCTAGCTTGCTATTTTCCAAATATGAAATATGCTGATTCATTCATCACTTGTCTTGAAGAGATGTGGAGTAAATATAACAGGAAGTTCTGTGTTATTGTTGGAGACTTTAATATAGATAAACTGGAACAAAACCAGCAGTCAGAGGAATTGAACAGGCTGAGTGTATGTTATAATCAAATATCTTGTAATAATGTTTTTCCCACTAGAGTTACGGTACTAACAGTAGTGCAACCTAGATAGATCATATATATATAAACGAACACCGCTGTTTTCAGTTGAACAACATTTTTAATGATTTTAGTGACCATAATATATTAATATTTGACTTAAAAATCAGATCGCTGTCCAAACAAACAAGAAACGTCTTGTAAACAAAAGAATAGATGTTAAACATTTAACTGAACACATGTTTAATAATCCATTAATAATTGATAGGAACGACAAGTGTAACACAATCACAATAGTAAATAAACTTATTAGCTGTATAGACGAAAAGTGTATGCTGTATGTCAATAACCGAGGTAACTTACACAGTAAGATACCAACATGCCCATGAATGACAGATGACCTCTTGAAACTTGTTGAACAAAAGAACAAGCTTTATGCCAAAATTAAAAGGCAACAACTTAGAAACAGAATGGGGTGTAAATATTATTCAGAAGAACTGGTAGGGGACTACAAATCACTATGTAGCAAACTAAAATGAAAAGGGAGCTAGAGAATTCATATGTTATTGACAAATTAAATACTACATAAAACTGTTGAAAACTGGTAAATGAAATCCTTACCACAGGCAGCGATAATGATAGTAAAGAAATACACTTGAGAGTACAGGATATGGTTATCACAAATCCACTAGATATATTAACAACATTTAATGAATATTTTACTAATATTGGACAAAACCTATCTGCTAATATTCCAAGTAAAACCACTCCCAATTTAGGTACAGGTCCATGTAGTTCTCTATTTTTACACTCTACCAACAATAATGAAGTATTAAATACAATCAGAAAACTGAAAAATAGCAGTAGCCGTGACTGTTATGGTGTAAGTAACAACCTTATAAAGAAATTGGCTCTGTACCTAATCCCCTATATTACACAACTTATAAATACATTATTTAATGATGCTACTGTCCCCAAAATGTTGAAGGTCGCAAAAATTGTACCAATATACAAAGGTTTATATAAATTTGATGTAAATAACTATTGTCCAATTTCTATACTACCTATCTTATCTAACATTTTATAATACATAGTTAAAGAGAGATTGCTGAGCTTTTTACTTAAAAATAATTATTTTTACAGATATCAGTATGGATTTTTACCAAATTCTAGTACCTACAATCCAATAGAAGATATAATAATTAAACTTCAGTAAATATAGCTGCAGGATTATTCATTGACTTGAAGAAAGCTTTCGACATGGTGGATCATCATATTTTAATCAGGAAGTTGGAAGCTGCTGGAGTTAGAGGAACAGCATTAACTGGTTTATCAGTTACCTTACAGACAGAGAACAATTTGTGTCCTGTAATAATGTGAACAGTATCATCGGTCTACCTCAAGGTTCAGTACTAGGTCCCATTCTTTTTTTATGAATGATATAGCATCGCTAAAATTTATGGATGATTGTCTCTATTTCCTGATGACACTAACATGTTTTACATGGACACTTCTCCGGATAACCTCAAAATCATGATGCAGTCCGATATATCTTTACTTCAGAATTAGTTTCTTGTAAATCGTCTAACTGTTAATCTGACTAAAACAAATCATATCATCCTTCATAAACCAGCATGCAGGCTTTCTCTGGATATTACACTTAAAATTTATAACTGCAAAATACCTAGAGCTAGGGCGATAAAGTTCCTAGGATTAATTCTTGATGAATTCCTCTCTTGGAGTAATCAGGTTCAGGTGATTTGTAATAAAATTACACCAGCGATTGGTGTTATTAATAGACTTAAATACAAACTTAGTAAAACGCTACTGAAAAATATTTATCACGCTCTTATTCAAAGTCATATACTTTATATGGTGCATATTTGGTCATATTGCAGTAAAAAGCTATTTCAGACTGTTGAAATCCTTCACAAGAGAGCATTAAAAATACTGTTTAAGCTACCTACATTGACACCAACAGCTTATCTATACAAACATTGTAATGTTCTTCCACTTGAGGCTTTACGTCAGAAGGCTTCAGCTGTGATGGTCTATAAATTGATAAATAATACAATTGATAAATAAACAATACAAGTGGTATCAATAAAATTCACATTGAATTAATTAACTCAACTAAATATGGCAACAAATATGTATGGTGCTGCTCAGCACATGTGTATAACTCACTTCCTGAACATATTCAACAGGCTGCTTCATTTACTGTACTTAAAACTTGTAAAATATTTACATACTTACATATTTACATGAACATCTGAGATATCTTGACTATGTACATGTATATGTTAAATGTATTGTACTTCTATAATGAGTTTAACTCACTTTCCGTTTATTCTCATGTAAAACATTTAAGATTCTGTGTTACGGTATCTCCTAATTATGCTACATGTATATCAGATATGTATTGCACCTATATGAGCCATGGCTCAGGTGCCTTTTATATAAAATTAAAAGAGAAGAAAAACAGTGTAATTTAAGGTTTTAGTATGTGTTGTTGTTTTAATTTAGACATCATAGGGTTTTTATATTATGTAAAATTTAATATTTTGTCATGAGCTTTACACAATTTACCTATTATCCGATTTCTTTGTACAGCTGAGGATGACAAAAAATGCATCATAACTAGTCCTGAATAAATTTAGAATGTTGTAATTAAATTTAGACAACATTATTATTGTACTGAATAGGTGGACCTTGAAAGTTTAATCATTGTAATCTCAGTTCAATACGGACAAAAAAGAAAAAGAAAAAAGAAAAGAAAAAGAAATTTATCATGTTAACCAAAACAATAATTTTCAAAACTGTGACTTATAAAGAACTACCTGCAAGTGGTATGACCCAAGACAGACTCAGCAAACTCAGTTTCTTCAGCATGGAATGTGACATCCACTGACATTGTAATCATCAATGCCTTTGTATCCAAGAAAGTACACCACGTGGTCCAGTTTCTTTATACTACAATGTGAGCACCGTAGAGTTTTGAAAATTTAAAAACAAAATATAGAGTTTATATTGTACACTGGCAGGAAAAATATCCAAACACCAAGAAGGGGATGTGTTAAATTAATGAATGTTTGTAAGCGTGTTTATACATCTGAAATATGACGTTGATTCAAATTTCCCGCAAATAGCATTAGCGTGGGGCTAATAGTGACCCTATGTCATTGCACGTCAGGTTTGCTTTAAATACAGGATGTAATGTGCAAGAGTGTTAGTTATCTGTGAGATTGGACGGAGTGACTGTGAGTGGGTCAAGAATGTCTTTCCAATGATGAAGAGGTCAGTATCAACAGCTCACTGCGGTTGAATGAGACCGTACAATAGGCCTATTTGAAGGTGGATTTTCCTTCCGCGCTACTGCAGAATGACTATGGGTGCTGGCAGCAGTGGTCATGAGGTGATTTGCTCTCAAGAAGACCGGGTTCTGGATGTCCCCGTGGCACCACTGAGAGGGAGGTCTGCCGTTTCAGCGTATGGCTGTGATGCAGCGGACTGCGTTTGCAGCAGCAATTCGAGAGGCAGTTGGCACCACAGTTACGCAACAAACTGTTCGAAGGACAGCTCTGAGCTAGACGCTCTGTGGCGTGCATTCCACTTACCACAAACCACTGCCGTCTGTGATTTCAGTGGTGCCAAGTGAGAGCTCATTGGAGGATGGAGTGGAGGTCCATTGTGTTTTCTGATTAGCTGGTTCTGCCTTGGTGTCAGTGATGGCCATGTGTTGGTTAGAATGAGGCCAGGTGAGCACCTGCATTCCACCTGTCTGTGCTGTCAACACAGTGGACCTACACCAGGAGTTCTGGTCTGGGGAGCAATTTCCTATGACAGCAGGAGCACTCTCATGGTTATCCCACGCACCCTGACTGCAGATGTGTACGTCCGTCTGGTCATTCAACCTGTTGTGCTGCCATTCATGAACAGCACTCCAGGGGGTGTTTTCCACCAGGATAATGCAAGCCTCCATGCCGCTGTTGTACCAACGAGCTCTACAGAGTGTCAACATATTGCCTTGGTCTGTTGATCCCCCAATCTGTCCCCAATCGAGCATGTATAGGACATGTATTGGACGACATCTCCAGCGTCATCCACAACCGGCATTAACTGTCCCGGGATTGACCGACCAAGTGTAACAGGCATGAAACTCCATCCCATAAGCTGACATCCAGCACAATGCATGTACATTTGCATGTCTGCATTCAACAGTCAGGCGATTACACTGGTTATTTGCGATGGCTTTTCTTGGGTGAATGTTAACCTGTAGTCTTGTATCTTTAATCAATTAAATATGTTACCTCAACAAATATATTGTCAAAATTTGCATATACTAAATTCCTTATTTCATGGTATTTGGATGTTTCTTCTGTCAGTGTATTTCAATCCCTATAAAATATTTAATTTTCAAATTAAAATCTGTTAATAAGTTATGTAGTTTTGTAATAGGCCACATTAAATTTATGGTTGTATCTGGTGTAGTTAATTTTATATATGTTATTGATAGGTTGTGTACAATTTCTTTGACGGGGCCCACTTTTCTTCCTGCAGGTGGGCCCTTGTCATATTTGTTACACTTTTGATTTGAACATTGTCTGTTTTGCTCTTGAAGGAACTGCCATGTCCTAGACTAGATTTCATGCTTGGTAGAAGAAGTTGGATTCTTTGGTGACACTATTTTGAACTTCTAATTTAATATTCCCCTTACTGGGGACAACAAAGATAGCTAAAATTTTTCACACCTTCCATAAATCATACTTTTATAAGGACATTGTTTTTAAGAAAACTCTAGAAAATTCAATTTCTGATCATTTATATCTTCTACATTCTTCGTGTATGAGCTAACTGAGATATTCACAAACTTACATTTTTATTGTCAATGGCAAGCATTGCTAACATGGAAATATTGTTCTATCATCATGGTAACAAGTTACTCAATGATGGTAGTAGTTGGCATTGTAATTATTTTTATAAGATACAATATTGCTTTCATACCCCTATTGGTCATAAAAGTAGTGAAGATGAATATATAAATGAGGGAAAATGTGAAGAAAAAATCACTTGAAAAATGAATGAGAAAGGATAAAAGGGCTACCACATCAACAGGAGTTGGTGGCAAGTTGTTGAGCAATCCACTTGTATGGTTATAAACTTACAACTACACTATATCAATTACTTATTTCAAATATCACATAAATTTGTTGATATTTTTTAATAGTACATACAGCCTCAGCCAGGGATGGTATTATTATTCATATTTCACTCACCATGACGGTTTAGTGATAAGGAGATGGACTTTTGTCAAGCAGATGTTGTTGCATTTTATTGTGTACAAGACCTGTGGTAGATATGACTCACTGTTGCCAGGTCCATTCCCCAAAGTTTTCAAACTTCCGCTGCAACGTTAGTGTACTCTTCAATCTTCTGGACATACGCCTGATGAACATTGTGATCTGAATGGACCGTCACATCCATGTTTGTCAATCTGGCCTGTTTAAGCTTATGATCCTATCTGTCTGCAGAGAACGATTCCAGCACAGCTTGAAACTTTCATTTTTCAGCACATCATATGGTCTGTTCTCATGTTATGGGATTTTCTTGAATAATTGTTAAACCTAACATTGCAAACGATGGCCCTGTGTATAATAATCAACTGTATGTGATATTAGGTAGGAACTTCAAATACAGTGTGATTGGTTGTCCAGTGCCTCCTACATTCACGGTTATGGAATTAAATCCTAGGACAGTTGATTTGCTTCTAAGAGTACTTAGATGAGAGAGATCTCTGTTAGTAGATTTATTGATGCATTAAAGAACTCCTTTGTTTAGTCACAATTCCAACACTCCAGTACCTCTCAGAAGTTGTAAACAATATGCAAAACTGTCTCTGTATAGGGTGTGAAGTCACCTGGAGGAGTGGAAATCAAAGGATTTGGCTATATGGAACCTTGATACTAAGCAGGCTGGAGTGATTAGCTGAATATTTTTCTTCACCCATTTTTGGTGTAGACTGAATGAACTCCAGGACAGTATGTGTCTCTAAAAGTGGAAATTTTCTTTCAAAATTGTTAGACTTCCCAATGGGAAAGTTGAACCTATTTCCTTCTGGATGAAAGAAGCTTGTTTTTACTGTCTTGGTTAGGTATACCCTAAGAACAGCAAATATTGAATCTCAGTGTAAAACTGGTACTGCATATTAATGGCATCCATCAAGTGGAATGGTAATGCCTGCTTTTTCAAAAGAAATTATGTATTTCTAAAACTTATAAACTTGTAATTCAACTAGAAGGGAAGATACACAGGTTACGTAATACATCAGGTGCTGATGATGTCCGGTTCCATGCCTAACCGGTTAGAATGCTGCTCTTTGGTCCAAGGGTTCCTGTGTTTGAGTCCCTGCCTGGTCAGGGATTTTCACCTTCATTGGTTATTTGGGGACCAGGTGTTTGTATTTTCTTCAATATTATATTTCTACTACTACTTGAAGGGGGACGCGGGCCTCTTAGACGGTAACACCATCTCTCAGGCCGGGAGTTTTGTTGGAGATTTGTTACGGTGAAGGAGGTTCACAGAGAAGTTGAGGGGATTGGCAGCCATGGCCTATGTTAGGAGCTCCCCCAGCATTCGCCTTAGTGCAGGAGATTGGAAAACCATGGAAGACCAATCTCAGGACAGCCGACGGTTGAGGCTAGCCATGAGGTCCAGCCCTGTCCTGTCTCCCGAATGCAGAGGCGCAGAACCACAGTAGAGCCATGGCCACCCCTCCTCGGCTCAGTTGGCCGGTCAAAGTGCAGAGCACTGAGCTCGATAGCTGCAGTCGCTTAAGTGCGGTCAGTATCCAGTATTCGGGAGATAGTAGGTTCGAACCCCACTGTCGGCAGCCCTGAAAATGGTTTTCCGTGGTTCCCCATTTTCACACCAGGCAAATGCTGGGGCTGTACCTTAATTAAGGCCATGGGTGCTTCCTTCCCACTCCTGGCCCTTCCCTGTCCCATCGTCGCCATAAGACCTATCTGTGTCGGTGCGACGTAAAGCAACTAGCAAAAAAAAAAAAAAAAAAAAAAGAAGAAGAATGCAGAGCTGTTGGACCCCTGACCAGCCATGGCCACTTATGGGCCAACACCCGCTCTGCATCCACTGACTTATTATATTTCATCCTAGGTGGTGTCCCATTCTCAGAGAAGTGCAAATTGCCTATGGGTGTCAACTCTAAAGACTTTTACCAGGCTTCTCTGAAGGCCATGTGCCATTATAGTTATAAAGACTGATAATGATGATACTTTCTCTTCTGTTTCAGGATTTTGGTTATTCCACTGTCACTTTTTACTTCACCAAATTACTGGAATGGAGTTGGTAATACAAGTTGGAACCAGAGAGGAAATGGCGCCCACTCCAACAGGATTTCCTAAATGTGGAAACTATCAACCAAGCTTTAGGTGACAAACAGTTTGATATAATATTCATATGTAATTATTTATTTATTCAAATGTAAATATTTATTTTTATTCATAAATAATCTGGTACTGTATTTCTAATCTGTAATTTTAGAATAAAAAGATTTATATTCTTACACCATGGGCTTTATTTTGAAACAGAAACCAGTATTTGAGATGAATGTCATTGGCAACAAAAACTCCGGTTATTCCTACCTACCTATATACCTCACTGCATATAGGTGTCTGCCATTCATATTTACACCATTAAAAATCATAACATTAAGCTTTGTGTTTTATTGTAGGCTAGGTGTTGTGTGCCCATCACTCATGGGTTAGATTTCATAATTGCAGGAGTAATGCCGTCTAATTAGAATGTGTGACAGCAGAAGAGACAAAACACACCTCAACTATCAACAATAATTGATCAGTATAAAGTTCCTGTTAATAAGGGGCATGGGACATTGTAAGCCATCACAATGCTCTTTCTTCCAGAGCGGAGATATTAGGGCATTCGAGGCCTAGGCTTTCACCCGACCTCCTTTCTTAATGATTCCTTTTCCTGTTATTCTTGAAGTGATAGTGATAATTATTTTGTGCTTTTCTTTTCACTTCAGTAGTTATCATTATCTTCCTGACCAATTGGGGCTAAGGACTTCAAGGTTTTACAGCTTATAAAAACAATCACACCAATCCAATTAACAAGTGAACAATGCAGCCAGCCCGTGTTATGAATGGTGAGAAAATGCCACTCGTAGGGTCTGTTGATGCGTGCATTTCAGTGGGCTTGCCAGATTGATATGTACAAGGACACCTGCATATTTCCTTTTTTTTTCTATTTGCTTCACATCGCACCGACACAGATAGGTCTTATGGCGACGATGGGACAGGTAAGGCCTGGGAATGGGAAGAAATCGGCCGTGGCCTTAATTAAAGTACAGCCCCAGCATTTGCCTGGTGTGAAAATGGGAAACCACCGAAAACCATCTTCAGGGCTGCCACTATCTCCCGGATGCGAGCTGACAGCTGCGCGCCCCTAACCGCACGGCCACCTGCATATTTCATGAACATGATTCCTGCCCTTAACCCTCACGGAGTCGCTCACTCATTTGCAACGTTAGTAGTCGCGCGGGGTGTTGACAACACCCCAACTATCATTTCACAGTACAACCTACATAAAGACATTTTTTCCAAAAATGTATTTTATTATGTGTAATATAGATTTACAAACGAGACTAGCATATGAAAAACATAGAATGCGAAATATTCTCCTACAAAAATCCAAGCATACGGAAATATTGAAATTATTACTCAATTTATGCATTTCAGTACAAAACAAATTAATAAAAGAATATTTTTGAATTAGACTCGATGTTTCTGTTATCAGATTGAAGTAAAGACATGCAAGAAAACATTCAACATAACACAAGGTAAGAAACTTAGTCTGTATCACTTTGTGGTTCACCTGAATCTTGGTAAAATTGTCCACACACATTCCTCATACGTTTCAGACTCATCACTGTACAACAGCGGTCACAGTACGAGTTAGTCTTTATATCTTTGTTTCTAGGGCATACTGGGTACCGTGATGGTTTTGGAGCTCGTTCTCAGACGTTTGTCGTCTTACTTGATGTCCAGAGCGATAAACACCTGCTAATATCAGAATACCAATCACACACTTTACTTCGGATTTATCGGTATGCTTAGCATCGCGATCTCTGGAATAATTTCCTAATAATTTGTCTATATAAATGTTTGTACAATTAGTAACATTTATGATCATTACATCATCGACGAATAGCGAAAAGCACTTTTAGCAGGGACCTTGACACCAGGGAGATGTAATAGTATGTTTTGTTGACGCGGCCTAACGTTCCTTGGAGGGGGATCTTTCTTCAACTTAGTCTGTTCATCTTTAAACAAGTACCGATTTCCTCCTTCATGGTGAACTGAATCATTATCACTGTTCGTCATTATCTTCTTCACTATCAGCCTCTGTATCACTGTCTTGGATAAGTTCCTCACAATTGTCCCTTTCTTCTGGATCTGACTAATCGGAATCTTCTCCACAACTTCCATCTTCTTCTAAACGTTCGCGTATTCTAGCCTCCTGTCGTCCATAGCAACACATTTTCACTGAAAATGAGACTTCCACCACTCAAGCGAGAACTGAGTACTGAGCGGGAAATGTTACGATAGTGGTCGCGCGGGGGTATGAAGACACCCCCCGCGTGAAGAAAGAGCGCTAATGCGTGTTACAGCGATTCTAATTATAAGCACTCGCTCAACACGTCATGGTCAAGGTCACTTTGAGAGGTATAAGAGATTACAGCAAGCTAAATGAACTTGATTGCAAGATTTAGCCTAAAAAATGAACGTGGGGTGTTGCCAACACCCCGCGCGACTCTTTGAGGGTTAAACTTTTAGTCTCAGGCATACGATTGTTTACAGGGAATTAGAATATATTTAGAGGAACATTTCCTGAAAATTTCATTAAAATATCGTTCTTTGTTTCGAAGTTACTATGTTTTAAATGTACTAATAGTTGGAAAGAAAATAGCTATTTTTTTAATACTTGAGGAGCTCTGGACAGTACAATATAGGGATTACGTTAATAATATTTGTTATGGAGAAACACAGATACCTGAACAATATTTATAATTGTAATAGAACAACTGAATACGTTTCCCTTTAAAAATATCCCCCGTTTAATACCTCGCAATAGAACCACAGGAAGTGGTAAAAAAAAAAAAAAAAAATTCTTGACATTGGATGGACAGGAAGCCCCTCAAGCTACCGAAATCATTTGTGTGTTACGTTGTAGCGGGGTATCTACAGTACAACATAACACAAAAACTATTGCGACCTATAAAGCGGAGCACATTTAAAATTGGAAATAAATTATGTTTCTCTATTACAATTATAATAATATTCTATAGATATCTGTGTTTCTCCACAACGAAAATTATTACTGTAATCCCCATATTGTACTGTCGAGATCTCCTTAAGTATTAAAAATAGCTATTTTCTTTCCAGTTAATATAGACGAGAACTTCAATAACTTCGAAGCAAAGAACGATACTTTAATAAAAATTTAAACAAATGTTCCTCTAAATATGTTCTAGTTCCCTGTAAACAATCGTATGCCTGAGACTAAAAGTTTAAGGACAGGAATCATGTTCATGAAATATGCAGGTGTCCTTAAAACTTTTGGTAGGACCTGTAATAGCAACTTCTGACTCGACGAGGGAAACAACGGGAAACTACATCACTCCTCGTTTCTCTAGAATGCCTCATAAGTGTCGCCTAGACTATCTATGACAGCTGATTGTGGAACTGTTGAGGATCAAACCAGTCTTCGGGCTGAATACACAGCATATATTATCATTATTATTATTATTATTATTATTATTATTATTATTATTATTATTACAGTCCGTGCCAGGCGCAGCCTGCTCGATAGAGGAGCTCTGAACTGAGTAAGGGGCTTTTCTGTACTTTGTGATAGACGAATCTGGGCAGGGAAGTCCTAAAACCTGACACCGGCGCGTCCCAATGGCTGATAGGGGCTCTCGATGAGAGTGGTGCTTGCACTCGCGGATCAACTGAAGACATGATATAGTGGCAGCAGCTATATCATTATTGTTGATACAAAGACCTATCCGTCGACTTTGTATCAGGAAACAGCTGCATCGTATCGTGGCACACTTGGATGTCGGGATAGGATGTGGTTACTGAGCATTGAGGAAGGCAACGGGAAACCACCTCAATTATTTTTCCTCTAGTACATAAACAACCATGATATTGTCACAGCAAGATGTACAGTCTACTGATCATGAGGCGCGAAACCCAAGGAATGAGGCTTCTTAGGTCGTCATCCAGCGAAATGCTCAAAAGAATGAATCGATGAACATTGGAACATGGAATGTAAGAACCTTGCTAGAGGCAGGAAAACTGTAAGTAGCCGAAAAAGAAATGAATAAGAAAGACATGGATGTTCTGGGGTTGTGTGAAATCAGGTGGCCAGGGAATGGCGATTTCTGCAGTGATGATTTCAGAATGATTTACAGTGGCAGCACAAGTGGAGGAAGTAATGGCGTAGGACTTCTACGTACTATTAGAAGCAAATGGGCAAGAAATGTGATGAACACCTATCACGTAAATGAAAGGATTCTAGTTGTAAAAATCGAAACAAATCCCAAGAATATAGTTGTTGCTCAAGTGTACTTTCCCACATCGAACAGCTCGGATGAAGAAATTGAAGAAATGTATGAAAATATTGACCAAATATGCAATCTGACAAAGGAATTAGGTAATATAATTATGGGATATTTTAATGCTATTGTTGGAAGTCATCCAGATCAAGAAGGAATAGGGAAGTTCGGACTGGGTATCAAGAACAAACGAGGAGAGAGACTACTTGACTTCTGCAATCAGTACAATATGATCGTAACATACACGTTATTTGATGTACCATTACGGCAGAGATATACTTGGAAAGCCCCGGGTGACACTGCTCATTATCAGAATGATTATATTCTTGTCAAGAGAAGATATCGCACTCAAGTTAAAACAAGCCATAGCTACCCTGGAACAGAGATTGATAGTGATCATTGCCTAGTCATGGCCACATGCAATATCCAACTGAAAAAGAACCGGCATCGAAAAACAAAACCTCTAGATGTGACCAAACTAAAGGACAACAACAGTGAAGAGATTTTTGCCCACAAAACGAATGAATTGGCTGAAAGACTTGAAGAATCGAAATGGGAAAACATTAAAGAAGGTTTGATAAACATCATGAAACACTGGGAACAAGAATTTTGGAACCAAAGAAACCGTGGATTACAAGAGAAATATTGGATCTGACAGTAAAGAGAAACCAGTACAGGAGGGAGAATACCATAAGAAGTCAGGAACAATATAGACTTGTTAAGAAATCAAATTACAACCCTTTGTAGAAAAGCAAAGGAGGAATGGATGGTTGAGATAACTAAAAACATTGGAACGATATTGCTGAAAGAAAAACTGACAGAGCTCATCGACACATCAGAGCCTTAAACCAGAAACCGAAAGTGAAAAGTTCTATAATAAAAAATAAAAATGGGAAAATCTTAATAGATGCAGATGAAGTCAGCCTGCGGTGGAAAGAATGCCTTGAAGAACTGTATGATGGGAATGTATCTAATAAAACATGGTAGGCCTATATTGAACTGGAAAATGATATAGAACAAGTTGATAAGGGCCCTGTTATCACAAAAAGATAATATGAATCAGCACTTGAGAGAATAAGTGACAATAAAGCTTGTGGTCCAGATAACATACCAGGGAACTACTAAAGAATATGGGCGAGAAAATGAAAGACCTACTTTATGATGTAATCTGCTGATGCTACGATAGTGGCAGAATTCCTGAAGACTTCACCAAAAGCAGAACAGTTATGATACCAAAGAAAGGAAGTAGTGTAGAATGCTCTGAATACATAATTATAACACTGCTCTCTCATGCAACCAAAATATTATTGTCAATAATAAAAGCCAGGATAAATAACAAACTTGATTTTCAAATTGATCCAGACCAGTTCGGTTTCAGGAAAGGGATGGGAACAAGAGAAGCAATGTTGGCTCTAAGAATAATATTAGAAAGAGGAATGGAGATGAATAGAAACATATACGGTATAGCATTTTTAGATACTGAAAAGGCTTTTGATAATGTAAATTGGAACCAACTCTTCAAAATTATTAAATCTTCGGGTTTAGACTGGAAAGATAGGGAGTAAGACAGGGTTGCCCACTATCGCCGTACCTCTTTAATGTATTCATCGAAAAAACTTTAAAGAAGTTCAAGACGAACACAAAAGGAATTAGAATAAATGGACAACAAATCTGTTGTATTCGATTGCAGATGATATAGCAGTGGTTGCAGACTCAGAAAAAGAATTATCCAAGATGCTGATACTGTCAAAAAATTTAGTAGATGTATATTTAAGCATTAACGTGAAGAAGACAAAAATATTAGTTGTAGGCCTAAGCGATATCACATCAACATCAGGCTTGCTAACAAAGTAGTGGTACAAGTCACCAGTTTCCCTTACCTCGGAAGTCTAATCACAAATTATAACAGTTGCAGCAAAGAGATAAGGAGAAGAATAACGCTTGCCAAACAAGCATTCAGAAACAAAAGAAATCTTCTGACCAATATACATCTAGATATTTAGATTAGGAAAAGTTTTGGGATGTCATTTGTGTGGGTCGTACTCTTATATGGATATGAATCTTGGACAATCCAAGAACAGGATAGGAAACGGCTTCAAGCATTTGAGATGTGGGTCTGGAGGCGAATGCTTAAAGTCAGTTGGACTGAGGAAAGAACGAATGAAAGTATCCTGCGAGAAATACAGGAGAAGAAACAGCTGATGACACCAGTACATAGAAGAACAGCTAAATTCATTTGTCACACAGTGCGTCATAATACTTTTTTAACCAATCTACTAGAAGGAACGATCTTAGGAAAGAAGGGGCGAGGTCGACCTAGGAAACAATTCCTTCAAGTATTGATGCAAAACGTTGAATGTAGTTCCTACTGTGAGATGAACCGACAAGCTGAAGACAGAAGGCAATGGTTGAATACACAAGGCATTGCCTTTAGACATTGATTGATAGATAGATAGATTGATTGATTGATTATTACAGTACGGTAATAATCAAAAGCAAATCATATTATCTTTAGGGTGTGTATGCCACTGTTCACGTATTGTTAAAATTCCACTCAGCGCTATCTTCCAGCTGACGTAGTGGGAGGACTGGCCTTCGAACTGTGCACGAAGAGTTATGGGCAGGTGCTCGTGGTAAAACGAGAGCAGAAACCACCGGTGGCTGTTTTCTGATAATGTGAAACGCACGGTGTACATTTTTGCTTCCACGCAGAGGAAGGAATTAATGGAGCTGTTTACAAAACTGATTTGAGTGATCTCGACAGGCGTCAAGAGGAATGTAGTCCTCCGCCAGAGTCGTTGCTTTGGCACTAAGCGCCCGGGGCGCTCATCATAAATGTCATGTTCATCATAGAATGTAAAGGAACGTGAAGATAAAAAAGGAAAAATCCTAATATATAAATATAATATAAACCGCTTGAACATTTTTATCGGGAACATTATATGCATCTGGCATCTCCTTCAATAACATTATGCTTCTAAGGTGAATCAATCATTGGGATTAATATAATATTACGAATGAGCTTCTAATCGGATTTAGCTCATATACGTTCACAGGTTTACTTGTTAACTTTCATAAACTCAAATATAAAGTTAGAGTAGGCCTACTCTCGTGACCCCACTAATATTGCAACTATTTGAACTAATTTACTGCGCAATATGTATACAAATAAATCATCACAAAAAATTGTGCTTCATTTTTCAATTCCGTTAACCCTGATAATACAAATTACAAGGGCATTTTTGGGCTGTGTTTCCACTTGTTGTAACAAGAATATTGTATTTTAATAGGCCTCCGAACCCAAACCTCAGTAAGCAATTCATAAAAATACAAAAAACAAATCTGCATATGTATTGCCTGTGTTACCGATTGTTATTTACTGACCGCTTTGCCTAATGATTGAATTAGCTTTACGTTTTTATCAAATGTAACTGGTAGTCATTATGCAAGTGTTTAATTTATAACGTGCGTTATTTTTAGCTTTACATCTGAGTGTAGAGGGGTTCGATTCCCACCTCAACCATCCTCGAAGTGTTTATTTCGTGGTTTCCCACTTCTTCTCCAGGCAAATGCCGGGATGGTACCTAACTTAAGGCCACGGCCGCTACCTTCCCTCTTCCTTGCCTATCCCTTACAATCTTCGCGCACCCCCCCCCCTCCCCACAAGGCCCCTGTTCAGCATAGCAGGCAGCCTGGATGAGGTGTTGGTCCTCCTCCCCAGTTTTATCTCCTACCAAATGTCTCTCTCTCCAGGACACTGCCCTTGAGATGGTAGAGGTGAGGTTCCTAGCTAAGTCTGGGGAGAAACCAGCCCTAGAGGGTAAATGGATTAAATAAATAAATAAATTGATAATCCTGTAAATGTGTCATATTGCTAATGCTACGGTATTTGATAATTAACTGAATCAATTTCCACTGAATTTTATGGTGACTTCTTGAAAAATATTCGTCAGGAGGCCCTTTTAATTTAAAATACAGTAATGTGTTTTTGAAATGAACCATAATGGGGCCACTTAGCGGTGCCAACTAACTTGTGCCATCCGGAGAGACCGCTCCTCTCGCCCCACCCTTGCAGCGGTCAGGTTAGACTGGTATGGATACTCAGGTACCCTGATAGTTTCGCTAGTAACTGAATAAGGGATTGAGGGTTAGATTGAGGGTTATGGATACTCGTTGAGGTACCCTGATAGTTTCGCTAGTAACTGATTTTTTCTATTTGTTTTACGTCGCACCGACACTGATAGGTCTTATGGCGACGATGAGATAGGGAAAGCCTAGGAGTGGGAACGAAGCGGCCGTGGCCTTAATTAAGGTACAGCCCCAGCATTTGGCTGGTGTGAAAATGGGAAACCACGGAAAACCATCTTCAGGGCTGCCGACATTGGGGTTCGAACCCCAAGGCCAACTCGCCCGGTACTAGTAACTGAATAAAGGGTTGAGGGTGAGGGTTATCGTCGAAATTATTTCATATTAATAACTTTTACAGTAGTCTGATACATTTCCAAGTTAATTAATTTAGTAGGACGTTAAACTAATATCATCATCATGCCCACCACCATAGTGTACCGGTTAGCACTATTAGCTGCCATCCTCGGTGGCCCGGAGTCGATTCCTGGTATTGCAGGAGATTTAAAGAGGTTTGGTATGTGATACATTCAGTTCAGCTTTATTGGAGGTGTGTCGGAAATTAACTTCACTAGGTCTACCTCGGGACGAGGATACGAGTCTACATTACTTTTTCACAATTTGTTTTACGTCGTACCGACACAGATAGGTCTTATGCCGATGATGGGATAGAAAAGATCTAGAAGTGGGAAGGAAGCGACCGTGGCCTTAATTAAGTTACAGCCTTAGCATTTGCTTCGTGTGAAAATGGGAAACCATCGAAAATCGTAGACAGTGCGGTTCGAACTCACTATCTCCCGAATGCAACCTGACAGCTACATGAGCCAAACCGCGCAGCCATTCGCTCGGTTTCTTTGTTTTGCAGTTTCTTATTAACAATCAGCTCTAATTAGGCAACAATAACAGTTATGGCTTATAGACGAATTGAATTATCTCATGAATTTTCCCGTCAATATCAAGCTTATGAAACAGAAACCTACAGCTCATGTAATACTTTCCATATTTACAGGTAAACAAGGCGGTCGTTGATCACTGGAGATGTTGCCAGCTGGATTCCTGGGAGCTGATTAATCACCGTCTAGCTGGCAGCTTGCTTATATCATCGTCTGTTGAGAACAGGTGTCGAGATTGGCCACCTCTCCGTCTGGTTGGAGGAAGTGACTGGCGCATGTATAACGATCAAAACTTCTCGTTGACACGTCACTGTAACGAACAATTTGTCATCTCTAATATCCTGTCTTTAGCAGTATACCATGCGATCTGACTGAGAATTTTCCGACTTTTAACTCCTTGCTATTATATTCAGGAACACTTCACTAAACATCTGTTTAACGTTTTGCCATGGTTTAATGCAATCTATAGTAGTAGGAAAGTAGGAAAAATCACAATCTTACGATACAGTATACAGTACATAAAAATGGATGTATGTGTGTAAATCACACATCTCCTCCTAGACCACTGGAGCAATTTCACTCAAATTTTGAACACTTATTATTTGCTATCTGGAAGCGAGCACTGTGGGGGTAAGCCAAATATCCCCCTTAGGGGTGGTGGGTCAGGGCGTCAGATATAAAAATAATCAAAAATCGTGTCAAATCCATAGTTTTCGGGGTCGCTGAGGTGAATAGTGACACTCCGATTTTGTATGAGTCCAAGTTCAGCCCCCTTCGTCGGGGGGGGGGGGGGGGGGGGCGGCGAGGGGGGAGTGAGTTATAAACATAATCAAAAAGTGTCGAATCCATACTTTTCGGGGTCGCTGAGATGAAGAGTAACACTCCAATTTTTAAAAGTCAAAGTTCAGTCCCCTTTTTGCGGTGGGGGCGAGGGGGCAGTGAGATATAAAAATCTTCCTATATATAAAAATGGATGTATGTACAGTATGTGTGTAAAAGACACATCTCATCCTAAACCACCGGAGTAATTTCAAACAAATTTTGAATACTAATTATTTGCTATCTGGAGACGAGCACTGTGGAGGTAAGCCACCTCTAGCCCCCTTAGGGGGGTCAGGGGGGTTAGGTATAAAAATAATCGAAAATAGTGTCGAATCCACACTTTTCGGGGTTGAAGGGATGAATAGTAACACTGCGAATTTTTAAAAGTCCAAGTTCAGCCCCCTTTGGGGTAGGGGGCGGGGCGGGGGAGTGATATATAAAATTAATCGAAACTAGTGTCGAATTCATAGTTTTAGGGGTCTCCGAGGTGAATTGTACACTCTGCAATTTTAGTATCAAGAGACAAACCACGTGGGGATAAGACACCCCAGGAACCCTTAGGAGCAGGGGGCGAGGGGGTGAGATACAAAAATAATCGAAAGTAGTGTCGAATCCATACTTTTTGGGCTCGTTGAAATGAATAGTGACACTCCAGAATTTCTTAAAGTCCAAGTTCAACCCTTTTCGGGGTGGGGGGCGATGGGGCAGTGATATATAAAAATAATGGAAAATAGTGTCGAATCCATAGTTTTTTTTTGCTATGGGCTTTACGTCGCACCAACACAGATAGGTCTTATGGCGACGATGGGATAGGAAAGACCTAGGAGTGGGAAGGAAGCGGCCGTGGCCTTAATTAAGGTACAGCCCCAGCATTTGCCTGATGTGAAAATGGGAAACCACGGAAAACCATTTTCAGGGCTGCCGATAGTGGGATTCGAACCTACTATCTCCCGGATGCAAGTTCACAGCCACGCGCCTCTACGCGCACGGCCAACTCGCCCGGTACCATAGTTTTCGCGGTCGCTGAGATGAATAGTGACATTCCGGATTTTAGTATCAGGAGACGAACCACGTGGGGGTAATACACCCCTGGAACATTTAGGGGCTTGGGGAAGGGGGCTGAGATATAAAAATGATCGAAAGTAGTGTCGAATCCACACTTTTCCGGGCCGCTGAGATGCATAGTGACACTCCGGATTTTTTGAAGTCCAAGTTTAGTCCCCTTCGGGGTGGGGGCCGATGGGAGAGTGATATATAAAAATAATCGAAAATACGTGTAGTGTCGAGTACACAGTTTTCGGGGTCACCGAGGTGAATTGTATACTCCGAATTTTTAATAACAGGAGACAAACCAGGTGGGGATAAGACACCCCAGTAACCCTTAGGGGCGGGGGCGAAGGGGTGAGATATAAAAATTATCAAAAGTGGCGTCGAATCCATACTTTTCGGGCTCGCTGTGAGGAATAGTAACACTCGTGATTTTTAAAAACTAGAAGTTTAGCCCCCTTTAGGGTGGTGGGGGTGAGATATAAAAATAATTGAAAATATTGTTGAATCCATAGTTTTACAGGTCGCTGAGATGAATAGTAACATTCCGGATTTTTAAAAGTCTAAGTTCAGTCCCCTTCTGCATAGGGGGTGAGAAAGGGTGAAAATTAATTATCTAAAATGACCGAGATAATGGACGTGTGTATGTTCCAGTATGACTTACTATCTGGAAAATATGCTGTGGGAGTAAGACGCACCTGGATCCACTAGGGAATGGGGTGAAATATAATCCATATGAATAAATGGGTATACAGTATATATCAAGACAAAAATTAAAACAGACGTGAATTACCGAGACACTTCCGGGCATCATAGAAACTTAAAACTTGGTACCAGACAAACTGATGATTTCAGAATCCCTGGAAAAAACGAAAATTCTCAAAATTCTCTGAGGGGGACACGCTGGAAGTTTCAAATCTGCATAGGAACGCAGTCGGATATATTTATCCAAAACTAAAACCTATAGGATTCATGGGCTTAAAAGTTTCCGGAAAGTCCTAATTTTAACCCCCTCCCTATATCAAGATGGCGGCACAATCTGCCAGAATAGCTAGAAATTTGAAATTTGGCAAAATTATAGCTTTTAGCCTGCAACCAACGGGAAATTTACGAGATGTTTGAATTTTTTATTTTTTACCCCCGATAAATATAGTTTGTTTTAATCCCGGCGCAGACCTTCCTTTTGAGTATTTGGTGGCTAAACGGTAGGTCGTATCCCAAAAAGTATGGCACAATCTCCATTGAATTTGGAGTGATCTACAACTTTTGTTCTATGACATTTTGTCGTATCTATATCCCTTATACGTTAAATTTTGCTCTATTTCAGGATTTACCTAAATTTTGCAATTTGTACACGTATAACAATTGATGGTTTGAATCACTTATAGGAAAGATAGGATCATCAAATTCCACACGAATATTGGACCACCCAGTAGCTATTTGTGAGCCAAATTCTATGTTTGAAGCTGTCACATAAGTATCTGAAAAGTAATTAAATGTGTGAAAACCTTAAACAAATTTCACCCTACTCAACGTTTTTAAAACAATCTTACCTTTAAATAGATGAGATCCGGAAATATCATAGGACCAGCCATTTAGATCGCTAAGTGAGGCCAGAGGCGTCATATCGTACAATCCGTTTTTCGATATGATGCACCGTTAAGCAGCAGTTATTCTGTATGTTGATCTATATTTATTAACTGAAGTCGATTTGTAGCGATCTAGAAGAGATGTGTCTGCAATTGTAATTAATACTTTACAAATCAATAGTGACTGTCAGCAGGAGGGCGTCTGCTATTGTAATCAGTACTCCCGACATCGACTTTTACTGGCAGTAGGAATGGGGTCCTCCTCCGACTCCTGTGTACCATTGTAATGAATAATTCCCTTCCCGATTTGACAAGCAGAAGGCAAGGGAGCGTGCAATATTTTTCAAAACCCCTTTACCCGATTCTGTTTGTCAGTAGGAAAAGGTAGCCCCTTGCAGGGCTACCCCCCATAATAAATACCCATCAAAATGTGACTGACGTTACGCATAGTGAATTGCAGTAGACAAGTGGACCTGTCATTATTATCACAATTCTGTAACTCGCACTTTACATTTGAAACAACGTCTGCTGACCTTCCTGTGCTGTTTCTCGGATAACGCCAACAGACATGCAATTTAAAAAATCTTATTCACTTCATGTACAGTAATTTATTTCGATATCCGTATACAACGTAGAATACCGTAGCGAAGCACGGGTACACTTGATAGTATGAAGATAAAGTTGGAGTTCAAGAGGACAAATTGGGGCAAATATTCGTTTATATGAAGACGAGTCAGGGAGTGGAATAATTTACCAAGGGAGATGTTCAACACATTTCCATATTCTTTGCTATTATTTAAGAAAACGCTAGATAAACAAGATATAGGGAATCTGCCATCTGGGCGACTGCCCTAAATGCAGATCAGTCGTGATTGATTGATTGATTGATTGATTGATTGATTGATTGATTGATTGATTGATTGGACTGTCATTCGCGCTTCAGAGGCAATTTTGTAATCGTTTTATTAGTGTTGTTATTGTTGCTTTCTGCAAAGAAGGGACTTACATAGGCCTATTGTGGTCAGCAGTCTCATGGACTTAGTATATAAAGTCTGTGTGATAACTTGAGCCTGTATTTATATTTCTTCTGCAATTCTTCTATTCACCACCAACGTAATAAAAATTTAAAAATATATGCACTGACTCGATGAATCCCACACTTCGGCACCAATTCATCAGCCATAAAACTTGACATCTATTTATCCACACTCCACTCCACTTCACATCCATATTCAATCGAAACCATCCATATTCCATATCATACGCCAAACCCCATGAATCAAAATCAAACCAAACCAAAACCAAACTTCATGGCGCAACAACTCTGAAGGGCCATGGCATATCAAGCGACCGCTGCTCAGCTCGAAGGCCTACAGATTACGATGGTGTCGTGTGGTCGGCACGATGAATCCTCTCGGTCGTTATTCTTGGCTTTCCAGACCGGCGAATCAAAGTCAACCACCAATAACATCTCTTTGAACAAACTCTCCTTCTTAGCCAAGAGGTCAAATATTTTCTCCCCCAGACTGACAACTTGTTTGATCCACCTCAAGCAAAATTCAATACCGTCACTAACACGGCCAAGCTCTTGGCCGGAGAGAGGGGGTTACCTTCTAGGTGGCCCACCTCCCCCTTCAGGGGAGAAAATTACAACTAGTTATGACGATGAAATTCTTCGCTATGTGCAGCGATCATTGTGTGAATAAATGAAAGCATATATTGTAGCTAATGACAAATGATTTTACAAAGATGTTGAACGTATACATACGACAGAGATAACCACATTAGTAACAGTTCAAATGGAGCAGACAAATCGAAATGTCTTTGATAAGGTCATTAACTATTAACATTAGGATCAAGCATTACGCGCCATTGTGATTATAATCTTATCTACTTTCACTAAGAAATATTATTAGTCATTCCATAAGTTCTTGTTAGAAAACCACTTGTGGTTCTTCATTTATAAAATAATTTGTATCTTTGGTTTGTGGATTAGAATGGGATTCACACAGACTCGTGAATTAAGCTGAAGAGTTATTTCATATGGGAGGTAGCGAAGTTACTGATTGCCAATTAGTACGACTGAGGGAGCTGCCACCACATGTCACTCCAATAGCCGCGAGTCATTTGTCTGGCAGCAGTCATCTTGGCAAGTCTAATGACCTTTAAACGGGTTAAATTTAAGTACAGTATGCTGTTGAATTATTCTAATTGCTGTCTAGAAAGGGAATCAAGCTGTAAATATTCAAATACTTCCGAGGCTTTTTATTTCATATTCACCCTAAATAATAATAGATTGGAGGTGTGTGTGTGTGGGGGGGGATATTATTTATCTCCACTGATATTTAAATTTACTTCGTCCTGAATCTTAAGAATGTTGTTAAGTTCAACGATTGCGTCTACTGCCAATTTTATATAGTGAGTAAAGTTTATTTTTGTTTACTGCCCGTTCTTTAGCACACGACACTAATTTGTAGACCATTCGAGGAGTGTCCTAGGGATTCCATTTTGGTTAACATTGAAGATCAAGTATTGATAATACCAGGTGGCCCGCTAACGCCGTATTATCTACTTGTAAGTGTCCGGCATGCAATAGTGATGAATGGGATGCCTAATATCTGATTTTAATAGGGGTATTATTGCATGTAGGCAGGTTACGTCAGGATAGGAAGAGATAACAACCGAACGGCGGCTCGCACCTCAGCGTTAACCGTCTAATGCGTCTCCTTGTGTTAGTAAGCCTCGTTTTTGAACGTACGGAGCTTGATTTAAGTCTCCTAGGGAGCCAATTAGAACTGAGGTGGTAATAATAATGATTTACTGTTTCCAGTGCAATTTCTTATCTGATTTCAAACCTGAAAACCGTTTTGCTCTATCACGTCAGATTTTGAAGATACTATCAAAGTTTCATTTTTCATGGAACAGCGCTAATCGAGAATTGTTTTCATAGTTTTTCGTTATTTTTCATGGAAAGCTGAATATTTTCGTTTGCGTCTTCCTTATCGTCAGTGACAGAGGGCATTATGGGGTCCAGATGTTGCATAAATTCACCAGATCTGTTTTGCTACGTGTGCGGCTACGTAACAGAAAACTCTAATAAGTGTCATATGGTACATTCTTAACTAAAGCCATGTTCATTAGTACTCCATGTAGCTATCAATGCTCTAGTGAAACTTCTGTCTGCGAGTTGTTTTCTTTGATATAATGTTAAACGTATGTAAATGGTTGATGTCGGATATCTCAAGAACGGTGGCTGATAGAGACAAATATGTTGCATATTTTGAATCAACATGTTTCAGTTGTCTTAGAAAGCGTGTTGGATGCCAAGATATTCACCGAAAGTCATTTGTTTGTTGAACAGTGTAATTATTCTGATGAGAATACTTATTTCAATTACGTAAGCTAACAGTATTAGCGGTGCAATTTTTTGACAGGTTATTATAATGGAACAGTTTTGTCATCTTAATCCTTCTATTCTTCCTAAAAATAAAAAAAATGGAAGGGGGGGGCTCCCACTTTCAAAAACAGCGCAGAACAAATAAGAGGTTCAAAGATACCAGTTTCTGTAATGGAAGGAGTCGAAAGCAGGTTCAATTCAATTTTTTCCATTTGTTTGTTTGTTCGTTTGGTGTGGTAATACGGGAAATCAGGTAACCAGAACTTCTCGGAATTCGGTATTTAAGTTTAGGAATTGCAACGTCGTGCACTAGGCTGTATAATATTTGATTCAGCGGCGTAGCAATATTAAGAGGGTCAAAACAGGAAACATTCAATTTTTCCGTTAATATTAACTGTATAGAAAAACTGTACGTTATAAATTTTAAGCAGAATAGAATGTTTTATATTTTATAGTTCAAGCGTTTTTACCGTACGAGACAATGGCGATTATTACATTTTTCACAAATGTGAACTATTAGTTCTGTCTAATACATGTCCATAATAAATGTTGTAGAAAAGCTATTTTTTAATTTGTTATCACCCTTTCATATTTACTGCCAACAGTGAGCATTGTTGACATGCAAATATCAATAACTAATCAGTGACGGATGGTGCAGTTAGTATTCCATATACCAGGCCGCCTTCCAGCCCGGTACTTTCTACATATAAGCCGGCCCGCATGCGCTAATGATGAACGGGATGTCCAACCACTGGTTTATAAAGGAGAACTACAACGTGATGTATTTCGTATGTGCAACAAATAAGAGTTATTTTACTACGCACGTTCTGCAACAGGGAGCGTTTGTAAATACGCCAAAGTAGCAGACAATAGAGACAATAGACAATTACTCATTAATTTGTACTCGTACAGACATTTCACTCTACCAGAAACTATGTGATATTTGCCTTGAACTATCCATTAGCTCTTAATTACATTTCTGTTCGGCAAAATACGTCTATGGAAGGCAGGTGGCTATTTGGAAAATCCTACCCATACATTCTGCGATTTCGGCTGCATTCCGACCAGATTCTCCATAGATTAAAATTATGTCTGTGTATTCGTCATTGCTGAATGCACCAGCCATTGTCGATATGTTGATAGCAGTTGATAGCAACTGTAATGCTATTGTACCAGATACCAGCCTACTACTGCGAGACTACTACTGAGAGAGTATGATTGCCCAATAATCACCGTCCGTCCGTATGTCCACCCGTCCTTCTATCAATCCAACCATCCACCCTGCGCGGCTGGCCCTGATGACGTAGCGAACTTCAAACATTCACTGGCTGTCTGTATAATAATAATAATAATAATAATAATAATAATAATAATAATAATAATAATAATAATAATAATAATTTTTTTGCTAGTTGATTTTACGTCGCACCGACACAGATAGGTCTTACGGCGACGATGGGATAGGGAAGGGCTAGGAGTGGGAAGGAAGCGGCCATGGCCTTAATTAAGGTACAGCCCCAGCATTTGCCTGGTGTGAAAATGGGAAACTACGGAAAACCATTTTCAGGGCTGCAATAATAATAATAATAATACTCATCACTTCTACCAGCAGAGCCTCCGTGGCGCCGGTCTCTCACCGCTGGGTTCCGTGGTTCGAATCCCGGTCACTCCATGTGAGATTTGTACTGGACAAAGTAGAGGAGGGGCAGGTTTTTCTCCGGGTACTCCGGTTTTCCCTGTCATATTTTATTCCAGCAACACTCTGCACTATCATTCCATTTCATCTGTCATTCATTAATCATTGCCCCAGAGGAGTGCGACAGGCTTCGGCAGTCGGCGCAATTCCTATCCTCGCCGCTAGATGAGGGCTTCATTCATTCCATTCCTGACCCGGTCGAATGACTGGAAAGAGTATGTGTATTTTCACTTCTACCAGTCGCCTACAAGATACTTTCCAGACCACTCCAGCGCAGGATAGAAAACACATTGATCATCACCTAGCAGAATGCCATGCCGGCTATAGAAAAGGACGATCATGTGCAGAACAGATTTTTACCAACAAGACCTTAAACAAAGTGAAGACATTAGTACGAGAAAAGAAAGTGATCATGACATTTGTTGACTTCGAAAAAAGCATACGACTTTATAGACTAGAACGCATTAATAGGATTTGGAATAGATGAAGACTACAACACTTATCCAACAAACTGATAAACACCCGATCGCGGGTTAAATTTATGGGAGAATTACCACAACCATTTGAAACCAAAACACGTTTAAGACAAGGAGATGGCATTTCTCCAGTCTTGTTGAATAGTGTTTTAGAGGAAGTTATCAGGGAATGGCGCAGAGAAATGAGTCAGTTTAACATTCCAGATGGAATTAGATTGGGGGACAAAAGAACCGGTCTTAAATTTGAATGTCTCGCATTTGCTGATGGTAGTGTTTCTTTTTGCAGAGAGCCTGCAAATTGCAACTTCTCTTTTTTTGCTATTTGCTTTACATCGCACCGACATAGATAGGTCGTATGGCGACGGTGGGAAAGGAAATGTCTAAGAATGGGAAGGAAGCGACAGTGGCCTTCATTATGGTACAGCCCCAGCATTTGCCTGGTGTAAAAATGGGAAAATCATCTTCGGGGCCGCCAACAGTGGGGTTCGTGCCCACCATCTCCCGGATACAAATTCACAGCTGTGCGCCCCTAACCGCACGGCCAACTCGCCCGGTAAAATTTGCAGTTAAACATATTGAAGTCCTCAAGGGAAAAAAGCAGAAAGACTGCAAATAAATTTTGAAAAGACGGAGTAAATTAACATACATGCCACAGATCAATCCTGGACGATGGAGACAAAGTATGGTCTAAGAAATTCAGGTACAGGTGAGATTCTGACTCCAAGTACCAATTGAAAGGCAGAAATTGAAGAAAAGACGAGAAAGGTGGATGCGGCATTCATACTTCTGAATGTCAAAAACACTTACAAATTGGAATTACTCTCCTATCAGGCCAAATTCAGACTAGTCGGATGTGAATATTTATATGCAGCTGAGACAATAGTGAACAAGGGACTCTCAGACGTGGAAAAAAAGTTTTTAGAAAGATTCTTGGACCCAGGGAACCAAAATATGAATTTACTTTCTGATTATGACCAAACAAAGAACTATACCAAAGATTTGAAAATATCACAACCACAACGAAGAATTTTTATATATATATATATATTTGTTTACAATTTGCTTCCCCTACCTCCGACACAGATAGGGCTACGAGTGGGAAGGAATATGACCTGGGTTTAATTACGACACAGCCCCAGCATTCACCTGGTGTGAAAATGAGAAACCACGGGAAACTATGTTCAGGACTGTCGACAGTGGTGTTCAAACCCACTATCTCCCGCATGCAAGCTGATGGATTTCTATGGACATATTAAGAGGATGGAATAATAATAATAATAATAATAATAATAATAATAATAATAATAATAATAATAATAATAATAATAATAATAATAATAATAATAATAATAATAATAATAATAACTCACGTCCTCGTTCTGAGGTGGTGCAGCTCTTTATAGGAGGTGAGCTGCATGTACAAGAGATGTATAAGGAATACTGTCTTAAACCGTGCGTTAGTATGAAATATTTAAGGTTCAAATCCAGACTGAAACGAAAACTTAGTTTTGGTAAACCGAGATAATAAATTCTGTGTAGGCCTAGGCTATAATTTATTCTTGATGATGTTAATACTTTCTGTCACTAAATTCAATAATAATTCATTCTCTTGGAAAGTCGTATTAGGCTTTCTTCTTCGTTTCTCGTCATTAGCGGAATAATGTATGATACATTATTTGCAAAATCCCGAATTAAATCAAAACGTGTTTACATTTCGATAGTGGCGGCAGCACGTAGTAATTTGTTTTCCGTGCGTAAATATGAAACATTTAAGGCTCAAATTTAGATTGAAACGAAAACTTAGTTTTGGTAAACCGAGATAAATTCTGTGGTGAATACAGAAGTGAGAATTATCCGAGATAATGACATTATCCGAGTTTTGGAAATCTAAGATAAGATCAAAACTAACTGACGTTGGTAAATACGGGCCTAAGTGAGATAGAGTGACTAGCACTATTGTATGTCCAGCTGCCTTTGCCACTAGGAATTAATCTGGTTCTTATTATTGGTGTAGGATGAGTGAACCTCAGTGTTATGTAAAATTTTCGACTTTCTTGTTTTGTTTTTAAATATATAATTATACTAGTTCTTTAACGTCTCACCAACTATGAAGGTCTTTTGGTGACGATGGAATAGCAAAGGGTTTGCACTTGGAAAGAAGCGGACGTGGCTTTACTTAACCCACAGCTGCTGCGGTGAGTACTCAGTAACACTGATACTGACATTGCGTCTGAGAGACTCCCCTAAAATAAATTTCAAATTATGGACTGTTAGTATAAGCTTTCATGAGTAAAGTATTATCAATGAATTTAGCATGCATAGTAGGAAACGGTTTAGTGCAAGATTCGACATGACATCCCTATCTTGCTATAAACAAGGCATTTTTTAATGACCAAAAAGTCATTAACATTTCACATTTGTTTTCATCATATAAAGTCTAAATCGTACATAAATGGATCAATACCAGATTTCTGCATCGTAAGATATGTATGTATGTTCAGTCCGTCAGCGCAAACGCTGGTGGGATCCTCAACAGCTCTGCCATCAGCTGTTATAGATGGCCTAGGCATCACTGAAGAGGCGTACTAGGAAAATGAGGAGTGAGGTAGTTTCCCGTTGCTTTCTTCACCGAACCAGAGTTGCTATTACATATCAGTCTGCCAAGCCACTGAAATGCATACACCAACCGACCCTATGAGCAACATTTTCATACCATTCATAGCAGGGACTGGCTGCATAAGGAATGGCATTACTAGCATCGCCCATACCTCAATCACTTTCATATTGTCAAAGCCATGGACGAGACAGAGACAGATCTATGAACGTTACAAAATTGCTCTAGCCTATACCAGAAGACATAATGCACTGTAAACACTAGGTACTACCAGCAAAGGCTTCGTAAGATATGATAAATAAAAATTTACTGAATATATTTCTTTTATCATAACTGACTAAAACTCACACGTACTTCATCGTACTGACTTGGCTCAGTAACACTGATACTGACATTGCGTCTGAGAGACTCCCCTCCTGAGACTCCTACACTACTTCAGACATGATTATTTCGGTTCCACATTAATCCTCCTCAGTCCGTATGTAGCATATGCTCTGCACGTGGTTTTGTTTACTTACAATCATACAAAACAATTTAAAGAAAAATGTAATAATGGTAGGAAAGTCAACTCTGAGACCTGATGTAGTATATATGCTACACGCATAAAACAACTTAGTGAAACACACTAATTTCCTATGGTGAATTTTTAAAAGTTATTTGAGTAAAATCTAATACATTTAATGCAAAAACACGTTCAGGACTGTGGCTAAAAATGACCAGCTGCTTCATTGCTTAAGACTATGAAAGCGGAATCTAGTAGGAGAAACAGGGATGTAAAGGGAAAGATCTGAACGGAAGCGAATGACTACAGGAGTCCGTCAGACTTCACGTCAGTAGCTGAGGGTTAAGGCCAGAAAGAGGGAAAACACAGGGTTCCTGATGATGGGGTTTGAAACCACCATCTTTCGAATGCTGGGTGAACAGACCACCTCAGTTACGCTGCCCCTAAAAGGTATACAATACCATAATGAAAAAATATATCTATACAAGTATGGGAAATCAATTTAGAATAACACTGCGCCTTCTTCCTCCTGGCAACGAGCCTCTTTCTGGCCCCAGTATTGCCCACTGGTACCCTTAGCTCCGAAGAACACTTTGACTTGCTTTTCTCTTAATTTTGTATATTATGTTCAAACAATCGTAGAACTCAGTGTGCATGACGACATCAAGGTTGCATAGAGCTGTGTTCGGGACGAAAGGCACAGTTCTGGGTTAAAGGGCACGTCTCTAGAACACGGGCATTGTTATCTATAAATAAAGTCATTTTCTTGTTGGCTGCGTTATGCGAGGTCTGCGTCGACAGGAATCTTACTATGTGTTGTGGTGTTACAGAACGCAGCATATAGTCGATTAGTGTCTGAGACTTAGGTGGGGATGCGCCTTGATCTCCTATTGGTTAGTCCTCAGATCACGTGGGTATTATGGTTTTTTCCTCTCTTCTCTGGTAGATGTTTTAATTGTGGTCCGGAGGGCCCACTGCCAAATAGTATGTCGACTGCGAAAACAAGTATAATACTGTCAGCATGACGTCACCCACCACACAAGAAAACGGAACAATATGAGGCACCCAGGGGTGAGCAAATTGATGTGAGTCCTAATAATAATAATAATAATAATAATAATAATAATAATAATAATAAAGGCCTTAATTAAGGTACAGTATCCCATTTCATGTTCATGAACTATATCTTCTCCTTCCATCTGTAAATTGCTGGATATTTGCTCTGCTCCACAAGGACTTCTTAAATTGTGTCCTATCCAGCTCCTTTTTCTATTCTTCACTATCTATAACACACTTCTTTCCTCTCCAACTCTCTTTTAAAGCTCTTCATTCCTCACTCTGAAGGTTCAACTGATATTTCGCATTTTTGGCCACATCAACATCTCAAATGCTTCAATTCTACTCTCGTCCACTTTCCTCATCGTCCAGGTTTCTGCTCTGTACAAGGCAGCAATCCACACCAAGCACTTTGCCAGACGTTTGCTCAGTTCTTTATTCAGGCTATCACAAATTAGTCTCTTCTTCCTGTTAAATGCTTTTCTAACCATTGCTATCCTGAATTTGATTTCTTGTCCACATTGCATGTCCTTCCTTATCCAGCTTCGTAAATAATTGAAGGCCGTTTCCTGGTCGATTTTCTCATGTCATAACATCCTAACTTCTGTCCTTTAAACCTAAAACCATCCCTTTTGTTTTCTCCTTATTTATATTCATTTCAATTTCCTGGCAAGCCTCACTTAGGTCCCTTAACATTTCATTCAAGTCCTTTTGCTTTCTGCTAAAAGCGCCAAGTCGTCAGCAAATCTGTTGCATTGACTCTTTTTCCACCGATAGTGATACCTTTTCTTCCCATCCAAACATAGTCCTCCAGTCCCTTAAAAATACATTGAATAGAGGTACATAGAGACAACAACCTTGTCTAACACCTCTCTCAATCTTGCTGTCTTGGGACGTCTCATTCCTTATCCGTAATATTGCTTTCTGGTTCATGCACATATTCTTGATTATTCTTTCTTTCCAGTCAACTCCCTTTCTCCGGAGAAACTCTTATCATTTATAGTTTAAGTTCAAATTTAAGTAAGAGTGATTGGTTATATGAAGTTTAAAATTATGTATGCAGCTCCTTCTACGGGTCAGTGGTAGATCGCTGGTTCACCCCTGGCAGAAGTAATTGGATTTTTGAAGAGCGGAAACAAACGTCCATTGGACACTATGTCGTACGATGTCGACATAAGAAAGGTCTCTGGCGGCAAATTCGATAATTACCGACAAAATTAATTAAAACACGGCCATATATCACCCAAGAAATATTCAATTTACTCTGCCCTCTGGTAGAATAAAACAGCACATCAAAATTGACATAAAAACACCTCAATAGTGCCAAATCAAAATGCCTACGTACGGTAACTGAGGCCATATTATTATTATTATTATTATTATTATTATTATTATTATTATTATTATTATTATTATTATTTATTTCTTAATCTATTTACACTCCAGGTTTGGTTTTTCCCTCGGATGTGGCGAGGGGTTCCACCTCTACCACCTCATATGCAGTGTCCTGGGGCAAGAGACTTTGGGTCTGGGATATAACTGGGGAGAAGGACCAGTACCTCACCCAGGCGTATTCATCTGCTATGCTGAACAGGGGCCTTGTTGGGGGAGGGGATGGAAAGATTGGAAGGGATAGACAAGGAAGAGGGAAATAAGCGGCCGTGGCCTTAAGTTAGGTAACATCGCGGCATTTGTCAGGGGGAGAAGTGGGAAACCACGGAAAACCACTTCGAGGATGGCTGAGGAGAGAATCAAACCCACCTCTACTCAGTTGGCCTCCCGAGGCTGAGTGGACCCCGTTCCAGGCCTCATACCACCTTTCAAATTTCGTGGCAGAGCTGGGATTCGAACCCGTGCCTCCGGAGGAGGTAGGTAACGCTAACCACTACATCATAGAGGCGTATTATTATTATTATTATTATTATTATTATTATTATTATTATTATTTCTTAATCTGTTTACCCTCCAGATTTGGTTTTTCCTTCGGACTCGGCGAGGGATCCCACCTCCACCGCCGCAAGGTCAGTGCCATGGAGCGTGAGACTTTGGGTCGGGGTATACAACTGGGGAGGAGGGCAGAACATCGCTCAGGTGGTCTCACCTGCTATGCTGAACTGGGACCATATGCGGGTAAGGGAAGATTGGAGGGGATAGAGAGGGAAGAGGAAGGAAACGGCCGTGGCCTTAAGTTATATTACTATCCCGGCATTTGCCTGGAGGAGAAGTGAGAAACCACGAAAAACCACTCAGTTGACCTCCTGAGGCTGAGAGGACCCCGTTCTAGCCCTCGTACCACTTTTCAAATTTCGTGACAGAGCCGGGAATCGAACCGGGGCATCCGGGGGTGGCAGCTAATCACGCTAACCACTACACTACAGAGGGGGATTTTATTATTATTATTATTATTATTATTATTATTATTATTATTATTATTATTATTTCAAGCGAGTGAGTGGGCATACGATACAGATAGCCTCATGATCTAGGGAGGAAACATGATATTAGAATGTAAGGCAATGGGAGGCAGGCTACTGCGATAGAACCCAATATTTCGCATACTAGTGAAAGATGCTATCTTATACCTTGCGAGTTATCATCTGCAGCTATTTCTGTTTGAAAACACCACTAGTGGTACCAGTGGCGGCTGGTGATATCTGAAGCTGGGTGTTGCACCAAAATTTTCAGTGTCACATATTCATAGCTTACAGAAATAAGAAGAAACTCTATTATCGCTAAGTAATGAACTACATTCCTGCTAAAACTGAAATGTATCTGGCAATTACAACCTAGGAAATAATAGGTTAATTATACACTATGACTACAACCACTCTTATTAATAATGATATTGGCTTTACGTCCCACTAAGGACTTTTTTTTACGGTTTTTGGAGTCGCCGAGGTGCAGGAATTTAGTCCCGCATGCGTTCATTTACATGCCAGTAAATCTACTGACACGAAGCTGACGTATTTGAGCACCTTCAAATACCACCGGACTGAGGCAAGATCGAACCTGCCACGTTGCGGTCAGAAGACCAGCACCTCAACCGTCTGAACCACTCAGCCTGGCACAGTTACTGTTGCGTCACATGAATTGAAAATTTGCCCTTCTGTTTGTCATTGAAGCAAGAAGTTGGTAATAGTGTGGGTGGTTTGGTATGGCGTGGAAAAGAAATTATCCAGCAAGTTGGCTGTGCGTTTAGGGGCGTGTAGCGGTGAGTTTGCATTCGGGGGATAGTGGTTTCGAACACCACTCTCGGAAGCCCTGAAGATAGTTTTCCGCGGTTTTCCATTTTCACACCAGGCAAATGCTGTGGCTTTGCCTTAATTAAAGCCACGGTCGCTTCCTTCTAACTCCTAGCCCTTTCCATTCCCATCGTTGCTCTAAGACAAATCTGCGTCGGTGCAACGTAAATCAAATGTTGAAAAAAAATTAACAATGGAAATGAAATTACTTTTGCAAAGGGAGAGAAAGTAGGAATGAAGTAAGCTCCGCAGAGTGGGGCAATCTAACGGGGACATTTCGAACTATTTCTCGGTAGGGGACTTGCCAGTCTCGTGCAACTCCCTGAGACCGGTACTGGCGAGCATGCTACCTGATACTATACAGGCTTAGGCGCGTTCCTACTGAGGTACATTAGCCGCGCTGTCCGCTAGGGAGTTGTCATAGGAAAGCAAATCCCCTGAGTTTGATTTGAAGGCAGCAGCGTTTATTAGTCCGTTACGAAGCATTAGTACAGGGAACGACCAAAGATGGTTGATTCTAACATGTTTTCGAATATATGTTAAATTTATTAAACTAAAACATCAGAAGAAGAAAAGACGACAAATGAAGTGTAAAATTATTGGGTGTTGTGCAACACTGTAACAATACCACGCACCTCCCCTGAGCGGTACTACAATTTAAATTAATCACGGCACAATTGGAACCATTTTTTCAGGTGGTATAACTGAATAATAATGCAGTATTTCCCTTACACGAGATTACGTCCAAATCTCAATACACTAAGGCCAGTGAGTTATTCTGACGTGTTTGAATAGCATTCTATTGTTGTTTAGCACTACTCATCAAAACGGAAGTTCCAAGTGTGGTTATCTTGCACCATGCAACATTTTAGCGAAATGGAATGGGCCAGTCTGCGTCATTGTCGGTAGTGTGTTACGGCAGCTTTTAAAACTGTTAGCCTGCTACATTACAACAGTCAAACATTTGTTCATAAGTTTGGCATCCGTCTTTAAAGACATCGATAAAACTGAACAATTGAAACACGGTAACTGATGGGAAGTAACTTGAAATATAACTTGCGAACTATTTTTAAGTAGCAGCTGTAATTTAGGTAAAGTTATATGAATGTATGTCCGACACCTTGATGAAGTTGCGGATGTGAACTTTGTCACATACTGTACGTGGATTTGGCCGAATGCTCTTCCTGACGCCCAACCCTGCGTGGAAAGAAGTATTCACTATAGATGGTTTTTGTGGTAGTTGGTAACGTGGTAGCTGTTTCAAATGACCATGAGAGATGTGTGAAGTTTAGGAAGCCAATATGACAATGTGTGAGAGATGACTTCAGTAACAGAGAAGAATCGCGCCAGGTTTGGAACTCAGCATGAATTAACCACCACCAAGGTGTGCCAGGAAAACGCAGACGTTCTATCTAAAGAGGAATGTGTGGACTAGACTGAACCGTCTGGAGGACGAGGCACGCCAGGTGCAATGCTTTCTTGTATAAATGGGGACTCTGCAGCTCTCCAGCCTGTGACTGTAGAGCACGGGTGTCAAAACTCGCCCGCCCTAAGCGCAGTGTCTATGCAAGAAATACCTGTAAACACGGGCGTAAGTCTCCTTCCCTCAGTCGGCTTGTACTTCCCCACTTGTGAACGCCTATGGATGACAGGCTCCAGTTACCTGTGTTGGTCTACAAGTACTGGTTGAAACACATCGAGTGCAAGCACAGATGGTAAATGGAAGACATTTTCATTCTTCAGCCGTGATCATGACGGAGAAGTACAGTACCTTGTGCTTAAAACGCATATTGTTACGAATAAAACTCCATCAGTTTCATTACTCTAATTAATTTCAGGATGACTCAATAAATGTACACACACAATTTTTATTAACCATGAATGGCCACCCTTACTAATTGCTGACTATTTACAACTCTCTCTTCCTTATGGCATAGAAAGCGGTCCGGTCCGTTGCTATACCTGGGGACGGGTATAATCCTTACTTCCACTTCCCCAACCCCAGACACCTCAAACAGCAGCTGTGTGTGTAGACCGCTGGATCTGAACACAGGGCTACGGGCTACAAAAGACACGACGACTATTCGTTTGCTCGACTTCAGAGACAGTCCAGTAATTCACACAGTCACATGCAGTGAACAACTAAACAGCAACAGCTCAACAGTATTCAACAACAGGACGATACACACAACAGCGAATATTAGCACAGGTCCATTTACCTTCACACTCACGATAGCGTCTGACTGACAGCGAACTCAGTCCACAGAAATACACAAACACACAGTACACTAAGGTAGTACACAGTTTTCCGTTACTCACGTCATCTGCAATCCAGCTATTCGCTTGACACTGCGACACATACACCAACACACTAACAGCTCCTGGTTCAGACCTCGGTGGGACACTAGCTACAGGCAACATTTGTGTCACCCTCAGCCCCGATACCGAACCCCAACACACTGAGTCTCACACTGACTATAGCTCCGCCACGGAGCCCAACTCTCACTCCGAAGAGTCCAACACACTGACTGACTATCCGCGGCTAGCCTCCCTTTTTATAGCTCGGGTGATGGGAACCAGAAGATTCGCAGGGTTGCTAGAGGTGGAACATTCCCGTTGAATCTCCAAGAAATTCATAGGTAAACCGGTGGACGAGAACAGTACACGCATTACCAGCCATGCCCTCCAGGGCTGGGAGCTCCCCGATCGGCTGATTCACTAGTCCCTTCCAGGAAGCACCGAAATGGGCTACCGCATGTCTGGCACTTAACAATATCATATGTAAGAAGTTTTGTGTCTGGAGGCACTATGAAGTGTATCATTCTTGTTAATAAAAGGGCATCACAAGAGATAACAGGAAAGCCTAAATAGCCGAATTATCAAAATGGTGTTCAACCTATGAGATTATTAAAAGAACAGTTTTTACAATAATCACGTTTTGCTACCTACGCAATATAGCAGAGGCGTAGTATTCGATATTATTCTGCTTCACAATTGTTCGTAGGAGAGCTGAACATGCTAAGCCCATAAAAATTAAACTGAATGTATTTTATTTTGCACTTTATTGATTATGATAACTTTTAAAGTAATTATTAATTTTCCTGGTACATGGTGATTACAAAGCATGTTGTCTCGTGCATTTCATGCAAACGCTGTGTTGAACACATTTATGGATGTCTTTATAAGAAGGAATATATGTATACATGTGGTGTACGGAGTACCGCTGTTATGAACGTGTAATGTACCACCCTTTCAGGCTTGCGCTATCTGATAACTAGAGACGAGAATTATAGGCACTAAAAGCAGTTAAAATAGGCAGGCATATAGGCTCTTAAATTAGCCAAAATATGCATTTAAATAGGCACTAATGTGTAAAATAGGCAATAAAATAGGCATGAAAAATTACTTATAATTTAATAACACACTCAATTACTATAAAAGGAATTTACAAGCAACGTTTCAATGTTTTCCGGTAACAATCTTGTTTTCCTCTCATGCATAATGTTTTTGTACTGAGGGAAAGATCTCTCAACAATATAAATGCTCTGGTTTATCATCATCATCATCATCACTGGTGGTCTGCCTATTGGCAGGTCTTCGCATGAATTTTCCAAGCTGTTCTGTCTTCAGCCATTCTCTTTGTCTTCCAATAGCTTCTGAAGATGGTTGTTGGTCGCTGCCCAAAGTGGATTGGTAGAAAGGCTGCGATGATATAGATTTCTGTACTCGTATCAGATGCATTGCAGTATTTCTAAGTTGATCTATGTGGTATTTTTCTCACATTTGATCTGAAAAATAATAAAATTGACATAAATTACATTGTCCCTATATCTTAAATTTCTACAGTTGGGCTCTAATTGGCAATAATGCTTAGTATATATCATGCATTTGTTTCATAAAAGAACTATTAGAGATGATGTTTGTAGAAGTACACAACTTTAAAGTAGGAACAAGGGAATTAGTAATTTACATGGAAATATGTCCTCAAGGATTTTTCAGTTATGATTTGGCAGTATCGTGTAGAGTTCACCGGGTGAATAATATAATAAAAAAGACGTGAAACAATACCGGAGTTGCGTAAAAGAGAGATCCATCCTTTTTGCTTGCCAAGGACCCACCAAGCTGGCCCTAGCAGTATTCTTACTTATATAGAAGAATGAAAACGGAGGCACTATAGATCTCAGATTTGTGAACATTTTATTTGTTTCTATTTGCCGGCTTTGATCAGCCGGGTCAGCTGTCAGGAAGACTATTTTCTGTTGCCTGCAATAGATCCTGCATCATGTGTGCCCACAAGGCAGCCACCCTCGTTGAAATAAAAACCGCGTAATTTGAAATTGTCGTGATATGCGCCCATAAACTTATTTTTGTCGCAATTTAGCAAGACTCTAGAGGGGATGCTGGATGCTTGTTAACCTGGGAGCTTACGTCTCTCAGACTCTCTTTGCTTCCCCCTCCCCCCTCTAAGCACGATGGTTACTTACCGGACCTCACCAATCCAGACCAACGGTCTTTTCGCTGGCCTGGTCTTGTAAAGATGGTCTTGGCAACCTCGTAAAACACGCTGTGACATCGTCCTAGCCGGGCTACATTGGATATGTAACCTGTGTTTCGCGAAGGCTTAGCGGAAGTGTAATAGAATTCACGATTTTTAAAGGGAGTTTTAAAATTTGCATTTCAGTTGTAAATCTCTATTTTCACAGGAAATGAATCACAGTTCAAAATACCGATTTAATTTTCATCCATTCTGTGACAAGAGACCACCGGCGTTCCAACTCCTCGTTCAGTAATTTAATGATTATTTACATTTTAGCAATATAAATTATTGAAAGTTCACGACTAATACAGCATTCCAACGAAACAACTTGCCACAATACATAAATTAATAGGCCTATATATGCTACAAATGAAATTCGATCATAGTTCTCAATCACAAAAAAGATAAAGGGAACAGACGAACTTACTTCCTTACAGCAAGCTTGACAGATCCGTAGTGAAATTGGGATCACCTGTGATCCAATGCTTCAGCCAGTAGGACTTCGACAATTTTTCTTTGGGCATTGCCGCAAACACACTTCTTCTTCTTCTCCCACTTCACAATAAATCACAACACGTTCTGAACATAAAGCGTACACGTACAACAGTTCACATCGAAAGGGAGGTACAGGGCATATGGGTTGTGCAACATAGCTTTCTTTTTTTGCAAACCGCGCGGCCACTTGTTCAGTAAATAAATAAATAAATAAATAAATAAATAAATAAATAAATAAATAAATAAATAAATAAATTCAGGCACAGCAGTGGAGTGACTTCATATACACTAAATACACAGAGGTTATCGATCACGATGTTACTAGCCCTTTCCATAAAGTAGCAGCCGCTGAAACTGCCACAGCAACGGACATGAGAGTGATTCATTTCTGAATACAACAGACTCCGGTTTATTCGTGAGCGGATATCCAGTTTTGGTGTAATTCTTACCGGACCACCATGTTTGTGCCACTTTCTCCTCCTTGAAACAGTAGCCTATTATAGCACCACTGAAAGTCACTTAGCGTCACAATGTGGTAGCGTTATTCAGTCAAATATGTTTTTTTTTTAAAATTTTGGTTGGCACCATATCGTCAGCTCCGGGGGTAAATGGTCAGCGTAGTGACCTTTCGTTCGTAGGGCACCGAATTCGATTTACCGGTCGGCCTGGGGATTTTAACCACGTTTGATTAATTTCTCCAACCCCGCGGCTGGGTGATTGTCAATACATGTCTAGGCTTAATTTATATCAGTGCCGACCTCAGATAACTGGCAAAGATGCCAGGAAAGGAAAAGGTTGGCACAATATGAAAATCTCAGAGCACAAATTTCCATCCCACTTCTCCAGACTGCGGACTGACAAATGAGAAATTGAATTCCTATCTCATGTGATAAAATGTGGTTTAACTCTTGTCGTTATTGAATTAAACATATTAAAATATGTTAAAATAATATTAAAGTTGTGGAGCGGGGGGGGGGGGGATTCCGTCCCCGCACCTTATTTCGTCCCCCCTAGGTATTTTTAATTTGCATGGTTGGTACCTAATGTTTACTCGCGCGCACACGCGTAGCCTCATCCCGTTGTATTGTTGTGAGAGTTGATTGTGTGCACCACGTTTCGTTTCCGTGTACAAGGAGGATTCATTTTTCATGCCGAGATGAGTTAGCGCAGCGTTCAAATTAAGAGCCTCTTATTCCTAGAGTGAGCACTGATATATGTATGTAATACTGGACTGCATTTCAATCGTGTGACACCGGGCGAGTTGGCCGTGCGGTTAGGGGCGCGCGGCTGTGAGCTTGCATCCTACTGTCGGCAGCCCTGAAGATGGTTTTCCGTGGTTTCCCATTTTCACACCAGGCAAATTCTGGGGCTGTACCTTAATTAAGGCCACGGCCGCTTTCTTCCAACTCCTAGGCCTTTCCTATCCTACCGTCGCCTTAAGACCTATCTGTGTCGGTGCAACATAAAGCCAGTAGGAAAAGAAAAGAAAATCAGTCGTGTGGTGTAGTTTCTGTAGTGTAATTGCTACAGTGAGGTGGTTGGCTTGAGTTACTGTAGCGGCCATTATAATAAATCAAGGAATATTCGTAATCACTAAAAATTCAACTTGTTTAGTCATTATTATTTCCCATTTTTGACTACTGTGATGTATTTTTTACGGATATAACAAATGAATTAAGCTTGAAACTACAGCGCATTCAAAATGCTTGTCTTAGATATGCTATGGATTTACGGTATTACGCTCGAGTTTCTCCCTATTATAAACAATTATCTTGGTTACGACTAGACGACAGGCGTAAACTACATTCAAATACTCTTGTGTACCAGGTACTTTCGGAAGGCATCCCTGTTATCTCTCCAGCAATTTTCGTCACCTTGGTTCTTTACATCTCCATGATACTCGCTCAGTGTCCCTCCTAGAAATACCTATCCACCGAACAACCACATACCATCGATCATTTGCTATCACCGCTTCGGGATGGTGGAATGCTCTTCCCAAAGACATCAAGGATGCTGCATCAAAAAGTATATTTAAAACCTCTTACCAGCAGTTCCTCATTAAGTGCTTCCAGCAAAGTACCTGTATGAGTGGAACGAGTGATTGTGTGTGAAAATGATATGAGATTATTGCACAATAAAATAAAATATTGGGTTAATATGATAATTTAAATTAAATTAAAAACATCCATATTGTATTTACGAAGTAGAAGTAGCCTAAAAATAGCTAGTAGTAAGTACAGTATTTAACTTAGATTAGTATTGTAAGGATACAATTAGTTAAATTTCATTTAATATTTTTATAAAGCTTACTAGTATTTTTACGTTCGTATTTCTTTCGTTGTGTATTGAATTTTTTATTTCAAACCTGTATTATGTAGGCAGTTCCTTTTTCTTTCTTACTTCTTTGCGTGTATATATTCATAATTTTGTCTTAAAATTAGTGTTATTTGTAGTTTTTGGTATTTTATGTTAATCAGTGTCATTGTATGAAATAATAATAATATGTGTGTGGTTAAGTGTAAGAAAGGGCCAAGAGCCCTAACTTCGCCACAGAAAATAAAGGCTTTATCTATCTATCTATCTATCTATCTATCTATCTATCTATCTAATTTTGTCTCCCTTCATTTTATTTGTTATTTATGAAGTTTACTATAATTTTCAGATGGGAAAACGTAAGCAGTGGGGTAAGGAGGCTATGAAATAGGCTACTAAGGTAGGGAGGGACAAAATAATAGGTCAAGAACGTGCAAGTAAAGCGTTTAATATCCCAGAGCAACGCTGAAAAACTATGTAACAAAGAATACCAAGAAAACATTTTTCATACAAGACCTTCAAGTAATTCATTATAGAGAAAGTGTGTGGTACGGTTAGAAAGGAAAAAATATATTAAAATTAATTGTACTTTTCATAAATTTGGTGGGGGACGAAATTACGAACACATTTATGGTAGTTTAGTCTTTATAGTGTTTGTGTTTAAGTCAAATATTGCACGGTTGGTACCTAATGTTCAGCCGCGCGCACTGAGCACTGATATGTGTATGAAATACTGGACTGAATTTCTACAAGTCCAAATCTGCTAACGGGACGAAATATGGACCCCCTACTTTATATACAAAACAGTCAACTACTTCTGATTGAAATAAATAGGATAAACCAGAACAGTGTGTTTGTTAGACACTTTCCAGCTGGAGAAAACTTGTTTTTGTAGTCCTTTGCTAGGCTAAGACTCCTGTACTTTACGGCACCAGGTCTGGCACAGATTAAATCAACAACCTAGGACTTGAGTTGCCTTAGCTTATGTTGACTTTATGTTCAGCATCTCTTTATGATCTGCTTGGGTAATATCAACTTTACAAAAAAATACTAATCTGTGAAGGCAGAATGTAAACGCATTTTACTGCACTGGTGACCGGGGGAGTAAAGAGCGACCTTGGCGCAAAGGCATTGCACCTCATTCATGCAACATAAAAAATTTAAAAATAAATAGATAGTAGGCCTTAATGACAAATTGTGACAAACGCCAGCAGTCTAATATCTTGGAACTCGAAAATAGATCCAATGAGTATGGTATGAAAATTAGCGTTTCCAAGACAAAATTGATATCAATAGGTAAGAAATCCAAGAGAACTGAATGTCAGATTGGGGATAGACATCTGGAACAGGTAGGTAATTTCAAGTATTTTGGAAGTGTGTTCTCCCAGGATAGTAGTATTCTAAGTGAGTTTGAATTAAGATGTGGTGAAGCTAATGCAGTTAGCTTGCAGGTTGCGATCAACAGTATTCTGTAAGAAGGAAGTCAGCTCCCGGACAAAACTATCTTTACATAGGTCTGTTTTAAGACCAACTTTGCTGAACGGGAGCGAAAGCAGTGTGTACTCAGGATATCTTATTCATAAGTTAGAAGTAACAGACATGAGAGTATCGGGAATGATAGCTGGTACAAATAGATGGGAACAGTGGCAGGAGGGTACTCGGAATGAGGAGATAAAGGCTAAGTTAGGAATGAACTCGATGGATGAAGCTGTACTCATAAACCAAGTTCGGTGGAGGGGTCATGTGAGTCGAATGGAGGAGGATAGGTTACCCAGGAGGATAATGGACTCTGTTATGAAGTAGAGGGAGACCATGACCATAAGATACGAGGAATAAAACTAAACGAGGCCACAGAACTAGTTACAAATAGAGGATTGTGGCGACGTTTAGTAAACTCACAGAGGCTTGCAGATTGAACGCTGAAAGGCTGAAAGGCTGAAGATGTATTTATGTACTTGGCTGAAAAATTATTAACGGAGAAAGATACCACACACGCAACGAGGAACTATACTTCAAACATAGATGTTACCGGGCGAGTTGGCCATGCGGTTAGAGGCGCGCAGCTGTGAGCTTGCATCCGGGAGATAGTGGGTTCGAATCCCACTGTCGGCAGCCCTGAAGATGGTTTTCCGTGGTTTCCCATTTTCACATCAGGCAAATGCTGGGGCTGTACCTTAATTAAAGCCACGGTCGCTTCCTTCCAACTCCTAGGCCTTTCCTATCCCATCGTCGCCATAAGACCTATCTGTTTCGGTGCGACGTAAAGCCACTAGCAAAAAAACATGGATGTTTTAATGGACACCATTATCAAAACACGGCTAATTTTTATGGACACACAGAAAGGGTAAAGGAAGCAAGATTATCCAGCATATTCCACAGCCAAACAACGTAAGGAGACAACATTACTTTCATACAAATAGGTCAACAAGATCTTCAAACTTCCAGAATCAATGGCAGAAAAGCTCTCCGAAAAGTAATACAAAAAACCCACAAGTTAATTTTAAGAAAGGATTGCGACTAAAGAGATCAAAAGAAGCAAAACAATAACAAAGCTAAGGAATGAAAGAGGTAATCGCAAGGAATAAATTTCTGAAGAACACACAAGCGACCTCAACAACACAAGCTACAATACATTCTTAGTCCATAGTCGGCTCATTTGAAATGGAGAACAATAAGTATATAATGTAGATTATTTTCCCGCTTTTCAACTAGCCATTTTTAAGTTTAGTTCGTAAGAAATGTAGGCATTGTGACAGCAATGTATCTAAAGCTATTAAAAACTCTTTAAAATAATTCTGTATATGATTGGTCCAACTTGTCGATACACTTTTATCGCTGAAAATCATTTATTCAAACAAGTTTCAGGAACATAATGCATTCTCTTCATCATTGATTATTAAAGTCTTAACTTGTTTACAAATACCAAAGAAAAAACAATATAACACTTTCTTTTGTTTAGCACAAAATTTAAAGAGCTGTTATATCATGATCACCATATCAATGAACAAACAAACGTTAGTGGTATATTAGGAAAATTATTATTACATACAATTATAATATTTAGATGAAGTTTAATAAGAATCACGCCGGGCTGAGTGGCTCAGATGGTTGAGGCGCTGGCCTTCTAACCCCAACATGGCAGGTTCGATCCTGGCTCAGTCCGGTGGTATTTGAAGGTGCTCAAATACGTCAGCCTCGTGTCGGTAGATTTACTGGCACGTAAAAGAACTCCTGCGGGACTAAATTCCGGCACCTCGGCGTCTACGAAAACCGTAAAAGAGTAGTTAGTGGGACGTAAAACAAATAACAGTATCATTATTAATAAGAATCACTTTCTAAATAAATTTAAGATCTTCAAGTCTTATCATTTTTCTTCTTTTCTTCCTTAAATTATTAAATGATGGTTTATACAATGGGTTTTTATCTGTAATTATTTCATTCAAACTTGATTCAAAGTGAATTTTTTGAGCAAGGTAAATTTCTAAACTTTCTAAGACATTTATGAATTTTCTCCTTTTAGTCGAATGTATTGATTCCATGTCATTAAAAATGTCTGTAAATTTATTATTCAGTTCAACCATATGCTCCCCAATTGCTGAATATCTTCTATGTTTGACCGCGTTATCGTGCTCTTTGTACCTTACAGCGAAACTTCTTCCAGACTGCCCTATGTATCACTGGCTACATGTTTGGCATGTCAGTTTGTAAATTCCTGACATTTATTCTCAATTTTATCTGAATTAAAAATTATCTTACTAGTATTATTATCAGTTTTTAATGCCATATTGATGTTTCTTTTGCTGAAAATTTTAGCTAGTTGATAAGAGTGCTTATTTCTAAAAGTTAGAACTGGAAATTCCCTTTTTGGAGTATCCGTTGTTACGAGCAGTTTGGTGGATTATATTTATTTCTGTTTATTCTTCTTAGGCATAGGTATATTCATAGCTCTATTAATAAAGCTGCAAAATGTTGCCTATTTATGTTGACTTGGATGTGCGGCTACGTAGCTAAATGGTTAGTCTGCTGGCCTTTGGTCACAGGGCTCCCGGGTTCGATTCACTGTAGGGTCGGGAATTTGAACCAATATTGGTTAATTCCGCTGGCACGGGGGCTGGCTGTATGTGTCGTTTTCATCATCATTTCATCTTCATCCCGACGGGCAGGTTGCCTACGGGCGTCGAATTAAAAGACCTGCATCTGGCGAGGCGAACTTGTCCTCGGACACTCCCGGCACTAAAAGCTATACGCCACTTCATTTTGACTTGGATGATTGGAGTCATTCCTTATAATGTATTATGTTCCCAAAAAGAGTTTGAATAAGTGATTTTCAATAATGAAAGTGAATTGAAAGGTGGACCAGCATATACTATTTTAAATAGTGTTTAATAGCTTTAGAAAAGTCAATACAGGAATAATTACAGATACCTATTATTGTTTATCAACAGAAATCCATCTCGTACCGCGGGACAATAGCCGATAAACATAAGCAAACTGTTTTAAAAATAAAATAACAATGGGAAATTTCCAGAATGTGAAAGAAAATTCGAGGAGGGAGAGTTTATTACTAGTTTTCCGCAGATTACATAAACGGAGTTCAAAATTTTCGGGGTTTTAAGAAAAGTAAACCTGGATGACTTTGTGTGGAACAGTGATAGTAGTTGTGAAGCGCGCCTGGTGGCCATGGTCGTCAAAGATTTGAAGCCTAAACGGTCTGACACCGTGGTTAGCCGGTTCGAGTCCCGTTGGTCGAAAAAAATTTCTCCATCAGAATGTTGGCCGGCAGGGTAGGATGGGTGGCGGTATACAATTTCTAATCACTAGATTGAGTGCCAAAAGCCTAGATTAAATTCCGAACCTTTCCGCAGTGCTCATATGGAGTGAGGGCATATGGCGCTGTTGATTGTGATTCGTCAGTCGGATGGAGGCTTTGAGCCTTGAGCAGGCTTGGTGTTTTTCGACAGGAGTAGGCTATGTGTCGGCACCGGGTTCCACCCTCTTCCTTCCTACTATCATATATCACGTCATGCATTTCATTTGATTAACTCGTCTGATGAGGTTGACGTCAGAAAGGGCATCCGGTCATAAAAACCCGCCACGACAGATTCATCTCACCTCATACCCGACCCCGTAGAGAAACGGGACAAGGGTTGGACAAACAAACAGTGACGGTAGTTGTGAATCTTCAAAACGTCAAAGTTCAAAAGGAAATCTACGTTACGAAGAGTAAAATATCTCATTTACAGCGGTTCAGTCGAACAAGGGACGGAAGGAGTTTTCATTACGGTATAATTTGAGCAGAGAAAACCAAGTTTTCTCATGGATTTTCATCGACGAAGCGAGTTGGCTGCGTGGTTCGAGTCATGTAGCCATGAGCTTATATTTGGGAGATAATGGATTCGAGTCCCGCTGGCGGCAGCCCTGAAAATTGTTTCCCAGGATTCTCATTTTAATACCAGTAAATGTCGGGGATGCACCTTAACTAAGGCCCCTGTCGCTTCCATCCCAATCCTACCCCTGTTCTAACCTATCGTCGCCATAAGACCTGTCTCAGTCTGTGTTGTTGTGTGTGAGTCATCAGTCCATAGACTGGTTTGATGCAGCTCTCCATGCCACCCTATCCTGTGCTAACCTTTTCATTTCTACGTAACTATTGCATCCTACATCTGCTCTAATGTGCTTGTCATATTCATATCTTGGTCTACCCCTAACGTTCTTACCACCTACACTTCCCTCAAAACCAACTGGACAAGTCCTGGGTGTCTTAAGATGTGTCCTATCATTCTATCTCTTCTTCTCGTCAAATTTAGCCAAATCTATCTCCTCTCACCAATTCGATTCAGTATCTCTTCATTCGTGATTCGATCTATCCATCTCACCTTCAGCATTCTTCTGTAACACCACATTTCAAAAGCTTCTATTCTCTTTCTTTCTGAGCAAGTTATCGTCCATGTTTCACTTCCATACAATGCCACCCTCCGTACGAAAGTCTTCAAAAACATCTTTCTAATTCCGATATCAATGTTTGAAGTGAGCAAATTTCTTTTCTTAAGAAAGTTCTTTCTGGCTTGTGCTAGTCTGCATTTTATGTCCTCCTTACTTCTGCCATCATTAGTTATTTTACTACCCAAGTAACAATATTCATCTACTTCCCTTAAGACTTCGTTTCCCAATCTAATATTTCCTACATCACCTGCCTTCGTTCGACTATGTGACATAAAACCAAAAGAAAATCCCGTTAAATTTGATTATCCATGTTTTCCGATTTTTCTTGCGTATTTCCTCCTTCGTTATCCCCAATAACCGGAAGTTTACTCTATAGTGGTACGAGACGTTTCGTGTAAAGGCGGATGTTGCTTGTGACAGAGCGACAAAAGGCCGTGTTGTACACCCCTGATGGGGCCGGAGCCAAGTAGGCAGAGCTCACCTATAAACATTGCAGAGTTTAATTTGGAGAGGCTTTGTGACCGCCTCGATCTCGCTCTCTCTGAGCTAAAACAACTGCAAGCAACACTGGATGTGGCACACAGCCGAAACTCACAATCATGTAATGAAATTTTGAGTGTATGATCATAAAACGGATTACGGATTTATTCCCGGTGACTTCCTTTACTACAAAGCAGTATCAATTTCAGTTTATGTTCAGGAACTGGCTAGAAGTAATTAGCGGCCGGAAGAAAATAGTGTAATATTTCGAAAGTTAAATAGACTTCATTTCATAATTTAAATAGGAGAATAAAAATTGATCAGCTGTAGATCACGGAAGAGAGATTTTATTATTTAGCGTATGGCTTTCAGTGCCGGCAGTGTTCGAGAACATGTTCGTCTCGCCACCTGCAGGTCTTTCTATTTTACGACCTGGGCGTCTAGATATGGGATGATGATGATAATGAGGTAGGGAGAAGGTGAAACCCGGTGTCGGCACGTAGCCTACTCCTGTCGAATAACACCGAGGCGTCTGTTCAAAGCTTTACGTCTCCATCCGACGGACGAATCACCATTAATAGCGTCATATGCCCTCACTCCATATGAGCACTGCGGAGAGGTTTGGAATTTAATTCAGGCTTTTTACACGCAGTCTAGTGATTGGAAAATACATACCATCACCTCACCTACTCTGCCAGCCAACATTCTGATGGTGACATTTTTTCGACCAACGGGATTCGAACCGGCTAACCATGGTATCAGACCATATATACTTCAACGCCTTAACGAACATGGCCACCGAGTGGGCTTACAGACGAGAGATATCAACAATGCTCGCTTCACATCACAAGTATGAGATCAATTTATAGGACAGTGTTGGGCTTATTGTCTTCCCAAAAAGCATCACGCAGAATTCAGTGATCTTCCTTTTCCTTCCTAGCCGTTTCCCGTCAGCATTAGTGTGAATTAATTCAAGTTTCTCGACCAGATATCATTCCTAGTCCCCGAGCCAGAGGAATTAATCAGACGGGGCTAAAAGTCTTCGACCTGGCTACGAATTTAACCGAAGTCCCTCTGAACCGAAGGCCATAACTCTGACCATTCAGCTATTTTAACGAAACTAACTATATAAATAAAATTATAATTTTGGCTGAACAATTCAGCCTCCGTGGCTCAGGCGGCAGCACGCCGGCCTCTCGTCGGTGGGTTCCCTGGTTCAAATTCCGACCACTCCATGTGAGACCTATGCTGACAAAGCGGAGGTGGGACAGGTTGTTCTCGGGTTACTCCGGTTTTCCCTGTCATCTTTCTTTCCAGCAACACTCACCAATATCATTCATCTGTCAGTCATTAAACATTGCGCCAGAGGAGTGCGACAGGCCTCGGCAGCCGGCACAATTTCTATCCGCGCCACTAAATGGGGTCTTCATTCATTCCTTCCATTCTTGACCAGGTCGAATGACTGGAAACAGGCTGTGGATTTTCATTTTCCTGAACAATTAAATTTCTTACGCCATAGTTAATTTTCCTTTCTTGGAATAGATGTATGAAAGTTAAAAGTAGATTCAGTTCAGATTCATCTACCTGTTGTCTGGCTCCATAGCTAAATGGTTAGCGTGCTGGCCTTTGGTCACAGGGGTCCAGGGTTCGATTCCCGGCAGGGTCGGGGATTTTAACCATCATAGGTTAATTCCGCTGGCAAGGGGGCTGGGCGTATGTGTCGCCTACATCAATATTTCATCACCACCATCATCATTATCAACATCATCATCATCATCAAGGCGCGCAGGTCGCCTACGGACATCAAATCAAAAGACCTGCACCTGGCGAGCCGAACACGTACTCGGGCACTCCCGGCACTAAAAGCCATACGCCATTTCATTTGTCTGTTTGTTTCGGTATCATAGGAAAACAGCTAAACATATTTTCTCGAAATTCGGTATTTGAGTTTCGGTTATCCACTAGATGGCAGTACTGCTGCAGTTGTACAAAAACTAACCTGTCAACGACGGGTACCAGAGCTAGTATTCTAATAAAATAGAACAAAAGTGTTTAAGTTACTATTTACGTAACGGAGAGGGAAGAAACGTTATTTTCGTTTTGCTTTTAAAGCAGGCTCAGGTATGATCATCATCATCTTCACGATTTAAGCCTTCATCTTTGTTCCATTTCCAGAGCTGCTTGATCATGCCATGTTTTAATGTCTTGTTCCTTTTCTTCTGCCTGTTACTTGGTAAACGTTGTTTCGGGATGGGATACGGTTGTCGCTCATTCTTCATGCATGATTCTACCATTATTATATTTTTGTACGTCCGGCTCCTTGGTTGAATGTTCAGCGTTCTGGCCTTCGATTGAGATGGCCTCAGGGTTCGATTCCCGGCCGGATCGGGGATTTTAACCGCATGTGGTTAATTTCTCTGGATTAGGGACTGGGTGTTTTTTAGTTCACGTCTTCATTTACATACAAGACATCACACTACTAACCGCCACAGAAACACGCAAAAATAAATACATCCCTAGACATAGGGATGCTGTAAGGAAGGGCATCTGAGTGTAAAACTGGGACTAATACACATAAAGCGCCGACTCCAATAAATAATATTTTCCATATCGTGTTGTTGCCAACCATCTTAATCTCTGCACGAATAGGATTTGTACCTTAAAAGGCTAGGGCATCTGTATTTTTTGTTGAAACATTTAAACTTTATACTTTGCTTGTAAGAAATAATTTATGAACAGTTTCCTGCAAGTCACCTTATTATTCCGCAAGTATCACTTGTTTGTCAGCAAAGAGTATTATATAATGGGAGATTTCACTTATATAATACGCACTTGTCGGTGACGACTTCATCCATACTTTCTCACTTCGTTAATGTATAGATTAAAAAATGCCTTTTGCGACCTCTCTTGTAGTTTCACGCGATTCTTCATGTGCTCAGTTTACTTTATTTATATTAGTTCTTATTCTTTCCTAATGACTCTCTATGACTCTTAACAATTGTCTGTTATTATAGTTATTTAGCAGAAATACGTAAATCTATTATTTCTTTACTTTTGTAATACATTCACTATAGGTTATTTCATACATTCTACCAGTAGTAGGTATAGATACTGGCTATAAATGCGGAAACATAAAAGAACAAATTGTCAAAGAGAGACAATTTCTTTACCAGATACTCAGGATCATAATTTTTCCGTCAGTAGATTCATCATCATCATCATCATCATCATCATCATCATCATCATCTGTTTACCCTCCAGGTTCGGATTTTCCCTCGGACTCAGCGAGGAATCCCACCTCTACCGCCTCAAGGGCAGTGTCCTGGAGCTTCAGACTCTTGGTCGGGGGATACAACTGGGGAGTATGACCAGTATCTCGCCCAGGCGGCCTCACCTGCTATGGTGAACAAGGGCCTTGTAGGGGGATGGGAAGATTGGAAGGGATAGACAAGGAAGAGGGAAGGAAGCGGCCGTGGCCTTAAGTTAGGTACCATCCCGGCATTCGCCTGGAGGTGAAGTAGGAAACCACGGAAAACCACTTCGAGGATGGCTAAGGTGGGAATCGAACCCACCTCTACTCAGTTGACCTCCCGAGGCTGAGTGTACCCCGTTCCAGCCCTCGTACCACTTTTCAAATTTTGTGGCAGAGCCGGGAATCGAACCCGGACCTCCGGGGGTGGCAGCTAATCACGCTAACCACTACACCACAGAGGCGAACCGTCAGTAGATTCACAGAGTGAATTCTGAAAAACCGTTGTAAAGTTTTATTGAATGTTTGCATTACTGTCTATAAATAAACAGTTCTCTTAAATAGCTTTGTGTCGTTCCCTACATTGGAATCAATAGGCATGCATCAGGTGTCTGCTATCTACCTCACTGCAAACGGACCGTAATTCACGATCAGGAAACGAACGGCTTCTCACATCAAACATGGGCTTCTGAGTACGTGATAGCCTTACACCAGGGGAGTGGCTAATAATATTATTGCTTGATCAAAAAGTTTATTATTGGTGTGTTTTAATTTTCGCTACCTGTACTATATTAATAAACGAAGCCCCCTTGTTATTTACATCAGATAAGTTTTGTACAAAATTAGGTATACAGTATACAGTTTTTTCTATGCTTGGGTGGAGACAAAAGGAGACTTCATTAATTCCATATTTCAAGTTCATACGTATTTAAACAGAAATAAACACGAATGTTTATATATTTCTAAATTTTTGATAGTGATTTGATAAAATCTGATGATGTCCTTTCAGGAATATGTCATTATATATTAATTAAGTTGTTCCTTTTTCAGGTTTAATACTGTTTCCATAGGCTTTTTCCTTTTTCAAGAGCCGAGCTGAGTGGCTCAGACGATTGAGGTGTTGGCCTTCTGACCCCAACCTGGCAGGTTCGATCCTGGTTCAATCCGGTGGTATTTGAAGGTGCTCAAACACGTCAGCCTCGTGTCGGAAGATTTACTGACAAGTAAAAAAACAAAATTTCGGCATATCGGCGAATCAGAAAACCGTAAAAATAGTTTATAGGACGTAAGCCAATAACATTATTATTATTATTATTATTATTATTATTATTATTATTATTATTATTATTATTATTATTATTATTATTATTATTGTACCGGGAGGTACACCTCAATGCCGCGCAATCAAAATTAGCGCCTTAATGAACTTCTCTATCGGTCAAAAGGCAAAACTGATAACACAACAAGTTGGAACTTTAATCTGAAGATGTCACCACCGAAATGTTAAGTAACTGTGTCATTGTGAAGTTTCCTAAACTGATTGAATTTCTCCTTGTTTTGTTTGCCATTCATCAAGAAGTTCGGACATTTTTCCACAGATGTCACTACCAAAAAAACTCTGATCATGCACTCTGGTGCAAGGTGAAAGAAGTTATAATAATTTAAAGAAGTTTTGTATCTCTAGGTTTTTATAACTGATCTATGTTCATTTATTTTTGGGTTGACAATACTTCCTATTCTTTCCGTCAGTTTTGAATCTAGCCAATCATGAATTTTTGTAATTAATTTTCAACCAATCCCGCATTTCTTGTTCACTTTGAATCTGCCAATAAAAATTAAGAGGGTGTGTCCCCATTAGTCTTGAATGCTCTCGAACCTTCCCTGAGGGTTTATAAACTGCGGCTTTTAACGTTACCTGGTCAATAAATAAATGTTTTATTGCGCACAAATGTGCATGGACAAAATTCTTATGAGCAATCGTCTGTACAGAATTTTGTTAAGTATTCTATTCTCAGTTTACACTTAAGTACGTGATAGCGTTCACAGAGTTCGCCGCATCTTTTGCACCTGCAGTCCGGACTTGGCTCATGAAAACTCGCTTTAATACATAGGCGTTGGTGAAACGCATGGATTGAGAGTCTGGTCACAATCACCGTCTTGATAAGTGTGTGTGCGTTAAGACAGGAGGCGGGGTAGCCTCTTTCTTCAGTCAGCAGAACATGTATAAGTTAATGGCCACATAACTGAATTATTTCTTGCTACCTCGGCAGCTTTATTCGAGGGGAAGGTCTGAATCTTGAATTATGAAACAGTACTTTTATCAAATGTAAATTTTCTTTTGGCTAATGTAAAAACTTCATAAAATCTTTAAATGTAAATCGGGGATAGAGAGTGAAGTACCCTCTCGAGCTCCACTTCATCTTGGTTTGAGGTGGCTACGTTTTCGCAACCTTTCGTTTCTGTAATGTATTAAGGTTATTTACATCCGAGCCACCTCAGTAGTGTGGGAATAGCCCCAGTTTCACCGGCCAAGAGCCCTGTAGGATTTTATATTTCATTATCTGGAGTGCAGGGTACACCTCCATTCAGCTTGTTTTCGGGCCGTTTATTTAACCTGTTCTTTTTTCGCAAAGGCCTTGTAGGTTGGGTGCTAGAAACCCCTGTGTAGAAACAAGTTCATTTTGTAAATTGTGGCTTGAGAGGTCAGAGATTGTATATCTTGATGTAATGTTGCCTTGTGTAGGCTTGAAAAACTGAGAGCCTGTTAGCTCTTTTTCAAAGTTTTGTAACAGTAAAGTGTGCCTTTGGGAGGCCAGATATTGTGATTTAGGGAGAAAGTGCTCTTGAATTAGGGGATTTCTGCCCTTAACTAAATAATACCACTTCTAGTTGTAAAATTGAAGCCCAGAATCTGTAAAAATCACTGATCTTGGACTTTCCTAGTCTTGTTTCAATATTGCTTTTGTACCTGACATGTTGTTATTGGTTGAGTTGTTTTTTTTGAAGAAATATAACCTTCAGTTCAAGTTTTAAATTAATTTTGATACTGTGGATAGACCCATTCACCCCGGCACCTTCTTTAACCTCTTTCTGCTCCACGGGTATCCCCGTAATAATTAATATTATTACTATTATTATTATTATTATTATTATTATTATTATTATTATTATTATTATTATTATTATTATTATTGTACCGGGAGGTAGACCTCAACCCCGCGCATTTAAATGAAGCGCCTTAAGGAACGCTATCTATCATTCGAAACTTGAAACAGCCAGTGCATGAAGTTGGGACATTGATCAGAAGATGTCACTACTAAATGACAGAGTAATATGTTGTTTTAAAGTTTCCTAAACTGACTGGATTTTTTTTTTTTGTCTGGTTTTGGTGTATCACTGGAAGTTCGCACCTTTCTCCGGAGATGTCTCTACTAAAGAACTGAGGTCATGCACTCTGGTGCAAAGTGGAATAATTAGAGATTTAAAGGTTTTGTGTTTTATAGGTTTTCTCAACTGAATTGACTTTCATTATTTTGATACTTCAAGGTTTGCAACACTTCCTTCTCATCCCGCCAGCGTTGGTTTTTAACCAATCATAAATTTTCTGCATTTATTTTTCAGCCAATCAAACGTTTCTTGTACCTATTTTATCTGCCAATAAAATAAAACGGTGTGTCTGGATTTAGTCCGGAGCCTTCTCGAAGATTCCTCTCGGGTATAAAAGCTGTTGCTTTTTCAAGTTAACTTGTCTTATTGATCGTCGACTTACTGAGTGTGTGTGTGTTGAGACAGGAGGCGGGGGCCTCTATGTCCGGCAGGCAGAGCATCAGCTAAGGTAATGGCCAACAGTTTTTCCATCTAAGTAGTTATCTCTGCAAGCTGACCCGAGGGGAAGGTTCTAATCCTTAACTATGTAACCGTCTGTTTTCTAAAATGTAAACCTTCTTCTTTCTAATGTAAAATTTCATAAAGACTTAAACTGTAAATCGGGGACAGAGAGTGCTTTACCCTCTCGAATTCCCCTTCAATTTATCTTGAGGTGACTACGATGTTATAACTGTTTTTATCCTGTAAATTACAAATTAACTTGTTCTTCTAGTCACCTCAGTAGTTTGGGATTAGCCTCTGCATCATTGGGCCGCAAGCCCAAGTAGGATTTTAAACTTGGTTTTCTAGGAGCGCAAGTGTACGTCTCCATATATTTTTGAATTTGGGCCAGAAATTTAACCCGTTCCTTTTCACGAAGGGCCAGTAGAATGGGTACTAGATACCCCTGTGTAAAGTAAAAGGTAATTAATATTGTATTAAAAATTGTAGGTTGTGCCTAGAGAGGCCAGAAATTGTAAGGTATTGTGCAAAGTGGCCTTGAGTAGGCCGTATGTATTTGGGAGCGCAGCCTCCTTGGTAGAATTTGTAGAGCATGTAAGCTCTTTTCTGATATTTGTGTAATATTGAGTGGTGCCTTCGGAAGGCAGTATATGTAACTGTTGGAGCAAAGTGCTCTTGAAAATTGTGTTTTGGGAGATTTCTCTCCTTATACAGGGTTATTCACCTAACATGTTACACACAAATTACTTCTAAACCATTAAAGATATCAGCATTCTGTTTTCATATTCGTAAATGGTACGCAGGGTCTTGTAAAATAACGTGCTACTTAGTCTCATGGGGGTGATTAACAACCGAGATATTGATACTAACTCCATATTTTTAAATGGAACGGCACAAATTTATACAGCTGATTTAAAAGTTCATCTGCGTGCAATTTCAAATATGTAAGTATTTTCAAAATCGGACAATTATTTTTTGAGATGTAAGTAAGAACAGCATGCGCTGTTTTACATGCCGCATCAGACGGCGTGAAGTCAGGCAAGGACATATTGAGGCGCAAGCAGTTTCCTGGGAGTGAGTTCAGCCACAGAATGGGTACCAGGGATGAAAGCACCTCGTACATATGTGATGGGTTTGCAAAGTGTGTATGACAGGCGAACACATGACAGGACAGAAAGGGTTGATGTGTTTAAAACGAATAAAATAAGTACTTTGCCTTGAAAGGAACATAACGTAAGGTATAATTGTCATTGGTTTTAGTGTACAGTTCATACTACTCTATGAGTTGAGAAATAAACATAATACAAAACACCGGAAGACCTCCTCCTAGAAAAGCAAATGTTCAGAGCTGATCGTAGTGAGATGGCAGCAACCCTATTATTTATGTTTTATTTTACACGCATTAATCTCCGCAGAGCTCCAGCGCGACTGTAGTAGCATGCATTCGGGAGAGCGTAGGTTCGAGTCCCGCCTCGCCAAACCTGACATTAATTTTCATGGTGTCGCATGTTTAACACCAGGCAAATACCGGATAGGTACCTTTGTGATAGGCAACGGCCGACTTCCTTTCTAAATCCTTCCCATTTCCATCCGTGAGAAAAAAGACGCTAAACTGAGCGCAGCCTATTACATGTCAAAACAAAACAATACAACTTTAATCTCCCTTCCCCGTTGTGTGTTCGCCAGTCATACAATAACGTTGCACACCCAGGGTATGTTACGGTACAGCACATTATGTTTACAGTACAAGCCTGGTACCCGTTCTGTGGCTGGAATCAAGGCCAGGAAGCAGCTTGCGTCTCAATATGTTCTTGCCCGACTTCACGCCGTCTGATGCGGCATGCAAAACCGCGCATGCTGTTCTTATTTATATCTGAAAAAGTAATTGTCCGATTTTAAAAATACTTACATATTTGAACTTGTACGCAGATGAACTTTTAAATCAGCTGTATAAATTTGTGCCATTCCATTTAAAAATATAAAGTTAGTATCAATATCTCGGTTGTTAATCACCCCATGAGACTAAGTATCACGTTATTTTACAAGACCCTGCGTACAATTTGCGAATACGAAAACAGAATGCTGATATCGTTAATGGTTTAGAAGTTATTTGCGTGTAACATGTTAGGTAAATAACCCTGTATATCTAAACGCATCATTAGCGACTTTGGAAACTTGTAAATTAGGAGCTTGAAGCTCAAAAAAATGTAAATTACCAATCCTTGGGTTTTCTATTTTTGTATCAAAATTGCTCTGTACCTGAAATTTTGTTCTTTCACCAAGTGAAGAATTTTGTTAAAATTTGAAATCTGAAAAGAAATATAACCTTTATTTTAAAGTTTTAAATTAATCTTTAACTTTCGTAGATAGACCCATTCCAGCCCACACCTTCTTTTTAACTCTGTGATCCACGAAAACTCGGTAACAGTTATTATTATTATTATTATTATTATTATTATTATTATTATTATTATTATTATTATTATTATTTGCTAGTTGCTTTACGTCGCACGGACACAGATAGGTCTTATGGCGACGATGGGACAGGGAAGGGCTAGGAGTGGGAAGGAAGCAGCCGTGGCCTTAATTAAGGTACAGCCCCAGCATTTGCCTGGTGTGAAAATGGGAAACCACGGAAAACCATTTTCAGGGCTGCCGATAGTGGGGTTCGAACCTACTATCTCCCGAATACTGGATACTGGCCGCACTTAAGCGACTGCAGCTATCGAGCTCGGTATTATTATTGTTATTATTTTTATTTTATGTAGTTTATGAATGTATTGCTCAAAATTAGTTTCGGTAGACTGAAGGACCGAACAGTTAAAAATTAACTGAGTCGCAACTGGAAAGAGAGGGCTTCAGATAAAAATAAATAATTAAAGAACAGTATATAGAGCGTTCACGAATAACATACTACAGTAGTAGAGTCAAAAAGTATCCGAGGTTTGATTGGCTGCGCCTAGCTATGCAGGCAAGCGTAAGGGAAAATTTATACCCGAACTATTCTTCGATTCTTTTGATTGGTGCACTTCAAATTCCTTCCAGAAGGTCGAACGCTTTTGTTTAGGGCACTGTGAGGAATATTGTGTACGAGACTCCTGTATCATCAGAGGAGTATCTTGTTACACAAATTCACTTAGCGACTGAAATACAGAGCACACAGGCAATCTCTGTCAATATCTGCAGCCCCAATGTACTTTCTGTAATCAAGTTCAATTTAATGCACAATGTGAAGCTCTTGTCGGGTGGGTGGAGGTTTTCTGACAAAACGTGGAACGCCTGTCCATCACTATACCCAAAGCGTTACCAAATTTTAACGCCTCACAGTGCACAAACCAAGCATTTGCAGACATAGTTGAAAAATGATCAGTTTGCCGTGTTGCATAACATACTAAGCGTTATCGGTGTTAGTATGAATCACGCTGTAGAGAAGTCATTGTCAGTTCTGTACATGAGCAAGGTACAGTTCTAGAAACCTTTCTGGAAAGTTCAAGGACAATTCTTAAAAAATGTGGTGTATACAATATTAAGGATATATCCGTCAGTCACCTCGAAAGCCGCCGACCTCAGCCCGGGTAGACTCGCTGCCTGGGGAACGAAAGAACATCTAACTGACTAGGGCACTATGGTTGATGACATCTTTTCTATTGTTCAGTTATGGTAGGGTGTTTTTAATCGAATGTTAAATGATTCGTGTGTAACATTTTTTTTAAAATTTAGTCTCCGAGACAATGAGATTTCTCATTTCCTTCCCCTTCTAGGGAGTAACAACTTACACGGTGACATATGAGCAATAAACGAGTCCGACATTAATGTTTCTTATCTTTCTTTCTTTCTTTCTTTCTTTCTTTGTTTCTTAATCCATTTACCCTCTAGGCTCGGGTTTTCCCTCGGAATCAGCGAGGGATCCCACCAGGACAGTGTCCTGGACACTGATCTCTATACATGGATGGCTGATGGCAGCTCTCCGCTGCAAGAGAAAGTACGCCAAGTTGAGCGCGCGGTCCGCCATGTTGGTGTACCCATTCTAGAGCTCTCCGTATGGGGCAGCAATGACAATATAATCTATTTTAAATCGCAATTAATGGCGCATGGGAATAATTAAAAATATAGGGACATGTTCACTCAAAGCATAAGGACACTGGGAACAACGACAAGTCATTCCGAGCTCAGTAAATCTCCGGGATAGCAATAAAAATGAGTGTATAATAGCGGTCGATAAATATTAACTTAGGTGCTGAATACATGCAATTAGCGGTCGGTAATGCAATAGGAGTGAAAAACAGTTTCTGGAAGCATTGTTGTCAATTTTATACATGTATGCCACGAAATTATGCATTCTTAAGAGGAGGTATGACTGAATTTTTCGTATTTTCAGCCCAAAACTCGGATTTTCTTTTTATTCATACAAAAGTAGCCCTATTCTTCCTGTTTCAGAAAATGTTTTTATTTTAGTAATTCCGGCTTGTTTAAAGCTTGTAGAAGCCATTTAATTTGAGCCCGTAGGTCTTTTAAAAGCCCAGAACCACACCCACTTCTCCTTTAACGGCATAATGATTGTTTACTGTGTGTTTTTCGTTGGATATTCAAGTATTTCGCGGAATATTTGCCGTAGAAGTACACTTCGGCATGCTAACAGTCACTTGTTTACTACGTAATCAATACAATTACCTTATGTTAGGAAATATTGTAATTTGAACTGATGGAGAGAATGTGGTACCTCTTTCAAATTGTACTCAATTTATATCTGCCACACATGTATACTTTGATAGTTTAAATATGTTACGGTACCGTATGTATTTGTATTATTTACATTTAGGAATTCGTATTTGTGTTAATCGTAGTAGTACAAGCATGGATCCCTTGTTTGTTTATATTTTACTAACGTGCAGAAGTAACATGTGGTTTCAATTCAGCGAGTGAAATATCTAAACTAGTGATTTTTCATTGATGTATTTCATCTTAATTCCTTTGTAAATGTGTGGGGTATTGCAATAACACAGCGCAGAACACCAATGGAACTACAATAAGGAGGCCCGGCGTCCCTGAACTAAGCATGAACAAAGCAAGCGCGCTCCTCGTGGTCTACTGCACCATGCGCTCGCTGCCATCTTACTATGCCAGTCAACTTCTATTCGGCTTACTGCTACCCAGGCTACCAGCCATCCATGTATAGAGATCAGTGGTCCTGGAGCGTGTGACTTGGGGTAGGGGCAATACAACTGCTAAGGATGACCAGTACCTCGCCCAGGCTGCCTCACCTGCTATACTGAGTAGGGACCTTGTGGGGGGATGGGAAGATCGGAAGGGATAGACAAGGATGAGGGAAGGAAGCGGCCGTAGCCTTAAGTTAGGTACCATCCCAACATTTGCCTGGAGAAGAAGTGGGAGACCATGGAAAATCACTTCCAGGATGGCTGAGGTGGGAATTGAACGCCCCTCAACTCAGTTGACATTCCGAGGCTGAGTGGAACCCGTTCCAGCCCTCGTACCACTTTTCAAATTTTGTGGTAGAGCCGCGAATCGAACCCGGGCCTCGGAAGGGAGGGGGGCGGGGTTAGAGCTAATCACACTAACCACTACACCACAGAGCTGGACTACTGTCCCTTATTCGAGTGAAATTTATCATGTCATCTTTCTCTTTGATGCGGTACTAGAGAAGCTAAGCTCGGAAGAATCTTTGATTTCAACTTCATCACTTCGTAATACAGTGCTTTCCTTGGAGCTATTCTCTAACATAAGCGATATTGCTACATACATTATAGTATATAGCCTACATAACAGTCAGATTTTGTCTGAATAGGTCTATGTATGGCAAGTTTCGATATTCCGCTATAACACGAGAATCGTAGGATACATTTTTATGCGATATTCGGTGTTGTTTACAGGATCTCCCGAGAAAGGTTTGGAAGCCGAACAATGGCAGTTTCTGCGAAGCAACTTGAAGAATTTGACGGCACGCGAAACACTTCCTCGGCTTATGCTGCCTAAATCATTAAAGGTATCCACAAACTATTTGCGTAAGAATTGTAAAGCATAAAAATTCCACAAGAAAAAGTACACGGAGACCACACACCTGTCTCTAAAACGTTGCGCACAATGACGGATTTTATTGTCGTCAACGGAAGAAAACCTGCATTATATATGGAAAAGCATTCCTGAGGCTTAGCTTAATGCTGCCTCAACCGTTAAAGATCGAACAATTCCTCGGCTTACGCTGCCTAAACCATTAAATATATCTACAAAGTATATGCGTAAGAATTGTAGAACATATCAAGTTGTACAGTTAAGTCCGTGGAACCAAATGTCCATCTGAGAAAGGTCACCTACAATAACAGTTTTTATAGTGGTTAACACCAGAAACCCAGTGGTAAGTATGGGAAGAGTATTCCTGAGGCTCGGTTTAACTCTGCGAGTTGGCCGTGTGGTTAGGGGTGCGCAGCTGTGAACTCGCATCCTAGAGATAGTGGGTTCGAATTCCACTGTCGGCAGCCCTCAAGATGGTTTTCCGTGGTTTCCCATTTTCACACCAGGCAAATGCTGGGGCTGTACCTTAATTAAGGCCACGGCCGCTTCCTTCCCATTCCTAGGCCTTTCCTGTCCCATCGTCGCCATAAGACCTATCTGTGTCAATGCGACGTAAAACAAATAGCAAATATATATATATATATAAATATTTGTAAGTATTATCGAGTACTAGCTTGTGTACCCGTGCTTCGCTACGGAATTCTAAAGTGTATACAGAATTCTAGACGAAGTCGTGTACACGTTGTGAATAAGATTTTATTAAATTAGGTAATAACATAGGTATTTAAAACATTTCAGGCGCCTTCCCCTAGACTACATTTCATCCAGCGTAAATAAAGTTATTTACAGCTTAGACTGTATTGCTTTATTCCCCCACTTTACAAACCGTTCATTCAATTCTCTTCACTCATTTTCTAGTGGGTCGGCAATGATATGGATTTTGCAACAAAAATCGATATTCACGAATATCTCTGTTATCATATCCGATACGGTAAAACTGTATAAGACATAAATGATCGGAACTTTAGTTATGTAGTATTTATCGATGGGACCACTAATAATATAGATTTATGAGAATTGAATTTTAGTCCTTCGCCTAAACTACCATTTCACTTAGCTTGAATAAAATAATTTATGGCCTAGATTGTAGTGCCTTATTCTCCGACTTTACGAACCGATTTTCATTAGATTCCCTTTAGCCATTTTTTCATGATGCCCGTACAGACAGACAGACAGACAGACAGACAGACAGACAGACAGACAGACAGACAGACAGACAGACAGACAGACAGACAGACAGACAGACAGACAGACAGACAGACAGACAGACAGACAGACAGACAGACAGACAGACAGACAGACAGACAGACAGACAGACAGACAGACAGACAGACAGACAGACAGACAGACAGACAGACAGACAGACAGACAGACAGACGTTACTGTCGACACGAGCGATGAAGAAATACCATCCTTTTTAAATTCTGAGCAATATAGCCTACAGACAATTTTTTTTAAAATGTATAGTTAGAGGGTTCCACAAAAACGTCCGCGAGACCACATGTACGTAAAGAAGCCCCAAGCTGAATAGCTATATTTTTCCGCGTCTTCACTCATGTGAACTATATTCATTTGCGAATCTTTGTTTCAGACCAATAACAGAGGGCAGATTCATTACTTCCATGCAAGTGGAGTTATCAATATTTACGAAAATATAGAAGTTAGAATGATCTATATTTTCAGAAATATTAATAAATCATTACTGAGTGATAAACACTCAACCTAAAACTGGTTCAGCTTTGTTTTCCAATTAAAGTTTTTTTTTACAAACCTCAGAGGGTACAATCACTCAGATTCAAAAACCTGGTCGATGAGAATGAAGCCGCGGGTAAATGCTAATTTAATACACAAAATCATCATGAACTGCGGTGTATCCTGTATTCTCAACATCAGTGATTGCAGTCAAGATGGGCAATGGAGAAATAACTCTGGTTTGAAGAAGAAAGCAGTCTTGAATCTCATTTTTGGGCAGCGAAAGAGGTGTGAAAGTGAGTATTTCAACTTTAATAAGCTATATCGCTAGCAAACTCAGTGATAGTGAAATAAATAAACCTTTGTAGAACGCTGTATAATACTGAAGACAATGATAGCGGACTTTATAAAGCAATTCATTCTCAATGTGGAAATTAATTTATAAATTGCTTCTTATATGTACTCACCTTGTCGTATCTTTGACTATTCACAGACCGTAAAGTTCACGGGGATGATAACCGTACTGCCCGAACGAAACAATAGAAATAAGCCAGCTGGAATAGAAGCATAACGTGAAAGAGGGACCTTTTCGATACGAGCCTAGTCTTCTCTTTGTCAGATAGAAGGCATTGCCACTTCGTAGGGTAAGCCAATACCCAGGAAAAGATGATGGGTAAAGAAGGAGCAGCAGATGCCATTTCGTAGCATTAATGAATGCTGTGTTTATCTGGCACAAATGGAGGGCTGTTTACTCGAGAGATCAAAGAAGACTTCGGTGATGAAACGAGTTTTATAGCAAAAAGGTGACTGTTCTCAACAATATAAAGATGTACGTTTGTTTAACTGTGGAGGAGGAATATACTATAGTACCTTATAGACAGTAATAATTCAACTAGATGATTACTGGGTTTTTAACCTATTTTGCAACAAATGGGGAGTAGATTTTACGAAATGTCTTTCAGAAATTGCCTCACCACCGCATGAAACATCTATGAAACAAATTAATAATATACGAAAATGAAATATATTGCTGTTACTTTGGTACTTATCTTGTTATTGGCATATTTTTATTCAACTTTAATCAGTATATAAAGATGGTGTTCAATCGAACATGGTAACACAGTAATAAGTACTTAAGGTAGTGAGTAAACAACGACGTACAGACTTGTATAAAGAGAAGAGTTTCCTTTTGTTTTTAAACATCGTACATTATTTTATTTCTATTTTATATTTTATTGACTTTAGGTACCAAACCAAACAGTCAGCTACAAATGCATAGGAATACAAAATATAAATAAACAGTAAATGGTGTAGCTATACCATTTCAGAAGTCGGTAAAAAATATTGGAATTATCATAAGTGACACACTAGATTGGAGTGAGCACATAACAAGCATCTGTAGGAAAATTCACTCGTCACTTCACCCTCTCAAAACTCGCCAATCACTTCTTCCACTAAGCTTGAAAATTAAACTTATCCAGACCCTCATATTTCCCATACTTAATTATTGTGATATTGTAATGATAGATGCCACCATGGAACAGACACTAAAATTACAGAGGGCAATGAACTCATGCATTAGGTTTATATTTTCAATTAAATTTTCAACTCATATCTCCCCCTATTTTGAACTTCTCTCCTGGTTAAAAATCGATAAACTACGACATCTTCACGTTGCTACTCTCGTATTTCGTCTGCTGAATGAATCTAAACCCCAGTAATTATCCTCAAAGTTTAATTTACTCTCCTCCTCTCATGAACACAACACACGATCGACTACGACACTCTCAATTCCTGTGCATCGCTCATCTTCATTTAACCGCTCCTTTCAAGTGTCTGGTGCAAGGCTATGGAATTCCCTTCCAGTTAGTGTTAGGAATTGCACTTCCTTAGCTTCTTTCAAGCGGTCTTGCCGAGATTACCTATTAAATGTATAACCAGCTTGTATGAATGGCAGTATGAATGGAAGAATGAATGAGGTTAGGATTTATATTTTGTTAAATTATTTCATTATTCTGTTTTATAAAGTTTATTAGATATGTGGTTATTTCATTATTCTGTTTTATAAAGTTTATTAGATATGTGGTTAAGTGTAAGAGAGGGCCGTGAGCCTTAACTTCGCCACAAATGAAGGCATGAAATAAATAAATAAATAAATATACACTTAGAATACATATACAGATATGAATCTTCCATAATATTGTACTTGTATTTCGTAGTTTTAATAGTTCTGAGTCCTTACAGAATACTCACACATACACAGAGAAGAAAGAACAAATTTAAACACTGCAACTGTAGTATGTTTAGATATATTACATTGCAATCCATAAACTAATTGAGAAGTGTCTGTTCAAAAGTGTTATTTCTGCCTTTAAAAAGTTGTGGGAAAAGCGCAAGAAACGTGAAGTAAAAGGCACATGGAACGTACCCATGATCGGCTTTGGTATAACTTTTAAGGAATTACATCTTTCTGGTTTAGATTGCTCATGGCATTCGATAATATTCAACTACTAAATACTGGACTAAATACTGATTTATTTTATGGAAGTGGAAGTAGCACCTTTCGAACAGACACTCCACAATTGTTGTGTAATTTGCCAGTCTTTCAATTTAATCTAGGATAGGTAACGTAAAATGCTTCATGTCTTATTGTAGTCAGGGGCCGATGACCTTAGATGTTAGGTCCCTTTAAACAACAAGCATCATCATCATCATTATTGTAGTCAATTGTGAATAATATTCAATTCACTTCAATTCAATTTTCTTTCTCTCACCGATCCACCATGTCCGACTCCATGGATAAATGGTTAGTGTGCTGGCCTTTGGTCACAGGGGTCCCGAGCTCGATTCCCGGCGGGGTCGGAAATTTTAACCATAATTAGTTAATTCCGCTGGCACGGATCTGGATGTACACTGACTGACAGTGACAATGCAACACCAAGGAGGAGTGGTTCGAAAGGGATGAAAGTTGGGGAAAAAACAGAGACGGCGCGGATGAATAATTGATGTTTATTTCAAACCAATATGCAGGTTACACAATGCGCACGGCATCGACTCAGTAGGATGTAGGACCACCGCGAGCGGCGATGCACGCAGAAACACGTCGAGGTACAGAGTCAATAAGAGTGCGGATGGTGTCCTGAAGGATGGTTCTCCATTCTCTGTCAACCATTTGCCACAGCTGGTCGTCCGTACGAGGCTGGGGCAGAGTTTGCAAACGGCGTCCAATGAGATCCCACACGTGTTCGATTGGTGAGAGATCCGGAGAGTACGCTGGCCACGGAAGCATCTGTACACCTCGTAGAGCCTGTTGGGAGATGCGAGCAGTGTGTGGGCGGGCATTATCCTGCTGAAACAGAGCATTGGGCAGCCCATGAAGGTACGGGAGTGCCACCGGCCGCAGCACATGCTGCACGTAGCGGTGGGCATTTAACGTGCCTTGAATACGCACTAGAGGTGACGTGGAATCATACGCAATAGCGCCCCAAACCATGATGCCGCGTTGTCTAGCGGTAGGGCGCTCCACAGTTACTGCCGGATTTGACCTTTATCCACGCCGACGCCACACTCGTCTGCGGTGACTATCACTGACAGAACAGAAGCGTGACTCATCGGAGAACACGACGTTCCGCCATTCCCTCATCCAAGTCGCTCTAGCCCGGCACCATGCCAGGCGTGCACGTCTATGCTGTGGAGTCAATGGTAGTCTTCTGAGCGGACGCCGGGAGTGCAGGCCTCCTTCAACCAATCGACGGGAAATTGTTCTGGTCGATATTGGAACAGCCAGGGTGCCTTGCACATGCTGAAGAATGGCGGTTGACGTGGCGTGCGGGGCTGCCACCGCTTGGCGGCGGATGCGCCGATCCTCGCGTGCTGACGTCACTCGGGCTGCGCCTGGACCCCTCGCACGTGGCACATGTCCCTGCGCCAACCATCTTCGCCACAGGCGCTGCACCGTGGACACATCCCTATGGGTATCGGCTGCGATTTGACGAAGCGACCAACCTGCCCTTCTCAGCCCGATCACCATACCCCTCGTAAAGTCGTCTGTCTGCTGGAAATGCCTCCGTTGACGGCGGCCTGGCATTCTTAGCTATACACGTGTCCTGTGTCACACGACAACACGTTCTACAATGACTGTCGGCTGAGAAATCACGGTACGAAGTGGGCCATTCGCCAACGCCGTGTCCCATTTATCGTTCGCTACGTGCGCAGCACAGCGGCGCATTTCACATCATGAGCATACCTCAGTGACGTCAGTCTACCCTGCAATTGGCATAAAGTTCTGACCACTCCTTCTTGGTGTTGCATTTGCTCTGTCAGTCAGTGTATGTGTCGTCTTCATCGTCATTTCACCGTCAAATGAAAAGACCCGCATCTGGCGCGTCGAACGTTTCTTCGGACACTCCCGGCACTAAAAGCCATAAGCCATTTCATTTATTACCGACCCACCAACAAACAGAGAGAGAGAGAGAGAGAGAGAGAGAGTGAGACAGAGAGAGATCATAAAATGACTTCTGATATTTTATAAAAAATGGTCAAAATAATTCAGTATTTTCTCTCTCAGTCTGTCTGCCCTTCACATACACAAATACAGAGAGAGAGAGAGAGAGAGAGAGAGAGAGAGAGGTGCTGTGCTGTGCTGTATTTTGGATAACCCTTTTCTTCTGACAACAGCTAATAATCATTGTGTACTTAAAAACTACTCCGCTTGAGCACCTATATTCTCAATCATCGCTTATTTCAGTGCTACCAACAGACAATATATTTCAATTTTCACTTTATGTTGATAGAAATATAGCTATAAAGTAGCGTTACTCTTCCAGTTCATTCCGATTAATGTGCTACACTTGAATATGAAATTGTTATACCACTATATACATATTGTCAACTGCAAACAATATATTGTTGAATCCTTGGTTGAATGGCCAGCATTCAGGCCTTCGGTTCAGGCGATGCCGAGTTCGGGTCGGGGATTTTAATCGCTTGTGATTAATTCTTCCGGCTCAGGAAATGGTTGTCTGTGTTTGTCCCAACACTCTCCTCTACACATTCAGTCAACACACTACACTTTCAAACACCACAGAAGTACACAGCAGTGATTGCATCCCTCCACATAGGGTTGGCGTTAGGAAGGACATCCGGCCGTAAAACAGAACCCATTACAGATGTGCGATCCAGATTCACCCGCGACCCCACAAGGAGTAGGAAAAGTGGTAGAAAAAGAAGATCAACCAAATGTTCTTTTACGACAGACTGACTAATTCTATTTCTTACATGCTTTTGCATACTTGTAATATTTTGCATAGTGTTAGGCCAATTCTTGGAGACACATTCACACAGCTTTCGTTTGTATTAGTACTTTCATATGAAATCAATATTTTGATCTTGTTGCGTATCACGTCTTAGCAACTACTTTAATTTCAGCCGAATTGAGTATCATCTTGCTCTCAACACAAACTATTAATACAATTTTTGTATAAGTATGGGTTGAAAACTGCTTAAGTTATACAGCTCAATGAGGGTCAATCATGTGTTCATACAAGTGTATGAAAGAATGTAGAAGTCTGTAACCATCGAGCTGTTGTTATATGTTACTTGCGCAATTTGTTAGCTATCTCTCGGTTTTAAATCTTTCTCCTGTGGGTAGTTTATTTGTAATCACATCCTTGAGGTCATCAGGAAAAGAATTTGGTTTTACTATAAGAGGGTAAGTGTTATTTCTACCAAACAAGTTTGATATTTCTATAATTCTGTGCTATTTTCCTTCAGCGGGAAGTAATTTCCGCTGAGCTGTAGACCTACTGTAATAGATTATTAAATTATTTCACTGCGTTACCATTCAGATCCCTCTTCACAGTTGTATGGTCTCTTCGCCAATCATTTCTATGGTAATTTATTTTGATCGCCTTGTTTGGAAGTGATGAACACCACAGGCCTACTAGGTACTCTCTTTTATCTCGTTGCGTAACTTGTAAACATTTCTTCTATTTTTGGAGGCTCTTTGCTGTTCCTCTATCTATGCTACCTTCTAACAGCGTGAAATAGTTTACCTCCAGTCGATTGCGAAGGATCGTTGCTATATATAGCCTGTTTTGCACTTCGCAAAAGCCAGACACCATCATTCATTCTCTAAGTTCTATGATGATGACGATGTTGATGGCGTTGACTAAAATTTTGTTCAATATAATTGCCGAATAGGCGGGAGGGAGAGCCACCAAGCCTAGGCAATAAAGGCATGCTTGGTTCACTCGGAAGGACAGATAGTGACAGCTTGCTACTCCTCCAAGGGCCTTCATAACCCATACGGATGTGAATTTGCTTTGATTTGCATTGCTTTCATGGGAGAGAGAGCCTAATGATTCGAATTTCCCAATTTTAATCTATGATTATGTATTTTAAAAAAATTCAGTCAAGTCTATCACTGTCACTTGTTAATTTTGCCCTAAGAGTCAACTTCATTTTAATAATTTTTCATATCGAGAGATCACGAGGCTTAAAGATATTATATAACTGTTCCGTAATTAACCACAATTATTTCCATTAACTGTAGTATAAGTAACACACCAAAATAAGCATGTGTCCTTATTCTCAGACCATTCTTTATTTTCTTGGTCTGTCAAGAGAGCATATGCTTTGTCAGAACACTATGCCTGACGGTAAGAATTCCTCTAATGAAGCTCTGATTTACGTTTGGTCCTGAAAATATTTAACGCCTTGTTTCACATCTGAATGTTTGGAATGGCAGGCTTCCCATTCTTTGGCACTAATTTACTTCTTCATGGCCAGAGATGCTAATAATACCCCTTTAAGAATTAGTTTTAAATAGAAATCAAGTTCAAGAGTATAAATATATTTTTAAAATTCTGGCTATTAGGTAAGGTCAATATACCATTGTCTTTACAACACTAATGATTTCGGCCTTCGTGGTATGAATTTATAAAAGAAGTACTGTGTAGACACTCCCAGTTGGCTTTCTTTAATTTCGGGTCGTCAGCTCTTGTAACCTCAACTTGATCGAGCGTTTATTTACAATCTATCTTTCAGATGGCGTCTGGCTGGAATAACAGGACAATTAGAGGTGAAGAAAGCATGTATTAGTCGACTGCATTGAAGCTCTCGAAATTTAAGTTCGGTCGCTCTAGAGCAATTCATTTATCATTCAGTAACCCACTAGCCAGGCGTTAGTTACATGTTAATAGTTGGAGATGGTTGCATTGCTGCCTGATGGTTATGACCTAGACCTCGGATTTTGATGCGGTAATAGGCAGAGGGTGAAATTTTATACGGTAATAGGTTAGATTGCAAAATAACTGAAGGGAGTAACAAGTATACTCTAAACTGCACAACGGTCATGGTATGAATTTTGTATAAATATTAGGGGCTCGTCCCACCAGAACCCTTATAGTTTATATTACTCTCACTACATTACCAAAGAGCGGCCTAGTCGACACTTCCTAATAACCACATTAGTTTGCATTCTAACCTATTAATGCATACAACTCCGGGGTCTAGTAATAGGTTAGAATGCAAATTAATTTGGTTAGTAGGAAGTCTTGTCTAGGCCGTTCTTCCGTGGTGTAGTGAGAGTAAAATAAATTTTAGGGGTTCTGAAGGGCCGAACCCCTCATGTTTATGCAACGCTCATAGCATACTCGTCGTGCAGATTAGAGTATACTTGTTACTCTCTTCAGTAAGTTTGTATTCTAACCTATTACTGCATAAAAATCCGGGTTCTAGATGACTGTGTAACGTGTTTTTGTGAAGCAAATTTCCCTAAATACAGTAGGTACACATGTAAGTTAGCAATTACAACTCCCAGATAATCAGTGTAATACGTGGAAAGAGGACATATATTGAAGCACGGAGTTGTGTCAATTTTATTATAATGCCAACCCCCCTCCCCAATTATACTTTCCACAACTCCATCGTAAAAGGGCCTAAGGGTTGTCCATATTCAGCTCCACTTACATGTGATTGGATTCTGATACATACATACATACATACATACATACATACATACATACATACATACATACATACATACATACATACATACATACATACATACATACATACATACATACATACATACATACATACATACATACATACATACATACATACATACATACATACATACATACATACATACATACATACATACATACATACAGAGGACGCCCTCTTAACCGGCCTCGGGTTGACCGGTGATGTGATGAATAATGTCGCTTCTGGTTTCTCACGATCACTGAAAAGCATAGAGAATCGTCTGCGTTAATGAGGAAATGACTTGACTTCGCCTTCAAAAAGTCATTGGATGGAAAAAATCATTATAGATTACTTTAAGTAAATTCAGTTTCGTGTGTTAAGTTAATTTTATTGGTTTAATAATTTTTAGTAGTTTAATGTTATAATTTATTTCAAAAATGTACTTTACTGAAAATTTGATTGTGTTGTGAAGTGAAACACACAGCTGTCGGACCATGAACTGGACCTAATAGTTCGTATCACGGCAGACTATCACATTAGTATGCAAGTAATGGTACTGTGCTTTTATATCCTTTTTTCATAATTAAATAATTTGTAATACTATGGATTACTTTAATTAAATAAACTTAATTAGCCTAATATTTACAGAATATTGTTTCAAGGTGAATTAAGTTAACTTTAAGTATGGTAGAATAAATTGCTGGATAGGCCATTTATTTTAACATTGTCGATTTCTTTACCCGACAAAGCGTTTCATTCGAAGGAAGCCAGTAGTATAATACAGGGATTCGGCGGCCACCACCTCCTCCGGCTCCCAGAGGCCACCTCCACCACCACCACAGCCAGAGGCCTCCCAGAGGCCACCTCCACCACCACCACAGCCAGAGGCCTCCCAGATGCCTCCTCCACCACCACCACAGCCAGAGGCCTCCCAGAGGTCTCCTCCACCACCCGCGGGAAATTTGAATTTGTAAACAAAGCCACGTGCTTTTTGACAGCTGTCATCGACAACAACGCATCGCTAACCCCAGTACTGCCATCTTGACGGGCCTAAACCTCAGTGGTACCAACTTAACCTAACTAGCGCGAGGTAAACAAAGCCACGTGTTTTTTGACAGCCACGTGCTTTTTGACAGACAACAACGCATCGCTAACCTCACTGCTGCCATCTTGACGGGCCTAAACCTCAGTAGTACCAATTTAACCTAACTAGCGCGTGGTAAACAAAGCCACGTGCTTTTTTGACAGCTGTCATCCGCCATCTTTAAACCACAGAGCACTGTGCTGCCCTCTTTATCGTAGTAGATGTAAATTCGTCACCTGTCGTCGGCAGTGCTGCCATCTTGGCGGGCCTAAACCTTAGTGCTACCAACTTAACCTCACTAGCGTGAGATAAACAAAGCCACGTGCAGCTGACATCTGCCATCTTTAATCTATAGAGCACAGTGCTGCCCTCTTTAGCTACTTACCTTTTAAATGTGGTGGCGGATAATTTGAAAAATGATTTTTGACAGCAGCCATCTTGCATCGCAAACCTCAGTGCTGCCCTCTTTAGCTAGATACCTTTGAAATGTGGTGGTAGACAATTCTACGTGACAGCAGTCATCTTTGAGCACAGTGCTGCCCTCTTTGTGGTGGCGGCAAATTCTACGTACTCTACAAACTCACGTGCTTTTTTCTGACAGCTGTCATCCGCCATCTTGCATCACAAACCTCAGTGCTGCACTCTTTAGCTAGATACCTTTGAAATGTGGTGGCGGCAAATTCTACATTCTCTTGTTTGGAAACAAACCTATGCGCTGTCATCCACCATCCTTAAACCACAGAACACCGTGCTGCCCTCTTGCGTCAGCTATCATCCGCCATCTTTAAACTACAGAGCACCGTGCCGCACTCTTGCGTCAGCTGTCATCCGCCCAGCAATTCTCTTTCTATATAATAATTTCGTGTGGCTATTTCTAGTCAAGTGCAGTCTAAAAATAAATCCTAGAGTTGTTGTATCAGGAAGGGTAACTGGCTAAATCCCGGTCTTTCAGCGTTAGGAAGGGCAACCGGTCGTAAAACAGATTCTTGCGATTTAAACTCTTACGTCAGGAGGGGGAGGGCACTCGGCTGTAAAACATATTTTTAATCCCAAGAGAATCGAACCCGAGACTGCTGGGTGAGAGGCAAGCATACTAAACCAAACTGTAGGAGCCGGTAATTCTCTTTCTATATAATAATTCCGTGTGGGCTATTTCTAGCCAAGTGCAGTCTAAAAAAAAAATCCTAGTCTTGTTGTGTCAGGAAGGGTAACTGCCTAAATCCTGGTCTTTCAGCGTCAGGAAGGGCAACCGGCCATACCGTGAAACAATAGTGTATGATGTAAGAGGCTAGATACTGCTTTTTAAAATCCTAGAAGGGCAACTAGTTGTAAAACAGATTCTTAATCCCAGTTCTTTGACGTCAGGAAGGGCAACCGGTCGAAAACAATAGTGTATGATGTAAGAGGCTAGATACAGCCAGTTTTGCGTCAGGAAGGGCAACCAGTCGTAAAACAGATTCTTGTGATTTAAAATCTCACGTCAGGAAGGGCAACCGGCCGTACTGTAAAACAATAGTGTATGATGTAAGAGGCTAGATACTGCTTTTTTTAAATCCTAGAAGGGCATCCTGTTGTAAAACAGATTCTTGTGATTTAAAATCTCGCGTCAGGAAGGGCAATCGGCTGTAAAACAAATTCTTATGATTTAAACTCTTGCGTCAGGATGGGGCACTCGGCTGCAAAAATATTTTTAATCCCAAGAGAATCGAACCCGAGACTGCCGGGTGAGAGGCAAGCACACTAAACCAAACCGTAGGCTATAGGTTACATTTTTTTGTCCCACAGTCTTTGAAGTTGTATCGGCGCAGTCATTCAGAGCGAGGTGCGGAATGCATCTGTTGACTGAAATTGTATACGCATCTTCCGGCTGTAGTAACCTTGAACGAAGACACTGCGTGCTGATAAGCCACTTGTAACTCACGGAACGTCTCTTAGCTGTGTGTAGCATTTAGCTGGTGTAAGTTCCTAACATAAAATATTATGATTGTACGGAGAGGTTAAAACACAGTGCCAGCATATAGCCTACCCCTATCGAAAGAGCCTGCACGGCGCCGGCATATAGACTACTCCTGTTGCAGGAGTCTACACAAGGTTTAACGCCCCCATCAACAGCCCTTACTTAATGCTGGCTTTTTGCATGCCCTCGAAACTACCTAAGAGTGTAATATACAACAGTAGGGAGAGGGTTAAACCTAGTGCCGGCACATAGCCTACTCCTACCGAAGAAGCCTGCACACAGCTTAACGCCTCCATCAGACAGATGAATCACCCTCAACATCTTGTACTCACAATCAGTTTCGGGGAAGCCTGCACAAGGTTTAACGCCCCCCTATCAACAGCCCTTACTTAATGCTGGCTTTTTTGCACACCCTCGAAACTGCCTAAGAATGTAATATACTACCGTAGGGAGAGTTTAAAACTCGGTGCCGGCACATAGCCTACTCCTACCGATAAAGCCTGCACACAGCTTATCACCTCCATCCGACAGATGAATCACCATCAACATCTTATACTCACAATCATTTTCGAAGGAGCCTGTACAAGGTTTAACGCCCCCATCAACAGCCCTTACTTAATGCTGGCTTTTTTGCACACCCCGCCTCTTAGATCATACACCATAGTTTTACGACCGGTTACCCTTCCTGACTAGGATTTTAAATCGCAGTATACGCGATAAATTTGTTATAGCGGGTTTTATAACTAGATATCCCGGTACCGGCATATAGCCTACTCCTACCGAAGAAGTCTGCACAAGGCTTATCACCTCCATCCGACAAGTGAATCACCCTCAACACTCTTGCACCCGCAATCATTCTCGCTATAGCCTCTTACATCATACACTATTGTTTTCGACCGGTTGCCCTTCCTGACGTCAATGAACTGGGAATAAGAATCTGTTTTACAACTAGTTGCCCTTTCTAACACGAGAATCGAGTTTTTACAGCTAGATGCTCTTCTTGGTGCAGGAACTAAGATTTTAAATCTCTGCATCACGAACTATTGTTTTACGGCCGAATGCCCTTCCTGACGCGAGATTTTAAATCGCAAGAATTTGTTTTAAGACTAGTTACCCTTCGTGATGCAAGAAATAAGATTTTAAATTACAGTATCTAGCCTCTTACATCATACACCATAGTTTTACGGCTATTTACCCTCCTTGACGCGAGGACTAAGATTTTAACTCGCGATAATCTGTTTTACTGCTAGATACCCTTCCTAACGCGAGAACTAAGATTTTAAATCACAAGGAATAATTTTACAGCCTGGTGTTATTTTTGATGAGAGAAACAAGATTTTAAATCGTGTCCCACACCACAAACTATTGTTTAATAGCTACATGCCCTTCTTAACGCATAAACTATTAGTATCTAGCCTCTTACATCATACACTATTGTTTTACGGTCGGTTGTCCTTCCTGACGTTAAAGGACTAGGATTTTAAATCGCAGTATACGCGATAAATCAGTTGTAGCGGGTTTTATAACTAGATGTCCTGGTACCGGCACATAGCATACTCCTACCGAAGAAGCCTGCACAAGGCTTATCACCTCCATCCGACGAATGAATCACCCTCAACACTCTTGTACCCGCAATCATTCTCGCTACTTCGGAAGATAGCGGGTTCGAACTCCTACTGTTGGAAGCCGTAAAAAATAGCAAATGCTAGGCGAGGGGCCTGCGCGATCGTCTTAACGTGTAATTACATGATCTCGCTAAATGTAGTTTTAGCTCAATACTTTTAAGTGCCTACAGGTAAGGAATACCGCGGATAGATGGTACATCAGTGTTACACTGCTCGCAGTGAATAGTCTGAAGTTCATTTTTCCTAGGTTTTTTACTACTAGTACTTTCTACAGCTACATCAGTAGCTGCACGCTTTTTCCCTACTACCTGAGGCCAAGTAGATATTTGATGTACCTCTGCTAAGTGAGCCTGATATTGCTCTACATTAGGGACGTACAGCCCACAAACTTCACATAAAGCGGATGTTATGCTAGGGTGTTTTACTTTTTTATGTCGCGTAAGGGCATCTACCCTCGTAAACGTCGCCTCACACTGCTCGCAGGTGAACGTAGTAGACGCTTCTCCATGTTTCATTTTTAAATGTCGTGTAAGAGCATCTCGTCTTGTAAACGTTACATTGCATTCCTCACAGCAGGGGAACATCTAAAAAGAGAACAACCAATAGAGATTAGGTGAAAGTTACGATGTTCGGATGAAACCAAGTTTCAACGTATAGAGGTCGGACATGGTTGTGAGTTTGAAATTATAAGATTAACCTCGTCTATAGCATGAGGATTGAAGAGAACGACTATTTATCAAGAGACTAATGTTACGATGGTCGGAAGAAACCAAGTTTCAACGTATACAGGTCGGACATTGCTGTGAGTTTGAAATTATAAGTTTAACCTCGTCTATAGCATGAGGATTGAAGAGAACAACTATTTATGATTAGCTTACAGTAAAGATGTTCAGAAGAAACCAAGTTTCAACGTATAGAGGTCGGACATTGCTGTGAGTTGAAATTATAAGATTAACCTCTTCTATGACATGCAGATTAAAGAAAATAACTATTTATCAATAGACTAAAGTTACGATGTTCGGAAGAAACCAAGTTTCAGCCTGTTGAGGTCAGACATAGCTATGTGTGTGTTTGAAATTATAAAATTAACCTCGTCTATAGCATGAGGATTGAAGAGAACGACTATTTATGATTAGCTTAAAGTTAAGATGTTCGGAAGAAACCAAGTTTCAGCCTGTTGAGGACAGACATAGCTATGTGTGTGTTTGAAATTATAAAATTAACCTCGTCTATAGCATGAGGATTGAAGAGAACGACTATTTATCAATAGACTAAAGTTACGATGTTTTAGAAGAAACCAAGTTTCAGCCTGTTGAGGACAGACATAGCTATGTGTGTGTTTGAAATTATAAGATTAACCTCGTCTATAGTATGAGGATTGCAGAGAACAACTATTTATGATTAGCTTAAAGTTACGATGTTCGGAAGAAACCAAGTTTCAGCCTGTTGAGGACAGACATAGCTATGTGTGTGTTTGAAATTATAAGATTAACCTCGTCTATAGCATGAGGATTGAAGAGAACAACTATTTATGATTAGCTTAAAGTTACGATGTTCGGAAGAAACCAAGTTTCAACGAATAGAGGTCAGACATACCTTAAAATCTTCGCGCTGCAAACTGTTACTCGGATGAATAAAATGCGTACTTTCAAGCCTGTAACTCGAATGATAATATTCTGGTCGTACCTAAAAGAAAAGAACAAACATATATCAATGTAGTGTAGGGTACATCAGCTAACCTAGCTATCTTTACAACTCAAAGTTCGAAAACATACCTTAAAAATGCATGTGCTGCAGACTGTTACTCGGATAAATAAAATGCGTACGTTCAAGCCTGAAACTCGAATGATAATATTCTGGTCGCACCTAAAAAGAAAAGAACAAACACATATGAATGTAGTGTAGGGTACATGAGCTAACCTAGCTATCTTTACAACTCAAAGTTCGAAAACATACCTTAAAAATGCTCGTGCTGCAGACTGTTACTCGGATGAATAAAATGCGTACTTTCAAGCCTGTAACTCGAATGATAATATTCTAGTTGTACCTAAAAAAAAAGAAAAGAACAAACATATATGAATGTAGATGTCTATTACCTAGCGTAGAAGTTGCTTTGCAAACAGTAACTAACAGTTCTGACTTACCTTAAGATAAAGGCTGAAGAATAATATTCACAGCAGACAGTACTTAGACGGGAGATGTGTACGTTATAAACACATACAGAGAACTGTGAGCGCTTCACGCAGACTGCAGCGAGTAAATATGCTGCTTGTTACCAAGCGGATGTGAAAGTCGCTGACAAATGCAGTACAGTTGGAACTAAATGTTTATGCAACAAGAGCTCTCCTGAGGGTCTTACGCTGAGTTCTGCAGACTGACGTATTTAAGCCGGAATCGAACCTGCTGTTGATGCCGAGGTATCAGAATTTAAGAGTTCTGCAGCGGATCGAGCCTTAGAAAGTTAGCGCGCGATCATCGACCTCTGGACTTAAACGGGAGGGTACTAAGCTACATCTGCGGTATTCCTTACCTGTAGGCACTTAAAAGTATTGAGCTAAAACTACATTTAGCTAGATCATGTAATTACACGTTATGACGATCGCGCAGGCCCCTCGCCTAGCATTTGCTATTTTTTACGACTTCCAACAGTAGGAGTTCGAACCCGCTATCTTCCGAAGTAGCGAGAATGATTGCGGGTACAAGAGTGTTGAGGGTGATTCATTCGTCGGATGGAGGTGATAAGCCTTGTGCAGGCTTCTTCGGTAGGAGTAGGCTATGTGCCGGTACCAGGACATCTAGTTATAAAACCCGCTACAACTGATTTATCGCGTATACTGCGATTTAAAATCCTAGTCCTTTAACGTCAGGAAGGACAACCGACCGTAAAACAATAGTGTATGATGTAAGAGGCTAGATACTAATAGTTTATGCGTTAAGAAGGGCATGTAGCTATTAAACAATAGTTTGTAGTGTGGGACACAATTTAAAATCTTGTTTCTCTCATCAAAAATAACACCAGGCTGTAAAATTAATTCTTGTGATTTAAAAATCTTAGTTCTCGCGTTAGGAAGGGTATCTAGCAGTAAAACAGATTATCGCGAGTTAAAATCTTAGTCCTCGCGTCAAGGAGGGTAAATAGCCGTAAAACTATGGTGTATGATGTAAGAGGCTAGATACTGTAATTTAAAATCTTATTTCTTGCATCACGAAGGGTAACTAGTCTTAAAACAAATTCTTGCGATTTAAAATCTCGCGTCAGGAAGGGCATTCGGCCGTAAAACAATAGTTCGTGATGCAGAGATTTAAAATCTTAGTTCCTGCACCAAGAAGAGCATCTAGCTGTAAAAACTCGATTCTCGTGTTAGAAAGGGCAACTAGTTGTAAAACAGATTCTTATTCCCAGGTCATTGACGTCAGGAAGGGCAACCGGTCGAAAACAATAGTGTATGATGTAAGAGGCTATAGCGAGAATGATTGCGGGTGCAAGAGTGTTGAGGGTGATTCACTTGTCAGATGGAGGTGATAAGCCTTGTGCAGACTTCTTCGGTAGGAGTAGGCTATGTGCCGGTACCGGGATATCTAGTTATAAAACCCGCTATATCAAATTTATCGCGTATACTGCGATTTAAAATCCTAGTCAGGAAGGGTAACCGGTCGTAAAACTATGGTGTATGATCTAAGAGGCGGGGTGTGCAAAAAAGCCAGCATTAAGTAAGGGCTGTTGATGGGGGCGTTAAACCTTGTACAGGCTCCTTCGAAAATGATTGTGAGTATAAGATGTTGACGGTGATTCATCTGTCGGATGGAGGTGATAAGCTGTGTGCAGGCTTTATCGGTAGGAGTAGGCTATGTGCCGGCACCGAGTTTTACCCTCCCCCTACGGTAGTATATTACATTCTTAGGCAGTTTCGAGGGTGTGCAAAAAGCCAGCATTAAGTAAGGGCTGTTGATAGGGGGGCGTTAAACCTTGTGCAGGCTTCCCCGAAACTGATTGTGAGTACAAGATGTTGAGGGTGATTCATCTGTCTGATGGAGGCGTTAAGCTGTGTGCAGGCTTCTTCGGTAGGAGTAGGCTATGTGCCGGCACTGGGTTTAACCCTCTCCCTACTGTTGTATATTACATTCTTAGGTAGTTTCGAGGGCATGCAAAAAGCCAGCATTAAGTAAGGGCTGTTGATGGGGGCGTTAAACCTTGTGTAGACTCCTTCAACAGGAGTAGTCTATATGCCGGCGCCGTGCAGGCTCTTTCGATAGGGGTAGGCTATATGCTGGCACTGTGTTTTAACCTCTCCGTACAATCATAATATTTTATGTTAGGAACTTACACCAGCTAAATGCTACACACAGCTAAGGAGACGTTCCGTGTGTTACAAGTGGCTTATCAGCACGCAGTGTCTTCGTTCAAGGTTACTACAGCCGGAAGATGCGTATACAATTTCAGTCAACAGATGCATTCCGCACCTCGCTCTGAATGACTGCGCCGATACAACTTCAAAGACTGTGGGACAAAAAAATGTAACCTATAGCCTACGGTTTGGTTTAGTGTGCTTGCCTCTCACCCGGCAGTCTCGGGTTCGATTCTCTTGGGATTAAAAATATGTTTTACAGCCGAGTGCCCCATCCTGACGCAAGAGTTTAAATCATAAGAATCTGTTTTACAGCCGATTGCCCTTCCTGACGCGAGATTTTAAATCACAAGAATCTGTTTTACAACAGGATGCCCTTCTAGGATTTTAAAAAGCAGTATCTAGCCTCTTACATCATACACTATTGTTTTACAGTACGGCCGGTTGCCCTTCCTGACGTGAGATTTTAAATAACAAGAATCTGTTTTACGACTTGTTACCCTTTCTGACGCAAAACTGGCTGTATCTAGCCTCTTACATCATACACTATTGTTTTCGACCGGTTGCCCTTCCTGACGTCAAAGAACTGGGATTAAGAATCTGTTTTACAACTAGTTGCCCTTCTAGGATTTTAAAAAGCAGTATCTAGCCTCTTACATCATACACTATTGTTTCACGGTATGGCCGGTTGCCCTTCCTGACGCTGAAAGACCAGGATTTAGGCAGTTACCCTTCCTGACACAACAAGACTAGGATTTTTTTTTTTAGACTGCACTTGGCTAGAAATAGCCCACACGGAATTATTATATAGAAAGAGAATTACCGGCTCCTACAGTTTGGTTTAGTGTGTTTGCCTCTCACCCAGCAGTCTCGGGTTCGATTCTCTTGGGATTAAAAATATGTTTTACAGCCGAGTGCCCTCCCCCTCTTGACGTAAGAGTTTAAATCGCAAGAATCTGTTTTACGACCGGTTGCCCTTCCTAACGCTGAAAGACCGGGATTTAGCCAGTTACCCTTCCTGATACAACAACTCTAGGATTTATTTTTAGACTGCACTTGACTAGAAATAGCCACACGAAATTATTATATAGAAAGAGAATTGCTGGGCGGATGACAGCTGACGCAAGAGTGCGGCACGGTGCTCTGTAGTTTAAAGATGGCGGATGATAGCTGACGCAAGAGGGCAGCACGGTGTTCTGTGGTTTAAGGATGGTGGATGACAGCGCATAGGTTTGTTTCCAAACAAGAGAATGTAGAATTTGCCGCCACCACATTTCAAAGGTATCTAGCTATAGAGTGCAGCACTGAGGTTTGTGATGCAAGATGGCGGATGACAGCTGTCAGAAAAAAGCACGTGAGTTTGTAGAGTACGTAGAATTTGCCGCCACCACAAAGATGGCAGCACTGTGCTCAAAGATGACTGCTGTCACGTAGAATTGTCTACCACCACATTGCAAAGGTATCTAGCTAAAGAGGGCAGCACTGAGGTTTGCGATGCAAGATGGCCGCTGTCAAAAAGCATTTTTCAAATTATCCGCCACCACATTTCAAAGGTAAGTAGCTAAAGAGGGCAGCACTGTGCTCTATAGATTAAAGATGGCAGATGTCAGCTGCACGTGGCTTTGTTTATCTCACGCTAGTGAGGTTAAGTTGGTAGCACTAAGGTTTAGGCCCGCCAAGATGGCAGCACTGCCGATGACAGGTGACGAATTTACATCTACTACGATAAAGAGGGCAGCACAGTGCTCTGTGGTTTAAAGATGGTGGATGACAGCTGTCAAAAAAGCACGAGGCTTTGTTTACCACGCGCTAGTTAGGTTAAGTTGGTACTACTGAGGTTTAGGCCCGTCAAGATGGCAGCAGTGAGGTTAGCGATGCGTTGTTGTCTGTCAAAAAGCACGTGGCTGTCAAAAACACGTGGCTTTGTTTACCTCGCGCTAGTTAGGTTAAGTTGGTACCACTGAGGTTTAGGCCCGTCAAGATGGCAGTACTGGGGTTAGCGATGCGTTGTTGTCGATGACAGCTGTCAAAAAGCACGTGGCTTTGTTTACAAATTCAAATTTCCCGCGGGTGGTGGAGGAGACCTCTGGGAGGCCTCTGGCTGTGGTGGTGGTGGAGGAGGCATCTGGGAGGCCTCTGGCTGTAGTGGTGGTGGAGGTGGCCTCTGGGAGCCGGTGGGGGTGGTGGCGGCCGAACTGTCCAATTATACTACTGAAGCCGAATAACAGGGCGTTCACTGTACATAATTTCATTACGGACTGTTGAATTTTAAAACATTGTTCCTCTATATAGGTACATGTAGCTGTGCCAGTGCAAGACTACGATATCTGTAAAAATCATGTTATTGAGAAAAAGGGGTTTGAAGTTTTCTAAAGATTGTAAATAATGCTCACGAAAAACACCGGCGATATTATAGAAATCGTGGTCTTGCAATGAAGGTGAATTTTCGTTCAATTTGCAGTATAAAAGCAACGCACCTGCAAATGCCGCAGTTTTGCACTGAACATCTTTAAAAAAAACTCCAGTGTAAAACAAATTTATTTTACATCAAGTGCCTAATTTTATTGAGCAATTTTCGCACTCTTACAATCACACTGTCCGTCTCTGTGGTGTGATCAGTGCAATTAGCTGCCACTTCCGGAGGTCCGGGTTCGATTTCCGCCTCTGCCACGATATTTGAAAAGTGGTACGAGGACTCGAACGAGTTCCACTCAGCATCCGAAGGTTAAATGAGTAGAGGGGGTTCGATTCCCGCTTCAGCCATCCTCGAAGTGGTTTTCCGTGGTTTCTCCTTCTTCTCCAGGCAAATGCCGGTATGGTACCTAATTTAATGCCACGGCCGCTTCCTTCGCTCTTCCTTTCCTATTCCCTCCAATATTCTCATCCCCCACAACGTCCCTGTTCAGCATATCAGGTTAGGTACTGGTTCTCCTCCTCAGATACATCCCCGACCAAATGTCTCACGCTCCAGAACATTGTCCTTGTGGTGGGATCCCTCGTCAACTCTGGACGATAAATGTATTAATTAAATACAGTACACAAATAAATAAATAAATAAATAAATAAATAAATAAATAAATAAATAAATAAATAAATAAATAAATAAATAAATAAAGAAATAAATAAATAAATAAATAAAAAAAATAGAATCACACTAAAATACACCATCTGATGTAAAAAACAAAAATAGAAAAATTTGCACTTATCGTGGTTTTGTTGACTTAGAGGGTGGGCGTACTGTGAAAACGTGGCATGCAGCGGTAAGTATCGAGTTGTTATGAGTGACAGTGGCATTTCTTGCGTATTCATTATTTGCAATAACGTTCAGAACGGAAACGATTTTCTGAAGCTCCGATGTCGTTGAGGAGATGAAATACCTGGACCGTGATTCATGAACACTATACCATTTGTAGTTGGTAGCACTGGCAACCGCAGAATTTGAAAAAGTAAAATATTATACGATGATTGTAACATCTGTGTTGATCAACTAGCTGCAGTGTACAGTCCTTGATTAGTTAGTTTTTGTAATTGCAACAGTAGTACCTTTTAACAGAGGTGAGTGGCAGCAGACAAGACGAAACAGACCCTGCCTAACAACATGAAACGCGTTCTTTATGCTACTTAGTCTCGTAGAATATATCAAAGTACTAGAGTTATTCCATGATTTGTATGAAGGAGTCCACCTCTGTCGTATAGTGGTTAGTGTGATTAGCTGCCACCCCCGAAGGCCCGGGTTTGATTCCCGGCTCTACCACGAAATTTGAAAAGTGGTACGCGGACTGTAACGGGGTCCACTCAGCCTCGACAAGTCAACTGAGTAAAAGGGGGTTCGATTCCCACTTCAGCCATCTTCGAAGTGGTTTTCCGTGGTTTCCTACTTCTCCTCCAGACAAATGTCGGGATGTTACGTAACTTATGTCTACGGTTGCTTCCTTCCCTCTTCCTTACCTAATCCCTTCTAATCCTCCCATCCCCATAAGGCCCCTCTTCAGCATAGCAGGTAGGGCCTCCTGGGCAAGGTACTGGTGTTCCTCCCCGAACAAATGTCTCATGCTTCAGGACACTGCCCTTGAAGCGGGAGAGATGGAATTCCTCGCTGAGTCCGGGGTAAAAAAAAAACAAAAAAAAAACAACAACAACAATACAGGATGGTAAACGGATTAAATAGTATGAAGAACATGGTAAGATACTTAGTGGGCCGAGCTCGATAGCTGCAGTCGCTTAAGTGCGGCCAGTATCCAGTATTCGGGAGATAGTGCGTTCGAACCCCACTGTCGGCAGCCCTGAAGATGGTTTTCCGTGGTTTCCAATTTTCACACCAGGCAAATACTGGGGCTATACCTTAATTAAGGCCACGGCCGCTTCCTTCCCAGTCCTAGTCCTTTCCTGTCCCATCGTCGCCATAAGACTTATCTGTGTCGGTGCGATGTAAAGCCAATAGTAAAAGAAGAAAAAAAAGACACTTAGTGGAGTTGACTTGTATAAAGAAAGAATAAAGAGGAAGGAGAAAGAAGCCTCCGTGGCTTAGGTGGCAGCGCACCGGCCTCCCAACGTTGGATACCGTGGCTCGAATCCCGGTCACTCCATGTGAGATTGGTGCTGGACAAAGCGGAGACAGGACAGGTTTTCCTCCGGGTACTCCGGTTTTCCCTGTCATCTTTAATTCCAGCAACACCCTCCAATATCATTTCATTTCATTAATCATTGCCCCAGAGGAGTGCGACAGGCTTCGCCAGCCAGCACATTTCCTATTCTCGCCGCTAGATGGGGGCTTCATTCATTCCATTCCTGACCCGGTCGAATGACTGGAAACAGGCTGTGGATTTTTTTTCAAAGAGGAAGGAGGAACCAACCAGGTTTAATACGACAGTTAAGCAGGAATAATATATTTAAATGAAGACGGGGACGATCCGTGAAGGAATTTCAAAACTGATACTTATGCCAAAATCTTGTAGATCCTCTCTTTCGAAATGAATCGCAGAAAAAGTATCTTAAATGGTAACCTCTCGAAATAATTCTGGTTTCTCATAACAATGCATGTAAAAGTGAACTCGTGTCCTCGTGCAGATCTTTTCTGGAACGACCCTGTTGGAGGCGAGATGAATATTCCATTATAACTACATACCAGCCTTTCCGCCATTTTTAAATATCTGGCAGTACCACGAATCGAACCCGCGCCACCGAGGACGGCAGCTAATAATGCTAACCATTACGCTACGTCATAATGTAAGCACAGGATATATAAGAACACTTTTTGACATATAGGACCTGAATTTGTTCACGAATATCTGCACTTCAGAGCGTATCTGAATGCAAGTGTCCTAGAAATGACTACATTCATACATTCAATTTTCACCAACAAATCGACAGGAAGCCCTACAGTGTATACATCCCAATCTCGACACTGATGTTCCAATTTATCTGTGTAAGATGGTAAAATACTACACAAGAGAACGATCGTTTACCAACCTGAAAATGTTGAAGGACTACCACAGAGCAACAATGACAAGAACAGCTTAGCACCTTGCCAGTTCTATAAATCGAGAAAGAAATACAAGGGCTCTGGTCAACGAGGATGTGATAAATACCTTTATCGAACGAGGAGCGAGGCGTAGAACATTCTAGGGTATTTCGCCAAACCATACCAAACCCTATGGCGCAATAGCCCCGAAGGGCCATGGCCTACCTAACGACGACGAAGGCCTGCAGATTACGAGGTGTCGTGTGGTCGACACGACTAATCCTCTCGGCCGTTATTCTTGGGTTTATAGATCGGAGTGCGTTTTGGGTGAGTCATGAACAAAAAATTTACGATATTGATAATTTATCTCATCGTCGCCATAAGACCTATCTGTGTCGGTGCGACGTAAAGCCCCTAGCAAAAAAAAAATTCCACTACTATGTCTTTTCAGCTGCTACCTGAAAGATAGAAAGCAGTATGTCATTTATCAGGGAACAGAGAATGCCCTGTAAATTCAGGAATAGTCCAGAGGTCTAATCGACGACCACAGATGTTCCTCGCACTAATCAATGACCTACCTGAACGAATAACATTTTCGGACTGTCTCTTATTCGCCGACGACTTCAAGATATTCAAATCAATTATCTCACTTAATGACTGCGAACTTCTCCAGGATAACTTAAGAAACATACCACACTGGACGACTGAAAATCAATTATATCTAAACGTAGTGAAATGTGTATCGATGTCATTCACCCGAAATAAAACATGTATTTTCTTCAACCATAAACTAGGTTTCGATGACCTTAAACCAGTAAATGACGTTAAAGACTTCGGCGTATTATTAGACCGAGAACTCACCTTCACTACACATATCGAAAGAGTAGTTGCTGAGCCATTCAGGACATTAGGATTTGTCATGAGTAATGAGGAATGTCAAACCCTTGAAATGCCTAAAAACCTGTATACAGCTCTACATTATCTCTCTCGTCAGGACCAAAGTAGGATACGCAAGCGTCGTATGAAATCCGCCAAATAAAAAATATATATAGCAAAGATCAAAAACATCCCTAAGAGATACTTAAATTAGTTACATTAATAAGCCGGTAAATATCCACCTATAGCATACAACGAACTTCTCCTAAATCTTGAAATAGAAAGCTTGCAACTGAGGAGACGAAAGGCAGATATGAAGTTCCTGTACAAAACTGAAAATTCGCTAAATGCCAACTGTAACTTTTTATGCCTCTTGAGCTTTCGCGTGCCCCGCTTGAATGCAAGGACAAATGTAACATTTCAGAATTAAAAAGTCGGATCAACCACTCACAAAAATTCCCTACTCTACAGGCTATGCAATGTCTACAACAATGCAAATCGGAAAAATGCAGTACTTCTTTAGACTTCTGTGTACCTGTAGACATGTTTCTACAACAATTCACCAATTCCGTGAAAACTCCCTAAATAACTTGTAATAATGATTTGAAGAAAAAAATATGTGTTTCATACCTTCTCCATTAAACCCCATCCCACAAATATAATCATGAGCGTTAGAAATAATAATAATTTAGATACGATATTACGCTTTTTTTATTTTTTAAATGGTGAAGTACGGGAAGCTTATATAAAGAAAGGAGTACGACAGGGATGTAAATTGTCACCAGTGCTGTTCAACCTGTATATTGAGAAAGGAATTGAAGAATGCAAAGAGGAAATGGAAGGGATAAAGATAAATGGAGTAGAAATCAAAATGATACGATTTGCTGATGACATAGCTGTCATAGAGGAGAACGAAGAGAAACTACAAAGTGCATTAATAAGAATGAATACGATATTGAGAGATAAGTATAACATGAAAATTAATACAAAAAAGACCGAAATTATGGTATGCAACCGCCAGCATATTGCAGTCGACATCAGAATTAGTGATATACCACTAAGGCAAGTAAATGCCTTTGCCTACTTAGGAAGTAAAATCACTTCAGATGGAAAAAGTTCAGTCGACATAAAGAGCAGAATTTCCCAAGCAAAAATTGCTTTTTACAAGAAAAGGATACTACTTATATCAAGGAATTTAAATGTGGAGACCAAGAAGAGTTTTATTAAGTGCTATGTCTGGAGTGTGGCCTTGTATGGTTCAGATACGTGGACGTGATAAGAAACGTTTGGAAGCATTTGAGATGTGGTGCTGGAGGAGGATGGAAAAGATCTCATGGACAGAAAAACTCACCAATGAAGAAGTTCCTCGACGAATAAGTGAAAAAAGAACCTTTTTAGCAACAATAAGAAAAAGAAGAGACCAGTTAATTGGCCATCTCTATAGGCACAATGGATTCATAGTTAATGTCATAGAAGGAAAGATTCAAGGTAAAAGAGGAAGAGGAAGACCTAGACTGCAATATGCAAGACAGATCAGAGATGACGTAGGAACAGGCTCATATGTGGAAATGAAGAGATTAGCGGATTACAGAGAAGAGTGGAGAAGACGAATTGCTGCCAACCAATCTTAGGATTGAGAATTAAGAAGAAGTTTCTTGTAAAGATTGAATTAGATTAGATATGGAATATTGTTTCTTTCTTATTGTAAATATAATATTAGAACCGTTTAGATATTAGGTTATTGGACTAATTTGAAACTCATTGACAAATAAACACACGTAAACAATTGCCACTGTAATTGGGATTAGAAATCATGTAGTGCGCAGTAAATAAATAAATATAAAAAAACATATAAATCAGTATGTTAATTAAATATGAGGGACGGAATTTACTGCAGGCCTAGGGGCAGGAAATATCTAAATAAGCTACTGAGCCATTGTAATGTTATTGTATAATAGGAGCGTAGGTGAAATGAAATGGCGTATGGGTTTTAGTGTCGGGAGTGTCCGAGGACAAGTTCTGCTCGCCAGATGCAGGTCTTTCGATTTGACGCCCGTACGCGACCTGTGTGTCCTGATGAGGATGAACTGATGATGAAGACGTGCCAGTGAATTAACCAATTATGGTTAAAATTCCCGATCCTGCCGAGAATCGAACCCGGGACCCCTGTGACCAAAGGTCAGCACGCTAACCATTTAGCCATGGAGGCAGACAGGAGCATAGGTCACAGTAGGTCACCACATTTTATTTTCTTCCGGCTCGGCGTGAAACATTCGATGCCCCCGCCCTCTCCCCTCTCCTTTGTATGATTCCTTTTGTCCAAATGCTTCGAATGACCGTTTCTTGAAGTTTTCTTCTAATTTCGATAGTCATATTCGTTATCTTCCTGGAATAGCTGTGATTTTGCAGCTTAGAAATACAATCACAACAACAAAAACCACCGCCATCACCAGGTAGTTCGTTCCCATGACGACTGAAGAATATTTCCATGCTAGTGATGCTTGCCGTTGAAAAACATTCATAAATATCTAATTTCGTTAATTTCTTCATTAAGTTACTGTAAATGTACATGTATTTATTAATTTATTTATTTATTTAATCCGTTTCTCCTCCAGGGTTGGGTTTTCCCCCGGACTCACTCCCTCTACTGCCTCAAGGGCAATATCGCGGACATTTGGCTGGGGAGATACAACTGGGGAGAAGGACATACAGATCGTCCAGGAAGCCTAACCTGCTATGCTGAACTGGGGCCTTGTGTAGGATGGAAACGGGTAGAAAAGGAAGAGGGAAGGAAGCGGTCGTGACCTTTAGTTTGGTACCATCCCAGTATTTGCCTGGAGGGAAACCACCACCACGGAAAACCACTTCGAGAATGGTTGAGGAGGGAATCGAAGATCCCTCTACTCAGTTGACCTCCCGAGGCTGAGTGGACCTCGTTTCAGCCCTCGCATCACTTTTAAAATTTTGTGGTAGAACCGGAAATCGAACCTGGGACTCCGGTGGTGGCAGTTAATCACACTAACCACTACACCACAGAGGCGGACATCAGACATAGCAAATTACTGAAAATATTATATTTTCTATCATTATTCTTATGTACACTTTTTTTTAGATAGACCTAATATTTTCGGAGACTTTTGGAAGTTTCCGAAAATTATAACAATAATACCAGCAGAGAGTTCATCGGAGGGTTGCTCGTGTCGAATTGCCTACTTCATTTTCTTCAAGGTTTGACAATACTGAACGATTCTGGCCTTTGTCACTCGTTCAAGGATGTCCATCTTCGGCATACTTTTATTCAGAATTCGCATCTTTTCTCTCGAAGTGGTCGCCACAGATTTGTTTCTTATAGGAGAAGTCAAATGTTTCCATCGTTGCCCTTTGAATTTGGGAGCAAAGTGATGGACAAAGATCTCATCTCAAAAATTTAAGTTCCCAAAAGGAAACCATAATTTATCATCGATTGCAAATATTTCAAATCTGCAAGCTCTTTAGGCACTTCAATCGTGAAATTACCAGTGTTTCTCTCCAGTGGGAGTTGACTCATCTGTTGGAATGCCACATCTTTCCAAGACGCTGGTGGCTAGTGCGCCGTTGAGCCTCCACTCTAAGCCTCCTTTGAAGGACAATCCAATCTCATCTTTTCTCACAAAACTCAGTGTTGATACGCACGTACTTAGTTGAAGTTGCATACCAAGTTTGGACAAACTGGAGTAATTTAAAGGGGAGGGTAACTTTGTGGAGAAATATATTACATATTTAAAATATTCACGATTGGCAAAGCCTTCAATGTTTTTAACATTTTTTTTGCTATGGGCTTTACGTCGCACCGACACAGATAGGTCTTATGGCGACGATGGGATAGGAAAGGCCTAGGAGTTGGAAGGAAGCGGCCGTGGCCTTAATTAAGGTACAGCCCCAGCATTTGCCTGGTGTGAAAATGGGAAACCACGGAAAACCATTTTCAGGGCTGCCGATAGTGGGATTCGAACCTACTATCTCCCGGATGCAAGCTCACAGCCGCGCGCCTCTACGCGCACGGCCAACTCGCCCGGTTTTTTAACATTTGAAAACGATGAATTAAAATTATGGCTTCCTTCTAGGAACCTTATTTTTTGATATAGGCGAAAGGCAGTCATTTATACAAGTGGCGGCACATGCTTCCCCTATTGCACCGTCACTGCATTGTCCTATATAGAAGGTAGTGATGTGCGCGAGTGACGCTTGGACTCGCGAGAATCGAGTCTGGCGAGTCCTAGTCTCGCCGAGTAACCCGTGCGAAGTACTCGAGTCTCCACTGTGACGTCACGATCCGTAACTGCGACCTGGTTGCCGAGCAGTCGGAAGAAATGCCCCGATCATTAACTACTATTACAACAGCTACGTAAATGATGACCATAACGTGAAACACGCGAGAAAGATTACAATCTAGCTGTATCCCTATTTCACATTAAAAATATCTTAACACAGTCGCTAGTTACGTAGATTCATCTGAACACACTGCAGACAATTGCCAGTGCGAGACGCAAGGTTCGGTAAGGGGCGTAATGTTCACACAATATTGTAGAGATCAGATATACCACACCCAGCTTTAAAAGCTTTGCGGTCAGGTATTCTTTGTATAGTCACGAGCGTACAATAATGCCCTTTATAATATAAATAGATTAGTCGAAAATGTACTTTTATCCTGCCTGATCTCTACAATTTCACACTGTGCGCCGGTAAAATGAAATGGCGTATGGCTTTTAGTGCCAGGAGTGTCCGAGGACATGTTCGGCTCGTCAGATGCAGGTCTTTCGATTTGACACCCGTAGGCGTCCTGCGCGTCATAATGAGGATGAAATGATGATGAAGACAGCAAACACACCCAGCCCCCGTGTCGGCAAAATTGACCAATGATGGTTAAAATTCGCGACCCTGCCGCGTATCGAACCCGCGTCCCCTGTGACCACAGGCCAGCATGTTAAACATTTGGCCATGGAGCCGGACTGTGGTTCATAAGCACCTGTGTCCACACGTTCCTTAGTTTACGTTACAGTATGGTTTTGTTGTGTAGGCCTATACATTCATGTAAATACGTCATAATGTACATGTTCGGCTGTATATATTGTTGTGCAGTAGAACAACGAATGCCCTAGTTGAACGCCCGCAACGTTCAATTGATTGAAGGAATGCTCTGGGCATTTGGTGAGATATCCAAGAATAACAATTATATTGTTTCCACCTCCGGTATTTTGTCCTGCCGGATAATATCGTACTTATTTTTTCGGTAAGGTACTGTGTGTATGTTTTGGGATTAACGACTGTTTCAAAGGGTGACTGTGAACACACTTCCTTAAAGTGATGTTAAGTACCGCATCGTCCGCCTCTGTGGTGTAGTGGTTAGTGTGATTAGCTGCCACCTCCGAAGGTCCGGGTTCGATTCCCGGCTCTGCCACGAAATTTGAAAAGTGGTACGGGGGCTGGAACGGGGTCCACTCAGCCTCGGGAGGTCAACTGAGTAGAGGTGGGTTCGATTCTCACCTCAGCCGTCCTCGAAGTGCTTTTCCGTGGTTTCCCACTTCTCCTCCAGGCGAATGCCGGGATGGTACCTAAACTTAAGGCCACGGCCGCTTCCTTCCCTCTTCCTTGCCTATCCCTTCCAATCTTCCCATCCCTCCACAAGGCCCCTGTTCAGCATATCAGGTGAGGCCGCCTGGGCGAGGTACTGGTCATTCTCCCCAGTTGTATCCCCGACCAAGAGTCTGAAGCTCCAGGACACTGCCGTTGAGGCGGTAGAGGTGGGATCCCTCGCTGAGTCCGAGGGAAAAGCCGAACCTGGAGGGTAAACAGATGATGATGATGATGATGATGAAGTACCGCATCGCAACATCAGTTTGTACATTATATCACTGTGTATTATTGGGAAACGGACCCAATACTTGTCCTTAGCCTACCTACAATATTAAGCATCGTGTTTCCATACACGGCTCGCAGATAACGCTGCCAGCGTCCTCGGGCTCGAGTTCGGACTCGAGTACCTCGAGTTTTACGATCCCAGACCCGAGTCTTCGCGAGTCCATTCGCAGCCCATCACTAACAGAAGGCTTGCAATGGTGTCTCAACGGCGCACTAGCGCCAGCATCTTGGGAAGGTGTAGCATACCAGCTGATGAACGCACTGCTACACTGAGGTGAAACACTGGTAATTTCACGATTAAAGAAGTCTAAAGACTTACAGAGTTTAAATGTTACGTATTGTTTACAATAGAATGAAATAGTAAAACAGAGAAAGAGAATGTGTGAATAATAATGAGCAAAGTCTCAATCTTGCAATTTTTAAAATAGGGATTACAACAGTTGTGGAAACACTACTGGTCGTTACTTCGAGAGGAATTTGTCAATACATTGCAGTACTGACTGTTGCAACTATGAACAGTATCAACTAGGTACTAAGTATGGGACAGTTCAGAGAGAATTTCATAGCCATTTCATTGCTTGAAGTTTGAATTACTGATATAGTCGGAAAGTGCAGAAGTCAGATGCACAGAGGGAATAGTACAAACACACTAAGTTCCATCAAAAATATGGGTCATTAAAAATATACCAAATTATACTTCTCCGCCTCCCTTCTCTCTCTCTCTCTCCGTCCCACCACACACACACCAGACAGAGATTCCGTTAAATCTATACCATCCGCTTTCATGTTGGAATTGCCGGTTGCGAAGCGCAGTTGGTCTTCAAGTCTCCAGTACGCCAGCGTCCCAAGCAACTTCAAGGGACTTCAAACACACAACATTATTAACTATAAGTAAAATCTTGCTCTATATCCACCGTCTTGAGTAGTGCACTCGCTTATTCGTCGTACATCTGTTACCGAAATGGAGAATTCGACCTTGCTTATATCGGTAGCATTTGTGGGTGTTTTTGTGAGACCATTCCACATCGTTGGCTTCCGACACATCGACTAACTCCTTCAGGACAAACTTCCCAACAACATGGCGTCTCGCAAAATCTATTGCCATTGGAAGAACATTAAAACAAATGACCTCATTACACTCATTTCATATTAAAACTAAATTTGCATTATTATTATTATTATTATTATTATTATTATTATTATTATTATTATTATTATTATTATCATTAGTTATGCCCAACTAAGGAGCGCTTGTGAACTTATTTGGCGCAACGTTTCTTCTTGTCTTCCCAAAATATGTTCATCATTTCGCTGTGCTTCTGTTTGCGTTCTTCCGTCTATCCTGTAGCTTGTCGTTTAAGTTGATCAGCAAATTTGTGTTTGTTTATGAGATTTCTGAATTTTTCTGTCTTGCAAGATTTCTTCATTTATACCAATTTTCTGAAGATCGTTGTTTATTTCTTTAAGCCAGTTGTGATTTTTTAGAGACGCTGCGAGATTTAGTATTTTCTTTGTTAGCCTATCGGTCTTCAAGTCTCTAGTATGCCAGCGTCTCAAGCAACTTCAAGGGACTCCAAATACACAACATTATTAACTACTGTATAATTAAAAATCTTCCTCTATATCCACCATCTTGAGCGGCGCACTCGCTTAGTCGTCGTACATATGTTGGCTTAAAGCTGTACATTAACAGCCAGGAAACATCTTGAGGCAACCTCTAAGGCTCAATACCTTAGTTGTATCCCTGAGACCGACTTCGATCTCCCTACTATCTTCAACTTGTTAGCATGATGGAAATGTCAGCTGAGAAAACAATTATTATTATTATTATTATTATTATTATTATTATTATTATTATTATTATTATTATTATTATTATTATTATTATTATTATTATTATTATTATTCACTTGATATCAGAACTGTAATCAAAATATCTTCAGAGAAACGCCCTTTTTTAAATTCTGAGAAAAGTACCAAAACAGCTTATAAAATCGAACGATTGTAAAAATTGTAGAATTATATTTTTCATCTGACAGATACGCATTGCAACAGAAGTTCATTATTTTATTTTATTTTTCCTTCCCTAATTATTTGGTTGGTAGTATGTTCGTTTTCCAATACACATCTATATCAGCACTCTAAAGTGGTTAAAAAATCAGAGATAATCACATCAGTGAGGGAATATGAAAATCCTTTAACAGATAAAGGAACTAAGAAACAGGTGAACCATGTGTATGCAACAAACGATATTGCTGATCGTAAAAATGGTTGCTCGAAATTAATGTTGAAGCCTGGACGCCAGCTACCACTATACTTCTCAATAGATGGTTTACTAGTCCTAATGAAGTAAAAAACTGAATTTCTCAGACTCCCACCATTAATCCTGTGACGGTTATATTCTGCTTTCCACATTCTTCTTTATAATATGGAACACATAGGTACGTAAATGTTCCTTTTCTCTTTCTTTACCCCTTCCGGTTTTCAGAGTGGAATTCAAATCTCACAGTTGGATCAGTTATAATTCCGTTCTTACTTTGCGGTTTAAAGGTTATGAAGTTCATGAAGGCTGCGAAATTTCTAACTTGTTTGATAGAATACAGTTCGGGTTTAGGAAAGGTTATTCCATTGAGGCTCAAATTGTAGTATTCCAGCATGATATAGCAGATATTTTAGATTCAGTAGGCAAAATGGACTGTATTGCTATTAGCCTTCTAAGGATGTTGATACCGGGCGAGTTAGCCTTACGGTTAGGGGCTGTGAACTTGCATCCGGGAGATAGTGGGTTCGAATCCCATTGTCGGCAGCCCTGAAGATGGTTTTCCGTGGTTTCCCCACTTTCACACGAGGCAAATGCTGGGGCTGTACCTTAATTAAGGCCACGGCCGCTTCCTTCCAACTCCTAGTCCTTTCCTATCCCATCGTCGCCATAAGACCTATCTGTGTCGGTGCGACGTAAAGCCATTAGCAAAAAAAAAAAAGCTGTTGATAGGGTAGACTACTGACAAAAATGAGGGCACTTGGACTAGGCAAGTGAGTGATTGAATGGGTGGATACATTTTTAGAAAATAGAGAGAGAATTAGAGTAGGGGAAACATAAAAATGTTATTGTATGTACTGCATGGTCCACCACCGTCTTGCGATCTGGTTTTATGCATCCTGCCGCTTTTACCACAGTTCTGAAATACATCAGTCCCTCTACCTAAATTGGGGTAATATAACAAAATGTGTGGTTACGCGCTTGAAGACAACAGGAATCGTGAGCGCTACTATTAATTCATTATGGGTACGTCGAATGAACCCGTAAAACGAGCACAGATACGAAGAACACTTACCTTAGAACAGGAGGTGCACGCACAGACGACAGACCAGGAGCAGGTATTGTATTGGCTGGGAACTGCGCGCTGCACGTCAAACCTCGCAGTAGCTCATATGGCAGTGGTGCTCACGCTTTTTGCAGTCTTCTACCTTTAACCACACATCTCGTTATATTACCCCGGTTTAGAGAGAGGGATCGATGTATTTCAGAATTGTAAGCGCGCAGGGTTGAGTAAAACTAGATCGCAAGGGGCGGGTGAACCATCACAGCTTTCCGCGGATGATGTTATACCGTATATGAGTAATAAATAAGACCTCGACGAAGTCGTGAGATGGACAGCAGACGACCGTATGATTGTAAACAGGGTGAAAAGTCAGGTTTTTTCACCAAGAGGGAAAGTCATCACCGAGATAATCACTGTGCTCATAGATTATTTTATTTGTTTAGCGTGTGGCTCTTAGTGCCAGGAGTGTCCGAGGACATGGTAGGCTCGTCTTGCGCAGGTCTTGCTGTCTGACGCCCATGCGTCATCTGCGCGTCTGGGTGTGAGATGGTGATGATAATGAGGTAGAGAGAGGGTGAAAATCGGTATCGGTACATAGCCTACTCCTGTCGAATAATACCAAGGTGTGTGCTCAACGCTTAAGGTCTCCATTCGACGGACGAATCACCATCAACAGCGTCATATGCCTTCTCTCCATATGTAGGGTCTACACTGCGGAGAGGTTTGAAATCGAATTTAGGCTTTTGACGCGCAGTCTAGTAATTATAAATTGTATACCTCCCCCTCTCCTATCATGCCGGCCAATTTTAATGGTAGCGATTTCTTTTTTTTGCTATTTGCTTTACGTCGCACCGAAACAGATAGGTCTTATGGCGGCGATGGGATAGGAAAGGCCTAGGAATGGGAAGGAAGCGGCCGTGGCCTTAATTAAAGTCCAGCCCCCGCATTTGCTTGGTGTGAAAATGAGAAACCACGGAAAACCATCTTCAGAGCTGCCGACAGTGGGGTTCGAACCCACTATCTCCCCATTACTGGAAACTGGCCGCACTTAAGCGACTGCAGCTATCGAGCTCGGTATCGAATATTTAAGAATAGCTTAAATGTTATATTTAAATGGTCCGCCTATTCAATACATATACTGTATAATTTATTACATCTAGTACATGTTTCTTCCCCTAAGGGACATCATCAGCTAAAATAAATTACAACAATATATCAGAATACAAAAAATACAATACTAGATTCGAAAGATAAATTAAAAACTTTTTTATATGCAAACCAAACTAAACCCCATGGCACTACAGCCCTTGAAGGGCCTTGGCCTACCAAGTGACCGCTGCTCAGCCCGCAGGGCTGCAGACTACGAGGTGTCGTGTGGTCAGCACGACGAATCCTCTCGGCCATTATTCTTGGCTTTCTAAACCAGGGCCGCTATCTCACCGTCAGATAGCTCCTCAATTCTAATCACGTGGGCTGAGTGGACCTCGAACCAGCCCTCAGGTCCAGGTAAAAATCCCTGATCTGGCCGGGAATCGTACCCGGAGCCTGCGGGTAAGAGACAGGCATGCTACCCATTCACCACGGGGCTTTTATATGCAAGGACATTTAAAATAAATTATTAGCAAAATTTTGTTAAAGTTGCAAGTCATGTAGTCAGTAAAAATGGTTGAATTGTTAATTAAACTCCTACGAACTTTATCATCAAAAGTAAACGCACACGGCCTAATCACCCAAAAGCTGGTTCCATTCCCGTGATCATAAGATCTGCGGCCGTGAAAGCCAGCTTCATACATGTAATTCTGATGGTGACAATTTTTTTCCACCAGCGGGACTCGAACCGGCTAATCACGGTGTCAGACCATATGGACTTGACATATAAATGATCATGGCCACCATGATGGAGTAAAAGTACCTAGGTGTTAATGGGAGGAAAAATCTTCATTGGGATAATCACATAAACGAGTTTGTAAATAGAGGTTACAGATCTTTTCATATGATTATGAAGGTATTTATGGGTTGCAGTGAAGATGCGAAGAAGGCGTATAATGTACTGGTAAGACCCCGATTAGAGTATGGTTCCGGTATATGGAACCAGGACTACTTGATGCGAGAACTGGAAAAGATTGAAAGGCAAGTAAAACGATTTGTTCTGGGTGATTTCCGATAAAAGAGTAGTGTTATGAAAATGTTTCAAACTTTGGGCTGGGAAGACTTAGGAGTAAAGAAACGATCTTCTCGACTAAGTGGAGAATTCCGAGCTGTCAGTAGTGGGATGGCGTGGAATGACGTTAGTATAGACGAATACGCTTGAATGGGGTTTTAAAAGGTAGCAAAGATCACGTTATGAAGGTAAAGTTGGAATTCAAGAGGACAAACTCGGGGTAAATATTCATTTATAGGAAGGGGAATTAGGAATTGGAATAATATCCAAGGGAGATGTTTGATGAGATTCTAACTTCTTTGAAACAATTTAAGAAAAGACTATACCAAGGTCCACGAGTGTTAAGAGTCTGACGTTAAGCGCCACCGGCGGAAAAAAGTTGACTAATGCTGCTCAAAAATGGTCTCTTGCTATGGCAACGGCAACAGCGATGCTACATTTATGGAAGCTATCGCTACGTGGGTTGGCTCGCTCTTAGTCGTTTTTGTGATATTGGGGGATGTATTGTTATAGCTGTGTTAACCGATGCTGCTTTATGCATTTACGGGCTTGTTTCCTGAATATCATTCATTCATTCATTCATTCATTCATTCATTCATTCATTCATTCATTCATTCATTCATTCATTCATTCATCATTCATTCATATACTGACTGATATTCTGTTCTCGATAAAGTATCGTCTTCCAATTGTGCTTATTATACCACAGCTTATTCCTGAAGTGTACCGGCACCGCTAACAGTCGGCGTTAAATAATAAAACTATCAGTGGGGGTAGTGTACTATTCTGTATTTAACATGTGCATTTGTTGAGGTTATTGTCAAGAACATGATTTTCTTAGTGATTAAGAAATGTCATATTTATCGGCAATGACGTGTTCTATTCTAAATGTTAGAATTATTAGCACGAGCTTAGGGAAGTGTTAAAGTTGATTGAATTGCATTAAACACTCAGCCTGTATTAAAGGATGATATTCCGCAGATGGATGTAACTATGGCTACGCAGCGTACTTCGTAGTTACTTTTTTCGCCGCTTAAATGTCAGACTTCAACTCTCGTGGGCCCAACTACAGGTAAACAAGTGGTAGGGAATCTGCCACCTGGGTGACGGCCGTATGTGCAGATTAGTAGCGACGTCTGTTCGCCTTGTGTTTCTCTTTGCCGCCAGTCTGGACACTTCCTCGTTAACTATATAGCCTCATTTTTTTAAGAGCACCAGCCATATATTGTAGCGTCGACTATGACTTAACATATTACTTAGGCCTAAAAGTAATCCACAACAGCGACAAAAACAACAACAAAAACAACAGTAGATGTTTGACAATGAGAACTGCAGTGAAGACACGCCCATGTCAAATAGTTGAAATGCCGTGCACTGACTACTCACTGTTATTAATACTTACTTCAAACAAGCTGTGGGACGCCACTAATGTTTTCATTGGCATAAACACTCGGCACAGTGCATTATTTTGTTCTCCTCATTCTCTTTCAGATGTTGGTTGCCATTGTCCAGCTTAAACTTTCTTTAAAACGAATTAAGTGCAGCTAGAAATGTTGGAGAAATGGTATACAAAAATCATTGTGTTATGTTTACTCCTGAGAGTTAGTCCTTTCAGTTACCCGCATCAGAATTTCTGGCTATGCAAATAAAGTGCACTTGATAAATCTCAACGTTCGCAGCTTCGCCATAAGCCTAAGGTTCCACACTGAGGACAGTGCGCCGTAAACTGTCGTAGCTTCATCCTGACCAAAAGCTTCCCCACATGGGGTGAGTCAATAAGAACATCCACCTCAAAAATTTCCTTCTCTACCCATTTTTTAATTAGTATACACTTACACATAAAGTTACAATATACACATAAGCACTGAACAAGGGACATGATGTATTGATACAGAAACGTGATGTCGTTATATATCATCATTAGCACTTTTCTTGCACCTTAGTGTCCTGTGCTTACTTCTTACGCCTATGCACTTACATCAAAATGTATTACTTCATGCTACATGAAATTCACTTAGGAACACAGTCTATACAATGTAACTTGTCGGAAACCACGATCTTCACTGTAACCCTGCGCGTCATTAACACTCGCACCGCTTTCCAGCACCTTTGTGACAGGGATTAAAGAAATAAATTATAACACACACGAGGTATCGGTGGAAGGTTTAGACACGGCTGAGACAACAAACCTGAATATATCACAGTATACTTTGGAGGTCTTTGATGAGTAGACTAGTGGCGGGACTACCACATCTTGCTATTTTCCATTTACATTCTTGAAAGTAGCTTCTGAAGGAAGTCAGGGATACCTTGTTGTTGGTTTGAAGGTAAGAGAGATACCCCATACTAAGCCAAGTCAGAGCATGTCGATGATCACGTCTGCTAATGTCCAAAGTCAATACTGCACGATACACATCGTTCGGGTTTCTAGATCCCGTCAACCTGTGGAACGCTACTCTGAGCCACTGCCAAATGTCCTTGACGGCTCCACAACTAGTCAGTCTATGAAACTGAGTGTCAATTACCGCGCATTTCTTGTGTCATCCTGTGGCGGAATTTCTTTTCTTCTGTCGGAAGTAACTCGTTTATAACCTTATAGCTAACTACTTTCCATTCTAACGGGATGCAAGACATTTGGAAAGTGGTCCAAATATTAGTCCAATTGTAATTGGGGTATTTGACCATGATGTGTGGAAGATGATCAGGCTTCTGTAGTAATTTACTATAAAGTAGTTTAACAGTGGGGATATTATGGTCAGAAAGTTGCAAGCTGTACAAAGCCTGAAGAAATGATTTAAAACAAGACGAGCGAAGGTAATGATTATTTTCCACAAGGGGGGAAACTGGACTGCTCTAGCGTGGTCGGAAGACGAATACTGCACCATTTCTCTGATCAGGAGAGCTTTGCATTTTTAGGAGACTGCTATGAGGCCTAATCCCCCTTGGTCAATTGGTTTCCTCAGTTGTGGTCTGGCTATACGAAAAGGATATCCTCTCCATAAGTAATATCCGACACAAAGTTCTATCCGTTGGGCAATTCTTTCGGGCATCGGTAAAATTTGTGCTGTGTACCATAGTTTTGACAGGGCAAACAAGTTGATATGCCATACTTTTTGTATTATATTGAGGTTCCTGCTGAGGTGCATCGATAGGGTGGAGCGCACCTTTTGAGTAATAGTAGTCCAGTTTAAATCGACTATTTCTTCAATGTTTGGGGTAAAGATGATCCCTGGTATTTTAACACGCTCTTTGGTTGGTACTTCGGCTAACGATACTGCCTGCGGCCATCTACCAAGAGGAAGAAGTTCCGATTTCTGGTAACTTACAAGGGCGTTGGAGGCCATTTCGTAGGTAGATATTATTCCTGTTAGCTGTTGAGCGACTTCTGGGGTCCGAAGATGAATAATGACGTCATCTGCATATGCTCTTATGGTAAACAGATTATTTGGATTAGGTATGGAGTTAAGGACTTGGAGAACAGCACGTACGAATGGTTCTATGCTCAAAGAATATAAGATCATAGACAAGGGGCATCCTTGTTGTACTGACGTCCGAATAGGAATCGGACGAGAAAAGAAACCATTAAGTAGAATTCGAGAGTGGGCGGATTGATAAACATTATGTATAATGTTACAGAGAGCGTCGGGGAAACCCATATGTCTCAGAACTCCCAGCAAGTATCCGTGATGAACTCGATCAAAAGCTTTCTGAAAGTCCAGACTTAAAATGGCACCAGCCAGATCTGTATTCCTTGCATAAAATAGCACTGTGTTCCTAATGTCTTGAAGATTGTGTGTTATTTTTCTAGTTGGAATACCACACGTTTGACCTTGTTTGATGACTCTTCCCATGAAAGGCATTGTACGACTGGCAAGAATGTTCATGAATATCTTGTAATCAGTGTTGAGCAATGTTATTGGACGGAAGTCTGATATTGTTTTGGGCATTTTAACCTTGGGTATGAGTATTATTATACCATCACAAATTCCGGTACAATCAGGCAGTTCTTCGAGAAGTACATTCATTAGCTCCACAAAAGTAGTTTTGATGATAGGCCAGTAAGTCTTGTAAAAAAGGTAGCTAAGGTCATCGGGGCCTGGTGCGGACTTGGGACTAGCTGCGCGTATTGCCGCAAATACTTCCTCTTCAGTGATGGGGCGGGTCAGATCCTGTTTCTCTTCTTCACCCAAGTGCTGCTCTACAAATGATAGAAGTTTTTGTTGTGCGGCTACGGAGTTCCCGTTATCTTGAAATGTTTCTTTGAAGTATTTCTCTGCTTCCTCTAGGCATTCTTGCGTACCATTCTACTGTCTACCATCTTCCGAGTGTAGGGTTTGTACAAATTTCCTCTGAGCCTTCCTTTTCTCCATGGCTATATGGTAGAGTTGAGCTTTCTCGTCCGCCAGGAGGGATGAGGGGCAGGACCTCACAAGGGAACCTTGAAGAATGTGGTCCTGGATAGATGTTATTCGACGTTTGAGAGCTGCTATACGGTTGGAGGCATCAAAGCCTGCTTGTTGACGAAGCAATAAATCATTGAGGATTACATAGTAGGAATGTAGGGTTGGGCTCCTGTTATTTGCCATTCCCACCCCATGTCGTTTAAAAAGGATTGAATTGCAGGCTTCAGTCTGTACAACCATGTTGATATGTTGAGGGGCCTCTGCCTTTGTAGTCGGTTAATTAAGTCTGTCCATATCTGATTAAATTATTCTTTTATTCCCTCCGTATTTAACAGGGGGTGGTTTAATTTCCAGTATCCTCTCCCTATCCTGGGTAAAAAAATAGTCAGATCGCATTTTCAGGACAACTGCATGATGGTTACTGAACGGTACGATATTAACTGTTATGTCATGAACACTAGAAATAGTGTCTTTATTAACATAGAATCTATCAAGACGGGATGCCGCTGATCCTGGGAAATATGTAAACTGAACAAACGGGCCATATTTGGATTCCCAAACATCACGAAGTTGGAGAGCCGTATAGAGGCGTTCAAGCGCTGGCGACGAATTGAAGTGACCTTTTTGATCTTTGGAATGCAACACGCAATTAAAATCACCTCCAATGACCAGTCTGTGACAGTTGTGTCGCAAATAGTATGGTAGTTGTGTGGTAACAAATTCCTCCCTTTCATGTCTTCGATGTGTCCCTGAGTGCAAGTAAATGTTCACGTAAAGTGTGTTGTCGTCTGTAAGTATAGATGTAATCCTTCCACTGGGATGACATTCGGTAAACTTGATGGGTATATTTGCTCTAAACAGTATAGCGGTACCTCTGGACTCCTCTCCGGGGTTGGCAATGTAATCATATAATGGGCCAAGAAAAGATAGATTACTGATGTTAACCTCTTGCAGAAAAATGATGTCAAGGTCGTGATCGCGAATAAATTCTCGGAGAAGAACTTGTTTACTTCTACTTCGCAGGCAGTTCACATTAAGGGTGGCGTAAGTGCGAAGGAGTATTATAAACAAAAGGAGAAATACTTTAGTCACCCACATTTTACTGACCATTTTTGATCTGGCCTCGAATTTTGTCTTGCGGGATGTTTTTAAGAATTTTCGGTCCTCGCTTATTACTAATGTCGTCAACCGGGCGTTTTAATCTGGGGTCTCTCGAACTGGTGCCCGAAGGTTTGATTATTCGGACATCCATTTCCGTATTCTCATGTGGGCTGGTTGGTAATGAAAGTGTTCGTAGTTGACCTGGACCATTATCCAAGATCTGTTCCGGCACTAGAACATCTGGAGTAGAAAGGTGTTCCGCTTGGTCAGCTATCATGGGTTCTTCGTCTTCCCCTATGTGTTGTTGGTCGCTTATAGATTGAAGTTCATGGGGTTGTTGTTGTTGTTGTTGTTGTTCTGGGACATCTAACGCCGGGGGAGAAAAATCTTGTTCCGTAGACTCATCAACTGATGTTGAGGAGAGGTTCGGTACAACAGTCATCTTGTCTGCACTTGTCATATCTAACTTACATGTCTCAATGTTTGTATCAACATCCATGAGGGGTGGTAGTGGAACTTGTTCGGAGTTCTGTGGGTCCTCTGTCTCTGGTGGTGTGCACTCAAGTACTGTGTCAACTGTGTGTGTGTTGTTGATATTGTCCTCGAGTGTGAGTTGGGTAGCTGATAACGGAACTCGTTTGGTTGGGAGTTTGCCACTCGCTAGTGTTGCCCAGGTCGGGGCATCGACCGCGGCGGCGTTTGAACTGGATGTTTTCGTTTGGGGCATTGACCTCGCAGATGACCTGTTTCACTGCATATCAAGCAAGTTATGGGCTGGCTTTCGTAGCTGATTAAAGCTCTGAAACCACCGATATCAAGATAGGAGGGGATATGCTGTTTTAGCATGATTTTAACTGCACGGACACCATTATTGACTTGATATCGAAAACCTGAACCCCAGGTCTCATCAGTAATGGAAAGCACTGTACCAAATTTACCTATCCGATCGGAAATTAGTGTGTGTGGCACTTCTATCGGTAAGTTGAAAATCCTAACCAATTTGGTGCCAAGGCCGGCAGAGTCTATTGTCACTTTACTTCGGAAACCATTACTATGAAGAAAGGTGTGCTCACCTGAATAATCTTGGAGTAATCGGTCCGATATTTCAGAATTCTTGCATTTAACGAAGATTTGTCGTGATACGCCGTTGAGCTGGAGCATTTCGATGTCATTTTCCTCAAGTTTCAGGGTGTCGAATATTCAGTCGTGAACTTCATACGGTGCCGGTCGGGGAATATCACGATCAATGAAACTAATCACAATTGTGTTTTTTCTTTCGATTGCTGTCATGTTGATTTGTCTAATTATCGTTGCCAATATGTAGAAGCACCTTGTCTGGAATTGGTAACAGTGTCACTGTTTGCAAAGTCCGAACACGACCAATACAACGGTACTCGTAACTTCCTCACCACACTGCTACTAAACACGTCCGACGCGCTCGCAAGCACAGCGAGAACTGATTCGCAGTTCCCCATTCTTATCGTTATATTTGTATGGACGGGGAATATTCATAATACGCTTTGTTACTAGGCGCAGTCCGTCTTTCAACTAGGTGAAGCAGTGAACTTCTGATTCGTGAATACTGGAAGGAGGTTCGACATTGATATGATAAGGTGTCGTAGAGCACTGGAGTTTCCCAGTGTCGATGTTTGCATCTTTGGATTATGCTAGTGTCCTCGTCCCGAGATGGTGCACCTCTTTTCAGGCACAAATCCAATGGCGGTGAGCAGCATGTACTTTTTGATCATACATCAGCCCTCCTGCCAATCTGTAGTTCTCACAGTTTCCCCGTTAACGACTGGCACCGTTTTTGAAGTCCACACTGAGCTCCACGTCATTTACAAGGCAAGCATGTTATTGGTCGAGAACCTTCTGCTATTGGCCGATAGACTAGCCGACAACACACGGCCGCATATGTCCCGTCTGCTATTGGCCGCCAGTCGAGCCGGTGTGTGGTTCTGCTTATCGTTTGAGTCGCCGGTAGTTAACGAGGAAATCGTGAGAACTATACCTGGAATCTAATCAGTGTCCCCGATGATGGTAACTAATAGAGCTAACCGTTACACTACGGAGGTGGATAGAGCGAGAAGTGTAAACGTGCGAAGTAATACTTTTGCTGAAAGGCAAACTACAGTAGTTCGGTATGACCTAGCCTTGCCCATGCACCGACATAATGGACTGTAGTCCACTGTGATGAGCAGACGTAAACTTAAGAAAATCTATCACACGTATTCCCTAACTGTCTCGTCTGGTGCACACATCTATTGGTCACAGTATCACTAAGGCAAGACATTTTCGCAGCTCAGGAACTAGTGATGTTAAAATCACTACTACAAAAAATAGGTCTCCATCTCTCCAACTAAGTGAAATGAAGCCGGTTTCTGTAAAACGTTGAACAGGGAGAGCTGACAGAAAAGGACCTGATTCTTTATACCGATTGTGTCATAAGAAATTAAACAAGGGGAGTGCGGCCCCGCGGCATAGGGGGCAACGCGTCCGCCTGTCACCCGACGGCCCCGGGTTCGATTCCCGGCCGGGTAATTGTAAATCATTAATATCCCTGGCCTGGGGACACTTCCGCCATTTACAAAAATGCACGCAGGATCTTCACATATGGTGCAAGTAGAGGCAAAAGATCTTTCTAGGTCGACGCCCCCAACAAATAGCATTTAAAAGAAACAAGGGGGAACCCATGAAATATTTAGGTGTTTCATTCAACGAAGAGAGAATTATTCATATGCAATCTTAAACATGGCCTTAGAAACTGAGTGTCAACTTCTATGCTTCCTCTGGATCAGAAAGTAAATGTAGTTAATCAGTAGGCCTACATATGCTGAAATGTATATATCTTTTTCAAAGGATACCAATTCAGCAAATTCCAGCAAAATACTTAGAAGATACAGATAAGATAATCCGTAGGTCCGTCAAGGAAATGCTGCTTTTACCATCAGATGTACCTAATACACTGACTGACAGAGCAAATGCAACACCAAGAAGGAGTGGTCAGAACTTTATGCGCCGGGCTGAGTGGCTCAGACGGTTAAGGCGCTGGCCTTCTAACCCCAACTTGGCAGGTTCGATCCTGGCTCAGTCCGGTGGTATTTGAAGGTGCTCAAATACGACAGCCCCGTGTCGGTAGATTTACTGGCACGTTAAAGAACTCCTGCGGGACTAAATTCCGGCACCTCGGCGTCTCCGAAGACCTTAAAAGTAGTTAGTGGGACGTAAAGCAAATAACATTATTATTATGATTAGAACTTTATGCCAATTGCAGGGTAGACTGACGTCACTGAGGTATGCTCATGATGTGAAATGCGCCGCTGTGCTGCGCACATAGCGAACGATAAATGGGACACGGCGTTGGCGAATGGCCCACTTCGTACCGTGATTTCTCAGCCGACAGTCATTGTAGAACGTGTTGTCGTGTGCCACAGGACACGTGTATAGCTAAGAATGCCAGGCCGCCGTCAACGGAGGCATTTCCAGCAGACAGACGACTTTACGAGGGGTATGGTGATCGGGCTGAGAAGGGCAGGTTGGTCGCTTCGTCAAATCGCAGCCGATACCCATAGGGATGTGTCCACGGTGCAGCGCCTGTGGCGAAGATGGTTGGCGCAGGGACATGTGGCACGTGCGAGGGGTCCAGGCGCAGCCCGAGTGACGTCAGCACGCGAGGATCGGCGCATCCGCCGCCAAGCGGTGGCAGCCCCGCACGCCACGTCAACCGCCATTCTTCAGCATGTGCAAGACACCCTGGCTGTTCCAATATCGACCAGAACAATTTCCCGTCGATTGGTTGAAGGAGGCCTGCACTCCCGGCGGCCGCTCAGAAGACTACCATTGACTCCACAGCATAGACGTGCACGCCTGGCATGGTGCAGGGCTATAGCGACTTGGATGAGGGAATGGCGGAACGTCGTTTTCTCCGATGAGTCACGCTTCTGTTCTGTCAGTGATAGTCACCGCAGACGAGTGTGGCGTCGGCGTGGAGAAAGGTCAAATCCGGCAGTAACTGTGGAGCGCCCTACCGCTAGACAACGCGGCATCATGGTTTGGGGCGCTATTGCGTATGATTCCACGTCACCTCTAGTGCGTATTCAAGGCACGTTAAATGGCCACCGCTACGTGCAGCATGTGCTGCGGCCGGTGGCACTCCCGTACCTTCAGGGGCTGCCCAATGCTCTGTTTCAGCAGGATAATGCCCGCCCACACACAGCTCGCATCTCCCAACAGGCTCTACGAGGTGTACAGATGCTTCCGTGGCCAGCGTACTCTCCGGATCTCTCACCAATCGAACACGTGTGGGATCTCATTGGACGCCGTTTGCAAACTCTGCCCCAGCCTGGTACGGACGACCAACTGTGGCAAATGGTTGACAGAGAATGGAGAACCATCCCTCAGGACACCATCCGCACTCTTATTGACTCTGTACCTCGACGTGTTTCTGCATGCATCGCCGCTCGCGGTGGTCCTACATCCTACTGAGTCGATGCCGTGCGCATTGTGTAACCTGCATATCGGTTTGAAATAAACATCAATTATTCGACCGTGCCGTCTCTGTTTTTTCCCCAACTTTCATCCCTTTCGAACCACTCCTCCTTGGTGTTGCATTGTCACTGTCAGTCAGTGTATCATGTTATATACCTGAAAGAAATTTTTGGTCTAGTACAAGCATCTTCGTAGGCTTACCTTCAAACTTCTAATATTATTAGTTTACTAAACTGTAATAATTCTCATGTGAATACGTTAAGGCCTCTAGTAGAAAAACTTAAATCATCATATAATCATCTGGATATCCCTTGTCCAACGGATTATCGTAAATCAGCTACTAGAAACCTCAGCGAAAACTTTATCATAGTGAGTATGATATTTGGAAAGTGCTGCCTGCAAAGGGCTAAGGGGTATGTAGTGAGGTCACCGAAATCAATAATTGGATAGTTAACAATTCAGGACTATCTATCTCTGAATAGGTTACCTGTCTGAAAATGAATGTAAATGCTGCGACAGTAAGGGTTAGTTTCCGGTCGGTCCGTGGATGGTTCCCAGTGCCCGGAGAATGAAACCGTAGCTCACGTGGTTTATGACTCAGAAACTCTCCACACTATCAAGTAAGGCCACTAATCGCTGCAGCATTGAAACACAAATGATGGGAAGTTGAGTTGCAACAAAAGGCTCCACTAGACGCATAAACATCTTTGCGTACTCAAAGTCCACCAGAAATGGATTCATAATAGACCCAACAAACTTTTTTACAATTTGCTTTAAGTTTCACAGAGACAGACAGGTCTAATGGCGAGGATGAGATAGGAAAGACGAAGTGCGAATTGGGAAGGAAGTGGCCGTGGCCTTAATTAAGGTACAGCCTGGCGTGAAAATGGGAAACCACCGAAAACCGTCTTCACTGTTTCTGACAGTGGGTTTCGAACCCATTACCTCCTGGATGCAAGCTCACAGCTGCGCGACCCTAACCGCACGGCCAACTAGCCCCGTCCCAACAATTATATTTGAAACTTGAAGGAATCAACCAGAAGAATAAAGGTTGAAAAGAAGAACATATACGAGCCAACAGTTGGGTATTTCTCGAAAAAATATAATCTGAAACATCTAGAAGTAATAGGATTTCAAATACGGTCTTGCGGTGTGATTTCTAAATTCTTTGAATCGTTTCGGAAGGAATTCTGATTATCGCTGTCTTTACGCGACGAAATTGTTACATCGTGCCAAATGTTAATCCACTCCTTACATAAAATGATACAATTATACATGATTCAATTCTTGAGAGTACAATGTGACCTTTGGGACTGTCTCCAATGGGAGATAGTTTTCAAATAATAAATAAAATAATATTTCTCCAGAACATCTGGTTTTTCGTTTCAGTGCATCCGCCGGCCGGGTGCTATTCGGCTGAGTATTTTTTCTGGCTCTTCGTAGGTACTGCTATTGTACACTGGATACCATACTGTGCGAAGTTTGCTGCTTAAAAATTACACACAAATAAAAGTCAGTTACATCGCCAACTATCGACCCATCAACTGCGGGTACGTTCTGTTAGTTTAATAGAATTTTGTTTAGACGGTTTTTACCGTAAATGAAGATTTGCTTTGTTTTACTTTAAGGTTCTTACCTCACCAGAGTCCGACTCGTTGGCTGAATGGTCAGCGTACTGGCCTTCGGTTCAGAGGGTCCCGGGTTCGATTCCCGGCCGGGTCGGGGGTTTTAACCTTCATTGGTTCATTCCAATGGCCCAGGGGCTGGGTGTTTGTTCTGTCCCCAACATCCCTGCAACTCACACACCACACATAACACTATCCTCCACCACAATAACACGCAGTTACCTACATATGGCAGACGCCGCCCACCCTCATCGGAGGGTCTGCCTTACAAGGGCTGCACTCGGCTAGAAATAGCCACACGAAATTATTATTATACCTTACCAGAGCCACTTCAAATGCCATCCTTGTTAATTCAAATTGTATTAATGTGGAAACGTAATGAAAATTATCGTAAAAATGAACACAGAATTAGAACTATTAGGGTTTTCTCTACCCCCCCCCCCTCCGCACCCTAAATTGATAATATTTTTCGTTATTTAGATTTCATTGCTTCATTTTTCAGATAGGTAGAACTTAGCGATCATTTTCATAATCATTTCTAGACAGGGAACTTTCTTTGTAAATATAATACAAAGAATCTATTATAATACTGTGAAATGGGTCTAACCAATTTATACATCCCCATTCTTAGGCTATACCTCTGTATTTTACAAGCCATTTCCTCTTAGATTAAGATTCATCCTGCAAACGGGTGCACTGTATAGAATACATAATCCTATACATACATAGGCTACCAAACCAAACCCTTTGGCACTACAGCCCCGAAGGGCCTTGGCCTACCAAGCGACCGCTGCTCAGCCCAAAGGCCTGCAGATTACGAGGTGTCGTGTGGTCGGCACGACGAATCTTTTCGACCGTTATTCTTGGCTTTCTAGACCGCTGCCGCTGTCTCACCGTCAGATAGCTCCTCAATCATAATTACGTAGGCTGAGTGAACCTCGAACCAGCCCTCAGATCGAGGTATAAATCCCTGGCCTGGGCGGGAATCGAACCCAGGGGTTCCGCGTGTAAGAGGCAGCCACCCTATCCCTACACCCCGGGCCCGGCTACATACAAAAATACATACATACATACATACATACATACATACATACATACATACATACATACATACATACATACATACATACATACATACATACATCGGCAAGATCAAGCAAGGTAGCTGCGTGCTTCAAGTCCCGTAGCTGTAAACTTGCATACGGCATATGGAGGTATCGAATCCCACTGTCGGCAGAGTTTTCCGTGGTATCCCATTTTCATCCCAGGCTAATGCTGAGATGTACTTTAATTAAGGTTACGGTAGCTTCCTTCCCAGTCCTAGCCCTGCACTATTCTGTCGTCATCATAAAACTCGTCTGAGTCGGCGCTACGTAAAACCTACAGTAAAGAAAAGAACTCCTGCTACTGTAGATTCGTTCTGTAACCTGTCGTCTCTACCCACCGTTGACCAACCACTGTTCTCTTCTGATTTTGAAATGGCTTAAGTTTCGAGGGTATCTTTACTCATTCATGGCCTCTTATTCTATGCACCCTTTTTTTTTCTCCGGAGGCTGATGACCTGACTTAACAGCTCTAAAATTGAAACCCAATACAGAGAAACCAGGTCAAACGTTTTATCAGTAGCCAATGTAAACTCAAGTGCTCTCAAGATAGACTCTAAATAGTTCCATTGGAGTCGTACTAAGTGTGTCTGGAATCCAATGGTTGTAAACACAGTGCCAAGTGGAAAGAGCTATCCTTTTCTCGGACTGATATCTCAACCACTGTTGATTTCTTGTTTATTTACTTATTCTAGGAAATATATTTTAGTCCGCCTCTGTGGTAAAGTGGTTAAAATGATTAACTGCCATCCCCAAAGACCCGGTTTCCATTCCCGGCTCTGCCATGCAACTTGAAAACTACAAGAACTGGAACGGGTCCACTCAGCCTCAGGAGGTTAATTAAGTAGAAGGGGTTCGATTCCCAGCTCAGCCATTCTCGCAGTGGTTTTCCGTGGTTTCCCACTTCTCATCCAGGCAAATGACGGAATGATACCTAACTTAAGGCCACGGCCGCTTCCTTCCCTCTTCCATTTCTACTCCTACAAATCTTCCTACCCCCCCCCCCCAAACAAGATTACTGTTTAGTATAGCAGGTGAGTCAGTCTGGGCAAGGTATTGGTCCTCCTCCCCAATTTTATCCTCGATCCAAAGTCTCACGTTCCAGGACAATGGCCTTGAGGCGGTGGAGGTGATTTTTTTCCTAGTGGCTTTACGTCGCACCGACACAGATAGGTCTCATGGCGACGATGGGATAGGAAAGGCCTAGGAGTTGGAAGGAAGCCGCCGTGGCCTTAATTAAGGTACAGTCCCAGCATTTGCCTGGTGTGAAAATGGGAAACCACGGAAATCCATCTTCAGGGGTGCCGACAGTGGGATTCGAACCCACTATCTCCCGAATGCAAGCTCCAGCCGAGCGCCCCTAACCGCACAGCCAACTCGCCCGGTCGGTAGAGGTGAGATCCTTCGCTGAGTCTGAGGGAAAATACAACTCTGGAGGGTAAACATATTAAGAAAGAAATATATTTAAGCAGGTAAGAAAAATGAAATGGAGAAAACGGACCATATTAATGATTTAATATGTGTATCTTCCTAGAGTGGCATTGTAGTGAGAGAAATCGAATCAACGTAATACATTGAATACATTGAGTTTGCATTTATGAACAATGGCATTTCGTACAAAGACGGCCGTGGTTAGAAACCCGGCCAATGCACGTGGGGATTGCGAAATGATCCACATAAAACTGGAACTCTCGTGGCTATGATCTCTCTGTCAACAATCACTTAAAATTTGAATCACTTGTTTGTTGGTATTTTATAACAAGGAATTGTTCTGTTCCATGGCTGAGAGATTAGCGTCTTAGCCTTCGATGCTTGGCGTACCGGGTTCGACTCCCGACCGGGCTGAGAGTTTAAAAAATTTAAATATTAGTTCCCTTGGCTCGGGGATTGGAGGTATGTGCTGTCTCTAATATTTCTGCAACACCATTCACATAACACTAAAACTCCACCACATTAATACGCAGTTTCCCATACACGGCAGTACTCACCCAACATCTTCGAACCGAGCGAGTTGGCCATGCGGTTAAGGTCACGTAGCTTGCATTCGGGAGATAGTGGTTTCAAACTCCATGTCCGTAGTCCTGAAGATGGTTTTCCGTGGTTTTCCTTTTTCACACCAGGCAACTGCTTGGGCTGTAACTTAATCGAAGCCACGGCCACTTCCTTCCCATTCCCAGCCCTTTCTTATCCCATCGTCACCAAAAGACCTATTGTGCCCTACAATGCTCTTGATTCCAATCAGGCAAATGCCGAGCTCGAACCAAGAACACCATAGTGAACAAAACTCCCACCAGCGTGGGCTCGTGCACATATCTTACCTGCGTTACATATCCATGCTCAGCAACTCAGTCGCACATGTCTCAGGGATATAGGGTATAACAAAGGGCGAAATACAATCAAACACGTGGATATGCATGAAAGCAAGGTAAGAACAACCCAAAATTTAAAATGAAAATACGGGAAACAATCCTGCATTCACAGTGAACATAAATGGATTTATTACAATAAAAAATATCCAAATATTTACAAGAAGTTAAAATCTCAAATAATTTTTGTCAATAGTTTGTCGCAGATGACTTCCAGGTCACAATCTTATCGTACTGCCAGGCTGGAACAAGCATGAATCACGGAATAAGTCAAAAGTAACGAGAAAGGATAACTTTCTGTACAAAAACACGTCAGAAGAGCCATCTCCTCTACATGAAAAATATCGTGTCACAGTACCTCGAAACCAAGATTTTCAAACAACGGACTACAATATACTTGGCCTGGACTGAATGAAGGTTCAAAGTCCGTCATACATAAGGCACCTGAACTCATCAATAAAATCATGGAAATTACAGCTCCATCATCAGGTAGCTAAATAAACACGTGGCCAGACTAAAAAAAACAAGGCCAGGCAGACAAAATGCGATCCCTGCTGGCTACACAATGTCAAGGCCGGGGGAGACTCTCCCTGTGAACACTTGAGCTAGCGCAGACAACTTAATCACTTTCCCTAGCCGGTGACGTAAAACTTGACTCCCTTAACCCCCACAAAGAACGGGATGTGTGTCGGCCCAGCTCCCCTTGAGAGCGCTCAGCTGCTCGGATAAAGGAATTCCTGCCGTGTACCTCAATTACCTTCTATAATCACATGATATAACATTCTTAGCGCCGAAATTATTCAATCATTATCTTTTCTCTGCCTCCACTGGGCTTATCCATAAATCACGTTCTCTTATATCTGCCTCCACTGGGCTTATCCATAAGTATACAAGGACTCAATTCCCTGGCGCTACCACGGCCAGAATAATGCATAATATTCACATCACAATGTTCATCATTTACTTGCGCTCGGCATCACTATAACAATACGTGCGATCAGCTAGAAGTTTATGTAAAGATATCTCAAGCAACAGGGCACACACACCCAGCCCCGTTAGCCTATGTGAGTCAAGGAGTAAGTCTAGATCTCCTCTAAATTACGTACTATCTCAAATAAATATAGGCTACGCGGCTCCAACTACCGTATCTGGTTAACAGACCTAGCAAACATGACCAAGACGGAGCAGATACTACAAAATAAAGAAATTAAAAAATCAAAATAATACAAGTGGGAATATACAACCTACTGCCTATCCTACTATCCTGAGTTCGAGGTCTGTACTTGATTACTCTAAACAAATTGTTATTTACATCAGACAGCTATTATTGTGGCTGACGGCCACCCTTAACCTAACTGCCATAATTTACATCGATGGCATTGCGAGGCAGCCCCTCTATGGACCCCTGGATTTTACTCCATGTTGGCAGTTGTCGTCGCCGGCAGCACAGGTATGCGGATTACTGGATACATGCTGGCTGATGAAGGCTTCTCCTGCAGCTTCCTCGAAGGTTGTGAGGTGTCTCCTTCGGCGTCGTGATGAGCACGCCTTCCTGGTGTCCCCGTGTCGATGCTCGGGGTCTTGACAGCTCCTGCCTTCTCCAACTCGCCGTACTTCTTTCTTGTTCTCAGCGTGTCGTTGTTCCCGCTGGGTCGGTGAAGGGAAAACTGTAAAGAGACATGTGTTACAGAGGGTTCCAATTCGATGCCTGTTTCCTCAAACGCCCCCTCTTACACGTTTCTAAGTTCGGTTCTCTACTAGAGTTTAGTCTTATGATTCAAGAATTCACTTATTCACATATGGTGACAAGATCTTGTTGTCCTCTCATAGAAATGTTACTCTCAACTACCAGAAATAATCTGAGCTATTATTATTCTCCGTACTTCCTTTCTAACAGTTGGTCCTCAAAGTCATATGAAGCTCCTAGCTAGGCAGTTAAGTCATAGGCAGTACATCTTCTCATGACAGGCAAGTCAGCACATGTAGTATGAAAATTTCAACTTAGTCATGCAGGTTGCTTACTTACTTTCTTTCCCGAATAGATCGTGCCTGGTGTTTGCGGCTCGCAGCTCAGATGCTAGTCTCGATGTTAGCTCGGAGCCTTATCACGCAGTCCCGAAAGCAAGACAGTCAAAGAATGAATCTCAAGCGCTCCGCGGCTCCATATATATATAATACGGCTCGCTTACCCACTCTAACGCGTTACCCGCGACATTCTCCCGCTCGTGGCTTGCATGCATAATGCGCGCCAAGTACTTATCTCCCTTATGCACTTCTCACTATGCTCATGCCGCATATCAAAATCTTGTGCCGATTACGGAGGTTGCCATTTTCTCATCAAATCAAATGCATCTATTCTGTCCTCAAAGATATAAATTAATTTCATTCTTCGCTCCAAATCCTTTGTTGGCGAAGTGGTTGGAGTCCTCTGCCTAAATTAAAGAGCTTCGCTGGGGTTATAAATTTATCTTATGAGATTCTAGAAACTTCATAATTACATAGCTGCTTTCTTCCCACGAGAACTGCTCACACTCCACTTCTCTCATGTTATAAATTAGTATACAAAGATCTTCAGGGTGGTCTCGAATATTCCAAATATCGCAGGCTAAAATCATGACTATAAGACAATGAACGGAATGGTTCACTATCTGAGTCAGTACGACGTAAAACAAAACCATAAAATAAATATCGTGGGAGGGTCAGCTTAACAAGGACTGCAGCAAGCTAGGAATAGCCACACGAAATAAATAAATAAGGAATTTACTTTGCAAGTCAAATTATCCTACCATTACCTTGCCTTTGATGTGGTCTTTCCTATTCTTCTTCCGCTTTTTCCATACCAGGGTTGGATCGCCGGTGTGAACAGTGCCACACAGGGGTATTTAGTCCTGTTTCACAGCCCATTGCCCTTCCTGACGCCAACTCTATGTGAAGGGGTGTATTCACATTGCGAATTTTCGTAATGTTTGGAAGTGCGGTGTGTTGTAAGTGCCTGGAGTGTTATGTATTGAAACAAACACAAACACAAGAACAAACACCTAGTCCCCGAGTGAGAGAAATTTACTTTACCGGCTTAAAGCCTTGACACGGCAGGGAATCGAATCCAAATTCCTCTCAGTGTTCTCCCCACAAATTTTCGTCAGCCGGATGGCAGGGATGAATAGCTTGGTGGGGAATATTACGTAAAATTGTATATGATAACATTTCATTTTTCTCTCAGGGCATTAGTAGTAATATCAAACAGGTAAACATTAACTGCAAAATTGATTTTTTAAAAACAGTTATTATCACGGAAAAGACATACGGGATTATTTTGAAATTCTAGCGTTTTACTGTTCGTTCGTAATCAGCCAATCACGTAACACCTTGGCTTTCCATTCGATTGCTGTGGGGTGCCACACGGGTTTGTGACTTCATGCGGAATCGAGTGCTCGCATGTGATTCCACGCTAATCGAGGCACCGCTCGCGTAAGGCACAGTCAAGCTAAACATTTGAACTCCAATGCAACTGGTGCAATTATGCTCAAAATAAAGAAGGTTTATCATTTAAATTAACCGTTTTATAGTATTTACAATTTGATTTGGGACACGCAATGACTCAATATATGTTAATATTATGTAATCGGCACATATCTAGGTTAGATCAGATGGGCGGTCTGTAAAAACGGCAGAGCTGTGCGCCCATTAAAACGGTCCTAGAGAGAAAACTGCCTCTGGATAGAAGGCCACTACGCTGACCATACGGCCAAGGATCTGGACAAAACTTCCTTCAGCTTATCCCATATAATTCTGGTGTCAGTGGAACCACCCAGGCCCATTTTGGTTTTGGCCATGTGCTTAAGAATGGGTGCCCTTCCTGAAACCACATGTTTTTTTCTGGTGGAAATTTCAACCTGGGATCAACTGAGGCTCGAGCCTCAGCCTGCCGGGTGGAAGTCAGCGGCTGGTCACTGCACTAATCACGTTCCCACGATGCGGCCTTTCCTTAACGGGTGGGAAATCCGATTTTTTCGGGATATCTTGTCCATAACTGACCTTGAAAATCCTTAGATTCATTGCTGGAACAGACAGGATGGGGGAATGGTGACAGGCGTGTATTTGGCATGAAAAGGTAAATACGAAGTTAGGAAATAAGAACTCGATGGATACACAGTTCAAAAAAGTTAGGGGAACATGTTTTGTAATGTCTGGTATGCGAACGTAAGTTTGGTAGATGGGGTTCCAATGGTCGTACAGCATACTTTGAGACCTTAACTACTCAGGGTATGTCAAGTCGAAGTTATACTCCATCTGCAGGCGTAGCTATGCATTAAACTGTCAGGTGACCCCTCAAAACAAAGTGAATAGCGGTGCGTCCGTGTGTCGTAGTGAGGTACACGGACTACTGCGGTCATTTGAGCACGTTGTACGTAAACCAACACATCCCATGAGACATTTTAACGAGGTTCAAGTCGCAAGAGCCGTCATTTTGATCCAGGAAGGATGGACTTTTCATCGTGTTGCTGTGGATCTCAATGTCTCTCCGTCAGATATTCAGTGCTTGTGGAATCACTACAATGAGACAGGCCAGTTCACAAGGAGGGTTGAACAAGGTCGTGGACGCACAGGATGACCAATATCTGAGCATCTGTGCGTTGCGGCGTCGTTCAGCAACTGTCAGAGAACTGCAACAAGACCTCAGGAGGGTCACTGGAGTCACTGTGTCTGACCAGACAGTAAGAAAGAGGTTAAGAGATGTGTCATTACGACCCAGACGTCCTGTTCGAGTGCCCCGTTTAACGCAGCAACATCGCGCAGCTCATCTTCTGTTTGCCCGTACCCACGTCAACTGGCAACTTCGCCATTGGAGACCTATGTTGTTCACAGACGTATCCAGATTTCCCCTGACACAGCGTGATGGACGTCAACGTGAATGGAGACGCCGTAGTGAGGAGTACATGCCAAATGTTGTCCAGGAAGGCGACCGATTAGGACAAGGTTCTATGATGATGTGGGGTGGCATCAGTATTGATGGCCGTATGGATCTTGTCGTTGTCCATGGTAATCTTACCGCTGCGGGGTACATCGAGCAGATATTGCTGCAGCATGTGTTGGTTCCTGCATACGGTGTTGGCCCTGAATTCGTACTCATGCACGACAATGCCAGGGTTCATGTAGGGCGCATCAGCAGAGCTGTCTTGCGAGAACTGAACATTCAAGAGATGGAATGGCCAGCAGTGAGTCCTAAACTTAATAGCATCGAGCGTATGTGAGATAGGCTTGACAGAAGTGTTCGTGGGCGTCCTGTTCCACCACAGACTCTCCAAGACCTCGAAAAGGCTCTGATTGAAGAATGGGGCCTGATACCGCAACGTGACCTCCGTTGACTTATACGAAGCAGGCCACGTAGGTGCCAAGCTGTGATAAATATATATAGATCGACATACGAAGTATATGCATGTATACAATATTGCAAACCTTCATTTTCAGATTAACTGCTGCTAAACGATACATCATATCGACAAACGGATGTACCATATGACGCCTCATTTAGCGGTCTAAATGGCTGTCTTAAGATATTTTCTCCAGTCTTATCTATTTAGGGTAAAATTCAGACAGAAGTGTTGAATAGGGTGAAATTTCGGTAAGGTATTCTCACAGTGCATTACTTTTCGGTACTAATATGTCAGCTACAAACATAGAATGTGGCTCACGTATGGATACAGGGTGGGCAACGTTCGTGTAGAATTAGATGATTCTACATTTCGATAAGTGATTCTAACTACGAATTATACGTATGCAAATAGCAAGATGTAGGTATAATCGAGAAATAGAGACAAATGTAACATATAAGGAATAGAGATACGACGAGACGTCATATCACCAAAGTTGTAGATCACACCAAATTGAACGGAGAACGTGCCATCCATTTTGAGATACGACTGACGGTCTATCCGCGAAATACCTCGAAACGAAGGTCTGCACCGACATTAAAATTGCCTCAATATTCCGATATTTTTCGGGGGTAAAAAGTAAAATATGTCAAGATTTTGAAAGCTTTCCGTCGATTACAGGCTAAGACTTATAATTTAGCCAAATTTCAGTTTTCTAGCTCGTCCGGCAGACTGTGCCTCAATCTTGCTTTGGGGCGATGGGGGCGATAAAAATGAGGACTTTCAGGAAACCAAAGCTAACAAATATGCAGATCGTCATCATTACACCTGAAACGGATAACTGTACGAAAATTTCGCCAAAATAGTTGGTGTTCAGACGCACGGTTGTTACGATATTATTTATATAGATAAGGAATCTGCTCCATGTACAACACCTTTTGGGATATGTCCACATGAATTAGCCAGAAAAACGGTCCATTCATGATATCTCCCTTATTAATACCCCTGTCGAAAAAATGCACATGAGAGAAAAGTTTTTAGAATTGGATTTCCATCAAGGTTGGTCGATCTCCAGTCAGGTTGGACTTGTATATATTGTGGGAGAAAACTAACTGTTTCGGTTCTCTATAAACCCCCTGCCCATCCTGGGAATTTGAAATGGTATGGACCTTAAAACATACCTTTGGGCAGGTGGATGCTATATATAAAGTTTGGTTGAAATATCTTCAGTAGTTTTCCAGTTATAAGAAATACGATTTACACGCACCCGCTCTTGAGTTAATTCCGGTGGTACTTGTACCGAAAAACGGTCCGTTAATGATTTCTCTCTAATTAATCCTCGTATCGAAATGATGCTCATGAGAAAAAGGTTCAGTAATTGATTTCAATTAAGGCAGGTTATGTTCGGTTGTGTATCTTTTGTGGGAGTGCAAAACATGGTTTCGGTTTCGTATAAACCCCCAGTCACTTCAGAGATTTAGAAAAAATTTTGGCCCTAAAACCTACCCAAGGACAGATGGATTCTAAATATGAAGCTTGGAAGAAATGTATCCCGTATTTTTCAAGTTATAGGCAAACAGAAAAGCAAACATACTCGGAAGCTAAAATATATGCAGATGGTAATTATTACACTTGAAACGGATAACTGTACGGAAGTGTCGCCAAAATAGTCAATGTACAGACACACGGTCGTTACGATTTTATTTATATAGATGACGGATAAGCATGATCACGTTTAAAAGTGCAGACCTCCACTTCGAAATTCACTACTCCTAAACGGTACATGATATTAACAAACGATTTGCGCCATCAGACGTCTCTTTTATTGCGCTACACGTTTGTTTCTAAATTATTTCCTCTTATCTCCCATATTTAGGGGGTTACACTGAGTTCGAAAATTTGAATAGGGTGAAATTTGGTAAATTTTTAACGGTTTACATTATTTTTTGCATACTTATATATAAGCTAGAATCATGAAATTTGGTCCACATACGGCCTTTATTTGTGCGTAATGTGCGCATTAAACTTGATGATCCTATCTTTTCTATAAGTGTGTCAAACAATGAATTGTACACTGACTGACAGAGCAAATGCAACGCCAAGGAGGAGTGGTTCGAAAGGGATGAAAGTTGGGGAAAAAACAGAGTCGGCACGGAAGAATAATTGATGTTTATTTCAAACCGATATGCAGGTTACACAATGCGCACGGCATCGACTCAGTAGGATGTAGGACCACCGCGAGTGGCGATGCACGCAGAAACACGTCGAGGTACAGAGTCAATAAGAGTGCGGATGGTGTCCTGAGGGATGGTTCTTCATTCTCTGTCAACCATTTGCCACAGTTGGTCGTCCGTACGAAGCTGGGGCAGAGTTTGCAAACGGCGTCCAATGAGATCCCACACGTGTTCGATTGGTGAGAGATCCGGAGAGTACGCTGGCCACGGAAGCATCTGTACACCTCGTAGAGCCTGTTGGGATATGCGAGCAGTGTGTGGGCGGGCATTATCCTGCTGAAACAGAGCATTGGGCAGCCCCTGAAGGTACGGGAGTGCCACCGGCCGCAGCACATGCTGCACGTAGCGGTGGGCATTTAACGTGCCTTGAATACGCACTAGAGGTGACGTGGAATCATACGCAATAGCGCCCCAAACCATGATGCCGCGTTGTCTAGCGGTAGGGCGCTCCACAGTTACTGCCGGATTTGACCTTTCTCCACGCCGACGCCACACTCGTCTGCGGTGACTATCACTGACAGAACAGAAGCGTGACTCATCGGAGAACACGACGTTCCGCCATTCCCTCATCCAAGTCGCTCTAGCCCGGCACCATGCCAGGCGTGCACGTCTATGCTGTGGAGTCAATGGTAGTCTTCTGAGCGGACGCCGGGAGTGCAGGCCTCCTTCAACCAATCGACGGGAAATTGTTCTGGTCGATATTGGAACAGCCAGGGTGTCTTGCACATGCTGAAGAATGGCGGTTGACGTGGCGTGCGGGGCTGCCACCGCTTGGCGGCGGATGCGCCGATCCTCGTGTGCTGACGTCACTCGGGCTGCGCCTGGACCCCTCGCACGTGCCACATGTCCCTGCGCCAGCCATCTTCGCCACAGGCGCTGCACCGTGGACACATCGCTATGGGTATCGGCTGCGATTTGACGAAGCGACCAACCTGCCCTTCTCAGCCCGATCACCATACCCCTCGTAAAGTCGTCTGTCTGCTGGAAATGCCTCCGTTGACGGCGGCCTGGCATTCTTAGCTATACACGTGTCCTGTGGCACACGACAACACGTTCTACAATGACTGTCGGCTGAGAAATCACGGTACGAAGTGGGCCATTCGCCAACGCCGTATCCCATTTATCGTTCGCTACGTGCGTAGCACAGCGGCGCATTTCACATCATGAACATACCTCAGTGACGTCAGTCTACCCTGCAATTGGCATAAAGTTCTGATCACTCCTTCTTGGTGTTGCATTTGCTCTGTCAGTCAGTGTACTTGTGAAAATCACCAAATTTACGAAGAATCCAGAAATACGGCCAAATATAACGTATAAAGGAGAGAGATACAACAAAAAGTCATAGGACCAAAGTTACAGATCACTCCAAATTGAACTGAGATCGTGCCATCCGTTTTGTGATACTACTTACCGTTTATCCAACAAATACCTCAAAAGGAATGTCTGCACAGTCATTAAAATTGCCTCCATATTTCGATAACTTAGGGGTTAAAAAGTGAAAAATTTAACATCTTGGTATTTTTCCATCGGTTAGAGGCTAAAAGCTATAATTTCGTGAAATTTCGTCTGGCAGGTTATGCCGCCATCTTGATTCAGGGGGACGGGGGTTAAAAATTAGGAAATTCCTGAAAACCTTTTAAGCCCACGAAACCTATAGGTTGTCGCTTTGGATAAATTATACGGCCGATTTCTTATGCTGAGCCCAAAATTGAGGCCCCCAGCATGCCCCCTTCAGGGAATTTTGAGAATTTTCGATTTTTCTGGGGATCCTGGGGTCATCATCTTCTCCCGTACCAAGTTTCAAATTTCTGAGATTCTGGAAGTGCCTCATTAATTCACGTCTATTTTCATTTTCAAATATTTATATTATACATAGCTCCAGACCGACTTGCTTTTATATATATAGATGAGTACACCTCATATTAATAATAAGTTGGTAATTTGTCCTGTAATTACTTTAGTTCATTATATTGTCAATTGTGAACTCTTTCTGTCCACCTGTAAATAAATAAATAAATAAATAAATAAATAAATAAATAAATAAATACATAAATAAATAAATTTCCTTACAAAATTACGAATGCTCGAAGACGTTCCTGCCAGGGCTATAATGACAAAAATGGTTTAAGTAGCAGTTTAATGGTTCTCTTGATGGTCGTGCGTTTTAACTACGACCTGCAAAACGGAAGACCACCCACGTTGTCTGAGATGACAAGAAACTGACGGTTATTACTGTGAGCCAGATGTGTGCAAGTACAGACAGCACTCAAAAAAAGAGTGGCCGCACTTGAACAGTGAATATACAGAGTGGGTCAAAAGTCAGAAAATAGTAATAATAATAGGCTAATAATAATAATGACATGAAAAAGGCCTGGTGCAGACCTTTCGCCGTATAGGTGACCCGCGCGTGTATGAGGATGGTGCCCTACCTATGATGAATACTAAGCTGACACACACACACCCAGCCCCCGAACTGTCGGAACTAATCAATGAAAGTTTAAATCCCCGACGAAGCCGGAATCGAACCCGGGGCTCCCTCGACCAAAGCCCAGCACGCGAACAATTTAGCCATGGAGCCGGACAAAAGTCAGGTGACAGCATTGTCATAGGCAGTACATATTGGTTACACATGATGTTTTGGGAGGTGGGGCAAACCCAAGGACACGCGTGGCCACTCTGGCACCATCTTGGAATCCGCCATCTTGAATTCAATTTAATTTTTTTTAAATGGAACGGTAGGCATGCGACACATCATTCCCACTTGCTTTTAATGTTGAAATGAAATGGCGTATGGCTTTTAGTGCCGGTAGTGTCCGAGGACAAGTTCGGCTCGCCAAGTGCAGGTCTTTTGACTTGATTCCCGTAGGCGACCTGCGCGTCGTGATGAGAATGAAATGATGATGAAGACGACACATACACCCAACCCCAGTGCCAGCCGGGAATCGAACCCGGGACCCCTGTGACCAAAGACCAGTACGCTAACCATTTAGCCATGGAGCCGGACTTTAATGTTGAAGACATTCCTTAGCAAATTAGGGGTCCGCATACTACGAGAAACGTAAAATTAAGCACTCTCCTCAGTTTTCCGAAAGTTGAAGGGCTAAAGGGCCCGGAAAGGTTTCAAATTGCGAATCTTGGATAGCTCTATCCAAATTTAAAAGAAAAAAAATTCGAAAATCTCTTCCGGCCTAAATGCAGTTCCGGAAAAACAGCGTAAATAGGTTCTTTCTTTACTCGTCTTCTTTTTGAATCAAACCCTAGCCAAATTAACTTATTTATATCATTATTTCTGTAATGTGTTCCTTGGTTCAATACCCTCAGTCGTTATTTGATTTTTGAAAAATGTCTTCACCGAATGTAGTTATAAGGGCTTAAGTGAAACTCTGCATTGACTCACATTAGCGCTCGTAGTGGTAGAAAAAGGCAAACTGCTAATCTGATCGACCGCATAACGTTAATTAAGAAAAGGATTTTACATTTTAGGAATAAATAAAGAATATATTCTCATACTTCATAATATTTTATTTACCTAAAATTCGTACCTCTTATCCCTAAGCTGTTTTCAACATTGAGTTGCTTGCCTGAAGGACTAGAATAGAGATTTTTTGAGGTGTCCAATGCCGAAAACAGTTTTTCCCTATCTTGAACCGTTTACTACTACTACTACTATATAATTTATAATTTCGTGTGGCTATTTATAGCCGAGTGAAGCCCTTGTAAGGCAGACCCCCCGATGAGGGTGGGCGGCATCTGCCATGTGTAGGTAAGTGCGTGTTATTGTGGTGGAGGATAGTGTTATGTGTGGTGTGTGAGTTGCAGGATTGTTGGGGACAGCACAAACACCCAGCACCCCGGGCCACTGGAATTAACCAGTGACGGTTAAAATCCCTGACCCGGCCGGGAATCGAACCCGGGACCCTCTGAACCGAAGGCCAGAACGCTGACCATTCAGCCAACGAGTCGGACACCACTACTACTACTACTACTACTACTACTATATATCTTTTCACGAGAGTTTAATCCTGTTGTAAACAAATAGGTGGAGCACCTTGCCTGCACGTAGACACAGACGTAGTTAATTGGAGAAGCAACCGTCACACTCATTCGACTGTATGCGAGCTCGAAGAAAAGTAGTACGTGGCATTTATTTTATTTTATTACATTTAGAGAGTTTGGATGAGTACGTAATCAAATTAAAGTATTGTTGTCATATATACCGGTATATATGTTTCTTTTATAAAATAGTGATTAAATAAGGAGAAATGAGTGCACAAGGCGTGGTGTAATACAAGAAGTCTTCTCGTAGCGGGGGAAATTCCCAAGCTGTACAGCGTGGAGATAAGGTGTTGCATCTTGCAGTAGCACTCAGTGTCAGTATTCATAGTGAGAGAAATGGAGCAAGAGGTAGGGCCATCGCGTGTAGTGAAGCACAAAAGAGGAAAACCGCTCAGAAGTGACCATTGTGAATGTGTTCAATAAACTAAGTGAACAGAATCCAGGTTTAGTCATTTATTCAGAAGTTCAGATATTCGCACTGTTGTCGTATGCTATGTGCAGACCTGTACGTCCGAACACGAGACGTTGACGGGGTGGAGGTCGTTACTACACGAATCAGCGAATCACAACTCTTTCTTTGGCGGAGGCGTGGACATATCATGTTTACGTCAGGATTAAACTCTCGTGAAAAAGCGTAAGTTTTATACTAAAATGTTTTAATTCTTCCCCTGAAAGGGGAGGCGGACCTCTTAGCCGGGGACGCCGTCTCTCGGGCTGGGAGATTTGTTACGGTGAAGGAGATGCTCGTAAAAGGTGAGGGGGTTGGCGGCCGTGGCCTATACTAGGAACTGTCCCGGCATTGGCCTTAGTGCAGGAGAATGGAAACCCACGGAAAACCAATCTCAGGACAGCCGACGGTTGGGGCCAGCCGTGAGGTCCAGCCCTGCCCCGTCTCCCGAATGCAGAGGCTAGAGCCACGGTAGAGCCGTGGCCACCCCTCCTCTGCTCGGTTGGCCGATTAGAGTGCAGAGCTGTTGGACCACGGACCAGCCGTGACCACTTACGGGCCGAGACTCGCTCTGCATCTACCGACGATGCGCTTATTGTTGAGGCAGAAATCCCGTAACATTTCAATCACCCTGCACACATGAGTAGGAAGGACGATCGTGTTTTGATCTCGAGACAAGAAAAATGTGGTGTAAAGGGACTTTCAGGGGAGGAATTAAAACATTTTATTAGTAGTAGTAATCAGCACATGAATGTCTCTTCCTTGTCAAGTTTAACTGAACTACCTGACCTGGACCTTATTAGTGAAAATCTGAGTTATAAGTGAAAAGATGCAAGATATGCTGGGAAATCCCTTGGTGACTTGTGAGTAAGCAGTCACTGGTAGTATACCCGGTCAATTAGAATTCTCAGAATGTACACTAGAACACGACCCTAACGAAATGTTTGGAAAGAGCCTGTACAGAACAATATTAACGTCACAGCTACTTCAGCGTTCCTATATACTTTTCGACTCTCCTTTCCTTGGACTCGAAATAGCACAAACATTGAAAAAGAATTCCCGTATGTCAGCAGAATGACATTAAGATAAAGAATGACGTAGCCTTGTGTGAAGGAAGTATCCTGGATCGCGTAAAGTGCCGACGTCCACTATCCGTAATTCGAGGTGTCCGCTTAAATGTGGTTTATTTAACACGTGCCTTATGTAAAATAAAAGCGGTTCCGTGGTAAAATGTCCGTATATGGAGGTGTCCGCTGAATAAAGGTGTCCGTTAAGGCAGGTTTGATTGTACTACTAAAGTCGAGTTAAACCTCGTAGCAGTAGGCAAGATATACTCAAGTGACCTCAAGAATTGTTATTATTATTATTATTATTAGTATTATTATTATTATTATTATTATCATTATTGTTCCGTGAAATCTGTGGAACGCATATGGGTAAGAAAGTGTGGGCATGAATGGGTGGATAGAGGAAGGATGAAATATTAATTTAAAACTAAAAGTAGAAATTGTATTTCTTTCCTTGCTTTTTTCTTTTCAGGGTTTAAACTTTGCAAACAATAACGAATTGGATAGATGAAGATTAGCTCTTGAGCTCGAGAAACAATCTTAGGAAAGCCTAGACTAGTCAGACAACAACGATTTAACAGAATGAGCTTGAAGCTCCCAAGTTACAAATTTTACAAGAACACCACTGCTCCATTTAATTACTCATCCAAAATTTAGTACATTCCAAGAGCGTCTTTGCCCCACATTATTAAATAGGAGACAAAATTCTCAAGATTCATGCCTCTCTTAGGCACAGTCTCACTTTACAAAAACAAACAGTAGTCACTGTCTTATCCCGCTCAACAGTCTAAGTTACATTTAAATAGGAAAGAGAATAAGAGTGGTTAACTTTGACAGGGACAATATGGCCTTAGTAAAAAAGAAAAAATTAAAGTTATTGGCCAAAAATCAAAATGTTAAGAGGCGAACACTTGCACTCCTTTGAAATTTACTTGAAAATACTTAAAACCCTATGAGGGCTTATGGCCCGAAGTTACAGAAGCTAAGCCTATACTACAGAGGTGACTAGACGGAGAGACAGTTTTAAATTACAAAAGGAAAAGTTTACGAAATCATAGTCCCCTCAGTACCAAGTTGAAGGGGAATACAAGAGGGTTCACACACTTTATTCCCTAAGTTAGACTAAGGTCTTTAGATCTGACTGAAAATTTACATTGAAAGATTACATAAAGAACGGATTTTGAAACCTTCCCCTCGGGGTAGCTTTTTGAGAATATTACATGATTAAAAGATGTCTGGCATTACCTTGAGCTGGTGGGCCCTCCGGAGATGAACGAGGCAAGCCCCCTGCCTCCTCTATGAACACACTCTAAACCTCTTGACTGGAGCGATCGAAAGACAACATGGCCCAAAGGGTCCCAGCTTTTATAGCAGAGAGGAAGGTTCCAGAATTGTATGGGCCGAAGTCCTGGAGGCAACCACAATTACTATTGGTTGATTAAATAAATATCAAAGATTCTTGATTGGCTAAAATTTTAAACAGGCGGGAAGAGATAGAAGTGCTAGTAATCTTAGAGGACCAAAACAATCTACAAACAATTCAGTTTTGAAAACCCATGAAAACAAAATTTCTCTTGAAATTTAATTGTCCATCTTCTCACCCGAGGGATCACATAAATCGACAATAGAGTCATCTGGAGAAAAAGTTCGGGACTTCTTCAGAAATGAGTTTCACTCTTGATATACAGATGGCCTTCTAAAAGGCGCTTGGTTTGAACGTACGAGCGGGCGAGTTGGCCGTGCGGTCAGGGGCGCATCCGGCAGATAGTGGGTTCGAATCCCACTGACGGAAGCACTGATGACGGTTTTCCGTGGTTTCCCATTTTCACGCCAGGAAAATGCTGGGGCTGTACCTTAATTAAAGCCAGGGCCCTTCCTTCCAACTCCTATCCCTTTCCTATCCAAACGTCGCCATAAGACCTATCCGTGTCGGTGCGACGTGAAGCCACTAGCAAAAAGTTTGAATGTACGGGGTTGGTGTTCTTCCGGTACAATTATTATTATTATTATTATTATTATTATTATTATTATTATTATTATTATTATTATTATTATTATCATCATCATCATCTGTTTACCCTCCAGGTTCGGTTTTTCCCTCGGACACAGCGAGGGATCCCACCTCTACCGCCTCAAGGGCAGTGTCCTGGAGCTTCAGACACTTGGTCGGGGATACAACTGGGGAGAATGACCAGTACCTCGCCCAGGCGGCCTCACCTGCTATGCTGAACAGGGGCCTTGTGGAGGGATGGGAAGATTGGAAGGGATAGGCAAGGAAGAGGGAAGGAAGCGGCCGTGGCCTTATGTTTAGGTACCATCCCGGCATTCGCCTGGAGAAGAAGTGGGAAACCACGGAAAACCACTTCCAGGATGGCTGAGGTGGGAATCGAACCCACCTCTACTCAGTTGACCTCCCGAGGCTGAGTGGACCCCGTTCCAGCCCTCGTACCACTTTTCAAATTTCGTGGCAGAGCCGGGAATCGAACCCGGGCCTCCGGAGGTGGCAGCTAATCACGCTAACCACTACACCACAGAGGCGGACTATTATTATTATTATTATTATTATTATTATTATTATTATTATTATTATTATTATTATTATTATTATTATTATTATATGTCTTTTAGTGACGGGAGTGTCCGAGGACATGTTTGGCTCGCTTGGTGCTGGCCTTTCTCTTTTATGCCCATGGGTGACCTGTGCCTCTGTGTGTGGGATGATGATGGTAATTACTGTAATTAGGTAGGGAGAGAGTGAAAATCAGTGTAGGCACATAGACTGCTCTTATCGAATAACATTAACGGGCCTGCTTAAGGCTTAGCATTCCATCCGACGGACGAGTCAAGTCACCATCAACAGCGTCATATTTCCCAACTCCGTGATTATGTACACTGCGGAGAGGTTTAGAATTGCATCCAGGCTTTCGGCACGCAATCTAGTGATTCGGAATAGCACAATACCACCTCTCCCTGCCTTGCCGGGCAACAATCTGACAGTGATTATTTTCCACCAAAGGAACTCGAACCGGCTAACCATGGTGTCAGACAATATAAACAGACCATATAGGCCGGATACCTTAACGATTATGGCCACTAGCCGGGCTAAAGAATACTAGTTGAGCGATTCAATTGGAATTCTGGTCGTTGTGTTTCGGGTCTACGGATTGTGAACGCTGTTTCAGAAGCTGAGAGGAGTAGGAATGTCCTATCTTCCCTATGTTAAATTCTCATAATTTGATGTACTTTTTCTCAGGATCCATTCAACGCAGCACGTCATATTTACACAGGCTGTTCTATTCCATGGGTGTTTATCTCGTATGATTAACTCGGGAAAGGGGCTGGCTGGCCGAGGCGGTAAAGGCGTGCTCGGTTCGCCCGGAAGGACGTGGGTTCGAATCCTCGTCAGGAAGTCGTAAAATTTAAGAAACGAGATTTCCACTTGCGGAGGTGCATATGGTCCTGAGGTTCACTCAGCCTACACCAAAAATGAGTACCAGGTTAATTCCTGGAGGCAAAGGCGGCCGGGCGTAGAGCTAACCACTCTACCCCATCATGTGCCGAGGTTAACACTGGTGGAAGCCTTTACCTTCCACTCCTCCAAGGGCCTTCATGGCCTGTACGGAGGTGACTTTGCTTTGCTTTGATTAACTTAGGAAACTCTTTTCCATGTCCGCCTCTGTGGTATAGTGGTTAGTATGATTAGCTGCAACCTCAGCCACGAAATTTGAAACATGGTACGAGGACTGGGTCCCCCATAAGTCCAACCCCTCGTCCACGTCGTGGGGGACGGGCAACGGTACGAAGTAGGGGATAGCCTGTAAGGGTGAAGTACAGCGGGGACCTTGTGTGCCCCAGGACCGCTACGGTAGCTGTGAAGGCCTTACAGGAACCCTGAAAATTAACGGCTAACGGGGCTCTGGTGAAGTCCTTAACGGCAAATGAGACGGAGAAGGAGACCTTTGGTACGGCAAAGTTGGCGGAGGAGGTAATCCTTCCTCTTGGGGTAAAATAAAGAGGAAAACCACTGCCTTGTGGTGAAGAGGGATCTTCAAAGGTTAAGGGAGACTACCCCAACAGAAAACAGCAGGCTTGGAGGCGTAGGTGGCAGCCCCACCACCAAGCTCGGGTGCTGTGGGCCAATAACTCGCACAACCTTAAATTACCTTATTACAGAAACATCAATAATGAGAAACCGGACGGATCCGAAGATGACGACCTTTGGCTTGAAAAGGCTAACGAAAATTGGGCTATGGAATGTGAGGACTCTGCGGGAAAGTGGAAGGCTACGACAGGCAGTGGCATGTATGAGGAGTTATGGTCTGAACATCCTAGGTTTGAGTGAGGTAAGATGGAGTGAGTTTGGGGAACTGGTAACCCATGATGGAGCTACATTTATATACTCTGGAAGACCCGAGGGCGGCGGAGCGAGTTATGGAGGTGTGGGTATATTAATGGATAAGGAGGCCAAGAGGAGCCTTATGGAGTGGTACCCAGTGACGGAAAGGATAATAGTGGCACGTTTTAAGACCAATATTAGAAACATTGTGTTGATAGTATGCTATGCACCTACGGAGTCAGCGGAGGAGGAAGACAAACAGACGTTCTATGGACATCTTAATAGAACGGTTAAGAAACAGAAAAGGAAGGATATCATCCTAGTTGGAGGAGATTTGAATGCAAAAGTGGGACAGGACACCGAAGGACTTGAACATATTATGGGAAGGCATGGTTTAGGGGAACGAAATGAGAATGGACAGCTATTTGTGGACTTCTGTGCAAGCCACGATTTGGTTATTGGTGGTACTATATTTCCACATAAAGACTGCCATAAGGTGACATGGGTATCACCGGATCATAGGACAGAAAACCAGATAGATCATGTGGCTATTGGACGAAGGTGGAGGAGTTCATTGTTGGATGTGAGGAATAAGAGAGGTGCAGACATTGGTAGTGATCACCATCTTGTTGTGGCTACCTTTAGAATGAAGATACAGGCACAAAAGAGAAGGATAGAGCAAATAAGGAAGCGATATGATGTTGGAAAGCTAAGGGATGACAGAAATGTGAAAGAAGCCTTCAGGATAGAGCTAAAGAATCGATTCCAAGCACTCACTGAGGTGGAGGATGAAACTATTGAGGAAAAATGGGTGAAGACTAGATCTGTATTTACTGAAGTAAGTGAAAATATCCTGGGTTTTAAGGACAGGAGGAAAAAAGACTGGATGACTGACCAGACATGGGAAATTATCAGACAAAGGAAAGAGATAAAGGAAGTAATGAATGCATGTAAGACACGAGCAAGGAAGGCAGAATTGCAATCCAAATATGCTGCGAAGGATAAGGAAGTAAAGAGAAGTGTGAGGAGAGATCAAAGGAAATGGATAGATGACCTATCTCAACAAGCAGAGGAGGCAGCCAGAAAGGGAAATCTTAGAGAACTCTATACCATCACCAGAGTTCTGGCAAGGAAGCAGATGCAGAAAAACCGTCCAGTCAGAAACAAAGATGGTGTCCTCCTAACAAACTCCGAGGATCAACTGAAGCGATGGCAGGAACATTTCTCTGCAGTGTTAAACCACTCCTTGGAGGAGCAAGTAGATGCAGGAGAAGGCGAAGAAGAGAAAGAAACTCAGCCTGACCCAAGGATTAAAGTCTGCATTCCAACAGTGGAGGAAATCAAGCGGGCATTGAGAGAGTTACATATTGGTAAGGCAGCAGGTGTTGACAATATTCCAGCAGAAGTCATGAAGGTTGATATGGATACCACTGCCAATATGTTGCAGCCGCTATTTGAGAAGATATGGCTTAATGGAGAAATGCCGACAGATTGGAAATGTGGGTTGCTGGTGAAGTTGCCAAAGAAGGGCGATACGTCAAACTGTAACAACTGGAGGGGCATTACGCTTCTTTCAATCCCTGGCAAAGTCTTCACCAGGGTTTTGTTAAACAGAATTAAGGAGTATATCAACTTGAGGCTCCGACGGGAACAGGCAGGCTTTCGATCAAATCGCTCGTGTGTAGACCAAATAAACACCTTGAGGATAATTCTGGAGCAGTGTGCTGAATGGTCATCTCGCCTCTATGCAGTGTTCATCGATTTCGAAAAAGCTTTTGATTCGATCAACAGAGAAGCTATGTGGAAGGAAGTGAAGCGGTATGGTGTGCCATCACAAATTACCAACCTCATTCAGGAAACATACCGTGATTATACATGCAGAGTCATACATGAGGGCCGTGTATCTGAACCTATATCTGTACGTTCAGGAGTACGTCAAGGTTGTATCCTCTCGTCAACCTTGTTCCTGGTGATGATTGATGCGGTAATGCGAAATGTAACACGAAATGTGAAACGTGGTATCCAGTGGGGATTGGCAAATAGGTTAGAAGACCTAGACTTCGCTGACGATGTGTGTCTCCTGTCTGAGGCACATGGTGAAATGCAATCAAAGATTGAAGACTTGGTAAAAGAAGGTAAAAAGGTGGGACTAACGATTAACTCAAAGAAGACCAAGGCCCTAAGGATGAACACCAACAAACTGGACCCATTTGTCTTCAGCGATGAACCTATAGAGGATGTGGATAGTTTCATCTACTTGGGCAGTGTAGTTTCCAAAGATGGAGGAGCAGTACAGGATGTTTCTCAACGTATACAAAAAGCGAACGGTGCCTTTGTTCGGCTCTATCCGGTATGGAAGAACAACAAAATATCTATCAGGACCAAACTTCGCATTTTCCGAAGTAATGTCAAGGCTGTTCTACTGTATGGGTCCGAGACCTGGAAGGTGACTAAAGTGATTACCTCCAAGTTGCAGACCTTTGTCAACCGCTGTTTAAGGAAGATTTTAAACATCTACTGGCTGGAAGTAATCTCCAATCATGAACTATGGAGAAGGACGGGTGAAACCGAGATGGCCATACAGATAAAGCGGCGGAAATGGAAATGGATAGGGCATACGTTGAGGAAAGGGAATGAAGCCATCGAGAGAGAGGCACTGGATTGGAACCCGCAGGGTAAAAGGAGGAGAGGAAGGCCCAAACAAACGTGGCGAAGATCTGTACACATGGAGGCAATGGAAGAAGGCAAGACCTGGAGAGAGGTGAAGAGGTTGGCTGACAACAGGATCAGATGGAGATGCTTTGTTGATGCCCTATGTTCCACAAGGAACAACAGGAATTAAGTAAGTAAGTAAGTACGAGGACTGGAACGGGGTCCACTCAGCCTCGGAAGGTGGACTGAATACGGGGTAGGGGAGGGTTCGATTCCCGCATAAGCCATCCTCGAAGTGGATTTCCATGGTTTCCCACTTTTCTCCAGGGAAATTTCGGGATAGTACCTACGTTAAGGCCATGGGTGCTTCCTACCCTCTTCCTTGCCTATCCCTTCCAAACTTCCATTCCCCACAAGGCCCCTGTTCAACATACAAGGTGAGATTCCCTGGGCGAGGTACTGATCCTTCTTTCCAGTTGTATCCCCAACCAAAAGTCTCACGCTCCAGGACACTGCCCTTGAGGCCGTAGAAGTGGGATCTCTCGCTGTGTCCGTGGGAAAATCAACCCTGGAGTTTGAACGGATTAAATAAATAAATAAATAAATAAATAAATAAATAAATAAATAAATAAATAAATAAATAAATAAATAAATTAACTCTTTTGATTTAGAAGTTCTTCTTATTCTTTATTATTGATCATTATTTGTTCTTGGAAAAGTGGATACGCAGGAGTCAGAAATTGGATAAGTTGGAGCTTTTCAGCTAGTTATGACACATTTTCTCCAGTCCCTAACCTTAAAGTGAGAAGAATCAAATCAGCTGTACCAAAGCTAATGTAGTGTGATCATATTGGCGATCAACGGTATATTTTAAAGAAGGAAGTTAGTTTGCAATAATAATAATAATAATAATAATAATAATAATAATAATAATAATAATAATAATAATAATAATAATAATAATAATAATAATAATAATAATAATAATAATAATAAATTGAAAATGAAAATCCAAAGCCTGTTTCCAGTCGCTCGACCTGGTCTGGAATGGAATGAATGAAGCCCCCATCTAGCGGCGAGTATCCGAAATGTGCCGGCTGCCGAAGCCTGTCGCACTTCCCTGGGGCAATGATAAATGACTGACATGAAATGAAATGAAATGATATTGTAGAGTGTTGCTGGAATGAAATATGACAGGGAAAATCGGAGTACCCGGAGAAAAACCTGTCCCGCCTCCGCTTTGTCCAGCACAAATCTCACATGGAGTGTCCGGGATTTTTACCACGGTGTCCAGCGGTAAGAGGCCGGCGCGCTGCCACCTGAAACGCGGAGGCTTTAAGTTTAATAATAATAATAATAATAATAATAATAATAATAATAATAATAATAATAATTCGCTACTTCTTATCCGACCCCGTAGAGTAACGAGGCAATGGTTGGATATACAAACGTATTATTATTATTATTATTATTATTATTATTATTATTATTATTATTATTATTATTATTATTATTATTATTATTATTATTATTATTACCTCTGCCAATATTTTTTTTTCTTTCTCCTACTTCCTGTTTCTCTTCTTCAGCAGAGGATCTCCCATTTTTTGCTAGTGTTTCCTCAGTATCCTGGAAACCATAGAACATTTGGACAAGTGCCTAAATCAGTTTTTGTCCATGATATAATCTTCCCGAACCCCAATCTTCAAGTCCAACCTCACTTTTCGAAACCATTTCTGTTCTGCCTCTTCCTGAAGAATTCAAAAATTCCTTTCGTTAGTCTGTTTCTCTCCATCCTCAACAAGTGTCCATAGAACTGTAACCTTCTCTTCCGAATCAGTTTAACCATTGCTTCTGTTCTGTGATACAATTCTTTGTTAGATTTGAGTCTCCTCATTCCACTTTTTACATCAGGACCTATAATTCTTCTTAGAATTTTTCTTTCTCTTTTCCGGATATCTTTACATTATTATTATTATTATTATTATTATTATTATTATTATTATTATTATTATTATTATTATTATTATTATTACTCTATGGAGTGATTTCCTAATATGTTCGGATTGCCTTCTTTTGTTGTTGGTTTTACGTCTCACCGACTCAGACAGGCCTTAAGGAGAGGATGGGATACGTCAAGGCTGTAACAGGGAAGGAAGGTAAAGGTACAGCCCAAACATTTGCCTCAGGAAACCACGGAAAACCATTTACATGGCTGGTGAATGTAGGGTTCGAATCCACCATCACCTGAATGCAAGCTAACAGCTACGTGGAACGAACCGCGCATTCAACTCGCTTGGTGTTTGGGATATCATTGTTATTATTGTATGTATGAACGTAAATTTAAATTTACCGAGCGAGTTGGCCTGCGATTAGGGGCGCGTAGTTGTGCGCTTGCATTCGGGAGAGAGAGGGTTCGAACACTACTGTCGACAGCCCTGAAGATTGTTTTCCGTGGTTTCCCATTTTCACACCAGATAAATGCTGGGGATGGTCCTTAATTAAGGCCACGACCGCTTCCTTGCAGTTCCTATCCCATCGTTGCCATAAGACCTATTTGTGCAACGTAAAGCAACTTGTAAAAAAAAAAAAAAAAAATCAACAAGACATTAACTTATATTTCAATCATTGAGTCACTCACTCACTCACTCACTCACTAAATAAATAAATAAATAAATAAATAAATAAATAAATAAATAAATAAATAAATAAATAAATAAATCAACCATTAAACAACCAATTAGTCGTACATGATTTTTGCAGAGTAAGATAGCGCAGTTGGATAGTAATTTGTTTCACTTTATTTTATGTTATTCATGTATTCATTGTAGAAGGGACACATGTCCCTAACTTTGTCAGCTAAAATAAATCATCTATCTATCTACCTATCTATCTATCTATCTATCTATCTATCTATCTATCTATCTATCTATCTATCTATCTATCTAGAAATTAACCAATTGATCTATCCATTGCCCAATCAATCAATCAATCAATCAATCAATCAATCAATCAATCAATCAATCAATCAATCAATCAATCAATCAATCAATCAATCAATCAATCAATCAATCAATCAATCAATCAATCAATCAATCAATCAATCAATCAATCAATCAATCAATCAATCAATCAATCAATCAATCAATCAATCAATCAATCAATCAAAATATATCTTACTATGTTCGTACCTACTTTTAATTACAGTATGTTACCCTAAACAGGTGCGATGTGTACTGGATGTGGATTTTTGCCTCTCTTGTCTTTAAAAAAAACATTAGTCTCTTACTACTTGGCAGAGTCGCAGAGTCATCAAAAGTTAACGAGACTTTGAGAAGACTGCAAATTGAAAAGAGGCGGAAAAAGAAATGGTGTGTGAAGTTCTATAGTCTATTTCATTTTAAGGATAATGTGCTGTATAGTTTACAGTTTTCGTTTAAAATTAGCTCTATCGGTTTGAGGTGGGGGTGCCGGTGACGCCTTCACATCAGCCAAGTTGGAGGCAGACTGCTGCAGTGTACTCTCTCCAGCCCTTGAGTCCACCCAATAGTGCCATCAGTGACCACCGGACCTCCAACTCTAACACACAGTCATGGTAAGTACCATATAAACAAGAATATGCTTCCATTACAGGGATTAGCTGAATAGCCGCTCGAAATTATCTTGGATCATTTATAAGGCCTCTTTTCCAGTCTTGCTGGAGTCGTGTGTACAATGAATAATGACCTGTTATTAATTTGTATAATTACAGTATACTGATATATTTTTATATACAACTAAGCTATTAGTCTAATTGTATTATTATAATTTTACAACACATTTAACCGTTTCCTCTTCCCATTTTGTGTTGGTTAATAATAGTACTGGAATAGGAGGACTCCTAAGTCGAAGGTATAATACTAGAAATGAACAATATTTAATTGAAGGTTGGAATTATGTAAAGAAATAATTTATTTTGTTGAAACAGAGACATCTTCCCTTATAACATGGAGAAATTCAGTTTTAGGTACAATACTATATTTAGTTTCGGACAACAGCGGCAGATGTCCTTTCACTCTATGATATGATTCAGGGGATTAAAATCCACAACAACAACAACAACAACAACAACAATAATAATAATAAATGTTTAGTGTTTTGTTTTTGAAATGCTGTAGCTTTTAAGAGAAACGGGAGTCTCAGAAATTTTCTGCCAGGAGCTTTTTAACTTAACTGAAGTCAACACGCAATTGTCACACTTAAACAAGGTTAAATGTCACCAAACTCTGTCGGGGTCGAACCCCCGCTATCTTGGGAATGAATGGAAAACGACTAACCGACTATGCCACTGGAGTATGCTTAAATTTGCAAAGTCTGAAATGAATTCCAATCTGTGATAAGTATATTTTGAAATATAATTGAGTAAGGCGTTTACTCCACCTTGGCGAGACTTGAGTAAATGCACCAAGCGAGTTGGCTGTTGGCTTGCTACGGGAGATGGTAGGTTCGAACTCGACTATCGTCAGCCCTGAATACGGTTTTCCGTTGTTACCCATTTTCCCTCCAGGGAAATACTGGGGCTGTACCTCAATCGAGATTACGGTTCGCATCCCTTCCCGTCCCAGCCTTTATTCCTATCCCATCATCACCTACGCACCATTAAACCTTTAAGCCAAACAAAATAAAAAATGAAGTGAAAGTCTCCATCTTTGACCTCCGACATCAGCCTGAATGTTACGTGGATCTTCGTCTTCAACTTTCTAGGGCCGACAAATGTAGACAAAAATAGATTCTATGGGAGCGTCACAATCACTTACTAGACTACGGGATATAGTAGGGAGTTTCCCACCTATGTAAAAGTTTACGAGATCGAATATCGGGGCAGTCAGTGGTTCGTTAAGAGCGCGTCAATACATTTAAGGGTTTCTTTAAAGGGCAAAATTCCAACACTCTGGTGCCTCTTGAAGAAACTTATATATAGTGGTTGAGCGGATGTTGAAAACATATCACCCCTCTGGATAAAAATAGACTTCACCTGATTGTAGTCAAGTGGTATGGAGGTGACGCAATGGCAAGCAAATGGAACTGGGTATTTCGAGCTCTTTGCAGTACCCAATAAAATTTTACGTAAAGTCATGGAACTTCACACCGAGCGAGTTGGCCACATAGCTATGAGCTTGTATTCGGTAGATGGTGGATTCGAAACCCGCTATCGGTGGCTCTAAAGATGGGTATTTCGAAGTTTCCCATTTCCGCACCAGGCGAATGCTAGGGCTGTTTCTTAATTATGGCTTCCTAACCCATCCTTGCCTTAAATCTATCCGAGTTTGTGTGGCGTTAAAGTGCGCCTGCAAAATAAATAAATAAATAAATAAATAAATAAATAAATAAATAAATAAATAAATAAATAAATAAATAAATAAATAAATAAATAAATATTTTGAAAGTATCAAACTTTATGCCGCATGAATACTTCGACGTGTAACCTACAGTTGGAGGAGTTAAACTATGCGTTTCTTCTTCTTGTTGTTCTTCTACCGCTTTTCCCACATATGTGGAGTCGCGGGTGCGAACCGTGTCGCTCATGTGGCTTTGGCCCTGTTTTACGGCCGGATGACGGATACTTACTTGAAAACACCGATAAGAAAAAACATTTAAAAATGACAAAAATAATGACACAAACATCGAAAAATTAACCTAAAAATAAAATATTTACAAATGAAGGAAAAATTAATAAATATACATTTTTTTGTAATTTGGGGGTCATGAGCAGGATAAGGTAGCATTGTCTATGATGCACCACTTAAAAGCCGACATGTCATCAAATCATCTCGTGGAATATTTTTCAGAAAACCATCCGTTGTCGTTAAAAGGCACAGGAGAGAAGCACGTTGTGTAAATGTTATTTTGGTGGACTTTATATCCGACTGGAAGGTTCAGAAGCGGATATGTGAGTAGAGGCGCCTCAAGACATTGGTGTTGGCATGTCTAGTGAGTGGAAGTGGCATACGATGCTCTTATTTTACTTAACGTGCTCGTTTATTTACATCACCACGGACAACAGCAGGTTCTAAACTGACATTTCTGGAGGGGCAAAGAGAGACTATGAACCAGCACTGAAGGAACTTTCAATATTTTGAACTTATCTTGGAGACCTTGTGGAATGTGGACTTCGCTTTTAAATATACAGTCGAACTTCTATAACTGGAATTTATTATATCTCGAAGGGATACTCGTTTCCTGACGGAATTTTATATATTTTTTTTATATATTTTACTCTAATTTTTCGATTTCTGAAGCCCAGATGTAAAAGTATGTTTCTGTAACTCGAAATTATGTGGAATATTACAGGTTTGCGTATACATTTTCCTCACGAAAAAAATAGAGGTAACCTGTAGGCCACCTCAGTGGTGTTGTGATTAGTGTGATTAGTTGCCATCCCCGGAGGTCCGGGTTTGATTCCCGGCTCTGCCACGAAATTTAAAAAGTGGTACGAGGGCTGGAACGGAGTCCACTCAGCCTCTGGAGGTCAACTGAGTAGAGGTGGGTTCGATTCCCACCTCAGCCATCTTGGAAGTGGTTTTCCGTGGTTTCCCCCTTCTCCTCCAGGCAAATGCCGGGATGGTACCTAACTTCAGGCAACGGCCGCTTCCTTCCCTCTTCCTTGTCTCTCCTTTCCAATCTTCCCATCCCCCTTCAAGTCCCCTGTTCAGCATATCAGGTGAGGCCGCCTGGGCAAGGTACTGGTCATCCTCCCCAGTTGTATCCCGACGCAGAGTCTTAAGCTCCAGGACACTGCCCTTGAGGCGGTAGAGGTGGGATCACTCGCTGAGTCCGAGGGAAAAACCGTCCCTGGAGGGTAAACAGAAGAAGAAGAAGAAGAAACCTGTAGCCACCTCCTTGTATAACTGTAAGCAATTTCTAAATTTTAATCAGAGTATATTGTTCGACTAGCCGCATGCCATAACATCTTAACGGTACTGCACATCGCAACTTTGAGTAGCTGCCTACCAAAGCAGTTTAAAATCCTACTTTAGGCTACTTCGCAACACTCGGTAAGCAGCTGTTGGCAATACTTGGTAGTGTGTAAGTTGGGAGTTCCTGTTCTGCTGGGTTGGTCAAGCCGTGGCCAGATTTCGCAGCTTTATTCATGGGCATTGAGCCTACGTGGCTCAGGCGACAGCACGTCGGCCTCTTACCACTGGGTTCCGTGGTTCAAATTCCAGTCACTCCATGTGAGATTTGTGCTGGACAAAGCGGAGGCGGGACAAGTTTTCCTCCGGGTACTCCGGCTTTCCCTGTCATCTTTCATTCCAGCAACACTGCAATATCATTTCAATTCATTAATCATTCATTAATCCAGAGGAGTGCGGCAGGCTTCGGCAGCCGGCAGAATACCCATCCTCGCCGCTAGAAGGGGCCTTCATTCATTCAATTCGTGACCCGGTCAAGTGACTGGAAACAGGCTGTGAATTTTCATTCAAGGACAGTCATCAGCTGGTGAAGATGTGTTTGGTGCTGTCAATATGCTAGAGACATTTGTAGAGAGAAGTGTTACTAGGAAAACGGCAAAGGAAATTTGCGTGCTTCTCTTCAATACGAATTTGTAATTATCCAAAATGAGAATGTTCCCTATGAAGGTATAATAACGCTGGTTTTAAAATACCAACTTTTAGATGTAAACAAAATGTAATGGCATTTGTGGAGTCGAAGTAGTATGCACGTATTTCTATATTGAATATTCGATAAATCAAAGTGTTTTCAGCCTTCAAAACCACTTCAAGATATCGAAGTTCGACTGTATATGTACATAGACCTAATACACCTACTTACTTCTTCATTATAGGCTGTTAAACCTTTCAGCGTTCAGTTTACAAGCCTCTGTGACTTAACTAAATGCCTTCAGAGTCCTCTGTTTACAACTAGCTCCGTGGTTTTGTTAAGTTTCATATCTATTATCATTAAATCATTGCGTGCTTCTCTTCAATACGAATTTGTAATTATCCAAAATGAGAATGTTCCTATCATCATTTCGTGTGGCTATTTCTAGCCGAGTGCAGCCCTTGTAAGGCAGACCCTCCGATGAGGGTGGGCGGCATCTGCCATGTAGGTAACTGCGTGTTAGTGTGGTGGAGGACAGTGTTATGTGTGGTGTGTGAGTTGCAGGGATGTTGGGGACAGCACAAACACCCAGCCCCCAGGCCATTGGAATTAACCAATGAAGGTTAAAATCCCCGACCCGGCCGGGAATCGAACCCGGTACCCTCTGAACCGAAGGCCAGTACGCTGACCATTCAGCCAACGAGTCGGACAATGTTCCCATAAAGGTATAATAACGCTGGTTTTAAAATATCAACTTTTAGATGTAAAGAAAATGTAATGGCATTCTAATTTTGATCATCCTGTGCTTCCCTTACCCTCCATGGCCGAACTCTTTATGCTTCTTGATAATCCATCCTCCTCCATTTGCCTCACATGACCTCACTATCGAAATTGGTGTATACGCAGACCTACAGCTTCACCATGGGGTTCATTTCTAATTTTACCTTTATCTTCTCATTCCCAGTAGTTTTTACCAGCAATCATTCTTGCTACCCTCAAGCCGCATGCCATACCGTCTTATCGGTACTCGAATAAGATATCCTGAGTCCACTCAGATTTTACTCCCGCACAGAGAAGTCGGTGTAAAAACCGATATAAAGGCACTTTCGTCCGATAGCTGACTTCTTTCTTACGGAGTACTCTTGACTGCAACTATGAACTCACTGAATTAGCTTTGGCCATCTTGTATTTCTTATTTTATATATTATCAGTACCCGCTACTGATAACTAAATAGAAGATATAACTAAGATTTGGTGCCAATAGCGGTCATTCATTTTATTTATTTATTTATTTATTTATTTATTTATTTATTTATTTATTTATTTATTTATTTATTTATTTATTTATTTATTTATTTACCTTACCTTATATATATGGATTTGCCGACTGACACGGAATAGCACACTATCATTTTTTCTTAAAGAATATACAAAAAGTTAAAAGGAACAATTGCACTGAATAAGTCTACAAGCATATGCAGGCTGTAGAAGGAACAGGGCACCAATTTCGTGCTATGTACGCCAAACAGATGATGTCGCACTATGGAGACAGTATGTTTAATGATGCACGTCACGATTTCACCATGGAGTTTGTGTCCCATTATATTACATTATTACTGTGAACATTTACATGACTACATTATTATTATTATTATTATTATTATTATTATTATTATTATTATTATTATTATTATTATTATTATTATTATTATTATTATCATTAATATTATTGCTATTTGCTTTACGTCGCACCGACACAGACAGGTCTTATGGCCGTGGCCTTAAATAAGGTACACCCCAGCATTTGGCTGGTGTGAAAATGTGAAACTACGGAAAACCACCTTCAGGGCTACCGACAGTAGAATTCGAACCCGTCATCTCCCGGATGCGAGCTCACAGCTGCACGCCCCTAACCGCACGGCCAACTCGCCCGGTATTTATTATTATTTTTATAATTGGTTTTAGAACAAATGTATTGAAACCATCGGACAAAGCCCCGGCGTGATCATCTAGCCTCACGGAGACCTTCAATGTGGCATTGCTCAGGCAGATTAATTGAACGAATGATGTACCGGTACGGCAGCATCATTCTGGTTGCTCAGTGCAACTTCGGGTCGTAATATGGTGCTCCAAATGAAGCAATCAATCGAGAAGCTAATGATCATGGTCGAAATTGCCTTATGTTGAATCAATAAAATAACAACAAAAGCTCCGAAAAAGGATAGAAAGGAAAATAAGTAAGGAAACTATAAAAACCCTCAATCCTAAAAAAATAATAAAAAATTAAGTGATAAAGGTAAAGGGAGAATTTAAGGGATCCACATCTTAGTCCTTGGAAATAAAACGTGTGGACCAAGTACAGGGGTCCTCAGTTCCGTTAAGTTCCCAGATTGCACTATACGTAGGTGGGCAATAGAACCTTCCCATTTCAGTCTCATTTCATGACTGGTAGAATTTTTTGTTGTTGTTGGATTTGGTCATCGGTCAACTGACTGGTTAAACCAGAGCTCCCTGTCTCCCTATCCTAAGATAGCCTCATAATTTCTACCTCAGTATTGCGTCTCACATCTACTCTAGTCTTCCTCTTCTATTCTTACCCCACTACACTTCACTAGAAAACAGCTAAAATCTCCTGGGTATCTCAAGCTGTGTTTTATCAACCTTTCCCGTCTCCTCGACAAATTTCTCCGAATAGTTCTCACATCACCAAGTTGACTCAGTATCTCTTCAATTGTGATTAGATCTACCAATTTTATCTTCGAAATCCTTATGTAACGCCGTCCTTAAACGGTTTATATTAATTTTTTTCTGTAATATCTATTCTTCATATTCCACTTCCGTACATGCCACATCTCACAAAGACGTTTTCAGAAACGTCTTCCGGATATTGGTAAACCCATATCTTTTCTGAAAAGTCTTCCTTGTTTACAATATGTCTTCCTTACCTTTGTCGTCATGGATTATACTTTCTTCTAAATACGATTTCATATACTTGCTTTAAGATTTATTTTTTTAAAGCTAGTATTTCCTACGTCAACTGACTTCATTCTACTACCTTCAATTACTTTAATTTTAGCTTTATTTCATTTCATACTATTTCAATAAAACTGCGTTCATTCGATTCAGAAATTTCATAGCAACCTCTGAAGAGGCCGATAAAATTAGAATATAATCTCGGAGTCTTGATATCCTCTCCTCGAACTGTGATTTCATTTCCAAATTTCTCTTTGCTATATTTTATTGCCTGTTTTATGTTAGCAGTAAAGGAGGAGGAAAACAAACTCCTCTCGCGATTGTTAATTCTCTTTCAAAATGGTAATATTTCTATTCCACTTCCTCAAAGAGGCAAAACAATATAAGTCTGGACCTTCAAAAGAATAGCGAATGTCAGGTTAGAAAGAATGACTATAAGGGACAGAAACCTTTCTAAACCTTGGATACCATAGTCACGTCGGGATGGAAGGGCGAAAAGTAATATGCGAGGGTTTGGGGCAGAAAGGATAAAAGGGGAGGTGGTGGTGGTGATTATTTTTTAAAGAGGAAGTACGACTAGGCAATGATCCTCCATATAACACTATTCAGAGAGAAAAAGTGGAAAGGATCTGACACTTCGGAAAATGAAGGTATCGGCCAAATAAAGACAAGGGCGCGAAAATGAAAGACTCCCTAGGCCTCGGAAACCTAATATTGTCGTGGTCGGAAAATAACAAGAGTTGACCAAGCGAGGTCGGATAGGATAGATGAAAGTAAGGAGCATGCCACAAGTAAGTGTAAGCAATCCCAGGACTCAGCTAAGAGCCCCGTGGTCGCCAACCCACGCTCCCAAGTTGAGAGCCCCTAGGGCCGCTTTTAGTCGCCTCTTACAACAGGCAGAGGATACCGTGGATGTTATTCTACCGCCCCCACCCACAGGGGCTAAAAAGGGGAGGCTCGAAACTAGGTAGGGGAGTAGGAATTGTCTTCGCTTTAACACAAAGTATATAGAAAGTTGCAGATCCACATCAGATTCATTTTTGTTATTAAGTGTTCGTCATACCCTTTAGTTTCATTTAGCACAAATCTCCAGGTGAATTAGGCAGGTTCTGGCAAGTGGGGTTCGTATGCGCATCCTTAGGTCTCGTTAGAATTCGCGTGAACATTCACGCCCGTGTATGAACGTGACAGACTAAAATTGAGCTTTACATTTTATAAGTAATGTCTACCACATGGTTATAATTAAGAAATATACAACTCTTCACGGAGATATGAGGTCTTTGCTCCCAGAAGATTGGGATCTAATTTTGTCATGTCACTGCCATGACTCAGTTGGAAACGTCGCCGGCTTTATTGAGGCGCTGTCAGTAAGGACACACCCAGCTCGTAGTGCAAGCAGATGGGCTGTATAAATAGAAGACTCCCAAATAACACGTCGTAACTGTTCTCCTCCACAATATTAATTTCACGCTATATTTACTGGTTGTGATCGGCTATTTCTATCGCCTCAGTCTCTCCTTGGGAAATGACTTATTGCACCACTCTTTGAGAATTAGGAAGAAAAATGTCTAAAATATTGACACATCTACATTTTCTACATTTGTACAGAAAAAGCAATAATATACATTCATTTTCAACACTTTCCTTTTAGAATCGGGGACTTCAACCTCTAGAACAGGGTTTCCCAAACTTTTTGTATATGAGGGCCCCTTAGCATATCGCATCCATGTTCAAGGACCCCCTTAGCCACACAGCATAATACTGAATTCAGTGAACAAAAAACAGAATTTTTTAATGTTATTATATTTTCGAAACAGACTTTCAACGTATTAGGTCGTGTTACGTACATGTAGTACGTGTTGAAGAGATGTTAAGTACAGAACAAAAATGGCCAGGCGGACACCAGTGGGATCCGAACCCACAACCTCCCGATTTCGCGTCGGTTGCTCTACCAATTGAGCTACGGTGGCCTGCACTTAAAATACCTTCAACACGTACTACATGTACGTAACACGACCTAATACGTTGAAAGTCTGTTTCGATTACAATGCGGTCGTGAAAATTCAATATTCATTATTCTGTTTGTTTGTATTCGTATAATTTACAACTAATATTTATTTTCCTTTAAATTTAAATGCAACTTCATTTAAATAAATATACTTTATATATCTGACAGAAGAATATATACTTTACAGTGTTCAGTTTCAATAGATATTACGAGTCCCATAATTTAGCGTTTTAACTACCATTATAGGCAAGATGCATATAACTATATCTGTTGGACCATAATTAAATGACTAAGTTTTGAGTTTTTACAATCTTACCTTGTTACTTAGTTGATAATGAAACGGTGACCTTTCAACCTGTTCTCAACTACTGCGACAGGTGACAGGCATGACATATATTGATCTTGAGTGTTCCCGACTAGTTGAAAAGGCGGTATGCACGGAGCAGGGCTTTGGTTTAGAGATTTGACTCTCAAAGCGAGACACGTTAAAACACAGGAAGTGAATTCATCATTCTCCCAGTCCATGAACTGAGCATAGAATTTTTCACACATCTTCCTTGAGTTTTGCGACAATGAATTGTTAGTGACATTGAACGCTTCATCATCATCATCATCATCATCATCATCATCTGTTTACCCTCCAGGGTCGGATTTTCCCTCGGACACAGCGAGGGATCCCACCTCTACCGCCTCTAGGGCAGTGTCCTGGAGCTTCAGACTCTTGGGCGGGGATACAACTGGGGAGAATGACCAGTACCTCGCCCAGGCGGCCTCTCCTGCTATGCTGAACAGGGGCCTTGTGGAGGGATGGGAAGATTGGAAGGGATAGGCAAGGAAGACGGAAGGAAGCGGCCGTGGCCTTAAGTTAGGTACCATCCCGGCATTCGCCTGGAGGAGAAGTGGGAAATCACGGAAAACCACTTCCAGGATAGCTGAGGTGGGAATCGAACCCACCTCTACTCAGTTGACCTCCCGAGGCTGAGTGTACCCCGTTCCAGCCCTCATACCACTTTTCAAATTTCGTGGCAGAGCCGGGATTGAACGCTTCTGCCGCAATTTTCGGCGGAGTTAGTGATTCGAAAATAGTGTCATATTCAAAACTCGTGTTAGCCATTTTTGATTGCTTTGATTGTTGCTTTCAAGGCATGAGGATCTTTCCGTGAACGATATTAATCGATATCAAATATGGTTAGTTGGTAGTCAGTAGTTGAAATTACAACAGTACTTTAATCTATGTTATACCGTGACATCTCATTTAACTAGCTTATTAAAACAGAGTCGAGCAAAGCCCGCCTGGTGGCCATAGTCGTTAAGGCGTCCAGTCTATATGGTCTGAACATCGTGGTTTGCCAATTCGAGTCCCGCTGGTCGAAAACATTTTCACCATCCGAATGTTGGCCGGTAGGATTGGAGAGGTGGTGGTACACAATTTATAATCACTAGATTGCGCACCAAAAGACTGAATTGAATTCCAAACCTCTCCTCAGTGCTCATATGGAGTGAGGGCATATGCCGCTGCTGATGGTGATTCATTCATCGGTTGGAAACATTAAGCCTTGAGCAGACCCCTTGGTGCTATTCGAAAGGAGTAGGCTATGTGCCGGCACTGGATTTTACACTCTCCCTTCCTCCAATCATATATCACGTCATTCATTTAATCTCATTTACTCCTCTGATGAGGTTAACGTCGGGAAGGATATCCGGTTATAAGAACTCGCTCGCTACGAAGATTCATCTGACTTCATACATATTATTATTATTATTATTATTATTATTATTATTATTATTATTATTATTATTAAATTTGTCTTTGTTTGTAGTGGCGAAGTTAGGACTCGTGGTCCTCTCTTACACTTAATCACACTTAATTAACAGTGTACATCTGAGAATAATATTCATAATCTTATCTTAAAACTACCATTACAAACTAGAAACAAAATATGAAACAAAATAACATAAGCACTATAAATATTCTTACTCATATCCTAAAACAATCGTTACAAATTAAAAGTTGAATGACGCAAAATAAACACAGTAAACGTAGATTCACACACACGTTCACTCTACCAGATTCATTCAGCCTGGTGGCACACATCGAGGTGATGCTCACGGTAAGACGACTTAAAGGAATTTAAGGATTTTATGGCTCTAATGTTGTGGGGGACAGAATTCCATATCCTACCTCCATCTGCAACAAAGGAACGGCTACCTGCTGAGAGGGATAGTAAGTGTACTGCCGGAGCATGTGTTATGCTGGTGGAAAGAGGATAGGAAATTGAGTTGTGAAGATAAGTAGTATGGAATATTCTCGTTTAATACTCGAAAGGTTAATACCGCCACGATGAGGTTTCCACATTGTTCAAATTTTAGAAGGGAAAGTTGGCGATAATAAGGGGTAACATGAACACCATAGCGTAAGAAGAAGATAAATGCGATGAGTTCATGAGTTCATAGCACATAATCGGTGTAGTTGTTCTATCGTGGCATCAATTAGTACTACGTCACAGTAGGACAATATAGGGTGGATAAAAGTATTTATAAGCCTAATTCTCATGTTTAATGGCAGCATATTTTGATGATATTTTAGTGGGTGAAAGGAGGTGTATACTTTTCTACAGATATTTGTAATGTGCTCTCCCCAGTTAAAATTCTCGTTTATAATTACACCAAGATTTCTTACCGACTTTTCGTACGGAATAATTTTACCAGATAAAGTTAGTGGAGAAATGTTTTTGTTTCTTGCCGCACTGATTGTTTCATCTGCCCAACAATAATATTTTTAGATTTTGATGGATTGATTAAAATATAGTTTTCATGAGCGTATGCACCGATGTTATTTAAGTCGGAGTTCATGTAAGCTATTGCTTGATTGATGTCTGAAATTTTGGAATGATAATGGATTTTTAGATCGTCAGCATACAAGTGGTATTTACAGTGTCTTAGCCGTGTCGATATATCGTTAATATAAATAAAAAAGAGAAGTGGTCCAAGTACTGAGCCTTGCGGTACTCCTGAAAATTTCATTACCCATTCATATGACCCATTCTGAAGAATTACGCGTTGTTTCCATTCGGTAAGTTATGAGAGAAAGAATTATAGAGTTGTCTGTCCAAGGTGAAGTGATTTCAGTTTAGCAACCAGTACTTCTATATTTACTGTGTCAAAGGCGCTGCTAAAATCAGGAAGTGTAAGTAACGTCATCTGACTTTCGTCCATAGCACGTCTCATGTCATCTGTAATTTTCAGCAGGGTAGTGGCCGTACTGTGTCCCTTTTTGAAACCCGACTGTAAAGTGTCAAATAGTTTGTATTTATTTAAATAGTCGGTTGATAACATGTGTACTGTGCATTGAAGAGGCTTGGAGAGAGACGAAAGAATGCAAACAGGTCGATAATCTGTTATAAGTACAGGTGAGGAAGTTTTGGGAACAGGTTTTATAATGGCATTTTTCCACATTTTTGGAAAGAGGCCACTTGTGAGGCACGTGTTGTATATATGAGTAATAGCGTAAAGAATAATGTCAATGATGTGTTGTATTATGATTATGGGTATTTCATCAGGTCCTACAACAGATGATGTGATTGATAATACCTCGCGTTTCATGTCAGTTTCTGTGACTTCGCAAAATTCAAAGAATGGCCTATTTGGTGGTGGCTGGTTCAAAAGGGAATTTATAGTCTGGGATATTGTCTGCATTTCCGGTTTAATTTTTTATTTCAGAAAAATGAGCATTTAATCTCTCCAGAGAGATGTCTGGATTCCATGGCTGGGGCAAAGCTTTCCCAATTCCAATGGAACGAAGTTGTTTCCAAGTGTTTGACAAATTTAAATTTCCAGCCAGGCGATTGTAAAAAAAAAATCCTTATTTCGAATTATTACTTTTATTCTATTCCGAAGTGTCCGATACTGTTCAAGCACACTGGGAGAGTGTGTGCGTCTGTAGACCCGGTGTAACGCGTCACGGTAAGACATCATTTATTTAATGTCATCGGTCAGCTGTAGGGAAGGAGGTCGGAAGACTTTGGCCGTACGCTTAGGTGCATGTTTATCAAGGAGACGAAGTATAAGTGAACTAAAAGTTTCAACTTTCATATCGATATAGTTTATATTTTTTACACCATCCCATTGAATATTCAAGGCATCAACTCTCAGATGATCTATGTTTATATGTTTAATGTCCCTGAATGTGATGTATTTCGACTTGGGTACTTTGAGCTAGTCAGACAAATATATTAAGTCATGTGTCGATGTACTAGGGGTAGGGATCTGTCCATGTGATACAATTTTCTGTGGGTTGTTAGTGATCATTAAGTCAATTAGTGTATGTGAAGATGAGGTATGATTTGTCGGTTTTAGTGGAAGTACTGTCATGTCACATGTGTGGAAAATACTTAACAATTGTTTTGTATTTCCAGTCTGTTCCAGTAAATTAGTATTGAAGTCTCCTAGTATTAAAATATGTTCATAAGCAAGTGATCGTCTGTGTAGAATGTCTTCAATGTCTGAGAGGTGACCTACCTGTGGTGGTCAATAAACAACTCCTATTAGAACTTTAACTGTTGTCACAGTGATCTCAGCAAAAATGAGCTCAGTTCTCGGGTCAGCACAGAGGGCAGATATGCATACGATTTTACATTTAATATCATCTCTACAGCACAAGGCTACTCCTCCACCTCTTTTTATCTATTCGGTCATGCCTGTATATATTATAGCCCGTTATGCGCACCATACTACTAGGGATAACTGGGCGTAACCAGCTCTCACTAACACAAGCTGCGTGTACATAGCTGTTTTCAAGGAGGGCTGTTAGGTCCTCGTGGTGAGCAGGTAGGGACTGAGAATTTAAATGAATGCAGTTCAATGATCGTGAGTTGGCCGGAAATACTTTCAATAATGAGTTCTGGTAGCGGGTGTCTCCGTTCTCGGATAGGAGAGGTTAGGGGTAGGTCGATCAAAGAACATAATTCGGTAAGGCTAAGAACTGTTTTATTTTCGTTTTGTTTGCTTCATCAGTTAATCATTTTAATCATTATTTCAATTTTACAAGTAAAATATAAATAATTACCTCTTACAACAACAGTAAATGTCGACATTTTAATGCGCGTTGTCTAGTGATAAGTGTTGATAATTGTTGTTACCGTATTGTATTAGACGTTATGAGTGTGAAATACTGAAGTTTAGTATCATGTTCTCCAATTTTCTTTATGTCGCATCGACACAGATATGTGTTATGGTGACGATGGGACAGGAAAGGGCTAGAAGTGGGAAGGAAGCGACCTTGGTCTTAATTAAGGTGTGAAAACAGGAAACCACGGAATAGCTTCTTCAGGGCTGCCGATAGTGGTGTTCGAACCCACTGTCTCCCGAATGCAAGCTGATAACTAAGTGACTCAAACCGCGCATCCACTCGCTCGTTACTTCAATATCACTAATGCATTAATCATAAATAATTAAAATCAAGCATTATTTTCTTATTATCAGCAAAGTGCTCCACAAGTTCCAGTGTATATGTAAAAGGGGAGAAAGTGAATCCGTCTTCTACAAGCACAGGGTCTCTTTTATAAACGCAGACCGAGTGCACGGTGTTTTGTACTCTGCGCCACAGCAGCTGCCTCAGCCCAACTTACGTCGCGCGCGGCCGCCCTGCTTTAAGCGTGTATACAATCTTATATGAAATCCTACCATTATAAAAGATGCTGGAAGTTTCATCCTTCATAATGAAGGACTTCATAAACACCATTAGGATTTTCTGCACACCAATAGCAAGAGTTATGAGTGTTCAGACGACCATAAAGACGAACCCGGTCTCATCCGTAAAGAACACAAGCTGTGGGTCGAATAAACGATCAGTCAGCGATGCAAGATGCCACTCACAATATCTTACTCTTGTGGCTGGATCGGCAGGTTTTAAACAAGAGGCCCGTGTAATCCTGTACAGTTTGAAGTGTAACAGCTTTGTAGCTCTGTGTGCAGAAGAAACCGAAACCTCTACTTGTTGGGCTGAAGAAGGTATTCCGTGGTTTCCTGTTTTCTCACCAGGCACAAGCACAGATTCACGTAATTGTAAATACATTTGAATTGCTGGACAAATGCACCGCTTACCCGTCGAGTTCATCGTACTTAAGATAACAAATATGAAAATACGGTGTTGCAATTATAACTGTCTCACCATGTTAACAGCTGCGATTCACGACTGGCTGTACGATCCTTTCAAGGTCAACAAATATGCGCGCGTCTGCCGCACAGCTGCTTAGGTCTCCGAGAGTAGAAACGCCGCTGGACGGTCTGGGTATATAAGAGAGACTATGTGTAGCTGTGCAAGTGGTTCATTCTGTAAGTTGTAGGAATTTACCGAAGATCGTCTTGAAATCATATGAATGTCACTTGGTTCTCTGTGGCACAAGGCCATTCATATAATATGGACACATTGTGTAGGTTTAACATAGGTGCGGTAAAATGATAGTGACAAAATGAAAACTGTAACATTGTGTTGATAAGCAACTGTTACCGTTTGAAATTCCTGATATTCTTAAACCAGAATGTTCCCTGATTCATGAGATAAATAGTCAAGCCTAGGTGGCTATTGACATTGCGGAATGAATCTCTCTTGTACGTTTTAAGGAAAGAGATGTTAAGTTACGGCTTGAACGTGTTTAATTCTAGGTTGTTATTTGGATGGAAATCAAGCAGTGTGGCTGAGGATGTCATAACGATGACCACGTGGCATCCCAGTTTCTGTAGGCCAGGGAAGCAGTCGCCTTGGCAGGTCAAATTCCTTAATGGAATGTTGCTCCACGGAGTTTTAAATGATTCAGGTATCTGAGTAAATTCCCGTTAAAAATTCGACAACAGAAATTCTAAACTGGAAAGAGATTGTTGGACTTGGGAAATAAAGCAATTTTATATTTGTACTTGAGGGGGGGGGGGGGAAGGGCAGGTATTCAAATATCGAATATAATCAATGTCCTTTAAATATAAAGGGGTAAATATATTTTATCGCCCGACAATGTTTGCCTTACCGGTGAAACAAAATAATGTACTACGTCTTAAAATACAAACAGAAAGTGCCTTGCAGGTTGCAGTGCAATATGAGTTTTACGACTCTTGCATGCGCAGTCGTAATTTCGACCCCGGACCATCAAAGAGTCATGTCTCGTATATTTCACTGAGTAAGCTCTGAGCTGCCAGGAAACATGACAATGTTTACGCCCAGTTATTTTCAACCGTACAATCCAGGACTCGGTTGTGCAAGAAGCACATTTATTGTGTCATCTTTCAACATTACAGCACAATGGTAACAGCGTTTCGAACTCACATTCCTATTAGTTCAGATGCTGGAGTGCTTCCACTTAATGGACACTCGATATTGTTCTTGCTAATTTATATCAGAGATTTAACACATTCGGACAAGTGTTACGCCTCAATCCGTCCATGACTTCTACGAAGAATATTTCTACCATCTCTTCATGTACTGTAGAACCAAAACGATCTCTTCCTATTTGGTCTATATGATTCATCTGATGATTTTCGTTCACTTCATTTTTGATATGTTCATGGAATGAATCAAAATTGATCTTCTTGAGAGAGCAATTTTATTTCGTCTGCCTGAAATTGCGGGCGACTAAAAGGATCTAGAACACCAAATAACTGTTCATTTCTACTTTTTCTTTCTTAGTCAGTTTACCGTGCAGGGTTGGTTTTTCCTTCGGACTCAGCGACCGATCCCACCTCTACCGACTCAAGGGCGGTGTCCTGAAGCGTGGAGCATTTGGTAGGGGATACAACTGATGAGCAGAACCAGTACCTCGCCCAGGCGGCCTCACCTCCTATGGTGAACAGGGGCCTTGTGGAGGATGGGAGGATTGGAACGGATAGACAAGGAAAAGGGAAGGAAGCGGTCGTGGCTTTAAGTTAGGTACCATCCCGGCATTTGCCTGGAGACGAAGTGGGAAACCACGGAAAACCACTTCGAGGATGGTTGAGGTGGGAGTCGAACGGCACTCTACTCAGTTGACCTCCCGAGGGTGAGTGGACCCCCTTCCAGTCCTCAGTGGCAAGAGCCGGGAGTACAACCCGGGCCTCCGGGGGTGGCAGCTAATTACACCAACCACTGCACTACAGAGGCGGACGTTCGTTTCTTCTCCGATTCAAAATAGTGTAGCTTGTAGTTCGACACAAATATCTCATTTCCCGTCATATTAGTCTGACTTCTTCACTTCTTCTTAGATTCTATCCTTCGCTTTCAGATAATTCTTCTTCTTGTTCTTCTCCTTATTGTCTAAACATATGGACAAAAACATTACATCAGTATGAGAAGAATGTGCATACCGTATATACACAATAAACACTCACTACTTAGGAATAATGTGTGTGAGAGAGTGGTTGTTTGTGTGGGTGGGGTGGGGTACGAGATCTGGTTCGATTCAGAGGAAGTCCGAAATATAGAAATGATTCCTGAAATAGTTCTCTGAATCTCTAATAAGGATACAATTATTGTATTACACTATTGCACCCATAATGCGAGGGCACAGTATGTATGCAATGCTTGTGATGGTTAAATAAAAAAGTATATAATATTATTATCTGGCATAAATGTATACAGCCAGCCCCGTGGTGTAGGGGTAGCGTGCCTGCCTCTTACCCGGAGGCCCCGGGTTCGATTTCCGGCCAGGTCAAGGATTTTTACCTGGACCTGAGGGTTGTTTCGAGGTCAACTCAGCCTGCGTGATTAGAGTTGCGGAGCTATCTGACAGTGAGATGGCGGCCCCGGTCTAGAAAGCCAAGAATAACGGCCGAGAGGATTCGTCGTGCTGACCACACGACACCTCGTACTCTGCAGGTCTTCGGGCTGAGCAGCGGTCGCTTGGTAAGCCAAGGCCCTTCAAGGGCTGTAGTGCCATGGGGTTTGGTTTGGTTTATAAATGTATACAAACTTATATTTTCTATAGTAATATGAGGGCGTGGTACAACTTACAAGGACGTTTGATAAACGTTTGTGGTTCTATCATTGTGAAACACATGCGAAGTGTCAAGTGTAAAGCAAGAATACAGCAAAGAAGAAAAAGTAGTGAATAGGGGACCTATTGATGATTTTCTCTAGAAGACAATGGCAAAATAACATGGGCTGAATGGCCAGCGTTGAGGCCTTCGGTTCTGAGGGCACCGGCTTCGATTTCCGGCCGGGTCGGGGGATTTCAATCGCGTGTGATTAATTCTTCTGGCTCGGGGACTGGTTGTTTGTGTTTGTCCCAACTCTCTCCTCTTCATATTCAGACAAAACACTACACTACACACCACCACAGGAACACGAAATATTGATTATATCTCTCTACAAAGGGTTGGCCTCAGGAAGGGCAGCGCCCTGTGGGTAGGAGCGGTAGAATAACACCCACGGTATCCCCTGCCTGTCGTAAGAGGTGACTAAATGGGGCCCTAGGTGCTCTTAACTTTAGAGCGTAGGTTGGCGACCGCGGTGCCCTTAGGTGATTCCTGGCATTGCCACCACTTACTTGTGCTAGGCTCCTCACTTTCATCTATCCTATCCGACCTCCCTTGGTCAACTCTTGTTCCTTTCCGACTCTGACGCTATTAGGTTTGCGATGGCTAGGGAGTCTTTCATTTTCACGCACCTTCGTTGCTCTTGACTTTCTTTGGCAGATACCTTAATTTTTTGAAGTGTCGGATCCGTTCCATTTTATCTCTCTGATTAGTGTTATATAGAGAATGGTTGCCTAGTTGTACTTCCTCGTAAAACAATAATCACCACCACCACCTCAGGAAGGGCACCCGGCAGTAAACCATGACCAAATTGACATGCACCCGTGACCCCACAGCTCTGGGGAATGTGGAACAAGGAGAAGAATAAGATGAAGGAGAAGAAGAAGAAGACAATAGCAACATGTCATGATAACATACTGTCATAGTCACATGGCTTTGGTTGGGTACATGTTGCGTATCGTCTGCAGGCAATGTTAATAGAACCCCGGTGGTATCGAAACTGGTAACTATCCTATATCGCAAAGCAGACAGTAGACTTCGTCACCTATGTTCCACGTACTTCCACACCCAACTTATTCCTGTACAATATCACCTCACTGATATTCAAGTGCCCATTCCTCTTAGTTGAGCTACACTAACAGGTCCCCCGTAGTCTGATCCTTTACACAGACTACTATTCTGACTGCAATCGCTTTTCTTGTAACAAAGTCAAGAATATTCCATAGTGTTTTTAGATATGTATTTTTTTGTTCGACAGACAATTGCTCTCAGAGGGAACCGAACCGCAATCACTCGACTGATAAGCCGGTTACTGTGCCAGTTTGCGTTTTACGTATATACAACGTTTGTAACCGGCTATACGTGAGCTCAAAACTTATAGTACGGAGAGAGTTGGCTACGCAGCTGTGAAGTTTCATTCGGGAGACAGTGGGTTCGAATCCCACTTTCGGCAGCCCTGAAGATAGTTTTCCGTTGTTTTCCAGTCTCACACGAGGCAAATGATGGGGCTGTACATTAATAAATTAAGGCCACTGCCGCTTCCTTCCCATTCCTAGTCTTTTTCTATCCTATCGCTTCCATAAGACCTATCTGTGTCGGTGCGACGTAGAGTAGATGGTGAAGAAACACTTATAGCCGTTCACATTTACGTGTTCATCCAGGTACATGATTTTGAGCAACGGATACTCTCCGGATACAAGGATTACGCTAGTTGTTTTACGTCGCACCGACACAGATAGGTCTTGTGGCGACGATGGGACAGGAAAGGGCTAGGAGTGGGAAGGAAGCGGCCGTGGCCTTAATTAAGGTACAGCCCCAGCATTTGCCTGGTGTGAAAATGGGAAACCACGGAAAACCATTTTCAGGGCTGCCGACAGTGGGGTTCGAACCTACTATCTCCCGAACAAGGATTACGCGTGCTAGACCCTGAACTTTAGCACAGATACGTCTTGCGACCACCACCTCGTACCGTTCAATAGTCAGTCTATCGTCTTAAAGTTGATGATGGAAACAACGACGATTTTTCTTCTTCTTCTTTTTTCACAATTTGCTTTACGTCCCACCGGCATAGATAGATAGGGCTTATGGTGACGATGGGACAGGGAAGGGCTAGGAGTGGGAAATAATCGACCGTTGCCTTAATTAAGATACAGCCCCAGCATTTGTTTGGTGTGAAAATGGCAAACCACGGGAAAAACATTTTTAGGTCTGCTGACCGTAGGCATCGAATCCACTATCTCCGTAATGCATCCTAACAGCTACATGACTCAAACCGAGCAGCCACTCTCTCAGTGACAACGTGGGAAACTCAAGACGAGGGTAAACACCCTAAATAAATGACAAAGTAAAATGTATAAACCTGAATCCGCATGGTGCGAAAGAGTACACAAAGCAACTTACAATGTATCAGAATGTAGACAACGAGGGAGACATAAGTGAAGGTAGCTAGACTCGATAAAGGACGACCTGAAAATATTAAATCCTGAATCTATGTAGAAAACCTCAAAAATGAGCTTGCATAATTACTGAAAGAGTACTCTATCCCATCGGAAACCCACGAAGAGAAAGGTGGGTGGTACATGTTGTGTTGCTTCTGTCGCAAGATATAAGATATTGTTTCTGTAACAGGACACAGGTAATAAATACTTCAGTGAGAAGGACAGTTAATTTGGTTTGAGATTGATGTGTGGGGGTGTGAGTCCGTGGGAGTTTTGTTGACACTGAGGTATGCAGTGATTGTTTCTGTGTGTTAGCTAAGAATAAACAAGAGCGCCGCTATTTGGCACAGTGTGTCGCGTTAATAGTTAACTGGGGAACTACCAAATTAACTCTCGTTCAATTACTTGTTTGCGACTTGGCTGAATATTAAAGCACACTCGGTAAATTTTGGCAGATTTCAATCTCCTTTGTTTTGTTCTCCGAGTGTCCTTCGACATACTTTCCCACTTAATGCGCCTTGGTGTGCAAGGTAGGACGTGCGCACTGATGTGTTGGATGCAACGAAGAGGGCAAATTGAATTCGTCCTGCTTCACAATATCGGGTATAACATTAATATTGTATCTTGACCAGGGGAGAAATACGTCTGCCAATACATGGCGATATCGCTGATGTCCATCTGAATAGTCTAAGATCTCGAAATCCACTAATAAGTACCAAGAATACAAACTTCAGTATAACTAAGGAATGGCAGGGAAGACAGGATACTAGGCCTGAGTCAACTCTGCCACAAATTGGTTCGTCATTGCCACCTGGATTTGAGATTCCTCGTAAAACCTGGTCTTCTCTTAACAGGATACGATCAGGCCATGATAACTACGCAGATTTCCACTACAAATGGAAAAGAACTGGTAAACCTAACTGCGATTTTGGTGCCTCTAAGCAGACCATGAAACATATAACCAAGTGTCCAAAAAGAAAGTACAGTGACGACATCAGTGATTCTGCTTGTGCTGTGAGCTTGCATCCGGGAGATAGTAGGTTCGAATCCCACTACCGGCAGCCCTGAAGATGGTTTACCGTGGTTTCCCATTTTTACACCAGGCAAATGCTGGGGCTGTACCTTAATTAAGACCACGGCCACTTCCTTCCAACTCCTAGGCCTTTCCTATCCCATCGTCGCCATAAGACCTATCTGTGTCGGTGCGACGTAAAGCCCCTAGCCAAAAAAAAAAGATTCTGCTTGTACGTTTCCAGAGACAATTAGTTGCATAAATAACCTGGACATAAAGATATAGTTTGATTTTCAAATTTATGTAAGTATTGTATCTGTAAAGCCATACGCTAAATAAATCGCTTATAAAAATACAATACTCGAAGTTCTAGGGATGATAAAAGAGAGAAAAACAAATACGTTTATTCAGTAATAATAGGTCACGAGTGGGAAGAACAACTTCCCAAGAAAGGTTATTAAACCAAGTACACATGGAGGATCGAAGAGTGGTGTCAATTCAATTGCCTAGCATTTGCTGATGATCTAGCAATCTTGTCCAGAAACATAGACTCAGCTATAGAACGGATAAATCTACTCAAGGAACAGGCAATAAAGGCAGGGCTCCAGATTTCCTTTGAGAAAACAAAAGTTCATGACAAACACTAAAACTGCACCCTATCACATGGGATTGAGAGAGCTGAGAGCTTCAGATACCTCGGTGAAACTGTCCAAATGAAAACATGTGAAAGGAAAGCCAACACCAGCAGGCGAGGAAAGATGGTCATTGCTTTTCGTAGAACTCATAACCTTTATAAAAAGAAAGCAATCTCAGATCAGAAACTACAACACTGTGATCAAAACAGAATGTCTGTATGCCGGTGAGTGCCTCCGAATGATTGGGAAGGCTGGTCTAAGGTGGAGAGAAAAATTCTTCGCAAGATAATGGGTCCAAAAATTGTAAATGGACAATATAGGTTAAGGGGACATGAAGAACTGTATCGGGAAAAATGAACGACTGATGAAGACTCTTCAGAATGGATGGTAGACCTGAAGTTTCTGACAAGTGGTTCCAGGTGGTGAGGAAGGACTTCAGACTGGACTATGGCGAGGGGATATCTCAAATCAAACACAGTACCGGTTACAAATGAACAATTTCAAGGGCTTCCGTTAATAATAAAACAGAACAGTGGTTGGAGGATGGAAAGGGAGGAATGCATTGATTCTGAAAAAAAAATAACAGTTCTTTAACGTGGTCTTTATTGGCTCTAAACGGAAAATAATTGGTCGAAAATTGACAGTATATTAATAAATGTACGTCCAACCCTTGTCCCATTTCTTTACGGGGTCGGGTATGAAGTGAGATGAATTTCCGTAGCGAGATTTTGCGATCGGATACCCTTCTTGGAGTCACAGGAGTTAACGGGATGAGGTGAATGAATGATATGTTTATCAGATAATAAGAGAGATATCTGTCCGGAACTGAGGAAGAAAATCATGTTTCAGAAATACAGGATTAAATTGCATACATAAACCTGCCTTACTTTTAACTAGTTTTTGACTATAGTTTTCCGCGTGGCCGTAGTCATCCCAATCGATAACTTCGATATCGTGTTTAATAATAATAATAATAATAATAATAATAATAATAATAATAATAATAATAATAATAATAATAATAATACATCGTAAGACATGGAGTGCCATATGAACTTTATTCTAATCTTTAAGGATCTAACTACTGTACCTCCCCAGGTTCGAACTAGCAGTCTTGGGATACGGAGCTCGAGACTCTACATTACTTTTCAGACACGTGACAACTTCTAAAAGAATATTTGAATGATCATAGTTTGTGAATGCTCTAAGAAACTACACATTAATAGAAGTGAATGTTATTTTACTCTGGGTAAGAATTTCAAATTCCTAATATGCTGTTAGTCCGATAGTACTATGTTTTGACTATAGTCACACCAGTTGATATTATTATTATTATTAATATTATTCGTCCTTAGACTATATACACCATTACTATGCTGTCAATATAAACGAGGCGTTATAGGACGAAGTACCGTTTAAACAAATAATGTGTTTAACAGTCACTTTCGTTAGTTAACTATTTCTTAGGATAGACAATACAGTCGTCCGTCTCTGTGGTGTAGTGGTTAGTGTGATTAGCTGCCATCCCCGGAGACCCGGGTTCGATTCTCGGCTCTGCCACGAAATTTGAAAAGTGGTACGAGGGCTGGAACGGGGTCCACTCAGCCTCGGGAGGTCAGCTGAGTAGAGGTGGGTTCGAATCCCACCTCAGCCATCCTGGAAGTGGTTTTCCGTTGTGTCCCACTTCTCCTCCAGGCAAATGCCGGGATGGGACCTAATTTAAGGCCATGGCCGCTTCCTTCCCTCATCCATGTCTATCCCTTCCAGTCTCCCCATACTCCCCCCGCAAGGCCACTGTTCAGCATAGCAGGTGAGGCCATCTGGGCGAGGTACTGGTCATCCTCAGTTGTATCCCCCGGCCCAGAGTCTGAAGCTCCAGGACACTGCACTTGAGGCGGTAGAGATGGGATCCCTCGCTGAGTCCGAGGGAAAACCGACCCTGGAGTGTAAACAGATAAAGAAGAAGAAGACAAAACAGTCAGTTTTTAAACACTTTTCCATAATCTATAAAGAGTATTTATCGCTGACAATCGCACATTAATATTTAAATCGTAGTTTACAACATATATCTTTCAAATACTGAACATCATTTAGGTCTATAGCCTCCGTGGCTCAGGTGGCAGCGCGACGGCCTTTCACCGCTGGGTTCCTTGGTTCAAATCCCGGTCACTACATGTGAGATTTGTGCTAGACAAAGCGGAGGCAGGACAGGTTTTCCTCCGGGTACTCCGGTTTTCTCTGTCATCTTTCATTCCAGCAACACTCTCCATTATCGTTTCATTTCATTTGCCAGTCATTTATCATTGCCCCGAAGGAGTGCGACAAGCCTCGGCAGCCGGCACATTTCCTAACCTTGCTCCTCATTCATTCCATTTCTGACCCGGTCGAATGACTGGAAACAGGCTGTGGATTTTCATTTTTCATTTTGGGTGAAATGATGTGCTTCTTACGTTGTTAGAAATAATTACATCAAACTAATTTCATGTCGACTACTTTATTGTACATCACTTTTAATTTCAAGAATTCAAATATGTGAGCAGACTTCACTAAAATTATAGGCTAAAGACTATAGCAATGAGCAACGTAACTCTCGTGTTCCGATTCCTCATTGATATTTAAGGAAAATGTTATTGCAAAAACGTTATATTATTTGCAAAATGCCACTTCTGAACGACGAAAATTTTCTTGTACACCAGATTCAGCTGATCGAAGGTCCCTGCTATAACCTACCTTACCTGACTTCCTCGATGAATTATTCTTTTCTTTTTCGAATCACAAAAGTAGTAGGTTTGCATTGTCTCAAATTATATTTTATTTTTCTCCTTTAAGCTCCATATTTCGTTCCTTCACAGATCTAATTAATTTTCTTGCCTCCGTTATAAAGTTGATGACTTTGGAGTTCGTGTTCCTTCAAATGAATGAATGAATGAATGAATGAATGAATGAATGAATGAATGAATGAATCAATCAATCAATCAATCAATCAATCAATCAATCAATCAATCAATCAATCAATCAATCAATCAATCAATCAATCAATCAATCAATCAATCAATCAATCAATCAATCAATCAATCAATCAATCAATCAATCAATCAATCAATCAATCAATCAATCAATCAATCAATCAATCAATCAATCAATCAATCAATCAATCAATCAATCAATCAATCAATCAATCAATCAATCAATCAATCAATCAATCAATCAATCAATCAATCAATCAATCAATCTTCTAGCATTATACTTTTGGCTCCTTCAGCTGCTTATAATATCGTCTGGTATCATACCTGTTTTCATGACTGAAGGAGACGATATATTTCCAGAGCTTGTTTGAGAAAGAAATTGAGTGCTTCAGTAAATGTCCGTGACAAATGTGTGTGGGTACGGTTTACTCCAGAAAATAGGATTCTATTCTTGATTAATAGCCAGTTTCTGTACTACCGTAGAATGTAGACTAAACATTCGAATTTCGAATTACAGATGACGTAATGTGTAAAACAAGTTAGTATAATCTCGGTAACGAAACAAAAATAATCGACAGCCCACGTCAGAGTTTTAGGTTACTGCTCTTCTTTTTCCGTGCGAACTGTGTAGCATACGTGTATTGGCCCTGTTTTTACGGCCGGATGACATTTCTGAATCCAACCCTATATGGAGGGATGTATTCACTATTGCTTGTTTCAGGGGTGATTGGTAGTGTAGTGTGGTGTGTTGTCTGAATATGAAGAGACGAGTGTTCGGAAAAATACAAACACCCAAGTATCAAGGCCAGAAGAATTAAACGGATGCGATTGAAATCCCCGACCAGGTCGTGAATCGAACCCGGGACCATCTCAACCGAAGGCCTGAACGCAGATCATTCAACCAAGGAATCAGACAGTTTGAGAATACTGCTATATCTTCATAATGATAGATAGAGATGCTGATTCTCAAGCACAACCAACAGACGACACATCGACCAGGCGGACCTAATAGTGCCGTGATCTGAATTATTAGCAAACTCTCTTTCTTTCATGCTAATCCGTTTACCCTTCAGGGTTGAATTTTCCCTCGGACTCAGTGAGGGATCCCACCTCTATCGCCTCAAGGGCAGTGTCCTGAATGTGAGATGTTGTGGGGGAGAGGGTGATCCACCTGGACAGGAGGAACAAAATCTAGCCCAGGCGGCCTCACCTGCTCCGCTGAACAGGGGCCTTGTGGGGGTTGGGAAGATCGGACGGCATAGACAAAGAAACGGAAAGGAAGCGGCCGTGGCCTTAAGTTAGGTACCATCCCGGCATTTGCCTGGACGAGAAGTGGGAAACCACGGAAAACCACTTCGATGATGGCTGACGTGGGAATCGAACCCCTCCTCTACTTAGTTGATCTCCCGAGGTTGAGTGGACCCCGTTCCAGTCCCTGTACCACTTTCCAAATTTCACTACACTACAGAGACGAACTACTTGTTCTTAATCACCATTAAATGGGAACCCACTGGTTTTATTAGAATTCGATCCCGCTCAAGAGGCGGGAGCCTAACCAGCCGGCGGAACCAACAACAATCACAACAAATATAGACGTGCCTACTTGTCTAACCGAGGATGAGATGTGGGAGACAGAGGAAGTTGAAGCACACCGAGAAGCCAAGAATAACGAGAGTAGCTCTGTTATCACAGATGTTCGCCACACGGTCTCTTTCTTAGAACACATATTGTGAGAGAGGTGTCATACTATTTATAGGACCAGTATTCAGTGTCAGCCACTGCTTCTCTGCCAAACGGTTCCACTTGGAAACAAACATCATTCTTTTAAACGTAGGCTACTTCTTTCATGAAAGACTGAATTAATAATAGGTCAGGGGTCAATACACTGGCTTAAGATATTTTTCAGTTTTGTAATCAGTATTAGCTCTTCTTTCGAAATCTACGAGCAATGGGTTTGTTTTCTTCTGCAGCATACCTAAATGTTGAGGTGGTAATTCTTCCTCTGTGGGTAAGTGATAGTGTCGTCCTTCGGATACCAAGATCGCGGATTCAAATCAGGCAGAGGTAGTCGATGTTTAAAAAAAAAATAAGCCCGTTTGACACTCCATGTCGTACGATGCCGGCATGTAAAAGATCTCTGGCGACACATTTGGTGTTTATCCGACACAGTGAATTTACAACTCATCTTTTTCCTTCCATGTAGAAGAGTAAAGTAGAATGGTGAAATTGACTCGCAGACAACTTAAATGACGTCATACAAAAATGTTTTGACAGGGTGGCTGAGGTCATACGTATTATCATTATTATTAGCTGAGGTCATACGTATTATCATTATTATTAGCTGAGGCCATACGTATTATTATCATTATTATTAGCTGAGGCCATACGTATTATTATAATTAATATTAGCTGAGGCCATACGTATTATTATCATTATTATTAGCTGAGGTCATACGTATTATTATAATTATTATTAGCTGAGGTCATACGTAATATTATCATTATTAATAGCTGAGGCCATACGTATTATTATCATTATTATTAGCCGAGGCCATACGTATTATTATTATTATTATTATTAGCTGAGACCATACGTATTATTATCATTATTATTAGCTGAGGCCATACGTATTATTATTATTATTATTATTATTATTATTATTATTATTATTATTATTATTATTATTATTATTATTAGACAGAATGTTGTTATACTTATTCCAAAGAAAGCAGGTGTTGACAAGTGTGAAAACTACCGCACCATTAGTTTAGTGTCTTAAGCTTGCAAAATTTTAACTCGTATTATTTACAGAAGGAAGGAAAGTCAAGATGAATCTGAGTTGGGAGAAAATCAGTTTGGCTTCAGGAGCAATGTAGGAACACGTGAAGCAATCCTGAGTTTATGCCTGATCTTGGAGGCTCGAATTGAGAAAAACAAAACCACGTACATGGCATTCGTAAATCTCGTAACTTTAGAGCCTGCTTAAGGGGGCCCAGACAGTCTTCCCCCGCAAAAATAAATGATTAAATACATTTTTACCTGAATGTCATTCTGCAATATAAAGGTGATATCGCGATATTTTTGTGAGAAATATCAATTTTACAATTCGTAAGTAGAGGAATTATCGTGTGGTAGAATTTAAGCTGCAATTATTATTGTATTGAATTCAGCACATACATCTCTCATAACACGAGCTGTAAAGAAAGTCGCCTGCAGTTGATTACAAATATATTAGTAGTAGAAAACTCAATCATAGTCTCAAGACTTATGCATGACATTTTATTTGTTTATAGCTCTTTACTTTTATTGTTTCTTCCGTGCGACGTTCATTTTAGAAAATAGAACGTGTAAAGAACTATGTACGAAATATATAACCTTATGCAGACTTTGTGAATTCAGCTTTGGAACATCAAATATATCAGTGAAACCATTAATACCCTTGCATCCCAGGAAGCACATCACATTGTCTAGTTTCATTAGAATCTGATGTGAATACAGTTGAAGCTCTACAAATATATATTGCAATTTGCTTTACGTCGCACTGACACAGATAGGTCTTATGGCGACGATGGGATAAGAAAGGCCTAGGAATGGGAAGGAAGCGGCCGTGGCCTTAATTAAGGTACAGCCCCAGCATTTTCCTAGTGTGAAAATGGAAAACCACGGAAAACCATATTCAGGGCTGCCGACAGTGGGATTCGAACCCACCATCTGCCGATTACTGGATACCGGCCGCACTTAAGCGACTGCAGCTATCGAGCTCGGTGCTCTACACATATAAAAGCAAAACATAGAAGCATATAATTATCTACACTGTACTTCAATCCTATAAAATATTTAAATTAAAAACATAATCCATTTATTAGATTTGTAATTTCACAATATTTCTCTTTACATATATAAAGTCAACTCATGTCCTCATCCCGAGGTAGTGCAGCTCTTTGCAGGCACACCCCAAATAAAGGCGAGATGCATGTACCATTTTAACCACATACCAGCCCTCCTGCCATTCTTAAATTTCTAGTAGTACCGGGAATCGAACCCGGGCCCCCGAAGACGTCAGCCAATAACACTAACCGTTACGCGACGGAGGTGGACTCTATCCATATATAAAAGATACACTAAAGATTTGCTTGTATCTTTTGCAGTAAAATTGATGTGTGTTTATTGATTGGTTTTACACATTTTCTTTGACGAGGCCCGATTTTGTTTCTTGCAGGCGGGCCCGTATAATATTTGTTACGCCCCTGGATTTAGAAAGGACATTCTTATTCTTCTCTTTACATTCCAGGGTCGGTTTTTTCCTCGGACTCAGCGAGGGATCTCACCTCTACCGTCTCAAGGGCAGTGTCCTGGAGTTTCAGACTCTGGGTCGGGGATACAACTGGGGAGGATGACCAGTACCTCGCCCAGGCGGCCTCACCTGCTATGCTGAACAGGGGCCTTGTGGGGGGGATGGGAAGATTGGAAGGTATAGACAAGGAAGAGGGAAGGAAGCGGCCGTGGCCTTAAGTTAGGTACCATCCAGGCATTTGCCTGGAGGAGAATTGGGAAACCACGGAAAATCACTTCGAGGATGGCTGAGGTGGGAATCGAACCCACCTCTACTCAGTCGACCTCCAGAGGCTGAGCGGACCCCGTTCCAGCCCTCGTACCACTTTTCAAATTTCGTGACAGAGCCGGGAATAGAACTGGGCCCCCGAGGACGGCAGCTAATCACGCTAACCACTACACCACAGAGGTGGACAGAAAAGACATTCGATAATGTTAACTGGACCAAGCTAATTGAGATTGTGAAGGTGATCGGTGATCGGGTTCATATACCGAGGAAAAATGATTATCTACAATCTGTACAAAACTCATTCTACCGTGATAAGAACCGAAGGTTATGAAAATGAAGCAGCAATCCAGAATAGAGTGAGGCATGGCAGCTGTTTGTTCCAACTCCTTTTCAAGGCGGTAAAGGAAATCAAGGAGGAATTTGGAAAAGGAATCACTATACAAGGAGAGGAAATCAACTGATGTATGGTATGGACACAGTCTTGGAGAAGAAGTACAAGATGCAGTCGAACGAAGTCAGGTGATGCAGATGAATATTGTTACTTGTGTAGTAGAATAACCAATGATGGCAAAGGTAAGGAGGACATAAAATGCAGACTAGTACAAGCAAGAAAGGTCTTTCGTGAGAAAAGAAATTTGCTCACTTCGAACATTGGGATAGGATTTAGAGAGATATTTTTAAGACTTTCGTCTGGAACGTGGCATTACATGGTGAAACATGGATGATAACTAGCTCAGAAAGAAAGAATGATGATGATGATGATGCTTGTTGTTTAAAGGGGCCTAACATCGAAGGTCATCGGGCCCCCCACCCAGAAAGAAAGAAAATGGAAGATTTTGAAATGTGTTATTACGGAATAATGCAGGAGGTGCGATGGATAGATTGAATTACGAATGAAAAGGTACTAAATCGAATCTGTGAGAGAAGAACTACAGTATTTGGTGATTAATGACCAGAAGAACAGATAGAATGATAGTTCATATCTCAAGACACCCAGGACTTGTTCAGTTGGTTTTTGAGGGAAGTGTATGTGGTAAAAACAGTAGGGGTAGACCAAGGCATGATGACAGGCAGACTCATTGGCTGAATGGTAAGCGTCGAGGCCTTCGGTTCAGAGGCCCGCGGGTTCGATTCCCCGTCGGGTCGGGCATTTTAATCGTGTTTGATTAATTCTCTGACTTGGGGACTGGGGACTGGGTGTTTGTGTTCGTTCCAACACTTTCCTCTTCATATTTAGACAACACACTACACTACCAACCACCACAGAAATACGCAATAGTGATTACATCCTTCCATATAAGGTTGGCGTCAGGAAGGGCACGCGGGCGTAAAACAGGACCAAATCCAAATGTGCGACGCAGTTCGCACCCGCGACCCCACAGGTGTGGGAAAAGCGGTAGAAGAAGCAGAAGAAGAATATTAGAGTAGATGTAGGATGTAGTAGTTATGTTGAAATGAAATGGTTAACACAGATTGGATGGGGATGAGAGCTGCATCAAACCAGTCTGTGGACTGATGACCCAAATAACAACAGCCCTATTTATTATTATTATTATTATTATTATTATTATTATTATTATCATCATCATCTATAGATCATGAACATTTAACTATGCAAAGGCCTATTCTTATGAACAATGCAAGAGTAAACATGGTCAGAGAAGTTTCTGAATTGGAACTTGTTCCAGATTTTCTCAGTCTTCGAGTGAAGTTCCACAGATCCTGTTTACGGCAGATTATGGCATCAATTATTTCTGGGTTCTGCGTCATCAACTGTCTATAAGCCTCAAAATATTTATCTTGATATAATCAAACTGTCCACACTTTACAACAAAATTACGTTAGTGGTGAGTCAATAAATGCATGGTGTTGTGCCAAGTGACACATAGATAATGCGCCTACTCAAGAATTCAGAATCCCAAACAAAATACGTCATCGAAAATAAAACTGGCTCTCGTCTGTATTTCAAAGCGTCATTTCATATAGCCTATGTAAAGCTTGACGGTTTTACGTTGAAATTTTGTTCTGTCATGTGACAGATAGACGATCTATAACTTATTTTAATTGACACGTGTCACGCTTTCATGCAATAGGAATGTATCATCACAACATAGCCAATACATGCCATCAGAATAATTTATTAGACATATATATACTGTATATATATGAATAAATATTTCTTGTGACTTTGTGGTGTGTTCAAATTAGGAATGCTATATCAAGAACAAGGCAGAAAGACTGAGTAAACAGTGAAACTACAGTTAAGGAAAACTAAAGAGGTGGATGAGAATGGGAATTCTGAGCGAGTAATATATTTTCTGTAAGTTGTGAATAATTTCTTTCCTTTTGTGTAAACTAGATGTTTTCTTCTTCTGGTGCCTTCTCCTTACGGACCGTTGGTGACTATCGTTGTGTAATTACACTGAATGGCCAAAAGTCATGGAAAGACACTGAATATGATATTAATAACGAGTTGCTCCTCCACCAGTCCTCAAAACGGCAGCAGTACGGCGAGGCATCGACTGTATAAGGTGCTGGAATCCTTCTGGAGGGATCTAGAACCACGCATCTTGGACTGCTACCCACAATAGGTCTTGCGTAACTGGTGAGGGGTTCATGGAGCGCACACCGGCATCGATAGCATCCAATAAATGCTCGATTGGAGTAAGATCAGGGGATCTGGAGGGCCAATCCATGGTCGTAACTTCAGTGGAGTGCTCCTCCAACCACCTGAATGCCACCACAGAGCGGTATCAAGGCGCTTTGTCCTATTGAAACATGGCATCTCCATCAGGGTACTCTAGGGCCAGAAAGGGTTGCAGATGGTCTGAAAGAATGCTCACATAACGTGCACTTGCCAGTGCTCCCTGCAGCCGGACAATGGGGCCTAATTGCGACCACGAGAACGTTGCCCAGGGCAGAACTGAGCTACCTCCCGCCTGGACACAACCTTGTTGACACGCAGGATCCATAGCTTCAAGGGGCATACGCCGCACTCTCACACGCCTATCAGTTCTTTACAATTGGAACCGGGAGATTTTGGAGATGTCGGTAGCCTCGAATATAGTTTACTGTTGTTTCCCATTTCCTCATCTGACAAATGGAGGGGTTGCACTTTAATTAAGGGCACGGCCGCCAGTCCTAGAACTTCCTACCCCTGGAGTAATTTAAACCTTTAGATCCTGGTGCGAGGTTAAAAAAATGAGCTACCAAAAAATAAACTATGTGGGCTGAGTGTGTCGGACATTCTGAAGCCGTGTTGGTGGATTCGATCCCTACTAATCTAGTTCAGTAGTTGCTCACCAGCTGAATGACAGGAAAAGCTTTTTTAGAAGCAGGTATTCTCTGCAAACCCCCACCCAAATTGAATGCATGTAAATAAAGGCCAGCCTTAAAGTAGTTTCAGTGTTGATTGAAATTATTCTTTATACAGTGTGGAAGTCAAATGCAACGTCACAGTAATGTCTGTAATACACTACGTATCATATCATTTTGCGGATTCATTCCGCGTCTTTGCTGTCATATTAATATTAGGCCTACTTGTCAAGAAGGAGCCCTTTCTGTTTCAGTGTCAACTCACTTAATACAACTTATAGTTTTTCAGTCTGTGGAAAACACGAAATGTAACTTTCTGACACACCTGTAAAAATGTACAGTTTAATTATATAGAATATAATTTTAGGCCCATATAGTTATAATTGCCCGTATATAATTCAGTGATGTTATATAGTGTTAGATTTCGTGTTTTCGAGAGATTGAAAAAACTGTGTTTCATATTAATGTTAGACTGGCTCTTTTAATGAGAACTAAATAAATTATTTTTTTCTTTTAAACTTCACTACACAGTAAACTTAAACTAACCGCTCTGCTCGAAAGAAAATCTCGGGATGAAATTACTGAGGGTTGAATGTGATATTTGCAATGAGTAAGGGACAAGGGAAGGCTTAAAATATATCATTCCTTCACTTTTGACTAAGACTGGTAAAGAAGAGCATTCAGAATCTCTCACGATGATCTGGAAAAGAAATGCACTGCGACTTAAAACTCGTCTTAGCCAGACATAAACTCTACTTGGTTTTCATGTCAACCAACCAGCCAACCAACCAACCAAGCGTAAACATGCAGCTATCCGTTGCAGTTTAGAAAGGAGTTTCAGCTTTCAGGCCAAGGCAAACAGAATCCAACAATACAACTGTGGACTCTTTTAAACCCTCTTCGTATTAGTACCCCCGCCAGCCTTATTGGCAGAAAGAAGATTACTAAGTTGCAATTGGGGATGTGGAATAAAAAGTTAACAACGTGCGCAAAAAATTTGTATTGAATTATTTATACATTTATTTATAAATTTATAAATAAGTGAAGTGATATATCATTAACTTCAATCCAGCGGCTGCCACTGGTCCAGTGCTGATAAAAAGACACTCACATTCTCCAATCTCGTGTAGGTAGATTTTTCTGTACGGCTGTAAAACCTGGATGTTGAAGATGAGACAAATAGATAGAATTGAAACATTCGAGAGGTGGGTTTGGAAGAGAATGGAGAAAATAAAATGGGAGGATAGACTGAAGAACAGTACAGTACTGGAAAAATCAAGGAACAAAGAACTCTCCCAAACCTTATTAGAAAGAGGACAGCGAACTGGATGGAACATAATTATATTGAAAGGGAAAGGACTTCTAACAGCATTATTTGAACATAGAGTGGAAGGGGGAAAACAAACTAGGTGAAAAGGGGAAGATACAAGATTACCAAACAGTTGGCCTGGGACAAGAGCAGATGGAGATAGGTATGGTGTCAAGAGCCTACTAATAGGGAGAACAATTGATGATGATGATGATGATGACGATGAAAGTTACTGGCACGTTGATGAACTTTAATGGGACAAAACCAGCTCTGCGGGGATCTCCGAAAAACGTAAAAGTAGTTCCTCTCTTCAATAATTCCTGTGATGATGAGTTTCTCTGGGTTATCCTATCCACGTCAGGCTACACGGCAAAAAATAAAAAATAAAAAATAAAATAAAAGGAGGATACATTTGTATGTGTATATATATTATCGACTGCTGATTTTTAAGTTAAGCTCCCCCAGAATAAAAGTATTTGCGCAGAATGCTGTCCGAGGTATACGATTTTCTCCAACAATCTGAAGAGTCCATGTTTCTTCCGCGTAAATTAATACCGAAAAAATATAGATCTAACTATCTTCATTTTCATTTTTATAGTGATAGAAAATCCTTTCATAAATTAGATAATTGCGTCATAGTGTGCTTAGCTATAGCAGTAGTTAGTACGCTATAAAGTCTGAAATGTTATTTTGTTAAACAAAATCATTTTGGGCCTAACTGTTCGGTGCATTATAGTTTACATTTTAACTAGGTAAGATTATCTTAATAAAGGCTGAAATGGGAAGTAATAAATCCACAACGATACTATTATTAACAAATGGCGCAATCTATCAAAATAACTTCATAAATTACCTCCGGGTTCTTTCAAGAAAATGTGAATTATTCCTATAGATAAAGCTCAACAATTTTGTTATTGCAAAAGATTACAGAGTTGGATGGATAAGGTAGATAGATAGACAGATAGACAGATATATAAATATATAGATTGAGAGAGATGACGTGCGAGTCGACTGCTGAAACGTTGTTCGGATCAGCACTTCAACATTTCTCCTCACTAGATGTGTTCTTCTGTACTCTGGAGTAGGCCAAATGGCTCTTGGTACTCAGCATGTAAACTATAACTTCTTGGATTATAACTATGGTCCTTTCTGACAGCGGATCCTTCATCACAGATTTAGGTGCAGATTTATTACAATTCACTAAATTTGGTCTTGACTGTGTAAGTGAGAGGGACATAACTAATACCTTGAAGGCTCTCAATGAGATTATCTTTGCAGTCTAACTAAAATACCTAACGTCTCATTTACAGGGCGAGTTACTAGGCGAGACTCCATCTTACGAAACGTATTTCTGAAGGCATTATATCATGCCATTTGAAAGCGAATCCCATACTCAATATTTTCAAAGTTACATCTGTTTGATGAATTGAGATTTCCACTTCCGGAGGTGCATATGGTCCTGAGGTTCACTCAGCCTACACCAAAAATGAGTACCAGGTTAATTTATGGGGGCAAAGGCGGCCGGCCTTTACTCTTTACTCTTTACTCTTTGTTTTGCTTTATATCAATTTGAAATTTGTTTGTACTTCCCCAGTTTGAGTTGTAAGAAAAAATAATGAGGGTTCCGCATGAACATACACTATCCAACAGAATTCACATAGCTAAACGACACGGTGTTGATGACCACAATAACTGCGGCCCATACTATTAAAAGCACAACAAGGGTGATACCATTAACGTAGATATATTACACGTAGTATCACTTTACGCTAATTATAGACGAAATCTGGTGGGAAATTAACAAAGGGAAACTAAAATGTTTATTGTAGCAATAACTCACTTTTGAAGTGAGGTGATACTGACGAAATAATCGTTTTGAGGCTCTTGTCTAAAATATGTTTCTAACACTCCAAAAAGCAAGTAACACTTTGGATCTTGATGTTATTTTTCATTTCTAAAAAAAATACAGTAGTTTGTCGTAATGGAACTAACCAAATGTTCTGATGCATTTTATGTGATTTAATTTCATTGTCTTGACTTTCCTATCTTTTCCTTTCCGACCTCCAGGTCTATACATTTTATACTTAATAGTGATGCTCATTATTACAGTGTTTTGTTTTTATATTATGATCTCTAAGTTCTATTTTTCTTTCCTTTTCAGGAAGATCTTCACCCAGAACAGGTTGCCGGTAAGTTTTCCCTTTTTAAGTTACATTTAAACTTGTAAAATTGTTCTTAATCCGTAAAAAGAATGAACGTTTCAATTTAGAGGGCAGAATTCTCTATATTTGGCATTTATATAGATCAGGCTATCATGTTTTCCTTCTTCTAGAAATTGCGAGATCTTACTAGTGGGCCAACCTAGTAATGTGAATACCCTAGCTGTTTGAGAGGGCAAAAATAAAATTAGGTTAACAATTGCATTGTATACAGGCTATCCTTGCCTGCTGCCATTTTTTGATGGATGCAGTACTTTTGTATCCATCTCTTGGCACAGGCCAGAGTAAAGTGTAGCTTTCACCGAAGTCCCAGTCTCATCCATGGCTGTGACAATATGGAAGCTGCTGGGGTATGGGTGGTGCTGAGTAATGACATTCAGAGCATGACTAGTGCATCTGAGTGTTATGAAAGGTGTTGCTCATAGGGTCAGTCGTGCTGCAATAGTACTTTCTGATCCAGTGAGGAAAGCAATGGCAAACTACCTCACTCCTTGTCTTGCCTAGTACGCCTCATTTTGGTGCTGCTATTGGTTTTTGCGGTTTTCTTATAACCGCATAACCTTTGGTGGTGCTATTTGAGGATCCAACCAGCCTCTGGGCTGATGACCGAACAGACAGACAGACAGACAGACAGACAGACAGACAGACAGACAGACAGACAGACAGACAGACAGACAGACAGACAGACAGACAGACAGACAGACAGACAGACAGACAGACAGAGGCTATCCTTGAAAAAGATTCCAATATTTACAGAGGAAACTGCTCGCAACAAACCAAGCAAAAATGGACCTATGAAAACTGGTCGCTTTGGCGTTATGGTTCTCTACCACTATTATTGATAATCACTACGTTGCAAAAATTTACGGAGGGTCGTATGCAACGAAAGACGGAAATACGTTCCAGCCTAAACTAGGGCGTTTTGTTGTGGTCTTATTATGTAGGTGGGACATAATCTTGCACTCTGAGCACTTTGTCATGAGACAAATATGAAACCATTGTGCGTAGGAAACTGATACAGTAAATCGTGTGTGTGCATGTGTACTGTATCAAGTAAGAACGAAACACTGTAGTCAACGTACAGCTCTCGCAGTCAGATAGGTTAGTTTGCTCAAATGGCGCATGTTTGGTTATGACACTGCGCTACTGTAAGGTGGAAGGCTGCATTGCAATGGGTGGCGGTCACATGTTGTGAAGAGTAGATCAAAGACATGGCGATCATTTGGACCGTAACTCCGCAGATATTGGGTTTGCGACCAATGTTTATAGCAACTTTCTTCCTTCATTTGTTGCGTGCTGCCTCCTCCGTAAATATTGGAAATATTTTCAACAACACTCTGTATACAGTACCGTGTATAATGTGCAAAATAAAACAATACTACTGATGAGTACTAGAAAAGGAATCACAATATATTCACTTTCCCACCGAAAACGTTGTATGAATAGTAGTGGGTGGTGACAAATTTAAATTTATTGCTATTTTTTTTAGCAAATTTAAGGTCTTTAAAACAACACTAAAATAATAATAATTTTTAATTATTATTAATGAATCGTTAGCTATAGTCCGACTCCTTAGCTGAATGGTCAACGTTGAGACCTTCAGTTCAGAGGGTACCGGGTTCTATTCCCGGCCAGGTCGAGGATTTTAATCGCGCCTGATTAATTCTTCTGGCTCGGGGACTGGGTGTTAATGTTTGTCCCAACTCTTTCCTATTCATATTCATACAACACGCTACACTACCAACCACCACAGAAACACGCAATAGTGGTTACATCCTTCCATATAGGGTTGGTGTCAAGAAGGGCATCTGGCTGTACAACAAGGCCAAATCCACATGTGTGACACAGTTCGCACCCGCGGCCCCACAGATGTGGGAAGAGCAGTAAAAAAAAAGAAAAAGAATGAATCGTTAGCTATGATGGTGCATTGTATCAACCTTCAAGGGGATCTGTAATAGGATTTTTAATAGGCCTAGACTCTTACCCGTATCCGCAGCAGGTCTCCAAGGTGAAGAGCCTCTAGTCGATAGACTAATGTGGGTAATGGAAGTCGGCAAATTGGATCCGCAACTTCGGGATAAGGGACAGGTTCTCAGGATCGACGCGAGTCAAAATTGGTAGGGAAGAAAGTCTCCTGATACGGGTCATTACTAGTCAGATTCTCGTAAAATATATTGCGATGGAAATCTGTTCTCCTGTACGCTAAAATGTCCGTATTAATTTTATTAATATAAAATTTAGAATTACGGTATTTATTCATCACAATATCATATTAATTTATTTTCTTTACTATGTGAGGAGTCCTTAATGACCACAAAATATTATTCAAAAGACAACCATACACATTTTATTCGATTTGAGCTTTTAAAATTCGGTTTCTTGTGTAAAAATGGTCATTTTATAGAAATTACTTTGAAACAAGATCAGATTATTTTAATTAGTACAAGAATTTGAATATGTTCTGAATTTTATAATTTAAACGTGAAGTTTTAATATAAAGTACTTTATGGTAAGACTGAATGTTAAGAAGTTTATGGAGAGTGACCAATTTTCGTATCCCGGTATATTCTCAATTTTTCTGTTTGATTTAATCAAAAAGGCAGAGTACTTTTCAGTACTGATTTTTTATAAATAAAAAGTGTTCATAATAACTTCCCAATCAACACTACTTTATAGAAATAAATAATTATTAAATTTTATGCTGGAGTATGTTTAACCATACCATATGAAAACCTGGTTATGCTATGGCCAAAACTCTTGTTGCCAAATTCATTTATGCTCTTGCTAACATATCATGATTTTGATCCTTAAGCTTAAGCAGAAGAAAAGACGCTGTTGTTACTATAAATATCCGCCCATCCGCATTATAGATATTTATGTGCATTAATCTAATGTAAGACGGGCAATATTAACCAAGAAATACATTAACGCAAATTCACCCCCTCCTCCGGACTCAGAACCATTACTGTTTCCTCTCCATGACAAAAGTTAAAAAATGAATTTACTTAATCATCATAAAATGAAGAGAAGTTTGAATTCAAGAGGACAAATTGGGGGAGACACTCGTTTTTAAGAAGACGAATAGGGACCGGAATAATTTACCAGGGAGATGTTTGATAAATTTCCAACTTCTTTGATATCATTTAAGAAAATGCTAGATAAACAAACGATAGGGTATCTGTCACGTGGACAACAACCCAAAATGCAGATCAGTGGTGATTGATGTTACGACTTTTAAAATGAAATAGACAACTTTAAAATTAAGAATACAAGGCACGATTGATGATTCCTCCTGATGTTGAAGGGGCTGATCGTCTTTATGTTTCTTTAAGGTTAATCACTTACTCCTCTTACGATTAAACAAATATTGAGGTTAATACTCAGTCTGATTAATTTTAACAACTGGAATAAGATTTACTGTTTATACACCTTGCTAAACAAAACGATCAAGTAACAATACTAGTTATTACTCACTTAGGGCGAAGTGAAATTAACCATGATCAAAATTGGAAACAATCGACTGATGATCTAGATGTCAGCAGTGACATTTAGACCATCATCTTAAAATCCACCACCACCACATCAAACACTGCCAAAGAAACCCAATTTTATTTGTATAGAATTCGTACAGAAAGTGGGGAACATTGGAAGAGCGTCAGTACATATTCAAAAATTCATTGCTGATTTAAAAAACCCAAAATAATAGACTATGTGTACCCTTATTCCATAGTTAAAATATTAAAATTAATAAAGATTTATAATCTAGCAGTAAACAAGATATTTCATATTTGTATTTAACTGTATATTTACAGGTCTGAAGAAGGCTTTCGATGCCTTCGACCGTGAGAAGAAGGGCTGCATCAGCACAGAAATGGTTGGCACCATTCTGAGGATGCTGGATCATCCCGTTGATGATGCCTTGCTTAAGGAAATCATCAAGGAAGTCGATGCCGACGGTAAATATCAGTTAATTTTAAGGTACTCAATTATGTGAAAATGCATGATCTTCTAGTCGTAGTATAAAACTGGGACATTAGCCTGCATTTGTATATGACTGTATTTTTCCTGGTTGTCACAGCAAAGTTACTCTGCGATGGAGATCATTAGTGTTTTTTATTTATGAGGTAGGAAAGAGATACCTGTTTTGAAACTTGAAAATGGTACTTTACTACACTGTATTGGGTTTTATTTTCATAAATCGCGTGTATAGCAGGAACGATTCTACTTCTAATTGTATTCTTGACTGATTAATACAGCTTAAATTTCATTAACATTCATGTTCATTCCCTTACGTTTATTTATTCATTTACTGTATTTATTGGGTTTAACGACCCTTAAATTCCCTCAGTGAACAAACAGTATAGTGTCGGCCTCTGGATCTCGGGTTCAGGCCCTACAGAGAAAGACGAATTTCTGAAGGGCAAAGAAAAAAAGAAAAAAAATTCGGCACTCCGTGTCTTAAGATGTAGACATGAAAAGGATATCTGGTGACATATTTGGTGTTTACCTGACAAAATGAATTAACACTCAGCCGCGGATAGTTCAGAAGAGACCAGTTTCACTGCCATCTGACAGAGTAAAATGGAATTTCAAAGTTGACGATTGCACTGGGTAGCTGAGCCCATATTATTATTATTATTATTATTATTATTATTATTATTATTATTATTATTATTATTATTATTAGTTGTTGTAGTGACAGAGTTCTCACCATATATACAGGATTCAGCTTCCCATTCTACCAAAAAATTGTAGTCTTCATGAGGTTTTAAAGCGAACAAATTTCATTATTTTAGGAAATAAATAATGATACGTTAAATATTGCGTATTTAAAGCTGGAGTGCTGAAAAGTTAAACAGTATTGAAACTATCTGTGTACTTTCCCTAGGTATGTCCATATATATATTTGATCATTATCAGTCAATTCAATTATTAAATGATGTGTTTTCTTAATGTCATGAATCAAGAGAAATATTCAATGGTCTTCTCTCGGTGGAAGGATCTTAGGTTGTTCTGTGCCTGTTAACTCCAGTGAACTTCTATATCTCTTTATCCCATCGGTACGGTGGTTTACCTCTAGGTCTCTGTAGGGCTCTTGGATTCCACTCTCGAAAGAGATTTGTTCATCTGGCAACCTACCTTCGAGCAACATGACTGACTGACTGCCATTTCAAGGGAGCTGTCATCAACAGGATAGCATGAACCCTCGTAACTGATCGGATGCCCCCTCCCTTCTTCCCCCCTAAGTTTATAAGCTTTCTGATTGCAAATTCATTCTTGTTCTTTGTCCAGGTCTCACAGCCGTATCAGGCGAATGCACTGATTATATATATCTTTATCTACTAGCACAACAAAGATCAGATGTTTTCTGAACTGTTTCGTGTTCTAAAAGTAGACGTTTTTGGAGACACCGCACATGTGCGGTAAAGTAAATTTACCGCACACTTCGTGGCTTACTTTATTATATCACTGCCTTCACAATGAACGTACATCACGAAGTTGGTGATTATTTCCTGTTCAAATAAAAAAGAAGATAACACATTATATTGTAATCATTTTGTTATTGCTATAGATAAGGAAGATATGACGTACTAAGCATCATAGCCTTCTCCATGTGCTTCAAAGCCACGCAATTATGCTACATAATATTAAAAAGTACATACTTACTATAGCAATATAAACGAAGAAATCTCATCAATTCTAACATGTTATACACAACCTTACTTCTTTTATATGTTCTGTACATATATTTTATTTCCATTGAAATTACCATCTATTCCTCATGGTAATAGATAAAATTATGTATGCAACTGGTGCGGCGTGAACATTTTTCCTTTCGAGTAATTAAATCTTTACACTAATGCAAGGGAGGTCTACTTTATGCACGAGTTGAATAAATAACTATTCTTCAGATATACTGGCATATTTTATTTGAAGACTGTGGTTTTCTTCCCATTTCCTTGCCATCCTAGCCAAAAGTATCGAAAGAAATTCCTTCTCCTCCTTGTAATCTCTTCATTGAATGTTGGCAATAATCACGACAATCTTTGTCTTCGTCTTTGCTACGTGGAAAATGGAAACCATACTCATGCCGTACCAATCCCTGAGGTTCATCATCCAGGAATTTCTTCTTCGTCCAGTTCTGAGTCGGTCCCCTATCTTACTCTGAATTACTAGTTGTAGGATCCTTTACTGTTTTGTTCCGTCTAGTTCTCTTTCCTACTCCATCCATCACATCGTAATTTTTCACTCTTTTCGTCCACGAGATTTACATTCTCCAGTCTACCCACGGTTTGAGGACTTTCAGTCTATTGCATAGGGTACGCATCAGAGACCATACTTCCAAACTGAACATCAGTATGAGAAACATATTGTCTCCAAGGTCTTTGGTAGTGTCTAACCATTCGATATTTCAGATCCAAGTTTAGAGGGCATTTACTTAGGAGTTTTCTTATTTAATGGCTTCTTTCCTGCTCGATTCTTATCTTGATTCTTTGAAATCTATTATTTTCTAGAGTTATTACAATCTTTTATTTTGGAACCTAAATCCAAAATATATTATTTATTTTGAATTATGAAATTTTTATACGATTTTATTTTAATGAATCGAGTAAGAATATCGAGTACGGAATATGGAAGTCAACACATTATATGTAGGTTACGATTGTTGGGGATACCAATTTTGACTGCATAGAGTCCTCTGGTTTATAACTACAATGACAGCATCTTCTTGTACTTCAAAGAAAAACTAGGTAGTGACGATAAAATAACGGAAGCAATAGATGTAATAATGAAATACTGAAGTACAATGTTATTCTCTGAGGAGACTAGAAAGATTTTGGTTTAACTTATTGTATCACACTTGACATATGTTAATAGTCTATCAATGTATTGTAAATGATATGCATACGATTTTTACATATGGTCATACTTATAAAACAATTCTGCTGCTTACAGGTTCTGGAGAACTTGAGTTCGAGGAATTCATCTCTCTGGCCAGTAGGTTCTTGGTTGAGGAGGACGCTGAGGCGCTGGAGAAGGAACTCAAGGAGGCCTTCCGTATGTACGACAAAGAAGGTAGGTAATGCAAATTAGACTATAAGAAGACAACTCTAAACTCTGTAATATTACAGGTTATGTCTTACTCCCTCAATTACATAGCAAGAATAATGCTCACAAGAGAAGAACGTGAAACAAGGGAAATTTCAACTGTGATATAACACCATACAATCCGTCATACACCTAAGGTGAAGCATTGTAAGAGGTTTGATATTGTCGCTTAACAATGGAAACCTTGGATCTCAAAACTTTTCGAAATAATGCTTTATTATTTCTTTGTGGTTAAACGAAGTTTAAAGATGATTCTGTGAAGACCACATAGCAAAATATCCAATAGAATAGATCGAAATTAACCAATACCACCATCCTGTACCTCGTTATTGTGGCAATTGTACACAGGTACCTCCAAACCAAACCAAACCAAACCAAACCAAACCAAACCAAACCAAACCAAACCAAACCAAACCAAACCAAACCAAACCAAACCAAACCAAACCAAACCAAACCAAACCAAACCAAACCAAACCAAACCAAACCCCATGGCACAACAGCTCCGAAGGGTCATGGCCTACAAAGGACCACTGTTCAGCCTGAAGACCTGCAGATTACGAGGTGTCGTATGGTCAGCACGACGGATCCTCTCGGCCGTTATTCTTGGTTTTCTAGACCGGGGCCGCTATCTCACCGTCAGCTAGTTCCTCAATTGTAATCACGTAGGCTGAGTGGACCTCGAACCAGCCCTCAGATGCAGGTAAAATCCCTGACCTGGCCGGGAATTGCACCCGGGGTCTCCGAGTAAGAGGCAGGGCCGGTTATACAGGTACCTCGGACGTGAAAAATCAAACTGGTATCAAATTTCCCTTAGAAAAAATCAAATGACTACTAATTGATCTATCAATAAATGAAACTGAAACTGATAAGGATTTATTTATTTATTTATTTGCATGCAACGAATCGTTTCCGAGAGATGTATGTATGGAATTTGGAGTCGACAAGAGTAGTATTCAAAACTGGGAGACTGACTCAGGTCCTATGAAACTACCACGAATGAAATAATCAATTTTCTAGAGTATGGTGAGATGAGGCCTGTTTGATGAAGGTAAGGTAAGGTAAGGGTGTATTCTGCCCTAAGGCAGGTCCGAACCTCCACAGAGGTGTGCCTGAGCCGGAGTTTACGTACGGTAGGGTGGCCAGTTCCTTTCCGCTCCTCCATTACCTTACCCCCTACCAACAGCGCGTGGCAACCCATCCACTTCTTGACCACACCCAATGTTGCTTAACTTCGGAGATCTTACGGGATCCGGTATTTCAGCACGGCTACGGCCGTTGGCTGTTTGATAAAAGAGCCTTCTATAGGTCTCTCAGTCATGACAATCCATCAGTAGCCTGCACGGTTGCTAGGTAACATCGCATCACACATTTTGTATCGCTAATTTCATGACGCAAATTCTCGGATGACCCCAAACCATAAGACATACTTATGTAAAAAAATTAAACAACAAAATATATTTTTTGTACTAATAACTATGATTGTTGTTCAGATTCTTGTCTGAATGGTCAGCGTAATGGCCTTCTGTTCATAAGATCCCGTATTCGATTCTCGGGTGAGACTGTGATTTTAACTAAGTTTGATTTGTTCCTCTAGCTCGGGGATGGATATTTAGTGATAATCTTAATATATTTGCTCACTAACTCACAACAATTCACAGTAGTAACCAAGAGAGAGACACGAAATAGTGAATACACCTCTCCACATACGATTGGCGTCAGACATCCGGCCATAAAATAAGACTGAATCCACATTAGTACTGACCCCAAATGACTGGTGAAAAGGCTAGGAATGAAGAATCAATATAATCGTTATCTAATTTAATTCGTATTTGTTAATTAGCTTAATTGCCGGGCTGAGTGGCTTAGACGATTGAGGCGCTGGCCTTCTGACCCCAGCTTGGCAGGTTCGATCCTGGCTCTGTCCGGTGGTATTTGAAGGTGCTCAGATACGTCAGCTTCGTGTCGGCAGATTTACTGGCACGTAAAAGAACTCCTGAGGGACACAATTCCTGCACCTCGACGTCTCCAGAAATTGTAAAAGTAGTTACTGGGACGTAAAGCAGAATAACTTTTTTATTATTATTAATTAGCACAATTTGCTTTACGTTTCCAATCATCAGGTTAGTTCTTTCCCTCTCGTGAAAAATCAGGCATATGACACTCATAAAGAGATAACTGAGAGAGCTGTACAAGTAAGTAGAAGACGAAGATATACAAAGAAGTACGAAACCACCTTCAGCCAGTCATATTACATGGATCAGGAGATCAGGAGAAAATGATCATGTACAAACTAACAGCCCATTTTTAAAACGAAAAGTATGGGAGGGAGAAAATGAAGTTAATAGGAGTGATGAACTGTATACGTAGTAATTTACAGTAACATCAAGCTACGCCAAGGTCTGCCGTCGTTATTTTGGGATGCTCTGTACTGTGACAAAAAATATATCCATGGCTGTCCTTAAACGCTCAATAACCAGTTTGCTTAGAATGAATTATGGGACGTTCCTTTCTAAATTTTCTTATAAATCGATCTATGTACCTCCGATCTATGTACCAATTTGATATTCTTTCTCTTGCTAGGCAACTTTGTAAGCAAGAAAGCTTCGAAATAATGGAATAAAGTGATTTAATTCGATATTTTACCCAGTCGGAAACTACCAACGTATTTAGTATACCTGGATTTGAATGGATATTTGCTGTGAGTAAGATAGAAGATTAGAAAGAGTGTCATAGTCACCAAGGGTAATTTCAGGAACTATAACGTAATGTCTATTAAAACGATTCCATAGTAAAATGCTAAGTTATATCATAATTATGTGTTCCTCTTAAATTGGAATGCGAATTTCATCTGTAATAACCTCACCACCTCATACATAAAACCATCAACAATCTCATGACCGGTTATATAACCCCTCTGTTCTTCTTGGAAAGTACACTTTTTGTAAAGGTTAATTTTGGAAGTTTTGTTTGGATTCCAAAACATTTTTTTAAAGAATGCAGACCACCAGGCTTTAAAGATGGTTACTTCCTGATTTGATATAGGCTTCACTTTAAAGATATTCCAGGACTGTTTTCATTCTTCAACTCAGTGAAAACTTCCGGCAGTCGGTAAATGCTTCACCTGACTGGGAAATTGATCTTCTGCACTTCAGAATTGAACCTTTCCGTTTTTAATCTCGTCCACTAATTTACTTGATATAATTAGGTGATATAATTACCGGTAATTGAGATCTTGATATTAAAATAGGATTGAGGTGCCGTATTGAAACTTCGATAATGGGCCTTATTAGATTAACAATATGGTACTAATGACAATGAAAGATTATTAATAAGATTAAATAGCTTCTTTAATTTGTTGACCTTATTGCTTGGTTGATATCTAATTGAGCGATGTGGTTGTTTTTAGAACAGCTATTTGAAACGGAATTTTTATGATCAATGAATGAAGACATTTTTCTAGGAGCGAATTTAACATTTAATGACTTATTTGCAGGTAACGGTTACATCACCACAAGTGTACTCAGAGAAATCTTGAAGGAACTGGACGACAAACTTAGCAATGTTGAGTTGGACGGCATCATTGAGGAAATCGATTCTGACGGATCCGGCACCGTAGACTTCGATGGTAAGTTCCTAGTTCTAAGGAATGAGTAATGTGATGTTAGATTCTAAATATCGTTAGGAGGGCTTCTAGATAGACCTGGATGTTTGGCTTCTTAACACAGCAATAATAATAATAATAATAATAATAATAATAATAATAATAATAATAATAATAATAATAATAATAATAATAATAATAATACTGACAGAAACATTTATCGTCAGAAGGTTAAATAGATGGGTAGTAAAGCCAGAGAATGAAGTCCCCATAAGATCGGGGACTAAGTGGTCAGAAGAAAGATAACAGGCATACAGTGAAAGAATGAAAGCAATATGGTCTGTTAGAAAGGCGAATCATAAATGTAATGCGTGATCCAACAGGGTCCATACGCTAATAATAATAATAATAATAATAATAATAATAATAATAATAATAATAATAATAATAATAATAATCTCTTCTTTTCCTCGCTGTACTATTCCCAGTATATTGGACTCGGGACTAAAGCGGATTTGTCTCAGATTTACTTCCGGATGCCATTCCTGACACCAACTCTATGTAGGAAGATGTACTCACCATTGAGTGTTTCTATGTTGGTTCGCAGTGTGGTATTTTCTATGTAGATGAAGGGAAGTGTATTAAAAAGAACAGAAATACCCAGTCCATGAGCCAGTGGAATTAACCAGAATCAGTTAAAACTTTCACCCAGCCGGGAATCGAACCTGGGAACCGAAGGCTAACCATGTAACTGGGAACTGGACAGTGATAATAATCATCTTCAGGTAAAGTAATACCAAACAAAGTAACAGATCTCTTTTTTCAAACAAGGAAGTCCCCTTTTCCGGAAACAAGTTCACATATACAATTCGTTCATCAAGAGACTAGCTCTATCAAAATACTGGCTCCATGGCTCAACGGTCAGTGTGGTGACTTCGAGTTCGATTTCCTGCCAGGCCGGAGATTTTAGGGACATGTGTCGGTGTTTGTGTTTGTCTTAACACAACCATCTTCAAATATTACACTGACTGACAGTGACAATGCAACACCAAGGAGGAGTGGTTCGAAAGGGATGAAAGTTGGGGAAAAAACAGAGACGGCACGGACGAATAATTGATGTTTATTTCAAACCGATATGCAGGTTACACAATGCGCACGGCATCGACTCAGTAGGATGTAGGACCACCGCGAGCGGCGATGCACGCAGAAACACGTCGAGGTATAGAGTCAATAAGAGTGCGGATGGTGTCCTGAGGGATGGTTCTCCATTCTCTGTCAACCATTTGCCACAGTTGGTCTTCCGTACGAGGCTGGGGCAGAGTTTGCAAACGGCGTCCAATGAGATCCCACACGTGTTCGATTGGTGAGAGATCCGGAGAGTACGGTGGCCACGGAAGCATCTGTACACCTCGTAGAGCCTGTTGGGAGATGCGAGCAGTGTGTGGGCGGGCATTATCCTGCTGAAACAGAGCATTGGGCAGCCCCTGAAGGTACGGGAGTGCCACCGGCCGCAGCACATGCTGCACGTAGCGGTGGGCATTTAACGTGCCTTGAATACGCACTAGAGGTGACGTGGAATCATACGCAATAGCTCCCCAAACCATGATGCCGCGTTGTCTAGCGGTAGGGCGCTCCACACTTACTGCCGGATTTGACCTTTCTCCACGCCGACGCCACACTTGTCTGCGGTGACTATCACTGACAGAACAGAAGCGTGACTCATCGGAGAACACGACGTTCCGCCATTCCCTCATCCAAGTCGCTCTAGCCCGGCACCATGCCAGGCGTGCACGTCTATGCTGTGGAGTCAATGGTAGTCTTCTGAGCGGCCGCCGGGAGTGCAGGCCTCCTTCAACCAATCGACGGGAAATTGTTCTGGTCGATATTGGAACAGCCAGGGTGTCTTGCACATGCTGAAGAATGGCGGTTGACGTGGCGTGCGGAGCTGCCACCGCTTGGCGGCGGATGCGCCGATCCTCGCGTGCTGACGTCACTCGGGCTGCGCCTGGACCCCTCGCACGTGCCACATGTCCCTGCGCCAACCATCTTCGCCACAGGCGCTGCACCGTGGACACATCCCTATGGGTATCGGCTGCGATTTGACGAAGCGACCAACCTGCCCTTCTCAGCCCGATCACCATACCCCTCGTAAAGTCGTCTGTCTGCTGGAAATGCCTCCGTTGACGGCGGCCTGGCATTCTTAGCTATACACGTGTCCTGTGGCACACGACAACACGTTCTACAATGACTGTCGGCTGAGAAATCACGCTATGAAGTGGGCCATTCGCCAACGCCGTGTCCCATTTATCGTTCGCTACGTGCGCAGCACAGCGGCGCATTTCACATCATGAGCATACCTCAGTGACGTCAGTCTACCCTGCAATTGGCATACAGTTCTGACCACTCCTTCTTGGTGTTGCATTTGCTCTGTCAGTCAGTGTATATAGAACTCTTCATACTAGCAACCTGTTGTATACAAGGAACTTGGTATACAAGGCACAACATAAAAGTTTATTGCTTCTATACATTTATACAATATGTACATGAAATAGAACGAAACTTTTCTTGAAGCTTGTTGAGTTACACACGTTTAATGTTAATATAAGGTAATAGGCCTAGGGCCTGAATGATATTTACATAGGTACAAATCGAGATTCCTATATACATTCAATATTGTCTTGATGAGACAGCCTGTTCAAACGAAAGAATGTTCTTGATAGTCGGAAACTATCGGTCATGTATAATAACAAGTGGAACTTGTAGTGAGAGTTCGTATTAGCAGAATGCTAACCGGAGGCGTATAACTTGCAAGGAACTTGCGTCTAATGTTCATATACAGCAGAATGTTATGATTGGAGTCGGAGCACTGTAGAGGACTTGAGTGAGTAGTCGAATGATTGGATGGGTGTTCGACGTGGCTACGGGATGCAGGATGAATGAGGCAATGTCCAGAGGTGAAACCTCACGGCCAGGAATCAGTCCACCTGTTCAGAACACATTTTCAAGAAGGTACCTCCGTGTCTGACTTGCGGTGTAGTCTGGTCGTTGGACACTGTAGGAGTCCTGGAGAGGCGATCTATCTATCTATGTCTTGTTTTCATTCCCCGCCCGAAGGGCGGGGCGGGCCTCTCAGAGGGTGACACCCTCGCTCAGTCCGGGAGAAGTGAAGAGAACTGGGAGGTGTGAGAAATGAGGAAGGTGGGTAATGCGGTATGAAGAAGTTAAGGAGATGAGAATAACGGATGTGTAGGTTATTTAGTGCTTTGTGGACAGATTTACAAGTACTTGTGTAGGAGAAAAGCTAAGAAGGGAAGGTTTAACCAAGGCTGCAAGGGATAAGATGAGGTGCAAGGATGTGATAGAAGGAAGAGAAGTTAACAAGAGAAGTGAGTAGAAGGCTAAGGAGGTGAGAGGTTGGCGATGGTGGCGAAAAGTAACGGGGTGGGGGTGGATAAGGTCGGAGATGTGGACTAGGTGGTTGAGGAGAAGGGGCAGGCCGGGGACGGCGACGAGATGTGGTATGTCGGGGCGAGATTTGGGGAGGCGAGCGGGATGGTTCAACTCGATGGTGGCGGCCATAGAGGTTTATCCCGTTGTCGATGAGGCGTTGAGCGTCTTCGGAAGTTGGAAGATGGAGTCTGACTAAGAAGGTCGGGCCGTCGACGTTGTGGATGCGAAATGCTCTTCGCACGGGCAGTCCTGACTGGCGGAGTTCCTGGGCGATGACGTCAGCTGGTATACTTGGTTCCACACCGCGAACGACGCAGCTATACAGGATATTACGGTCCGAAGGCGGTGGCGTCGATGGTGGACGTGACATAGTTCCAGGAGTATCAGGAGTAATAGTTCCCTCGGCAGATGGCTGAAGAGATGTGCTCTGGGGACGTGATAGATCAGGGGTGGGAGGGATGGGGAGAGAAGACATCATAAGGGGGAAAAGATGGGACATCGTTGTGGTGGTAATAGGAGTGTTGAGTGAGGTGAGCGCAGAGGTGGTAGTGGTGGTGGTAGTAGTAATGGTAGTAACGGTGGTGGTGGAGCTAGAGGACGCGTGTGCTGATGGTAACGGGGATGGAGGGGTTGTGATGGGCAAAGCGGCTGTAGCAGGTGCGTTGTCCATGAGCTGCGCGAAGACGTTGGAAGGAGTAGATTCCACAGTGAAGGCGATGTTGGATGAACACACCATTGTCGTGAAGGTTGAAGTAGGCATCTGCAGAGTTGACATACAGAAGTACATCCGGTGATGGTGTGGGGCCGTCGTAGAGTCGTGCGGCACTATGAACGCCGAGGATGCGCAGATCGGTCTGGATGGCTTCGTCGGAGATTGCAAGGTCAACATCACGGACTAGACAGGTATAATACATGGCGGGAAGGCCGACTTCCAACTTGGTGTCTGGCCGATATGCTTTGTTGGGTCGGCTGGGTGCGATGTTAGAGGTGCTGCGTCACCCGGCCGAATCAAAAATAGTTTGGGATGAGGTAATGAAGAAGACAGTCCACTGCAGAGACAGACGACGAAGGCGTGTTGTCGAAAAGTGAGCTGTGATGTGTATCCCCTGGAGAGGCGAGAACCGTTGCTCCTTTTATAGCGCTGGCTGACGTCACCGACGTCTGCAGTCTGCCTCGTGGTCTCTGGAAACATCCATGTTCGGCGGGCTGCGGAGCTTGTAGGCGCGGAGGACACATACAACACAACCACCATCAAAACACGCTATAGTGAATACATCCCGCCATAGAGGGTTGGTGTTAGGAAGAGCACCCGGTCGTAAAACTGCCGATCTCAAGGCGAGGAAAAAGAATATGTATATCGTCGTTGCGCCTCGGTAACATGTGACAATGTTGAGGAGAAAAATACTGACCGCAGCACACGTATTATTTAGAATGAAATTTCGTTGACATAGTTCATACAATATTGAACTTTCTGGTCAGAGTTCTAAGCTGAAATATTATCACATAGCAGTTTTTCTAGGCGCAACGATGAAATGAAGTTCATTAAAATACATAATTATCTCTTTTTAGCGAAGCTGCTTTAGCACAGTAATATTTTTTTTTGCTAGAGGCTTTACGTCGCTCCGACACAGATAGGTCTTATGGCGACGATGGGATAGGAAAGGCCTAGGAGTTGGAAGGAAGCGGCCGTGGCCTTAATTAAGGTACAGCCCCAGCATTTGCCTGGTGTGAAAATGGGAAACCACGGAAAACCATCTTCAGGGCTGCCGATAGTGGGATTCGAACCTACTATCTCCCGGATGCAAGCTCACAGCCGCGCGCCTCAACGCGCACGGCCAACTCGCCCGGTAGCACAGTATTTAACACTAAGACGTACAATATAATCCACCAATGTATCCTGCCTATGTTTTGAACTCCTATCATAATGCTGCATTAAATATTTTCGAATCGTGGTTTTCTTTTTGTAGAACATATAGAATGAACTTCTAAGACGTACCTCCAATCAAGGCTTCTTTAGTATGATATGACAGAACCCTATCGAAGTATAATTTTATCCTTTCTTCAGTTTTGCTACAGCTATAACTTAATGTCCAATTCTTGGTATTCAGCGTTTTTCTTTACCAGCTTTTAAAAATGTCGAAAAGTGTAAAACAGATGTAGTGAATCGTCAAGGTAAAGATTGTGAAATAAAACCCTTTCCAATCTGTAATAACACTTAGGGTCGTTCAAATTACACTGACTGACAGAGGAAATGCAACACCAAGAAGGAGTGGTCAGAACTTTATGCCAATTGCAGGGTAGACTGACGTCACTGAGGTATGCTCATGATGTGAAATGCGCCGCTGTGCTGCGCACGTAGCGAACGATAAATGGGACACGGCGTTGGCGAATGGCGCACTTCGTACCGTGATTTCTCAGCCGACAGTCGTTGTAGAACGTGTTGTCGTGTGCTACAGGACACGTGTATAGCTAAGAATGCCAGGCCGCCGTCAACGGAGGCATTTCCAGCAGACAGACGACTTTACGAGGGGTATGGTGATCGGGCTGAGAAGGGCAGGTTGGTCGCTTCGTCAAATCGCAGCCGATACCCATAGGGATGTGTCCACGGTGCAGCGCCTGTGGCGAAGATGGTTGGCGCAGGGACATGTGGCACGTGCGAGGGGTCCAGGCGCAGCCCGAGTGACGTCAGCACGCGAGGATCGGCGCATCCGCCGCCAAGCGGTGGCAGCCCCGCACGCCACGTCAACCGCCATTCTTCAGCATATGCAAGACACCCTGGCTGTTCCAATATCGACCAGAACAATTTCCCGTCGATTGGTTGAAGGAGGCCTGCAGTCCCGGCGTCCGCTCAGAAGACTACCATTGACTCCACAGCATAGACGTGCACGCCTGGCATGGTGCCGGGCTAGAGCGACTTGGATGAGGGAATGGCGGAACGTCGTGTTCTCCGATGAGTCACGCTTCTGTTCTGTCAGTGATAGTCACCTCAGACGAGTGTGGCGTCGGCGTGGAGAAAGGTCAAATCCGGCAGTAAGTGTGGAGCGCCCTACCGCTAGACAACGCGGCATCATGGTTTGGGGCGCTATTGCGTATGATTCCACGTCACCTCTAGTGCGTATTCAAGGCACGTTAAATGCCCACCGCTACGTGCAGCATGTGCTGCGGCCGGTGGCACTCCCGTACCTTCAGGGGCTGCCCAATGCTCTGTTTCAGCAGGATAATGCCCGCCCACACACTGCTCGCATCTCCCAACAGGCTCTACGAGGTGTACAGATGCTTCCGTGGCCACCGTACTCTCCGGATCTCTCACCAATCGAACACGTGTGGGATCTCATTGGACGCCGTTTGCAAACTCTGCCCCAGCCTCGTACGGAAGACCAACTGTGGCAAATGGTTGACAGAGAATGGAGAACCATCCCTCAGGACACCATCCGCACTCTTATTGACTCTGTACCTCGACGTGTTTCTGCGTGCATCGCCGCTCGCGGTGGTCCTACATCCTACTGAGTCGATGCCGTGCGCATTGTGTAACCTGCATATCGGTTTGAAATAAACATCAATTATTCGTCCGTGCCGTCTCTGTTTTTTCCCCAACTTTCATCCCTTTCGAACCACTCCTTCTTGGTGTTGCATTTGCTCTGTCAGTCAGTGTATATGGCAATATTGTTCTTCATGAATTCTGATGCTCATATTTCATTTACCCTTTGAGACAGAAAAATTAATTTTTCTGTTTTCACCCGCGGAAAAGGGTACTAGGAGGGAGACCTCAAGGGCAAGAATCTACGAGATCGGTCGATCGAATAAGGACACTTGTTGGGAAGGCCTTATTCGAAACTTCGCAGTTGGATAAAGACCGTTCAGCCTGGCGAAAAATCTCTAATTATTAAGACAGTTATTATTGTTTCTGTGTAGCATTATCTTAATACATTTTCAAGAAATGAAGATCCTATCTTAAGTGGTTCATGTAAAATTCTGGCTGTCAGAAAATTACACTACTGTATATTCAACATTTAATTTATTGAAACGGTTGACCGGGCGAGTTGGCCGTGCGCGTAGAGGCGCGCGGCTGTGAGCTTGCATCCGGGTGATAAGTAGGTTCGAATCCCACTATCGGCAGCCCTGAAGATGGTTTTCCGTGGTTTCCCATTTTCACACCAGGCAAATGCTGGGGCTGTACCTTAATTAAGGCCACGGCCGCTTCCTTCCAACTCCTAGGCCTTTCCTATCCCATCGTCGCCATAAGACCTATCTGTGTCGGTGCGACGTAAAGCCCCTAGCCAGAAGACGGTTGAACTGTGGAAGTCGATATTGTGTGGAAATAAATATGGCCAAACACTTTCATGTTTGAAATATTGCTTCAAAATTAGAGAAAAACTCTAATTGCGGTGCAGTCGGTTGGCGCAGGGTTGGAGGTAGGCCTACATTTTTCGCTCGCTAAAATTTAGTAAAAATTAAATGATTACACTTCAGCGACTATAAATGATACTTAAACAAAATTTTACATAATTAACACATATTCGTTACATTTGTAAAAAGATATTAAGATTTTAAAATGTTATTGGTTTTACGTCCCACTAACTAATTTTACGGTATTCGGAGATGCCGAGGTGCCAGAATGTTTTCCCGCGGGAATTCTTTTACGTACCAATAAATCTACCGACATGAGACTGACATATTTGAGCACCTTCAAACATCTAACTCAGCCAGGATAGAACCTGCCAACTTGGGCCCAGAAAGCTAGCACCTTAACCGTCTGAGCTACTCGGACCGGCGATTTTTCAGAATTAATGTAATTAATATTAATAATACTTCGTGTGGCTATTACAACTATTCAGAGATATTTTCAGGATTGCAGGTGGTGGGGTTTGAAAGCACTTTCCTCCGAGTACAGGCGTACAGCTACACGATAGAGTATAAATAACCTGAGCTTAGTAAACTACACCTTTCCCTTAATGATAAAATGATTATATACTTATGATTGAACATTGTAATACATATATTTGTTTTAAATCATTACTATTCTTTATGTTTCAGAATTCATGGAAGTCATGACTGGAGAATGATTTCTTTCCATCACATTCACTACATCATCGAAAAATCCAGTTCAAATGGAAGTGAATTTGCATATAAGACTTTTAACTTGCATAATATCGCTTATCATCTTCTACCGTGGTTACTAAATCGTCCGTCACCCAACTTTGACTGTGATGTTGCAGAAGGAGGAAGATCATCTAGAAGACCTGCCGTTTTGTTGTTCGCGTGGTGAAAAGGGACGCGTCGTTATCATTAAATCATTTAATAATAACTTGTAAACATTGTTTTATTTCTTACCTTTATTCTCATTTCATAGAAAATAAGAAATCCGGGAATTATTATAATGATATATTCAATGCTTAAATTTTGATATATTTTCGTCATCAAGCAGGAAGCAACCAGATATTAGTGTGCATGGAATACTGAAACAACGAAGACCAAGTGGATTTCAAATTGGTGACCAACAGAGGCTCTGGAGAGAAGCAGCTCATCATTCTAAGCTTCCTGAAAATTAAACTGAGTTAGAAAAGGCACAGAGTCAAGGTCGTTTCTTACTCTAAATGTCTGCAATTATTGAAAAGAGAATCACATAGTTCTGAAATGTATGTAAGATATTTGCTATTTTATTGCCATTATCTTTTATGGGAAGCGAATTTTGGCGTTGAATAAATCATATTTCTTCTTGTCATTGTATGTTTATATTTCCATTATACTGTTTCTTAGTATTTCATGTATGGTAGGAATGCATTACAGTCTGCCCCGTTTCGTTTCAAGTCGATAGTTCCTTACTTCCGCTAACTAACCCGTTAAGAGGCCAAACAACTAGCGAGAAACCTATTCCTCTTTGACGTCGCAAGGTTGATGTGTTCTTGAGACCACCTGAAAACACCATAAAAAGGCAAAGCAATAGTTGTTAATGTCTAACATTGCCCCGATAGGAACTTTGAATAATTGTTAGTGAATTAAGAACAGGTCGTCTCATTATTCACTGATCTTACACACATCAAAGACGACTATAATTGAGGTAGTAGAGTATTGAAGATCACTCTTGAAGTATGGGTAAAGATCATTTTAAAATAGTGTGGTGGTAAGAAGTGATTGAAGGTGATAACCAAATACACTGTAGACAATACTGGACAGTTCCATATTCTCCTGTACTGAACTGAGGGACATGTTTACAGTGACGCACCTGGCAGCCCGACCTTGTAAATCAAACGGTAAATTTGAAACTACAAAGTTGCATGTTAAAATAAATCTATATAAAACGCTAACGTGTATGTTTCACCAAACTCAAGCTCTTAAACCAGAGGGAGTTTAAAGGTGCGGTTTATACCCAAATCGTCCAAATCGTGTCAACAGTACAGGAAAAATCTTGCATTTATTGAAGTTATCGGAAATGTATTTATTTTACGTTAATTCATATAATTACAACCCCCCTCCCAAGATTTGCATCGACCTTGGTGGATATCGTATTGCCATTAGGCGACAGCGACTTAGTCTTTATCATGATAGTCCTATAAGAAATGCTGTATATAGGAATATGGGAGCATGCCGCCATGTTTTATGAAGTAAGTTACCTTTCTTGTTAGGAGGTTCATGTAACTAGCCAACTCATTAGCTGTTGTTTGGAAATAGCAATCCAACATGCCGTGTCAGAGATGTACTTTCATGTAAACAGGCAACTCATGAACGAGAATCTGTTCATTTTCGCACCAGATGGAAAATCAAAGAATGTCATATATCCACTGAACATCATGCATCATGCGGTAAATCGCCATTTATGTAAGGAAATAGAAATAGTTTGATTAAATTATAGACATAGGAATCTAAAAACAGAACATAATTAGAGTAATTATTTCTTTGTTTTGTAAGTGAAATTACAAGTAACTGTAATAAGAAAATATAAGTCGCAAAACAACAATAATTAACGAAGAATTTTTTTAGTTAAAATGGCATAAAGTAGAATTAATTAAAAATGCTTTTTATTTATTGAGGCGTAGCAGTGCAGGCCGGGTATCAACTAGTTGATTAATAATGAAACTAAATAATAATTTTTGCTTTGTTTGACTATGAAAGTTGAATATTAATACTGATAGAAATAATTAAACTAAATAATGATTTTTGTTTTGTCCGAATCCTTGGCTGAATGGTTAGCGATGAGGCCTTCTGTTCAGAGCGTACCAGATCGGGAATTTTAATCGCGTCTAATTAATTCTTCTAACTCGGGGACTGGATGTGTTTGTTCTAACATTTTTTCTTTTCATATTCAGACAACACAATCCACTACCAACCACCATAGATACATGCAATAGTAATTACTAGTCCTCGGATTTTTAGGCTCTAAAATGTAGGGAGGTCCTTCGTTCTTATAAATGTCATCTAAATCATTTCTCTTACATTTAATAACCCATTGATCACACCTACAAGGAAAGAAAACAACAAATTAAAATCTAACCTATGAGTGCAACTTGTAGGCCATTGTGTACTTTCGATTTATATAATTAATCTAAGATAATAATACTTGTTGACAACTAAACGTTACACCTAATGTCATATGTACACTAATATTTTACAATATTGGAATTGGCGCACACTCTTTTGTCTCGAGGAAAGCGGAAGATACTGCAGCCAAAAACTGCACAAACTTAACAGACATGGTTCAATGCTTGTCTAATTTAATTCCAAAAACTTTTTGTCCTCGGATAAATTAAGTTTTCACGAAAATCTTCTTAAACCGCATGGTCAACACAATCATCAATCAATACTGATCTGCATTTAGGGAAGTCGCCCAGGTGGCAGATTCCCTATCTGTTGCTTTCCTAGCCATTTCCTAAATGATTTCAATGAAATTGGACATTTATTGAACATCTCCCTTGATAAGTTATTCCAATCCCTAATTCCCCTTCCTATAAATGAATATTTGCCCCAGTTTGTCCTCTTGAATTCCAACTTTATCTTCATTTTGTGATCTTTTCTACTTTTATAAACGCCATTCAAACTTATTCGCCTACTAATATCATTCCACGCCATCTCTCCGCTGACAGCTCGGAACATACCACTTAGTCGAGCAGCTCTTCTTCTTTCTCTCAATTCCTCCCAACCCAAACTTTGCAACATTTTTGTAACGCTACTCTTTTGTCGGAAATCACTCAGAACAAATCGAGCTGCTTTTCTTTGGATTTTTTCCAGTTCTTGAATCAGGTAATCCTGAGCAGTGAATAATAAAACTATATTTTATTTTTCATTGCAGTTGGTTCGAATGTATGCCATGCACTTATGGAAAAAGTTATATATCTACGAAGCTATTATACTATGTCTTTCTACCCCATGTGAATGGTCCAAATGGGGATCATTGAATGTCTCTAGCTCTTTCCCTTTGCGGGAACAAACTGGCTGTTGTATGGTGCTTTCATCCATGTCAACAACTTTATGCTAATCCAACATCGAGTTGTAACAGGTTATTCGAAGGAAGAAATCTGTATGAATATGACATCACCATCTCAGGATAACAAGCTTAGTAGTATCAAGACTTGTCATATTATTTTTTGTAGACGAAGAATAAGATCCTCATCATTAAATTGATAGCAGCGGTAGGTTCTTGCCTTTAGACTAGGAGGAGTCTAAGATAAATGTTTGTCACAATTGCGTGAATTGAAGCCAAATGCATTTTCTTAATTCTTCACCTAACAGCCTACGATTTGAATCTTACCTATACATATAATAACACTTAGCCTACCTGGTATAATAAAACTGCAAGTTGCAGCGCTATTAGTATGTGAATTTTTTCCACCGTAACCTGAAAACGCCTGAGGGTATTTAAATGAAATTAATGTGTGATTACTTGCATTTTAACTTAAATATTAGGTTTATGCTGTAGATATAATACAACCGAGGTGCAAGTAGCAAAAGAAAATATAGAGCAAGTCGATAAAAAAAGACGCTTGTCCTTGACTATTCTGGCATTTCAGAAATATTGCAAATAGAATAAAATGGTAAAAAATTACTATTATACCTTAATCAGATGTAAAAGCTGCATAACCCGAAGTATATTTTTATCTACAGTTCATAGGCCACAATAAACGGTTTTATAATTTCCATTTTGTACTATTTTCAACACAGTAATTCTAGATTAATACAAAACTCTGAGACCCTTAATGAAGGTAACCTGCTCCATAGGCGAGTAAATTTAATGGTGAAGAGGATTTTTACGAGATGTATTTTGAACGAATAGTTTTCGAGATATCGCCTCCGTAAATAAATGACCGGGTAAGTTGGCCATGCGGTTAGGACCGCACAGCTGTGAGCTTGCATCCGGGAGATAATGGGTTCGAACCCCGATGACGGCAGCCCTGGAGATGGTTTTCCGTGGTTTCCCATTTTCACATTAGGCAAATACTGGGGCTGTACCTTAATTAAAGCCACGGACGCTTCCTTCCCACTCCTTGGCCTTATCCCATCGTCGCCAAAGACCTATCTGTGTCGGTGGGACGTAAAGCAAATTGTAGAAAAAAAAAGTAAATAAATCGCCTGACAGTGAGCTGCGTACCGGAAGGTGCGTGTTGATTTGACAGGACATCTGGTCATGTTGAAGGTAACGCGCACAGCTGCAGCCCATTCAGAGACCTAGATTTATTGCGGTGACATTTTTATGACATAAAATACTGAATATAGTGAGCGAAGCAATGGGCAATCCTTTCTGTAGAAAAAAAGAAGAATTAACTGAAATTCGCTCGAAAGGAAATTGTCAACATGACAGTAAGTGATAAAGGATGCCGTGTGGAAAAATTCTAACTACTGACCAATCCACACCGACAATAAAATTGTGTTTATTATCAGGAGACCTGCAAGCAAGAGAAGTTCTACGCGTTGGAAATTTTATTGAAAAATGCTTCCCAAATCTATGATTATTAAACAAACACACTGGATCGTCATAGGCTGGTCGTTATTCGGATTTGTTATTAAAGGGTGAAACATATGAAGTAACCAGCACATATTCGAACACCGACAAAAGCACCGAAGAGAAGTTGAGACTAAATACCCGAGCTAGAAACATTGTATAACGTATTCTCATCTTGTGTTGATCACAGGGGCGTAACGAATGTTGTTCGAGCTCGCCTGCAAAAATTAAAATTCTGACCACCTCAACTAAAGTGTAAAACCTATGAATTAAACCAAATTCCATGGTGCCACAACCCCGAAGGGCCGTGGCCTACCAATTGGCCGCAAACCAATGATAAAACTAATATAAATTCAATCGCAGATGGAAGAAATAATGCAATATATTGTCAATTTATATACATAAGGGATTACTCATTATTGTAAGTTTTTAAATAAAAGTACCTAATGGGTCTTATAATTGCATGCGAGCTTAGAGTTCATGCCCTCCTGGTCAGAACATCCAAATGTTATCAACTCATCAATAACATCAGAGGGAAATTAAATTAAAATTGCCAGTCTCCATTTCCCAACAGGCTTACAGGACGTCTGTGTTTGGGACGATCGGTCTATGATAAGCCTTCCAAAAATAATATGAACTCATGTTCTGCATGTATAATAATAATAATAATAATAATAATAATCGTATGGCCTCAGCTACCGTGTGCAGACATTTCGATTTGACGCCATCTGGCTGTCTGCTCGTCAATTTCGACGTTCCGTTTTACTCTAGGCCCACTAGATGGCAGACCGAGTAAACCGGATCTCTCTTGGGCGTCTATGGCTGAGATTTAATTAATTTTGTCGGGTAAATACGAAATGTATCACCAGAGATCTTTTACATGCCGACATCGTACGACATGGAGTGTCGAATGGACTTTTTTCCGCCCTTCAAAAATCCGACCTCTGCCGGGTTTGCATCGATTAATACATTGCATCACGCGCCCACGCGATTACGCGAAGCGCAAGGCTAGTGTTTACTTTACTCACCTGATTTGTCAAGTCATAAATTAAAATCCACCAGAATTATATATTTTACGTAATATATACAGGGTCTCTCATATAAACTCAGACCGAACGCACGGTGATTGTACTCTGCGCCACGGCAGCTGCCTCAGCCGAACTTACAGTATGTCTCGCGCGGCCGCCCTTACCTTATAAAATATGCTGGAAGTGTCGTCCTTCCTGTGTTATATAGACATTGTACCTGGTAACAACATTCTGGCTGACGCGAGTGAGTTCTGCAACTGTAATATTTCTGATTTCATTATCATCATCATCATCATCATCATCATCTGTTTACCCTCCAGCTTCGGTTTTTCCCTCGGACTTAGCGAGGGATCCCACCTCCACCGCCTCAAGGGCAGTGTCCTGGAGCTTCAGACTCTTGGTCTGGGGATACAACTGGGGAGTATGACCAGTACCTCGCCCAGGCGGCCTCACCTGCTATGCTGAACAGGGGCCTTGTGGAGGGATGGGAAGATCGGATGGGATAGGCAAGGAAGAGGAAAGGAAGCGGCCGTGGCCTTAAGTTAGGTACCATCCCGGCATTCGCCTGGAGGAGAAGTGGGAAACCACGGAAAACCACTTCCAGGATGGCTGAGGTGGGAATCGAACGCACCTCTACTCAGTTGACCTCCCGAGGCTGAGTGGACCCCGTTCCAGCCCTCGTACCACTTTTCAAATTTCGTGGCAGAGCCGGGAATCGAACCCGGACCTCCGGGGGTGGCAGCTAATCACGCTAACCACTACACCACAGAGGCGGACTTTCTGATTTCATTCGTAATGTTTTCTTTCAGTTCCTCCAATGTGTAAGGATTTGTTCGATACACTTTTCTTACAGTTTACCCATCGCACACTGTTAGATCTGGAGAATGAGGGGGAAATAGACCAGCACTGATCACTCTGTCTGCAAACACTTCCGAAATTGTAAGAAGAGAATCTTTTGCTGTACGAGAAGGTGCTGGATCTTCTTTTATCCATCCACGCGATTTTTCTACTTCCATTAACTGATGGAAGAATGTCTCAAAATGCCACGCCAATAGCGAGAATTATGATTATTCACACGACCATTAAGATAAAACCAGAAGTTTTACATACGAATGATACATGTCTCACCATGTTAAAAGTCGAGATTCAGACTGCCGACTCATGCTTGCCAGGTCGAACACGTGCAGGCTGCTTGCATGGTCAAGAACTATGCGCGCGCCTCCCATAGTGCAACTTCAGTAGCGCAGAAACTGCCTCTGTGGATCAGTGGTAGAATGTCGTCCTCCGGATCCCAAGATAGCGGGTTCAAACCCGACAGAGGTAGTCGGATTTTTGAAGGGCGGAAAAATGTCCATTCGACACTCCATGTCGTACGATGTCGGCATGTAAAAGATCTCTGGTGACACATTTGGTGTTTACCCGACAAAATTCATTAAATCTCAGCCATAGACGCCCAAGAGAGTTTAGGTTTAGTCGGTGTGCCATCTAGTGGGCCTAGAGTAAAACGGAAAGTCCAAATTGACGAGCAGACAGCCAGATGGCGTCAAATTGAAATGTCTGCACACGGTAGCTGAGGCCATACGATTATTATTATTATTATTATTATTATTATTATTATTATTATTATTATTATTATTATTATTAGTAGTAGTAGTAGTGGTAGTAGTAGTAGTAGTAGTAGTAGTAGCGCAGAGTAAACACCATGTGTTCGGTCTGGGTTTATGTGAGAGACCTTGTATATTATTATTATTATTATTATTATTATTATTATTATTATTATTATATTATTTTTACAAGCGGGGACCCTTAAAGGCCCGGAACCACCTGCATTACAGGCCCTAACGTTAAGCCGCGAGTTGATCATGAAAAGTTCGGAAAAGAAATAGGAAATTTTAGTACATTCTCGTCCGATCCAATCGAACATCTGACTGGTCCGAAACATTCAACAACGAAATACTACCAATTAGGAAAAACATTTAGCAGCCAAACAAAATATTCCGTCCAAAATAAATGCAGTAATCCCGCTAGGGTATCTAAGGGAACGTGACAAATAAGCCGTGAAAAATACGCATAAAAAGAAGTACGGTATAATTTTTACAATCAGCGCCGTAAAGCAATTGGTACTGTGTTCCAAGATGGTACCTCCAGAACAATGTGCGGTCCTCAAGGATCAATTATATGAAAGGCTTTCCGCAGGATTTTCAAAGGAGAACAAGGCTGTAGGTACAGATTACTCGCGTAATATTACTAGCGAAGAAGCGAAAGAGGTAGATGGTAACTATAACCCCTGCATAAGCCAAGACGAGGTAGTCGAGGTCGATTAAGATACGAAAGATTCAGCTCTCGGGCCTGATGCAGTTATCATGAGGGCAGTAAAACACAATAAAATGTACCGAATTCTCTCCCTCATTAACACTTTCATATCTCTTAATTTGTATGTTCCTCCTCCCTTCAAAAAAGCCTGTACAATGTTACTTCACAAGTGAGGTGATGGGAATAACATTGGAAACTGGAGGAGTTTCGAGAGAATTCTAGATTTGAAACTTGGAAATTACGTAAATTAAAAAAATATCATTGTGGACTTTCTCCTATTCCTGGAATTTTCACTCTTGGATAGTGTTCTACATTCAGCTAAACAGTACGAGAGTAGCGCCACAGTACTTTTTATGGATATTTTCAAAGCATTTTATACAATTGGACTAACACACATAGAAAAAACGCTATAGTCTTAAAACTTACCTTCAAAACTAAGATAAATCATATTGCAATTACAGAAAGGAAATTCGGCAAATATCACAACTAACGGGCAGAGGACAATGCCAGTCAAAATTAACAACTCTCGCCCGCTTTAGACAACTTGGCAATGGATTTCGTCCTGGAAGAAGTATCTAAAGAAACGGTATCCTCAAAAGTACGGACATCAGCTCGTTCCTGAGCGCCCAAAATTGACGTGCATGGGTATTGAATGAAATAAGGCTCAACTCAACCCTTCAAAATCTGTAGCCATCAATATCGTGAAAGGGAATATCCATAGTTCACCCATGATTATTGTTACCGTGTTTTGGTGGATCAGCAGAGGTGAAAGAAGGTGCGGGCTGGAATGGGTCTAACTACAAGTCCGAAAGATGAATTTAAAATTTAAATAAAGGTTATATTTTCAACAGACAACAAAATTTAACAATTTTTTACATAGAATAGAAAACTTAACGAGTACAACAATTCATATTAGGTACAAGACCAAGAAAGCCGAGATTTAGATACATTTTAACAATCTGGGCCACAAGCCCTAATTTTTACAATTCCTGAGCTCTTAGCTCACAACCAACATATTACCAAAGGGCAGAAAACCCCTCATAACATGGAGCACTTGCTCCCGCCTAGTAATATCAAGCCTCCTAGAGGCACCTTTCAAAATACCAGAAAGAGCTGACCGCTCTCAATCTTTCAAATCTATCAAAGGCAACAACCAGCATTACTATCAACTGCCCTCAAGGCACACCTATCAAGAAACAGGGGTATCTAGTACTCAATCTACTGGACCTTCGTGGAAAAGGAACAGATTAATTAAATGCCCCCCCCAAAACAAGATGAATGGAGGCGTGTATTTGCACTCCTACATGAAAGCTTGTTAAAACCTAAGTGGCGTTAAGCCGACACACAGGGGCTATTCCCATACTATAGAGGTGACACGTATAAGAACATTTTAACACATTAATGAAGATAAGAAAATCGGTTATGAAAACGTAGTTACCTCAAATCCAAATTGAAGGGGAGCTCGAGAGGGTAAAGCACTCTCTATCCCCGATTTAAGTTAAAGTAATAAGAAAATGTTTACATAAGCCAGCACTAAGTTACATTTTTAAACAGGTAGGATACTTTGAAAAGGTTTCGAACCTTCCAAGGGGGTTAAACTGCTGTCCGAGAAAGAAATAAAGATGTTAAAAGGCCATTACCTTTGCTGAAGAGCTGCTGCTCGAAGGAAGAGGCGCGACCCGCCCCCTGCTATACTTCCATACACTAAGCTAGATGTTGTTGAAGTGGCGACAAGCCATGAAAATCAGCAGTTTTTAAACCCCCATGGAAGATTCGAGACGTTTCATGAATAATCAAGACACACCCACAGGCGTTTATTGGTTCCCCAAAAGTTACAGATCAAAAATCGAGGAAGAAGGACACTATTGGTCCAAAATTAATTAAAGAAATTCGGGATTGGCTAAGTTCAAAACTGGCGGAAAGAAATATTTATATTGCCAACCTACAAATGAAAGAACGAAATTTAGTTATAGGAAAACTTATGAGTATGAAATATCTTCAAGAAAAGTTCCATCACTTCGCACCAGGGTGCATGATCATAGTTTTTGGTAGAGACATCTGTGAGAGAATGTCCACACTTCTTGATAATTAGTAAACAAAAACAATTCGAAATTAACAGTGATATCTTCAGATAAACGGTTGAATTAATTCAGTTTTAAAGTTCAGAGTTTCAGCTGGAGAGGAGTACCTTAAGGCGGAAAATTCAAATGTGCGGCGTATAGGTGTACCAACCGGTACAATTATAAATGACAGTTTCGTAATTCGCTGCATGGATAAGAACGAGAGGATCCGTTACCTAAGCATCGGTTTTGCTGATATGTTCATTTTAGACAAACATAAGGTACAGAATGACTTAAAATTTTGTTACTATCATTCTTCTAAACATTAATCAGAGGTTCCTAGTTATTAATCAATCGGGCCCACACCCATATACTCGCTATACAAAGCTGGCTTGATAAAGATGCCACGAGCGAGACATCGGGAAGTGCGGACGTGTGAATGAGCTGAGGTGCGCAATATGGGAATAACGCTACAGCAATACAGGCTGAGAATTGGAAGATGGCATGGTGCAAGGCAGTGTTGGAAGGAAGGTGGAGTTGAGAGAGGAAGAGAAATTAGTGGTTATAAAGGACTGTTGGAGATTATGTTGTGTGCGACGGTTATTGTGACGCTGCTTGTGGTAGGAGGTATAGAAAAGAACCCGGGTCCAAACCAGGGACCGTTCGGCTGGGAGGAGCTTGAAGAGATCAAGAGAGTGGTGAAGGAAGCAAGCAAAGGAGAAGAAATTAAGGAAATGATGCAGGAACACCAGGCAACCCAAATGAAGGAGATGAAGGACTTAAAAAGTTTTATAAAAGAACAAATTGGAGGTGTAAATGACAAGTTAGCGGAGATAGAAGATGAGGTAGGGAGCTTGAAAAAGAAGGTGGTGGTACTGGAAGAGGAATTAACAGCAATGAAGAGAGAAGTGAGGTTAGCGGGGAACGAATCAGCAAGAAAAAATTTGTTTGTGTATGGTGTACCTGAGGAAGGAACAGAATCAAAAGTGGAATTAGTATTGAAAGTGGTGGACATAGTTTCGAACAAAATGAAGATAAACTTTTCTGAAGTTGATATAGATGATATATATAGAGTGGGAAGGAACAAGGGACATAGGACGGTGAAGTTAAGATTAATATCAACCCTGATGGCTGATATACTTCTGAGGAATGCTGGAAATTTGAAAGGGTCGAACATTTATTTGAAGGCTGAGATAGAGAAAGAAGACAGAATGCGGTTGTATGTCTATAAGCGGCATATGTGGCGTGCTAGAGCGCAGGGATTGCGAGTCAAGATAGTGGGGAGGTGTCTGGTAACTTCAGGCAGAAATTGGTCGCGATCGTGGACACAGGAGGAACTGCTGAGCATGGAAAAATGTGAGCAGGAAATGAGTTGCAGAAATCGAGAGCAGGGCGACATCAGTACGGAGAAGGAAGAGATAAGTTGGGACTGCGGTGTCAGCGGGCAGGTAGCGAAGACAGCAGAGTCCTTGGTGAGTCAGAACAGCCCAGGAAGGAGTGAATCTACAAGTAGGACACTAGACCGAAGTGAAGTGGATACAGGTAGTGAAGAGGTGACGGGAAGGGAAAGGAGTCAGGGTAGTGACTCAACCTCCCCGAATAGGAGTAATGCAGAAATAAACCTGGAGAGAAAGCAGGTGTTAAATAAGGCGAGATCCTTAAGTTTAAAAGATCTATGGGGTGGGAAAAAAGGCTCTGGCACGGAAAAGGGGTAGGATGGGGGGTGAGAAGAAAGAGAGGGATGGGGTGGAGCCAAAAGGAAGAGTCACGAGAAGTAAGGGGGGAAGTGGTGAAATGCAGAAGTATAGGGAGGGAGGGGGAGGAAATAAATAACTAGATATGGTGATAGGGATGCTGAATATTGAGGGGTTGATGGGGAAGTTAGGGAATAAGGAAATTGTGGATTTAGTGAAAGATTTTGAGACTATTGCTCTAGTAGAGACGTGGTTAGGGAAGGGGGTTGAAATTACATGGGACGGTTATAGAGTAGTTAACGTGTTAAGGAAAAAATAGGGAAGAGGGGCCGAAACCCAGGGGGCATAGTAGTTTTAATAAGAAATGAGATAGCTGAATGGGTGGAGACGTTACAGACTAGGGTAGAAGGGGTAGTGTGGTTGAGAGTAAAAATGGGGAAGGGGGCAGCGGAAGCAATTTGTCTGGCACTGATTTATAACCATCCGAGCGATTCAGTTTATGCAAATAAACATTTTTTGACGAACTGATTGAAGAAATAAACACAATTAAAGGAATGTATGTAGAAGATGGGATGATTTTATTGGGGGATTGGAATGCGAGAGTGAGCAATAGAGTACCGGTATACGGGAAAGAAGTAAAAGTAGACGGGGTACTGCAAAGGAAGAGTAAGGATAATGTTGTAAATAGTTATGGAGAAAGGTTATTAAAGTTATGTGCTATAGAACATTTATTTATTTTAAATGGGTGGATGAAGGGGGATAGTGTGGGAGATTTGACGTATATTACAACAAATGGAGGGAGTGTGGTGGATATAGGAATAAGCTCAGAGATAGCGTTAAGGAGAATAATAAGTTTTGAGGTGTTAGATTGTGGGTTGACAGAACATATGCCTATCAAAATAAAATTGAGAACTTTGGTTGCTGATGAGAAGGGAAAGATGGAGGAAAGTAAGGAGAGGTATAGGAATGGAGGATGGAAGTATGTATGGGATGATAATACTAAAGAGAAATTAAGACGGCATTTGAAAGAGGAGGGAGATATATTAAGGGTAGGAATTGAAAGGGCGGTAGAAGGGAATGATATGGATAACGTGCTAAATTAATTGAAATCCCTGTATGGAGGGTGGGGAAGAAAGTGAGGAGAAGGGTAGAGGGAAAAAAGAATAAAATGAATGGATGGTTTGATGAAGACTGTAGGAGAAAACGTGAGGTTGTAATGAGAGCCCTAGCGGAGTTTAGGAAGGAGGGTGTGCAAGAAAAAAGGAAGGAATATTGTAAATTGAGAAGGGAATATAAGGAGGTTTTGAATGAGAAGAAAAGAGGATGGAAGGAGGCGGAAGCTGAAAAAATAAATATATATTGTAGAGAGAAGAAATTTGAGAGGATTTGGGAGTCAATAAACAAGATCAGAAGAACGAAACCGGAGGGGAAGGGGGATAAAATAGGAGAAAACGAGTGGGTTAGGCATTTTAAAAGGCTTTTAGAAGGGGAGAGGAAATTGGGTAGAGAAATAGACAAGTCACAAATTGGAAGGGAACTGGAAGTAGGCATTACATTATTGGATGGGGAGATAACAAGACAGGAGGTAATTACAGTATTAAAAAATGCCAGACCCAAGGCTGAAGGAGGTGTGAATGGTATTTCCAATAGTGTATGGAAAGAGGTAGGGGCAAATGAACCGATGTTGAGAGGGATTGTGATATTCTTTACTAGGTTGCTGGAAACGGGGAAATTTCCTAGAGAATGGAGGAAGGGGGTATTATGCCCTATTTATAAAAATAAAGGAGCTAGTAGTGATCCAAACAACTATAGAGGAATTACATTCCTAGACTCGCTGTCAAAGGTGTACACAGGGGTTTTGGCGAATAGGATAACAAATTGGGCGGAACAGTACGGTAGGATATCTGAGTTCCAAAATGGATTTAGGAAAGGATGTAATACAGTTGATAATGTTTGGATTCTGGACACTTCGATTACAAAGTATGTGAGGATAGCAGGGCGTAAATGATTTATAGCAGCGATTGACTTAGAAAAAGCCTTTGATACGGTCAGTAGGGAGGCGCTATTTTTGAGATTAGGGGAGGTTGGAATGTCGAACAAAATGAGGGTGGCAATTGAAACTATTTATGAGGAAGTGTTTGTGATGATTAAATTGCAGGATGGAAGGTTGAGTAAGTGTTTTGAATCGAAAAGCGGGGTGAGACAGGGATGTAAGCTATCCCCGATATTATTTATATTATTTATAAATAAAATTTTAGAGGGTCATGGTGGAGACGCATGGCAATGCCCTTGGGTAGGTAAAATGGAGGTTCCGGGGTTGCTATTCGCGGATGAGCTATTGATTTTGGCTTTGACGGCAAATGGGTTGCAAAAAGGGTTGGACAAGGTAGTTGAATATACTAGGAAATGGTCTCTCAGAGTAAATGTAAGAAAGACTCAGATAATGGTGTGTAGGAAAAGGGGTGGGAGAAAGAATAAGGAAGTCTGGAGGCTGGAGCAGGAAGAAATTAAACCAGGGGGAAAAATTGAGTACCTAGGTGTAATAATTAGTAAGAATGCTTCTTGGAAAAATCAGTGTAAGAAGGCAAAACTTAAAGGAAGAGGAGCGCTTGCGGTAGTAGGGGTATTAGAAAAGAAATTTCCAGACGTTAAATACAAAATTCAGAAAACGGTGTTTAAATCACTGGTAATTGGAAAAATGCTACTTGGGGTTGAAGTATGTGGAATGGAGGAAAACAGGAGTGAGCTAAACCAGGTGGTGGCGAAATTTAGCAAGATCATGATGGACCTACCGAATTGTACAGCCAATGCCGGGGCCAGATTAGTCTGTAAAGAATCGATAGAGGTTGAAATAGCTAAGAGGGTGTTCAAGTACTGGATTAGATTGGAGGAAGGGAAGGGTGGGGCGTTAGTACGAGAAACGTTTAATTTTTAGAAAGGTATGACGAATGAAGGTTACTGGGTGAATAAGTGCAAAAAATGGTTACAAAAGATTGGATTAGGGGTATATGGAGAGGTCTGGGGGGATGGTAGGAATAAATGGGTATGGGAAAGGATAAAGGGAAGACTACTAGATATTGAAAGACAGAGCTTAATAGGGGAATGTAGAGAGAGAGTCTCTTTATCAGTATTAAATAAATTGGTGGAATAAACCCGAAAACGAAGTTTGAGGGTAGAAGGGATAAGAGAGGTTTGTATTGGTGGGTATTGGGTGTTCCGAGGAATAGGGGATGGGTAGGTAGTGAGAATAGGGATAGATGTGTGTTATGTGGAGAGAAGTGGGAGGACCTGCATATTTTTAATCAATGCCGACCTTTGGCGGAGATAAACATCAAACTACTAAGTAAGAAGGAGCTGCATATGGTAGGGGAAAGCTATAAGATAACATCTTGGTTATGTAGAGAGTGGGAGAAAGGAACGAATATAGCGAAATTATTAAATGTGGCCAGAGCTATATTTATAAAGAAATTGAGGGAGTAACAGGGGTTGTGCAGATAATGTGGTTCGTGCCGAGGGAGAAAGGGGGAAGGCATTTTGCTCAGAGGAATGGATATCCGCCCTGAGCAAATGCGGGAAGGGTATCATGGTAATCACGATATCAGAAGAGGGGGCTGTAGTGTTAGCGGAAAGGGGGAGAGCACCTTGCCCTGTGGAAAGGTGATCCGCCTGGGGCAAAGGGAAAGCCTGAGAAAATTAGGTAAGCGTTGAGAAAAGGGGAGGTTGAGTAGGTTTGAGGGTAGTGTAAAGCTTAGGTGGAAGTAAAAAAAAAGCGAGTTGACTGAGTGAACTAATGGACTTGGAATGGAGTACTGTCTGTTGGTGTGTAAATGAGGAGTGAAAAAAATGGATTGTTTAAGTGTATTTGTGTGAGGAGGGAGTATAAAGAAGGTATATGTGATAGAATTGAGATAGATTAAGTGGGAATGTAGTTAAGGAGAAAATGTTGGCAGTATGGAAATTATGAAAGTACTGTAGGTCATATGAAAACAAAGTTAAATGGTGTAGATGCCTTGATGAGGGGTGTAAAATTGAGGGATTCTTGATGTTTATGTATTAAGTTTAATAGGATGGAAGAAATGGGATAAGTCTAACAGTTTGATGTAATTGCGGTGTTGTAGACTGAGAAGACGGAGTGAACTAATGGATTTGGAATGGAAACTGTTTGTTTGTGTGTAAGTGAAATGTTAAAAAAAGTCTAATTGTTTTAAGTGCGATGATGAGGGATGTAAAATGATTGTTAGTTGATGTTTAAGTCTGAAGCTTAATAAGGTGAGACGGTTTGATATGTGAAGTTTGGTGCGGTAAGTGGAGAAGTCTGAGTGAACTAATGGACTTCGAATGAAAAAAGTTTGTCTGTGTAAAAAAAAGTGTTATTTGTTTTAGGTGCGTTGATGAGGGATGTTAAATGGTTGTTAGCTGATGTTTAAGTCTTAAGTTTTATAAGGTGAGATGTAGAGAGCGGGAGTAGTGCGTGAGAGGTGAGGGTGACGTATCAAGGGAAGAGGGAGGGGTGGGGACTTGACCCCACTCCAAAGAAGTTAGACTTGAGCATGTCTGCACGGAAAGGAAAAGGATAGGGAAGGTAGTGTGCTGACAATGGACAAGAGTATGTGTGACGTACATAGCGGAAGTGTGTTGCAGGCCACCTGTTGGGTCTGGTTTCAGCCAGGGTGGCTTGTAACACATGATAAGGAAAGGAACACAGTGTTTGTCAGCGAGGGTCGGTGAGATACGTTACCAGTTCTCACGTGGCAAGGCTGATGGCTGCTGTAGACGGGTTGGTGGGCGTGTGTTCCATGCCAAGGCTGTTGCAGCGACCAGTCTAATTATTTTTTTAAAATTTTTTAAGGTGGTAGTCAGGGGTTGGGCTTAGGGTAGTTAGTAGTGCGGTATCGTCCTGCGTGTGTGCTGGCTATCCGCGTACGTGTGGGATGATACTGAGTAAATGTAGAGGTAGTTAATGTAGTTAAGTAGTTTTAAGAGAGATGTAGTTGCTATTTTTGCTGGTTTTCCTTTGTTTCGCTCTGTCTGTCTTTATTGCCTGTAAGCCGATGGTGTACACTAGTGTGGGCAATAAAGATATGTATGTATGTATGATAAAGATGCCACAGAAATTCCTCCAGAATGCCGATAAATTAATTAGAAGGTCCGTTAAGAAATGATCCACCTTCCTGACCAGAATGCGTATTGTACTTTCTATTACTAAAATGTTTTCATAGGGGAGGCGGGCCGCTTAGACGGTGACGCTGTCTCTCAGGCCAGGAGATTTGTTACGGTGAAGGAGATGCTCGGAGAAGGTGAGGGGTTTGGCGGCCGTGGCCTATATCAAGAACTGTTCCGGGATCCGCCTTAGCGCAGGAGAATGGAAAACCACTGAAAACCATTCTCAAGACAGCCGACGGTTGGGGCCAGCCATGAGGTCCAGGCCTGTCCCGTCTCCCGAATGCAGAGGCGTAGAGTCACGGTAGAGCCGTGGCTACTCCTCCTCTGCTTGGCTGGACGGTCAGAATGCAGAGCTGTTGAATCACGGACCAGCCGTGACCACTTATGGGCTGAGACCCACTCTGCATCTACCGACATTGTACTCTCCTATAAATCTAAGAACTAGGTGTTTGTAGCGCTGAATGGGAGGATGTGCTACAACATCTAAACGTATGCCATACTCTGAGAAAGTGAGGAAATGAGTACCAAGTGAAAACATATAATCTCGATACTGAGAAGAAGAGGTGCATTACCAAATTTTGTCTGACAATGAAGCAGAGGAACATAGCAAAAACACAAAGAATTGAGAGGTGTGTTAAGAAGGCGAGAGTACGATAAATGGTGTGGACTGAGTGTTCAGGGGCAAGGAGGTATACTTTATCAAGAACATACTGTATGTCATCGAACCGCTGGATTGAGACTCTGGATGGTTTGTCGAGACTTGGGTGGACGGAAGCCCTGAAGTAACAGTATACTGTTTTTTCAGTGCGTGCCTTCCCAAAACGAAGCCGAGACGGAAAAGAAAGCCATCTATGAGCCAACGATATAATATTTAAAACACTCATACAGAATTTCTAGCCAGAGAAGCAATGCTAACATTTTGCGTGAAATATCTGTGAAATCTGTGAGTTCCTAATAGCATCATCTTAGATGTGTCAACATTAGCGATTAAAGAGTCAATTCAAATTATTCGTAATCACCTTTTTAAACCATTTTAACAACCACTGTTAATTATTTTTTCAAGACTGTTGATTTGGCATACTTGTAAATTGTGAAGTAATGAATAAAAAATACAATGACATTGCCCACAACTACACTTAGGGTTGTAATCGGAATATTCAGACACCAGTTCTTTGCGTGAATGTATTTGATCAAGTTTCAATGTTCACTTGAGATTATTGAATTTAATGTGTGTTAATAGTCTCTTTTAATGGCAGCCTACATTTTGATGTAGAAAGATTTCAGAATAAAATAACGGCTGGGAATAAGATAAAACTTGATACCCTACGTTGCACTGCTATATTTGTTCTCCAAAGAACATCAACTTCTACTTTATAAACTAACGCAGGGCACAGAAACTGTTAATTAATACTTGCACTGGTACACATGTGATCATAGTGATGTGACTTACCAATGATAGATGCCTTTGTTGTCGGGACATAGTCTTCATCAATCTATAGATAAAGTTGTAGAGGGTCCGCTGTCTGGAATTTCGTATATTTTGCTAATTTTTCAGATATTTATTCGTTTCAGGTCAATTCAAGATCGTATCAGTGGTTTTTAGCTTTCATATCAGTTTGTCACTTTGTCTGTCTGTCCGTCTGTTCCACCATCATGGAGAAAAGATTGGATAGATTTCGAGCAAAAATAGGTTTAAAAATAACTGGATAGAATGGGGATTTCTAGGAAGACCAGAATGGATTTTTTCAATTTTCTCTTATACTGTTGATTTTCTGTAAAATCCGTGGACTATATGTGAAACGTCCCTTCATTTTAAACAACTTTTGTTATGTATATAATTTCGCTTACTCTTCAAATGACGGGGGAAATTATCACATTCTGCGGGTTTCATGCTCTGCACCCGCGAAGACGAACCTACCGGTTAAAATGGTAACGTCTCTGGCTGCTTACCAGCAGGGAAGTAACGTAGTGTCATTTTCGTCATTATTCCTGTAAAATCGTGGTTGTTCGTTGGAAAGAAAGTGAGAGAGACGTCAAGTTGCCATTCTGCGGAATTTTTGCGGAATACCCTTGAAGGTTACAATCGTCAACGAATAGCAACAAGGGCGGCTGTTAATATTTCAACAGTACGCGGAGTTTAGCCCATTATTTCACACCGTAAGGTGTTTTATGGCATTTGCTATAATTTTTAATGTATTTCTCTTCTACTTCCGTTTTCCGCTTTAATTGTTTGCCTCTGCCTTACCTCTTTAGGCTTAAGTAATATCGCCCATAAGTCATCTTCTTATCTGAGAATCCCTGCGCCTAAACTTCTCCTCTGTTGCGGCTTTTATAAATACGTAACCCATATCATCACAATTTAGTGAGGGACATTTCATTTTTCCTATACATTCACTCGGTATTTACGTATTTACGTCCCATCTTCAATGAATTTCAACTTTCTTCCTTAATTTCTCCGTATGTATGCGAGTGCTAATCCCTAAAACTGGACTCTCTTTTCTTTGAAGAAAAGTACCAAGATGTTCAATTGTGTAAATTTTGGCACCGAAAAACATGGAAATATGGAGGCAATTTTAATGACGGTGCAGACCTTCGTTTCGGGGTAATTGGTGGCTAAACTGTAAGTCGTATCACAAAACAGATGGTACAATCGCTGCTCAATTTGAAGAGATCTACAACTTCTTTCCTATGAATTGTTGTCGTATCCCGATCCCTTATACCTTAAATAGAGCTGCATTTCTCGATTATAATCAAATTCCCCAACTCGACTGTGATTTACATTAGGAAAAGGGGCCTGTCTTTATAATTAAAACTTACCATCTCCACTGTGAATGGTGGTAGGCATGTGAGCCTGCCGGTATAGTAGAAACTGCCAAATTCGATTGTGAATTACAGTAAGAAACGTGGCCTGTCATTATCATCAAAACTACCCAACGCTCACCTTATATCGGAAACAACGTATGGCTTTCTCACCGTGGTGTTTCTCGGATGGCGCTAAGAGAAATGCAATTTAATATCATCTTACTCACTGCGTGTACAGTAATTTACGTAGAAATCCGTATAGAATATAAAATACCGTAGCGAAGCACATTTGCTAGTAGTGCAATATGTCTTTTGGTATGGGCTAGAACACATTTGTTACTTTTATTGACGTATCACAGTCTTATCCTTATCTTTGACAATTTGAAAGTGACTAAGGTACGAGCGATGCTAGTAATGCTGTTCATTATGCAGCCAGTCCCTGTTATGAATGGTGTAGAAATGTCTCTCGTAGGGTCGGTTGGTGTGCACATTTCTGCGGGCTTGCTAGACTGATATGTAATAACAAATTCTGACTCGTTGAGGAAAGCAATGGGAAAGTACCTCAGTCCTCATTTTTGTTCTATATCTCTTCAGTGGCGGCTAGACCATCTACGGCAGCTGTTGAGGATCCAGCCAGCCTCAGAGCTGAGTACTCAACATACATACAAATGATAGTGAAATATTTGTCTTCTTCTTCTTAGTAGTTTTATCCACTCGATTTATATGGACTGCTCTTCTACTTTAAGTTGTCTCCTCGTCCATCGGTCATTCACGTCCTCGGAGGATATCAGAAGTCTTGCCCTCATGGAAAGGAAAATCCACAGCCTGTTTCCGGTCATTCGACTGGGTCAGGAATGGAATGACTGAAGCCCCATCTAGCGGCGAGGATAGGAATTGTGCCGGCTGCCGAAGCCTGTCGCACTCCTCTGGGGCAATGATTAATGAATGACAGATGAAATGAAATGATATTGGAGATTGTTGCTGGAATGAAATATGACAGAGAAAACCACAGTATCCGGAGAAAAACCTGTCCGCCTCCGCTTTGTCCAGCACAAATCTCACATGGAGTGACCAGGATTTGAACCACGGAACCCAGCGGTGAGAGGCCGGCCCGCTGCCGCCTGAGCCACGGATGCTCCTAGTCTTGCCTTCATGTCACTGTGAATAGTTGCTTTGAATTTCCCCGAGTCCTTTTCGACTGATTACCAGACTGGAATCCACGGCTGCCACAGAGGCTAGTCGTAGTCTTTTAACAAGCTCATACCGGCGAAGTCTCACCTCTAACATCTTTTCTTCAATGGGTGCCATACTATCATATTTTTGAACTTTTCGTTTCGTATTTTAGTCAGTCTAGTGATTGTCAAGGACCATCTCAGTATAATATTCATTTCCATTGCAAGGACGATATACTTTGGACCTGAATTTTGCAGATATTTTACCGTCTTAAGGAATCCGTAATGGCGTGAGTAACAACATTAATGTACGAGGGTTGGGACAAAAGTCATTGCAACTACTGTTTTTCGCACGAATGTGGAATCTTGCAGACAAGTGGAAATATACAGATGGGAATGGGGAGCTTAAGGTGCTGTTGAAAGTACGAATAATGCCGAATAGTCTTACACGGTATAGGGATATGAAGCGAGGAAACTGTCAGCCAACAAATCCTTGTGTTGCATAATGTTTATTCTCGGAGATTAAAACCTTCAAACAGTAAATATTCAAAGTAGTCCTCCAGATTGTCTACTGCACGTTGACAGTGATGCGGAGACGTCGGATACCAGTCACCTCACCATGTGTCAATTTTGCAATTTCATGTTTCACAGCGTTGGCAATGTCCTCTTGTGTCTCAAACCACATCACGCGTACTAGTATTTTCCCTTTGGAGATGAGATTAAAATCGCACGGAGACAGGTCCGGCGAGTACGGCGGGCGTTCCAGTACTTCCCCCCCCCAATCGCTGAAGTTACCTCGTCACATTCTTTTTCGATGAAGCCTGACTCAGTACATCAATCACTACTGATCTGCATTTAGGGCAGTCGCCCAGGTGGCAGATTCCCTATCTGTTGTTTCCCTAGCCTTTTGTTAAATGACTGGAAAGAAATTGGAAATGTATTGAACATCTCCCTTGGTAAGTTATTCCAATCCCTAACTCCCCTTCCTATAAACGAATATTTGCCCCAATTTGTCCTCTTGAATTCCAACTTTATCTTCACATTGTGATCATGTCTACTTTTAAAGGCACCACTCAAACTTATTCGTCTACTGATGTCATTCCACGCCATCTCTCCACTGACAGCTCGGAACATACCACTTATACGAGCAGTTCGTCTTCTTTCTCGCAAGTCTTCCCAGCCCAAACTTTGCAACATTTTTGTAACGCTACTCTTTTGTCGGAAATCACCCAGAACAAATCGAGCTGCTTTTCTTTGGATTTTTTCCAGTTCTTGAATCAAGTAATCCTGGTGAGGGTCTCATACACTGGAACCATACTCTATTTGGGGTCTTACCAGAGACTTATATGCTCTCTCCTTTGCATCCTTACTAAAAACCAAACCAACCCCATGGCACTACAGCTCTGAAGGGCCTTGGCATACCAAGCGACCGCTGCTCAGCCCGAAGGCCTGCAGTTTACGAGGTGTCATGTGGTCTGCACGACGAATCCTCTCGGCCGTTATTCTTGGCTTTCTAGACCGGGGTCGCTATCTCACGGTCAGATAGCTCCTCAATTATAATCACGTAGGCTGAGTGGACCCCGAACCAGCTCTCAGGTCCAGGTAAAAATCCCTGACCTGGCCGGTAATCGAACTCGGGACTTCCGGGTAAGAGGCAAGCACGCTATCCCTACACCACGGGGCCGGTTTTACATCCTTACTAGAACCCCTAAATACCCTCATAACCATGTGCAGAGATCTGTACCCTTTATTTACAATCATACTTATGTGATTACCCCAATGGAGACCTTTCCTTATATTAAGACCTAGGTACTTACTTACCTACTGCAGTCCCATCGCCCTGTACGTGGTACCCGTCCAATACAACGCCATATCGTGCTGTGTCCATATTCTATGAGTGTCATGCTTTCCAGTACATATGGCTGTTGTATGGCAGCATCGTGAAAATGTGAGGAAAATAATAGTTGCGATGACTTATGCCCCAATCTTCGTATTTTCTAAAGCTCTTTGATATACCCAGGTCTCTTTAAGGTTAGCTCCCCTGTTTTCAAAGAACAATCCTTTTACTGATCAGCTGGGCTGGTATGGGGCGGTATTGTGTACTGACATCTCACGTGGTTAGCGCATCGGCAAAAGGAAATATAGAATTGATAATACTGTACTCCTTTCATGTTTCTTAAAAACTTAAGTTATATATTAACTGTTTGAAGCATATATAATTGGCCTTGAGCTCTTCTTGTTTCGCTGAGGCTCCTTGGACCACGTGGTTCATAACTCTGGTGAAGTTTCTTCTTAGCCCAGTATTCCTTCTTCTTCGCACTGTAGGTTGCTTTCCTTGCTTTAGCTATTGTAACTACTATTTAGATTTTCAAATATTGCACTTTATTGCCTTTGTTTAAACACTTGCCTTTTCTACGACTTTCTTGAAATCTATAGCCAGCCGCCTCAAGAGTTGCCTCAAGAGTTGCCTCAAGAGTTTCAAAATTTCGTGGTTTCCAATTGGCTAATTCACATTAAACCTATGGTGTGGCGTGTCAAAAGTTCCGCCGTAGTGATGTGCTTATTTTAAAAATCGCGAAGCCGCCGTTCTGTCAGGTTGCTAGAAGAAGAATCAACTTATTGTTGTTGCTACTGCAACAACAACATGTTGGTAAATCCAACTCTTCTAAATAATTACGTAGCCAAAGAATTACTTTAGATTTTAATTGAAAATATTTGGTTTGACAATGTTTAAAAATTAATTTTGCTTCGAAAATGAGAGATTTCATTACCGGTATTGTTTATAAAGAAGTTCAGTCACTTTAAATTTCATACTTGAGATTTTTGGTCTGAAAGTGCAGTAAAAGTTCACCCAGAGTATTGTTTACAATTTTATTTTATTTCGCACGGGCGCAGAATGTCTTATGCCGACGATGGTATAGGAAAGCGCTAAGATTGGTAAGGAAGCGACCGTGGCATTTGCCTGGTATAAACATGGGAAACCACGGAAGCCATCTTTAGGGCTGCCGACAGTGGGGTTCGAACCTACTATCTCCCGAATGCAAGCTGATAGCTTCGTGACCCAATCCACGCATCCATTTGCTGGGTGAAGTGGTAAATGGTTTCAACAATACCCACCAAAAGAGTTTTCCAACCACAGCACTGCCAGGTACTTAAAAACTCGTGTTAGCGGTGCGAGATGTTTCACAGTTAGGATTCGAAGATAAAATTCTTCTCGAAGTTAACTTCAGATGATCTTGTTCGTTCCCAAAGTGGCTTGTTGGATTCAGTACGACTGCTTTCCACTTGTACCGCTTAACTATAAAAATATCCGCAGTTCTAAACGATTAATCCGTGGATATACTCTGAGCTACTTCATGGGTATCATCCCAGTGCTCGTAAAACTGAAGTCAAAAGGATCACCACTCTGCGGTGACTTGAATTTTCCAACAGTTCGATTTTTCATCACAAACCCAAGGGTTTCAGTCCATCTGGAGTTCGGGAAACAGGAGCAGGTTATGTTGGAACTTCGACTCAGTACTGTGGGGACCACCGAAATGTAGAACATTTTTAGAACATGTAAGCCCTTTTTCGTTGAAAATAGTCTCACTTACATTGCCCGGGAATCGAACCGTAGTCGCAGAAGGCAGAGACGATGTCACTCGTCTAACATACCTTTAAAATTCTAAGAAGGAACTTTACAGATAAGATAAATTCAATTGTAGGAATTATCCAATTATATTAATATATTTCAGCTTCCTCGTAGCTTTCCCCCTATACAGTGGGACGGGTTCGACTCGTATCTGATCGCCAGTCGTTTCGCCGTCAGGTACAACACATAATTCATATTCTTGCCTTCCTGTTGTATTGTGACGTAGTGTCGGAAGAGCCAGATAATATCTTCAACTACATGTCAGACAGACGTGGAAAGTATGATTTATGATATTTGAACCGTAATAAGGAAATACAACTGTATGAAGCCTCTTATGAAGATCCAATCACAAAGACATTCTTAAGAATACATATTTCCACGGCCTAAGAAAGATTTTATCAACTGTAGCATACCCTACGTTATTCGTGGTATCATGGATATAAATAACATGGTCCACTGTTGTAGGATTCTTCTTCTTCTTCTTCTTCTTCTTCTTCTTCTTCTTCTCCTTTTTATTGCAGTTTCAGATCAAAATAGAAATACAAAAATGCATACATTTTGTCCGGAATGTATTTATGTTTCGATGTCCTGGTGTTCCATTTATTCTTCTTCTTTTGCTTCTTCTTTCGTTTCAGCCTGTTATGGACCACGCTATCTTAACCGTTTTCTGTCTTGAACCTTAACACTCGCGCAATACTTCCGCATCCTTCTTCCGTGATCTTCCTTCCATTCTTCCGTTCATATCTTGCCTGTCTTCTTTTCAGGTTTGGCTCAAAAACTCTGTAGACTTTCAAGTTTCTTCTTGAAAGGGTCACGTTGCAAGACGTCATCACGTAAGATCCCTAATTCTTGTAAATCCTTTTCCACCTCGGTGAACCAGACACCTTTCGGTTTTCTTGCTCAGAAAATAGGCAAAGATTCAAGTGGACAACCTTTCTTATCTCGTTCGTGTTATTTATTAGATACAGCCTATGGAGGACCATTTTACGCTAATAATAAATGTAGGCTATACAAGATAACAAAGGTTTAAACCACAATATTAAGTATCAACAATAAATTAACAATTATTAACAATAACAATGTTCCTGTGATATATTTTATACAAATTATGCCTGTTCAGGATTCATCATCCACATGAAATACTTACCCGTGATACACGCTTCTTGACATTAAAGTTGAGTGTAAGCGATTGTGAACTACAATAAATTATTTTGTCGGCAGTGCCTTGTGGTGACTGGCGATTATCTGCCTAGTTAAGCCTGCCAATCCATCATGAGTTTTAAATCATCATCATTATCATCATCTTAGTATTGTCTCGAAAATTCAGAACATTAATTCAGAAACACAAATGTTCTGCAAAGCCCACCCGACTAAATACAGGATGGACTGAACAACATAACAAGGAACACAGCGAGAGGACTAAGAGGTATTGGGAAGAGAAGAAGAAAAAACAAAAAGAGTGCTCATGAATTTATTATTATTATTATTATTATTATTATTAATAATATTAATATTATTATTATTGTGGTGAAGGTTCCAGTACTGTATATGTTATGAAAATGATGATTTTAATATTTATACAAATCATTCAGATGTCTATCTCCTTGCACCATGCACGATGATCTTGAAATAAAATCTAGTTGGGTGCGGCTTCCTGGCGCTGCGCTTTCTGTGGCAGAAAGAAAGTCAACAGCAGTTCATGGAACTGAAAGCCTTTGAGCTCCTCAGGATATTAATTAGAACACGCCTCTCGCCTATATTTACATCGGTAGAACACTGTTTGTCTGGCAAAGTGCAGGGACAAAACAAGGTGACTAGCGTGGTGCCACGAGAGAATATATGCTTGGTCTTGAATGAGAAACGGAGCAGAATCTTCTGGAGAGACTCCAACAGGGTATCATGTATGTATCTGATGGACAACATCCCTTTCTCTAGAGCATCCCAAGAGTTACTTATGAATTACAATTTATATACTCGCAAAATTCGCAAGTGCAATAGTGCAACATTAATCTCATAATAGTAGACTAAATACCGTGCGAGTTGGCTACGCGATTTGCGCCGCTTAAATCTAAGCTTCCACTTGGTTAATGGTGGATTCGAACCTCACTGTCGATAGCTCTGAAGACGATTTTCTGTGGTTTCTCATTTTCACACCATGGCTATGGCTATATCTTAATGAAGACGACAGGCGATTCCTTCCCTGTCCTATCTCACAGTAGCCATAAGTCCTGTCTGTTTCATTGCGACATTAACAAATAGAAAAAAAAAAACAGAAACGTAAATTGTACCGAACCCTTTCATATTGGCAACGACAATATTTACTCCTTTACAAGGAACAGTACTCATACCGGGCTGAGTGGCTCAGACGGCTGAGACACTGACCTTCTGTCTCCAACTTAGCAGGTTCGATCCCGGCTCAGTCCGGTAGTATTTGAAGGTACTCAAATACGTCAGCCTCGTGTCGGTAGACTTACTGGCACGAAAAAGTACTCATGCGGGATTAAATTGTGGCACCTCGGCTTCTCTGAAAACCGTAAAAATAGTTGGACGTAAAGCAATTATTATTATTATTATTATTATTATTATTATTATTATTATTATTATTATTATTATTATTATTAATAATAATAGGCCTAATAATACTGAGAAATTTGTGTACATTTTTAGATTCTTCAATCTGATGAATCTAATTTTTGAATAAATAAATTTATAAACCACATGAAAATGAACACCTGTGATAACAGAAAGATAACCTGAGAAGGAAACGGCTTAATTAAAATAGCTTCTATTCATAGGGCACCTTCTTACCAAATTTCATACACCATCATTCATTTTATCTTCATTAGATCCAGTTACGCGCTACTTATCAAAGCACGGACATATGGTTTGAATGGTACAGAATCGTAAAAACATGTGTAATACTTACGCACACACTTATCATACGATTTCCTTTTTTTTTTTTTTTTTTTTTTTAAGTTTCAACAATAAAGATTTGTTGCTCAATGGTGTACTTAATCATTATGAATAACTGTTATGTTCACTTGATAATCACAATCACTGAGTATGCCAAGTGAATAACTTGTTTCACTAATTCAGTACAGAGGTATACTAATGACCGAGTCTTACAGGACAGAGGATGGGACAAACAGGCTGTTGTCCCCAACTGGATAGCTCTTTGTTGGTCCGGGGCGATGACCTAGATGTTAAGGACCCTTTAAACAACAAGCATCTTCATCAACAAGCCTTGTAGGTCCCTTGAATGAGGGAATGCAGCCTGTTTTACCTGTCAGCTTGCTATGAGCAGTTCGTCTGTGTTTGCCGAAAACTAGCTGGTTCTAACTGATATATCTAGGCTGCCAGAGAAAAGGAGTACAACTCGGAAAATGTTCAGAATAAGATAAGTCTACGGTGTGAGTCCTGGAAGGGATTTCGATCTTTGGTGTAAGTACTATATGTATATCATTTCATTTAGTCCTAACAGTACAAGTAAACATGTAAATACTGTTGCGTGCAGACCCTGTGGTAGCTTCTTTCGATACTTCTTGCAAGGTGAGTTTCTGGGAGATGCAACGAGAATGTTCCGTCTCTAGCCATATCACGAATATTCCGGTACTCATAACCTAAGCTATAGAAAAAGGAGGCTAGCCGCGGACCGTCTGTCAGCTTTGGAGTCAGTGTGGGACTTCGCGATTGACTCCGTGGTAGAGTCTGAGTTAGATTCGGTGTGTTGGGGTTCGGTGGCTGGGCTGAGGGCAACAACGATGTGGGTCGTCGCTGGTGTCTCACCGGAGTCTGAACGAGGAATGATTGTTGCGTCGGAGTATCGAGTGAGCAGCTGGAATGAAGACAGGTGTTAGCTTCCGTCATTGTCCTACTCGAGTCAAGGTATCGTTGGGCACGGGATGGAGTGCTGCGTGTGTCAGCGACTGGAGCAGCTATTGTGAGTGTACTTGGAACAGTGTTAATGGTCGTTTTGTGAGGAGTACTGTCCTGCTGTTGAGCACTGTTCAACTGTTGCTGTTTAGTTATTCACGGTATGCGACTATGCAAATTACTTGAGTCGACCCAGCGACAGTCATTGTGTGTTGTGTGAACCGTAGCGCTGTGTTTCGACCTAACTGTCTGCACGCACCTGCTGTGTGGGTTGACTGGACTGGTGAGTGGAAGTGAAAGGCCCGTCAATCAGCCTTATAGCCTCCTTCAGGTAAAGACTGTCCAGCTGGAGTTTTGCTGTGAGAGACATGTAAATAGACGGCAATTAGTGAGTGTGTTCATTCATGGTTAATAGAATTGTGTGTGTATATATATGTGTGTGTGTGTTTGCATTTATTTTGTTATCCTGAAATAAATTAGAGTAATAAAAGAGATGATGTTTTATTTGTTAACGTGCCTATCTCTTAGGGGCTGCCTGGCCAAGGCTGTAAAGGCGTGCTCGGTTCGCCTGGAAGGACGTGGGTTCGAATCTCCGTCAGGAAGTCGTAAAATTTAAGAAACAAGATTTCCAATTCCAGAGGTGGATATGGCCCTGAGGTTCACTCAGCCTACACCAAAAATGAGTACCAGTTTAATTCCTGGGGGCAAAGGCGGCCGGCGTAGAGCTAACAACTCTACCCATCACGTGCCGCGGTTAACAATGGTGGAAGCCTTTACCTTCGACTCCTCCAAGGGCCTACATGGCCTGTACTGAGGTGTCTTTGTCTTTGCCTATCTCTTACCCGGAGGCTATGGGTTCAATTCCCGGTCACGCCAAGGACTGGATCTAAGGGCTGGTTCGTGGTCCACTCAGCCTACGTGATTGCAATTGAGGAGCTATCTGATGGTGAGATTGCGGTCCCAGGTCTAGAAAGCCAAGAATAACGGCCGAGAGGATTCGTAGTGCTGACCACAGGACACCTCGTAATCTGCAGGACTTCGGGATGAGCAGTGGTCACTTGGTAGGCCATGGCCCTTCGGGGCTGTTGCGCCATGGTGTTTGGTTTCGTTTGCTTTTATTCGTAACAATAAATATCTCGGGGAGAAGAGTACAAGTCTTTTTCTGACATAGTTCCATATTCGTTTTCCTTGCAGCCTAGATATCGTATAGAAAAACAACACACACATTAAATATTAAACAATCAGATTTTTCTTTCATTTTAAAAGGTTCCATTTCCAATTGTTCATAATGAAGACATATTTCTTGAACACAAATTCATAGTTATTAATCAGTTTATTTTGCCCACACTTATCTACCCGCTACAGAACGCTAGCTTGATAAAGATTCCACAGACATTCCATCAGGTAATTGGTAAATTAATTTAAAGAGCCGTTGAGGAAATTCTCCATCTTCCTGACTGCAGATTGTACTTTCCGAGGAAACTAAAAGGGCTAGGTGTTTGCCGAATAGGAGGCGGTATTACAACATCTGAACATACAAACGTAGACAATCAGGAAATTAATACATTGTGAAAACATGATCTCGATGATGAACAGAGGAGTTGCATTACCAAACTTTGATCAATGAAACAGAGGAACAAACAAAAAATTGCAAAGAATTAAGAGGGCGATTAAGAAAGGAAGACGACTATAAATGGTGTAAACTGAGTGTTTACGGACAAGGACGTCCAGCATCTAACCGATGTCTTGAGACCTTGAACGGTTTGCCGAGATCTCAGTGGACCGACGCCCTCAAGCTACAGTTTAATGTCGCTGCAGTGCGTGACCTCCCAAGACGAAGACGAGAAGGAACCCGCTGCAGACACAGCGGTTCTTGTCCAAGAGGAAATCTGCTTATAAACATCAAACATAACAAAATCCGGACAAATATCGCAACTAACCTTTCCAATCAAGGCCCGGGAGTGTAAAAAGTAGCTTCACGTATCGCTACAGGAGGGAGCAGCAGACGGACCGACATAATCGCAAATCACCCTCGACAACAGAAAGGATAGCGCTGTGATCTTGGATCAAACTCTCTGATTCCAAGTGAGCTCCAGCTAGACTGAGGGGATAAACCAAGAAAAGAGTGCCATCTATGAGTCCACAATATATTTCGACACTCAAAGTTCTTGGACTGTTCATCGGCGCCAGAGGAACAATGACTAATTTTTTAAAACAACTGAAAAATCTGGCGTTTCATAATAGAATCCTCCTAGATAAATCAATATTTGCGATCACTTCAGTTTGGTACCTTAGATCTTATTTCTTCCTAATCTTCTTCAACTTTTCTTCTCATTTTCAACCCAACATTCCATTCTTACTCTATTCTAGAACCACATAACTAACGCTTCCCGTTTCTTCTTTTACAGTGCACCTGGGCTCCTTGTTTCCCTTTCTATAACTACGTCCCAAGCACAGGATTTTTCGTTTTAATATTTTATCGTGTTCAGATTTTTGTTGGTTGGGAGTTGAGAGAGACTTTTTGTTATGAAATACTCGTTTCTCCAATGCTCTTCTTCTTCTGACGACCGTTGTCATTGGCGATTGCATTTTGAAGGCAACTGAAGTCAATAATTTTTTAGGTTTCCTCGAACTTTATCTGGTAAACTTCATTTATTGTTGTGCATTTTTTACGTCAATCCGATTCTGAAATGTCTCACGGTGACGAATGCATAAGATAGGACTGGGACTGGGAAGGAAACGACCGTGGCCTTAAATCAGGTGCAGGCCAAGCATTTAAAGAATTTGCTTTACGTCGCACCGACACAGATAGATATTATGGCGGCGATAGGATAGGAAAGGGCAAGGAGTGGGAAGGAAGCGGCCATGGCCTTAATTGAGGTACATCCCAGCATTTGCCTGGTAAGAAAATGGGAAACCACTGAAAACCATCTTCAGGCTGCCGAGAGTGGGGTTCGAATCCACTAATCTCCAGAAGGAAAGCTCTCAGCTGTGCGACCCTAACTGCACGGCCAACTCTCCCCGAACGTTTTTCTGGTGTGAAAATGAGAAACTACGGGAAACCATCTTCAGGGTTGCCAACAGTAGGGGTCGAATCCCGTGTCTTGTAAATGCGAACTAACAGCTACTCGTCTCAAACTGCGTTGCGAACTTTCACAGTTACTTTTAACTATCGACATAGCATTAGAATTTCTGGAGTAAGTGTGATCTTGCATTTCTCCTAATAAATTAAGCCTTCTCTAGATGTCCCTTTCTGTATCTGATATTATGTGTAGGGCTAATTGTAATAATTATGGTTTGGGAATATGAAATGATCCCTGGACCATTAAGCTAAGTCTGAAACATTTCAGGTAATTGGGTGTAGTGATATAGTAATTATCTACTAGATCAATAATGAGAGTGGCTGTTATTTGAAAATTCACGCCTCTTGACAAATACTTTTTTTAAGAGGAAACCGTACGGAAGTGTTCTATGCATTATACGGTATAACCAACGTCGGTGCAACTGGCAGAGCATAGGCCTAAACCAATAGAGAATTGTGTTTAATAGTATGTACCAGGGGCACTTATCCGCTTCACCGCACATACAAATAGCAATTACATATAATGTACACTTATATTTCAATTTCCTGTCCTGTATGGTCCTTTCCGCTATATTTCTGATACCCTACTACACCACACAATTTTTCATTCCCTCCTTGATAGGGACGGCGGGCCTCCTACATGGTAATGTCGTCCCTCAGGTCATGGAAATGCGATTTATGGAGAAGGTAAGGTGAGTGCAGTTCGTGGATTATAATAATATTTGTCTTGGCATTTGCCTTAGTGTAGAAGAATGGATAAAACACGGAAAATCATTCTCAGGACAGTCCACGGTAAGGACCAGCTCCTCCGCCTTTCGAATGTAAAGCTTCAAGGGTAGAAAAACTACCCGCTGTTAAAGCGAAGCTTACTCTACTCGGTGCGATATCCTCGGTTGTGGCATGATCGTAACACTTCCATCATTGCTCTTGTAAGTGTTGAGAGGTGATGCTTGCCTAGGTGTGCTTCCCGGGTCAAACAATTGGATACAGTGAAAGCCCCCACTTTGGGCATCCCTATAGCCTGGACACACCTTTCGATTAGACATATATTGAATGCACCGTTTAATTCACTATATACATACATGTCAAAAATCCTCTGTACATTGGGGACCCTCAACTCTATACATTGGATAGCAATTAAATGACAGTTTGGACAGATTCGTAACTTCCGTCGTTTTGGTGTCTTTTCATTTTGTAATGGTTTGGTGCAAGCAATTTAAACATTGTCACTGAAAATTATGCCTGTCCAAGAGTATTTAAAAACAATAACTTTAAGGCAGATAGTCTTCCTGAAATCCAGTTGATAAGTTTAACAATGCAATCGAATTTACACGGAGTGTGACGGTCCTCGATGCAATTCGCTGGATCCATGATGCTTGGATGGAGGTGTCTAAAGAAACAATATTGTGAAATGTGTTAACTAAGGAAATGAGATGTCCCCCTGAAGTCCTTCGCAGTGAATTGTGAGAAGTTGTTGTTTTTAGTGATCTCGATGTGTTGGAAGTCCACGATGATATTCCAGGAACAGCAGAAAGATTGTCTTATGAAGAAGAAGACAGTTTCTGTCCCCAAGGAGCCACCTACTCATCAAGAATTGTGAAGTGTATTAGTGAGTTGGAACTTTATGCGTTTGTGTATTAACCAACCAGAAATGAGAGAACTCTATTTGGATTACATAGGAAAATTGAATCAGAATGAGCATGTATAGAGCATAATTTCAACCTTCATCAGGCAACATGAAGTGGTTTAAAAACCAAATAACCTAGCGAGTTGGCCGTGCGGTTAGGGGCGCGCAGCTGTGAGCCTGCATCCGGGAGATAGTGGGTTCGAGCCCCACTATCGGCAGCCCCGAAGATGGTTTTCCGCGGTTTGCCATTTTTACACCAGGCAAATGTACCTTAATTAAGGCCACGGCCGCTTCCCTCCAACTCGTAGGCCTTTCCCATCCCATCGTCACCATAAGACCTATCTGTGTCGGTGTGACGTAAAACAAATTGTAAAAAAGAAGTTGAAAAATAAAAGAGTCTTATGACATATTTTTCGCTAAGCAGTGAAGGGCGAGTACTGTACAGTATAATATTTAAAATAAAACATAAGACAATATTGTATTGCTTTTTTAAGTTTTAGTAGGCATGAAACTCAGTGTACTGTAAAACTAACTAACCCCATGGCACTACAGCCCTGAAGGGCCTTAGGCTACTAAGCGACCGCTGCCAGGCCCGAAGGCCTGCAGATTACGAGGTGTCGTGTGGTCAGCACGACGATGCTCTCGGCCGTTGTTCTTGGTTTTGTAGACCGGGGCTGCTATCTCACCGTCAGATAGCTCCTCAATTCTAATCACGTAGGCTGAGCGGACCTCGAACCAGAACTCAGATCCAGGTAAAAATCGATAACCTGGCCAGGCATCGAACCCGGGGCCTCCGGACAAGAGGCAGGTACGCTACTCCTACACCAAGGGGTCAGCTCAGTGTACTGTACTGTATATAAATTCAAATAACCACTGTTTTTATTACCTGCATACAGTGCACACTAGCTTAGAATTTTTCCTTTCACGCACTGTCAGTGTACTGTTCATGTACTGTACATCTACCCTATAGACTGGACTCCCCATTTCTTCTTCTTCTCCTTTATCTGTTTACCCTCCAGGATCGGTTTTTCCCTCGGACTCAGCGAGGGATCCCAACTCTACCGCCTCAAGGGCAGTGTCCTGGAGCTTCAGACTCTGGGTCCGGGGATACAACTGGGGAGGATGACCAGTACTTCGCCCAGGTGGCCTCACCTGATATGCTGAACAGGGGCCTTGAAGGGGATGGGAAGATTGGAAGGGATAGACAAGGAAGAGGGAAGGAAGTGGCCGTGGCCGTGAGTTAGGTACCATCCCGTCATTTGCCTGGAGGAGAATTGGGAAACCACGGGAAACCACGGGACACCACTTCCAGGATGGCTGAGGTGGGAATCGAACCCAACTCTACTCAGTTGACCCCCCGAGGATGAGTGGACCCCGTTCCAGCCCTCGTACCACTTTTTCAAATTTCGTGGCAGAGCTGGGAATCAAATCCGGGCCTCCGGGGATGGAAGCTAATCACACTAACCACTGCAACACAGAGGAGGACCACCCCACTACACTGGACACATTTTTAACGAACCATAGGTCCAAATTAGAGGGGTTTCACTGTACCTACGTGTTGGATTTCAATGAGGCTAGAATAAGCATAACAACTTTACGTCTTGAAATGAGATACTACCCCAGTATTCTCGATGAGTAAATCCGCTGTCCGTGTCGGAATTCGAATCCGATCTCCGAAAGCGGCAACTCTCCAGTCTTGTCTTGGAGTGCCATTTTAGCCGATTAACTGCATGAATCAGTCAATAGTCAGTGTGTAATGGTGACTCTAGTGAACTACTAACCAGTACACTTCTAACAGCTGTACATTGAAATATATTATTCTTCCAGTCAAGAATGTTAAACGGTCTCATTGCTGATAATTTGCCAATGCGGCGTGCCATGAATTCAACACCCATGCCATGAAGAATGGATCCTTTCATTTTTATCACAATGAATTCATGGGATATATTTCCATTTCCGTATTGAGAAACATTCGCCATAAAAAGAGATGACACGGACAACAAACAATAATAAGTAGACATACTTTGACATTCTACAATGGGGAAGGAATTCCTCCAGTGTGTTATTAATAGAAACGGTTATACGTGGTTAGAAAATGGGATGGATTCAGCATAATTTAAAATGTACAATAATATAATTTCTTGAAAATTAAAACATTTAATGAAATCCACTATAAAAGTTAGGGTTATATTATTCCTTAGATGAAGAAATAGGCTATACAAGATTTTGCAGTTGTTTAGAGCAAGTAAACTCATTAAGTGTTTCCTATTTTTAATGTGGGTGTTTTCTATTGTACTATATGATAAAATTAGACGCAATCCCGTTCCGTGCGAAGTTGTTGCTGTTGTGTGAACTTCAGTTGGACCGCAGCTTGCGCAGTTGAAGCAAGAGCTCTTGTTAACCAGCAGCTGTAGCAAACTCACTCCACCGACCGGCGTCATGGTATGTTAGTGCGCCAGAACCTGTACACGTACAAACCGCACCCTTATACCAATCAAAACACACCACTAATTTCAGCGTGTTGTTATTGTTACTTTCAACCTTATTTTCTCTCAAAACGTACAAAAAGCATACATTATTTCTAACAGAACACCGTTTACAGTTTCATAAACATGTTACTATTGATTTCATTTTAGATACTACGTTTAGCTTTGATCATGAGCCCTGTTTACTTGTGGCGGTGGAATTCTGATCTAAACCAGTGTTTTTTTTGCTAGTTGTTTTACGTCGCGCCGACACAGATAGGTCTTATGGCGACGATGGGACAGGGAAGGACTAGGAGTGGGAAGGAAGCGGCCGTGGCCTTAATTAAGGTACAGCCCCAGCATTTGCCTGGTGTGAAAATGGGAAACCATGGAAAACCATCTTCAGGGCTGCCGACAGTGGGGTTCGAAACTACTATCTCCCGAATACTGGATACTGACCGCACTTAAGCGACTGCAGCTATCGAGCTCGGATAAAACCAGTGTTATAATATTGCTATGTGTATATTGTCCCTTAAGACACCGTGTGCTGCCGAAAGTTTGGCCAGAAGAAGGTCTCCACAAACTCCAAAATAAAATACTAATATTGTAATCTCAAACTTTTAAGCAGTCATAAATGGAAACCAATTTTGCAAGGATTCTATAAGACACTGTGGAGCCACAGTTTGCCCGGAAGAAGCTCTCCATAACGTGAAAAATAATCTACTGACACAGGCTTGTAACACTTTTAGGCACTCTTAAATCGCAACCAAGTGTGCTGGGATTCGATTCCGCAACCCTGATCACCATGTTGAAAAAAAAAAAAAAGACAGTGGTGCCGGAATTGTTCTTTTTACAATTTGTTTTTTTACGTCGCACCGACACAGATAGGTCTCATGGCGACTATGGGATAGGAAAAAGGAGTGGGAAGGAAGCGGCCGCAGCCTTAATGAAGGTACAGCCCCGGCATCTGCCTAGTGTGAAAGTGTGAAACCACGGAAAATCATCTTCAGCGCTGCCGACAGTGGTGTTCGAACCCACTATCTCCCGAATGCAAGCTCACAGCTGAGCGCCTCTAACCACACGGCCAACTCGCTCATTGGTGCCGGAATTTTGCCCAGAATTAGGTCTGTATAACGTGCAAAATAAAATACTGACATGAATATCTCACATTTTAAAGCACTCTTAAATGGTAATCGACTGTGCTGGGATTCGATTTCGCTGCTATGAGCAAGATTTTCAGAGACACTGTGGTTCTGGAATTTCCCTTAGAAGGTCTCTGTAATGTGCGAGTAAATATACCGGCACTCTCAAATGGTAGATAGCCGGACTGAGTGGCTCAGATAATTCAGTCCTGATTTTCTGAGCCCAAATTGGCGGATTCGATTCCGACTCATTCCGGCGTGTTTCCAAGTGTTTATATACGCCAACCTCGTGTCGGTAGATTTACTTACACGTGACAGAACTCTTGCGGGACAAAATTCTGGCCAATCGGCGTCTCCGACAACAGTAAAAGTAGCTGGTGTTGCGTAAAACCGATAATATTATTATCAAGTCATAGCCAATTGTGGTGGGATTCGATACCGTACCCCTTAGCACAGAAGTCGAGCGTCTGACCATATGTGTACTTAACCAAACCAAACCCCATGGCACTACAGCCCTTGAAGGGCCTTGGCCTACCAAGCGACCGCTGCTCAGCCCGAAGGCCTGCAGATTACGAGGGGTCGTGTGGTCAGCACGACGAATCCTCTCGGCCGTTATTCTTGGCTTTCTAGACCGGGGCCGCCATCTCACCGTCAGATAGCTCCTCAATTCTAATGACGTAGGCTGAGTGGACCTCGAACCAGCCCTCAGGTACAGGTAAAAATCCCTGACCTGGCCGGGAATCGAACCCGGGGCCTCCGGGTAAGAGGCAGGCACGCTACCCCTACACCACGGGGCCGGCCGTATGTGTACTTAGCCAGCATAAAAGTGATACATTATGGCCCCTACAGTAGTGCATGTATATATATAATTGTTTGAAAATTAATACAAGCTTTGTTTTCTGTGACTGTTCATTTGTGGACATTGTTCGCGGCATTTGAATAACAAGATGTGATTTTTCATTCTCAAAATATCACACATATCTCATGCAATGACTGGGATTCAAATCATCTCGGCGAGAAATAAACATAATAATAATAATAATAATGTTATTTGTTTTACGTCCCACTAACTACTTTTTAAGGTCTTCGGAGACGCCGAGGTGCCGGAATTTAGTCCCGCAGGAGTTCTTTTACGTGCCAGTAAATGTACCGACACGGGGCTGTCGTATTTGAGCACCTTCAAATACCACCGGACTGAGCCAGGATCGAACCTGCCAAGTTGGGGTTAGAAAGCCAGCGCCTTAACCGTCTGAGCCACTCAGCCCGGCTGAGAAATAGACAAGGATGGCACTAGGCTAATCACGTCTTATTGCTTACTTTGGAATTAGGTTCTAGAGCAAAGATTGCGTGCAATAGGGAAGGTACTAGATCTCTTTCTTTCTTTCTTTCTTTCTTTCTTTCTTTCTTTCTTTCTTCTTTCTTAATCCATGTACCCTCCAGTGTTGGTTTCCCTCGGACTCAGCGAGGGATCTCACCACTACTGCCTCAAAGGCAGTGCCCTGGAGTATGAGACTTCGTTTCGGGGGATACAAGTGAGGAGGACAACCATTAACTCGCCCATGCGGCCTCACCTGCTATCCTGAACAGAGGCCTTGTAGGGGATGGGAAAATTTGAGGGGATATACAAGGAAGAGGGAAGGAAGCGACCGTGGCCTTAAGTTAGGTACTATGCAGGCATTTTCCTGGAGGAGACCACGGAAAACCACTTCAAGGATGGCTGAGGTGAGAATCGAACCCTCGCTACTCAGTTGACCTCCCGAGGCTGAGTGGACCCCATTCCAGCCCTCGTACCACTTTTCAAATTTCGTTGGAGAGCCGGGAATCGAACCCGGTCCTCCGGAGGTGGCAGCTAATCACACTATCAACTACACCACAGAGGCAGACAGGTACTAGAAATAAGGAATTATACCATCGTGTGAAATAAGATCGGGAATAATTAAATCATCCGCACCCGGAGTCCGAACCACGTAAATTACGCATTCCATTAAGATATCATAACTCAGTCCGGCTTCATGCTGACCTTTGGTCACAGGGTCCAGGGTTCGATTCCTGGCAGAGTCGGGAATTTTAACCATAATTGGTTAATTTCGCTGGCATGGGGGCTGGGTGCATGTTCATCATTTCATCCTCATCACGACGCGCAGGTCGCCTATAGGAGTCAAATAGAAAGACCTGTATCTGGCGAGCCGAACTTGTCCTTGGACACTCCCGGCACTGAAAGCCATACGCCATTTCATTTCATTTCATCATAACTCAGCACAGAGTAAAAATATAAGCCAAAGTTATCTTCAAAGGTACTTGGAGAAAAGGAGGGTAAATGCTTCGAATCCTCGTGAAATCAGTACGGTAGGATAGTGTGGTTAACTTAATGTCCGGGTGCCTTTGTCTCCCAGGATATTACCGGGTGCACATTTTGTGCAGGACGAGGTAATATCAGAATTATATGCCTCTCATGAAGAGGAAACCTCGTTTCGAAATATTTGTACTTCCTGACGGGGTATCGAACCCACGTCCTTCCAGATGATCCTAGCTCACTTCGCGAGCTCGGTTGTCATAAAGAGACATCCCAGAAGTAATTGGACAAACAGTGAGTGACGTTTCTTCACACCAAAACAAGGAAAAAATGTCCTATAAACATACACCCTTGAAATGCTTCGCTTGTTAATGTATTATTATTATTATTATTATTATTATTATTATTATTATTATTATTATTATTATTATTATTATTATTATTATTGGAAATGTAAGTTGAAGGTAATCTCTAACAATGTAAATGTGTTAGAACAAATACGATTTTTTAAATAATCGAGGGTGTTAGCGATAGCCGGTGCTGGTGGTAACGTGGATAGCGCATTGGACCAATAACACCAAGATCGTGGGTTCAATCCCGACTGAGGTCTGTGATGTTTGCAAGGTGGCAAAAACATACCGTGCCATGCCGTATATAATAAAAGAGCAACATGCCACTCCCACGCAACAAACTTCAATTCGGCAATGCTCCAACGCACTCCGGCCGGTTACCCTTCCTGAAGCCAACCTTATATGGACTGCGCGTTTCTGTGGTGGCTAGTAATGTAGTGTGTTGTATGCATATGGATAGGATTGTGTTGGAAAAAGCACAAGTTCACAGTCTCCGAGTGAGAGGTAATTAACCACAAGCGGGTATTTTTCCAGATCTGGCCGGTCACCGAACTCGGGGCCATCTGAACGGTGATCATTCAGTCAAGACGTCGAACTAATAACCTCTTGAGATCCGAAATGAGACGAAGTGACAGAAACATTCATTCATAACACGCACTGGTCTAAATAACTCAAATTTAGCATCAGAAGGGATTTTCATCATTTCATAGGTCCGTTCTGATAGAGATGTGTATTTGCGTATCCCGAAATTTACATTGAAACACAATATTCTGAGATGCATTATTCAAATAAATTGTTTATTGGATGCAATCATCAAGCAAGAAGAAGTTGCGGAGAAAAGTATTATAAGCTATGTAAAGGCGAGGACAATCAAGAAACATTAAAATATAAACTCAACCGAAAGCATCTTGTGTCAATTATCAATCCTGATTTTATTGAGTATTTTTCTCTAAACAAAGTGGGTGGCTGCGTGGTATGGGTCATGTAGCTGCCAGCTTGAATTCGGGAGATAGCTTGTTCGAACTCCAGCCCTGAATATGGTATTCCGTGGTTTCCCATTTTCACAACAGGCAAATACCGGTATCGCTTCCTTACCGATCCTAGCCTTTTCCTAACGCATCGCCGTCATAAAACCTGTCTGTGCCGAGGCGACGTAAAGGAAATTGTAAGGAAAAATCTCTCAAAATGTCTCTCTAACATGATCTTGCTTTTGATTACGCTGCCATTGTTGCGTATTTCATGGACCCAGAGGTTCGTAAAAGTCTCGTTTTACGTAACATTCATTTGCTGACATAATAATTAAGAAATGGACATGCACTTGTGGATAGATGTCATGTGTATAACTACTATAAGCCGTCTACATGATGTAGGGTATGGCGTGTCTGCCTCATTTACTCAGGAGCTGTGGGTTCGATTGGCGGGTCATGCAAGTAATCTTAATTTTCGAGAAAGGGCTGTTTAAACCACGCGAGTTCAATTGAGGACGCATCTTATATGGGATAGGCAGAAGTCCTCCATTATACCTGAAAATATCGTCACTCTAGCCACGCGACGCTCCAATAGATGTAGGACATCTAGCTGAGAAGAAAGATGTATATTATTTATTTATTCGTGTCAGAAGTGCAAAATATGAAACATTAAAACATAAAAAAAGGAGCATGAAATCTACACAAGTACACAAATATGTGTTCAAGTGACTTCAAACAGTTCCCGCCCGAAACTTAGTCACTTCGAGAGCCATTGAATTAGCTTGAGTTAAATCACTCATTGTACATCAGGATGGGAAAAACGGACAATATAAGAGATGTTGTGTTGTTTAAAATTTGCCACAATCACATAGAGCTGACTTTTTTTTTGCTATTTGTTTTACGTCGCACCGACACAGGTATGTCTTATGGCGACGATGGGATAGGAAAGGCCTAGGAAGTGGAAGGAAGCGGCCGTGGCCTTACTTAAGGTACAACCCCGGCATTTGCCTGGTGTGAAAATGGGAAAAAACCGAAAACTATCTTCAGTGCTGCCGACAGCGGGGCTCGAACCCACTATCTCCCGATTACTGGATACTGGCCGCACTTAAGCGACTGCAGCTATCGAGCTCGGTTTTTTTTTTACAGGTTGCTTTACCTCGCACCGACACAGATAGGTCTTATGGCGACGATGGGATAGGAAAGGCCTAGTAGTGGGAAGGAAGCGGCCGTGGCCTTAATTAAGGTACAGCCCCAGCATTTGCCTGGTGTGAAAATGGGAAACCACGGAAAACCATCTTCAGGGCTGGCGACAGTGGGGTTCGAACCCACTATATCCCGAATACTGGGTACTGGCCGCACTTAAGCGACTGCAACTATCGAGCTCGGTTAGAACTGTCTTTGTCGGAAAAGAAAGATGTATGAACCACAGAGTTCGTGCCTAAAGGGGCACGGGAGTGGGAGTATGTTGGTCTGTAAAGGCATTTCTTTTCTGACTGTCGGGGTATCAATCGCTACGGGTCTTTTAAGTCTAGTTCAATCCTAGAACCAAACTTATCCAGTTACCCACATTACTACAGGTTTCAAAATGTCAAGCATTTTTCGACATGTGTTGCTTGCAAGTAGACAATGGTTTAATGGCGAATGGGACCTCAAACCTCTGAAATGAAATAACTAAAGAAAGGAAATATACCAGGATATTGAACTTATTTATTGTTGAGTCTGGCATACTGGACTGCCAAGACGAGATGTTTTGTGTGGTTTGCATGGTGGTAAAAACATACCGTGCCATGGCGTAATAATAAAAGATCAGCATGACACTTCAATTCGGCAATGCTCCAACGCACTCTGGCCGGTTACCCTTCCTGAAGCCAACCTTATGTGAATTGCGTGTTTCTGTGGTGGCTAGTAATGTAGTGTGTTGTATGTATATGGATAGGAATGGGTTAGAAAAAGCACAAGTGCACAGTATCCGTGTTACTTTCACCCGGAAGGACGTGGGTTTGATTCCCTCTCTCTCTCTCTCTCACAGACGTCGAAAAAATTAGAAACGAGGCCTTTTTTTGCTAGTGGTGTGGTTTAACGTCGCTCTAACACATTGAAGGGCAAGGATGGGAAAGCGCTAGGATGCAGAAGGAAGCGACCTTGCCCTTAATTCAAGTGCAGCCCCATCATTTGTCTGGTGTGAAAATGGGAAAACATTTCCAGGATTGCCGACGGGGATTCGAACAAACCATCTCCCGAATGCAAGCTCACAGCTACGCGACCCTAACCACACGCTCAACTCGCTCGGTGAAGCGAGGTTTCTTTATGTAGTCAGTCCCAAGGCTCTAGGGATAATTTAACTTTTTTATTTTTTTACAAGTTGCTTTACGTCGCACCGACACAGATAGGTCTTATGCCGACGATGGGACAGGAAGGGGCTAGGAGTGGGAAGGAAGCGGTCATGTTCTTAATTAAGCTACAGCCCCAGCATTTGCCTAGTGTGAAAATGGGAAACCACGGAAAACCATCTTCAGGGCTGCCGACAATGGGGTTCGAACCCACAATCTCCCCGAATGATAATCTAACTAACAGCAGAAATGAGTACTAGGTTACTACCTGGAGAGAACAGGGAATTGACTTAATAATAACTACTCTACTCCAAGAAGTATCGAGAAGGAAAATATAGGCGAATCTTTTACTTCCCATTCCTCCAGCGGCCCCTTTACCTCTCCTAGTCCCACTGTTACCAGAAGATATCTTCTTCTTTCTTAATCCATTTGCGTGCGGAAAGGAACTGGCCACCCTATCGTACGTAAACTCCGGCTCAGGCACACCTCTGCGGAGGTTCGGACCTGTCTTTGGGCAGAATACACCCTTACCTTACCTTAATCCATTTGCCCTTCAGGGTTGGTTTTTTTCTTAGACTCAGCAAGGGATCTTACCTGTGCCGCCTCAACGGCAGTATCCTGGGCAGTGAGACTTTGGGTCGGGGATACAGCTAGAGAGGAGGACCAGTACCTCGCCCGGGCGGTCTCACCTGCTATGTTAAACAGGGGCCTTGTGGGGGGATAGAAAGATCGGAAGGGACGGACAAGGAAGAGGGAAGGAAGCAGTGAGAATCGAAACCCTTCTACTCAGCTGACCTCTCAGTGCTGAGTGTACCGCGTTCCAACCCTCGTACCACTTTTCAAATGTTGTGGCAAAGCCGGGAATCGAACCCGGGTGGCAGCTAACCACACTAACTACACCACAGAGGCGGCACACCAGAAGATACAACTACTCGAAATATACAAATTGAGAGAGACATGTTGTGCCCCTAATCGCACGGCCAACTCGCTCGGTTATTTGGTTTTTTAACCACTTCATGTTGCCTGATGAAGGTTGAAATTATGCTCTACCATGGTCCTATTTTGAATGGAGCATATTTGGAGTGGAGCCTATTGATTCCATTGTCAGGAATGTCCTATTAGATTGGCAGCTAATGGTTGTCGATGTTGTTTCCTTTCTTTTCAGATGAAGGGGAGGAATGTGGCTCAGACCGGTAGCCAGAATGTTGGGGTTTACTTGGTTCTTAAAACCATTAAGGGAAATCCCACACAATAATATTTTTTAATTCAGAGACCAAGCGAGTTGGCTCCACGGTTTGGGTCACGTAGTTTTGAGCTTGATTCGTCAGTAACGCTAAATATGGTTTCCCGTGGCTTCCCATTTTCACACCAGATAAACGCTGGGGGGATATACTTTAATTAGACCACGGTCGCTTCCTTCCTTTCGTATCCTATCATCACCGAGAGACCATAATAATAATGTTATTTGTTTTACGTCCCACTAACTACTCTTTTACGGTTTTCGGAGACGCCAAGGTGCCGGAATTTAGTCCCGCAGGAGTTCTTTTACGTGCCAGTAAATCTACCGACACGAGGCTGACGTATTTGAGCACCTTCAAATACCACCGGAGTGAGCCAGGATCGAACCTGCCAAGTTGGGGTCAGAAGGCCAGCGCCTTAACCGTCTGAGCCACTCAGCCCGGCACCGAGAGACCAAAAGAGTCGGTACTAAGTCACAAACATGTCCGACACCACGGTGTAGGGGGCAACGCGTCCGCCTGCTAACCGGCGGCCGCGGGTTCGACTCCCGGCTGGGTCAGCGGTTTTTAATTGTAAATGATTAATATCCCTGGCCTGTCGACTGGGTGTTTGTGTTGTCCTTAAAAAACGTCCATTTCCTCACATTCAACACTCTTACACTTCCTCCATTCCAATTGCACGCAGGTTCATATCACATGGTGCAAGTAGGGGCAAAAGATCTCTATAAGTCGACGCCCCAAGCAAATAGCATTTAAAAAAAGTTAAAAACATTTTGCAAAAAAAAAAAAAAAAAAAAAAAAAAGAGCACATCGGTGCGAGTTTTCACAATGGGTACAATGGGTTAGTGGTGTAATATATGTGGCCTGTCGCCATGTTAGCCTGCGGGAAGTGAATGATGCTTGGCTAACTCTGAGAGGAATCTTCTTTCACATGGTCGCCAAACCGTTTAATTGCGTAAGATCTCATGATAACCTTTTGCATTGTTGCCAAGATAAGAAATGCCACTCATTATTCAAGTTGATGATCGCACTCTGGCGCTAAACGTACTGTGCTTCGGTTTCATATAGGTTTTTATTTTTGTTAGTTGCTTTACGTCGCACCGACACAGATAGGTCTTATGGCGACGATGGGACAGGAAAGGGCTAGTAGTGGGAAGGAAGCGGCCGTGGCCTTAATTAAGGTACATCCCCAGCATTTGCCTGGTGTGAAAATTGGACAGAACGGAAAACCATTTTCAGGGCTGCCGACAGTGGGGTTCGAACCTACTATCTCCCGAATACTGGCCACACTTAAGCGACTGCAGCTATCGAGCTCGGTCATATAGGTTGTGGGTAGTTTGTACATATTTCGTGAACTGGAACTTATTAGACGACACACAATGCGACTCTAACAGGAAACACGTTGAACTGTTCATGTGTTGTTCAGAAGAACGTTCTTTTCAAGTTTATCGAAAATACTAATATCCTTCTTCCTAGCCAGCTTGGTGACCATGCTCGGTAAGGCGTTGAAGTCTAAACAGTCTGACACCGTTGTCAGCCGTTGTTCGACTCCCGTTGGTCGAAAAAAATTTCATCATCAGAATGTTGGCCGGCAGGGTAGGGGAGGTGGTGGTATACAATTTCTAATCACTAGATTGCGTGCCAAAAGCCTGGATTAAATTCGAAACCTCTCTGCAATGCTCATATGGAGTGAGGTCATATGACGCTGTTGATGGTGAATCGTCCGTCGAATGGGGACGTTAAGCCTTGAGCAGACCCCTTGGTGCTATTCGACAGGAAATGGCTATGCACCAACACCCTTCCTACTCTCATGCATCGCGTCATTCATTTCATCTGATTAAATCCTCTAATGAGGTTGACTTCAGGAAGGGCATTCAATCATAAAACTCGCTATGAAGATTCATCTCACTTTATACGCGACCCCGTAGCAGAACGGGACAAATGTTGGATATGCGTACTAAGTCCTTTTCCTCAAATACTTGGGATCGGTACTATGATGGATTACCCCCCCCCCCACCCTTATAGCACTACAGCCCTTGAAGGGCCTTGGCCTACCAAGCGACCGCTGCTCATCCTGAAGGCCTGCAGATTGCGAGGTGTCGTGTGGTCAGCACGACGAATCCTCTCGGCCGTTATTCTTGGCTTTCGAGACCGGGGCCGCTATCTCACCGTCAGATAGCTCCTCAATCACGTAGGCTGAGTGGACCTCGAACCAGCCCTCAGGTCCAGGTAAAAATCCCTGACCTGTCCGGGAATCGAACCCGGGGCCTCCAGGCAAGAGCCAGGCACGCTACCCCTACACCACGGGGATGATGGATTACATCCAGTTAAAATTTCTTTATACGCCTGTTCACGGAAATAGTCCAGGAAATATGGACCCATATGAATGTCGATCAACTAAAACTACTTCCTGCATCCCTTACTATTTTTTGCAGACGGCCAAGTAATAGTGACCGAAGGTACTGTCGCTGGACTGAATATGAATTGCAGTAAAACATAATATCTCTCTTTGGAGATAAATTCTGACAAAATGTTACAGGCTGGGAATAAAAATAAGTAAAGACATTCAGTAAATTGAAATATTTAGGATCAACAATTGAGGCGTTGGCATGGGAAAGGTAAAGTCAAAAGAATCGAAATTTCGTTTTTTTCATAGAGAAAGTAGTAAACGCTCATGCCAATGACATGGAAAAGGTAGCAAGTCATCTCGTAGAGTATATTTGCTTCTACGATTGACGCAAGATGGAACCTTTGCTATTTGTTGACAGTCAACTGCGTGTGAACTTTGTTTTTAGCTATTATAGTTCGTCACAGTTATATTTCAGTTGCCAGAATGCCTCCGGAACCTATTCCATTCAAAATGGTAAGTCGTTATTGCCAGCATCTTGATATGACGTTCTTACTAGTTCTTTGTTTTTTAAATAGGCATTATGTGTGTTCAACAATGGTGCGAAAATGATCGGAGAGGCTAAACATTTTCAACCATTTATTCTAATCATGATAACGCCTGGGGATTTTTGTGACTTCACCATGGAAAGCAATACTCACCACCTTAAACCTAGTACCGTGAGCTAGATAAGAATTTTCAGAGCTGAACTTCCATCAAGCAAGATAAGGCTATCGTGCAAAATGTTAGAACCGTGGAAGGAGTACAGCATCCTCAATAGAGGGTGGTCCTACCACGCGATCCTTACAACCACTTGGAAGGAGACAAACCATCACGTCATACACTGACTGACAAGCTGATTAGACAGTGAGTTTTCACAATGTGTTTTGCCGCATAATTTGTGCCTGGAACATAATAAGTATAACTTGTGTGTTAAACTGATAAATGGATAACTGCTTGATTTTACATATTTATATATTCAATATCCTCTACTTCACAATGTTGGCAATACTATTTTTTCTCATCATCATCATCATCTGTTTACCCTCCAGGTTCGGTTTTTCCCTCGGACTCAGCGAGGGATACCACCTCTACCGCCTCAAGGGCAGTGTCCTGGAGCTTCAGACTCTTGGTCGGGGGATACAACTGGGGAGAATGACCAGTACCTCGCCCAGGCGGCCTCACCTGCTATGCTGAACAGGGGCCTTGCGGGGGATGGGGAAGATTGGAAGGGATAGACAAGGAAGTGGGAAGGAAGTGGCCGTGGCCTTAAGTTAGGTACCACCCCGGCATTTGCCTGGAGGAGAAGTGGGAAACCACGGAAAACCACTTCCAGGATGGCTGAGGTGGGAATCGAACCCACCTCTACTCAGTTGACCTCCCGAGGCTGAGTGGACCCCGTTCCAGCCCTCGTACCACGTTTCAAATTTCGTGGCAGAGCCGGGAATCGAACACGGACCTCCGGGGGTGGCAGCTAATCACGCTAACCACTACACCACAGAGGCGGACTACTATTTTTTCTTCTCCTGTAAAATTCTATTTTTATGACTTACTACCTTTCCTATGTCAATGCCTCAATTGTGGTTGATGGCACTACTTTGTCTCAATTTAAGGGACGAGAAAATGAGGGCAGGAGAATAACTGGGGCACTAAATTCTATCTGGCTACAGCTGGATAATGGGAAATGGTGATGATGATAAATTCAATATTATGCAAAGCAAAGGAGCTCAACAATTCTGTGGTGCAGAATATTTTACTATATAGAGTAGAAACATGGACATAATTTCCGATATGATGCTCAACTGGGAAACTTAGGGTAACAGGAAAATTGGGGGAGGGGAGTACCTAGGGTTAAGTGGATGAATGGGGTACGGAGAAGCAGAAGCATGGATAGAAGAGTGAGGGAGATGCACACAAGATCGAGAATTGTGGAGAAAAAAAGTAATTGGACACATACCATACGTTGAAGGAAACTACTCTATTGTAGAAAATTCCTAAATAATAATAATAATCTCTGGAAACATTCACTGACTAGTCTCAAACATCATGGTACAGAGCAGCTAACAGTAATTAACTATTCTCTCGAAACATCTTGGGTTCAGGATTGGGTGTGGACGTAAGGAGAGATTGAAGAAACTTACTAGAAAATTGATTTTAGCAAAAACTAACATGATGACGAACATAACTGGCAGTCATATGAATTGTAGGGAGAAATGGAAGGGAATGTATAGGTGCTTTAAGTCAAAAACAGTTTCTAGGAAGGACATTTAGGGGATCATTAATGATCAAGGGAAGAGTATGTGTGAGTACTTACGGAAGGCAGAAGTATTCATTCAGCAGTATGTAAAGATAGTTGGTAATTATCCAAGAAGAGGAAGTTACAGACACTAAATACAAATAATAAAGTTATTTACAAAATGATAGAAAAGTTGGCGGCTAGAAAAGCAACTGTGATTGATAATATTTCTGGGGATATACTAAAGTCAATGCGTTGGGATATATTGCCGAATCTGAAATATTTATTTGATTGCTATTTGCATGAAAGAACTATACCAACTGAATGAAGAGTTGCTATTACAGCCCCAGTGTACAAGGGAAAAGTGAAGAGCGGATTATTACACGCCAGGCAGCTTGATATGTGTTGCTTTGGTCAAGCATTCTTTCTGATTATATTTGATTTGATGAAAGGCGGTTCGTGTTTAGGAAAGATTAGTGAGGCTCAACTTGCAGGATTTCAGCAAGATATAACAGATATTTGAGATTCAAGGGGTGAAATGGACTGTATCTCTAATGGTGTATCCAAAAAGTTTAATAGGAGACAGCTAAAGGAATTGAGGGCTATTGGACTAGACAAACGAGTGGTTGAATGAATGGCTAAATATCTAGAAATTAGAACGCTTATAATTAGAGGAGGTGAAGCATTATCTGATCCTGAAACGATGAAGGAGGGGTTCCACAGGGCAGCACTACTGGACCTTTGTGGCTTGTTATATACAGTATATACAGTCATAAGAAAAAGTATTCGTACACTTAATACTGAAACAAAAAATACTTTATTTAGTGCACTTATTGCCATGTACGTTTTATAACAGAAATAGGTTAGCTTTCTGTACACTATGTAAAGACATATACACCATAAAACATACAATTGATGGACGTCCCTGCCATTAATACATAAATAAATGAAAATACCTTGATTTCATACTCATAAAAAGTATTCGTACAGTCCGGTTTTACTTTCATTCCCCACTGATTTTAGTGCATATTTAGTATTTCTTGGTAATCCTTTTGATTTTACAATGGCCTCAAGCCGCCTACACATTGAATGAACTAGCTTGGGGGTGAAGGTGGGGTCAATCTTACCCCATTCTTCCAAGAGAGCTATTTTCAAAGCTGGATTTGATGAAATATTAATTGTGCCCAGTCTCTCTTTACGATAATCCCGCACATCTTCAATCGGATTCGTATTCGGGGATTGGTGGGGGGTGTTCCATATATGTGGGTGTGTTTTATAAAATCCACAGTCGTGTATCCAGGGCCGTATGGTTTGGATCATTATCCTGCATGACTACATAATCATCCATAAGTCCCATTTTTTCGGCACTAGATACTAGACGTTTCTTCAAAACTTCAGTACAATGTTTACGGTCGACCTTTCCATCTATGAATTCTAAGGAACCTACTTCAGCTGAGCTCAAGCACCCCCAAACCATTAAACAACCTCCACCATGCTTCACTGAAGGAAGCGATTTTTTTTTCTTCGAGTTCTGTGTTCTTTTTCCTCCGCCCCTTTTTGCAATGTTCTTGAAAAATAGTGAATTATTCTTTCATCCGTAAATATAACTGGATACCATAATTCTAGAGAAGCATGTTTGCAGTCTGTAGCATATTGTAGTCTTTTCTTCCCGTTTGTGGGGGTAATTAAAGGTTTTCGCCTGGCACTTCTACAATGATAGTCATTCGTATACAAAACATTTTGAATTGTGGAAGCACAGATATGAAGTTTTAAATCATTTCCTAGTTCAGACCTCAATTTTTCAGCACTGATTCTAGGATTTTTCTTAAGTTTCCTGAAGTTTAGTCTTTCAGTTCGTTCGTCTAGTGTGGATGGACGTCCACATCTACGTGCATTTTTGAAAGATTTTCTCTCGCCATACCTGTCAATAATTCCCTGAATTGTAGATCTTGGTCTCCTCACAAATTTAGATATTTCCGAGAGAGATTTACAGGAATTATGAGCCCGAATTATACTCATTCTCCATTCCTGTGTTGTTTCTTTCATTTTGCGGCCCATCTTACTGATAGACTGTATCACTTGTTGTTTACAACGATTGAAGCACAACTGACTTGGTACAAGACGTGACTTTTACTGCTTACCTGCGTTGCAGGTGATGTCATCAAAGTTTTTGATCTGAAGATTTTCCACCTGTACGAATACTTTTTATGCATCTATATTTCGAAATTACTGGATGATATGCTTGTTAAAACAAATATTACCAAAGTACCATTGTTATTTCCGGTACATATTCATAGTCATGTTTCGTGAAATACCGAAATAGAGGGAAGTGGTGAAATTTCTAGCGGCCTATGGACAATGCGTCAATTACAAACGACAATATTGCTTAACGTTTAAGGTGTACGTATACTTTTTCCCATGACTGTAAATGATTTGAGTAAAGAAGTGGAATCAGAGATAAGCCTTTTAGCAGATGATGTCACACAGTATAGAGTAGTACAAAAGTTGCAGGATTGTGACGCGACCGCAAGAAAGACCTCGATAATGTAAGATGGACAGCGGACAATGGTAGGGTGGTGAACTGTAAGAAAAGTCAGGTTGCAAGTTTCGCCAGGTGGAAAAGTCCTTTCAGTTTTAATTACTGCGTTGATGGTGTGAAATTACCTCCCAGGGATCACTGTAAGTACTTAGGTGTTAACATAAGAAAATATCTTCACTGGCGCAATCACATTAACGAGGATTTAAATAAAGGTTACATATCTCTTCATATGGTTCTGAGAGTATTTAGGGGTTGTGCGAGGGGCGTACTATATTGTTTCACACTTAATTTTTCGTACGTCGGGGTATAGTTCACATTTTACTTTTGACGGTGGTGATGTGTAACTAGTGTCTTGTTTCACCGTTTGTTAGCAGCGCCCGCACAGCGGCCAATGAATGCAGTCGTCATAGCCATTTCGTTTTCATAACAACACTGTCAAGCGTAGGAGCAGACAACATGGAAAGCAACCGTCAGGGACAGCGCTGTACGACTTGGTTCCTATGGAAAGAAGGCGTGACCACTGCAGAAATTCATCGGCGCTTGGTGGTAGTCTGTGGAGAACATGCGCCGCCACCGAAAACAGTTTACAAGTGGGTGGAAGTTTGGAAAACAGGGCGCACATCGGTGAACAAGGGAACCAGTTCTGGAAGGAATGTGACAGTGTCAACACCAGCCAACATTACCCGGGTTGAACAGGCCATCCAAGGCGACAAATGCATCACATTTACGGAAATGGAGGCAGTCACGGGAGTTAGTCGAAACACCTTGCAGCGAATCGTGCACGGCCACTTACAGTTGGGGAAGGTGTCATCCACGTGGGTGCCTAGACTCTTGCTGCAGACGAAAGCCAGAGGCGTATGGACGTGTGCAGAGAATTTTTGCAGCGCCATGATCAAGGTCCAGCCGTCTTCATGGCTAGGCTTGTGACTGGTGATGAGATATGGCTCCATTAGCACGACCCACCACTCCCATTGATCAAATGGGATTAACGGTGCTGCCACACCCACCATACTTCCCCGACTTGGCACCAAGTGATTATCACCTGTTCGGGAACATGAAGAAACCTCTGCGTGGTCGCCGTTTTGCGGTTTTTGCTGAACTGGTCACAGCTGTCAAGGCATGGGTACGCAACACTCCGAAAAAATGGTTTCAGGAAGGTCTGGAGATACTGACACATCGATGGCAAAAGTGCATACAGTTACAAGGAGATTATGTTGAGAAGGTGGACGTAACAACTGATGTGTAATGTACTTCATTTGGGTAGGAAAAATAAAGTGTAAAACAATATATTACGCCCTTCTTAGTAAGGATGTAAAGAGGAGGACGTAAAAGTACTGGCAAGACCACAATTAGAATATGGTTCCAGCGTATGGGACCTTCACCGGGATTACTTGATGAGAGAACTGGAAATATCGAAAGGAAAGTATCACGATTTGTTGTGGGTGATTTCCAACAAACGAGTAGTATTACGAATATGTTTGCAAACTTTGGGCTGGGAAGACTTGGGAGTAAAGTGACAAGTTGCTCGATTAAGCGGGATGTTCCGAGCTATCAGCGGAGAGTGCTTGGAATGATGTTAGTAGATGAATAAACTTGAGTGATATTTTAATGGTAGGAAAGCTCATGATATGAAGATAAAGTTGATAATCAAGAGGAAAAATTGGGGCAAATATTCATTTATAAGAAGAGGAATTAGGGAATGGAATAATTTATCAAGGGGAATGAAAGAATTTAAAAAACACTAGGTAAATACGTGATAGGGAAACAGCCACCTTGGCGACAATCGTAAATGCAGATCAATGATGATTGATTTATAGTTCGTAATACCAGGATAATATTACAGGCAGACGATGCCTGTCCTCTAAATCACTGCTTAGTGCAATCGGCACTGGCTTCTCTATACAGTAGGTTTGCATTTTTTTATTTGTCAAGCGATCTGATTTAAAGCTCACTATGGTCCAGTACATTCTAATATTATCATGGCTACAGAGTATTTATAAAGTAAATTAATCGAGTCCAGTAATATAAGCATGTAACATCAAATCAGGTCCGCCTCTGTGGTGTAGTGGTTAGCGTGATTAGCTGCCACCCTCGGACGGCCGGGTTCGATTCCCGGTTCCGCCACGAAATTTGAAAAGGGGTACGAGGGCTGGAACGGGGTTCACTTAGCCTCGGGAGGTCAACTGAGTAGAGGTGGGTTCGATTCCCACCTCAGCCATCCTGGAAGTGGTTTTCCGTGATTTCCCACTTCTCCTCCAGGCAAATGCCGGGACGGTACCTACCTTAAGGGCACGGCCGCTTCTTTCCCTCTTCCTTGCCTGTCCCTTCCGATCTTCCCATCCCTCCACAAGGACCCTGTTCAGCATAGCTGGTGAGGCCGCCTGGGCGATGTACTGGTCATTCTCCCCAGTTGTATCCCCGACCCAAAGTCTGAAGCTCCAGGACACTGCCCTTGAGGCGGTAGAGGTGGGATCCCTCGCTGAGTCCGAGGGAAAAACCGACCTTGGAGGTTAAACAGATAAAGAAGAAGAGGAAGAATATCAAATCAGTTCAACGATAATTTTGGTTATATGAATAGATCGAAGTACTACATATCGCACATAAGTTAGTAACATAAATAATAATATATCATAAATTATGATCATATGTATATGTTTTATATAAAACCGGGCGAGTTGGCCGTGTGCGTAGCGCGTAGAGGCGCGCGGCTGTGAGCTTGCTTCCGGGAGATAGTAGGTTCGAATCCCACTATCGGCAGCCCTGAAGATGGTTTTTCGTGGTTCCCCATTTTCACACCACGCAAATGCTGGGGCTGTACTTTAATTAAGGCCACGGCCGCTTCCTTCCAACTCCTAGGCCTTTCCCATCCCAACGTCGCCATAAGACCTATCTGTGTCGGTGCGACGTAAAGCCCCTAGCAAAAAAAAAAGTTTTATATAATTGAATTATTTCATACTGATACACTATAAGATTAGAGGCCTCCATGGCTCAGACGCCAGCGTATCGTTCTCTTACCGCTGGGTTCCGTGTTTCAAATCTTGGTCACTCCATGTGAGATTTGTGCTGGACAAAGAGGAGGCGGGACAGGTTTTTCTTCGGTTTTTCCTGTCGTCTTTCATTCCAGCAACACTCTCCACTATCATTTCATTTCATCTGTCAGTCATTAATCATTGCCCCAGACTAGTGTGACAAGCTTCGGCAGCCGGCACAATTCCTATCCTCGCCGCAAGATGGGGGCTTCATTCTTCTATCCCTGACCCGGTCGTTGACTGGAAAACAGGTTGTAGGTTTTCATTTTCACACTGTAAGATTAAACAATCAGGCAAACAAACAAGAAAGAAAATGTAACAGTCAATTTCAAAATTCGTTTTGAACATTTGGATTGAAGAGGAGTTCTTTATATCTCCTGGCAGTTTATTGTAGAGATTAACAGAATAACACCACAATGAATTACTTCCGTATTTATTTGAATGGATATTTGTGGAGTGGTTATTATTAGCATACCGGGCGAGTTGGCCGTGCGCGTAGAGGCGTGCGGCTGTGCGCTTGCATCCGGGAGATAGTAGGTTCGAATCCCACTATCGGCAGCCGTGAAGATGGTTTTCCGTGGTTTCCCATTTTCACACCAGGCAAATGCTGGGGCTGTACCTTAATTAAGGGCACGGCCGATTCCTTCCAACTCCTAGGCCTTTCCTATCCCATCGTCGCCATAAGACCTATCTGTGTCGGTGCGACGTAAAGCCCCTAGCAAAAAAAAAAATATTAGCCATGGTTATAAAAATGTAAATCCACAGCCTGTTTCCAGTCATTTGACCAGGTCAGGAATGGAATGAAATAAACCGCCATCTAGCGGCGAGGATAGGAATTGTGCCGGCTGCCGAAGCTTGTCGCACTCTTCTGGGACAAGGATCAATTACTGACAGATGACTTTAAATGGTACTGGAGATTGTTTCTGGAATGAAAGATGGCAGGGAAAATCGGAGTACCCTGAGAAAAACTGCCCCCCCCATCTGCTTTGTCCAGCAAAAATCTCATATGGAGTGAACTGGATTTGAACCACGGAACCCAGCGGGGAGAGACCAGCGCGCTGCCGCCTGAGTCACGGAGGTTCGTCACCTAGCCATGGTTATGAATCTATGAAAATGATGTATTTTTTATAAACTGAACATATACTATTAAAAAATACCCGTAATTTCGTGGTGAAGAATGGAAACAAACATTTACAATACGGTTCAAGAAAGCCGTAGCTATTGTTGGGAGATCAGAAGAATGCACATGACCGGTGAGGCACGGGGAGAAGGGGTTTTCACCAGCAGAACCAGTGACGCAATGGTTACCATAGCAACTCCGCTACTACCTCGGCGACTTTATATTATCTTCTACTGGCAGCTCTTCGCTGTTGTCAGTTATAATCCAGGAAACTGCAAAGTGTGAGTCAATATTTTCGTGTAGCAGATAAGAGCCGATCTGTCTTGGCAGAACAGGAAGTTCGTGCTTGTAGACCACATTCCTCATTCTTGCATTCTTCTCATCTCTACACAGTACCAGTCTTCATAATAGTGTTGTTCTATCAATGCTAGTGGAATAGTGTAGTAATATGGTGCTACATTTCGAAAAGTGTTCCGTCGTTACATAAAAAAGCAACATTTCATAATTTGCTTCGAGTAGGAGAAGGGAGATTCACACCAAAATTCACCTTCTGGCCATCTACTGCTGCGATGGAATTCAAACTTCCATTTAGGACATCGATATTATTCCAAATTTCTTGTAGAAAATAATATATCGATGGCGTAATTAAAAACCTCGTATCTCCCAATGCTCTTCCTTATCTATTATTTCTCTTAAGACCGCTCACGTCTCGCAGCCAATGAATATGGAGTCCTTAGAACCATTTTCGTTGTGTTCATTTTCCTATGCAGATGTGTAAAGGAAAATGAACCTTGTCATACTGTACTACAGGAATGTATATTTGCGTGACGAATTTACGCACTCTTACGTATGTTCAGTCTTCAGCCCTAAGGCTGGTTGGATCCTCAACAGCTCCGCCGTCAGCTGTCATAGATGGCCTAGGCATCACTGAAGAAGCGTACTACGGAAATGAGGAGTGAGGTAGTTTCCCGTTGCTTTCCTCACTGAGCCAGAAGTTGCTATTACATATCAGCCTGCCAAGCCCACTGAAATGCATGCACCAACTAACCCTATGAGCAACATTTTCACACCATTCATAGCAGGGACTGGCTGCATAAGGAATGGCATTACTAGCGTCGCTCATACCTCAGTCACTTTCATATTGTCAAAGCCAAGGATAAGACAGAGACAGATCAATGAAAGTAACAAAATTACTCTAGCCCATACCAGAAGACATAGTGCACTGTAAACACTAGGTCCTGCCAGCAAAGGCAACGCACTCTTACAATATAATGTATTTCAGGTTCATTTTCCTTTACATATTACCATAGGAAAATGAAGAAATTGTTCTGATGGACTGTATATCCATATGTTGCTGGGAGGCGTGACCAGTCTTAAGGGAAATAATAGATAGGAAGAGCATTCGGAAATACGAGGTTTTCTAATTAGACCATCTACTGTATATCGACCATTGTATTATAAAAGAAGTCCTAAATTTAAGATATTTTGACAGAATTTTCGTCTTTGATTATTTGTGAAATTGGTCTTCTGTACGCGTCCTATGTTGAGTCTAGGTATTGTCTACTGCATTGGTTCAGGATGCCGGGGTTGAGTTCGAGCATTCTGAGTGATTCTGTTTCGATCCAAAGTGACTTTCAGTGACTGTTCTTGTATGAGTTATATTCGTCAAGACTGCCTACAAACTCTTAATTTTATTCAAGTGTCGAATTAATATCCGATGTTCTGGAGTAGATTTCCAATTTCTATATTTTTTTCTTTCTTCAAAATCTTATGCCATGTTTATGTGGGTTCGGGTAACTATCTAGTACCGGTTGAAAACTTGGCAGAGGGTTTTAAGGCAGACGTCCTACCCGTTGTCATGTTCTTATTCTATAGGAAAATCCAATCGAATTCACGTAAAATCAAACCTAGAAACACTGCTCCAGCACGTCCATCCGATTTCTCAGTTCTGACTTATCAATTCATACGACAAATAAAAACACTTTATTCTGATAATTACAGGTATTTCTGGGGTCGCTTGAGCCATGTGGTTAATTTTGTGCTTTAGCTTTGTCTAGAAGACACCATATTTCAGAAGAAAATTCTAACGGAAAATTCAGACGGTTGAGGCGCTGGCCTTCTGAGCCCAACGAGGCAAGTTCGATCCTGGCTCAGTCCGGTGGTATTTGAAAGTGCTCAGATACGTTAGCCTCGTGTCGGTATATTTACTGTCAAGTAAAAGAACTACTGCAGGCTTAAATTCCGGTACCTCAGCGTCTCCGAAAATCGTAAACGTAGTTAGATGGACGTAAAGCCAATAACATTATTATTATTATTATTATTATTATTATTATTATTATTATTATTATTATTATTATTGACCGCCTCTGTAGTATAGTGGTTAGTATGATTAATTGCCACACCATGGAGGTTCGGGTTCGATTCCCGGCTCTGCCATGAAATTTAAAAAGTGGTACGGGAGCTGGATTTGGGTCCACTCAGCCTCGGGAGGTCAACTGAGTAGACGGGGTTCTATTCCCGCCTCAGTCATCCTCGAAGTTGTTTTCCGTGGTTTCCCACTTCTCCCCCAGGCAAATGCCGGGATGGCACCTAACTTAAGGCTACGGCTTCTTCCTTTCTCTTCCTTACCTATATCTTCCAATCTTCCCATCCCCACGCAAGGCCCCTATTCAGCATAGCAGGTGAGGCCATCTGGGCAAGCTACTGGTCCTCCTTCCCAGTTGTATCCCCCGACCCAAAGTCCTACGCTCCAGGACACTGCCCTTGAGGCGCTAGAGGTGGGATCCCTCGCTGAGTCCGAGGGAAAAATCAACCCTGGAGGGTAAACGGGTTAAGAAAGAAAGAAAGAAAGAAAGAAAGAAAGAAAGAAAGAAAGAGTATTATTATTAAATTCCAACGTGAGATCGACTGGGAATCGAGTTTCGAACTAAGCCACTTCGCTAATTCCCCCCGCCCCCCGGTCGGATAAAGATACGACAAATATCAGACTAATTTCCAGATGTAATAAGTAGGTACAATGTATGATCACAGATCATCACGTCCATGTCCAGCTCCATTAGCTAAATGGTTAGCGTGCTGGCCTTTGGTCCAGGGGATCCTGGTTTGTATTCCCGGCCGGATCGGGGATTTTAACCTTCAGTGGTTAATTCCGATGGCTCGGGAGCTGGATGTGTATGCCGTATATAATATTAGAATTCATCATAGTTAGGGCCGCATCCTCATAGATACACAGGTCGCCTATATGACGTCAACTCGAAAGAAAGGTCCCTCCGGAGGTCACACGCCATTATCACGTCCATGAACGAGAAATCAACACCGGAAGTATCAAACATATACATTTCAGTTTGTGATTGGGAAAAGAAAAAAGGACGATAACTTCAGTTTCAGAATGTTGAATTGAGCCGATGATCTGGATGTTAAGCCCATTTAAACAGCAAGCAAGCCCAAGCAAAATGTTGAATTTTAATTTTTTTTTTTTTTTTCATGACGTAACTGACTGTGCGCTATTATACGTCTGCAGCAGGTTTCTCTGCTGGCCGCTGTTAGCGCGGTGGGGAAGGTCGCCTTCGATCGAAAGAAGAGATAGTCCACTATTATGCTGGTAGATAGCGATGTTGTTCCTCAGAGCAGTGAGATCGTTCGTTTCTGGAGGCGAAGTCAACAAAACCTGTAGTTGTGTTTTAATGAAACTCCCTCATTTCCTAATTAAGTTGTCATTGCCCAAATGCCAATAATAACAATAATAATAATAATAATAATAATCATATTTCACGACTTTTCTTACAACATGGTGAGGAGCGAACTCTGTCGTACATTTGGACTTGGTCCTGTTTTGTAGTCGGATGCCCTTCCTGATGCCAACCCTCTGTGAACGATTGTATTCACTATTGCGTATTTCTGTGAAGATTGCTTGTATGGTGCGTTGTCTGTAGATGAAGGTAAGACGAAAAAATATCCAGTCTCCGAGCCAGAGGAATTAAACCATATGCAGTTAGAATCCCCGACCCGGCCGGGAATCGAACCAAGGGCAGTACAGTGTGTTGACTACTCAGCCAGGAACCCGGATAATAATAATAATAATAATAATAATAATAATAATAATAATAATAATAATAATAATAATAATAATAATAATAATAATGTCCGCCTCTGTGGTGTAGTGGTTAGTGTGATTAGCTGCCACCCCCGGAGGCCCGGGTTCGATTCTCGGCTCTGCCACGAAGTTTGAAAAGTGGTACGAGGGCTGGAACGGGGTCCGCTCAGCCTCGAGAGGTCAACTGAGTAGAGGTGGGTTCGATTCCCACCTCAGCCATCCTGGAAGTGTTTTTCCGTGGTGTCACACTTCTCCCCCAGGCAAATGCCGGGATGGTACCTAACATAAGGCCACGGCCACTTCCTTCCCTCTTCCTTGCCTGTCCTTTCCAATTTTCCCATCCCTCCACAAGGCCCCTGTTCAGCATAGCAGGTACTGGTCATTCTTCCCAGTTGTGTCCCCCAACCCATCGTCTCACGCTCCAGGACACTGCCCCTTGAGGCGTTAGAGGTGGGATCCCTCGCTGAGTCTGAGGGAAAATCCAACTCTGGAGGGTAAGCAGATTGAGATAATAATAATAATAATAATAATAATAATAATAATACTAATAATAATAATAATAATAATAATAATAATAATCTAAATGCGTAGTCAGCATAATCCATTAATAAACTTGCTACTCATACTGAGGGTTTACTCCTCAGTTACAATAATGGCGTGTGGTTTCCGGAGAGATCTGGTGCATGTATTTCGCTATAACACCTTATAGGCGACCCACGCGTCTGTGAGGATGGGACCCTATCTATGATGAATTCTAATGCTGAAGACGAAACATCAACCAATGAAGGATAAAATCTCCATCACGGCCGGAAATCGAACCCGGGACTTCGTGGACCAAAGGCCAGTACGCTAACGATTTTGCTCTTCAGTTGAAAAGCTTGGATTTCTTGACCAGATTTGTGTCTCTCCTACCAGCCAAGTCTCTCCTGTCTACAACAGTGTAAATAACTCTCAACTTAGGGCCATTAGGTAAGAGAAAAAACGCTATAACTTACAAGAGTTTGAATTAATAATAATAATAATAATAATAATAATAATAATAATAATAATAATAATAATAATAATAATAATAATAATAATAAATAGCTTGGTAACTCACTAACATATTAACGGGTTTCTCAACAAAGCAGCTGCAGTTAGAAACCAAGTCAAAGTGGATTTTAAAAATAGAAAGGCATATCTGAGTTGTTCGGAGGTTCCTTGGCTACTATCGCTATTTAAGTAACTACGTAAGTTGCATCTATTCCACCAGAAATTTTCCCCCGTCACAAGTCAATGGAATACGTTTTGGAAAAATATCACCATTATTTTACGCGAAAAGAAAATACGGGCAAGCGGCAGAATTATGTTAAACTCTGTGACATAGCTGCCCAGTATATTTCTTTTCCAAAATGATATAATTTAATTTGAGCCTTATGATTGCAAATTAAAGGAATATAAGCCAAATTTTGAGTAATTGACTGAGATTTTCATGATTAGAAATATTAGAATTAATGTAGTGAATAGGCTAGTAGCCCGCTTCTGTGGTGTAGTGGTTAGTGTGATTAGCTGCCACCCCCGGAGGCCCTGGTTCGATTCCCGGCTTTGTCACGAAATTTGAAAAGTGGTACGAGGGCTGGAAGGGGGTCCACTCAGCCTCGGGAGTCAACTGAGTGGAGGTGGGTTCGATTCCCACACAAGCCATCCTCGAAATGGTTTTCCGTGGTTTCCCACTTCTCCTCCAGGCAAATTCTGGGATGGTACCTAACTTAAGGCCACGGCCGCTTCCTTACCTCTTCCTTGTCTATCACTTCCAATCTTCCCATCCCCCACCAAGGCCCCAGTTCAGTATAGCAGGTGAGGCCGCCTGGGCGAGGCGCTGGTCCTCCTCGCCAGTTGTATCTTCCTAACCAAAGTCTCACGCCCCAGGACACTGCTCTTGAGGCGGTAGAGGTAGGATCCCTCGCTGAGTCCGAGGGAAAAGCCAACCTTGGAGGGTAAACGAATTAAGAAAGAAAGAAAGAAAGAAAGAAAGAAAGAAAGAATAGGCTATATAGTGAAGTAATAATAATATATTAGAATCGATTAAAATAGGATAGGTAGCAGTTAACTCAGTGTTAACACTGTAGTCATACCCACTCCGTACACTTGATGAGGAATATGTTATTTACTGTTCACTCAGCGCATAAATAAGGTGTTTTTATAGTGACTTGTACTGCTACAGTATACCTTTTTTATATATTGAAAGTAAATTTCTCATGTTTCTATAGGATTGTTGAGACCAACTTTGGTCCAAGCCAGCGGTAAACCATTGTGCAGTGTCCGATCGTTCTCCCTGAGGATGTTACTGAATCCATGGCAGTTCTATATTCCTTCTTATTTACCGTTTGCCAATGTCTAAATGTAACTCTGTCCCTTGATATAAATAAATAAATAAATAAATAAATAAATAAATAAATAAATAAATAAATAAATAAATAAATAAATAAATAAATAAATAAATGTTGTTGTTTGAGTCATCAGTCCATAGAATGGTTTGATGCAACCCTCCATGCCACCCTATCCTGTGCTAACCTTTTCATTTCTACTTAACTATTGCATCCTACATCTGCTCTAATCTGCTTGTCATATTCATACCTTGGTCTACCGCTACCGTTCTTACCCCCTACACTTCCTTCAAAAACCAACTGAACAAGTCCTGGGTGTCTTAAGATGTGTCCTATCATTCTATCTCTTCTTCTCGTCAAATTTAGCCAAATTGATCTCCTCTCACCAATTCGATTCAGTATCTCTTCATTCGTGATTCGATCTATCCATCTCACCTTCAGAATTTTTCTGTAACACCACATTTCAAAAGCTTCTATTCTCTTTCTTTCTGAGCTAGTTATCGTCCATGTTTCACTTCCATACAATGCCACCCTCCACACGAAAGTCTTCAAAAACATCTTTCTAATTCCGATATCAATGTTTGAAGTGAGCAAATTTCTTTTCTTAAGAAAGCTCTTCCTTGCTTGTGCTAGTCTGCATTTTATGTCGTCCTTACTTCTGCCATCGTTAGTTATTTTACTACCGAAGTAACAATATTCATCTACTTCCTTTAAGACTTCATTTCCTAATCTAATATTTCCGGCTTCACCTGCCTTCGTTCGACTGCACTCCATTACTTTCGTTTTGGACGTATTTATTTTCATCTTGTACTCCTTACACAAGACTTCATCCATACCATTCAGCAACTTCTTGAGATCTTCTGCAGTCTCAGATAAAATAACAATATCATCGGCAAATCTCAAGGTTTTGATTTCCTCTCCTTGGAATGTGATTCCCTTTCCAAATTTCTCTTTGATTTCCTTTACTGCCTGTTCTATGTAAACATTGAAAAGGAGAGGGGACAAACTGCAGCCTTGCCTCACTCCTTTCTGGACTGCTGCTTCTTTTTCAAAGCCCTCGATTCTTATCACTGCAGACTGATTTTTATACAGATTGTAGATAATTCTTCGTTCTCGATATCTGATCCCTATCATCTTCAGAATCATAAATAGCTTGGTCCAATCAACGTTATCGAATGCCTTTTCTAGATCTACGAATGCCATGTACGTGGGCTTGTCCTTCTTAATTCGATCCTCTAAGATCAGACGTAAAGTCAGGATTGCTTCACGTGTTCCTACATTTCTTCTGAAGCCAAATTGATCTTCTCCCAACTCAGCTTCAACTTGTTTTTCCATTCTTCTGTAAATAATACGTGTTAAAATTTTGCAGGCATTAGATACAAAACTATTGGTGCGGTAGTTTTCACACCTGTCAGCACCGGCTTTCTTGGGAATAGGTATAACAACATTCTTCCGAAAATCGGATGGGACTTCTCCTGTCTCATACATCTTGCACACTAAATGAAATAAACTTGCCATGCTGGTTTCTCCTAAGGCAGTCAGTAATTCAGAGGGAATGTCATCAATTCCAGGTGCCTTGTTCCTATTGAGGTCACTCACAGCTCTGTCAAACTCTGACCTCAAAATTGGGTCTCCCATTTCATCACATCAACAGCCTCTTCATGTTCCAGAACCAAATTATCTACATTTTTACCTTGATACAACTGTTGGATATGCTCCTGCCATATTTCTGCTTTGTCTTCTTTCCCTAGAAGTGGTTTTCCATCTGAGCTCTTAATATTCATACACCTAGATTTCCTTTCTCCAAAGGTTTCCTTGATTTTCCTGTATGCAGCATCTACCTTTCCCAGGACCATATAGCCTTCGACATCCTTGCATTTCTCCTTCAGCCATTCTTCCTTAGCTACCTTGCACTTTCTATCCACTTGGTTCTTTAATCGCCTGTATTCTTTTCTGCCCTCTTCATTTCTAGCATTCTTGTATTTTCGTCGTTCATCAATCAGGTCTAGTATCTCCTGAGTTATCCACTGATTTTTAGTTGATCTTTTCTTCCTTCCTAACATTTCTTCAGCAGCCCTACTGACTTCATTTTTCATGACTATCCACTCTTCCTCTATAGTGTTTCCTTCAGCCTTTTCATTTAGTCCTTGTGCAACATGTTCCTTGAAACAATCCCTCACGCTCTTTTCTTTCAACTTGTCTAGATCCCATCTTTTTGCATTCTTTCCTTTCTTCAATTTCTTCAACTTCAGATGGCATTTCATGACCAACAAGTTGTGGTCAGAGTCCACGTCTGCTCCTGGGAAAGTTTTGCAATCCAACACCTGGTTTCTGAATCTCTGCCAAATCATAATGAAGTCTATTTGATACCTTCCAGTGTCTCCAGGTCTCGTCCACGTATACAGCCGTCGTTTATGGTGTTTGAACCAAGTATTGGCAAGGACTAAATTATGATCAGTGCAGAATTCAACCAGCCGACTTCCTCTTTCGTTCCTTTGTCCCAATCCAAATTCTCCTACTGTACTACCTTCTCCTCCTTGGCCTACCACTGCATTCCAGTCTCCCATCACAATTAGATTCTCTTCACCTTTTACATATTGTATTAAATCTTCTATCTCCTCATATATTCTTTCGATTTCTTCATCATCCGCTGAAGTAGTAGGCATATAGACCTGCACTATTGTGGTGGGCATTGGTTTGGTGTCTATCTTGACAACAATAATTCTTTCACTATGCTGGTCGTTGTAGCTTACCCGCTGCCCTCTTATTCATTATTAAACCAACTCCTGCATTTCCTCTGTTTGATTTTGTGTTGATAATTCGGTAGTCGCCTGACCAAAAATCTTGTTCTTCCTGCCAACGTACTTCACTTATACCAACTACATCTAACTTTAGCCTATCCATCTCCCTTTTCAGATTCTCTAACCTACCACAACGATTCAAACTTCTAACATTCCACGCTCCGACTCGCAGAATGTCAGTATCCATCTTCCTGATGATCGCTCCCTCTCGTGTAGTCCCCACCCGGAGATCCGAATGGGGGACTAGTTTACCTCCGGAATATTTTACCCGGGAGGAAGCCATCATCAGTACATCATTCATACAGAGAGAGCTGCATGTCCTCGGGAGTTAGTTACGGCTGTAGTTTCCCGTTGCTTTCAGCCGTGTAGCAGTATCAACAGAGCTAAGCCATGTTGAGTATTATTACAAAGCCGTATCAGTCAATCATCTAGACTGCCGCCCTTGCAACTACCGAAAGGCTGCTACCCCCACTTTCGATGAACCATTCGTTAGTCTGGTCTCTCAACAGATACCCATCCGATATGGTTGCACCTGCGGCTCGGCTATCTGCATCATTGGGACACGCAAGCCTCCCCACCGCGGCAAGGTCACATGGTTCGCAGAGGAGGAATAAATAAATAAATAAATAAATAAATAAATAAATAAATAAATAAATAAATAAATAAATAAATAAATAAATAAATAAAATCTTTTCCTCCGGATGTAAGAGGCGCAGTACTTGCAATCATAATAACAATGTTATTAGTTTGACTAGCTGCTTTTACGATCAGACACGAGGCTGCCGTATTTGAACATCTTCAAATACCATAGAACTGAGCTGAAATAGGACCCCGGAAAGTTGGACTCAGAAGGTCAACGCTCTACCACCTGAGCTACGCAGCCCAACTGCAGTCTTTGTTTATCTGCTGCCATGATTATGGGTTCGACTCAGATTGAAGTCGAGGACATATGAGGGTGTTTAAATGAGAGATGAGGTTCGGTGGCTCCTTGCATCACGCACACCAAGGTGAACGTGTACTTGAACACGAGCACGAACATGAACACCCACATTACTATCTGATATGTGGATTTTAAAGCTGTGGCACACTGCAGACGGCGGGCATGTAAGCCACGCGGTCAGCATACGGACGGACATATCGCGCATGTTGGGGCGTTCGTTCAGCTCGCAGGCTTGCAGGGGACATTAGGTGTAGGTGTAAAACAGGTACGTTGTCATTGTCACTTCTTTGGCTCACCTGTGTAAGTATCATGGATTGAGAAACTGCATAATGTCTTACAGAAGCATAAAAACAGTATGAGTATGGAAGGTTACAGGAAGAGTAATAAAATCACCATTCTCGTTACATCAGACTGTGTTCATTTAATTACCTATATCTTTTATTGTCACTATAAAAATATACTGCGAGAAACCAATCTTCTTCGAACGGAAGAACGTTCATTTGGCACAAACTCGATGAAAACGCCAGGCCTCGTGAAATGTCCGCTTTGAGGTCTGTTAACAAGTTCGTCGACGGTTCGCTTTAACATTTTTGTTCATGCCGGTGTTCACCTTTGAGAGTGCGATGGGTAAAGATCTCCTGAGGGACAAAATTTCCTGTCACATTTAAATAGTTCATAAAGAGTTGTATCTGTGAATGACAGAGGCCAGAATGATGTGTGTATTTCAGAGAAAGAGAAAGAGAGAGAGAGAGAGAGAGAGAGAGAGAGAGCACCATTATCTACTTTTGTGGTTTGACCTCTAAATTGACGCACAGACAGCCTCTTGGAGGCGTCATATTAAATTGTCTGTACACAGTAGTTGAGGCCATATTATTATTATTATTATTATTATTATTATTATTATTATTATTATTATTATTATTATTATTATTATTATGGTCTTTTCGGAGACGTTGAAGTGCCAGAATGTTGTCCAGAAGGAATAAATATTCCTACACAAGGCTCGCGTATTTCGGTACGGTATTGGGTCGGCGTCGAGCTTTATTTATATTGAAGTGAAGTTAAAAAGTAATATTATTTATTAAGCTTACCTTATGTTTACGCCTATCATTGTATATATTTGAACTTTGAACTAAAAGGCAAATTTCCTATTTCTTTTCAGGATGATCTTCCCAAGGAACAGCTTGACCGTAAGTTTATCTTAAGATTTCCTTTAATAAGTCTCTATGTATATGTTAGTAAAAGAATTTGACACTTGGGAGTTCCATTCGTAACTAGTATATATTAGCGTAGTTTCAGAACTCCAATTATGAAAGTATATCCTTAAATTCCGGTAAAAATGTACCTTGTCAAATTGAGAAAGAGTGTTTTGAAAATCAAATCATTAATATCATGATATTTTGTGAGTTTCATCGAGATTAATCAGGTGCATCTCACGAATTATTATTATTTTACGTTTCGTTAGTTACACCCCTTTAGATTTATTTTACTCTTTCTTTGGGTTTTCACACAAAACCATTTAAGATGGAGGGTATTACAAAATATACTTTCTTAGAATAGTGACTTCCTTGTTTCAGACTTTTGAGAGAAAGGAAGGCTAAAATTATTGAAATAATTTATAAATGGAAGGAAAGTTTAGAAATTAAATGACACCATTTTCTCTTGCTCGCAATTTTGGAATGGGCGTGAAAATGTAAGGAAACTCGTTGCCTAATCATATATTTTTCTTGTTGACATAATTTTTATGAATTTAGACTTTCCAAGTCCAGTATACAAAGTAAATTAAAAAATCTACAAGTAGAAAAAATGTTTTAACACTTTTACGAGGTTTTAAATCTTTTGACCGGGCGAGTTGGCCGTGCGGTTAGGGACACGCGGTTCTGAGCTCGCATGCGGGAGATAGTGGGTTCGAATCCCACTGTCGGCAGCCCTGAAGAGAGTCTTCCGTGGTTTCCCAGTTTCACACCAGGCAAATGCTGGGGGTGTAACTTAATTAAGGCCACGGCCGCTACCTTCCAACTCCTAGGCCTTTCCTATCCCAACGTCGCCATAAGACCTAGCTGTGTAGGTGCAACGTAAAGCCACTAGCAAAAAATGAATCTTTCGAAATTAAGTGTACAAATTACGTGGAATACAAACAATTAAGGCAAAGGTTTAGTTTCAAAACAGGCTAAAGAATACGAATATGAGGAGGAAGACAAATTAATATTCAAAGCCCAGAAATGTAACCTCAATCTAAAGATAAGGGTGCATAGATTGGATGTACGGGATGCTTCAGATACAAATTCCACTGTAGTATGGGTGGTCTACCTTCGCCTATGTACCTCGTAAGAGCTTTTATTGCAATGAACGAAACGGCCACACGCAACGACGTAATGTTGGAGAAGTTACTGGGTATTTCAGGGGCTGCAGACTTGCTGTGCATTACGGATTGCTCAGGGTACAAACAGCTCTAGCTCGGAAGCATTCACTCTAGTCAAATGTATAGCAATGGAATGGCCACATTATGCGAATGGTGAACTTAACGATCTACCGCTTATATGTTTGAGAGTTTCATCGCAGTGAACGGCAATCACCTGGGTTTTATTCACAGTAATATCCAAATAGGTGGACTCCAGATCGCAGATGTTCCGAAATGTGTCGCGATGGCATGAGAATGTGAGAGAGCATAATGAAAAGAGTAGGAGTGTGTACGGAAATTCTAGGGGGCTATTTTGAACATTTGTTGAGATGAAACGTTTACCAGTATTCATACATACTCTGATTTTTTGTTTCCTTTGCATAAGAATGCATCTGCCAAGCGCAGCAAGGTAGCATACAGCAGAGTATGTGCCTACCCAACATACAGCGGTTTATGTATCTGAAGCACTTGGTACAAGCATACTCAGAGTTGGTTTCATTCCAATTAACTTATTAATATATTATCAAATTATTGTAGTGAAATATATTCCACGCCGATTTCATCTATGCTGTACTGTAATTCAAAACTCTAGGGAGATATAAATATATTTGTATCCCTTTCAGACCTGAAAGAAAACTGGAGGTGTGAATTTTTGTTTTTATGTCAAGAACTGACTAAAATGCTGCTCAATACACATATTAATAGTTTATTTTACAAAATAAAAACTAACATCCTAAAAACAGGACCCACACAATTGTGCGTATCAAAATTCAAAACCTCGTTGTATCACGTACGATGGTGTAGCTTCAAAATTTACGTTCACTAACCAATGTACACACTTCATTGAATATATTCCGGTATTCAGTAAAGCTTCTAGATGAATATAAAAGCAGTAAATAAATACTTACTTTCGGCACTACTGCTTCCTGCCATCTCGCCGATCAACTGTGCTTTTTAAACTCTTCTTCCTTCGCCCTGGCGGTCAAGCGCATACTAAAATCAATTGAAATACATGCCACGTGTCCTGCACAATCACTGCAGTCCGGTATAGCGCCGAAAAAACATCAAATACGGTCAGGGATAACTAAAATACGAACCCGCACAATTGTGCGTACTCGGTCTGAAAGGGGTATAAGAATAGGATCGCAATGCAAATGAACTTCTAAATTTCTATGACAGTAAGTAGAGAATGGAAATGCAGTTCATTCCTGGGTCTTTCTATCTAGAGTATAGTTACTGTTGATTGGCAATTGTCATTAATTGTTTCCATTTTTCATTCTTTTCGATCTGAGGACGATCTTGGTAACAAGATCAAAACGCGTCATCCTACTACAATAGTTGTAACACGGCATAACATCCCTGAAATGCTATGTAATTTAGTTGTTGTGGAAATATACGTTTTACGTTTGGTCATTCAGTTCCTTTTATTTAAGCTTGTTCAATGAAATAGGTTTATACCATGCGACTATATTATTTTGCTTAGTGCAGGATGAGTAATTACATTATTTTCCATTTTCAGTTTTGAGGAAGGCCTTCGAGGCTTTCGATCGTGAGAAGAAGGGATGCATCGGCACAGAGATGGTCGGCACCATCCTGAGGATGCTGGAACATCCTGTGGATGACGATATTCTTAAGGAAATCATCAATGAAGTCGACGCCGACGGTAATTATATTAATATACTTTCATGGAAAAATATTGGTTTTAACGACAGGAATTATTTCAGCTGGTAATTTTTTATGAGTATATGTAGTAACAGTTTGTAATTCGAATTTTGTACATTTATTTAACTGTATAAAACTGTATCGTCATTGGTCGTTCTGACCACTGCTGAGCGTGGTGAATCATTTAGAAATATGGTACTGCGTCCTTGACGAGTCGTCTCCACCCAGAGCTGTCTTCAGCTCTTCTTAATATAATATGAGGAGGCAGGGCAATGATCTTCGTTTGACCTGAGCGTCCACTTGCTGTTCTTCCTCCTGGTATACTGTCTTCAGCTTTGCCTTACAAAACAATCCTTTTTTCAAATTATGTCCTTCTCTCCTAAACATATGGCCAAGGAGACGTAATAACTTTTACTAACGCTGGAATGCAGATGTTTCGTGATGAGCATTTCTTCTATAATGGGATACATAGCATCCTCTGCCGACACCACATCTCAAAAACATTTATTCGAATTTTAAAACTAACTTTCATGGCCCAGATCTCATTAGTCGTACCAAAAGAAAAGACAAAGAATGCTAGTGATTCAACCAAACGCATCATCGTAATTTTTGATACTGTCTAGTTCTACCCATTACAGCTCGACCTAAGACAATACGCTACTTAAAAATAATCTACAGCATTTTTCACAGTTTCCCGTGTCCCGCAAGACTGACCCCCAAATGTACGAAATTCCTGATCATCTCCAAGTCCTATAGGCATCGTGTAAGCTGAATGTTTATCTCTAGACCACAATAAAGACTAATACTCTTCACTTTTGTAATCAAGACAATCAGATTCTCTTCACTTACATCAATGAGGGAAGTATCATCTGTAAAGCGCAGTTGAAAATTTTTCTGCCAACAGCGGAAATTCAACCAATCTAGCCATTCAGAATTATTTTGATGACATACTCTGCATATATGTTATAGAGTTTAGGTGACACTATACAGACTGCTTTGCTGTATATGTCGTACCGGTACTGAAAAATCTTAATTGAAGTATATAACTTGTTTATATTTATTCGATAGTTATATTGTTTCTTACATGTTAAGGGCAGGATGGTAAATGATGAGTTATGGCAATAGAGCACCGGAAACAATGTGTAGGGACAGCAGGCCTGCCTCCTGCGTTTCTCTTCTCTTTTGCTAGCCCTCCTCAGCAGTTGTTGATATTAGGGGCCACTTGATTTTACTCAGCTCAGTGGGCTAATTCAATCATTCACTTCCGCTGTGGGGTTTACGATTGGTTTATTGACCTGGCTATAATGGTACTAAATTGGCTTCCTTTACTGAGACTAGACTAAGTCTGAAGCTAACAGTCCAAAATTCCCGACGGAAAGTACCAACGAACGTTTCCTGTGGCTACTACTAGCTTTGTGTAGTCCTTGTAAGGCAGATGAGGTAGGGTGTTGTATGCTGTGAATGAGGAGTGCGCATTAGAGGAGCTTAGTCTTGTGTCAGTCACAGGAATGTTGCTGAAGCACAAACACATAGTCTCTGAGCTAGGAGACAATTTAATTCCCACGATTTGGTCGGGAATCGAACCCGAATCCCGATACCCGAAGGATGAGACGCTGATCAATCAACTACGTAGCCGGAAAAAAAGCTATTATTTTATTGACGTAAATAACCACCGTCTTACCAGCATTATTAGACTTTTCCGGGTAAAATAATTCATGAAAAATGTAACTGACATAACTGGTAACAGTTTCTATACATACGTTCATTATCGGTAAGTTAATTTTGAAAAAAATACAGAGTGATTTTCCCCTATACTGATTGTGCTGGTTACGCAGTTTGGGTCACGTAACAGTAAGCTTGCATTCAGAAGATGATGAGTTCGAACCCCACCGTAGGGAGCACTGAATATGGTTTCGTGTGGTTTCTCATTTTCACACCAGGCGAATGCCTAGGCTGTACGCCGATTAAGGCCATGGTAGCTACCTTTCTATTCCTAGCCCTTTCCCATCATTACGCCACCAAAATTTCTCTACGTGTTAGTGCGGCGGCGTTAAACCACTAGAAAAAATAATTCCATACTTTATTTCTTCAGCTATCGACAAAGACGAGCACTCATCCAATAGGATAATAAGTATTAACTTGTATATTATTCGCTCTGTTATCACTTAACTTAAGAGTTCTGCAAGAAAAACTTTTCAAATAATTAAAGCCAACTAATTTAGACACGTTCTACCCACAGGTTCTGGAGAGCTGGAGTTTGAAGAGTTCTGCTCTTTGGCCAGTAGGTTTCTGGTTGAAGAAGATTCAGAAGCGCTGCTGTCAGAGCTCAAAGAAGCCTTCCGATTGTATGACAAGGAAGGTAAGCTATATTCTTAGTGATGACATCTACTGTACATAATTTCTTACCGTCCTTCTTCCCTTCCCATATCTCCACCTTTCAATTACGCACTCCAAACTTACATGGGACTGACACGTCTAGTACTGAGATTATATATATTTCATATCAACAACCAGATCCTTTCGTACCTCTTCTTTCTGCAAGGAAAATTAAATAGATCTTCAAGTCTGCCTTGAACTTTCTCCTCTTCCTCTTCCTCTTCTTCTTCCTCTTCCTCTTCCTCTTCCTCTTCCTCTTCCTCTTCCTCTTCCTCTTCCTCTATTCGTTGGTGGGCTTCATATCGCCTCATTACATAACCTTACCAGGGAAAAAGATTCTCTTGAAAGTTTTCGGAGATAGGGGTTACCCTAAAAGTTCCTCCAAGTTGTTCATATCGGATCCAATCTTTCAATGTAACGCCAGCTGACCACCACAGCATACGAATCTCCATCTCATGCTGTTGTTGGTCAACACGTAGAAAATTTATCAAAACTGTCATTTACGATGTGTTGTGCACTGAAGTTCTACAATTTGAAATTGTTACAGTTTTTAAAGTACTAATTTGAGGGACTCCGGTTTCACAAAGGAGGATAAGGGGAAACAAATTTCGTACAACTAGGAACGAATGTAGTGGTTACCAGTAGGTAATACTGTATAATTCAAGGAAAATTAACCTACATCCTAGATAAACATTCAGTTTTATTGATCTCATATTATAGTTATCAATTGTCATAAAATGCTCTCTAATGGACCAGAAGTGTCCCATAGCTCCATTATACTCAAAGTATACGTTTAAGAGTATATGCATTTGTATACAAGGTGGCCCTCCGGCCCCGTATTTTCTTCTTATAGGTGTCCCGCATGCATTAATGATGAATGGATGTCTAATAGCTAGTTTGCAAAGGAGTGCTGCAACGTGCTCTATTTCGGATGTGAAACAAATAGCAGTCATTTTACTACACACATTCTGCAACACATTGTATTTTTAAAAACGCAAAGGATACAGAAAATAAAGTTTAATAACTCTTTAATTTATACACGTACAGGCATTCCACTCTACCAAACAGTTGCTTGTATGTGGCACGTGCCTTGAACGATCCATTAGTTCTTAATTGAAACTCCGTTCGACGAAATATGTGTACAGAAGGGAGGCGTAAATTTATAAACTCCTGTTTGTACCGTTTGTGAGCTTCGGGTGAATTCCAACCAGATTCTCCATAGATTAAAATTATGTCTGTGTATTCGTCGTTGTTGAATACACCAGGCATTGTCGACATGTTCATAGCAACTATGACGTTCCAAATACCAGCCTAATAATGAGCGTTGTAAAACGAGGCTTCCTAACGTAAGGGGGCTCATTTGACGGGTAGCGCTAAGGGACATGTGGCGATTGGTCGTTTGGTCGTTATCTCTTCATATTCCGACGTAACCTACCTTCAGGCAGTAGTACCCCTATGAAAATAAGTTATTAGATATCCCAATCAACAGTAGTGCATGAGGGATACTTACAAGTAGAAATTATGGCGGTGGCGGGCCACTTGGTATATACACTATCTGATCAAATGTATCCGGAAACCTATCTGAAATTGCACTTAGGCTTCGCCCGTGTCACGATTCTTATTATTAGAATATGGGGTGGGTCCACCCTTCGTCTTTATGACGGCTTTAACTCCGCTGGGGACACTTTCAGTGAGGTGTCTGAATGTATGTGGAAGAATGGCAGACCATTCTTCTCCAAGAGCCGAAACCAGAGGAGATAGTGATGCTGGACGCTGGGTTCAGGTTGGGACTCTGAGTAGGCCAGTCCATTTCAGGAATGTTACTGTTTACGAGCCATTGCCTCACTAATGTACCTTTATACAGGGTATATTGTCATGTTGACACAAGCAATCATCGTCTCAGAACTGGTCCTCCACTGTACGGAATACACAATGGTTTAAAATGTGTTCATATCCTTTTGCATTTAGAGATTTATTAAGGGAAAGAATGGGACTACACCCTAACCACTCAAGAAAAGCACCATATCACAACACCACCTCTTCCGTACTTCGCTGTTGGCACTACACATCTTTAAATTCTGCAAATAGAACAGAGGTACCAGCATGGAATAATATGCATAGTTCAAGTGAAGTGAAGGTTTAATCATTTTAATTGCTTAGGCACTAATTTACAATTGTATAAAGGAGTGAAATAAAAAATTAACAAAACGGTTATTCCCATAACTATTGAATTTTGAAGAAGAGTACTCAAATTGAATTAAATTTGTCAAATGACAAAAAGGAATAAAAGAAGACAATCCGAATCTAATCACGTAGTCGAAACAATCAAAAAGGAGAATTTCTTGGTAGTACTGTGGTCGATCAGCTGCATCTACCAATGATCGAATATCGACCTTCATTTCTGTTGTTACTAATCTAATAAGTTGGAAGAATCTGAAAGTCGACTTATGAACTGATTTCCACTCCCAAACAATGGGATCAATTTTAGTCTAAATTGTCTTAAGTTTGGATGTTATTCTCTGGATAGCAGTTTGATGAATGTGATCCTTTTCTTCGTCTGGTCGAAATCCAAAGATTTTGCTTGTGGAGAGAACATTGATATTCAGTTGCAAGGGCCTAAAATCCCAGCAATGTACTTCCAAAAATACTTCCATGAAAAATCCTTTCAATGTGCAACACTGTGTACCAGTCAGTACTAGCAACAAGAAAAGAATGAATAATCGAAACAGCCTCCTACACCAATAGAAATTAAAGTCTTTTTTGACATTTCTGGTATTTTTGGTTTTATGCTTTATTGTATGAAATTTCCATATCTGAGGCTGGCATTGAGTTCAAGATTTGTAATGGATCCCATAGGTAATTTTATAATGATGAGGTCTAACACTGACAATTGTGAGGGATCATTTTATACCACATTTTGAATTCTATTTTAGAAATTAATCCTTTATACTCTATTTAGATCAAGTGAATTCATACAAGCAAGAGATAATATTGAAGAATTATTTCTTACTCAGGTCTGTAATGGGTGTGAAAATAAATACATTTTTAGACGAGCTATGAAATATATTTCGTAACATTTCTTCATATTTCTTAAAATTATTTTTGCTGCCCGCGAGCTGCCAGTTGGGAACCCCTGGTGTAGATGATCCGTTCTCAGTTAAGCAGTGAACCTCCTCTTTCATATGGTAGTTTCTCTTCTATCTGACTGATCATATCACTGATCTCATCGTATGGTGACTAATGTAACGAGCATGTTTAGGGAAGAAATGGAAACTGCCATGAATGTGAGTCATACGATTAGCGTGAAATTACTTGTCTAGGTACAAGCTTCGTTCATCGCTAAGCTTGGTATTATACGCATACTGGATGGTAGTGATCAATACTGTATTTAACAATATTACGCATGTGTATATTCTAAGGATTGAATACTACTGGACATAAAGAACAAAAACTGAGGTCTATGTGCAGGCGATGAACTATGGCAGTAGCTCGCAGATGAAGTTATTCCTTTTTAGGATCACACATAAACTTACCCTTGCTATACGGGAATGAAAGTTAAATGGGTCGAAATATATTATTTATGAGTTGAAAGCAAAATCTTGGAAGTTGTGGAAATAGCTTTAGCAGAATGGAAGGAGTAGATGCGTGACGAAGGGATAAAGATCAAATTCACAATTCTAAATACATCTCATGAGGGAGTGCTTATGAATCGGAAGTCTAAGTGATGGAAGAGGGTAATTTAAATACGGAACACGACTGTAGATGGTATGTGAAGTAGAGTGGGAGACCTACTGGACGACGGTAAAGCTTGGTCCAAAAATTTCGAACTAAGACGTAGAATCAGGAAAGGACTCAATAATAACTGAAAATGATTAATAGTTGAGGCCCAAGGCTGCTTCCCAGAGTCTTGCAAATCGAGCGCCGAATTTTATAGAGCTGTACAATGAAAATGTATGTTGTGCGTTATTGTTTAGTTCTCACTCCGAAAGATGCTTGGATTTCCAACAGTTCCTCCTCTAGTTGAGTCACTAAAAAGGCACTTGAATGAAATTAGAGTGAAGTGGCTTTCCTCATCACGTCCGGTGGCGCTGCTACATTCATTCGGTGAAGCCCACTGATCTGTACATACACTAATCGACCCTAAAAGTAACACCTTCACATTGTTGATCACAGAGCCTTGCAACCTAGCCAGAGGTATCATTCGCTTGAAGATATACAGTAATCAAGAGTAAATATATTTCATATGTCAATATTACGTCCTATAGCATAACTTGGTAGAAGTGCAAAACAAATCAAAGCAAACCCAACTCCGGACAGACCACAAAGGCTCTTGGAGCTGTGGAAGTTAAAGGCTTCTACTTACTGTAACCTCGGCAATAAATGGGTTAGAGAGGTTGATCTACGTCTGGCAACGTTTGCTCACGGGAATTAATTTGAAACGTTCAACATTTCTGGTAGGCTGAGCGAACCCCGGGATCAAATACCTTGTTTCTAGTCAACTTCCTGACGTATTCCTGGCTAAACCTTACTAAGCCTTTACTGGTTATGCTAAGCTGCCCCCAGTATTTCTCGATACCCAATATTTCATATAATATTCTTCCTCTTCACTTCTTTATCCTAGGTCAAGGTTCAGCTTCAAGAATGTGTCTTCTCCATTTTGTCTGTCCCTTACGTATTCCGTCCGAAGTTCTTTCTCCTTTAGGTCCCTTTCTATCCTGTATTTCCATCCCAACTTATGTTTCTTATTGGCCCCTTCCCTTTAATTGATGTAATCCATGCTATCTTAGCCGACTCTCTTTCTCACGCATAACACGCCCATATCACCTCAGCCTAACTCCAGCATTCCGCCGAATTTCATTTTGTAATCTCTCTGACACACCCGTAATCCACTGCAACAGATTTAAATTCTCTCCATCTCATGTTATGTTTTCCGACAGAACGAGCGTGGCTCGGGAGATAGTAGGTTCGAACTCCCACCGTTGGCAGCTCTGAATATTGTTTCCCATTCTCACAGCAGACAAATGCTGGGTCTGTATCTTAATCAAGGCTAAGGATGATTACTTCCTACTTCTGGCCTTTTCCTATCGCATCGTCACCACGAGACCTCACTGAGTAGGTGCGACGTTAAAAAAATTGTTCACAAATTATTTTTATATTTAATGTCAAAAATTCCTGACACCTCTGTCCATTTCGTCCATCCACGCTTGATCCGTCCTCTTACGTCCTCTTCACAATCCCCTTCCTAATGTATGATTGATTTGAAAGTTTCAAATAGGTCCAACATTTTTCCTCTTCTGTCAAAGATTTTTATTATTTTCTCCCCCTCTTCACTCCGCATCATCAATTTTAATTTTTAGGAATTTGCCCTTTGTGCGCTACTTTCCAGTGTCTCTTGCCATTTACACATTCACTCCCGTAATTCTTCCGTAGTGCCTACCAAAATTACTATACCGTCTGCGAAGAGCATTTTCCACCTATTTACCTATCGAATATTTCCTCTCAGCACATCCAGAACCAATTAAAATAAGAAAGGCTCAGTGCAGATCCCTGAGCCGATCTCAATATTAAAATTTTCAGTTTCTCTTCCTAGTTTGTACAATTAAGTGGTTACTCCCGCATGCACCGGTATATTTTCTATTATTTTTGACCTATTTGTCTAGTACACCTCGTCTCCTCACGCACCAGTAGATCAGGTCCCTTTTTACGCCATTTCCGGACCCAAAAGCGGAATACTGTTTCTGATTTCCTTCAAGTCCTTTATCCTTCAACTGTCTGACGATAAACACTGGTTACATCGTCCCCATTCCTTTCAAAAATACGATTATATGGTCCTATAAAGTAAGTTTCTCTCGATGTTTACAGGGAACGGTTACATCACCACCGGTGTCCTGCGCGAGATCCTCAAGGAGCTGGATGACAAACTGACCAAGGAAGATCTGGACATGATGATCGAGGAAATTGATAGTGACGGCTCTGGTACCGTGGACTTCGATGGTAAGCTGAACTGCAGGAGTCACGCTACTTTGAAGATGACTGGTTTTGTAAATTCTGTGCCATTCGAATTAAGGAATATGTCAAATAGTTGCCTAAATTTGTAATCATACCATTGAATGCGTACCTAGTTTAGTTAGATACAGGGGAACTAAGGGTAACTATGAGCAATTTGTGAACTTCATGCGTGTACAAGGACATAGAACTCAAAAGTTAATATTTCCTTTGGGTGGAAGGAAGTGTGTAAACGTTTTTTCTCATGCATAGTTTGGTGGCAATAAACACAAGACTTATTTCCCTTCGTCCGTTGTATAAGTTTCAAGCAATAACCTCTATGTGGCGCACCCCATCCTTCAGGTGGGGAATGATATCATTGAAATGAATGTACGTAAATAACACAAGGAAACATTTGCATTGCGGTAATGATGTAAATGGGTTTATAAATAAGGGTTACAGATCTCTCTATATGGTTATAAGGGTATTTGGGGTTTCAGGAAGGATGTAAAGGAAAGGGAACATAGTCTCTGGTAAAAACAACGATTGGAGTAGGGTTTCAGTATATAGGACCCTTACCAGGATTACTTCATTAAAGACCTGGACAAATCCAAAGACAAGCAGCTCGATTTATTCCGACTAACTTCTTCAAAGGAACGCTACAACGTGCTATATTTCGGATGTGAAACGAACAAGTCATTTTACTATACACGTTCTATAGCACGGTGCATTTTTAAACACGCAAAATGTGCAGAAAATATATGTTAAAATAACTCATTCATTTATACATGTACAGACATTCCACTCTACCAAAAAGCAGCTTATATGTGTCATGTGCCTTGAAATATCTATTAGCTCTTAATTGCAATTCTTTTCGGTGAAATACGTGTATAGAAGGCAGGCGGCTGTTTGGAAATTCCTGCGCAAACCGTCTGTCAATATTGACAACAACTATGGTGTTATTGTAGCAAAGACCAGGGTACTACTATATGCATTAGGCATTAGGTAGCGTTGAGGAACATGTGGCCGTCCGGTTATCTCTTTGTATTCTGACGTAACCTACCCGCAGGCAGTAATATCCCCGTGAAAACCAGTTATTAGGCATCCCATTCATCATCAGTGCACGCGGGAGACGTATAAGTAGAAAGTACGGGGCTGGAGGGCCACCTGGTATATTCTGTCTGTTAGGTCATCAGCCCAGAGGCTGGTTGGATCCTCAAATAGCACCACCGAAGGCTATGCAGTTATAGGGAAACCGCAAAAACCAATGGCAGAGCCCAAATGAGGCGTACTAGGCAAGATATATATTATAACTAGGGAAAGCATTTTTAGGCACTAATAGGTTAGAATGTAAACGCATTTCACCAGGGCGCAAGTGTTTTCTACCCACATGACAGTTCTGCAGGGAAAGTTGCATAAATATTAGTGTTCTGAACTATCAGAACCCCTAAAATGTATGCAACTCACCGACATAACTGTAGAGCGGCTAGGTTACACTAGCGCCTTGTTCAAATACGTTTGCATTCTAACCTATTCTTGTATAAAAATTCTTTCCCTAATTATGAAGTTTTAAAATCTTGAGTATGTTCATCTCGCTGAACTTTTAAAACTGATATCCCGATTGGGAAGACGTATTCATGTTATAATGAACCGTACTTCATCAGGTAGGATAAGAAACAAAATATTCCTCTGTTTCAGAATTCATGGAAGTCATGACGGGAGAATAAAGTGCTCAAAGGCGTGTTATCATCTTCGATCAACATGCCAACGCATATCGAGCAACTGAAATGTACAAAAGACATCATCTTACCATTCGTCTTTCATCACTATCATTGGTCCACTCGAGCTCTTCATGGAAAAGAAGTGGAAGACTTGCAGAAGACAATGAGGTTATTTTGACTTATGTGAAGATAATGAACGCCTGGGTTTCATTAAATTTTGTCAATATAACATTTCGAGTTCTCTATATTTAATTGCTTATCCTCAACTTCCTCAAATGTCAGTTTGTTGTATGTCACTTCAGCAAATGAAGTCTCATTTGAAATTTATGTAGCAGGTTTAGTATGTCAAGTTTCCCGAAACTTGTCATTACTTAGAGGATAATTATTACATTCCTAATCGTATGTCAAACGAGAAATTATAATATTGATGTTCTGAAACTTCCAAAACTGAGTAACGAGATTTATGTATTTTGGAAGACATTATAAATATTGAAAGTGTTTAAAGAACATTTCTAACTTCGATCATGTAAAGAAATGTAGGTTATTAGAACGATTTCTCACTACGATGAAATACAAAAAGAAATAAATAACCAATTTTGGTTTCTTGTGCTCCATTGTACAACACTTAATTCAAAGTATCTCTTGGTCGGATGAAATCTATTGCAAATAACTCTTCCGTTTATTTCTTTTTGTGATTCGATCTTGATGTACCCATACCTGATTTTTCACCCTCTCATTAAGTGCTGGGATATCTGTGTTGTAAATGGGTGTTAAAACCTTTTGCTGATAGTATTTAGAGTTCATCTTCACATTATTAACGACACGACGAATGGTTAACTGGCCGTTGTAGCAGTATCCAGCGATGTTCATGAAACCTGTTTGAAAAATTTTCCTAGCATTCTTTATACAATGTTCGGTAAAAAAAAATGTCTCTAGGGCGATAGTAAGTCGAGGGGGATCTGTTACAGTCACTAAGTTACACATGTGATTCGTATAATGTCACCGCATTTTTCCATCTGTCCCCTGCCAGATAGCCCTCATACAGACATCCCCAACTTACGTGAGATAGTCCTGTGGAGGGCGGGGTTACCACCTGAGACAATGGCCTTCACTTTTCTCACCACTTCTGGTGTACGCTGGTGGCTGGTCATGGATTTGCCTATTTATTCCCCTGTGAAATTAAGCCCAGTCGGTCTTTGACTTTTTTATTCAATACAGCACCAATCCTGTTCGTTGATATTCTTGCACATTCCTTGATTTGCAGAATAGCTATAGTATATTTAGCATTGGAAAGGGCTGTTATGTAGCCCTCCCAGTAAGGGTCAATCCTCTTCGGCATCGTTGCAGATAATATCACGAATCTCTACACACACGTTCTCACTTCTCAGTACTGACACGACTCATCACTCCCCGTTTTGACGTGCTCAAATTGATAACAGCGCCGCCAACGGTCTTCAGACTCGTTACCATAGATCCCGAACAACCTTCTGTAGATACTTGATAAGTCGAAATTAACGTTATGTATGACACTACTATAATAATATTAATAATAATAATAGTATCGTGTTAGCTACTGTGTGCAGGTATTTTGTTCTGAAGGCAATCAGACTGCCAGAGTGTCTATTTCGGCATAACCTTTTTTTTCTAACAAACAGAAGATATATCTGAACTCTAACCGACAGACTTGTTGCTGAATTTTAGCTAATTTTGACTGTCAAATAACAAATGTGTCTCCAGAGATCTTCTACAAGATATACTCCATGTCAGCATTGCATGACATGGAACGCCGAGTGCACCTTTTTTATTCCTTTCAACAATCCGGCTATCTTTGTCGAGCTTAAACTCGCAATCTTCAGATTCGGGTGTAGATTCTCAACTAGTGACTCACATGGCTTTTCAGAGTATGTTTATATATATCCACAAGTGGATATGCCTTAATAGACAACTAGTTCGAATTCAAAGAGGTGAATATGATTGTTCGATGTATCGACTATCAATCAGTGAACCCATCTGGAAAGTGGAGATATTTGGCTCGAGTCACATTGCATGAGAGAAGCTATCAACCAAAGTTTCGGTATTGGATACCCCTCACTGCCCAAAAAACCATGCAAAAATAGCCGACTTGAACCACACCCTCCTGTCGTGTAAGAATTACTCACAACAGCAGAACCATCTATGCTCTTCTCTAGTGAACTCTAGTGCCAACTTGAATTGTCACCCTCTTATCAAACCTAACACTACAATTATGCCCTGTAATTTCACAATATTTATCAGACTGCAGTATTAAGTTTTAAGTTATGATTTCTTTTCAACCGCGAAGATCTATAAACATCTACTCTCTCAGTGTGTAAATACTGGTCGCATGGTCTTCCAAGGCCGAACGCCATTAAAACATAAATTAAAAAATGTCTAAAATGTAAATGCTGTAATTATCTGAACATGATTTTCATTAACTAAATTCATTGTCAATGACGTTATGCTATAAATTAATAAGTAAATCATGAGATCATGGGTACCTTATTTTATTGCACTGCACAAGGGCCATTTCTTTTAACAGTTAACCACGGATGTTTGGCTATGAGTAATAATAATATAGCTTTACTATTCTTCACAGGTTAAACCCTGAAAAATGAGAAGTGAGACATATTGCACTACTTTCTAGTCTTAAGGTGGATTTGAACATTCAACTGGTGTATATAATAATGATTTCGTATGGCTATTTCTAGCCGGGTGCAGCCCTTGTAAGGCAGACCCCCCGATGAGGGTGGGTGGCATCTGCCATGTGTACGTAACTACGTGTTATTGTGGTGGAGGATAGTGTTATGTGTGGTGTGTGACTTGCAGGGATGTTGGGGACAGCACAAACACCCAGCCCCCGAGCCACTGGAATTAACCAATTAAGGTTAAAATCCCTGAACAGGCCTGAAATCGAACCCGAGACCCTCTGAACCAAAGGATAGTATGCTGACCATTCAGCTAACGAGTCGCACACTGGTGTAAATGAGTACATTGAAATACTATCGTACTGAGCCGATATCGAACCTGCCTCCTCAGACTCAAAGAGCGTTTAAAGAAATGACTAGGGATATTTTATTTCAGTGTAGTTTCTTTATTCGGTATCCAATGCAGTGAATATATCCTTGTATTAAAAATTATTTTAATTATTATTACCATTATTATTTATAACGAGACCTGGCTAAACAAATATTTTCTCATTAAAAATAATGTGGTGCATTATTTCAATCGCTAGTAGATGGCAGTGCAACTATAACGTCAAGTCTATACGATTTTGTTAAATAATAATAATAATAATAATAATAATAATAATAATAATAATAATAATAATAATAATAATAATTTTTTACGAGGGAAGTGTGGGAAATTTTTCATTAGACACTTGTGAGGGTCCGCACTCCACAAGCATCTGAGATTCCTACTCACTGAAACCCACACACCCTTTTTCCGCCCCGGAACCGCTCTCGCATTATTTCAGGGCGGTGTCGTGCTAATTTCTCAGGTTTCTTCTTCCTTTATTTCTCCTTACTGCCGTTCATGAGCATTCATATCTCTCTATAATAATAATAATAATAATAATAATAATAATAATAATAATAATAATAATAATAATAATAATAATAATAATAATAATAATAATAATAATAATAATAATGTCAAAAATTAAGTTCCCAGAAGGAAACCATAATTTAATTTCATCGATTGCCAATGTTAAAAACATTTAAGCTATTTCGGCTTTTTCAAACGTGAAATTATCAGCGTTTCGCCCCAGTGTAGCAGTGAGCTAATCAGTTGGATTGCTACACCTTCCCAAGACTCTGGTGGCTAGTGTGCCGTAGAGATACCATTACAAGCCTCCTTTGTAAAACAATGCAGTGATGGTACACTAGGGGAACATGTGCCTCCACTTGTACAAATTCCTGCCTTCCAATGGCTACACTGGGGCGAAACGCTGGTAATTACAGGATTGAAAAGGCCTAAATACCCTACATGTTATTAATAATAATAATTAAACCCGACTGCTAAATTGATTTAATTTTTTTCTACCGATTTAGCCAGACTCAAGGAGAATGCTGGGGAGATTCCTTACTTCATGTCTTGGGTAACATGGTCCAGTATTAGGAACACATGTTTCCGCTTGTGCGTGTCTAAAGACCTCATAATAACAACGGTTATCTTATAGAAAGAAATATGCTCATGAAGGACGAACAACATATTTTAAAGGACGAATATAAATCAACAAGTAAAAAAATAGCAAAGCAAAGCAAAGCAAAGTCACCTCCGTACAGGCCATGAAGGCCCTAGGAGGGGTGGAAGGTAAAGGCTTCCACCATTGTTAACCTCGGCACGTGATGCGGTAGAGTGGTTAGCTCTACGCCCGACCGCCTTTGGCCTCAGGAATTAACCTGGTACTCATTTTTGGTGTAGGCTGAGTGAACCTCAGGTCCATATGCACCTCGGGAAGTGGAAATCTCGTTCCTCAAATTTTACGACTTCCTGACGGGGATTCGAACCCACGTCCTTCAGGGTGAACCGAGCACGCCTTTACTGCCTCGGCCAGGCAGCCCCTGTAAGAAATAGCACTTCCCCTATATTAGCAGCAGCAGCAGAAACATTGAGTCTAAAATTGTGTGTTAGTCTATATTTCTTGAGGTTAAGTTACTCAGCTGCCAGCTCGACGGTTGAGAAATAATGAGCCCACCTCTTACTGCGAGGCCCGGGGAGTGATTCCACGTTGGGGATTTTCAACCAATTATCATTTATCAATAATCTGCATTTAGGGGTATCATCCTGGTGGCAGATTCCCTATCAATTGTTTACCTCGATTTCCTTAAACGTTTTCAAAGAACTTGGAAATTTCTCGAATATTTCCCCTAATAATGTATTCCAATCGCTTACTCGTCGTCCTATAAATGCATATTGCCCCAATATGTCCTCTTGAGTTCCAACATTATTTTCATATTATGATCTTTCACACTTCTAAAAAATTCCATTCAAGCTTATTCTACTTATGTCATTCCACGCGATCTATCCCCTGACAGATCGAAGCATACCACATAGTCGAGCATCTCGTCTCCTTACTTCCAAGTCTTCCCAGCCCAAAGGTTTCAACATTTTTGCAACACTACTACTTTGTAGGAAAACACTCAAAAGAAATCGTGCTGCTTTTCCAGTTCTTGGATCAAGTAGTCCTGGGGTGGGTCCCGTACACGGGAACCATACTCTAATTGGGGTATTACCAGATACTTTTATACCCTCTTCTTTACATCCTTACTACAACCCCTAAATACTCTCACAACTATGTGAAGAAATATGTAACCTTTCTTAACAATCTCGTCTTTGTGATTACCCCAATGAAGATCATTCCTTAAGTCTTTGGTAAGACCCCAACTAGAGTATGGTTCCAGTGTATGGGACCTTCACCAGGATTATTTGATTCAAGAACTGGAAAAAATCCAAAGAAAAGCAGCTCGATTTGTTCTGGGTGATTTCCGACAAAAGAGTAGCGTTACAATAATGTTGCAAAGTTTGGGCTGGGAAGAACTGGGAGAAAGGAGACGAGCTGCTCGACTGAGAGGTATGTTCCGAGCTGTCAGTGGAGAAATGGCGTGGAATAACATTAGTAGACGAATAAGTTTGAGTGGCGTCTTTAAAAGTAAGAAAGATCACAATATGAAGATAAAGTTGTAATACAAGAGGACAAATTGGGGCAAATATTCATTTATAGGAAGGGGAGTTAGGGATTGGAATAACTTACCAAGGGAGATGTTCAATAAATTTCCAATTTCTTTGAAATCATTTCGGAAAAGGCTAGGAAAGCAACAGATAGGGAATCTGCCACCTGGGCGACTGCCCTAAATGCAGATCAGTTTTGATTGATGAAACATTTCATTCTAAATTCTGCAAATATATTTTTTAAAACAAACAGTGAATTCCTTTATTTAAAGTATGTTAATATATATATATATATATATATATATATATATATATATATATATATATATATATTTGCTAGTTGCTCTACGTCGCAATGACACAGATAGGTCTTATGGCGACGATGGGACAGGAAATGCCTAGGAATGGGAAGGAAGTATAGATTTCTGTATTAAGATTAGTAACATATAAACTACAGAAACCACATACATTTCCTACACAGTATCTGGTACCCATTAATTTACCCTCTATTGGGACAGAAATAACAAACCGTGTAAAGATATCTGCCTGTTCTACTACCATCTTTACGAAGTCGACAGTAAAAAGAACTGAAACAATTTCATAGAATATAAGAAATTTTTGCAGTATTATGAGACCCATAATCTGTCGTGATTTGCCCTCTTTGTCCTCTGTAATTATCCATGTCTTCCCAAATAAACCCAACATTGATAACATTATGGACGATATTTTCCGCGTATCACAAGCAACATCGCTGTCATGATCACTACTTTTATCCTCAATTCTATTTCCTAGTCCTCGTTCAACTAAACGAAACTTTCTGTATCATCATTTGCTAAAACATCGTTAATTTTCGCATCCGCGATCACGAAAATAGTTTAGCTGCTATGGTGTCAATAACATAGCTTGTTGCTTTTTCAGATGCGATACATTATACTTAATCGATAAACCTGGATAGATATACACATCAAATGAAAGATAGATGATTTTTCTTTAGATATATGTCATTACATTTAATAGTTCTAGAACTGTTCGCTAGATAGAAGCACAAAGCCGAAGCGGCTACGCGCGTGCAATGCACGTCACTCCGCGACAAAGAGCGTTTAGGGAGTCGACGTTCAGTGTACGGCACTCCACGTTGAGCGGCTAGGTACTTACAGTGTTCTCCATGAAGTACTATCATCCCATCAGCACAGTAATTAAAACTGAGAGGACTTTCCTTCATGGTGAAACTTACAACTTGATTTTTTAAAATCCCATTTACCATCATATCATTATCCGCTGACCATCTCACCACATTGTCTAGGTCCCCCAAGAGTCGCTCAACACCCTGCAACTCATTTACTACTCTTTACATTATAATATCATCCGCAAATATCCTTATCTGGATTCCAGTACTTTGCTCATATCATTTATATATAAGTAAACATAAAGGGCCAATAATACTGCCCTGCGGGACCGCACTCCTAATCATTACAGTATCAGATAACGCTTCATCTATTCTAATTCTCTGAGCTCCGTTTTCTAGAAATGTAGCTACCCAATCAACTAGCCCTGTGCCAGCAACCTCCCATGACATCCCCCATCAAAGACCTTGGATAGGTCAATACCGATACAGTCCATTTGACCTCCTGAAATAAACCTGAATCCGAGGGCTGGTTCAAGGCCCACTTAGCCTACGTGAGAACAATATTGAGGTGCTGTCTGACAGTGAGATTGCGGCCCCTGAAAGCCAAGAATAACGGCTGAGAGGACTCATCATGCTGTTCACGTGTCATCTCGTAATCTGTAGAGCTTCGTGCTAAGCAGTGGCCGCTTTGGTAGGCCAAGATCCATTAGAGCTGTAGCACTTCAGGTATTTTTAGACTACTATAATTCCAGGTATAGCCACAGGGTAGTTAAATCAACAATCATCAACACCACCCCCACCACCATACCAACAAGTCACTGAAAGGGAACATAATTAATCGGAAGTACTGTACTGTATTTCAAGATACTCAACTCGAATAGAACGTTTCTCCAGGAATGCAATAGTAATTTGCGGATCAATCAGACGAGTGTCGCCATTACTGGTATGAGGAGCGGAAAGTCGATATAATACGATTAAAAATGCAGAGTCCGAAAACGCGTCACATAACGAGAAAGGTTTGAAGGTAGTTGAGAAAATGAAAAATACATTGATCTCTCTGTGAAACCCTTGTAGACTCTGTGATTTTAAGGGCATGTGTACCCCGAAATCTATCCCTGAAATGGTAGAATATAAATAGGAGGTTCGGTGTAAATATGCCCGCCAATTATCCACTAAATAAAACATGATACATTTTCACAATTATTTTAGACGTGTGATCAATTATACATATGAGTAAATTTTTCATTAAATATAAATAAAATTAATATAATAACTCATTTATATAACTGTCCGGCTCCATGGCTAAATGGTTAGCGTGCTGGAGCAAATTGCAAGCGAATGCAAAGAGACCTCGATAAAGTTGTAAGAAGGATTGTATACAAGGGCATGGCGGTAAATGGGGCTGGAAAGTCAGGTTATAAGTTTCACCTGGAGGAAAAGTCCTCTCAGTTTAAATTACTGTGTTAATGGGGTGAAGGTACCTAAAGGAGATAATTGTAAATACCTAGGTGTTGATATAAGGAAAGATCTTCGTTGGGGTAATCAGATTAATGATATTGTAAATAAAAGTTAGAGAACACTTCGTATGGTTGTGAGAGTGTATAATGATTGTAGCAAGAACGTAAAGGAGAGAGCATATAAGTCACTGGTAAGACCGCAATTAGAGCATGGTTCCAGTGTACAGAAGCCTCACTGGGATTGATTGATAGACTGACTAATTGTTTGATTAATTGATTGATTGATTCGAGGACGGGAAGAGATCCAAAGGAAAGCAGCAGGATTTGTCCTGGGTGATGCACGACAAAAGACTAGTGTTACGAAAATGTTGCAAACGTTGGGCTGGGATGACTTGGGAGTAAGGGGACGAGAAATTTACTAAGCGGTATGTTGCGAGCTGTCAATGGAGAGATGGGTTGGAATTATATTAATAGGCGAATAAGCTTGAATGATTTAAGAAGTGGAAAGGATCTTAATATGAAGTAAAGGTGGATTTCAAGAGGACAAATTGGGGCAAACATTCGTTCATAGGAGGAGGAATTAGGGATTGGGATAATTTACGAAGAGAAATGTTCAATAGATTTCCAACTATTTTGAAATAATTTAAGAAAAGACTAGGTAAACAAATGATAGGGAGTCTGCAACCTGGCTGTCAGCCATAAGTACAGATCAGTGGTGGTGGTGACAATTGTTTGAAAATGAAGTACAATTAGGCAACCATCCTCCATATAACATTGATCAGAGATTTAAAAAAAGAAAGACAAGGGCTATGAAGGGCGTGAAAATGAAAGACTCCCTAGGCCTCGCAAACTAATACCGTTGGGATCGGAAAAGAACAGGTGTTGACCACGGGAGATCGGATAGGATAGATGAAAGTGAGGATCCCGGCACAAGTGTGGAAGCAATGCCGGAACTCAGCTAAAGGTCTCGTAGTCGCCAACCAACGCTCCCAAATTGAGAGCCCCTGGGGCTTAGTGCAGATCAATGATGACTGAACGACAAATGGGGACATCTGATTACTGTTCACGCACTAAGAGGGTGAGCTGACGATCACGTTATTTTGCCCCTTAAAGTAACATTTGGTGGTGGTGATTATTATTAATAAGAGGAAGTGAAAATGGGCCACCATCCTTTCTCAACACTGGCGAGAGGAAAGAAATGGACGAGGTTCGATCCTTCGAAGAAAGAAAGAAAGAAAGGAAGAAAATGGGACAGGTCCACGAAGGCCGTGAAATTGAAAGACACCATTGGGGTCGGACTCGTAATATCGTCGGGGTCAGAAGAGAACTAGAGTTGACCAAGTGACTCGGATAAAATATTATGTTAAAATGAAGAGTCGGGCTCAAGTATGTGGAAGTAATGTCAGCTATTAGGAATGTATTTTACTATACTTCAGGCACACAAATACACTGAACCGAACCTAACCACATGGCGCAGAAACCGCGAAGGACCATGGCTTACCAAGCGACCACTGCTCCGTCCGAAGACTTGCAGATTACGAGGTGTCGTGTGGTCGGCACGTCGAATTCTCTCGGCCATTATTCTTGGCTTTCTAGACCCGGGCCGCCATCTCACCTTCATATAGCTCCGGTAGCGGCGCTAAGAGGCTCGGGGTCCCCCCGCAATAATTAAAAATGGGCCCCTCGTTTCTTAATAAGGAAAGTTACAAGTTTATTTTGTAGTACAAGATTGTATATTATTACAATGTACAGCAACGACGATAATAATAATAATAATAATAATAATAATAATAATAATAATAATAATAATAATAATAATAATAATAATAATAATGATAATAATAATAAGTAACACATTTAGTTATCAAATCCGAAGGAATTAAAGTAATAAACTTATATGGTATGAAAACACACACACACACACACACACACACACACACACACACACACACACACAGAGGCTCGAGAATTCAGTATTTGAAGTTTAGATAAGGAGGATGTCTTTGTTATCGCATCTTTGCTGACTACTGAGTTCTCAGAACTGGGTAATTACTTCAAAAACCTTGTTGATTGTTGTGAGTGGCAGCAAGGGATGATTATTATTGGAACAGGTTGGGAAACCCACATTCTTTCAGAAAAAACAACCGTACTCCTATTGACGAATGAAGCTCTGCACTACGACGGCCTAGGTATGTAATAACCCTCTGTAAAAAAAAAATACTGTGTTGTGTACTGTAGCTTTATCAATATGTAAAATCACTCTTCAGTTACTGAATTAAGAAACAGTCATGGGCCCTCACAAGTCATGGACACTCCCGCCCCGCGGGGTCTGCGGGATCCTTATCGCCGCCACGTAGACTGAGTGGACCTCGGACGAGCTACTTCCTCTTAAAATAATCACCACAACCACCACCCCGAATCTGGTCAGAGAACTAAACCCCAGGACCTCCAAGTGTGTTTAGTAGCTAATTTTAAATATGACTTTAAAAAGTATGGTAAAGCGTATTTGTCACTAGTAATATTACGTTAGGTTAGATATGGTTAAGTATAAGAAAGTAAGTACATCCTGAACTCTGTCAGGATAATAAAATCGTCTTCTCTTACCTAGAACAACCAAGAATAAATAATAACAAAGACATATTGTCTTAATAGTTAAGCAATATATGAAAGTAAAGTAGAGTGTACACTTTGTTATATTAATGCTACCTAATCAATCAATATGTATATGTGTGAATATCTAAATGCTGTTCTTTTTATTTAGTACATTTTTAAGTTCGGTAATGAACTTGTTTACTATTTTGTACGGTAGATTTTATGAAATATTTTCTTTCTCGTCTGCCTAAACGCTGTTAGAGAAAAAGTGGGTGAATACCCGAAACATTCCTCTGACTTTCTATAAGGGGCGATCAAAATGTTTCCGTTCGACGGCAACACCGTTCTGAATCGGGCTGCCAATCAGGCCAAATCGCCGTGAGCATTCAGGCACTCATCCCACCGACACACCAGGTTAATGATTCCCCGGTGGTTAAACACCGTGTCCTGCTGCTGGAAGAAGTCCGTAACCGCTTGCTGTACATCCTCGTCCGACAGAAAGCGTCGACAATTCACGGCCTTTTTGAGGGAAGCGAAGGCGTGATAATCGCGTGGGGAGAGATCAGGACTATGGGGCGGGTGCTCCAGTGTCTCCCACTTGATTTGACGTACCTTCTGGATGAGGCTGGTCTCTCAGATCGACCGGCGTCTTGTGTCGAAACGCGTCCCGCACGGAACTTGGTTCACCATTCCGCAACGGTGGTTTTCGACAGACATGCTTCCCCATACACAGTCTTCATTCTCTGGTGGATGTCTACAGGTTTTTGTCTTTCGGCAACAAAGAACAGAATATCAGCACGTTGGTCCTATTTGGACGCATTTAGTAATAACGCCGCCATAGTAAACGTGGCCGCATTTAACGCACACACCTCGACACGACACAACTGCCACACTAATTCGTTTGCCCACATGTTCATGCTAATATACCCGTATTGGAGTCACTCTGCGTTTCATGTCCACTCCAGCAACGCCCACAAACGGAAGATTTTTGATCACTACTTATACGTATATATTATACATTTGGAATTGATCCTACATTTCCATTTTCCTCTAGTGAATACCTAAGAATGAAAAGAAAAGTTTACTCTTATCTCGTTGACTCTACCTGCTTTCTTACACTTCACTCTGTTGTTACTCATCTGGCCACGATGAAGGTTGGTTAACGAATTGCATTCACTTGATGGACTAGTTTACATGTTGCAAAGAAGTACCTGGCCTTTGAAGTACATGTTTACATATTTCTTATGAAATGAAAATTCACAGTCTGTTTCCAGTCAGTCGACCGGGCTAGGAGTGTAATGAATGAAGCCCGCATCTAGCGGCGATGATAATAACTGTGCTGGCTACCGAAGCCATGCTTATTGACTGCCAAATGAAATGAAATGATATTGGAAAGTGTTGCTGGAATGGAAAATAACAGAGAAAACCGAAGTACAGTAGAGTCTCGCTCATCCGACCTTCGCTTATCCGACATTCCGTGTTATCCGACACTGGTAGACTTAATTTGAACTTTTGGTGGAGACTAAATTCAGGCACACCCGCTGTGGAGGGTGCGACCATGGGACAAGCACTGGCCTGACCGTTGGCGGTAGGGCAGTTTTTTTTTTCTCAAGGACAGGTGCAGTGAGTCTTCAGTCATTGTTCATTGTAGTATTGGTTGGGTGCGGATGTTGTAGTTTTCATATCCTCTGTGAGTATAGCGAGTAAATGGAAGAAAGTGATTGTTTCTATGGAAGACAAGTTGAGTGCATTAAAGAGACTGGACAAAGAGGAAATTCTTCAAAATGTGGCTTCAGATTATGGACGTTGGATGTGTTACAGTGGGAGACTGGAAAAAAACAGAGGGAAGAAATTTAAAAGTGCTTCTCTACCAGAGCAGAGAAAAAATGAAAAATGTGAGTACGAAAAAGTAAGTGAAGCACTATTTCTTTAGTTATCTCAACACCGGGAGAAGGAGCTGCCAATATCTGGCCCCATTCTGCAGGAAAAGGCTGTGTATTTCCAGAAGGAGTTTAATGAAGGGGACCCTAATTTTCCTGCCAGTGCTGGGTGGCTTGATTGGTGGAAGAAACGATACGGCATTAGGCAGCTTAATACCTGTGGAGAAAAGTTTCTTTTCGTAAGACATCTGGAATGTTTTCGTTCAATACTGCATGTACTGTACAATTGAATTGATAATTCAATAAACAGAGTACCGTAAAACATGTCAATGTTTTAGTACTAGAGTATAGTCTTCCTGTTTGTTTCAGTTCATTTTCAAAGTTATTCCGTATTATCCGACATTTTCGGTGATCCGACGTACTCCAGGTCCCGTTTAGGTCGGATAATCGAGGCTCTACTGTACCCGGAAAAAACCGGGATTTGAACGAGCGGTGAGAGGCCGGCGCGCTGCAGCCTGAGCTACGGAGGCTTCTTACACATTCCTTAACTCTAAGTAACGCCGAAAATAGATAGACATACACCACAATTTAAGACCGCTAGTTCACCATTATTACACCTGAAAAGGGGGTGGTTGTGGAAATAGTGGTGATGAATATTATTTTAAGTGAAAGTACAACTAGGCGATAATCCTTTATTAACACTAATGGGACGGAACATTGAAGAGGTCTGACTCTTCGAATAATGAAGTTATCGGCAAAAGAAAGACAGGGGCCAATAAGGACTTGACAATTTAAGAAAGTGAATTAAATTGGTCTCGTAAGTCTTACTGAACCCATAATTCTACGATGAAAAATAATTGCAGATATTTATTTCAGCTACAATATTTGTTGAGGGTAGCCATGTTTTATTTCAAGATTCTCGCTCCCTCCGTGAGAACAGAACTCACCGTGCCGAGCGAGCCATCCTCTCGTGAAATGCCGGGATACTTCGGTTGATATCGAGTACTGACTAATTTAGCAATTTTGGAAAATCCTTCACAACGAGAGATTTCGGCGACATGGTTAATCCACGAATAAAGGATCAAAATTATTAATAAACATTACATGAAGACAGAATCCCCAGGATGAATTTAAATGCAATTAAACCTGGAGAAAAGTTGGCGTCCATACTCGCGGATTTGCGACACGTGCCGAGGTCATCTCTGAAGAAAGCCCGCGAAGCTACATGTCAGAAATAAATTTATTATGCCCGTTGCAAGTATGGGAAAAATATAAAAATAACACCATAGTGAGTTATAATTCTGTCTGAATTTGTGGAATAAATTTCAAGAAATTTGGTCCAGCGAATGTGGAATTTAGAGATTACGCCACCAAGATTCATAATCAGGGTAGCGTCCCCTCAGAGGGTATAAAAGGAATCCCCTCCACCTACATTACATCATTCTATCTGAAGGTCTGGACGGTGGAACCCACGTCGCTCGTCTACAAGAAAGTACGGGGTTTATTTCTTAAAATAACTGAAGTTATACATTCGTGTCGATGGTTCAAGTAGAATATTAAATTGAAGGTGATAGAAATTTTCCTGAGCTTCCACCGACGAAAACTGTGAAGGCATAGATATCTGTTTAAAATACGTAGCTGATTGCCACTTATTACATTGTGTGTGTTTGATATTGTCAAAGGGAGTTTGGTGGCTAGTCAGAGGGAGGTCTGATTTTGTAATCTATTGAAACACCTGGCCGGTTATTAGGGTGAACGAGAACAAAGTCCTGGGAGACAGTCGCGGTCGACAGCCTAGATGGAGGTTCGTTGCATGCTAAAAAGCGAAGGAAGTGCGTCTTTTGCGTTGTTAATCGATAGCGAGTGTAAAATCTGTGTATTTTTAAGTTATCTATAAGAAGATGATGTATCCTGCAGCCATGAGTGGCTAAATCCGACGTCAACTGGCAAAAATGTAGCCAGAATCTCCAAGATGACTCCTTACAGGTCTGTCTATATATTTGTATTAATGTTGTAGATAGAATTTGTTGTCCCCATAAAATTTTCAGTGCGTGTGTCGAATTAATATTTAATAATGATCAGGCGTAAGTGTTATATTTCTGGTCGTTGTGTGGAACTCTTTAGGGCAGTAAAATTCACGTTGAGAAACTGTAAAATGTGAAGTTTAAATAATGTGTTAAAATTCTTTGAGGTAATGTTCAAACTGAGTAAAGTTAAGAAGGTGATAACGATCATGTAGTCGTGGTGAATGCCATAATTTCGAATATCTTATGAGTTGAAAAAGAAAAATTTTTAGTCGAAATAATAATAATAATAATAACAATAATAAGAAAATAATATTTACAGCAGGATAAACTTTTTCGAAGTTAAACATCTATTTAACAGCACTGTTGAGTAAGACTTGCGTTCGTCTCGAAATCCAGTGAAGTCTGATAAAGTTATATTTATTCGTGGAAGTTAATTTTTGTGACATCGTGTATGTTGGTGATATAGGAAATCACGGTGTGTTATTTTGTTCTTGAGGTCCGAGAGTTGTAATAAAATGAATGAAAATATTCTTATAAGTTGTTCGTCATGGGAGTATTTGAGGTTTGAAAGGTTTTGAAACAGGAAAAATGGATTTTGTCGGAATGATATGTTGAGAGAATAGTTGTGTAGATGTTGAAGGCATCAGACGCCTGTATTTCATGAGTAATGCCGCCGTGATGAGAGGCGATGAAGATGAATTTTGAGACAGGCTGTATATTAAATGTGATATTTCTGAGGCAGGCTGTATTGCGATTCCGCTAGCAATCCGGAACAGCTGACCAGTTGAGTGGTGGTCAAAGTCGAAGTGAGTGCTTTGTGACGCACATTATGATTTCAAGTCAAGAACTCCCCGTGAAAAATCAATTTCCGTAGATTGTTGCTCTTGGCAGTTAAGTCCAAATGACGATTTATGTAAAGTCAGCATAGTGAATGTTATAGTACGCGACCTCAAGAATAGACGGGCATTCTGAATAAACGGTTGGTGTTATTTAACTGTTGTTACAGATTTCCATTCAATATATTTCTTTTTATTACAAGACGAGATTATCATTACATCGGAAACATTGTGGGATGAGATGCTGGACGTTATTAAAGTGATAGTTTGGCTGTATAGATTCATTAAATTTCGCTTCGGTGGATAGTTTATGGATATGTTTGTTTGGAACAGTGAGATGGTAGGCGATTTTTGGGCCTCATCCTAGAATTACAGTGTGGTTATTTGCGATGGTGATGATTACTGTTTTGGCGATATTCACGTAAAGTTAGAGTATGTTGAATTTCATTATGATTGTTCCAAACTTCACTGCGTATGTCAAGACCGTGTTTGAGTCGTGGATTGAGTAGCCGCGCGTTATTAATTTCATTTTGCGTTTTATTGACAAGATAGGGACTTAGTTGCATTTCGAGACTTGCGTTCATTCGGTGGCAAGATTCGTTTCATTGTGTGCTATAGTTTCGACAAGGTTTCCGGCTAAATAACATTAGTTATATGTTTGAAGTTACGATTTCGCCTGACATTTAGAGGATGAGTAGACATCCCAGTTTCCGCTCGACAATAGATTTAGGACGTTACGCGTATCATAAGAGTATACTGATGAGTAGACATCCCCATTTACGCTCAACGATAGGTTTAGGGTGCTGTGTGTGTATATAGATGTTATTGTTAGGGTGTGTAGACACTATTTGCGCTCGATGATAGATTTAGGGTGTCATCTGTATATAGTCAAGTCTTAGGTTAGGTGTTTTTGTGAAGTGACTTGAACGATGGTGGTGTCTGCAGTAGTGTGTGTAATGCGAAGAGTGTTAGCAAAGTAATATTGAGGCCTTGTTTCAGCACAACCCTTACCAGCTGGAAGGTGTTTACATAAGATTATGAAACCACTAGTGGCATAAAAGTGAGGGTTGTCCAGCATTGGATACTGAGCTAACGGTGATTGATATATACTGCTGTTTGCCACGCGCGTTTGAGTTCATTGAACTTTAATATTTTAGTTTTATTTCTTGACTTAATTATTTTGTCGTTCAGATGTCCGATTGCCTTGATAGTGTGCGTGTTGACACTTACCTTATTTATGTGAGACTTGAGTTACGAATGTGGTTTCGATTCGTCAGCTGGGACTATATTTAATTTTCAATTTTCGTTCTTTCATTTTATAATAGGTATGACTGTGGTCTATCAATAACTTGTAGTTAGTTTATTGGGACAAACATAAGTAGACGGATCTGTAATGGTAGTCATAGGTGTAAAATGGAAAGAATTCCTTAGATTGTTTTGGTATTTTGGATTTTATTTTATCATGTGGACTTGTTTATTAAACTTAACGTAACCGTTTATAACCTGAAAGTTTTTTTTATAAAAATATTTTTCAAGTGATTTACCACTTTTTCTTTAACTTCAGTGTTTAGCATTTCTTCTAAATGCATGATGAATACGTGTTTCCTGCATTTCGCAGTTTTCTTCTTTCAGAATGACGTAACGTAAGATCCTCTCGGATCGAGTTTTTGTTGGTTCCTTCTGAACAGCTGTTTGGGTGATGCATGTTTCAGCATGGGGATTATTCCATAACTTAAGGGTGTCACGAGATGACAATACATGGTGGGATTTCATTTTTAGTTATGACTGCTGCTGTTAACTTGTAATGAACACCATGCTTTCCAGTAGTATTTCGCAACCTATCCAAAGCAACTGATAGTCAATTTGGTTCGATTAAGGTTCCATTCGGCGGGGGTTCCCATATCCGAGAGGGTATTTGACCGGTCGATAACCTTAATTAAATGTAAATCTGGAATTCTACTTGTTGAAGGTCAGATTTTCCACGGATCGTGTGGATTAATTCTCAGTTATCGTTTGGATCTAAAATGCCCGATTTTCAGGTTTTATTTTCGTTTTTCTAGTTTTCGCTGTCCAATAATTTGTGATATTTTTTACTTTCCTCCGAAGAAATTTCTTCGATAAATGTAACAGATAAAACTCACGCAATGCAATGTGACTGCGTTGAAACGTTAAATAATTAATTTTTTCTGATGAATGATTTTATAACATATCTTTTTGCATTTTGCTAATTAAATAAAAACTATTAAGCACATATTTGCTCCTCATTTTAAGTAGTTAGACTCTCTTCTGAACCCCATCGTTTGGTCAAGATAGTGACCGAAATATCCCCGCTACGACTCCAACATTTAGAGTTCGATATTGCTCTACTGCAGCAGCTGTGGCCGACCAACGATGGAATGGTAAGTTCAAGGGTTCATTATATCATCGGGTATGTAAAAGAACAAGAAATGGCTAGGGAAAGTCGGATAGGAATGATGAAAGTGAGTAGCCTTGAACACGTACGTGGAAGCAATGCCAGGATTCATCTGAGAGCCCCGTAGTCGCCAATTCACGTTCCCAAGTTGAGAGTATCTGGGACCCCTTTTATTCGCCTCTTTATGTTACCATACCACCCCCACCCACAGCGCGTACCTGAAAAGGATCGATCTGCAAATACTTCTTCGGAACAAACCATGCAAAATTAAAACTTATTTACATTTGTACGAAGGCGGCTCCGCGGTGTAAGGGTAGCCTGCCTGCCTGTTACTCCGAGTCCCCGGGTTCTATTCTTTACCAGGTCAGGACTTTTAGATCTGAGAGCTAATTCGAGGATCACTCAGCCAACTTGATCAAAATTAAAGAGCTACCCGACGGTGAGATGGCGGCCCCGGTCTAGAAAGCCAAGAATAACGGCCCAGAGGATTCGTCGTGCTGACCGCATGACACCTCATAATCTGCAGGCCTTCGGGCTGATCAGCGGTCGCTTTGTAGCCATGGATCTTCGGAGATGTTGCGCCATGGGGTTTGGTTTGGTTTAATTCATACGAAATCAAAAGAACTTCAGGGTCATAAAATCAAAAAAGAAAAGGTATAATTTTTTTAAACTTGATGAATTATAACTCTCATTACTCTCAGCGGAGTAGAATAGTGTTTTGTTTATTCTAGTTTTTCCATAAGTGAGGCGTTATCTCCCCGATTCAGAGCAGAAATTTTACCCTCGGTTTATACCAGTGGACTAAGAGGAGTCCTCATCTTCTAGGTGCCTCTTGATCGTCGTATCGATTATATCGAAATATGTTCCGGAATGGCATCCTCCATGAGCGCATTCCCTCTGGGGGTAAAAGTCGATCGAAGTAAGAATACTGACCTCATCTCACGCACAGGAGATCATTCATGTGAGGAGCCTTGTTTTGAACATCCTCTATATCTGCCAATCAACAATAATTACTTATTTGACTCATTTTCTTTACACTTGCAAATAGGAGGATGTTTCACATCAGATTACTATAAGACGTAACAAGATATCGAAATACCTATTTCACAGGTTTACAAACATGTAAGAGGCTCACAAATTGAAAGTATAAACATACTCAGGTAAACTCATAAAAAAAAAACTTTTCGAAAGAAAGTTTTATTTTCGAACATTCAAAGCACATATTTTCATTGCCAAATTGCAAGCTAGCCAGAAAATTAGGGACGACAGAAATTGTTTCATGTTGCCATCTTTATTACAGCTGTAAATAGCCTACTAATATTGCCAGTTGGGGCATGTTTTATGACGTATACGTAAGCAGTGTAGATACATGTATACTTGTATATCAAACACACAGCACAGTGCACTGCTTTTGGTTTCTTTTTTGGTAATCTGTGTTATCTCTGATAGTAAAATTTAGCTAATAGTTCTAGCAGAGCCGGGCTGAGTGGCTCAGACGGTTGAGACGCTGGACTTCTGACTCCAACTTGGCAGGATCGATCCTGGTTCATTCCGGTCTTATTTAAAGTTGTTCAGTTGCGTCGGCCTCGTGTCTGTAGATTTACTGGCACGTAAAAGAACTCCCGAGGGACTAAATTCCGAAATACGTAAGAGCAGTTAGAGCGACGTAAAGCAATATTATTATTAGTATTATTATTATTTTTCAATGAATATTACAATAACATTTTATTTTGTTATGTATAAGTAATCATTGTACAATCAATTTAATAAACAGTAATTTGGATACAATGTGCAAGAATATATTTCTTTCTTATCCGGCCGCGTGGTGTAGGGGTAACTTGTCTGCCTCTTACTCGGAGGACCCTGGTTAGATTCCCGGCCAGTTCAGGGATTTTTACCTGGATCTGAGGACTGGTTCGAGGTCCACTCAGCCTACGTGTTTAGTATTGAGGAGCTATCTGATGGTGTGATAGCGGCCCCGGTCTAGAAAGCCAAGAATAACGGCCGAGAGGAATCGTCGTACTGACCACATGACACTTCGTGATCTGCAGGCCTTCAGGTTGAGCAGCGGTCGCTTGGCAGGCCAAGGCCCTTCAAGGGCTGTAGTGCCATTGTGGGAGAGTCTTTATTTCTTGTATCATTTAAGTGTTTCACACGGTAAGGCATTATATTTAAATCAAATATGTGGAAAGGAAAGCTCTACAAGGTCATTTATTTTCAGTTAATGATACAAAACCCACTTCAATTCCTTTAGTGGCTGTAGCGCATGAGCAGAGAAAAAGATTACCTACAGTCTGTATAAAATCAACGAGCCGAGGGATATGAAAAATGTTATAACGTATTAAGTAGGTGCCCATGGTAATTAAAGATGATTCCTTGAAGGTAAGAAGAGGATTTTTTTTTTGCTAGGGGCTTTACGTCGCACCGACACAGATAGGTCTTATGGCGACGATGGGATAGGAAAGGCCTAGGAGTTGGAAGGAAGCGGCCGTGGCCTTAATTAAGGTACAGCCCCAGCATTTGCCTTGTGTGAAAATGGGAAACCACGGAAAACCATTTTCAGGGCTGCCGATAGTGGGATTCGAACCTACTATCTCCCGGATGCAAGCTCACAGCCGCGCGCCTCTGTGCGCAGGGCCAACTCGCCCGGTAAGAGGATTTTAGTTGCTCAGGAACTTCTAGATTGAACATCAAACTACAGTATGTCGAATTTGAAGAAATTATATCTAAGCCATCTTCCTGATAGACTAATACATCACCTCAAAATTTAAAACTACTTTCTACAAAGGGAGTTCTCCAAAAGTTTTGGATTAATCACTACATCTAACGCAAAATTACATACAGATGAAAGTAATTCAAACCACAGGTTATCGGGTGGAATGAAGTAGATCATTGTGAAGTTCTCAGATATAAACATATTTTGTTTTCACTTGCACCCTAGGAGTGAGACTGTTCGGTAGGATTTCAAGGTTTCTATTTTTAGGTTTTTGTAGTTCTACGCTGAAGAGAAAACCTGGCTTCTCGCATATCTCAGGGTTGAACATGCGAGCCGATGAGCTGTTGAGAAGAGACTAAATATATAAACTGGGCCAACAGAAGCTGGCACCGTCACAACATAGCGGCGCTTTGTCTACAGTACTATGACGTTTGCACAATGCTTCAGATATTTTACAAGACTCATTCTCGGAGGGTGAGAAATCACGTCTCCCTCACGTGTTTAATCTAAAGAAAGGATTCTCAAACTTTCACTGGCCGTGATCAGTATTGATAGATCCTAATGCCTGTCTTAAAAAAAAAATCATCTGAGAATTAGGAAGCAAGATGTGAGGCTTTCAACTGTACAACACTCCCAGAAAATTGCGACTGAGTTTTAAGTTGATACCCGTGCAAGTTAAGGCTCGATGCTTACCCGTGAATGTATCTGTTGCTAGACACACTAATTCTGATAATTAATAGTAGATTATAATTTTACAACTCAGGTTGTGAGTTTCACAAATAGGAAAAGTCCTCTCAGTTTTAATTACTGCGTTGATGGGTTGAAAAATCCTTTTGGGGATCATTGTAAGTATCTAGGTGTTAATATAAGGAAAGATCTTCACTGGGGTAATCACATAAATGGGATTGTAAATAAAGGGTACAGATCTCTGCACATGGTTATGAGGGTGTTTAGGGGTTGTAGTAAGGATGTAAAGGAGAGGACATATAAGTCTCTGGTAAGACCCCAAATAGAGTATGGCTCCAGTGTATGGGACCCTCACCAGGATTACCTGATTCAAGAACTTTAAAAAATCCAAAGAAAAGCCGCTCGATTTGTTCTGGGTGATTTCCAACAAAAGAGTAGCGGTACAAAAATGTTGCAAAGTTTGGGCTGGGAAGAATTAGGAGAAAGAAGATGAGCTGCTCGACTAAGTGGTATGCTCCGAGCTGTCAGCGGAGAGATGGCGTGGAATGACATTAGTAGACGAATAAGTTTGAGTGGCGTCTTTAAAAGTAGGAACGATCACAATATGAAGATAAAGTTGGAATTCAAGAGGACAACTGGGGCAAATATTCATTTATAGGAAGGGGAGTTAGGGACTGGAATAACTTACCAAGGGAGATGTTCAATAAATTTCCAGTTTCTTTGCAATAATTTAAGAAAAGGCTAGGAGAACAACAGGTAGGGAATCTGCCACCTGGGCGACTGCCCTAAATGCAGATCAGTATTGATTGATTGACTGAAGCACCTCAGTAGTTGGGTGCGTAATTCCAGTCACTTAAAGGAGAGCTTATATTCGGGAGCATCTCTAAAGATATTTTTCCGTTGCTTTCCATTTTCAGATGAGGCAGGTGGTGGAGCTGTAACTTAAGTAAGTCTACGGTCACTTTCTTCCCAGTCGTAGCCCTGTATTGTCCCATCTTCGCCATAAAATCTGCCTGTGATGGTGCAGCAAAAAAAAAAACATTCCTGAAACCATTCCTTTTAGTGTCTGTAGCTGTAGCGGGTTTTCACAATACGGTAACATGAACGTTAACAATAGTAAGCTCGTCAGAAATAATGAGAAACTCTGCCAACATTCGAGTTAAAAGGTAACTGTAAGTAGGGGCCGATGATTTAGATCTTAGACCTTTTCAAACAACAACAATAACAGTAATAACCATCATCAACTTCTTCATCATGACCTTAAGAGGTTGTATCCTTTCTATATGGCTGAAAACGCAGAATGTAACCGAACAATTGAAGATCTCCCCGGAATATGGATGTAACCAACAAAGCAAAGTTAAACGTAAGTACCGGTAGGGGCAGATGTTTTTTCAGGAAAGAGGAAGATTATGATTGGGGTTTATTTCATAGTATATACGAGTACTACTTGAACCAATCTATTAAACAACATTTTATTGTTGTAAGTTAAGGCTTTAAAAATAATGTATGAATTGGACTACTACTACTAAACGTTTTCATTCCTCCCCTGAAGGGGGAGGCGGGCCTCTTAGACGGTCACGCCGTCTCTCAGGCCGGGAGATTTGTTACGGTGAAGGAGATGTGCGGAGGAGGTGAGGGGGAGTTGGCGGCCGTGGCCTATACTATGAACTGTCCCGGCATTCGCTTTAGTGTAGGAGAATGGAAAACGACGGAAAACCATTCTCAGGACAGCCGACGGTGGGGGCCAGCCGTAAGGTCCAGCCATGTCCCGTCTCCCGAATGCAGAGGGGTATAGCCACGGTAGAGTCGTGGCCACCTCTCCTCTGCTCGGTTGGCCGGTCAGGGTACAGAGCTGTTGTACCACGGACCAGCCGTGGCCTGTTAAGGGCCGAAACCCACTCTGCATCTACCGACCGATGAATTGGAGGTGATACAACGCAAAATAATCTGCAAGTATGTCTTACGTTTGTAAATAACAGAAGGTAAATCCTGTACACAAACCTGGAATAAAAATCATATCAGTGTAGTAATAAAAGCAACAACAATAACAATAAAAATGTCAAGAAAATATTTCAATATATGAATCTAATTTCGTTTATGGCCTTTATTTAAATCCTCTATTGCACCTGGTCATGAAACACAAGCACTGACTGATGTTCCATCCTCACAATACGGGGGACAAAGTTCTGCAGGCTGTAAACCAGCTTGAAGTTCAAATGTAAGACATAAGATGACACCACAGCATAGAGGCCGTGATGTTACACCTTATTTCCACTGAAATCTCACTCTTCAAAAAATTTTTGGTTGCATTCTTATTCAGGGGAGGATATCTCCAATTAGAAAATGACTACAAATAAATCACTTGATCCAGTAGTAGCTGGGGATAAGGTTTGTTTCTTTGAGCCCAACGTTACACAACTCCGATTCTTAGTTGTAGTTTCTATCGCATCATAAACTTCCACGAATCGTCAACATCAGATTAATTTGGCTGCTGTTCTTTCAAAATCCCTCCGGCTTTCCTCACCTTAATATCACTCTGTGTGTGTGTTTCTTTTACTCGTGATTTCACATCGCACTGACACAGTAAAGGTTTACGGCGACGCAAGGTTGTAAAAGGGTTGGTAGTGGCCGTATCCCCAGCATTAGCCCCGTGTGAAAATGGAAAACCATGGGAAATTTTTTTCACGGCTGTCGACGGTGCGATTTGAACCCTCCATGTCCCAAATGCAAGCTCGCAACTAGGCGACCGTAAAATCACAGTCAACTCTCTCGTTCCATCCCTTTGTTGAATATTGATCTTTTCTGTATGTAGGCTGCCACTCTAGAGCCTGTTCATCTATTACACTCTATACCTTTCTCACTGCATGGTCAGTCCAGTTTCATTTTCGTACTGACGTGACGTCCTTAAAATCAGGTTACGTACATTCCACCCCTAGTGAAACGAAATAATGGGCTCACTTTCAGGCTTGTAACTGAAGAACTGAAGATCTAAATTGTGTGGTTGAGGTACCGTCTGACTGGGGATGTGTGAAATAAGAGAAAATATGACATTCAGTGGGCCACAATTAAATACTCGTGGTGCTTTAAATAAAGTAACGATTTTGAGGCATTGATTTGAAATGCGATTGATAATTCCGAAACTATAAGACCCAGAAGACGTGCGATGGTGGTTAAGATGTCTAAAGGAACAGCATTCGTACAGTTGTATAAAAATGGCCTGAAACTCAGAAATATAACATAGCAAGGGAAGGGCCAGAGTATGGAGTTCGAAATTATTTTAAAAAATCAAGGATTTGACGGTTTACTATCAATTCTGACCTCTCAATTGGGGTACCGTTGGAAATCTTCCTCTCGACCAGAGATAATGGTACCAGAATAGTTATGTTACAATACTCAGAGACGAAAATATGCGGAAGTTTAAATTGTGAGAATTTTTCATTTGTTTCGTATCGAATTTTGAATGTTAATTCCAACCCATGACTCATTGAATAGAGAATCTTACATCCAAAATTTATTTAAACATATACTACCAACAGAGAAATCCTCCATTTTCAGGTGAATTTTATACAAGATAATGCACATTATAAAGCACGGAATTTGTGAATAAACAGCAAGGAAGTAGTACTTACTATATAAATAAAAAAAAGTAAACGTGTTAAATAATACGACACATTTAGGAAGAATTTTGGTTCCACTGTTTATACAACAATATAATTTTCTAAAGTGATATTATACCCGTTTTTTATTTACACTATGTACAAAATAATGCTGCAATATTTGATTTTATATCAGAGGATGAAACCTGTGTGAAACTACAGTTTCCACATGATTCATGAAGTCTCCAAGAGTCATAGTAAAGTTAATCTCTGATTACATGCAACAATTTTGTTGAAAAGATGGCATATTCTAACTACTGGAGAATTTTTTTTGCTAGGGGCTTTACGTCACACCGACACAGATAGGTCTTATGGCGACTATACTGGAGAATTTTTGTGACTCACTATTTTGGATTGCTCGCAATAAAACGTTTGTCTTGTCTTTTAAATTCGTAATGTTCATATTAAAGTTCACTCCAGCAAGTAACTCACTGTCCTCACCCACATTATTTATGAGTTTGTACAAGAATATTTGTTGAAGAACTTCCCTTCTGTTACATAATGACGAAAGTTTAAATTCATTTAGTAAGTTGCTGTATGAAACATTTTCTTTCAGTGTTGCAGTATGATGCGTTTAGTAATACAGAATGCGAAGAAACTTTTTCTGAACTTTTTCGATCTTATCTATATGGGACTGATAATGAGGTCTCTACACAACACATGCATATTCAAGTTTACTACGCACAAATGTATTATAGCAAGTAATTAATATACCGACATTTTTCAGTTTCCTCGAATTCGAACCACAAAACCTAAGGATCTGTAGGTTTCTTTTTGTAATGGTATCCTTGCAGTAGACTTAGGACAGTTAGGGCAGAAACTAAATGCTGTACGAAAGTGACGTACAAAATGTTTTGAAACATTACCAGTTTTGATATCACCGGAAAAAAGGAATTCGAACAGGACTTCAGATTCACGTACCGGACTTGAATCCTGACACCGAGACGTCTAACTTGATCTCCAATGACTCCAATGTACAGTAGATGCCAGGGACCCTCAGAACTCTTGATTCTTCCACTTCATAGACTTTACAGTCGGTCTGAATTATGATATCAACTCTCTGACTACCCTTGGTGATACAAACGTCTACTTTACATTCACTAGGAACATGTTACCCACCGCGATTTTATTCTTCTATTACTGTAGCCATTGGTAACTTTAAATACAATTGTATTGAATTACCTATTTAGTATGTCTTTCATAGCAGAAGCTGTACGCATAAACCGGCTTCGGTGGTGGGGTCATGTGAGGCGAATGGAGGAGGATAGGTTACCTAGGAGAATAATGGACTCTGTTATGGAGAGTAAGAGAAGTAGAGGGAGGCCAAGACGACGATGGTTAGACTCGGTTTCTAACGATTTAGAGATAAGAGGTATAGAACTAAATGAGGCCACAACACTAGTTGCAAATCGAGGATTGTGGCGACGTTTAGTAAATTCTCAGAGGCTTGCAGACTGAACGCTGAAAGGCATAACAGTCTATAATGATAATGTATATATGTATGTTTCATAGCAGTCTGTCAGACTTGCCGTGAGTGACGTTATTACGAAAAACCAGCGGGTCAGTCGCTCGTCTGTATCCAGGCGTATTTTTAAAAATTTACATTTTCATTTGCCACTTCCTCTGCTCATTGTATCATAAGACTTCTCTGTCCTTAGTCCCTAAAACAGAGCAAATGTAAGCAACACATTTAGAAACATATATTTTGGGTTTTGTCGTGTGAAAAATTAAAACTGCATAGAATCTTCATATTTCGCGAAGACTGTGTTCCGCGTACTCAGAAGAGAAAGCCAACTGAATTCCACTTCAGTTCTTCTAACTATGGTGTAAGGTTTGAAATATATATTGACCGTTGCTCTTATGATACTCTTGTTTGTCTCTATATAGCACACTATATGCCATCATATTATGAGAAGGAATTCATGTCACCATTCTTGATCCATGTCTGATGTTTTATCGTCCGTGAATTAGAAAGTAAGGTCATTAGAATAATAACATACATTGCGGGGGGGGGGGGGGGGGAGACACACAAGTGCAAGAAATCAAGACCAAAGGGAGAGATAATGTAGACGGATAGATTTCAGATTACAAAGAAGAGAGAAACGAGTCAAAAATGAGGGAGGAGATAGAAAAGATGGACATAATATTTAAAATAAATTTAAAGAGATCAGAGGAAAAAGAAATACTTGAAAAACGAGTGCACATAGATAATGCACATTGAGAAAACCGTCTGGTAGTCAAGAAAGTATGAATTTGGAAAACTGGAATGAAATAGCGACAGTGAAAGGCAGGGAGAGATCTACCTACTCATATCTTTAATACCTGGCAACTAAATTTTGCTTACATGATAGCCAGTGTCCCTTTTTGAAAATTTTTGCTATTTTGTGTATTTCTATCGCTTTGTGCACTATATGGGCAAGCGATTGAGTCCCTAAAAAATTAATCATCAACCGAAGCTAGGCGTGCTCAGCTATTGTCGATTTTTATAGATGGTTGAGAAGGATATCTTCATTTTATTTTACTTTATTTGCGAGTCCAATGGACCAACATGTTTGCCAATGCATACCTTACCACAAGTAAGAGGAATTTATTTTATCTCAGGAAGTAGTAGTGGGGATAATTTGTCCTTTCTTGTACCTAAACAGTGACCAATTTTTGTGACAGTGCCGTAATCTAAACAATGCATTTAGAGTTTATGAGACCGAGACCATATTGTTTTATTATCTCTAAATAATGCATTAACAAGTAACACGCGGCTTTATTTTTATTGAGTACAATAATCCATAATATCGGACGGGATATTCGGGGAAAAAGTGTAATTCTAGACGAATGCTACTGAAAGGTAACAGACGAATAACTCTGCATTATACTGCTAAGGAGTGTTCAAGTACTTGGTAATATGCCAACGTTTTGCATGACATGAAGTCTTTCGGTCCTGCAACATTAGTGAGCAGCGAATGAGAAAAACGATGTTCTGTGAAGAAATAAATCGTCTCTTTCATGGAAATTCATGATATGTTAATATCTGCATTTATTATAATACTACACTCATATTATGGTAGACAATTTATTGGCCTTGTTTAGCCAGATGGCTTAAACCATTTCGGGGAACCACTAAGACGCATAAAAATAATCACATAGCATGTAGAACAATATCAGAGAAGACCAGTATATGGGCCTACCATTCTTAAAATAGGAGCATGAAGTTATTTAAAAATAAATGAGCAAGTGTATCTGCTAACGTGATTTTTATGACTAATTACCTAATCCATCACGCAGTGACTATTGACCAATCCAATTTATAGTTCGTATCAGTTTCAACCAATCATGGTCGACTATCACTGAAATATTATCGAAATTAGATTATTGCACCTGATAAGCAACTGGTTGGAAATTATCGAAGGTGATTTGCAGTTCTTTCCGAATTGTAATTTAATGCGTATCTTTACAAGGCAGTGAGAAAATAAAATATAGCGGCAATTATAAAGAAGTTTTGTAAAAGTGACGTTATCACATCGGTATGCAAAAAATTCAGTTCCATTCCTCACTTTTTATAATCTGTTTCACCTCGCACCGACACAGATAGGTCTTATGGCGACGATGGTATAGGGAAGGGCTAGGAGTGGAGAGGAAGCGGCTGTGTCTTTAATTGAGGTACAACCCCAGCATCTGCCTGATGTGAAAATGGGAAACCACGGAAGACCATCTTCAGAGCTGCCGACAGTGGAGTTCGAAACCACTATCTCCCGAATGCAAGCTCTCAGCTCCGCGCCCGTAACAGCACGGCCAACTCGCTCGGTCAATTAAATAATAGTATGTCCAATACCGATGTTAATTTAATTTAATTAATATTGATGATTAAACATTTCACTTAGTAAAAAGTCTTACCAAATACCCTTGATAAAAGACCGGTATTGCTTCAGGATCATCAGAGGAACGTAACTAAAGACTGATATTTACTACCTTGCAAATATTTTAAGTATATCTTGAAATACACTGTGTAGTGGTTCCTTTGGACATACTTTTATTTGAATTAAAATGCGCATTAAGCGGGCGCTTGTTAAAAAATTATTCTGCGCCTTCGGTTATAAGGTAAGTGATATTGAATAATTTCTGAGAAACGCTACTCGGGTACGTCACCAAAGAGGTGTAAAATTTATTGTTGCAGTTTGGACTTTTGTCTGTTCGGTGTTACATCCAGTTACCAGTTGAAGATCTCTTCCCATTCATACACCGCCGTTGACCCCTCAAAAACCGCTATGTGAAATATTTCAGCTTAGAACTCTGGCTGGATAGGTTCCGTCATTTAAGGATCAGTACTGTGCGAATAGTTTCAAAGAATTCTCTCTCTTATGATATATATATATATACTGACCCACAGTATATGTGGGTCAGTATTTTTCCCACGATGTTATCACATAGCGGTTTTCGCAGGCGCAACGACGATATACGTATACCACACCCTGAGGTATACTGTATATATTGTCCGGTGCTCTGGCGACTGCCAGTCCTCTGGAAGCCCACTACGGTATATCCTGGAAGAGACGAGTAAGACAGGCCGTGGACCTCCCAGCCAGCCCTAGGATATGCCGTGGCTTCTCCTATTGTGCTTTCATCTAGTTTCCCCGTCGGCCTCCTCAAAGGTGAAACGAAAACCTTCCTTCTCTAGCCGTACTTCGAAGATACCAGTACTTTAGGAGAAGTTGTTGCTGTTGTTGTTGTGTTGGAGTGTCGAGTGTGAGGTGGGTGTTCCAAGAGAGCCAGTCTCAGTGTCAGCAGTAATGTGGCTGTGGTCAGAGTTGTTACATTATTGGAGTGAGTCTGGCAGTAATGTTAAAGTGCGGTCGCTATTCGCTTAGTGGTGCTGTGTTGTTGTAATACGCGCTGTGTAGTCCATTGTGAAGAATGGCCGCGTTGACTGAGAGATAATTGAATTGACTATATTGACTGTGTGAGAGATGGATTACCCTGGAGTCGATCCAACGAACATTCGTCATGTGTCGTGTTTGTTAATAGACTGTGTGTTCGAATCTGTCTGCGTGCAGTTGCTGTTTTAAGCGACGCTTGCTTCTGATGGTAGCTGCCATGTTGGCATATTGGTACAGTTCCTCTAGCTCATGATTGTGTCTGATCCTCCATTAATCCGTGTTTGTGCCCAACACCGGACCGAAGATGTTGCGCAAAACTTTTCTCTCAAAAAGGATGATTTTATGAAAGTTCTGCGTATGGATATTCCACGTCTCATAGCCAAATGAGATTGATCAGGGTTTTGTACAACCAAATCTTGACTTTTTTCGAGAGACTTTTGGAGCGGAGCTGTTGTTTTACGCTGAAAAAGGTATCCTGCCTGGATAATGGCGTTGATTTACGCCTTGCGTGACTAGTCCTTGAAAAGCGCTCCCAGGTACTTGGATTTGCGGACTCTCCTGTAGGAGCGATCTCCCACCCGCAGTGTCCGTAGCTATCGAGCAACTTGACCTTGCCCTCAATTCACAACGAGGCAGTCCAACTTAGCTTCTTTCATGAGGAGTCCGAATCTGCTGACGGTCATCTCCAGTACTCTGGTCATTTGTATCAACTCCTTCACAGAACTGGTGAGTAAACAGATATGGCCTGTGTAGGCTTAGTACACCAGGTTCTTCCCTTTGAAGTTATCTCGGTAAGTCTCAATTTCTCAAGGGTAGAATTGAACAGGGTAGGTGATAACCCGTCTTCTTGTCTAAGACACGTCACAATTTCAAAGCCTTCTATTACTCTGTTTCCTATCTTTACATTACCGCGTATTTCGCTCAGGCAAATCCTTACTTAGTTGATACGTTTTCCAGCCATCAAAAACTCTCTTAGGGAGCTGAACAAGCTCTCACGGTGTATGCAATCGTAAGCCTTCTTGAAATCTACAAATGGCACGTGCAGTTCTTTCCCGCATTTTCTCACTTCTTCAGTGAGCTGTCGGAGAACGAAGATGGTTCGTTCAGGCCAGAAACCTTCATGGTATTCACCTGTTACTGATTCTTCCAAGCGTTGAATTGTATCAATGAAGTAATTGGATAGGATCTTGTAGCACGGAAATTATTCCATATTTATCACATTTCAATTTGTCACCCTTCTAATTGATCGGAAAGATCAAATCCGTTTTCCATTGTGGTGGTAGTTCTTCATTGGCCCCGATTTTTTGTATCAGCAGGTGTATTCTTTCTTGAAGTTTCTCTCCTCCCTCCTGGATCATTTCTGGCTGTGTTCCGTCTTCACATGGGCTCTCATTCTTCTTAATTCGTTTGATTCAATACTTGATCTCTTCCAGGGTTGGTGGAGGGGTATTCTGAGTCAGCTGTGGTTGAGAACTGGAAATCGAATTCAGGTTCATCACAACTGAAGAGCTGATTGAAGTATTCCTTCCATCTTTCGGCGATGTTACTATAGTTATTCAGGATTGCGTCATCAGCCTTTGACAAATTCCAGTCTGACCTGGTTTTCTTCGCCAAAACACTTCACATTTTGGAACATTTCCGTGGTCTTATCCCCCCTGAAACCTGCTTCTGCCTCAACGATGATGACATTAAGAAACTTCCTCCTCTTTGCTCTTCCCATTTTTGCTTGAGTAGTTCTTCGAACTTAAATTAAACACGCGATACATACTTCTGTACTCTTATAGTTGTTACCTCTTTGAAGATTGTTGGACGGTAACAACGAGTATCGTACTACTCACATCCTACTGTAGACGGCGCTTTATGACCATTCTCAAATATAAATGTGCTATATTCTAATAAAACAAATCACATGTGAAGGAAATAACTGAAGCCTGATATCGGATATCTGAAACTAAGAATCCACAAGCTGTTCGTTAATGGAAATAATCCTAAATTGCACGTTATTAACAATATAACGACTCATGACTTTAATATGTTTTACGTATAAACACGAAGTGAGTTCCTATAAACATATTTGAAATGTCAGCATTAAAGCTGTACATAAAATGAAGCAAGGCACAAGAAACCAGGGAAAAAGCACCTGGAATTGAAGACCTGTCCTCTAAATTAATGACAGCCTTACGATGAATCGGCATAGCGAGGTTATTTTATTTATTCTGTAAGATGTATGATACAGGAGAAGTGACATACGATTTTAGACAGAATATAGTTATTTTTATATACAGGAAAGCAGTTGTTGACAAGTGTGAAAACTACCGCAACATTAGTTTAGCATCGCACGTTTAAAAAAAATTAGCGGGTATTTTTTACAGAAAAATGGGAAGGTAATTTGGAGCTGAGTTAGGAGAAGAATAAATGTTGGAACACGTGAAGCAATCCTGACTTTACGTCTGATCTTAGAGAATCAGATTAAAAAGGACATGACATTCAGAGATATAGAAAAGACATTCGATAATGTTGATTGGACCAAGATAGTTGAGATTCTGGAGGTGATCGAGGTCAGATACAGCAAAAAAAAAAAAAAGAAAAAAAGAAAAAAAAGAAAGCAATCTGAAGTGATAAGAATCGAGAACTGTGAAAAAGAAGCAGCAATCCATAAAGGGTTGTGGCAACGCTGCAGTTCGACGAATCTCCACTTCACTGATTTTATAGAAGAGGCGGTAGAAGTGATTAAAGAAGAAATTGGAAGGGGAATCACAATATAAGGACAGGAAATCAAATCTATGAGATTTACTGATGATATTGTTATCTTGTCTGAGTCTGATGATGATATGGAGTAACTGATGAGTGATATGGACCCAGTTTTGGAGAAAGAGTACAGGATGAAAATAAATAAACTAATGGAGTTCAGTCGAATGATGCCAGGAGATTCAGGAAATATTATATTAGAAAATGAATTCTTAAGGGAAGAAGATGAATATTTTTACTTGGGTATTTGAATATCCAACGATGGCAGAAGTAAGGAGGGCATAAAATGTGGATTAGCACAAGCAAGGAAGGCCTTTCTTGATAAAAGCGCTCACTTCTAACACTGATATAGGAATTATAAAAATGATTTTTAAGAATTTAGTTTGGAGAGTGGCATTGTACGGAAATGAAACATAGACAATAACTTGCTTAGAAAGGAAGCTATTTAATTGTAGTGTTACAGAAGAATTATGAAGGTGAGATGGGTAGATTTAATTCCGAATGAGGAGATACTGAATCGAATTGATGGCAGAAGAACCATTTGGCTAACTTTGATCATAAATTTATGATAGGACACATCTTACGCCATACAGAACTTTTTGAGTTATATTTTTAGGTCTGTACAGGCGGTAAGAATGGTAGGGGCAGATCAAGGCATGAATATAATAGACTGGGGGAGATGTAAGATGTAATGTTTATCTAGACATGGAACGGTTAGCTCAGGATAAGATGGCATGGAGGGCTGCATAAAACCAGTCCATGGACTGATGACCTGGAAACAACAACAACAACATGAAACTATGAATATTTCCACTCAGCTTATTTTTTTAGATACACTGAGCACTGCGAAATGTTTTCCAACTGCACACAAAAATGGCCATGTCAGTATCAATCTCATCAGTCACCGGGAAGAAACTCTTTTGGCTTGGCAGAGCCAAACGAAGCAGTCCCTGCCATCAATGCGAGAGTACATCAGGTATTGAAAGAAGAACTTCTACTAAATATTTGGAAACCATCCGAAATCGGTCACTCTGCCCTACTATAGTTACAAACATAAATAAAACAAAGTAAAGCAGTGCATGAAAAACAAAAATTAAACGTCTTTGATGACAGTTGCAACACGAGTTTACAATGGATATTGTCTGATAATTGGAACAAAGACGCATGTGAAATGTAGACACTACGTTTATACTCATTTTAACCTGTTTGTTACGCTTGTTTGTACCGTATACTAAACTAGAAGGCGAGGAGGAAAGAAAACTACCGCAACTGTGATTGAATAGTCTATAATACACCGTTTAACAACTAGCAAAAAAAGAAGAACATAGCCACTGGACCTTCAATTTACATGGAATCCGCACCTGAATTATGTAACTTTTTCTTTTCATGCCCATACCACAGCCTTGTTTGAGTCGGAAGCAATCTAATGTCGAGCACATGAACGGCAGAGGAAAAAAAAAAAAGACAGAAGCTTGTAAAGAGGGTATGGCATTTAGTGCACATTTAGTTCTGAACCCTGTGATCTTTCTTGTTAGTACTGTTTAAGAGTACATGCTTCCCGCAACTGTTGCACTAAAGCACTGCTCCCTGCGAAGCTAATTGCTGGCACGGAGTCTTTCAGCGTGTCATTCCTTCCAAGTAAATGGTACAATGCCAACCAGAGATTTATCGGTTAAGGATTTGTTTGTAGAGGGTGACGTTAATCTGCTTGTCTCCTTTATCACCCACATCAACTAAACTGAACCACCTTTCTCTACGCTGGGTGGGGCATAGAGTACACATTCAGGACCCAAACGATAACTCCTCAGGGGCTCTCAACTTGAGCACATGTCCACCATGGCGCACCTATCTATCACTGCTTCTACTTACTTGTATCGGGCTCCTCGCCGTCAACTTTATGCGCACCCCGCACATAAATTTATAAATTGAATTAAATCTGTAATAAAGCAAATCGTATTAAAATAAAACGAAAATACAGCACTGATATTTTTAGGCGAATCCTAAATTGATTCCAGTATATGTTTCCCACCGCAGAAGAGACATCCAGAAGTTTTGAGAGTTCATTTTAGTAAATGAATATTAAATTTTCACAACCGCATTTTCATCGAAATAAACTTTCAAACTATTACTTCGCGTACAGCTGAAGAAATGTTAAGTACAGAACAAAAATGGACAACCGAATACCAGTGAGATCAGAACCCACAACCTCCCGATTAAGCGCCGATTGGTCTACCACTGAGCTATGGTGGCCTAGGCCATATTTTTTCTGTAGCTTAGATCCTTCCCAACATAACAGAGTGGTAGAATAACTATCAAGGTATCCTCTGACTGTTCTAAGAGGCGACTAAAAGGGGCCCTAGGGGCTGTCAACTTGACAGCATGGTTGGCGAACACGGGGCCCTTAGATAAGTCCTGGCATTGTTTCCAGACCCCGAAGGTATTAGGTCGCCTGGCCTAGGAATTGTTTCATTTTCACCTCCTTCGTGGCCCTTGTCTTTCTTTGCCTGATACCTTCATTTTTCGAAGTGTCGGACTCCTTCATTTTTTCTCTGCTTAATGCTAAAAGAGGATTCTTATCCAGTTGTACTTCCTGTTAAAACAATACACTACCACCATCTTCCTCATCCCGGCACTACGTTCTTCAAATATACTTTCATCCAATACTCACTTCGCCAATAAACATACGTATTTGTATTGTGTTAATAAAATGACCTGCAAAGTTTAGAGCAATTCTGTATTTAGAGCTGTAACCCAGACGATAGATTGCCTATCAGTTGTTTACCTATTAGTGAATGTTACCAGTTAAACTAGTTTTAGAAGACCACTTCATTATTGGCAAAATTATATACCAACCTCCGTGTATTAGCTAGCCAAGAAATCTCCTTGATAACATGCTCCTTACTTAATGTTTGCTTGTGCAAGGTAGACAAAACGTTTTCAGCCATCCATTTCTTGCACCAAGAAAGGCACATAAGAATTGAACTTGGAGACGTATTTCCTAATATCAAAGTCATCAATGTAAGGGACACGAAGACTCGTAATCTCAGCGATTGACTCTATACCCGGTCGCCTAAAATTAAGCTGATGCTTATTTCTGGGGCAGGATGAGTGGACAACAGGGCCCTGTGCCTCTCCATAAGCGGAAGTCACACTTATAAGTTTCTCGAATTCCTGATCGGTAATCCTGATCAGTATTGATTGATTGATTGATCGAACCTACGTTTTTATGAGCGCATAATTGTTTATATGAATAGGCTAAATATTTATGTAAAATAGATTATTTATTTGAAACCATACAATTTTCTCTGAAATATGTAAAAGAGTGCTCGTTGGTGAAATGTGTGTTGAATACCTTTTTCAAGTGTTTATTGATTATAATGTGCAGGTATAATCGTCTCCCTGTGCTTTTTTCATTCATTTTAATATTAGTATTGTAATAGGAATAATGACCTTCTTAATGCTTCGAGTTGTTTCGCAGAGACCATTACTGCTCGTCTTCCAGTCATCATAGTACATGGAAACCTTCCTCAGAAGACCTTTTAGACAACATCAAAAACCACATAAAAATCTTTCTAGTAGTTCTCGAGTTATAAAGGAACGCCGATACACATACACATATCGCGTGGTTACGATTAGACTTACCCTAATTAACCCACCCTGGACAAGAAACTGTTCACAGTACACCTACCAAACTCGGTAGGAATAATGTCCAGATATGGGTTACAATATTTGCATGATTCACCGGTAACTGCAAGACAGGGTCGCGCAGGAAAACCTTCCCACATGTTCCGATGTGAAGAGAAGCGTATCAAGAGGGGCATCAGGCATATCCATGGAGGTATGCTTAGTACAGCCGAGCAGCAAGCTGTTCTACGCTCTCAGACTGTCCTGGACACAGGTGTACACCATTTCGAGCACACTTTGTACAGTGTGACGGACGCTATGTTTACAAAGACCAGGGATGCATTAAAAGCGTTTCATTGGAGTATTCTTGTGGTCTAGTAGATCCCGCCGAGTGAGTGGCGGCGTGGTTTGGATCACGCAGTTGTCACCTTGCATTTGGGAGATAGTGTGTTCGAGCCCCACTGTCGGCAACCCTGAAGGTGATTTTTCGTGGTTTCCCGATTTTCACACCAGGCTGTGCCTTAATTAAGGCCACGGAAACTTACTTCCCGCTCCTAGCCCTTTCCTATCCCGTCATCGTCATAAGACTCATCTGTGTAGGTGCGACGTACATTAAATATTTGTAAACTAAACTAGTGGACCCCACTCCAGATGCACATTGATTACACAGGGGGAGCTAACGCAAGGACTCCTCTATCCTTGCGACACGTGTAAAGAGCTTCTAGTTACATATTCAGTCCATTAAAACCGAAATTACTTTTATTATATTCTTAACTTTCCTTAAAAACATATCTTCGTTTTTATAAACACGAAAAACAGTATAAAATGTATCGTAAAATAATGATAAATACATTTTCCGAAGTATTCTCCACTAGACCATAAGAATATTTTCAAGTTGATTTTATTTTTGCAAGTTGCTTTACGTCGCACCGACACACCGTCTAATGACAACGATGGGACAGGGAAGAGCTAGGAATGTGAAGGAAGCGGTCGTGGCCTTAATTAAAGTACAGCCCAGCATTTGCCTGGTGTGAAAGTGAGAAACCACGGAAAACCATCTTCAGGGCTGCAGACAGTGGGGTTCGAACCCACATATCCCGAATACTGGACATTGGTTGCATTTGAGCGACTGCAGCTATCGACCTCGGTTCTCAAGCTGAAAGATCGGGCTGAGTTGCTCAGACAGTAGAGTAACGGCTTCTGAACCCAGGTTTTCGGATCCAATCCCGCCTCAGTTCAGTGGTATTTGAAGCTACTCAAATACACCATACGAAAAAACTACTCCTACGGGACAAAATTTCGGCACTTAGGTGTCTCTTGAAACAGTTAGTATGTGACTCGCAAAACCAAAATTATTAATATTTTAATTTTTTTTATAAATGTGTTTACTTTTCCCCAGGTATTTCTTGGATCACTGGAAGAGGGTCACATGTCGATTCCTGGCCGAGCCGGGGATTTCAGTCGAGGCTGATAGATGAAATGGCTTATAGCTTTTAATATCGGGAGAGTCCGAGGACATGCTCAGTTCGTCAGGTGCAGGTATTTTGACTTAACGCCCCATGATGAGGATGAGATGCTGATGAAGAGGGCACATACGCTCAGCCCCCGTGCCAGCGGAATAAGTCGATGATGGTGAAAATTCCCAACCCAGCCGCGAATCGAACCCGGGACTCATGTGACCTAAGGCCAGCATGCTAACCATGGACCAGTCGAGCTTGGTTAACTCCCCTGTATCGAGGACTGAATTTTGACTTAAAATACGCCTATTCATTTACACAGCACACTACCAACCACCACAGACACGTAATTATTGAATGTATTCCTTCACCAAAGAAATAAAAACTGTCGTCAAGAAAGGCATACCGCCATGAAACTTGCCCGAGTGACATGTGAGACAAAAGTCGCACCCGCAGTTTCTCCAGAGTATTAGAAAGCAGGCACCAAATGACTAAGAATAAAAATAAAAATGTATAAGCGCAAGCAACTATTTTCTTCATCCTAGAATTCTTCCGGAGTTGAAGTGTTAAACCACGGAAAACCCCGTGAGGAGTGACCAACAGGGAGATTTTATCTTCTCTTCTGTACTCAATCGCGTTAGTTGAGGCTGAGTGTGCTCCTTTTCAGGTTATTGAACCAGTTTTAATTTTGTGTTAGAGCCGGAAATGAAACCTAGGGAGCTTAACAGTGTATGTTCATGTATCGACGCAGCAAAATATAGAAGAAAGTAAATCTAATCACTCTTGTGCCTCCAGAGCTGCTGTACAACTTAAAATTCATTTGTGCGATCTTTATGCATGCAGATTTTGTTAAGCATCCTGTGGAATATTTGTTTGATAACATCTGAATTTATAATTCTCTCATTGCATACATAAATCAATCGATCATCAATCGACAAAAGAGTAGTGTTACGAACATGTTGCAAACTTCGGGCTAGGGATACTTGGGAGTAAGGAGATGAGCTGCGCTACTAAGCGGTATGTTCCGAGCTGTCAGTGGAGAGATGGCGTGGAACTGTCACTAGTAGACGAGTGAGCTTGAGTGGATCTTTTAAAAGGAGGAAGATCATAATATGAAGATAGAGTTGGAATTCAAGAGGAAAAACTAGGGCAAATATTTATTTCTAGGACGAGTAATAAGGAACTGGAATAATTTATGAAGTGAGATGTTCGATAAATTTCCAACTTATTTGAAAATTTTTAAGAAAAGTCTAGTAAACAACTGGTACGGAATCTGCCACCTGAGCAACAGCCCTAAATGCAGATCATTGATGGTTTATGGTTGTTAGATATATTGTAATTAAATCCAGAACTGCTACCTAATAGTGATCACAATGTATCTTATCTTTATACAGTTAAATCTCATCCAGAACTTATGTAAAATTCCTTGAAATCTTGCTGTCTTTCACTTTGCCAGATCAGTTAAGATATAATATAGCAGCTTTCTTCTTGCGTGCCCCTTAATTAACATATAATTATTTAGCAAACAGCTGGAGAGAGCTTAAAATTATTTGTTTTCCTATAATGAATATGGTCAGGAAACAGACTGTAGAGAAAAGTTGTAGTAGTTTGCAATAAATGGAACACAGACAAAGAAACAAAGCCTGTAGTTGTATCTTGTGTATTTTTAATGTGAGGTGCTCCTGGCTTTTTTCTTCTTATATGATAAAATTAGCTGGCGATCGTGTGCGTGCGAAGTGGTCGTGGATCAGGCACAGGTTATTCAGTTGGTGTACAACTCGCTCAGTGGATAGTCGGCAGCTTCTCTCTCTCGTCAACAAGCCAGCGTCATGGTACGTCATGCCATTGTGTTCCCCTGTCCGTCCAAAGTAGTCTCCCAGTAGATACCCTCGTTTTCACATCTCGTACGAGCACATCTATCGAAATAATAGAAGATTAATACACCACACCAATAGAACGTCGATTTGACGTGATAGCACGTGGATTCAATGTGAATACAAATGGTTAAACTAGTTTTTAATGCTTTGAATGCTACCGATCCTTTTGGCTTTAATATGTTGGAAATTTCAATCTAATTATTGCTTCTTATTCTTCTATCAGAAATTATATTTTAGAGAAATAACTCCTAGCAAAAGTTTCAGAAAAAATATTTATATTTATCATTATACAGTACACATAGTCAGTCATAAGGGAAATATTATTTGTTAAATTTGAGGAACTCAATATGTTTGGAACATTTTATCGTTAAATTCTGAGTTAATACACTTTATTTGAATAACAAGAATATAATTTTAAAAAATTAGGAACGTTTACTTATGAACACACACGTTTCGGTTAGACATTAAAGCACAACCAATTATAATTTTAAAGGAAAACTTTGAAATAAAGGATAGGGTATTTTCAATTTTATTTTGAACAACAAATGGGATTCTTCTTCCTCCAAATGGGGTCTGCTCTGTAGACAATTCCAAATATACGTGTAATTGTAATCGAGATGGTCAGAAAGTAATGCGGTCTAGCAGCGAAAGGTTAGCTCTTGCGTATGTTACACAGAACTATTAAAAAATCGTTTCTTAAAAGTAAAAAGTAATGAACCATTTACAACCACCATGTTCACAGATTTGCTATCCAATCTGTATTGCTGTGTCGAATTATGGGTTCGCAGCTATTGCAATTTTCTTTATGTGCACCCAACGGTTGGATTTCGGAAACCTCTTTTCAAACGGTGGAGTCAAACATAAGCCAGTGAATTGGGCCTGTTGGTATGGCTATAATTTCTCTACTCTTCGTGGAATTCCTCGTAGGCCTATAATTTGTGATAATGATAACGTTCCCGAAAGGCAATTGCGAACATCGTTCGAATAAGGTGATGGTGGGTATTTATAGGAGTTTAAAAATTTCTATGAAATATTACATAAGAAAAACATCAGAAATTTGGTATAATGACGGTAAATACAATTCGTTATGCTGTATGTAAAAAATACCTGGACATTATATCCTCACAGAACAATTGAGACATGTTACTTCTAAACTCACGCAATTGTCAGCATTTGAGGCTAATATCTCGTCATCTATAGAAATAGACCGAGTGAACATTCTTCAAAACTGCGTATCCACTTACTGTAGTAATTAAGTCCACTGGATGTTTCTCCGAGTTTTCAGAGTTTTTCAGGGCTTACACGTAAAAATTCAAAAGAAAAATATTTTAAGTCTTTTGTTTATGGTATTCACTTCTCATTACTCATAACTGAAATGTTTAACAACGAGAGGTGGAGAGGATTCAGACAGCGGGTCAGGTCTGAAAATCTGCTATGGGTACTATCACGGTTTTTGTTTCGGAAATTTTCTCCCAAAAATGTATAGGCCTAGGATATGTGGTATTTTACCATAATCAGGGTGTTCTTCATGTTGGATCTGATATTGTGCTCTTGCCTTAAACTTCATTATGGAAACTTTCCCTTGTGATATAGTCCATCAGTCGTTGTCTTTCTGTTCCAAAAATAGCGTACTCGCTCCCGGCTAAGGTCGGTGACATTTGCTGAAGTTTAAATCTCCATATTATACAGGCCTACTTCCGATTCAAGGGAGAGAGTTCTCTTAGAGCCATTAACAGTTCAAAAGGACGTAAAGAAAGTGCATTACCACCACCACCACCACCACCACCACAACCACTAATAATAATAATAATAATAATAATAATAATAATAATAATATAATAATAATAATAATAATAATAATAATAATAATAATAATAGTAACACATGCCATTGCATTATTTATTTATTTATGTATTTTATTTATTTACATCGAAAAATACCAACTGTAGGCTACGAATACACAAGCTGTTTGACCATATTTTGTTCCCAGGCTTACGCCTTTTTCTTAAATGCCCACATTGGTTTTACAACTTCGGATTCTCCTCTGCCATTCTTCTGTACCGCGGTTTAATAGTTTGTTTATAAATATTATACTTGAATTATGCTTGCACATTTGTTTCTTTAATTTTTGATGATTTTGAACTACCTCTACTGAGATCTTTGTGAAATTCGGTCAGCAAATGGGGATAGGTTTTCCATTTCTTCTGAATAATGAGTATTTTATACTCCAATCTCTCTGGTTTCATTCTCTTCAGGTGCCTGATGAAGCCCTTTTATCTCATTATGGTAATAATCTCTTCTCTTCTCATATGTGATTTCACGTTGGTCCTCAGGTGGAAGGCAAATCATTCTGACAATTTCATGGGCCCTGTGATCTTCCTGAGGAACACTCTCTCCTTATCTCAGTCGAAGTATCTTCTATTTTGGCTAGTGTCTTTGCAGCAAGGAGACATTCTGTCAAGCTGTTGCGTAATACTGCGTCATTGTTATTGTTACTGTTTAGTTTGCTTATAAGAAAATATACGAAATATTCCTTACTTTTACAAATGTTTCATGCTTGACTAAACTTTATGGTCAATATAGGCCTATGGTATATTTTCGTACAGAAAATATATTAATTAGGTTAGCTTTAAGCCCTTACGCTTTCATTCACAAGATTTCCTTTGAAGGTGATATTAAAATATACAGAGGAGCTCAGGTTTGAAACATATTCTAAATATTTTTCTTTCACTAATAGTCTTACTACTACAATACGCTGACACTAGTGAAAATCTCACCTGAAATAATTCAGATTCGAACTAGGAACTCTAGATTAGAGAGCCGATGGCTCAGTTATAGATATCGCTAACAGTATGCGTCAAAACATGTTTAATTACACTTTCAGTATGAAGAATAAAAACAAGCACACACGCAGATATATATATATATAAATTACTTTCCTAAGTCAATCGGTATTTTGCTCCAGAGTGAAACTAAAATAAGCCTGTAAAAAACCGTAGTATCTTGATCGTTAACCACTAACATAGCATTTAACACCACATATGGCTAATCTAAGTGAAACCACAAATTTAAACATTTTTATGAAACAGTTCCGATCAAAAAATATGTTGAACAAAATTCCATCCCTTTTACTACAAATTTCATCCAAATGTGTACACTACGACTACTGTCGTACTACTACTACTAATAATAGTACATTTTACATTTGCCAGCGGTTATGGGTGTATACGAGTATATTATAGGGAGAGACTTAAAGACTGTCCTGTGTGTTATATATAGCACAAATTAAAGGTAACGTGACGAAAGGCGGCAATGCACTAGCTGATGGGCTCGTAAAATCTACTGAGTAGTCTGATGTGAGATACCGTAATACTATAATCATCACTCCGATTGATTTGAAATTTCATGAAGTTATCGTAAGTGGATGATGAAATGATTCTCCAAGAAGCACAATGGCAGTGTGAAAGCCGTACTTTTGAATTGTGCTTAAATATCTCATATTAAATCCCTTCAAGCCGATTTACTATACACAGTATACACTATAACAGAGGTTGTCAATAAGTAGTCTTCTGATTAATATTGTCTTATTTTAAAGATTACTGACTAGTAATGATTCTCTGACCTTCTGTGTGTGTTCGTCTGTGTGAATATTTTGCACTATTTTGATGGCTTTAAAAAAGTAACTAATGTTGTGGTGAAATTAAGAAAAGAGCCTTCTAAGTATAGTGTAGGCTGAGGAAGCTTGGATATTTTCAGTTGTTTTCCCAGGTTAACCACTTTGTCCACTACATTATTGCACTTGTAATCCAAGTAGATTTCGTCGCAGTGTAGGAAGAGTCGCTTTTAATTTTCATACTCATGTTACTGAGTTCTTAAAACCCATCTCTCAAAGATAACACCCCTTGTTGATAAATTTCAATATTATTTATTTATGACTTAATTTTTGAACATTTTCACCTAATTAAGTTAAGTTTAAAAGATATCAATAACATATTTTCCCTGGCTTGGTAGGCTACTATGTAACAGTCTTGCAGAAAAGAAAAAAAATAGGTGAAATGTACCGAATAGTAATTCAAGGGGTTACTACCGTGAATGAGCATAAATCCCGTTTTAAGACACTCATTTCGATAAATAATAAATTTATTGATTGATTTTACGTCCCGCTAACTACTATCGACGGTTTTTGGAGATGCCGAGGTGCCGGAATTTTTCCCCACAATGGTTCTTTTACCGGCCAGTAAATCTACCGATACGAGGCGTATTTGAGCACCTACAAATACCACCGGACTGAGCCACGATCGAACCTGCCAAGTTGGGGTGAGAAGGCTAGCGCCTCAACCGTCTGCGCTATGTTATCACTATATGCCTGGGAGGAGAACACGAGTAGAACGCAAAATTGTACACATGCTCAAACATTACACTCTACGTGGTGTTAAATATCGACTTTTTAACCGAGCTAGTTGACTTCGCGGTTTGCGTACGGAGCTGTGAGCTTGCATTCGGGAGATGGTAGGTTCGTAACTTACTATCAGCGGCCCGTTTTCACAGTAGGCAAATGCTGAGGCTGTACCTGAATTGAAATCATGGTCACTTACTTCCCAGTCCTAGTAGGCCTACTGTACTATTCCATTGCCATCATAAGACCTCGGCATTCTTTTACAGTTTATGATATAATTTTAGAGGATTTTCACCTGCTCACATAGAGCTTAAAATTATCCATAAGGTACTCGTACGTTATTTACTGGGATGATAGTCTAGTCACTAGGTAGAATCATGAAGAATAGAAATAAATATGATATACACCGAGCGATATTTCATTTAAAGAATATATATGAAAATGAAAACCTACAACCTGTTTTACAGTCAGTGATCGGGTCAGGGATGGAATGAATGAAGCCCCATCTAGCGGCGAGGATAGGAATTGTGCCGGCTGCCGAAGCCTGTCGCACTCCTCCGGGGCAATGATTAATGATTGACAGATGAAATGATATTGGAGAGTGTTGCTGGAATGAAAGATGACAGGGAAAGCCGGAGTACCCGGAGAAAAACCTATCCCGTCTCCACTTTGTCCAGCACAAATCTCACATGGAGTGACCGGGATTTGAACCACGGAACCCAGCGATGAGAGGCCGACGTGCTGCCGCCAGAGCCACGGAGGCTTAAAGAATGGACATGCATGAGAGTAAAAATCGTTTATGAGACTCTTCATTCATATTTTTCCTTTCTTTGTCATTTCTTGATTCCGTACCCCAAAGGAAGAGCACGCATGTAGTGTCAAGATCAGCCTCTCAAAGATTCTTCAGTTATTTTTCGAATATTTCCAGGCTAGGCCTGGTACAGGTCTTTCGAGTTGACGCATGATAGGCTTCTTTGAGTGGGGTTCTATCTGTGATGAAATGTAATTGTATTATGGAAATCAAAAACCCACGAACTCTAGTAAACCAAATTTTACAGGAGGGACAAAAACTATTTTATGGCCATGTTTCCCATTAAATCATCTTGATATTTTTTAAGTTTATAATATAATAAAAACAAACTGTGAATATCAAAATAACGATAGTTGTATAGAATTTTATTTTAAAAATATTATATGTATTGTAAGTAGGTGGTTTTTGATTTCCGCAGTGTCTTAACATACTGCAAGCATCAGAATACCCTTTCTTCACTGTATATATACATTACTTGATTATCGTCTGATATTCGATGTACACCAAAGTTATCCACCCACATCTGCCTGAGGTAGAATTCATCACAAACGTTTGTGATGGGAACAGGGAGATTTCATTAGAAGTCGAAAACTATGGTTTTTGTGTCATTCTCTTCTTCCGTTGGCATGTGATAGAGCTGCCATCTAGCAGTAAGTTATTTATGGAAAGGAGAAACTGGCTGACTCCATGCAATAAATTGGTTTGTAATTTCTATGAAATAACAAACAGATTGCAGCTGACTAGTTATCTTAGGATGTGGGTGTTTTGTGCTATATATGGATAGTAGGCCACACTTGCAATACTTTCCCCCCATAACACTGAAAAATGAGAATAAGTGGAGTTAGAAGTTTTTTTGATTACCATGATTCAGTTATGAAAATGGAATACACACCCAGCCCCAGAATCATCGAAATGCTGGGCTGAGTGGCTCAGACGGTTGAGGCGCTGTCCTTCTGACCCCACCTTGGCAGGTTCGATCCTGGTTCAATCTGGTAGTATTTGAAGATGCTCAAATACGTCAGCTTCGTGTTGGTAGATTTACTAGTAGTTAAAATAACTTCTGCGGGACTTCATTCCGGCACCTCAGTGTCTCCGAAAACCGTAAAAGTAGTTCGTGGAACGTAAAGCAAATAACATTAATAATTAATTAATCATGATAATATAATAACTGTATATAACGCTCATACTATCCCAGCTATGTTAGGTAGCAATGACATGTCTCTTTTATGAAGGCAGAGACTTAGAAATTTTGCTTAAAATCATATTCTCTTACTATATTACCATCTACTAGCGATAAACAGACTTAGGGAGTTTAGGCACGAAAATGATCTATTTATATGCTCCCAAAATGTCGGAAACTTTAAAAATGTTACGATAAAATTATTATTCTTCTACATCAAAGTTACATTCATAATATTAAGAGCATAGAAAATTTGCTGCATGTGATAATGAGTAACTCAGAAGAATCCACTGCTGTTTGTACGAATACATTTTTTGGTGCTATTTACTTTACGTCGCACCGACACAGATATGTCTTATGACAACGATGGGACAGGAAAGACCTAGAAACGGGAAGAAAGCGGCCGTGGCCTTAATTAAGGTACATTTGCCTGGTGTGAAAATGGGAAACCACGGAAAACCATCTTCAGAGCTGCCGACAGTGGGGATGCGAGCTCACAGCTGCACGCTCCTAACCGCACGGCCAACTCACCCGGTATATCAATAAATTATCATTGATTTTAGGTATTTTAGGCAGTAATATAAAAATAGACACTATTTTCATATTTAGGTCATTCTAGGCATTACTGAATCCTTCTAGTGGCACTTGTTGGACATGAATTTTGAACATATGTTATTATTTTTCACTACTCTCTAAAGTAACTAAGGAACCAATGTTTAATGGTAAGTACGCTCTTACAACTGAATATTTATTTTGAAAAGAAGATCTGTCAATCTTCAGTCTACTGGCTGCCTCTTCATCGCTCCATCTTTCTGTTTGTCTTTCTGCTTGTCCGCCCTTCAGTCTGGCTATCCGCTTGTCTCTCAGTCTGTCCATCACCGGTTTCCTGCTCTTCAACTAAAGAATACTAAATCCCACTGTGTACCTGCACTGATTAAAGCAGACGTGGAGTGTGACATCAGTTAGTAAACGCGGCATGCAACTTAAACCATTTACAAAGTGGAGTGTGAATTGCTTGCAGCTGGTAAATGGTGCACAACTTGGCATTTTCTCAAGAGACCCATTCACTTGTTTGCTCATCGATAAACATTTACGTTCGAGGTACAGCCCTAGGTAATTCATTTCGGTGACTCCATTCAATGTATTACTTTTTCTGTAACAGCGTTTCAGACAATATGAGAAATGAAGTACTTCATAAAATCCATCTTACAAAAACATCAAACAGTTCATTGCCAAACTCGTTTTTTTTGCCAGTGGTTTTACGTCGCACCGACACAGATAAGTCTTATGGCGACGGTGGGATAGGAAAGGCCTAGGAGTTGGAAAGAAGCGGCCGTGGCCTTAATCAAGGTACAACCCCAGCATTTGCCTGGTGTGAAAATTGGAAACCACGGAAAACCATCTTCAGGGCTGCCGTCAGTGGGATTCGAACTCACTATCTCCCAGATGCATACTCACAGTCGAGCGCCCCTAACCGCATGGCCAACTCGCCCGGTATAATATCACCCTAGTTTACTAAATAAAAGTAACATCTTCGTAATATTCATAGATAAACACATTGATTTATTAGGTAGCAGTGGTATAACAAACTCTAATATGTATTTTACTTCCATATATTCCTAAACTATTAAGGCAAATATGCGTTCATTATTTCTTCTTGTGGCGGCCCCGTGGTGTAGGGGGTAGCGTGCCTGCATCTTACCCGGAGGGCCCGGGTTCCATTCTCGGATAGTTCAAGGATTTTTTTTTTGCTAGGGGCTTTTACGTCGCACCGACACAGATAGGTCTTATGGCGACGATGGGATAGGAAAGGCTTAGGAGTTGGAAGGAAGTGGCCGTGGCCTTAATTAAGGTACAGCCCCAGCATTTGCCTGGTGTGAAAATGGGAAACCACGGAAAACCATTTTCAGGGCTGCCGATAGTGAGATTCGAACCTACTATCTCCCGGATGCAAGCTCACAGCCGCGCGCCTCTACGCGCACGGCCAACTCGCCCGGTCAAGGATTTTTACCTGGACCTGAGGGTTGGTTCGAGGTCCACTCAGCCTACGTGATTAGAAGTGAGGAGGTATCTGACGGTGATATAGCGGCCCCGGTATAGAAAGCCAAGAATAACAGCCGAGAGGATCCGTCGTGATGACCACACGACACCTCGTAATCTGCAGGCCTTCGGGTTGAGCAGCGGTCGCTTGGTAGGCCAAGGCCCTTCAAGGGCTGTAGAGCCATGGGGTTTGGTTTCTTTATTTCTTTTTGTAGTTCTAGGTAAGATAAAACGATTTAAGTTCAGGATGTATTTTCTTACTTATGTTTAACCATTTCTAACCTAACACAATATTACTAGTGGCAAATTCACTCAAAATGCAAATAATAATAATAATAATAATAATAATAATAATAATGCCGGACTGAGTGGCTCAGACGGTTGAGGCGCTGGCCTTCTGACCTCAACTTGGCAGGTTTTATCCTGGCTCAGTCCAGTGGTATTTGAAGGTGCTCAAATTCGTCAGTTTCGTGTCAGTAGATTTACTGGCACATAAAAGAACCCCTGCGGGACTAAATTCCGGCACCTCGGTGTCTCCGAAAGCCGTAAAAGTAGTTACTGGGACGTGAAGCAAATGACATTAATAATAATTTGGATACAATTACCCAACCTTGTGATACTGAAAATAGAATCTTGTCATATGATATCATCTGTAACTATCGTACACAAAATATTAAATTATAGTCAAAATTAATTGTAGTTATGCTAAAATAACAGCCTAATAGAAATACACTTACTGATTAAAACAATGTAAAATATCGATACGAATTTCAAGAGGATTCCGGAATTTCAACTTTTAAACAAAGGTGAACTCTTGATAAGTCAATACTGTGATAAATTATTATCTCCTTTGATTTTCTGCGAACTGGATATTAGCAAAGTAAAGTAAATTACATCTTCCTTACGAAAAAATACACTTTTCTGGGACGGTTATATCGTAAATGTTTGTAAAATAATTTTATGGAATAAGAGTTTTTAATTACGTTTTGTACTAGATTTCTTATTAACTTTATAGTCGTTTGCAACGCACAGCGCAGCTTATTTAACAACAGTGCTAAGGATGGTTATGGGAATGAATGTTGTTATAAGGTTCATAACTGAAAAATTATTAGCCACTTAGTAGAGCCTAGTGCAGCCCTTGGAAGTCAAGACACTACGTGTTACTGTGTTGTATGTGATGTATGAGTTACAGGGAAGTTCTAGACAGCACAAACACAAAGCACTCGAACAAAAGGATTTAACTATTTAAGATGCAAGTCCCCGACCCGCCGGGGTGTCGACCACGGGGCTCTCTGCAACGAAGGCCACTATTCTGACAATTTAATACTGGAGCCGGAAATTTGTTAACTGAAATTGTTTTTAATTGTTGCCCTACAGTAGTAAAGCATTGAATATCACAGTTGATATCACTATCATTTGTGAAAATACATACACAACGAATTCAAATACTTCGAAATATCTGAAACGTTATGCAATGAGGAGCTAATGAAAGTCCTTTGGAATGATAAATTATAAACATTCTAATAACCTTCAAATAATAAAGAATAGACATTAATGAGAGTAAAAATCGTTTTGAGACACTTCATTCATTTTTTCTTTGTTTCTTTGTCATTACTTAGTTATCCTTACGAAGAAATATACTTTTCTATGGCTGATGATATTGGCACTTTCCATTTGTTTAATATCAATACATTGTAAACATATGCAATATGATTTTGCGATAAAATTTCTGTTCTACAGCACAAAATTCATAGTTATATGCATAATATTAAGAGCATAGAAAATTTGCTGCATAACGGAAGGAACACCTCAGAAGAATTCACTTTTGTCTGTATGAACAAATAATCATCAATTTTAGGAATTTTATGCAGCAATGTCAAAAATAGACCTTCTATCACCGATGCAATCAAACAAGAAGAGTAGTGGGGGCATGCGATGCACCATTGTACGGGTTACATTCGCAAATAATTTTTTGAAAAGAGATATCCACGTGGAAGACCTGGGAACTGTTGTAATAGGAAAAATATTGAGGACGTTTGTTGTAACAACCATATGAAAATGAAAGAAGTAAGAATTGCTGGGTGTCTTCTTGACAACTGACCATTCTTAGGAATGTATACGTATCTATAGGCAGATTTATTGGTTTTTGTGGTTATTGCGGTAAAATAAGATAACAGGTCTTCAATTTTGATTTCGTTTATTAGAAAAGTAAAGGAAGGATATGCATAGTATAGGTAAATAAAAGTACACAAGGCAGAGAGATATGGAGATCACAGCCACGATTGGATCTGCCTAAGGGTAGGGTATCCTGCTACGGTAATGGAGTAGACCGTACAGCCAGCGTCTCAAGGCCGAGTGTTGGCGGCGGAACATAACCTGATCACCCTTAAAGGCCATGGCTTCGGGCAGTTGACCGTTTAGAAAGGGATATGGTCCCTCAGTGGAGGAAATGCCACAGGAATCCATAATGGCGGAGGGCAGCAGCTTCGTTATAAGTGCTCGTTGGCGCCAGCCAAGGTATCGGCTGATACGGTGATGTGACACACATTTGGGAGCGTAACCATAGTGGTGTAAGCGGTCTCAAAACTGCGCGAGGAAGGCAACGGGAAACCAACTCGTATTTAATCCCCAGGAAAATCGTTAGCATGGCTGGAAAACTTAAAAGCCAAGGCCCGCAGTCCCCGACAGCCCTTCAGTGGGCAGGCAATGCTAAGAATCACCTGACCAGTCATGAGAAGGATACCAACGTGGAATGTTTGTAGCTTGTTTCAAAGTGGAAAGACTCATAACGCCATCAGAGAGATGGTAAGACTCAAGATTGACGTTCTTGGCATTAGCGAAATGCGCTGGCCTTATTCAGGAAAGAGTGCAGTAAGTGGTTACCAGGTATACTATTCAGATAATGACGATCCTCGCCATCTTAATGGCGTGGGTTCCATTGTACATTGAGACATCAGTAAGTCTGTGAAAAATTTGCACCAGTATCAGATACAGTATGTTTATTACAGCTTAATTCACGAACAAGTTTGATGAATATCATCCAAGTAACATGTGATGCGTCAGACGTTGATGTCGAATATTTTTTACACAAAATTGAAGCAGCCTTGTCATACACCAAACCACCTGAGATAAACATTGTGATGGGCGATTTCAATGCTAAAGTCGGCCATGGCCGACGGGTTGATATAGTTGGTGACTATGGATTAGGAGCAAGCAATCCCTGATGTGATCGACTGGTTCAGATGTGCCAGGAGAAGGGCCTTATTATAGCAAACACATATGTTCAGCTATCTCCACGTCGCCGCTATACGTGGACCTCAAATGCTGACAGCAGTATTAGGAACAAGATTGATTACATCACAATTAATAAGCGGTTCAGATATTCTATCAAAGTGTGAAAACATACCCTGGTGCCGATATCAACTCAGACCTTAGCCTACTCTTTGCTTCTATGAATCTCCGGCTGAAGAAATGCTACTTAAAGGTTTTTTTTTATTCAGATCGAGATTAAGAAACTTCAAGATCAAGCACCGAAAGATGAAGTTAAGTCAGCCCTACGTGTAAACCTTGCGAAAGTTTAAAACAGCGTGAATCTAAATGATGTTGAAGGCTCTTGGAATCACAATAATGTGCAATTAAGGCCATAAGTCAAGTAAAATTAAGGGATGCTGGAAGAAGGATTAACAAGCCGTGGGTGACAGGAGAAATTCTGAAGCTGATGGACCAAAGAAGGTCTTTTAAGAGCAAAGATCCTGTAAAGTACAAAAGTTTGCAGAAGTTAATACGCCAAAAAAATAAGGAATGCAAAAGAACAACTGTCTCAGGATAACGAAGAAATAGAATTACTTAATTCAAAACATGATTTTCTCAACATGTACAAGAAAGTGAAACAAGTAGCCGGCTCATACAACAAGAAGGGTAATGGAGTTCTCCTTAATAAGAATTGTGACATCTTAGCGAGCACAGAAGAGAAACTGGAGGAATGGATGGATGGAATATGTACAAAATATCTTCTTGGACCGCAGAAATGAGGACCATAGTGCTTGGGCAGACGATGGTGTGAATATCACACGTGCAGAACTAGAGTATGCCATAAGAACAGCGAAGAATGGGAAGTCTCCAGGCCCGGATGAGATGTATGCTGAGATACTGAAACTGCATGAGAAAGAAAAATCTCTTTCATTATTACTTGACCTATTCAACATTATTTACCCCAGTGGAACCATTCCTCGCGACTGGCTCAAATCAACTTTCTTAATATTGCCTAAGAAAGCCAATGCAAAATTATGCAATGAATATAGAACAATTAGTTTGATGAGCCACGTTATGAAAGTATTCCTAAAGGTCTTGCATTCGAGAATTTGCCATAAATGTGAGGATAATATCGGAACCTCACAGTTTGGCTTCAGACATGGTTTTGGTAATAGAGAGGCATTATTCAGTCTGCAGGTATTAGTCCAACGGTGCGGAGATGAAAATGTCGATGTTTTTGCTTGTTTAATTGACTACGAAAAAGCCTTCGATACAGTCCACCATGACAAACTTATGGACATTCTTCGAGAATTATAACTAGATGGGCGGAACATCCGTATTATTGGTAATCTATGCTGGAACCAGAGTGCTGACATAAGAGTTGATGGTCGTGTCTCGGAAGAAGTCTGAATTATGAAAGGAGTTTCACCCATGCTTTTCAATACCTATTCAGAAAAGATTTTTCGAGATGTTCTTTACGGAAAGACTCAAGGAGTTGTGGTTAATGGTTTCATCATAAATAACATCAGGTATGCTGATGGCAATGTGCTTCTAGCAACAAATTTCCAGCATCTACAGGAACTATTTAATGCTGTCACTGAAGCCAGCACTCGCCATGGGCTTGAGGCTTAATGTAAAGAAGACAAAGTGGATGTAATCTCACAGCATAAAAAGACCAGATCGCAAGAGTGGCAACGTTTAAATACCTGGGATGTCACATCAATGATGACTAGGACCTTGCTCATGAGACTCGATGCAGAATTGAGTAGGACAGAACTTCTTTTCAGAGACTTAGAAAACTTTCGACAAGCCCTGACCTTTCAATTACACTACGGACATTACTACTCCGCTGCTACCTTTTCAGCTTTCTGTTATACGGCGTTGAGGCATGGACACTAACTAAGACCATGTGCAAGAAGTTACACACATTTGAAATGTGGACGGACCGATGGATGCTGAAGATACCTTGGACAGCTAAAATGACCAATATATAAGTTTTGCGCCGTATGAACAAAGAAACAGAAATTCTCACTACCATCAAGAGAAGGAGGCCAGAATACTTTGGTCGTATGGTGCGGAACAATAAATACCACCTTCTTCAAGGGAAAATTAATGGAAAACGTGGTCCGGGGAGAAGTAGGACATAGTGGCTCGGCAAATTGAGCCAATGGTTTGGGGTGACAAAGCTTACTCTGTTCAGTACAGCTACGAACAAACAACACATCATGCTTCTGATCGTCAACGTTCTTCGAGGACATGACACATGAAGAAGAAGAAGAAGAAGGGCAGAACGACCTATGACGATATTAGAGAAAATTCTGAAGAAATACATTTAATGCAACCGATTATTCCTGAAGCGTGCAGGGGTCGAAAGACTACTGTTCTGACTGGGGTTACCTAGCTAAAATCAAATGACGTACAGAGTAGATGCAAACAGTCTTCTACAAACTTAGCTCCACACTAGACTCATCAAAATAGTTCACCATAGCCTAACTTATACAAGTTTCTGTTGTTCGGAATTGGAACCTTCTTCTTCTTTCCCGGCCGTACATGTACCCATAGAACGGTCTCTCCCCAGCTCACGCAGACTCGGCTCGTCTGACTCGGAGAGAATATGTTCGACAATCTTGTACCAGATCTAATGGCACTTCATTTTTCCTTAAGGCAGTCTTAGCAGTTCTGTTCCTTATTTTTAAATTTGAAACTCAGAGTAGTAAATATCACGAAGACGTACCTTTCTCGGTAACTTTGGACCTAGAAGGAAAAGAAGAACTCAGTATTTGAGTGAACCAAACAGATTGAGGGAATTCCTCAGTTAGAACATCACAAATTTAAGAAAGTGCAGTCACATGAGTCAATAATGTGTTTGTCCTCCACGAACCCCGGAGGAACGTTTGAATGTGATGGGGCATGCTCAGTGCCAAATCATTGAACATTTATTAAGTTCCCACTCCTCGATGGCAGCATCTTTTTGGGTGTGAATCGGTAGTGGTGGATGTTGACGGTTGGAATTATTGTCCTTTTAAGAAAGGTCTAGGCATACTCAATGCAATTCGGCAGTCCATTCTGTGGAACCGGCGCAGGAGTGCGAACTAAAGCGATAATCGAATGCATGGTACCACCCTGGATCCTGACTGCCACATATCTGACAGGAGGTCGAGAACTTTTCCGGTGATTGTGTTGAAGGCATGTTATAAAATTATGCTGATGACCGCAACAAATACGTGGTATATATTACCACTGTTTTATTTTTAACCATAATATTATATCGGTAAGGTGAACGTTTATGTAAATATAAGCAAAATTTCATGCTATACAATATTTTATCTTCCATTACAAATGATACAGTAGTATTAAAACATTAAATAGTGAAATATTAGTTTTATATAAGTATTAGTAAAATAAGTTAGCAGAGAGTGAAATCCTACTCGTTTTGTCAAAATATCAGTTTCAATATGAAGCATTTTGTGTGCATTTATAATAGACTATCAATATCATTAAACAGAGTATACGTCAGGTCAAGTTTTGTTATCAATAGCTAATTACTCGGAGCCACTCAGCCATTTTTTTAGCAATTAGTTGTAACACTACAGTTAATTTTATAGCAGAATGACCGTTATCATAAAACTTGGGATACCTTAACCGATTCTTTACAAAGTTTTTTTGAAATCTCTCTGATCCATTCCTAACATTTCTTTTGTTAGTGAAGAGGTTACAGATCGTGGATATCTTTACCAGCCACCCCTCAAAGGACCTGTATGGTATACGCGGAGATGGTTTTTTTCTTGATAGAGTTCTTAACAACAAATATGTGATTAAATTGGTGGAGTCTTTCAAAGCCGATGTCAACTGACAAGTGATGAACTGCTTTGAGAATTTTAGATAGCGGTAGTATTGTAAATATATAAACACTTTAACTACTCTTCAAAAGGCCTTGTCGAGACAAGATGATACAGATTGGATGGGCTCCAAGTTAACAAAAACAGCGCAGATCATTATTTAGAAATAATTTCAGTTATACTTTTAATGTTGATGCTAGTGTCAAACAGGGATATGATCCATGACCAATACTGTTTTATATCGTATCTGAACGTGCGTTAAAGAAAGTTCATCACTGAATATGTTCTAGCCGACAAAAAAAGAGATTTCTTATGTATGGCAGATGAACTGATTGATGAAACCAGCTGCATAAGGCTGGTAGAGCAGCAAACAGTATTCTCAAAATATACTTCTTTTATTTGAGAGGGCTAAATATTTCAAATACAATGGTGTGAAAAGAACAGCGTGTGACTGGAAAGAAGAAGACGAAAATCAAATCAAAATAAGGAATGACCTCAGACGTTATTTTACCGTTAATAAAATAGTTAACTTGAAAATTATTTTCCATAAACAAAAATCAGAATATAAAAAGAATTCTCCGGCTGTCTGTCTTCTCGTGAATTAATCTTTTCTTCAATTTCGATATACAATTGAATTTGTAATTTAAATCCCCATAAATATTCATGTATTTCTGAATTTATTGCAAATATGTTTTATTTAATGTATTATACCACAGGTTATTATGAATAAATAACCACCATTTTTCCTTTGTTTCAGGATGAATTACCAAAGGAACAGCTTGACCGTAAGTATACTCATAACGGTTAATTGCATCGTGATCCAGATGAATGCTTAGGCTGATGATGAATTAATGATTTATCCTCATTTACTCAAGACTACGACTTTGATACAGACTGAAACATGCTAACATATAAATTAATATACACATCAGGTGACTTCCAGGTAAAGTTCTGTGTCTTGACCTTCTAGATTAGGCTACGACAAATTGATAATGATGTATTTTTCCACTGATTTATGTCTTCATCAAGATCATATTCTTGAGTAAGTAAAGCTAACTGATAAGAAAAATTAAGCTATTATTAGTGTTATAATTATTATGGCATTGCATATAAAATCAACAACTTTGCTTATCAATGCAAACTCTTCTCTTATAACATGTAAGCCAAGTTTGAATCAATATTATTAATTACTATCAATGTAATAAGTTGTTCGATCCAAAGAGATATACCTCAGAGCTCACAAATGTTAGTCAAGAGGAACACTTTCCCCTTGTTAGGTAGTTGAAGCCTATAATTGAAGTGTTTTTGAAACCAAAATATTACGTAATGTAATGTAATTTCATGTGCTACAAATGATTGTAATCAAATACAGATGAACAATACTATATGAAATGATCAACATATTCCATATTAAAAATACTTCCAGTACATGAAGATGTGGAAATTAATATGAAGTCGTAAAATATTCTACATAGAAAGTACGTTTATGAACTTCACTGTGAATAGGGGAGGAAAAATAATATGTGTAAATTGAAACTGGAGATTGCTATAAAATACTGACGGGGGAACATATACATGTGTTACACTCGGATTCGATTGAAATTTGGTAGGAATATTCATGGGAGGCAGTAGAATGCTAAGGTGAAAACTGCATGTGGCCAGCCCAAGTTTAAACGCCAAAATTTAACAAATAAATAGTCGGTCGGGCTGAGTGGCTCAGACGGTTAAGGCGCTGGCCTTCTAACCCCAACTTGGCGGGTTCGATCCTGGCTCAGTCCGGTGGTATTTGAAGGTGCTCAAATACGACAGCCCCGTGTCGGTAGATTTACTGGCTCGTAAAAGAACTCCTGCGGGACTAAATTCCGGCACCTCGGCATCTCCGAAGAACTTAAAAAGTAGTTAGTGGGACGTAAAACAAATAACATTATTATTAATATTATTATTATTGTTATTATTAATACATAGTCGTAAAATTAGAAGTGCCGCGGGAGTATCGGGGTGTGGCGGAGAGGTAGGGAGGAGAGAAGCAGCGGACATGAACCAACCGGGCCTGCGTCGAGCTGCGCCAGCAGCCAGGCAGCGTACGGTTAGCGCGCTCCCCTTAACTTCCCGATCAGATGTGCAAAACGTAAATATTAAAACAGCACATGAAGCAAGTATACAAAGGACGACGTTTGAACAACGATGCCAATAAGGTTTGAAAAATTCATGCCCGAGTTCTTGTTACTCGTTGTAATTTTTCAAACCTTATTGGACCGGGCGAGTTGGCCGTGCGCGTTGAGGCGCGCGGCTGTGAGCTTGCATCCGGGAGATAGTAGGTTCGAATCCCACTATCGGCACCCCTGAAAATGGTTTTCCGTGGTTTCCCATTTTCACACCAGGCAAATGCTGGGGCTGTACCTTAATTAAGGCCACGGCCGCTTCCTTCTAACTCCTAGGCCTTTCCTATCCCATCGTCGCCATAAGACCTATCTGTGTCGGTGCGACGTAAAGCCCCTAGCAAAAAAAAATAACCTTATTGGCATCGTTGTTCAAACCTCGTCCTTTGTATAAGTGTTTCATGTGCTGTTTTCATATTCCGTTTTACGTTTTGCACATCTGATCGGGAAGTTAAGGAGGACGCGCTAACTGAACGTTGCCTGGCTGCTGGCGCAGCTCGACGCAGCCTGGTTGGTTCACATCCGCTGCTTCGCTCCTCCCTACCTCTCCGCCACACACCGATACCCCGCGGCACTTCTAATTTTACGACTATTTATTTCTTCAATTTTGGCGTTTAAACTTGCGCTGAGCACATGCAGTTTTCACCTTAGCATTCTACTGCCTCCCACGAATATTCCTACCAAATTTCAAGCGAATCCGAGTGTAACACATGCATGTGTTCCCTCGTGAGTGATAATTAATTTTAACCTGTTGAAATCACTTTAGAATTCAGAAAAAAAGTACTCATGATGTTTGTCTCTACATTTAGTAAAAAAATGTGGCTTAATCTTGGTTTGAAATAAACTGTCTCGTATATTCTTTAAATCATGAGTCAGGTATGCCTTGGTGACTGTATGTGTTATTGGAGTATTTTTCTCTGTTTCACTTTAAGTTTAACGAAAGTTCTAAGAAATTAGTTAAATTACCTCGAAGCTTGATGAAGTATATTAAATATAACTATTCAGTGAAAAAATATCTCAAATACAGGGAACCGGATCGTGTTCCAAAGAAAGAAATGTGCATGTTGGTACTGTAATGATTTTAACAAAAGTTTCTAAAGGATTTTGTTTCAGTAACTTATCAAAGCCTCAGATTTGTCTCTTTACAGTTTACTTAATCTAGATGAGACATTTCTAAGGGGAAATAATAACTTACTAAAAATGTCAATAGTTTGGGCATTTTCTGAGAAAGTACTTTAAGAGATAAGCTTGCGAATTTTATAATTTTAAAACTACTTTTATATGATGCTGATAAAAAAGTTATCTTCCGAACTGCATTAAATTTAAATAAAAAAATTATCATGCCCAACAGAATTTCTCAGAAATGTCTCAGAGCCTATTGGACTTAAATACATAACTGTGAAGTTAAATGGTGTGTGATCGTATTATACGACCTTATTTGTAAACAGAGGCCCTTATACTGACAATTGGCTACTTACCAATAGAAAGGTACAAAGTCATCATCATCATCATCATCATCTGTTTACCCTCCAGGTTTGGCTTTTCCCTCGGACTCAGCGAGGGATCCCACCTCTACCGCCTCAAGGGCAGTGTCCTGGAGCTTCAGACTCTTGGTCGGGGGATACAACTGGGGAGTATGACCAGTACCTCGCTCAGGCGGCCTCATCTGCTATGGTGAACAGGGGCCTTGTAGGGGGATGGGAGGATTGGAAGGGATAGATAAGGAAGAGGGAAGGAAGCGGCCGTGGCCTTAAGTTAGGTACCATCCCGGCATTCGCCTGAAGGTGAAGTGGGAAACCACGGAAAACCACTTCTAGGATGGCTGAGGTGGGAATCGAACCCACCTCTACTCAGTTGACCTCCCGAGGCTGAGTGGACCCCGTTCCAGCCCTCGTACCACTTTTCAAATTTCGTGGCAGAGCCGGGAATCGAACCCGGACCTCCAGGGGTGGCAGCTAATCACGCTAACCACTACACCACAGAGGCGGACAAGGTACAAAGTACCAAATTTAAAAGAAATGTGGAAGTATATTTTTCACTAGTAAGGTCCAAGGAGAACGAAATCATTTTGGTTAGCAATATGGGAAATATTTTCTCACAAAGAAAACGACTTCTTTGGAATTCTGACAAACTTCACCGACTACAAGTCTTACCGGGAATGAATCCTTCCTTAAACCTGGATATACGATTTCCAAGCTCTTACATGCAGGATGTAACAATAAAGTAGGCCAAACTTTAAGAACACATTTCTCACAAGTAGAGGAATAAAATATGTGATATGGACATTGGTCTAGAAGCGTTTTATATCCATGTTAGAACTTATTTTCTACAATTCTATCGGAAACACACACAGGAACAGGAAGTACCAGCATACCAAATGAAACTATTTCTCATGGAATTTTCAAAATGTCCCTCATTAGCATTGATACACGCATCAGCCCGCCATCAGGGCATCCAAGATTCAATTCGACGGCGGGAAGAGCTTTGAAGGCCATGATTTCATATTTGGCGAACGAAGAATTTAAATGAAATTATTTAGCGATCTGTGAATGATAAACGTATCATAGCGCGTATGGTATGTTTTTAGGACTTAACATCTTTCAAAATTTGTTGTTGTTGTTTATTTCCCTTTGTCGAAATTTTTAATTTATCATCAATATTTTGCGAAAGATCAATCAAAAGTTATTCCATTGTTCATTTCAATTAGTGTCAAAATTAAATCCACAAACATTTGTTCTCAGAGACGTTTTCAAATAAATAACTTACTGTTCACACATTTGATATTTTCTACTCTTCTACTGGCAAGTACCCAATTCTGATAAAGAATACAGCCTTCAAGAGTGTTGACAGTGTGGTGGTCAGTCAACTTGTGTAAATGTAATTCGATTGTGTCGCCATCTTGTGGATTTCTACCTTCAAAAATTTAATTACTTTTCTTGTTTCAGTGCTGAAGAAGGCCTTCGAAGCTTTTGACAGAGAGAAGAAGGGATCAATCAGCACAGCGATGGTGGGGACTATCCTGAGGATGCTGGAACATCCTGTGGATGATGAAATTCTCGCAGAAATCATCCTGGAAGTAGACGCTGATGGTAGGAATTTCTGATTACTCATATTTACATTATAATATGTATTTAACGCTTACAGTAATACCAGGGAAATAATTCCTAAACAGACTTATAGTTCGATAAAGAACGGCAGTATTCAAGCCAAATCACGACTATAGTTTTATAGGTCATCATGCCACAAGCTGGTTAACTAATTATAAAGCACTATTGAAGTTTATGTGACTAGAGAGAACATCCACAAAACTATATGATCAAGCACACTAGGATAGGCCAACGTGTGATGTTTAGGGGAAGAAATATTTCATATTATGACGTTTCAAGGGACATGTTGAAGTGTAAAGAATGTTTGATGAAACAGATATAAACAGAAGAAAATAATGAAGAAAACAAACTCCGTTGATACACATGTAACAGAAATTACGTCAGTTGCGCTCGGTAAAAGTAATTATTACAGTGAACATTTGGTTTGAAATTCTTCTATTCTGTAGAAGCTGATTATATTTTTCCTAATTTAATTATTATCATTCTACCAGTCGACGCAAAATTCACAGACACAGATTATTTGGTTACATGCTTCATTGCATCTGATGTATTATTTCCTCCTTAGATTTGGGTTTCAACTTCAATAAATTCTGAAAGAACTACAAATACAGGTGACGCGTTTCATTGAGCTTTCTCACTTAATTTTAACACTGAACATTCACATGCTATTGAAACACAAACGAGTACGTAAAGTGAATGACCTAGAAAATGCTAATAGAGCCAATCCAAAACATAAACACAAATCACTAGCTGTATGTCGATGAGCTAATTTTGCGATACAGACAAGGAGATATTTCCTCAAAGGCGTTAGTAATTATTATAATACAGATTAATTCTATTCCAAGTATTTTATTCACTCTGACTAGAAAAACGTTTCCGGTACATTAATTTAAACACCTTGTCCAGCTCCATGGCTAAATAGTTACTGTCCGCACACTCTATCTTGGTGCATTTACATCCTAGTGCTGAATCGGTCGACCTCGGCGATCTTCGAGATTCATACTGGCAACCTTTGCAACACAAACTATGAATCGCTTAAGCATCATTGTGCGACATCTGGCGTAAACTTTACGTACTAGTACTGTTGTTGTTTACACATCAAAGTCAAAGTATAGAATTCATGCTAGGAACAAGATTCGCATCGAGAGATATGTTTTATAATGTTATATAATGTGTATGTGACATAGTTGTTGGCTTAAGATGATAACGGTTTAGAAATTTCATATCGATAGATCATATTCTCGATTCAATTCAGATTTCATTTTCATTCAGTTGGCAGCACCAGGCAGAACTATCGATACCGGGACAGCTCGCTCCTTACTCCTCACCCCGTACACAAATGCATCAAGATAAAGTGTGCGGACAGTAGTGTGCTGGCCTCTATTCAGAGTGGTCCCGGGTTCGATTCCCGGCAGGGTAGGGAATTTTAATCATAATTGGTTAATTTCGCTGACCCAGGGTTTGGGTGTATGTGTCGTCTTCAACATCATTTCATCCTCATCACGACAGGCAGATCGTCTACGGGTGTCAAATCAAAAGATCTGAATCTGGCGGGCCGAACTTGTCCTCGGACACTCCCGGCACTAAAAGCCGTACGCCATTTCATTTAAACACATTAACGAGTACCAAGTCACTACTACAATTATTTTAAACAGCATTTAACTTTATCCACTGATAGAAAACTGCTCCACGCAGAGTTTCTAGTCTCTATACAATAGGAAGGAAGATGCTGGCATAGGGAAACTTACCACCGAGCGGAACTGATGTATACCCAAATTTGATCACCGAATGCAGCTTACACATTCCGATTCGTAATAATTTTACCTTTAGCGCTGCTGATGAACTCCCAGGAAATAGATATACGTTAAGGAGAAGGAACAGACGTGAGCTTTGCATATTACTTCAGTATGTTTATTTAGTCCGGCTCCATGGCTAAATGGCTAGCGTTCTGGCCATTGGTTACACAGGTCCCGGGTTCGATTCCCGGCAGGGTTGGGAATTTTTTTACCATAATGGTTAATTTCGCTGGCACGGGGGCTGGGTGTATGTGTCGTCTTCATCATCATTTCATCCTCATCATGACGCGCAGGTCGCCTACGGGAGTCAAATCAAAAGACCTGCATCTGGCAAACCGAACTTGTCCTCGGACACTCCCGGCACTAAAAGCCATAAGCCATTTCATGTTCATGTTTATTTAAAAATGGAAGTCCTCTAAAATGTATTCCTACCATAAGTACCAATAATGAAATATATCCCTTCGTGTCCTTTTCACTGCCAGATAAACAATTGGTCTCACCGTCCCTAGGAGTATATTACTCGCACATAATACTAAATTAAAAATAAAATACAATTATTAAAACTGTAATAGACGTAAAGCCCCTAGCAAAAAAAAAAACTGTAATAGGGTCTAAAATAACATGAATCAGGACTTGAAATGTTCAGGGTCCTCAGTGGTTTTACATGATTAGACGTTTAATATTTATTGCTATATTGTGGGTTGAAATCTGTGATTCAAATTCATCTCAATATTATTATCATTTCAATGAATCCATTTTAAAACACTTGTAAAACTTACAATTATGCGCTAGACGCATCTCAAATAATACTTAATTATTTAAAAACTATTCCGATTGTACGGTAGCGTAGACCTTACCTTATATATTTAATATTCTAGAATAATCGGTACAATTTTAAAATTATTTCCAATATTTTATTGACAAATTAAAGTATAAATATTTAAAGGGCATATACAGTACACACTACATAACGTAACTCAGTAAGAATTGAATATTTGACGACACAATTTTAATTTTTCAAGTACATTAATTGAAGTTTCTAATTAAAAACAGATTTAACTAGAACTGTGTCGTTCTGTAAGCTATCTTGTCACTATAATAACATTTTTATTGTGTACATCTTCATGACTGGAATGTTCACATCTCATTCATACGTGTTTCTGAACAGGCTCCGGAGAACTGGAGTTTGAGGAGTTCTGTGAGCTGGCTAGCAGGTTCTTGGTTGAGGAAGATAGTGAGGCGATGCTGGCAGAACTTAAGGAGGCCTTCCGACTCTACGACAAAGAAGGTGAGTATCATTCTCATGAAGCCATCAGACCAAATGTCTCTTAGTCGAGGACACTGCCCTTGAGGTGGTAGAGGTGAGATTCCTATTTTAGCCCGGGGAAGGAAAGAATCCTGGAGGGTAAAGGGATTAAACAAATAATAATAAATAAAAGCCCCATAAACTGAAGAAAGAAATATGTTATAAAAAAAAAAAAACATTTTAAATTATTCTAAGGGAATGTGTGGGTGTTTGGTACCAGCCCAGAGTCAGGCCACTCATGATTTCTGTGGCTTGGTTCTAAAAGGGCCAATGTCAAAAAACTTGTTTCTGAGCTATGAGCATTTGAAGTTCTGCTGATAGTTTTCCAATTTCTTTTCAAAAACTAACTTTAAATAACTTTATACTTTCTTTGTGGAAGTCACCTTATTAAACTCTAATTTTTTCTATCGTATTCTTTAAAAATTGCCAGGTCTCTAGTCTTTAGTGGTAATCTAACAGTATTGGCAAGGGCTTATTTAATTAAACGTTAACTGTTCGTTTAGTACTTAACAGAGACATCGGTCCTTTCAACATGCTGCAAGCCAGGATAAAACGCGTTTGTGTCAATTAATATCTCAATTTCGATAAAAAAAAATGACATTGGCCCTTTTAGAACCAAGCCACAGAATTTTCGTTTCAAAATTAGCTTTACAAACTTTCATGTGATTCTTAATGCATAGTCAACCACATGTACGGAATATATAATTTACTCTTAGTGTGGTACATTTCTATAAACCAGTCCAGTACTCACTAGACCAATTTCATTGCAATAAGTAATACATTATGTTCTATTCTTAAACATAATATCATAACAATATGAAATTCCGTTTGCAGGTAACGGTTACATCACTACCTCTGTACTTCGTGAGATCCTGAAGGAGTTGGACGATAAGATTACTAACGAGGATCTTGACATGATGATTGAAGAAATTGACAGTGACGGTTCAGGAACCGTTGACTTCGATGGTAAGAATTTTGCAACTTTGGTATAGTTATACAAACTTTGTGGTGAGCGGTGGTTATTCGAGTTGCAAGTTACATGTTCTTACCCTTTCAACATTTTGAGTTCAGACTTAATGTTTCTAGAGAACACAGAGTTACTATTTCGGATACTGGACTACATTTCGATCAAATTTATTCTCACGAACTGACCAATCCGTCACACTGAATTTTGATGTTTAAAATTTGGATTTTCTTTAAACAGTACTCGATTTTCTAGCCTGTAGCTTAAAAAATCTGACGTGCTTGAATTTTCTTTTAAAACGGGTCACATCCAGGATGTCTTTCCTATGTGATTCCAATTTCCTTAAGAACGCTTTTGCCGGGCTGAGTGGCTCAGGTAGTTGAGGCACTGGACTTATGACTCCAGCTTGGCTGGTTTGATCCTTGCTCCGTCCGGTGATATTTTAAGATGCTCAAATACGTCAGCCTCATGTCGGTAGATTTACTGGCACGTAAAAGAACTCCTGCGGGACTAAATACCGGCACATCGGCGTCTTCGGAAACCGTGAAAGTAGTCAGTGGGACATAAATCCAATAACATTAGGAAAATTAGAACCCTATCCACTTCAGTTAACGACGCCCTCCTGGTTATCTTCTCCTGAAGGCAGGCAAAGATCCAGTTGGTCTATTCTACTGTACATGTCCGTGAAAGATAATAATTCTTCTTTTCCCAATCACGTCGGTTACCTTTTCCACCTTTATGTGAAGTTTGTGGTTGTGCCACCTTCTGCATTCAGTGTTGTATTTGAATAGCACCGTGATTTTATCAAACTCTTTCTTTCCTTTTTTGTTTTCTTGGCCACTGTTTCTCGACCAATCTGAGGCATCCCGCTGCATCCATGGCCTCTGATCGGATAAATAATTATCGTGTGGGCTCAGCTGCCGTGTGCAGGCATATAGAATTGATGCGATCAAGGCAGCCTGCGGTTCAATTTCGACGTTTCATTTTATTCTACCAGATCGCAGAGGAACGTATGTCCGTTGAGCAATCTGCAGCTGAGTTCCAATTAATTTTGTCGGGTACACTCCAAAAGTGTTACCAAATATCTTTCATACGCCGACATCGTGCAACATTGAGCGTGGAGGGACTTTTCTCCGTTCCATCAAAAACGCGGTTACCCCTGGCGGGTTTGAACCCGCGAATTTAACGTAGGGAGGCTGATAGTTTGTCACTGATCCATAAAAGAAGATTCTGATCGAATTATAGTGTAGCAGTGTCTGAGGTTGGTGTTCAAGTGATATCGTTTGTTGTGGGTGCATTTAGTTAGCTGGTATTATTATTATTATTATTATTATTATTATTATTATTATTATTATTATTACTTACGACTCGTTGGATGAATGATCAGCGTACTAGCCTTCGATTCAGAGGGTCCCATGTTCGATTCCCAGCCGGGTCGGGGATTTTGACCTTCATTGGCTAATTCCAATGGCTTGGGGACTGGGTGTTTTGGCTGTCCCCAACATCCCTGAAACTCACACACCTCACATAACACTATCCTCCACCACAATGAGACGCAGTTACCTACACATGGCAGATGTCGCCCACCCTCATTGGAGGTTCTGCCTTACAAGGGCTGCACTCGGCTAGAAATAGCCACACGAAATTATACTTATTATTATTATTATTATTATTATTATTATTATTATTATTATTATTATTATTATTATTATTGTTGTAACTCACATTTGTTGCTGTTGCTCGCTTAGCACCACCCAGGGGTCTGGTGTAGGGTAATTTAAGGTTATACAATGTTTTGCATGACTAGGACTGTGAAATCAACTCCATGTCACTGGTTACCTGTGTTAAGTCACATGCTTCCACCACACCTAAGACGTAAACAAGTTCTTCGCATCGACTTCTTTACCACTGCATCAGGAATTCTGCCATCTGCTACAGCAACGATTGGGATCAAGAAGACCTGCAAGTGTCATTGCAGGGAAACTTACTGCGGATAGATTTCATTTGAATGAAAGTTAGAAAAAGGAAAACCCCATAGCACTACAGCCCAGCCCAGAAGGGCCTTGGCCTACCAAGCGACCGCTGCTCAGCCCGAATGCCTGCAAGTTATGAGTTGTTGTGTGGTCAGCACGACGAATCCTCTCGGCCGTTATTCTTGGTTTTCTAGACCGGGGCCGCTATCTCTCCGTCAGATAGCTCCTTAATTCTAATTACATAGGTTGAGTGGACCTTGAACCAGCCCTCAGATCCGGATAACAATCCCTGACCTGGCCGGGAATCGAACCCGGGGCCTTTGGTGTCGTCTCAACAGATTAAGGACTGAACGTGGTTGCTGTAACTACTTTCTGTACAAATGGGATTGAATCAGCTCACCAATGTGCGAATGCAGTTTAGAAGAACAGACGATTGAACATCTCGTCCAACGCTGCCCTATTAATTCTTATTCTGGATTTCCTGATGACTTGTCCCTTCTCTCCCCTAATTTAATTAATTAAGTGACTGGAAGGCTCGGACTTTAAAGTGTAATTTTGTCTTGTGTCAATTATGTATAATTTGTAATCACCAAACGGCTAAATATATAAATTAGTGTTATTATTATTATCTTGTGTGTGAATTTCGTTTCTAATTTTCATGCTAATTGGAATGTAATGTTTATAACATGACTAATAGTAAGTAAAAAATAATAAGCTATTTTTTTCTGTTTTGTTTCAGAATTCATGGAAGTCATGACTGGAGAATAAACGCATATTTATGCAATCGATATTTACAAATTGCAACGTCACATTTCCAACCGTGCACTACATCATTCAGCGTCAATTCACAGACGTAATACGGTGACTTTTTTTAAAAACAAATATACATTTCAGACGGAATGGTTCGTAATCATTCTCACCATCCATCTCACGGCTTTCACGTTTCAAACTGTTTCAGATAACTTGTATAAGCATAATTAAGTTTATTTTCATTTTCAATCGACCATTTCTATATTTACATCAATCATGAAGTGGGTACCGCACTGTCATTCCTTGTAACATTCATTTTCTTGTCGTTTATCATACATCTCCATCTGCGCTATCTTCTATTTATTTATATGAGGTACAAATTACAGATCACAGATGTTTGGATATAATATATCCAACTTTTCATAATATAGGGCCTAAGTGTTTTAGCTAAGTGTCTTTATATGATGTCAGGGAGGGATGATCTACTCAGTATAATATGTATTATTAAATGCTCAGAATGTGACAGAAGATTGTAATAAATAAAACTAATGATGTATGTTTCATTTCGTTTATTTCTTTCTGTTTTTAGTGTGAATTAGAACTATTTCAATGAATATCCATCCCATCCTAAAGACGCAGTTTTACTCGATACCATGAATGTGTTAATTTGTAACTGAATGTAGGTAAGAAATGGGTGACATTTCTTGCTGTCAATTTTTTTCATTGTAAATGAGGATTGAAGAAGCACAGAGGAAACAAAACGGTAAGAGTTGTAGTGTGTTGTAATTGAGTTGAAATATCTCAGCAGAAACCATATCGACGCCTGAGAAGCAATACCTCGTATCTCACCTTGTATACTATAGGAGTGGATAAATACGTCATACAAATATACATCCCTACAGTAGTGTATGGTAAGGTTCATTTTCCTTTACACGAAACCATAGGAAAAGGAACACAACGAAAATTGTTCTGATGGACCGCATATCCATATGTGGCTGGGAGGCGTGACCTGTCAAGTACAGTAACATAACGGGTAATAAGAGCATTGTGAGATACGAGGTATTAATTCTTAGGCGATGATATGCTATTTTAATTAGAATTATTAAAATTACCGATGACAGGGAAAACCATAAAACGAAATAAGGAAGTAACCTCTTCAAAATTTTCGAAATTCTTTAAAAATAAAAGTAAAGCAAAGTCACCTCCGTACAGGCCATGAAGGCCCTTGGAGGAGTGGAAGGTAAAGGCTTCCACCATTGTTAACCTCGGCACGCAATGGGGTAGAGTGGTTAGCTCTACGCCCAGCCGCCTTTGCCCCCAAAAATTAACCTGATACTTATTTATGGTGTCGGCTGAGTGAACCTCAGGGCCATATGCACCTCCGGAAGTGGAAATCTCGTTTCTTAAATTTTACGACTTCCTGACGGGGATTCGAACCCACGTCCTTCCGGGGGGACCGAGCATGCCTTTTACCGGCTCGGCCAGGCAGCCCATTTTAAAATAAAGCAGTAACTAATGTTACCATTGCGAGAGCAGCAGAATTAATGTGGTAATTAATGAACCATAAAAACTGCTAAAAGCATACTGTGGTTGTAAAGGTGAAGTAAAATATACGGGTTTTTGATGCTACAAATACATTATTTGAATAATACCTAGTTTACGTAAGAAAAAGCTGATATTTGAGAGGGTTATCGATAAGTAATACAAAACTATAAGAAGAGCATTGTGAGATACGAGGTATTAATTCTTAGACGATAATATGTTATTTTAATTAGAATTATTAAAATTACCGATGGCAGGGAAAGCCATAAAACGAAGTAAGGAAGTAACCTCTTTAAAATTTTCGAAATTTCTTTTAAAATTCTTTTAAAACAATATTAATGATATGAAATAGTATGATATCATATACTGCAAGAAATACCACATTATGGAATTATTTTTTATTTTTTTGCTACTGGCCTAACACCCCTCTAACACAGTGAAGGTTTTTGGGGAAGCAAGAATTGGGAAGGAGACGATGCGGCCTCAATTAAGGCGCAGCCACCGTAAAATTGGAAAACCATCTTCGGGGCTGCCGAACAGAGTGCGAAATATTAATTATTGTTATTATTATTATTATTATTATTATTATTATTATTATTCATCATCATCATCATCTGTTTACCCTCCAGGTTCGGTTTTTCCCTCGGACTTAGAGAGGGATCCCACCTCTACCGCCTCAAGGGCAGTGTCCTGGAGCTTCAGACTCTTGGTCGGGGGATACAATTGGGGAGTATGACCAGTGCCTCGCCCAGGCGGCCTCACCTGCTATGCTGAACTGGGGCCTTGTGGAGGGATGGGAAGATTGGAAGGGATTGGCAAGGAAGAGGGAAGGAAGCGGCCGTGGCCTTAAGTTAGGTACCATCCCGGCATTCGCCTGGAGGAGAAGTGGGAAACCACGGAAAACCACTTCCAGGATGGCTGAGGTGGGAATCGAACCCACCTCTACTCAGTTGACCTCCCGAGGCTGAGTGGACCCCGTTCCAGCCCTCGTACCACTTTTCAAATTTCGTGGCAGAGCCGGGAATCGAACCCGGGCCTCCGGGGGTGGCAGCTAATCACGCTAACCACTACACCACAGAGGCGGACATTATCATTATTATTATTATTATTATTATTATTATTATTATTATTATTATTATTATTATTATTATTATTATTATTATGAGTAAGTGAATATTTTTACTCATCACTAAATAAAAGGAAAACAATATACAATATTTAACAGCAATATTTAAAAAACGAACAGATACGTTATTCATGCTGGTGTAGTGCCCAAGAATCGTAGTCTCCGTGCCTAAGGCGGCAGCGCCCCGGTCTCCCACGGCTGGGTTCCGTGCTTCAAATCCCGGTCACTCCATGACATATTTGTGCTGGAAGAAATGGAGGCGGGGCAGGTTCCTCTCCGAGTACTCCACTTTTCACTGTCATCTATCCTTCCAACAACACTTTCCAATATCATTTCATTTCATTCGTCAGTCATTAATCATCGTCCCTGAAGAGAACGACAGGCTTCGGCAGCCGGCACGATTCCTATCCTTCATTCATTCCGTTCCTGACCCGAACGAATGAATGGAAACAGGCTGTGGATTTATTTTAGTGCCTAAGAATCATAAGGGGTTTCCGGAATGTGAGCTCAGAGGGCACTTAAAAATTGGTTGAACTCTCCGCACTGGGAATCTGCAAGTTCACCCTGTGGTAGACACTTTTGCCCTCTTGTGGAGGAGACTAGCACACCTGTCACTGATTGCCTAGCATTACCTCAGACAATCTGGTTCCGTTTAACGAACCAACATTAGCATAAGGGGCTTCACAAGCCGAAGTATTATACTGGGCTACCGCGGTATCGGTAGCGTTATTACAACTGAAGTAATGAGCCCCAGAGGGCATTTTATACCTTCTGCCAGGATAATGTCCACCCTAGTTGGTCAGGGCTGGGAGTAGGCATTTCCTCCATACCCTCCAATAGCTATGGTTTCTAAATTCATTATTAAACAATGGATCAAATAATTATATTACTAATTATAACATAACATCATATAAATATTAATATATAGTATAATGAACCCGTTTTGAGTATTTCCTGGCATTGAATTTTCATCGCTAATACTCGGGTGTCTGACTGCAGTGGCTTCCCTTCCCTCATTTTTGTGACATTTCTGATTTTCTTTCCTAACTATTTCTCATCTGAAAATTTAAAAAAATTGTGATGGAAGAAATTTTGTAAATGGGACAACATACTAAAAAATTCTTTCCACCATACGTGTTCCGGAAAGATACGAAAACAATCGTGCAGATTACGTGTTTATTGAGAAAGATTTCTCATTAGTTGGCATAAAAGAATGATAAAAGTTTAAATAATATTGAAAATAGCTCGTAACTAATTCTTTGTGGCAGTATTTTATATCCTTCCACCTCTTGAATTAATTATGTTATTGGTTTTTACGCCTCACTAACTGCTTTTACAGTTTTCGGAGACGTCGGGTTCCTGAATTCAGTCTCGAAGGATTTCTTTTACGTGCCAGTAAATCTCGAGGCTAAAGTATTTGGGCACCTTCAAATACCACCGCACTGAGTCAGGATCGAACTTAGTCTCAGAATTAGAGATGGGCGAAGTGACACAGCTCACTATTTTAAAACGTTCGATATGGCACAGCGAATTGCTTCGAAGCAGTGTGTCGCCGTCTCGGACTGCAAGACAAGCAGTACCTGGACGGTGTCTCGCGATGGCGTGGTGAAGCAGTGTGACGCCGCACGGCACACTTCCATCTCGGACTGCAAGACAAGCAGTACCTGCACAGTGTCTCGCGATGGCGTGGTGAAGCAGTGAGTCGACACACGGCACACTTCCGTCTCGGACTGCAAGACAAGCAGTACCTGCACAGTGTCTCGCGATGGCGTGGTGAAGCAGTGAGTCGACACACGGCACACTTCCGTCTCGGACTGCAAGACAAGCAGTACCTGCACAGTGTCTCGCGATGGCGTGGTGAAGCAGTGTGTCGCCGTCTCGGACTGCAAGACAAGCAGTATCTGGACAGTGTCTCGCGATGGCGTGGTGAAGCAGTGAGTCGCCGCACGGCACACTTCCGTCTCGGACTGCAAGACAAGCAGTACCTGCACAGTGTCTCGCGATGGCGTGGTGAAGCAGTGAGTCGACACAAGGAGCACTTTTGTTTCGGACTACAAGAGAAGCAGTGATTCGTGATGATGTGGTGAAACATGAACCACGCTTCATAGTTACGTTCAGCTCACTGAATAAACGGTTCGACGTTCTGATAACGATAAAATATGGCATGATGTTAATGGGGACCATTCTACAGTTAAAAGCGAAAGCAGGAACTAATTTGAATAAGTTAATTATAAAATGATTAATGAAATTTAAGAAGAGTTCAAAATAGGTATTCTTTGTACAATAACAAACTTAGCCTAATCCAGTTACAAAAGCTTAGTAAAATACTAGTCAAAGTAAATGAACTAATAATTATAATATGAATAATGAAACCCAAGATGAGTCGGAAATCGGAATTTTACGTACATTAACGAACAACATAAACTAGTTACGAAAGCATAGTAAGATAGTAAGAAACTAAATTAACTAATTTGAACGGTTATAAAATGAGAAATTAAATCCAAGAGTCAAGGGTTGGTATTATAAGTAAAGTTACAACTTGACTTAATCCAGTTTAAAAATCTACTTCAAATTGAAGTTTAAAAACATAATTGTAGAAAATTTTGCATTTGACAAACGGGAGCGTCTTTCTGTTATAGTATGACCCTGCTTTGAAAATAATGTCCTTTTTCTGTGTAAAACAAAGACCTTACATCGCGGGGTACATTGTTATTTTAGTAACGTGAATTGCGGTTCAGAATATGAAGCGTCTCGGCTCATCTTCAGGACAATGTCACGTGGAATGTTTCTATTGAGGCGAGAAGATAAAACACCGTCACTGTTTTGAAGCATCGAAGTAGCTGACATACGGAGCGACTGGAGTTTCTGATAACACAAGAAACAATCTCACTGCTTCGAAACGGAAAGCCGGGCTGAGTGGCTCAGACGGTTGAGGCACTGGCATTCTGACCCCAACTTGGCAGGTTCGATCCTGGCTCAGTCCGGTGGTATTTGAAGGTGCTCAAGAACTCCTGCGGGACAAAATTCCGGCACTTCGGCGTCTCCGAAAACCATAAAAGAGTAGTTAGTGGGACGTAAAACAAATAACATTATTATTATTATTATCATCGAAACAGTAAAGCGTTGTTGTGTCGAGGCATCGAGACAGCTGATAGCGCCGGCTCAGTGTTTCGAAGGATACATACACAAGCAAACTCTACTCAGAAGGCCAGCGTTCTACCGTTCAAGATACTCAGCCCAGCGCCCACAGAATTAGTTACGAGCCATTTAAAGTCCGCGTTGAGGCGGCAAAATTTTCTCATTAACGCCACATGCTTTAACCTAACCCATTCGATCATATGGGTCACGTGAGAAAGGGCTAAGTGCATACTTCTATTTTTGTTGAAACTACTTTCAACGCCGCAGTAAACTCAAATTGTAATACGGTGTTCTTGCACTTGCTTTAAACGTCTTAGATTGACCAACAATGTACAGAACCTTTCTATAACATTTTGACTCAAGCAATAAGGCGACCGCAGGTGTCCGTTGGCTTCAACTCTGAGTTCTATCTTATTCTTGGCTGGCACTGATGGTTTTGCTGATAAGACGACGGGCACAAAACTCGGCTTCAGCGAGCGAATACATTCGAGTAGTTATCGTCATCTCTATATTACTCTGTGTTCCTTGGCATCCACCCACGGCGAAGCTTCAATCCTCTTTTCTTAGATATCGTACTCCACACGTAACAAATTCAAGGCTGGCAGTAGGACTTAGTTCAGTCTTTTGCCAGTGTACGATGTTAATATTGCTATGTAACAAATTGTTAATTGTTTTTTATTATTAACAAATGCATCGCAATTGGGAAATATCCCTGTGACAATGGCAACTTACAGTTAAAGTTAAAATAGAATTACCCAACAAAAACAACAACAACAACAACAACAACAACAGTACATCAAGCAATTCCATGGAAGGAAAATATTACAGGAAATACTACTAGTTTAACATTCTAAATCCAGCATCATCATATGACAAATTCACGCCACTAAATGTGAGGTATTCCATCGAGAAACAATGGCCGAATCACATCTCTACTACGGAAATACATATCAACGAAATACTCACAATCACACATGTATTAGATGTGCCTCTCCAAATCTCCGCGGTAAGGATTTTATTCGTGCTCATAGAAGGAGATTGGTATCGGCACACAACTCATAATGGTGATTCGTATACTTCACCGGAAGAAGGTATTTTTGCCATCGCAACTGGGTGTAGGAAATGTGTAGTAGAAGACTTAAAAATTCCCCGAATGTTGAAATTTTGTTCTAAACCCCAAAAAAGTGTAGACGTTATTTATTTGAGAATTTAAGGTGATAATGACAAAAAACTGACCCGACTGAAGTGATCCCGTTGGTTGGCCTTAGTCGGAGGATCTGCTGAGAATACAGTATAGAGTAAAACCATCATTAATCTGTATTAACTGTGGATCGTTGATGTCTTGGACATGTAATGTCAAGATGCAATAAAATAACCAAGAATTATGTTATAAAGCACATTGAAATCATGTGATTAAGAACAGAACACTAATATTGACAGTTAAATAACAGAAATGTTAACTAAATCTACAGGAATGACATTCCGCCTACTGCTATTTCTTGATGGGTCTGTCTCTTGTCCTGTGCCAGAGCAAAATGTAGCTTGCAATGAAGTCCCAGTCCCATTTACGACTGTGACAGTATTGAATTATCCAAGACTTTTGATAGGGCAGATCATGGGAGACAGCTGTCGAATATGAGAGCTGCTGGACTTAATAAAAAAGTGGATGAATGAGTGGCTAAATTTTTAGAAAATGGAACTCGTAGAATAAGCTTAGGTAGAAGCATTATCTGATCTTGTACTGATTTTCTTATGAATATATATATAAAGTTTACTAAAACATCTTTGTCCATTCCATCCGTCCGTTCTACTGGATCGATTTTCTTCATTCTTTTTCTGTTCTCTCTGAAATTACCTGTCGGTGAATCATCAGACATTGTTAGGTTTTTTGAGTTCAGTCAACGTTGAGTAATCATAAAATCAAATCACTAAATGACCACCACTCCAACAATTGCAGGCGAAGGCTTACTCTAGCCTGCCTGTACTTATCGGGTTGCTAAGTGACTAACACTTTCATTGTTGTTGTTTGAGTCATCAGTCCATAGACTGGTTTGATGCAGCCCTCCATGCCACCCTATCCTGTGCTAACCTTTTCATTTCTACGTAACTATTGCATCTTACATCTGCTCTAATCTGTTTGTCATATTCATACCTTGGTCTACCCCTACCGTTCTTGCCACCTACACTTCCTTCAAAAACCAACTGAACAAGTCCTGGGTGTCTTAAGATGTGTCCTATCATTCTATCTCTTCTTCTCGTCAAATTTAGCCAAATCGATCTCCTCTCACCAATTCGATTCAGTATCTCTTCATTCGTGATTCGATCTATCCATCTCACCTTCAGCATTCTTCTATAACACCACATTTCAAAAGCTTCTATTCTCTTTCTTTCTGAGCTAGTTATCGTCCATGTTTCACTTCCATACAATGCCACGCTCCACACAAAAGTCTTCAAAAACATCTTTCTAATTCCGATATCAATGTTTGAAGTGAGCAAATTTCTTTTCTTAAGAAAGCTCTTCCTTGCTTGCGCTAGTCTGCATTTTATGTCCTCCTTACTTCTGCCATCGTTGGTTATTTTACTACCCAAGTAACAATATTCATCTACTTCCTTTAAGACTTCGTTTCCTAATCTAATATTTCCTATATCACCTGCCTTCGTTCGACTGCACTCCATTACTTTTGTTTTGGACTTATTTATTTTCATCTTGTACTCCTTACCTAAGACTTCATCCATACCATTCAGCAACTTCTCGAGATCTTCTGCAGTCTCAGATAAAATAACAATATCATCGGCAAATCTCAAGGTTTTGATTTCCTCTCCTTGGACTGTGATTCCCTTTCCAAATTTCTCTTTGATTTCCTTTACTGCCTGTTCTATGTAAACACTGAAAAGTAGAGGGGACAAACTGCAGCCTTGCCTCACTCCTTTCTGGATTGCTGCTTCTTTTTCAAAGCCCTCGATTCTTATCACTGCAGACTGATTTTTATACAGGTTGTAGATAATTCTTCGTTCTCGGTATCTGATCCCTATCATCTTCAGAATCATAAATAGCTTGGTCCAATCAACATTATCGAATGCCTTTTCTAGATCTACGAATGCAATGTATGTGGGCTTGTCCTTCTTGATTCGATCCTCTAAGATCAGACGTAAAATCAGGATTGCTTCACGTGTTCCTACATTTCTTCTGAAGCCAAATTGATCTTCCCCCAACTCAGCTTCAACTTGTTTTTCCATTCTTCTGTAAATAATACGTGTTAAAATTTTGCAGGCATGAGATATTAAACTAATAGTGCGGTAGTTTTCACACCTGTCAGCACCGGCTTTCTTGGGAATAGGTATAACAACATTCTGCCGAAAATCGGATGGGACTTCTCCTGTCTCATACATCTTGCACACTAAATGAAATAACCTTACCATGCTGGTTTCTCCTAAGGCAGTCAGTAATTCAGAGGGAATATCATCAATTCCAGGTGCCTTGTTCCTATTTAGGTCACTCACAGCTCTGTCAAACTCTGACCTCAAAACTGGGTCTCCCATTTCATCAGAATGAACAGCCTCTTCATGTTCCAGAACGAAATTATCTACATCGTTACCTTGATACAACTGTTGGATATGCTCCTGCCATCTTTCTGCTTTGTCTTCTTTCCCTAGAAGTGGCTTTCTATCTGAGCTCTTAATATTCATGCACCTAGATTTCCTTTCTCCAAAGGTTTCCTTGATTTTCCTGTATGCAGCATCTACCTTTCCCAGGACCATACAGCCTTCGACATCCTTGCACTTCTCCTTCAGCCATTCTTCCTTAGCTACCTTGCACTTTCTATCCACTTGATTCTTTAATCGCCTGTATTCTTTTCTGCCCTCTTCATTTCTAGCATTCTTGTATTTTCGTCGTTCATCAATCAGGTCTAGTATCTCCTGAGTTATCCACTGATTCTTAGTTGATCTTTTCTTCCTTCCTAACATTTCTTCAGCAGCCCTACTGACTTCATTTTTCATGACTCTCCACTCTTCCTCTACTGTGTTTCTTTCGGCCTTTTCATTTAGTCCTTGTGCAACATGTTCCTTGAAACGATCCATCACACTCTTTTCTTTCAACTTGTCTAGATCCCATCTTTTTGCATTCTTTCCTTTCTTCAATTTCTTCAACTTCAGATGGCATTTCATGACCAACAAGTTGTGGTCAGAGTCCACGTCTGCTCCTGGGAAAGTTTTGCAATCCAACACCTGGTTTCTGAATCTCTGCCTAATCATAATGAAGTCTATTTGATACCTTCCAGTGTCTCCAGGTCTCGTCCACGTATACAGCCGTCGTTTGTGGTGTTTGAACCAAGTATTGGCAAGGACTAAATTATGGTCAGTGCAGAATTCAACCAGCCGACTTCCTCTTTCGTTCCTTTGTCCCAATCCAAATTCTCCTACTGTGCTACCTTCTCTTCCTTGGCCTACCACTGCGTTCCAGTCTCCCATCACAAATAGATTCTCGTCACCTTTTACATATTGTATTAAATCTTCTATCTCCTCATATATTCTTTCAATTTCTTCATCATCCGCTGAACTAGTAGGCATATAGACCTGCACTATTGTGGTGGGCATTGGTTTGGTGTCTATCTTGGCGACAATAATTCTTTCACTATGCTGGTCGTAGTAGCTTATCCGCTGCCCTATTTTCTTATTCATTATTAAACCAACTCCTGCATTACCCCTGTTTGATTTCGTGTTGATAATTCGGTAGTCGCCTGACCAAAAATCCTGTTCTTCCTGCCAACGTACTTCACTTATACCAACTACATCTAACTTTAGCCTATCCATCTCCCTTTTCAGATTCTCTAACCTACCACAACGATTCAAACTCCTAACATTCCACGCTCCGACTCGCAGAATGTCAGTGTCCATCATTAATATTCGGATATGTGCGATTTTCATCCTTAGTAATGTCTTTGGATGCAGCCATGTTTGATTACTACCTGCCAAGCCTGCCAAGAATGCTATTCTCTGCTAGATACTCTTTGATTTGATTCTCTAACCTTCCCCAGCTTCTAAATACACTCAACAGACGGCAGAAAGTTCCTTATAAGTTACATGATGCTAAGAAGAAACATCAACGTACGCACAGACGGGAAAGTATCAAGTCGACTAGACTTCTGTATGACCATTTATAAAGCGCTGGGATAATCTCGTGAAAAAATGGATCTCTACTTACGCGAACCAGTATTCAGTCATGGCCAATTGTATATATATATATATATATATATATGCACTATCTCGGGCAAGATCGTTTAAAAATGTTTAGATCCAGACACGCACAACTGGTCAAAGCACAGTGAATATTGTATGGAAAGAAGTGATGTAAACTACATTACGAATGAATAAATTATTTTGTACCGGTATTAAATATTTGTAAAACTGTTGAAAAGGGCAGACAAAAAGGAATATAACTACGACAGGCATATTAAGACAAGTTATGTGATGTATTTCTAACGAACGCTTTGGAACAGCACGGGTCAACTAGTCTAAATATTAAAAGAGTTTACTAGAAACAGCTCTTTCAAAACCGTACGCCCGTTCTACTCGACCGATTTGCTTCATTTTTGTTCTGTTCTCTCCGGAATTACCTGTCGGTGAATCATGAGACATTAATAGGTCTCTAAATTCAGTCAACTTTGAGAAATCATAAAATCAAATCATTAAAGGATCACTCCAATAATTGCAGGGGAAGGCTTATCCTAACCCGCAATACATTCTGTACTTAGCAGGTTGCTAAGCGATTTTTTTTTTTTTTTTTTGCTAGTTGCTTTACGTCGCACCGACACAGATAGGTCTTATGGCGACGATGGGACAGGGAAGGGCTAGGAGTGGGAAGGAAGCGGCCGTGGCCTTAAGGTACAGCCTCAGCATTTGCCTGGTGTGAAAATGGGAAACCACGGAAAACCAGGTGGTGATGGTGGTGATTATTGTTTTAAGAGGAAGTACAACTAGGCAACCATCCTCTATATAACACTAATCAGAGGGAAAAATGGAAGGGATCAGACACTTAGGAAAATGAAGATATCGGCCAAAGGAAGACAAGGGCCACGAGGGGCGTGAAAATGAAAGACTCCCTAGCCCTCGCAAACCTAATAGCGTCGGGGTCGGAAAAGAACAAGAGTTGACCAAGGAAGGTCAGATAGGATAGAAGAAAGTGAGAAGCCTGGCACAAGTAAGTGGAAGCAATGCCAGGACTCAGCTGAGGGCCCCGTGGTCGCCAACCCACGCTCCAAATTTCAGAGCCCCTGGGGCCACGGAAAACCATCTTCAGGGCTGCCGACAGTGGGATTCGAACCTACTATCTCCCGAATACTGGATACTGGCCGCACTTAAGCGACTGCAGCTATCGAGCTCGGTGCGAAGCGATTAAAACTATCATTAATGTTCTCATATGTACGATTTTCATCCTTAGTAATGTCATTGCATGCAGCCATGTTTGAATACTACCTGTCAAGCCAGAGAGTATACACTTCCTCTGATCATGGAAGAATGTCATATACTCTTTGATTCTCTGACTTTCCCCAGCTTCTAAATATACTCAACAGATGGCAGAACTTTCCAAATAACTTAAATGCTGCTAACAGGAAGAGGTCTACAAACAACCAGACCCCATCATGACATACGCCTTGGACATTATCTTAGAAAACCTATTGAAGGATAACCTAGCTACACTAGAAAGAGTGAAGGCCATGTATCATAACAAAGTTCTCTTGTTGGCAAAAGACGCACTTTCGAGACTAATCTATGAGCTCACAAGACAACCGTTCTATATAGAAGAACTGCGATTAAGAGTGCCATTACCTCCTACGATACAATACCAACCTTTACATCAAGAACTGCATTATAAAAGGCGATTAAATAAATGGATTTTTACCAAGCAGAATGGATAAATTCTGAACTGCGGCATACAATAACGCGCTTCTTATTAAATGTTCATAAAACCACTGAAAAGGACAGTCGAAGAACAAAATAACTACGGTAGGCATATCATGAAGAGTTATCTGACCAATTTATAACATATGCTATAGAGCACTGGACCTCTAGTAAAATATGATGTGAATAAAGGACTGGAATCGCAGGTAAGGCCTATTTACAGATGACGTTGTACAGTATAGTGTAGTAACTAACTTACAGGATCGTGAGCGACTACAAATATGTTATGGGGTGGACAGCAGAAATGGTACGATGATAAACGGGATGAAAATTCAGGTTGTAAGTTTCACAAAGTCCGCCTCTGTGGTGTAATGGTTAGTCTGTTTAGCTGCTACCCCCGGAGGCCCGGGTTCGATTCCCGGCTCTGCCACGAAATTTGAAAAGTGGTACGAGGGCTGGAACGGGGTCCACTCAGCCTCGGGAGGTCAACTGAGTAGAGATGGGTTCGATTCCCACCTCAGCCATCCTCGAAGTGGTTTTCCGTGGTTTCCCACTTCTTCTCCAGGCAAATGCCGGGATGGTACCTAACGGTACACGGCCGCTTCCTTCCCTCTTCCTTGTATATCACTTCCAATCTTTCCATCCCCCCGCAAGGCCGCTGTTCATTATAGCAGGCGAGGCCGCCTGGGCGAGGTATTGGTCATCCTCCCCAGTTGTATCCCCGACCCAATGTCTCACGCTCCAGGACACTGCCCTTGAGGCGGTAGAGGTGGGATCCCTCGCTGAGTCCGAGGGAAAAACCAACCTGGAGTATAGGAAGAAGATTAAGAAGGAAGAAAGTTTAACAAAAAGGAAATGTATGTACCTTCAGTTTTAATTACTATATTGATAGGTTGAAAGTACCGCACGGGGATGCTATAAGTACAGTACCTAACAAAAAAGTAAGAGCACAAGTGAAAATAAGTTAATGAACTCCTAGTCATACATTTATGGTACGAATTGTTCTGAAATTATGTTTTGGCTTATTCGTGTTGATGCACAACTTGTGAAGAAAAACCATTGAAATATGGAATGAAGTTTATGAGTTATAATTATTTTTTTTAACATTTTGAGAACCTATAAAAATACGCCACTTTTGGGTGTAAAGGCTACCCTGTCACTGAACTACTTCAAGTATTGCGGCTACTAATTTTGTCTGAATACCTATCCAATAGAGTGTGTATTTTCGTTAAATAAGAAACATGAAAATATTACAGGGTCGTTATTCTGCATTTTTCACGACACTCGCTTCCCAGTTCAGTTGGTGACTGTAACCTCAACGGTAAGACGCCAGTCAGCGTAATTCTCAATCTGTAACATGTATCGACCTCTGCGATCTGTTGCGAAGCCTGTACTACAAGAGGAGTGCAAGTTCGGTGAAGGTAGCTCAATTCAAAGATTTTTGAAGGATTTCTAAATACGATGTTAGTTTCTATTATTTAAATGCGAAATTTCAAAAACAACCTCCCCCCCCCCGGAAAAACACGATCCTATGACATCGTCATCTTTCGGCGTTTATACCAATATACAGCCTATTGGAAAGTTATTAAAAAAATAAAATGGCTATATACCTTATGTATGTTAGTGAACAGGGTGGTATTTATACTCACAAGTGGGGTATTTTTATAGGGTCTCAAAATGTTTCCAAAACAATTTACCGAGCTCGATAGCTGCAGTCGCTTAAGTGCGGCCAGTATCCAGTAATCGGGAGATACTGGGTTCGAGTCCCACTGTCGGCAACCCTGAAGATGGTTTTCCGTGGTTTCCCATTTTCACACCAGACAAATGCCGGGGCTGTACCTTAATAAAGGCCACGGCCGCTTCCTTCCAATTCCTAGGCCTTTCCTATCCCATCGTCGCCATAAGACCTATCTGTGTCGGTGCGACGTAAAGCAAAAAAAAAAAAACCACCACAATTTATAACTCTTACATGTCTTCCTATATTCCAAGGTTTTTTTTTCCGTAATGTGTATATCAACAGAAGAAGCCACTAAATACTTTTCAGAGCAATTCGTGCAATACATTTAGGAGCAGGAGTTCATTAATTGATTCTCTCTTGTGATCTTAACCTTTTGTTAGGTATTGTAATTTGGAAAGATCTTCATTGGGGTAATCAAATAGACGAGTTGGTAAGTAAAGTTTACAGATCTCCTCATATTGTTATGAGGGTATGTAGGTGTTGTTGTAAGGATATGAAGGATATGGTGTATAAATATCCGGTGAGACTACCAGGGCATGGGACCCACACCAGGGTTACTTGATTTACTTGATACGAGAACTGGAAGAGTTCTAAAGGAAAGCTCCACGATTTTGCTCTGGGTAATTTCTGACAAAAGTGTAGTGTTGCGAAAATATTGCAAACTTTGGGCTGCGAAGACTTGAGTGTAAGGACATTTGCAGGATATTCCGGACTGTGAGTGGAGGGATGGCATGGAATGGCACTAATAGACGCATTCACTTGAGTGGAGATTTTAAAAAAAATGGAAAGATCATAATGTGAGGATAAATATGGAATTCAAGAGGACAAATTGAGGCAAATATTCATTTAAAGTTCTTTGGAATCATTTGAGACAAGGCTAGGCAAGCAATTGGTAGGGAATATCTCTCCTAGGCGACATTCCTGAATTCTGATCAATGATTGATTTGATTGATATAAGCTGTTGAGGAATGAGAGTTGCTGAATAAAGACACCAGTGTGTTTTGATGTTACGAAAGGTGTTAGTTGTAGGGTGAGATGTACAGAGTCTCGCCAAGCGATGAAAGCGATGGCGAACTGCCTCATTCCTCATCTTGCCCAGTTAACCTCATTTTATGGCCACCAACGGTTTTCTTGATTGTCCTATAATCGCATAACTTTCGGCAGTGCTGTTTGAGGATCCAAACAGCCTCCAGTCTTATGACCAAACAGAAGAACAGGAATATAAAATATATAATCATGTATAATCTGAATTTACAGTACTTGGAGCCCATTATCTGGGAAGCACTATGGGTTACGTTCAGCGGTGTACCGTACATGATATTTTCAGCTCCATGGCTAAATGGTTAGCGTGCTGTCCTTTGGTCACGGGTTGCGGATTCGATTTGTGGCATAGTCGGAATTTTTTAGCCATCATTGGTTAATTCCGCTGGCATGGGAGCTGGGTGTATGTGTCTTCGTCATCTTCATTTCCTCCTCATCACGACTCGCAGGACACCTACGAGCGTCAAATCAAAACATCTGCACCTGGAAAGCCGAACATGTCCTCGGACATTCCCGGTACTAAAAGCCATATGGCATTTCATTTTACCAGAGTATATGACACTGTCCGTTCCATCAGTAATAGGCAATTATAATATTTTTTTGTTAAGACTCTTTGCGATTTGTATGTGCAAGAAGCTCACGGGTACCGCTAGTGCGGTACAAAGAAGACTAGTTTTCGTACTCTCTTGAAAGTCTGTTGTTATTAATAAGCTTACTTACAGCCTGAGACGTTGGCAGTAACCATGGAACGTGCTCTCGTGTCTGTCACTAGACGATACAGTTGTTTTGGATGCCTGCCCACCTTCTTTATAATTTTTTTTTATGTCTTCCTGCGTTTCACTTCTTATGCCAACCACCCGCTTTGTCACAAGATATTGTGGCAGGAGTTGTTTACTAGCGTAATGCAATACAAATTCCACTGAGGGTTAGAGCAGACTGACTGCAATGGAACTTAGTAGGATGATAAGTTAGAACATAATAAACTTAATTCTGACGTAAAATCTATCTATAAAAATAGAGTTTTGTCTATACATTGCTCAGAATTAAAAGTGATTCTGTATCGGTCGTGCCCAAAGTGAGAAAGGAATGCAATTTTAATTTTCCGTCATCCCTGTATGTACACGCATTATGGGAAAATGACTGAAGATGATAGGGTGAAAATCGTAATCTAAAGTCAGGGAATAAGACACTACATTGTAGGCTGTAAATAAGTTTATTTACGCTGGTTGAAATGGTCGTTTAGAGGAAGGCGCTTACATTAAAAAAATACACATGTTATTGGTTCTATCGAAAAGTACTTCACAACTAAAGTTATAGGGAATGCAATTTTCGATCATTTATGTCTTATACAGCTTTACCGTACCGAATATAATAATAGAATTCATGAATTTAGACTTTTGTTAACTGGAAAATAATGTTCAATCGTGTTAACAAGCGGTGGTTTTTGCCATGATTATCTTAAAGTGTGAAGGTTATTATAAAAAATGAGTAAACCCGTAAAAGAACGATCACTTGAAGAGAGAAAAGGTAGTCATTAAATAAGGAAGGACTCCCTTTACATTAGATGCTGTAATAACACAGAGTCGGAAGAAAACTAAATGTGAAGGCCTACAATATCGAAAGCTCATAAAACTGATAAACAGTAATATTAAATTCACCATTGTCTTGATGTGACTTTTCTCTTCTACTGTCACTCATCTCTGAGAGATGGGATTACTGCTGCACCCCGAGTAAAACAGCTTGCCTGAATAAAGTAGCTGGGGAGTTAGATAACTTCGCACATGCTATATTATGTTCCCATCAAGGACAGGTACTGCATCTAGTAATAATTTTATATTTAAGAAATAGTACATGTTTTGCAACAGTTTTAATGGAACATTGTGCATCGAAGCCATCGATTGTGATGATACTTGCTATGATGCTCAATTAAGACATCAGAACAACATCCCTCCACGCTTGCTGTTGTTACATAGGCTGTTCTCAGGTTGACAAAGGAGTGCTTCCGAATAGGCAGTTACCTCCTTTGTGATAATATATATATATATATGTTTACAATTTGCTTTATGTCGCACCAACTCGGGATAAATCTTATGGCAACGAGAGAGCAGGAAAATTTAATATTGGTTTTAAATATTCGTTTTCAATTTTATCACTGAACATGTGTTCATGATCTATTCATTGATGTTATGAATTCCTAGAGTTTCTAAAATATTCAGTTTTGTCCCTTTTGGATGTGTGTGTAAAATGGTGAAAAAAATTAGTATACAGTTTGTCTCACATAAAGTAAGACCGACGGCAGGTTGCCTGTACCCTACGCTATGGCAGGTGCCTCAGCCCAACTTACAGTATGTTGCACGCGGCCACCCTGCTTTAAGCGTGTATACAATCTTATATGAAATTTTATCTTGAATAAGATGCTGAGATTGCCACCCTTCCTGGGTTATACAGGCATTGTATCTGGTAGCCACAGTCTGGCTGACGCGAGTATGTTCTGCTACTGTAATGATTCTGATTTCATTTGCAATGTTTTCTTTCAGTTCCTCCGATGTGTAAGAATTTGTTCGATACACTATTTCTTTCAGTTTAGCACACAAGTAAGAATCACACACTGTTAGATCTGGAGAACGAGGGGTAAATATACCAGCACTGATCATTCTGTCAGCAAACACTTCCGAAATTGTAAGAAGGGAATCTTCCGCTGTATAAGCAGGGGCTGAATCATGGTGAAACCATCCACGCGAATTTTCTTCTTCATAACCGATTGAAGAACGGTGTCAGAATGTCATCTTGGTACCCCCTATGCACTTACTGTCATCTTGAAAAATAATTAGGCCAAGTTATTCTTTGCACTAACAGCACACCAAACACCACTTCCTGTCGTAATGAGGGACTTTATAAACACCATTAGGATTTTCTGCACGCCAAGAGCGAGAGTTATGACTGTTCACACGACCATTAAGATGAAACCAGAACTTTTATATACGAAAATACGGTGTTGCTATGAAAACTGTCTCACCATGTTAACAGCTGAGATTCAACTGACGACTAATGCGTGCCAGGTCGAACACTGCAGGCTGTTTGCAAGGTCAAGGACTATGATCACATCTCCCATACTGCAGCGTACGGATCGGAGAGAAAAAAAAGTCACTTCGACGGTATTAGTTTATACGAGAGACCCTGTATTTGCTACTTGATATCCTGTTGCAGCAAATGGTGGTTTTTCACACATACGTATGTCGGTGGCGGTGGTGGTGGTGGGGGTGACTATTATCCTAACGGAAAATATAATGATATTATTTATTTATTTATTTATTTATTTATTTATTTATTTACTAGCTGTAGTACCCGGCGTTGCCCGGATAGTTTTTGAATGTTTACATTTAATATTTGTATTACCAGTTAGTTAAGTGTGAAGTGAATGCTTATAGAATTCTTTTTGAGATGTTGATTTTACGACTTATCATGTTGTTTTAGAGTTATTTAGATGTATCTGACTTCAAGTTCTAGATTATTTAATTATCGAGTAAACACTAATCTCGGTCATTTTATACTATTTACTTTTAAGCCCTTCTCAGCTCCTGCCTCGATGGAGGCTGAACGTGGACTTAAACGCTATCCACAGGGTCACAGTTCATATCAGCGACACATAAACAATGTATTTCGACATTAATATTGGTTATTTTCCTTATTTTTGCACGTCAGCCTTAATTTGGACTTTAAAAGTCCAGAGTGCCACTATTCACCTCAGCGACCCTAAAAACTGTGGATTCAACACTAATTACGATTATTTTTATATATCACTCCCCCTTGCCCCCCACCCTAAAGGGGGCTGAACTTGAAAATTAAAAATTTCCCGGGATGTCACTGTTCATCTAAGCGACCCCGAAAAGTGTGGATTCGACACTATTTTCGTTTATTTTTATATATGACCCCCCTTGCCCCCCACCCCTAATGGTTCCTGGGGTGTCTTATCCCCACGTGGTTTGTCTCCTGATACTAAAAATCCGGAGTGTCGCTATTCACTTTGGCGACCCCGAAAACTACGTATTCGACACAATTTTCGATTACATGTATATATCACTTCCCCCTCGCCCCCACGCCAAAGGGTCTGAACTTGGACTTAAGAAAATTGGAGTGTCACTATTCATCTCAGCAACCCCAAAAAGTATGTATTCGACACTACTTTGATGATTTTTATATCTCAAGCCCCCCGCCCCCCACCCCTAATGGTTCCTGGGGTGTCTTATTCCCACGTGGTTTGTGTCCCGATATTAAAATTCCGGAGTGTTACTATTCACCTCGGCGACCCCGAAAACGGTATATTTGACACTAAATACTACTATTTTTAAATCTCACCCCTCTTGCTCCCCGCCCCAAAGGGGGATGAACTTGGACTTAAAAAATCCCGGGGTGTCACTATTCATCTAAGCGACCCCGAAAGTATGCATTCGACACTACTTTCGATGATTTTTATATCTTACCCCTTCGCCCTCCGCCCCTATGGGTTCCTAGGGTGCCCTACCCCCACGTGGTTTGTCTCCTAATAGTAAAACTCCGGAGTGTCAGTATTCATCTCAGCGACCCCGAAGAGTACTCGACATTCTTTTCGATTATTTTTATACATCACTCACCCCTCGCCCCCCACCTCAAAGGGGCTGAACTTGGACTTTAAAAAAATGGAGTGTCACTATTGATCTCAGCGACCCCGAAAAGTATGGATTCGACACTATTTTCGTTAATTTTTATATATGAACCCCCTCGCCCCCCGCCCCTAAGTATTCCTGGGATGTCTTACCCCCACGTGGTTTGTCTCCTGATACCAAAAATCCGTAGTGTCGCTATTCACTTTGGCCACCCCGAAAACTATGTATTCGACATTATTTTCGATTATTTATATATATCATTCCCCCCCTCGCCCCCACCCCAAAGGGGCTGAACTTGGACTTAAAAAAAATTGGAGTGCCACTATTCATCTCAGCGACCCCGAAAAGTATGGATTCGACACTATTTTCATTTATTTTTATATATGACCCCCTCCCCCCCGACGCTAAGGGTTCCTGGAGTGTCTTACCCCCACGTGGTTTGTCTCCTGATACCAAAAATCCGGAGTGTCGTTATTCACTTTGGCGACCCCGGAAACTATGTATTTGACACTATTTTCGATTATTTGTACATATCCCTCGTCCCCACACCAAAGGGGGCTGAACTTGGACTTTAAAAAAAAATCGGAGTGTCACTATTCATCTCAGCGACCCCGAAAAGTGTGGATTCGACACTATTTTAGTTTATTTTTATTTATGACCCCCCTCGCCCCACGCCCCTAAGGGTTCCTGGCGTGTCTTACCTCCACGTGGTTTGTCTCCTGATACTGAAAATCCGGAGTGTCGCTCTTCACTTTGGCGACCCCGAAAACTATGTATTCGACATTATTTTCGATTATTTATATATATCACTCCCCCCTCGCCCCCACCCCAAAGGGGGCTGAACTTGGACTTAAAAAAATTGGAGTGTCACTATTCACCTCAGCGACCCCGAAAAGTATGGATTCGACACTATTTTCATTTATTTTTATATATGACCCCCCCTCGCCCCCCGCCCCCGGGGTGTTTGGGATGTCTTACCCCCACGCAGTTTGTCTCCTGATACCAAGTCATAAGTGTATCAAATTTGGTTGAAATCGCTCCAATGGTTTGGGAGGAGATGTGGTACAAACCCACCCACCCACCCACCCACCCACCCACCCACATACATACAATGACTTTTATATATATATAGATTTATTTATTTATTTATTATTCGCTAATCGACCAACTAGGGAACGCGATTATCTTCATTATACATTCTGGCGTTTACTCAGTTTTCGACTGATCCAGTAGCTTTTCATTAGCTCGCTGTGTTGAGCACGGAGTTCATCCGACCACTTTGCACCAGTTGTCCACTTCACATCTCGGAAAGTCCCAAAAGTCACGATGCTTGTTCTGAAAAGGTCTCGTTAGTGAGCGTCATCTGGTCGTAGGCCCATTTTCTCGAGGTCTTTCTTGACGTTAACGTGCCAGGGAATTGTGGTTTTTGGTTTTACGTCTAAACTGTAAAAAATGTGTTTTGCCCATCGACAGTCGTCCATCCATTATAAGTGACCGTAGAAGCGAGCTCTGCGTTAGCACATTGTGTCCGCGTTCTTCTCTGTCTTAGAGCAGATTTCTTACGAATGTTCCATTTTTGTAATTTCGGTCAAAAATATTGTGGAGAAACGTTCTCCCTTTTTTGCTCTAACGTAGCGAGTGTATATTTCTGAGAGAGGATAAGGCGTTCTGACGCATAGAGAGATATCGGCTTGGCGACAATGTTATCATTTTTTCACTATTATTTAATATGGCTATTAAAACACGCGTGAGCCAGGGTGAGCAGCAAGTTTCAGCGATGTGCAGGAAAGTCACAGTCCCTAAGCCAGGGGAATTAGCATTTTATGATTAAAATCCCATGATATAGCCGGGAATCGAACCCGGGGAACCAACCCCGGTAGGCCAAGATTCTGACTGCTCAACCATGGAGATGAAGATACAACGGGATAACCATCCTCCCTTAACAAAATAAATAAATAAATAAATAAATAAATAAATAAATAAATAAATAAATAAATAAATAAATAAATAAATAAATAAAAAAAACAAATTAAAAAAATGAAATGGCGTATGGCTTTTAGTGCCGGGAATATCCGAGGACATGTTCGGCACGCCAGATGCAGGTCTTTTGATTTGACGCCAGTAGGTGACCTGCGCGCCGTGATGAGGATGAAATGATGAAGACGGCACATACACCCAGTCACCATGCCAGCGAAATTAACCAATTAAGGTTGAAGTTCCCGACCCTGCCGGGAATCGAACCCGGGACCCCTGTGACCGAAGGCCAGCACGCTAACCATTTAGCCATGAACCGGACAACACTAATCAAAGAAGAAAGAGAAAGAAGTCCATTCTTTCTAAGAATGAAAGCGTTGGCAAAGGAGAAGGAAAGACCACGAAGGCCGGCATTTAAAATAATTCCTTTCGACTCACCAGTCCAATACCTTCAGGATAGGAAGAGAACAAGAGCTGACCAACAAATGCTGGACGAGAAAGAAGAAAGTGAGGAGAATGGCTCAGATAAGTACAAGCAATGTTAAATTCAGTTGAAATTGTCGTGATCGAAACCGGCTACTACAATATTAAGAACTCCTGGAGGTTTATTTTTTGAATTATAGTCCTTCATTACATTTACTACTCACAAGGGTTTCGCTCTAACAAGGGACACCCGCCATGTGTAACAATGTTCAATATATTTTAAAACATCGTGGTCCTTAATCGTCTGTACATTCTGTTTAGTAAATGAATTTTAAAACATAAATAAAAGAATGTCCGTCTCTGTGGTGTACTGTAGTGGTTAGTGTGATTAGTTGTCAACCTCAGAGGCCCGGGTTCGATTCCCGGCTCTATCACGAAATTCGAAAAGTGGAACGAGGGCTAGAACGGGGTCCACTCAGCCTCTGAAGATCAGCTGAGAAGAGGGAAGGGGGGGGGGGGTTCGATTCCCTCCTCAGCCATCCTAGAAGTGGTTTGCGTGCTTTCCCACTTCTCCTCCAGGTAAATGCAGTGCTGGTACCTAACTTAAGGCCACGGTCGCTTCCTTCCCTCTTCCTTGTCTGTCCCATCCAATCTTCCCATACCCCGATAAGGCCCCTGTTCAGCATAACAGGTTAGACCGTCTGGATTGGTTTCTCCTTCGGACTCAGCGAGGCATCCCACCTCTACAGCCTCAAGGGCAGAGTCCAGGGTAAAATTGAGGAGGAGGACCAGTACCTCGCCCAGGTGCCTCACCTGCTATGCTGCACAACGGCCTTGTTGGGGGATGGGAAGACCGAAAGGGACAGACAAGGACGAGGGAACGAAGACGCCGAGCACTTAAGTTAGGAGGAGAAGTGAGAAACCACGGGTATGAACTTAGAGGATGGTTGAGGTGGGAATCGTACCCCGCTCTACTCAGTTGACCTCCCGAAACTGATTGGACCCCGTTCCAGCATTCGTACCATTTTTCAAATTTCGTGGCGGAGCAGCGAATCGAACACGGGCCTCCGGCTGTGGCAGCTAAACACACTAACCACTACACCACAGGGGGACATCATCATTATTATTATTATTATTATTATTATTATTATTATTATTATTATTATTCGCGTATGGACCGTTTTGGATCACGCAGTGCTATAGAGATTCGCCTTTCTGGTCTTCCATATGGCTTTTTTCTCGGTGGGGTCTATTCCTTCTTTTCATTTCACTTGGTTCCTGGTCTACTTGGAATTTAATTCACTGGCTGCACTACCCACTTGCTTATTTTACGGAACCGATTTCTGTCTAATATTTCTGGGCTTACTCCTGGTCCTTTTAGACTTCTTGGATCCATGGCAGACTCTTCAATATTTCTTCTCTATGTCATGATCTTGTTGTACGCCTTGTTATTGGCAGTCCTTGAACGTGTCCATAAAAATTTAATCTTCGTTTTCTAATATCTGCTGCCAGATTGGACAGTTTCTCTGTTACTTTACGGGACTTCAGTCTGTATCTGTCTTCATTTTATCTGGGCCAAGTATTATTATTATTATTATTATTATTATTATTATTATTATTATTATTATTATTATTTATCTCTATTGGTGTCTTATACACTTTTCCGCCTCGAGCAGGCAGCCCTCTTAACTTATTCTCCTGAATATCAAATTCCATTGCATGATTAAGAATTCTGTGACCCTTAGATACAAATTTCCTTTTCACATACTGAAAGCATCGTTTCGTTGCATTATCTACATGCATATGTTATAATTATGTTGTAAGCGGCTATGCGGGTGGAAAACGAGTTCAAGGCGTAGGTGACGTTTGTGAAATAGACTATAAGCATTCCAGCTGTTTCTAGCGCTTATGTTGAAGGCCATAGGACAAGACGAAGTTTCCATTATTTCTATTTCGAATGCAGGTTTGCAAGCATATGATAAAATTAGATACGGTTCAACTTTGAAATGACTGGTGGTCACTCCTTCAGTACGTGTGAAGCCTGCAAGAGGACCGGAACCGTCTCCACCCACGCTCAGCAATCATCATGGTAGGTCAGTTCTTGCGACTGTGCCCACCACGAACCTAATTAGTGGAGAAAACGCGTAGTACGACTCACACACGAGTTTAAGAGTGAAATATCGAAAATCAGAAATCTTTGTGGAAACTTGCGGGGAGTTTTTCATAAGTTTTGGTTTAGTTCGCTCACGGAGAGATATATCTGGAGGTGTTTCAAGTGATGATGTGAAAAGAAATAATGAGATTACGAGGGAAATTCTTAAAGTTTTTAAAATGATCGTCAAGCCTTGTATATATTTATATTTCTTTCGACACTTCAGCCTCTAAACTGTCTAGTTAAATACTTGTACACTGGACATATACACACTTTGAAACAAATTATGATCATCTTGGTTAGAATTTATAATTTTGTTGTTTATTCATATAGTGACTAGGGACAGTCTTTTGAATTAAATAGTGTGTGTGTACGTGTACATGCAACTGAAAGGTTAAATGATATCTATATAATGGTGTGAATGAAAGAAGAAAATTAAAATTAGCAACGAAGTTCACTGTATTTTGAAGTCTAAGAAATCAACGTTCTTCTCTCAAGGTATACCGTGTTTTGAGCAAGTTTACCATGATCACTCGATGAACTGACACCTAAAAATGTGCGCTTGGATCATCGTTTCGCGATTTTTTTTTTTTACAATTTGCTTTACATCCCACCGACACAGATAAGTCTTATGGCGACGACTGGACAGAAAAGACCTAGGAGTGGGAAGGAAGCGGCTATGGCCTTAATTAAGGTACAGCCCCAGCATTTGCCTGGTGTGAAAATGGGAAACCACGGAAAAACCATCTTCAGGGCTGCCGATAGTGGGGTTCGAACTCACTATCTACAGGATGCAAGCTAACAGCTGCATGACCCTAACCGCACGACCAACTCGCCCGGTACGAATTTCTTAGCTCGTCTTGTTTCCAGAATCACATAAATGCTAATCTCATTTTCACAATTCCAAGTGCTATTTCATCACAGATTCTATATATTAATATTTGTGAATTATCTGCTAATCGAAAAACTGTGCTTTTGGTAATGACATACAGTAATATGCTGACCATTCTAGTGGTTTTTGATAAGTACAAATTAAAAAAGCTATACAGGATATTTCCTTTCCTTCTCGAGAAAGGAATAAACGTTTAGGAAATGTTCTGCGTGAGCTCGGTGGTGACTGTAGTGATTATAAATATTCTTATTCTTATAAATGGCCGTACAGCCAGCTAACACGATTTACCGTTTTTACACTAGTAAGTTTCACGCGCAATACTCCAACCCTTGCTTATAATACTGTATCTAATCATGCGGGGTTGTTGATGCAGTGCGGATAGGGGCTCTTGTTCTTTTCAATAGTCGATATTATTCCATGTCGGAAGGGTCTCACTTCACCGACTGAAGAGTTTGCTGTTGGTCAGATCTTCTGAAACCTTGGGGAAATTCCTTCGATGAAGCATTGTGAAGAATTCGACCTTCATCTAAACATTAGTCGGACATATTTCTTTAAATCTCGTACTTTCAAACCGTCTCTTGAAAAATACTGACATGATAAGTTCTCCACCTGAATCCTCATACGACTATTTTTCGTTCTCTGCTACCCTGGTGGCATTTTTTCTAATAAATGTAATTGAAACACACTTATGAATAGAATTCACTTAGAGGCGTTAGGCGGCTGTTAGATACTTTGTCGTGGTATCTATTACAGTTCCCGCCACATAGTTCAGATGTGCAGGACATATCGGAGCCCATGGCATATTTTTCAGGCGCAAAGTTCGTGGTGAAAATCATGCACTGCAAATCGTGTCACGGTGTGTCGTAGTTCATATCCTGAGGCAATCCGTTCGTCTGTAGTCATGGCGTTTGTTATATAATAGTCGCTCCAGAAGGTTGACGGTGATTATTAGGTTTCGGAAGTTTATGACCTAAAGAAGTACAAAATATGCAAGCAAATATGCCCTAAAAACTAAATATGACTTAAAAAGATGTAAAATATGACTTAAGGATTTTAGGGATAGGTAGCAAGTATTAGAGTATTACTGACATTAAATGTACCAGAAAGTGATCAGGGATAACAAAGCAGACACACTTAATCATGAAAACTGACAAAGCTACAGTAGCTGAATTGAACTTTATAAATGCATTCATTCATTCTCCTAGCCCTGAGGCGCAGTTCTCTCTCTGTTTCCCAAAAACAAGAACCAATAAGTGAAGTTTTAGCATGATTTTTGGTATCTGTTGGCGTACGTTCGTACAACATCTCTTCTAAACCTGATACCTATCTATTTCAGCAAAAGGAAGAAAAATACATCTACTACAGTATTTTGAAATACGACGCAGATAACAAGTACCTTGTTAAAAACGACGCCCCAGTTTAAACAAAAGTATTCAAAATTTAACTAAATATGACCTTATATCACTAAAATTAGTAAAATACGGCCAAATATATTAAAATGGCCGAAATATGCATTTATATGCAACAATAAATTGCTTTTAAAGGAGTCAGCGACCCTTCATTCAGAGATATTTTTCAGATTTTGGGTAAAATGATCTCAGGAATGAAATATGTCTTTTCCTTAACATCCAAGCCCTAGTGATTATTGTTTCAAGAGCGAATACAATGAGGTAACTAATCAGAAGCAAAAGTCAAAGAGGTCCTGCTTTCCGAAGAATCGGTAAAGGAAAGGGATTGAACACGGAGGGCGTGAAAACGAAAGAATCCCCATGTCTCGTAAACCTAATAACGTTGGAGTGCAGGAGTAGAGCACGGAAGGTCAGACAGGAGAGATGCCTGGAAGCAAAGTCAGGCTCAACTAGGGTGCCAAGGGTCAGCAACTCATGCTCTCAAGATAAGAGCTCGGAGGGTATGTGTCAGTTCTTGGAACATGGCTTTAGTTCCGAAGACTATGTTTGGTGACTCAAAACTGACGTGAAGAAGAATTTTAATAACAATTTCCTCTTCCATTTGGATTATAGTTAAAGAGTGATTCTTGATTTTTTATCCCAATAACTTTGTTTTAATGGCCACAGTATTATTAAAATTGTTGAGAGCATATGTGAACGATAGAACGTATGCAAAAGATTTTTGCTTGAAAGATAATAATGGGAAAGTAATTTATAATGATAACCTGCTGCATTAGTAGTTCTTAAATAATGTATTGATATGTCGGTAGAACTAAGCTGAAAAAATTATATATATCCTAACCCTTTCTTTTTGATTTATTTAAGGGTGCCACAATACTTGTACGTGACGGAAAGTAAAAAACTAATAATTTTAATATTTAACTAAAGGATGTAACTAAGATTTATCGGATAAAAAATGAAAAAATGCGAAATAATGCATATAACTCTCAGAAATGGTGAAATTTTAGGTTTTTTTGAAGAATGATTGTCACCAACGCTCGAAAACAAAGCAAATATATAAGTAGTTCAATTTCTTAGAGACTGAATTTCTTTATACTTGTAGATTGTAAGGCTTAAATGCTTTGAAGGAATCTATTAAGGTGCAGGTGTGCAAATAATTGCTTCGCTTATTTTCATGTGTTCTATGATCAGTTAATTCACGGTTGATTTATTCATCTAGCGGGTTTATAAAAAGTTATTTTTCAATAACTCGGTCACATAAACCGTTTTAAGAAAGGATATGCTTCTTCAAATTCGTTCTCCCCATTGATGAGGAATCGTGATTCATTTTACCTGTGCGCATTTATTGATAGTGATTCTACTCTTTAAACCAGCAGGGTACTTCTCTCGAGGAAACCGGTGGACGTGTTCAGCAAACATTTTTCAGCGTAACCCAGGTTCTTCTCCCCTGGATATAGACATTTTTGTACATTGGCCTGGTATTTGTGAGCAAATGCTTTTCCTCATGCCACCAGGGATTCGGCAAAATTTGAACCTCGCCATCCAAGGTCATAGCCAGGAACTATGCCACTGCAGTTACCACGCATCCTATGGAGGTTCTTCAATGGACATAAAAACATAATAGATTATCTAGTGAATTTTGTTTGGTCCCACCAGCCCTTGGATTTCTCAGGCTTAGCGTAAATGAAGGTTTGGCGTTGGTAAGTCATTGAGGGTCCCTCACAACGCTCATTTCATTAAAATCTGATGCACTGCCTAAAGGATACGTAACGTTTGATGCCGATATAACATTTTGAAGATTTCTACTTTTTCACCTTGCAGGTATATTGAAAATACGAACGATTTTATTATCATCTTCTTCGTATCCATTGTAATCTGGTTGTTGGATCCACCTTCTGAAGACTTTGACTACTCTGTGAGCAACGAATATGTGAATTTTCTTGTTGTTTCAGAGTTATCTACATTATAAACGAACGCTGGGGAGCAGATAAATTAATTCGAGACACGGGTTAACATGCTTATCCTAATATGCGTTTCATCAGGAAAGTTATATTATTCGGTCACGTTAAGAAGATATATCTGACCATTCGTACACACCAGGCGTGTCCTACGGGTGCTATGGCTCATCTGGCATACTTATTTAGCGCCCTCCAAACACAGATTTAATTATACCAACATTAACTGCAGCTGAAAGTTTCTGAATAGTTTTGAACATACTAGTAATGGTTAAAACTTTTCCGGGCTTTCCCACACTTCTGATTCACCCCTTTCTCTTCATAGTTTTAGCAGTACTCAGTCTATAGACCACATCCTCTGATATTTCAGGTGTTGTGTGCTTTTGAAGAACACCGTGTATTGTGGCAACTCTGTACGTTATAATACCTGCCATCTGTTGAGTGCTAGGCGGTATAGAGAAAGGCTGGGGGTGAAGTGAATATGTTGAGACTTGGTATTTACCAGTCATAACACTTTTCACGAAACGATAGCATTGTGAATATGTCATAAATCCTTCCTTTTCAACATTCCTACATTCTTACGGCGGTGGAACAGTTTCACAGAATCCTCAATAGAATTTGGATTGTATCGTAGCCAGAAGCAGTCTGCTATTTATCCATAAGTGCATCCCATTTGCTCTTCTCTAACTTATATTTAACCTTTATTTGTATTCAGTGAAGAATTGCATATTTACGACTTCAATTTTCAGTTATTTTGACTGCGAAATTATGAGTCAGTTATTAATTCGCAGTTTTATTTTATACAGTTATTCTAATGATGCCTAGATATTTACAAACTTACAGTTTAATAGTGAACGTGAGAAGCAGTGCCGTTCCTTAATTTACAGCGAATATGCGATGCCCAATTTCACACTAAATACTTAAGTACGATACGTTAAAAAATATTCATTCAATACTAGCCTACATGTTTCTATATTATTATTATTATTATTATTATTATTGTTGTTGTAATCATCATCATCATCATCAAATGGCGCCCGCACCTCTTTAGCCAAAAGTGAGGTGCGCCCCAGTACATGAAACGTTTGGACAGCTCTGGTATACATGTTTATTGAGCGTTAATGATTGAAAAGAAAGACAAATACAATTTACTAACTGAAATATGTAAAACGATTTTATTATAATCAAGTAAACCTTTAACTGAAAGCCATAAACATTGAGTGAAGTACTGCTCAGATATCGCAGAACCAAGGAAATACTGTGCTGAATAAGAGAATCACTCAAAGTGATCTACCGTGATAGGATGTTAAGTTTCACGAAGTTCTATTCAACAATTTGGGATATAATGAGTCGATTGTAAATATGTGAGTGATTTCTAATGCGCAGTTTGGAGAACTGGCAGCAAGGGTGAACGGAGTATGTGTTTGAAAAGAAGAAATAACAAGGTTCCCTTAACGAAAGCTTGACACACCATGGATAGTGGAAATGTATTCAGAAGTATATCTAGCCGTTCACGACATAGGCACACACGGGCTTGAATTATGATCCATGGATGAAGTTCGGATAACTTGATGGACACTTGGATGATTCTACTGTATTTCAGCTTACACATCTTTGGGGCAAACGTTGATTATGCCTTAAATTTAGGGCGGTCATAGATTTTTCAAGAGTGGAAGATCATTTGCAGGCCCCGTGGTGTAGGGGTAGCGTATATGCCTCTTACCCAGAGGCTCCGGGTTCGATTTCCGGCCAGGTTAGTGATTTTTACCTGGACCTGAGGGCTGGTTCGAGGTCCACTCAGCATACGTGTTTAGAATTGAGGAGCTATCTGACGGTGAGATAGCGGCCCCGGTCTAGAAAGCCAAGAATAACGGCCAAGAGGATTCGTCGTGCTGACCACACGACACCTCGTAATCTGCAGGCCTTCGGACTGAGCAGCGGTCGCTTGGTAGGCCAAGGCTCTTCAAGGGCTGTAGTACCATGGGGTTTTGGGAGGGGATCATTTAGTATGCTACATTTTAAAAAAATATGGCGCGGTTTAGGCGGTCGTGAAATATTTTATTCCTTACGGTACACGACTCAAAGATGTCCAAAATGTAATCTGCAAAGGATTGCAATGGGGGACGTGATAGCAGATTGGCTAAATCACTGGCCTCTTTCCAGGCCGGACGTAGTTCGATTCCTCGATTCCCTACCAGTGCATCAGGAAATTTAGAAATAGGTCACGCCCTAGTAGTTTGGATTCCACAGTCCAGTGGGCAGCAGTCATCATCGCAAGCGAAGGCCCGTAATGGGTTAAAGGTACCACATATTATGTGAAAAATATATTTGTGAGGTTTAAAAGCTATAAGCTATCCAGAAATACTTTAAATGCCAATGACCTTAATATCCTTGTGTGTTGGGGTTCTTTTTGAATGTATTCCACCCGTACCATTTTCAATAATACATACAGACACCATCTTGAAAAATGGCCGCTAGCTGCTAGTCGCGCGCAAACTTTCTCTCGCAAAAATTGTAAATTGCAGGTGATATAGTGCTTGAAGTGATAAAGACGTTATTACATTCGTGCTGAAGTTCAACGTGTGCAGCTAACTACAGTAAACTATCAGTGTTATACTACTAAGTTGTCATAATGGCTCCTAAGAAGCTTCCCCAAGCCAGCCCGCCGCATGGCGCCAGCATACAAGAACTCGTTAAGCAGGCCGTAGCCGTAGCCGTAGCCGAACAGTTACAGCCCCTAATGTTGCAGCTCCAGGAACTAAGAGCGGAATACAAGGAAAGTGTCAAACTATTACAAGATCAGCTTCAGGCTAAGGACAAGGAACTTGTAAAAATTAAAAGCGACTTTAAAAACAAGCAAGATGAACTGGAGCAATACCAGCGCCGGCAAAGTATTCGTATTTTCGGCATTCCGGAAAAGGAAGGAGAAGATCCCGATGTCATCGCAATAAGCATCGCAAGAGATCTTGGTGTCGACCTTGACCTTCGGGACATTGACAGGAGCCATCGCATTGGAAGACGACTGGGTGCGAAGCCACGACCTCTGATAGTGAAATTCGTTTCCTACCGTAAGCGGAGTGAAATCTTCCACAAGAAAAGAGGCCTTAAGGGAACGGCGGTCACAATAAGAGAGGATCTGACTGCAACAAGACTCGCAGTCCTCAAGGAGGCAATTTCGAGGTTCGGTGTACGCCAGGTATGGAGCATTGATGGAGTAATCAATATAAAAATAGGATCAAATAAGTTTAAAGTGTGCACTATGGAACAGTTAAATGAACTAAAGTGATATGCGGGAGAAATGATCACAACATTTTGTTACTTTCTATTGTAGTTTAATTTTAGAGTTAACCTTGTAGTATACCGTAATTTTTAACTTTAACTCTCTATTAGAACGTAATTAGTAATATAGCTTACTTTTGCTTGCCGTAGTGGTAGATTGGTGTTAGTAGCGGTAGACTGGGTTCAGTGCCTTATTTTTGTCGTGTTTATTTCCACTTACATTATTGACACATTGCCATTATCGTATTGATCGCTGTAAATTGTTATTTCCATTTCATTCCCATTATTGTCATATTCATCTCCAACATAACGGAGAACAACGTAATTTACAGTCCCCCTGATAACGAACTTGTGACAAACGAACAGGCTCCCCTCTTCCTTGCAAACATTCCTCAAAACCTTTCACTTACTCCACCCTCCCCCAATGTCGCTGGAACCAGCTGTGCAGGCAACATACACCTATTGTCATCTGAGCTTTCTTGCCATTCCCAGTCGACAAGGGACATCATTAACCACCAGCTTTCTCCGTACAGTAATGCTTTAAAAATTTGCCATATAAACGCTCAAAGCCTCCTTGCGGAGGAGCGAATGGACGAAATAAAAGCCCTATTTATGCCTCCCAGTTTCCACGCAATATTAATCTCTGAATCTTGGTTAAAACCACATCACGCAATAGAAAGACTGCAGCTGGCGGGTTATACATTTCTTAGATCCGACAGATTAAATAAGCCCTCCGGGGGTACCGCTGCGTATGTTATGACCAGCTTACGCCCTAAAATAATCTGTAGGTCTCCAGGTCCGTACGAGCGAAAACCTGAGTTCATGTTCCTGGAAATAACTGTGAGTGAAGTTAAATGTCTTCTGGGTGTAGTATATAAGCCACCGAAAGCGGGTTTTTTATGCGATCTAGAGACTCAAATACAAGATTTAGTCACTGATTACTCAAATATAATTATAATGGGCGACTTTAACATAAACCTTCTTGAACCTAACTCTCCTCAGACAACCCAACTTTTAACATCATTTAAAGCTTGCAATTTAACGTTTCTCCCTCTCAACGCTACACATCACACAGACACATCACACACCTTAATTGATCTCATTGCCACTAACCAACCTGAATTAGTTCTTCATCACGGTCAAATTAGTGTCCCGGGTATATCGCGACATGATGCTATATTTATGGCCTATTCTATTAAAAGTCCCAAGTTCAAATCGAAAATAATTTCATATAGAGATCTACGAAGAATTGATAAGATTAAACTTTTACAAGACGCAGTTGCAGTGCCATGGCATGACATATTTAAACTTAAAGACATAAATGACAAAGTAACTCTCTTCAATCAACATATGACTGAACTGTATGATAGACACGCCCCTGAAAAGAAGGCTCGAGTTACGCGGAAGCCAGCTCCCTGGCTCTCAGATGAGATTAGAGCACTAATGGCTGAACGCGATGCTACTTATAGACGAGTTAAGAAACATTGCACTCCTGACAATCTACTGAACTATAAGAGGCTGAGAAACGCTACGACCCAACAGATTAGAAATGCGAAACTACGACACGCCCACAGTTTAATTCAACCAAATGTTTCAACAGCTGTGTTGTGGAAATCCATAAAGAGCTTTGGAATTACCAAAGGACGAGACGATGACGAAATAAATATACCCTTGGAAAAACTGAACGATCATTTTTCATCTAACTGCACATTAAATGCAGCGCTGAAACAGGAAGTTCTAGACGGGAATTATGCAAAGACGCGAACAGATAGAGAAAACTTCTACTTCCGTCCAGCAACCCACTCACAAGTCAGGTTTGCTATAAATCGGATAACATCAACGGCAAAAGGAAATGACAGGATAGGAATAGAGATGATAAAAATTATTCTGGATGTGATATTACCTGCACTAATTAACATATTTAACTCTTCCCTTGTAGACAGCACATTTCCCGAAATATGGAAAGCGGGCATTATACGTCCTCTAAAAAAAGTAGCTTCCCCTTCTGAACCATCTGACTACAGAGCCATCTGCTTACTTTCTGCTTTATCCAAAGCGCTAGAGTTCATCGCTCATAGACAAATAACAGACTACATGACGACTTACAACTTATTTGACCCACTACAATCTGGTTTTCGTCAAGCACACAGTACTACAACGGCACTACTGAAGGTCACAGAAGACATCCGAGAAGCTATGGACAACAAGGAAGTGACAGTTTTAATACTCTTAGATTTGAGCAAAGCTTTTGACTCTGTTGACATTGACATCTTGCTCTCGAAATTGTATTCCCTCCATTTCTCGGACAGCGCCCTCCTTTGGTTGCATTCCTACCTGCATGGCCGTCGGCAGTGTGTTACAGATAGAATAAACAAATCAACTTGGCGGTCTGTGCAGTGTGGTGTGCCCCAAGGGTCAGTGTTAGGACCCCTTCTTTTTTCCATTTACATTAATGATGTCTCCCAAAACCTAACGCATTGCAAATACCATATTTATGCTGATGATGTACAAATGTACCTCCATACATCTCCAAATCTAATACTTTCCGCCATAGACAAAATCAATCAGGATCTAACATCATTTTCTTCTTGGTCTTTGAGATGTGGGCTTAGGTTAAACCCAGCTAAAACGCAAGCCATCATCCTTGGATACCCAAAACTACTCACGAAGGTCAATCGACCAGAGATTCCATCTATAAGGTTGTGTAATACTAACATACCATTCACGTCATCAGTAAAAGTCCTAGGCATTACTTTCGATGATGACATGTCATGGAAAACGCATATCACGAACATCACCCAGAAAATATTCTCTGCATTGCACATGCTGCGCGGGTATAAATACTTATTTCCTGAAAAACTAAAAAAAATGTTGGTAGAAAGTCTGGTTTTCCCTCATTTCGACTATTGTGACGCGATTTATAGAGACGCTCGAGGCAAGTTATTGAGCAGATTACAACGTGGTCAAAATGCTTGTGTGAGATACGTCTGTAACCTACGGTACTATGACCACGTAACTCCTTCATATAACCATCTATCTTGGCCCCGACTAGAGATCCGTCGCACTGTGCATTCCCTATGCCATCTCCATAAAATCCTTCATTCTTCACAACCATTTTACCTTACTTCATATTTCAAATACTTATCCTCTTATCACAGTCTTAACACCAGATCCACTAATAATTCCATCCTTGCTTTACCTACCCACAGAACTGCCATCTATGATAAATCATTCACAGTAATTGCCTGTCGTGAGTGGAACCTCCTTCCCGAAAATATCAGGGGGTTAAGCGCTATTCATACTTTCAAGGAAGCACTTTGGAGACATTTTATGCACCAGTAAGGATCATCTGTAAACTTGATGCTGCTACTTACAACCATTCTATTGTTATGGATGTCCTGGTAGAGAGTCTAAAATTTTTACATGTATGATATTAGTTTTAAGAATTTATCCCTTTTTATGTCTGATTTATTTAATCTTAATTTAATCTTAATCTTAACTTATTAATTTAATCTAATTCATTTCATCTTAATGTAATCTCACCATTCTTGTATTATTATTAATTTAATTTGTATTAGACGTAGTTATTGTAATACAATGCAACATATGTATATTTCAGTTCCTGGTTAGATGGAAGAGAAGGCCTGAAGGCCTTAATCTTGCCAGGTAAAATAAAACATTACTAAACTAAACTACAGTATGTGCATACTTGCTTCCAAAAGCTCATCGTAATGATGGCTTAATTTCTTAACGTAAATAATTCGGTATCTAACTATCGAAGTAGCCTATATAACTGTAGAGAAATATATGCACCTCCAGGGATTAGTGTAATAACATGCCATTCGATTGGTTAAAGTAAGATTCTAGACTCTAGCACAGAGTGTGTTGAGCATCATCAGGGCAGCAAGAAAGAGAAGTACGTGTAAAATTCTCTCCCTCGACCATCCTCTAATTATTAGTATTGCGTATTTCCTAACATCTACGGAGTGATAGTTGAGTGACATTATCGTAGCTTCTTATCATGGTTGCCGTCGGTCGAATACTGGCCAAAACTTGTGAAGGGTGTGGAAATGAAAAGTCGTCTATGAGGTTCGGATTCCTCTTGAAGTAAATTGAAAGTCCCAAGACTACGGTATAAATATCAACATAGTCGTGAAATTTAAACTTCTAGTTACGTTCCTTCTTCATTTGGTTCCTCTTTCAGCTGTAACGAAAGAATGGTAGTCAACATAAACACAAGAAACCTGTTCCCTCCCTATCCTATTACAGCGGTAATGGTACGATAATTATTGAGATTAATACAGATTTCACTCGTAATAGGTTCACTGCAATGTTCATAAAATAAGAACAAGAAGAAAAAAGAGAACTATCTACATCGATAAGTGTTAAGTTTAAAACACAGTCGAATATATTTCTTTCCTTTGTACACAAGGATATAATAATATATGTGAAATTCATTCGCTGGCAAAGTATCCAATAAATACTTTTTGCGTGAGATTTTCGACATCGTGCATTAATTTATTTATCTATGTTTTATAAAGATATTCAAAGCTGACAGACGATCTGATTCATGTTAATTATGAGGTACGTCTCTGTACATAATATTTTTAACTTGACCGCTGAGAGACTGTATGTCAAAAATAAGCATCATGGTTCAGGAAGCAATTTCATATTGAATGTAGTGAAAGTCAGAAATCATGTAGAAAGATATTACAAATGTACACTCATATTCTTTTCACCTCAATGGGAGATAAAATTCACGGTTTCGATTTTAGTTTTTCTTCTTCTGTATAAACATCTAATGTTAGAAAAAATATCATTAAACAGGTGTCGTGTGGATTGACTAAAGAGAATCACGAGGTAGGCTTTGTTCTTTCGCAATTTATACCATTCATTCACATTATGAAATGTATGAAGCAGTTCAGACTACTGAAGCATTGCATAACGAAAATGATACAGATATATTCTATATAAATACACCAAATGGTTCTTAACGAGGACATTAATGGAGCCCTTTTGATTATAACGCGGCTTTATTTGTCATGGCCTCTGAAAATATTAAATTAATATTAAGGAACGACTCGTTCATGATGAGTAATAACCCCCACAAAAAACAATTGAAGTAGAATTCAGACTCCCTGTCCGCATCAGCCTGTTGTTGACCGTGCGGTTAGGGGCGGGCAGCTGTGAGCTCGCATGCGGGATATAGTGGGTTCGAACTTCACTGTCGGCAGCCAGGCCACGGCCGCTTCCTTCCCACTCCTAGCCCTTTCCTATCCCGTCGTTGTCATAAGACTTATCTGTGTCGTTGCAACATAAAACCAATTTATTGTAAAACAATTGTTAGCCTATTGAGGTTTGTGCCTAGCAAGACGACTGTTGCCCTACCAGATAGCCTGCAGATATAGGAGTTCCGCGTGGTCAGTGCGATTGCATCATCAGCCGTACTGATAGATTTTTGACAAGGTCCACTACCTGTATTATTAGACAGCTCCTCGGTTGGCAACACGATGCTGAGTAAATCCCATTCCACCCCTCCAATCCGGATTTAAAATCCATGTACTGGCTGGGAATCGAATTCAGATCCCGAGTGACTCACTGGCCTGTTTTGGTATTGGCCAGCCAAGACTACTTTTACCCATCCAGATAGTCTGCAGATACTGGAATACCAAATGGAGGGCGTGACGCCATTCTCAGCCTATTGTTTGGCTTTGTTGACTTGATCCGCTGCCTCTCGTATCAAGTACCTCCTCAATTCACCTTACGAGGCTGAGCAAGTCCCATTTCAGTCCTCAGTCCAGAATTAAAATCCCTGGACTACATGGCAATCGAACCCATGCCCTATGGGTGAGAGACAGGTACTCTAACCCTACAATACGGGTCGGCGTGTTACGTAGGTTCTCCTAAAACACTCGGTATATTGATGTATGGAACATGTATAATAATGTTAACATTGATGCTTTCACGGCCCGTACTTGTAGACATGATGTGGGCTTTGGGGTTTATGCCGTGTCAAGAAAACAAGGTGAAACTATTCAAGTTTCGCAGAGAATTTTGCTCCGCCTCTTCAGAAAAAAATCTCGACCTATTCACGGGGAAGTCTGCGCATTTGAATAAAGAATGCTTCACCGCTGAAGCTGTTCTGGTTCCCTCATTCGTCACCAGGTGGCTCGCTGTATGCTGGCACGGCGCTTCAAGCGGGAGCTGACTACATTAAGCTCCAATTAAGATGTTCAGTCACATCGTGTGTACATGAGAAGTAACATAGAGGACGTAGATGATTCAGGGACGAATGTGGTACAAGAAATAAATCATAACCAATAATATAATATAAATATAACTATGATATAAAATAATAAAGTAATAAAATTGTATTAGATGTCTGTCTGTTAGGTCATCAGCCCAGAGGCTGGTTGGATCCTCAAATAGCACCACCAAAGGTTATGCGGTTATAAGGAAACCGCACAAAACCAATGGCAGCACCAAAATGAGGCGTACTAGGCAAGACGAGGAGTGAGGTAGTTTGCCATTGCTTTCCTCACTGGGTCAGAAAGTGCTATTTCAGCACGACTGACCCTATGAGCAACACCTTTCATAAAACTCAGATGCACTTTACTCTGGCCTGTGCTAAGAGATGGATACAAAAGTACTGAATCCATCAAGAAATGGCAGCAGGCAAAATTGTATTAGATATGAAACGAAAAAGGAATAACAGTTCATTTTGTGCAGGCACTGGAAATTTGAGATTTAAAATTAAGCAGATTTACAGGAGAAACTGTGACAAAAACTATTCAGACACAGTCATCCTGATATAGAAGCCTGCTACCAAGTGTTGTGAAGCACACCGATGGTGCTAAGTATATGACGTCGCGTGTAATTCCTATACTAATACGATATTTTTATCACAGTATGACAAAGGAATGCAAAAGTAAGCCTACATACATTTAGAACTAAAGAAATGCTATCAAAAGAAATTACATGCACACAAGGTATATTAGGCCTAAGTATTATAAAATGTTGGATTGAAGACTACTCATCTGGACTGAATGATGCTCGCTAGACGAATTGTTGTCTTTGAAATGTCATTATTCGAGCACATAGTGCTACCGTTAATTATTTTTCATTAATGTTACCGAAATATTTCTCAAAATAGGAGAGATCTTTGACAATAGAGTTATTAACCCCCCCACACACAAACACACACACACACACACACACACACACACACACACACACACACACACACACACACTTGTCACATAAATTGCCAGTTCCTTCAACTTTACTTTTGAAAAGATTTATAAAACTTCCATATGATTCTCACTTTTTTAAAATGCATTCCAAAATTAAATACCGAGTAGACCTCCACAACATTTTAAAATATAATCTGATGGTTACTAGGCGAATTGTTGTTTCTGAAATGTTATTATTCTACGCTTGTATAAGCACTCGGTGTTGTTAATCATTTTCCAAAATATGACAGAACATGTAAACAGCACCCATTACTCTACACAACTCACAAACACATTTCTTACAGAAATTGCCAGTCCTTATAAACATCTTCAGTAAGAAAGGTGAGGTAATATCTAAACGCTTGAATTTATCAATTGAAATGTAGTTCTTTTTAAACTTGAGTTTTTGAATTGGCGGAGAAAGGTATCACAACATATATTTAGTACTTCGTTAATGAAGTCAACTAGAATTGAAATTAAAGTAAATTTTATTAACTGTATCTAGTCGTGCAGAAAAGTTAGTGAAAGAATTCAAATGACTTAGTGAACACTGAAAGTGCTAAGAAAGTGGTATACAGCACACTATCTCCTAAAATCCTGCTGTATTTTAGAAGGTGTCTTGCAACCATTTATTCACACTTGCTCACTTAAGTCTGAAAATTGTTACGGATACCTTGACAGTTGGAATGTTTCTGGTTTGAATTTTGTAAGACAAAACCTTATCAACATCAATTTTGCTTGAAAATTCAAGTAAATCTGTATTTGATAACTTCCCCCAAAATCGTCATAATTTGACATCTTGGCTCCTTCACACCATGTCTTTAAGTTTAGTTCATTATTCCGTAATACATTCTATCTTTCCCTTCTTCAGGCGATTTTTCATTTGGCAGAAGTTTGTTTTAGAAATGTATGAAGGACGCCCAGCAAATATGTATTTGGCGGAGCATTTAATTTTACTCTGGGCACAGTTAAAACGGACCGTCTTTTTGCAGTGTCTATCTGAAATATATGATTTTCAGAAAAATGTTAATACGGACAATGGTATATTTACCGTGTTCAAAAGTATTTCCTTGTATAGCATGCATCCATTTCTCTCGCTTTCTCATTGTCCTTTTCTTATTTCAATGGTAATTATACGTACAACGAGGCACATTATCCGTTCGTCCCATATTGTTAAGAGGAGCCTACACTACAATTACATATTTTATATTTATAACAATCATTAAGCACTAAATTTTAAAGCAATTTAGACAATTCATGGTAGTTCAGTGGGTTCACATAACCCAGAACATAACCTAGCAATGCTTGCTTTGTTAACATCGGGCTGCTCAAATTCCAACACTTTAATATTAAGCATATAATACTGCGGAAACACATGCTGTCACTGACCATTTTTCGTAAAATTATCACTTGAAAATACAGTACCAACAAACTCCTTTAATAGAATTGAAATAACAACAACATGCTATCAAACTATCTTGTAAACAAGACATTAGCTTCCATGTCGTTGCACCAAAACAGCGACGTCATCCATATAGGTCTGTCAAGTGTAGAAGGCCAGGATTTGGCCATGGCTCAACTGTACTGAAGTTGTTGAGAACTAGACACATACATTTTGTATATGTACATTGAATAACATTGATAAATAATATTATTTGCTAACTTTCTGTTCTATAACAAGGTTTATTTATTCTTTTCTAGGACGATATTCCTCAGGAACAAATTATTCGTGAGTATATATTTCAGAAATGGTGATTAGTAAGTGAAATGGTGTGTTTTACTGTGTGACTAAAACTTATTAGATGAAACCTTGAAAGCCACCATATTCTGTACTAAAACCATTCACTCACTCTACTTGATTTCCTGCCTGTATCTACAGTAACATTTGTGTTATATGCATAGCGCATTATTTCCCGCCATCGACGCACGTATTTCCAAATCATTGCCGTTCATGTCCTGGATGCCTAAACTTAATTAACATTCTTCTGGTAATATTTCACAACGAGTGCATGTTTTCACTAAATCAATAGGTGCTTGATGTCTCCATTTCTGACTTATCCATCTCAACTTAACATAAAAAACGAGTGCATTGATAGTTAAACATTTATTTTCCATGAAAAAATAGGTTGGCATTCACGTAAATATCTGTCAAAAAGAAATTCCAAATCACTGATATCAAAGAAAATTTTCAAATCCTCTTTCATTCCAAGGAAATATACTCATCTTCAAAGATAAATTTCACACCATGAAAGAATAGCGCGAGTGCAATGAAGATTGCCCCACGATATCGTAATAGACTGACATGTGCCTCATTTCCGTTTAGTTCTGATCGCTTGTGTGGAAGTGCCACTAGGAGGCGTACAAGTTTAATCACATTTATAGATGCAGGACACCAAAACTGCCCTTACTAACAGCGTGAGCAGTGTAAGTAGTGTGAGCCGTAGAAGTAAGTTGAATATACACGCAGCATGCTTCGACACGCCTTTGGCTGGGTAGATGAGTTTGAGAGAGGCCTTATCGTCGGTCTAAGAGGGACAGGTTGTACGTTTCGGCGCATTATTCGTCACTTGAGCACTTCTACCTACATTGTGTATCAGTGTCCGAAGCAGGGGTAACGTGAGAGTATCCATCGAGAAGGCTCGGATCAATGTCAGTGGATCACCAGCAGGGAGGATTGCTTCATCGGTGGCTGTAATCACTCCACAGGCGTCCCCACTGACTATACAGAGATGTCACGGCAGCTAGGGATGCGTCTGTGTCCACTAGTACCATATACAGGCGGCTAACAAAACAGGATCTATTGTCACGACGTCCCTTAGGGAGTCTACTATTACGATTTCAGCATCGCTGAGCACGTTTGAAGTTCTGCCAGGAACGGGCAGAATGGCAGCTTTCGGATTGGGGAGGATAGAGACGACCACCGAATTCGAGTCTAGAGACGTCCTGGCCAGCAAAATAAACCATGTTTCATTGTTATAGATCAGCACACCGAGAGACGTCATGGTATGGAGTGCTATTTCCTGCTACCACCGGTCCTGACTTGTGGTGATTGAAGGAATGCTGACGATGCTGCGATACCTCCAGGAAGTTCTGCTTGTACTCCCCTTTATATTGTAGCTCTACAACACCACTTTCCAGCTCAGATATCTCTGGCTTGCCTTCGAGATATCAACGTGCTTTCTTGGCCATCAAGTTCTCCTGATCTCTTGTCCAGTGAGAACGTTTGGGACCAGATTGGACGGCAAATTCGGCCAGCTGCACTACGGCAGACTTGAGGATCAGTTGCGCCGGCTGTGGCAGGAACTCCCGCAAGAGAACGTCCTATGTCTGTATATCTCGACGCTGGACAGTATCAGCGCACGTCTCCGTACTGCAGTTAGTCCAATACCGTCCTCAAAGCATCCTATCAGTGTCTGTTATCCTGCAATAATTTTGACATCAGACTCATCAGAGGAGGCAATGGAATGAATGAACGACAGGGTATACGGGAGAGAAGGGTGAAACCTGGTATCGGCACATAGTCTACTACTGTCGAATAGCGCCAAGGCTCGAGGCTAAATGTCCCCTCCGATGGACGAATTGCTATCAACAGCTTCATGATCCCTCACTCCATATGAACACTCATAAGAGGTTTGGAACAGAATGTGGGATTTTGGCACACAGTCTAGTGATTATATATTGTATATCACCACGTCCTCTACCCTGTCGGCCAACATTCTGATGGTGAAATTCTTTAACCAACGTAAATCGAACCGGATGTCCTCGGCTTCAGGCCATATAGACTTGACACCTTAACGATCATGGACACCAGGTGGGCCAATAATTGCTTGATGTGACAAGGTATTTTGTTTTCGTTTTAATATCATATTATGTGCCTGTACCGATATACGTGCTTTCGCGATGGTGCACACATTTTTATTTTTAGGTAAGCGTAATTGGCAGAATTGTGCCCTATTAACCACACTGCCGGATAAAAACATGTGACATCCTCAAAGACAGTGTTATGTGGCACCAGGGTATAATATGTGCATACCGAGTGGTTGTTGTGTTAGTAATTCATTTGTCACGGACATCGGCGATAATATGGCGCTCAGGGGGACTACGTTTTGACTCTGCATGCAGTAACTGTGCTGTGGTCAGAGGTGAACGGTGTTTGCAACATTTATTATAGGGTACAACCATGCTCCTGGCCACGAGTACGTGGTCCTGTTGAACAACGGGGTCGCATTGTGGGACTGCGGGAAGCTGGGTGGACGTATCGACGGATTGCTGAACATGTTGGGCGCAATGTATAAGTGGTCTGCCGCTGCTTTCAGCAGTGGTCTATGGAACATTCCTACGCCCGTAAACAAGTCTTTGGACGTCCGCGTGGTACAGACGCATGTCAAAACCAACGCATTCTGCGGGCAGCGATGGCCGACCGAGCATAATCCAGGAACGATGTCCAGTTACATGCTGCACCTGCTATGTCACAAAGGGACCATTGAGAACCGTCTGCTTTCAGAGGATTCTTCTGGTCACACTACCACTGACACCACGGCATCGCCAAGCACGGCTTCTCTAGAGTCGTGAAAGAGTTGACTGGAGAGGGGAATGGCGCTCTGTTGTCTTCAGTGATGAGAGTAGGTTCTGTCTGTATGCGAGTGATGGACGTAATTCCACATATTGTTGTCCCCGTGCTACTGTTACAGGAAGGTGATGTGCATTTTCGGCAGGGTAGGGCACGTTCACATACAGCTGCTGTGACGAAAGGTGCTCTACGTGGTTGTACAACTGCCATGGCTAGCAAGATCACCAGATCTCTCGCCAACACAACACGTATGGGAAATTATGAAGTGGGAACTTAATCATTTTCCAGGGCCTGCAAGAACCATTGCCGAATTGCATTGAACGTTGCAAGATGCCTAGGACAATCTATCGCAGGATGCCAATCGGAACCTTTATGATCGTTTGCATTCGCGAATATACGGATACATTACAGCCAGAGGGAGTTACACTGCGTATTGATGCGACTGTTTGAGCACGCTTTACTGTGACATGTGTGCTTCATTTGGTCTGAATTTCCAAACATATACTCCTGCAGTGATGAACTACCTGTAGAATCACTTGTGAATAAAATGATATTGTCCTTGAGCATGTGCATGTTTTTTCCCTCCGGCAGTATATATAGAAAGTCGCTTTGTTCAGATACAGTGGATTATAAATGAGAAGCAGAATGTTTGGAGTTAAATATTGTTTTCACAATTTTATGAAAAAGATTCCGAAAACGTTTTGAAATACAAGAACTGAGTTTACCAGTGTGTTGGAGAGCATGTTAACCCCTGCCCCACGAAGTGACCATTTGAGGTCAGCTTTTGAGGTCACTGACATTATATTGTCTTTACTTTGGTGATTTCTCGACGCTATGCTTAAACTGTCCATGCCGTGTGGGCATTTCCAACATTTTTGTCCAGAAACTAGTCTATGTATGTTGTACTTGGCATACAACTGGTAGACGATATGTGTAATTGGTTTGTAACACTTTATCTGGACCATTCTGTATATATTCTCACTAATGATTCTCTTTATGGAGTCGAATTTAAATTAGCCGTTGCGTTTTCTATTTTTTTTAAAACTCTTCCATGTGCTTCTTCGGAAGAGGAAGTTCATTTCTAAATTTTTATAAATTTTGACATGGAATCGACACCGTCTGACTCCTTGTATGAATGGTCAGCGTTGAGGCCTTCGGTTCAGAGGGCTCCGGGTTCGATTACCGGTCAGGTAGGGGATTTAAATAGCGTTCCTTAATTCTTCTGGTTCAGCGGATGAGGTATCTGTGTTTGCTCCAATACTCTCCTCTTCATATTCATTCAGAACAACACACCACACTAGCGGCTACCACAAGAACATGCTATTGTGAATACATTCCTCCACATAGGATTGGCGTCAGGAAGGGCAGCCTGTCGCAAAAGAGGGCCAAATCCACCTTTGCGACACAGTTCGCACCCACCACTCCAGAGGTGAGGAAAAAGAAGCAGAAGAAGAATAAGTGACAAGGAATTGACACCACCTTGCATCACACTCATGCCATTTCTTTTTAAACTTCTTCTTCTTCGTATACGGGAGCTGGGAAAATGTAGTGACAACATATAAATAGATATAATTATACGAAATCGTTTATTTTTAATAGGACCCCCATACTTCTACAGACTTTCTGTACAATCCCTGCAGCACTTAGCACCCGTTTTGAGACATATGCAGCAGTGACGCCTTTGCTGATGTCCGCGACGGGGAGTGCTACTGTTTTAAGTACGGTATTGCATCACGTTTACGGAAACGTTTCCCTCGTAGTGGTTCCTTTAGTTTGGGGGATCACATCGAAGTCACAGTAACTATGTCCGGTTAATAGGGTGGGTGCTCGAGGATCTCCTACCTCCATAGTCCCATCAATTCCCTCACAGAAGCAGCAATGTGACAGTGGGTATTGTGCAGGGCAATCGTGGAGACGTTTGGAAAAGGGGCGATTGCTGAGCAGTGTAGGTCAAAGATGCTATTCCACCATCGTCCTGCACTATTATTGGTATCCTGCGCTTTCTGCACATCTGGGAAATGGTGCGAAGTGTTGTAGGGGATTACAATGAAGGCCTGTAAAGGTATGACGGTACAAAAGTGAATGGTTTCACACATATTCATATGTTGCTGCTACTTTTTCCCCCTCGTATTATTGCTATTATTATTGTACTACACTTCACACTCTGTTGCGGGCATCTATGCAATAATATCATGCACTGGTAATATTCAATTAATTTAAACTCATTTAAAGTATTTTATAATACGAGTATATCACAATTACTTCATCTACTGCGTTTATCTGTTTATAGTGTTGAAGAAGGCTTTCGATGCCTTCGACCGTGAGAAGAAGGGATGTATCAGCACGGAGATGGTTGGCACTATCCTCAGGATGTTGGAACATCCAGTGGATGATGATATCCTTAAGGAAATCATCAACGAAGTGGACGCTGATGGTAAGTAGTAATATGCATAGATGAAATAAAGAAAATGAGTGAATGAATACATTTGATAAATATATCCAATTAATATCCTGCGTATTTTCAATGATTTATGGAACACAGTTGTGTCGGTACAATTTGATACTTTTTTCTATCAGATAATGGTATAAATTAAGTCACTCCGCCATTCCAAAGCCCTTTAAAAGGAAAGTGCTATGTATTTAAAGTCTTACGACACGCCCTGAAACAACAGCACAATATGTTGTGACCTTTTGGCTCAAGGCAGATATAGAAGTCGTGATCAGGAGAAAATGAAAATGAGAGGTCAGAAGTGGCAGAAAGTATCCAAGAGAGACATAATTAGAAGGTCTGAAGGGTGCACACGTGGTGCAGGACAGTTATGAAATGAGTGTATGTTCTTTTGCTTTTTTCTTCCCTTTGCAATGTTCAACAATATTTTGCTCTGTACAAAATGCTCCTTGCGATGCAGTTCTTATCAGAATTTGTTTTAATTTTGTGAGATTGTTCTGAAAGGTACAAGTATTTAAATTTGTAATGCATTTTAAGTATATTTTAATATGAATTTCGACGTTCAATGTTGGATTAATATTGATTATTTAAAAAATTAGGAAGAAAATTCTAAACATTTCTGGGCAGAATAGTATGCATCTGATTCTAAAACCCATTACTATATCTACATACATTAGGTACATTAAACAAAATTTCAGCTTGATAAAACGAAAACTCTTACACAGGGGGAATTTTTACGGGACTACTTTTTAAGTATAACAAATTGAAATAACATTTGAACCAATGCAGCTACAGTCCTATAATTTGGTAAAATATGTATTTATTTGTACGTAAATACAACAACTAAAGCTGGTAAAAACCGGATAAAGCTATAGACGTTTAAAAATCCACTCCTAACTCCCCTTAAGGAGAAGATAATGACCGTTTCAAGCTAAAACAAGAGCAAATTTAAGGAATCTTCCGTAAATATAATTATTGAAATGCAAATATACGTACATAGGACTATTTCGTTGCACGCACATGACTTCCTTCAGAAGCAATGGGTTATGGCGCATTGTCTTTTGTTTCCTGTTGAGGTCCATGGGTAGTACAAAACAATATCGAGTACCGGTATTATGTCCATGAAGTCTGAATATCTTAGTGAGGCTGATTTCAAAGATATAGTAAGCAGCATAGGTGTTTTTATGCTGTACTTCTCATTAGAATAATTATTGAACATTCTTTATTTGACAAGAAAAATCCCTCAGCTCTGACCAATAGTATAGTAGGAGTAATTAACTAATTATGGGCATGTATCTACAACACGCCCTACTACAAAGTTGTAGATTTTCTTTTTCAGGATATATGTCCTGTTTATTTTCTACACATTTTTCTAACCATTTCGAAATGCGTATAGATTTAGCAAGAGTCACTTAACAAAACTACACCAAACAACTTCACAAGAGCTAGACGCTCTTTGGTGTTACAAAGTATGTAATAAAAGCCACGCTAAAGTGCTAGTGCTAGCTAACGGTCTCCGACAACTGCAAGGTAGTGACTAAAATTTTATAATACAATTTCAATATTTTCCAAAAAAAAAAGTCAACCTCATAAATATAATTCTGTAATAATCGTAAACAACCAAATTTGTGCAATTTTACCGATACTAGTGTGTTCTGTAAACTTTTCAATGCAGTAATTTATTTCGTATGTTCAATTAAGATATGGTCGAGGTGGAATTTAAAACTAAAAAAAACAGAATCTATGAATCTATTATAAGAAAACCATAACGAGCACTATTTACTGCTTAAGGACACAGTGTAGAGTTGGGAATAGAACTAACCAGAAAAACGCATGTTTTTATTATGCCATATTATTTCCACCCTATTATACACAGAAGACTCAAATTTTACACATGCACTATATAGTTCTTTTTATAACTCAGGATAAGAATGGCATGATTTATGCATTCATTTCCAAAAAGAAGATTGTCACGTGTAAAATATTATTTACCGGTCGAGTTGGCCGTGCGCGTAGAGGCGTGCGGCTGTGAGCTTGCATCCGGGAGATAGTAGGTTCGAATCCCACTATCGGCAGCCCTGAAGATGGTTTTCCGTGGTTTCCCATTTTCACACCAGGCAAATGCTGGGGCTGTACCTTAATTAAGGCCACGGCCGCTTCCTTCCAACTCCTAGGCCTTTCCTATCCCATCGTCGCCATAAGACCTATCTGTGTCGGTGCGACGTAAAGCCCCTAGCAAAAAATATTATTTTTAATGTATTTTTCTCAAAAGATACACTTATCTCTGAAACCATTGAACCAAATAAAGTAAAATTTGTTGAGGATATCCACAGGGACAGTAGCTATATAACAGGTGAAAGATGTATTGAAAAGAAGTGTAATGTTCATCACAAAAAATATTAAATACAAAAATCAAATCAAAATATAATGGTTCAAGTTTAATTTTTTTTTATGATCAAGTTACTAGGAAAATTTATATAATATATCACCTAATATGTAAATCTACGTCTATAGATAACATTGTGAAGTTTAGTTGCTCTCTCTCTCTCTGGGCCACATTCTGAAAAAAAATGCATCTTTAGGGAAAAGTACATTAAGAAAATAATGTTTTGCACATGAAATTTAAAGATATTTTTCTGGAAATGAATGCATAAATCATGCCATGTACTTTTTGGGGGTTAAAGAAGAACTATATAGTGCATCTGTAAAATTTGAGTGTTTTATGTGCAATAGGATGGGAATAAGGTGGCATTATAAAACCATGTTTTGTTGTGGTTGTTCTATTTCCAACTCTGCCCTGTTTACGTAAGCAGTTTTTACCATAATTGTAACTTTTATTAAGGAAAACTAACTACATCCTTAATTTGTAATCATTTAACATAAAAATGGGAACATTTCAATATTTAGGGTTATTCTGACATAACTGCCTTAGAGTTGCGAATTATTATTATGTATAATAGCGACTTTAATATCAGTGTAGAAATGTATTTTTCTACTTTCGTTCATTAAACACTGAGCTTATTAAAAATTGCACTTAATATGTTTTGGTTTATATCGATACTCAATATAGATATGTTCTGTTTCAGGCTCCGGAGAGCTGGAATTCGAAGAGTTTGTACAGCTAGCCAGTAGATTTTTGGTTGAAGAAGATTCTGAAGCGTTGCAGGAAGAACTCAAAGAGGCTTTTCGGTTGTATGACAAAGAAGGTTATTGAATAATCATTTTTCTGTTAGAAAATTGCAATCTTCTTCTTTTATTCGCTTTAAGATTTATTAGGTACAGGATATGTCCAGCTTTGGATAAGGCACTTGCATATGATGAAATTTCTGGCATCTATGTGGCATACTGGTTTTAGATAAGACTGAAATTCAGTTATTCCATTGCGTTATTCCTCATGTGAAAAAAAATATGTATTGTTGTTGACTGGGTCATCTGATCGGTTTGATGCAGCTCTCAATGACACCTTATCCTGTGCTACCCTTTTCATTTCTACGTTGCTACAACCTGCACCTACTCTAATCTGTGTGTTCTATTCATACCTTGATCTGTCATACTATTCTTATCCCTTTCATTTCCCTCAAAAACTAACAAAAGTCCTGAGTTTCTTGAAATGTGTCCTATCATTCTACCTCTTATTTTAGTCAAATTTAGCCAAACTGTTCTCTTCTCGTCAATTCGAATCAGTATCTCTTCATTCGTGATTCCATCTACCCATCTCACCTTCAGAATTCTTCTATAATGTACTTCAAAATCTCCTATTATATTAATTTCTGAGCTTACTTATCGTTCAGGTTTCACTTCTGTACAATGCCACGCTCAAGATGAAAGCCTTCAAAACATCTTTATAATTTCTTTATTAACTATCTATTGAGATTCCTTGATCACTATCGCTCTTAAATGACCATATACCTCGCTTCATTTCCAGAAATATAATATTTTTAAGTGAAGAAACCGCGAAATGTGCTCATGATAACTTGCCTGTGAACAGAATGTGTACTGTCTTCAACAGTGTCGTTCAGCAACATAATGACCTTGACTTCAGTCTGCCAACGCACGAGTTTCTAAGTGAACTTCATCACGCAATTTTATGAACGCATAAAAGCAGGGGGAATCTAAGAACTATGTACTGTAAGGTGAAGTTCTATATGATTATGCTTGTTCGTAAATTGCTTCATTTCTTTTATATTTTAAGTTTCCGCATGATTTTTCACCACATTAACATAAGTTAATGCTTTTCAGTATTCAAAAAAATGCTTTGATATTTTGTATTAATATTATAGTTTATTAGATTAGATAAAATTAGAATGTAGTTTAGATATACGTAACGCCGTGTTAATTGCAGTTTATACAACGTCGTTGTCACTACTTCCTGTAGTGTGCAATAAAATAAATAAATAAATAAATAAATAAATAAATAAATAAATAAATAAATAAATAAATAAATAAATAAATAAATAAATAAATAAATAAATAAATAAATAAATAAATAAATACATCCACTAAGCTCTTCATTTATTATTTCATTAACGGGGTTACTAATTTTAAAAAGGGAATCGGGATGTTTTCTAGATTTTTTTTGCTAGTTGATTTACGTCGCACCGACACAGATAGGTCTTATGGCGAATGAAGCGGCCGTGGCCTTAATTAAGGTACAGCCCCAGCTTTTGCCTGGTGTGACAATGGAAAACCACGGAAAACCATTTTCAGGGCTGCCGACAGTGCGGTTCGAACCTACTATCTCCCTAATACTGGATACTGGCCGCACTTAAGTAACTGCAGCTATCTAGCTCGGATTTCTAGATGTAAGGGAGCACTTTTTGCCAAGAAAGAGAGGTATTTTTAGTTGAAGAAATAGTCCGTGTAGGAAATTAAATAATAAACCTTTTAGAATTTCATAGGAATTGTTACGGAGTTACCGTGGAGCAGAAGAGGTGAAAGAAAGTGCCAGGATGAATGGGTCTAACTACAATGTCAAGAAAAGAATTTAAAAACTTAAACTGAAGGTTATATTTTTGGAAAACAACAAACTTAACAACTTTTCACTTAGTGAGATAACAGTGATATTTCAGGTACAAGACTTAGAAAAATCCAAGATTTCAGAACTCTAACACCCTTGGGCTACAAGCCCCTAGTTTAAAAATTTTTGAGCTCCCAGCTCAAATTTTACAGACGAGCATAACTTTGTTCAAAGGGCAGAAATCCCCTAAATTCATGGAGCACTTGCTCCCAAGATACAACACCTAGCCTTCAAGAGGCATACAGTAATCTTACTTTGGAACAGAGCTAACAGGCTCTCAGTTTTTAAGCCTACTCAAGGCAACACCAAAAATATCTTACACCTTTTGGCCTTCCATGGCCCAACTTACAAATTGAAACAGGGGTATCTCGTACCCAATCTATAGGGCCTTCGTGTAAAAGAAATAACAGTTAAATAAATGGCCCGAACACAAAATGAAAGGAGGCGAATGCTTGCACTCCTAGATATGAACACTTAAAACCTAAGGAGCACTAGGCCGAAGAAACAGGGGTTATTCCCAAACTATGGATGTGACTCGTTTAGGAATAAATTAAGACATTACGAAAGGGAAGAAAACCAGTTACAAAACGTAGTCACCTCAAACCAATATGAAGGGGAGCTCGAGAGGGTACATCACTCTCTATCCCCGATTTACCGTTAAAGATTTTACGAAGTTTTTACATTAGCCGGCAGAAGTTACATTTGTAGGAAAACTAGGTTACATGGTTAAATATTCGGACCTTTCCCTCAGGTTAAACTGCAGAGCTAGCAAGAAATAAAGATATTATGTGGACATTACCTTGTCGGTGTACTACTGCCTGATGAAAGAGGCGCCTCCCGCCTCCTGCTTGACACACACACTAGGTTCGATGACGATCAATTGGCCAAGAGACGTGAAAATCCGCAGTTTATAAACCCTCGGAGAAAGTTCGAGACCTTTCACGAATAAACTAGCCACACCCTCTCAATTTATTGGTTGATTTAAAGGTTTCACTCAAAATCGAAGAAGAAGGCTGTGATAGGTTGAAAATTAATTACAGAAATTTGGGATTGGCTAGATTCAAAACTGGCGGAAAGAATAGATCAATATTGCCAACCCAAAAATAAATGAACATCAATTAGTAAGAACAACTTATGAATATCAAACTTATTTAAATCAAAGGTTCTTTCACTTCGCACCAGGGTGCATGATCATAGTTTTTGCAGTGACATCTATGGAAGAATGTCCAAACTTCAAACAAAACAAGTAGAAATTCACACAGTACAGGAAACTTCACAATAATAAAATTCCATCAGATTTTAGTGGTGACATCTTGTGAGTAAAGGTTTAAGTAGGTCTAGTTTCAAGTTCACGGTCCCTCCAGTAGAGGAGTTCTTTTAGGCGCAAGATTTAAATGTGCGGCGTAGAGGTGTAACTTTCGGTACAGGGATAATGGGAATAAGTTACACAATCTTGAGATATCCATCACCTTATACTATTTCTCTAACAAAAAATGTATATTTATAACTCATCTTTTTTTGTACTCAATCTGTGGATGTTATGTATTTTTGGGTTAAAAGAATAATGAAAAGGAATATTTGACTTGACTTGTAAATTAACTCCATTTCGTTACAGGCAACGGCTACATCACCACCAGTGTCTTGCGGGAAATTCTGAAAGAATTGGACGATAAACTATCCAAAGAAGATCTTGATATGATGATAGCGGAAATTGATACAGATGGCTCGGGCACCGTGGATTTCGATGGTAAGTGTTTATGGACATTTTCCTTCAAGTAGGGGATGCCAAGTTTTATTTCAAACTACCAAATTAATATTATTTTGGGTATAATACGACTCCCTATACTAGTTTAACTGTGTATAAAATTTTGTTAACAGAATATGAAGTTGCTTCAACATGTTACATTTCATCTTCATTATTCCAATTTTCAACTGAAGAGCAAACATTCGTGAAGATAAAATCATCAGAATAAATGAGTAACCGCCTTAGGTACTTGAATATTTTTTAATATACTAGGCGATTCTTCCGAACGGTTATGGATGAATCGATTCGTCTTAATGAGATGCATGGAGAAATACGTTTTTTTTTTTGCTAGTTGCTTTACGTCGCACCAACACAGGTAGGTCTTATGGCGACGATGGGATAGGAAAGGCCTAGGAGTGGGAAGGAAGCGGCCGTGGTCTTAATTAAGGTACAGCCCTAACATTTGGCTGGTGTGAAAATAGGAAACCACGGAAAACCATCTTCAGGTCTGCCGATAGTGGGGGTCGAACCTACTATCTCTCGGATGCAAGCTCACAGCTGCGCGATCCTAACCGCATGGCCAACTCGCCCGGTCATGGATAAATAGAGCATGACCTTGTTATACAATGAAAGAAAGGAAAGGTAAAACAAATAATGAAACTGATGGGAGTTGTGCAATGTTAGCTCGTAGCTGGCTGAAACGTGTTCAATAATAATAATAATAATAATAATAATAATAATAATGGTTAAGGAAATATCGTGGATCACAGAGGGATAAGAAGTGTGGGGTTTGAATGGCTGGACAAGGAATTAACTAGAGCAGAATTAATACAACAAATTTTGAAATGTTATTTCTTTCCTTTTTTTAAGTTTAAAATTGATACGAATAGATAACGAAAATATGAATGAATAACAGCAATATTAATGAGCTTGTCATATCGAATAATAAAGTGGACTTATTTGAGAGAATTACAAATTGTTAATTTATTCAGAAAAGAGCTGAATTGTTCTTGCCAGGTACAATATTTTATGAGAGCAAGACTTGCTCCAGGAAAGTACTTTTTGTAGGAGTCTGTGCTCCAGCTAATCATAGTCCAGCGTCGCAGAGGCATCAATTTCTAATGGAGCACTGAAGTTCCACCTGACAGCCTATCGGATGTCCTCCATTAAAGTATTTACACCAAGTTGCCCCTATGTGGGCTTATCTATTGCTCAACAGTTACAGGATACACTGTTCTCTAATGAAACTAACACCAGAAACAATTGCCGAATAAACAGGGGCATGATTGCCCATGCTAAATGGCTCTACTTTAAAAAGAAAAGCTTGGACATGGCAGGCCACAGCAACATTCTAGGAGGCGAGACACGTGCCCTCTTTATAGAAATAGTAAAACCCTAAGTGGGCTTATGGCCCAATGTTACAGAGGCTAATCCTTTTCTACACCGGGGCGACTAAATGAGAACCATTAATGCCAAATAAGTCTAAATAAATTTAGAGGTTTTGAAAACTTTAGTCACCCCATGCCAAGTTGAATGGGAACCGACAGAGGGTAATCATTCTTTGTTCCTTTACATTACATTTTTGCCAGTAGCAAATAGAACAGAGTCCTGAGACTTGCCGAAATTCTACATTTAAACCACAAAATTTAGGTGTTTACACGAAATACAAGCAGTTGAAACCTTCCCCTCAAATTATCTGCAAGAGCTATCACATGTCTATGAAAATTCTGCCATTACCATGAGTCGCTGGGTCTTCCTCACGCAGGTTGCGCCCCTGGCTCCCTATGGACACGCCACACTCACAATAACTGGAGCAAATTCAGACGACACGGCCCTAAGCCCCCTGCTTTTATAGTACTCTTATGGGAAGCTTCCAGAACTCTTTACTGACAGGCTAGATTTATATACCCCTCCCCGGATTAATTGGCTAAAGAAAATACAAAAATCAGATAGGTTGATTACAATCGAGGAGGAATCAGCTCAAGTGTTGACAACTTCGGTACATTAAAAAATCCTAAGAAACAGGTTAGCAAACCGCCGAAATACATATTTCTTTACGAAATGATTATAGTTCATCCCTCTAGGGGGAGCAATCAAACCGATAGTAGAGACATCTAACAGTTGAAAACGAAGGTTTCTTGTAGTACACCGGTGCAAGTTTGTTTACATAGATGTCCTTAGGGAAGGCGAGCAGTTTAACTGGCTGGGGAAGGTGTATCACTGGTACGATAATAATAATAATAATAATAATAATAATAATAATAATAATAATAATAATAATAATAGACTGCTTCTGTGGTGTAGTGGTTAGCGTGATTAGCTGCCACCGCCGGAGGCCCGGGTTCGATTCCGTGCTCTGCCACTAAATTTGAAAAGTGGTACGAAGGCTGGAACGTGGTCCACTCGGCATCGGGAGGTCAAATGAGTAGACGGGGGTTCGATTCCATCCTCAGCCATCCTCGAAGTGATTTTTCGTGGTTTCTCACAGCTCCTCCAGGCAAATGCTGGGATGGTACCAAACTTAAGGCCTCAGCAGCTTCCTTTCAACTTCCCTGTCTATCCCTTCCAATCTTCCCATCCCCCCACTTTTTAAATGTCGTGGCAGAGTCGGGAACCGAACCCATACCTCCGGGGGGGGGGTGGCAGCTAATTACACTAATCACTACACCATAGAGGTGGCCATTCATGCGATGCACTGTTGTAAATGCTGGAACGTGAAATAATGTTTTCTGTCGTGAGAGCTTTTAAGTGTAACATGAAGAATGGTTAGATCGACCGGTCGAGTTGGCGGTGCGGTTAGGGGCACTCAGCTGTGAGCTTGCATCTAGGAGATAGTGGGTTGGAACCTCACTGTCGGCAGCCCTGAAGATGGTTTTCTGTGGTTTCACGTTTTCAAACCAGGCAAATGCTGGGGTTGTACCTTAATTAAGGCCACGACCGCTTCCTTCCGACTCCTAGGCCTTTCCTCTCCCATCGTCGCCATAAGACATACTTGTGTCGGTGCGACGTAAAGCAGAAAAAAAATCACTCTAATTATCCTTAATAAATGTACGGTCATTCTGAAGACTGGATACTATCACCTGTAGATTTAAAACTGTTAGAATAAGGGTGAACAAAAATTAGATTACCACGTTTAGTGACTCATAGCTTGTGAAAAAGCGCCGAAGTGATACGTTTAACTACAATTGAAGCGGATATTTATTTTTATCTATCGATATTATGTGTTACTCCTCATTGCAAAGGAATGACCAATCAAAAGTAAGTGGAGAATAATTTCTCCGTCCGAGTGAGCTGGCTACGCATTCGGGAGATGTTGATCCCACTATCGGTAGTCCACTAGAAAGTTTCCGTGGCTGGGTCACTACCTCGCCATTTTCCCATTTTTGCAACGTCATCGCTGCACTATTGGACCACTATAAAGTAAAAAAAATCACATGAATTTGAAGATTTTCTCTGCACTGACATATTTTTTGAATTACCTTGTTATAAAAACTGGTTGTATAGAAGATGTATTTTTATAATTGTTACGAAGAGAGGAGTATATGATATTGAACTGAATATATCTTTTATTCTTTTGCATTTCAGAATTCATGGAAGTGATGACTGGAGAATAAATCGATAGCAAGGGGAAGATCAGGGAATATCTGCCGTGGCGGGGTGTGATTCGTCCGTTAGATTGTGCTCTGCAATCCTCCAATAAGGCTTCACATGGAACTCTCATCTTGATAATGGTCGAATAATCATTTATTTAACGCGGACGTCAGGGTAGGCTTTTCTCACTTATTTTTACATTGTACCATTATTATCTTCAAAACAGACTTATCATAAGGGGATATATTCATAGCCTATAATTTTCTGAAAAAATTTGGGTTGAGAACCACACACTGGAAACCACACTTCGACCAACGGAACTCTTTTTATTTCCAAAACATGGAATTACATTCCTAATATGATGTCTAAAGAAACTAAGCTAGTTTCCTAATGTCAAACACCAAAGATCGTTCACAAATAAAATAAATGTTTTATCTCTATATGAAGATCTACTATTTATTGCTGCAAGTTTGGACACTTGTATTTATGAACGCAAGTACAATAACGCAATTTTGTGTTAAATTTCCCTATGGCAATATATTACTTTTTCATTAAAAGAAAATGTACGAAGTAATGTTCAGAACATATCATTGAATAAAAGTCTTAAAAGGAGAATGTTATAATTTGTCTTACCCCCATCAGTTGCCTAGAAGTATCACAGAAGCAGATACCTCGTGAGTATAGAGAAAATGACTGTGGGTTTTTGAACTGAGTCTACCAAGTCTTCAAATCCCCCGTGACAGGATCTGTTCCTACTTCTTCTTCTTCTTCTTCTTCTTCTTCTTCTTCTTCTTCTTCTTCTTCTTCTTCTTCTTCTTTTTCTACCACTTTTTCCCACACCTGTGGGGTCGCGGGTGCTAACTGCGTGGCACAGGTAGACTTGGCCCTGTTTTACGGCCGGATGCCCTTCCTAACGCCAATCCTATATGGAGGTATATAATCACTTTTGCGTGTTTCTGTGGTGGTTGGTGGTGTGGTATGTTGTCTGAATATGAAGAGGAGAGTGTTGGGACGGACACATACACTCAGTCCCTGAGCCAGAAGAATTAATCAGAAGCGATTAAAATCCCCCACCCGGCCGGGAATCGAACCCGGGACCCTCTAACCGAAGGCCAGTACGCTGACCATTCAACGAACGAATCGGACGATCTGTTCCTTCATATTCCGTGTAAAATTTATCTCGGTCTACATTCTTCACTTATGGTCTCTGGTGCTCATGTTTTCGAAGTCTAAAAAGGGAGAACGTCGGGTTCGAGCAAATAAAATCGCACAATAATTAAATTAATGGCTATTCATTTAAATTTGAATGCTAGGATAACAGTCATTTTACCGAGTGAGTTGGCCGTGCGGTTAAGGGTGCGCAGCCGTGAGCTTGCATTCGGGGGACAGTAGGTTTGAACCCCGCTGTCGGCAGCCCTGAAGTCGGTTTCCGTGGTTTCCCATTTTCACACCAGGCAAATGCTGGGGCTTTACCTTAAAACCACGGCCGCTTCCTCCCCCTCTTAGACCTTTCCTATCCCCCTGTCGTCGTAAGAGCTGTTTGCGTCGGTGCGACGTAAAGTAATTGAAAAAAACTTTTTTTGAAAAGAACTCCGTTGTTGCTCACCAGAGGGCTCTGTTGAGTAATTATTCATTTGTCTGTTACAACACTGAAGACAATGTTTGCAAGGTCCGCGGCACAGACGGTTAGAAATGTCATACTGCAATTCCATTTTCGAATATTTGGGCCAACGTTTAATGAAGGAACGAAGTTTGGAGGATATTTTCTGCAAAAGAAGGACGTCACCTATATCAACTGTCATACGACTATGGTTTACTTCAGGTGAATTTACCTGCCAACATAGTAGGATATTAATTAAAATGTGAATGAAACATGAATGAATGAATGAATGAATGTATGAATGAATGAATGAATGAACAGTTTCACAGGGTTTGGTATTAAAAATAATAAATCTTATATGTCGATGTGAAATGGAAGTAGAATTTATGAACCATTTAATATTTCAATGCCCTAAATTTTAAAATAACATAGAGGAAAACAATGTTCATGCAACCATTATGTTGTTAATACCAGTTACAATTATCAATATATTCAGTAAAATAATCCGAAATTTCATACTATAGGAGAAATTTTAAATTATTTTGATGGAATACGGACAACCATCCTCACAACAGCCTGTGATGATAAAAAAAGTGTTTGGCCATCAGAGCTGAAGAAGTCCGCAAGATCAACAGTCCCTGAGTAGCTTGCGAAGAAATGAGGACGACCATTAAAATAACTGCCAACAGAATACACGAAAATGATCGGAAGAAAATGAAGAGATAAATATTGCAACTTGTCAAATTGTTTAAAATTAGTTATACCTATGAAAAGTGTTTTCTTTTCACGCTGATGTATTTTCCGGTCTTTTTGTTATATAAGTGGGTAAGTTGAAAAAATGACAATTGGCGGTAAATTCCATTTGAAAGAGAAAGTTCTGCATATTTAGGAAACCCAGAAACTCCAAAACATGTTTCCTTAGCCATAAGTGTCCCTGCTTTTGACTACGGACATATATACAGTAAATATATATTGTTGATTGTACAGTATTTTGTCCCTTTAATTTGAAAAACAGAATGGGCCTATTTTAGTTCACTTGTTTATAATAAGAATAAATATAATAATCTTTCTCTCTTTCTTAATCCGTTTACCCTCCAGGGTTGGTTTCACCTTGAGACTCAGCGAGGGATTCCACCTCTACCGCCTCAAGGACAGTGTCTTGGAGAGTGAGACTTTCGTTCGGGGATACAACTGGGGAAGATGACCAGTTCTCGCCTAGGCAGCCTTAACCTACTATGCTAAACAGGAGCCTTGTGCGAGGATGGGAAGATTGGAAAGGATAGACAAGGAAGAGGGAAGGAAGCGGCCGTGGCCTTAAATTAGGTACCACGGAAAACCACTTCGAGGGTGGCTGAGGTGGGAGTCGAAGCCCCCTCTACTCAGTTGACTTACCGAGGCTGAGTTAGAGCCCTCGTACCACTCTTTAAATTTCGTGGCAGAGTCGGGAATAGAACGCAAGCTGCCGGGGATGGCATCTAATCACACTAACCACTACATAACATAGGTGAAATAATAATAATAATAATAATAATAATAATAATAATAATAATAATAACAATATAACCCGGGACCCTATGAACTGAAAGCCATTACGCTGACCAATCATCTAAAGGAGCTGGATTTAAGGGACCCGTTAATAATTGAAGATATTTTCAAATAGTGATTGCAACACAAATTAGGACAACTTTAAAAAGTAAAATCGTTAGCGTCAATGATTAGTCTGTATTTGTTGTTCCTCTGTAGAATGGAGCTGGCTTTTCTGTGAAGGAGAACAATACATTGGAGCTGCTAACATGGAAATAGCCCGAGCCGACTTGAGTGAGGCAGGGCGGCCGCCAGACCTAGCGGGAGCTAAATGTGTCTGGTGTCCAGACAGACAACTGGGTCATGGGCCACACGTGCTGTGCCGCTAATGACACTCCAGTAACACACCAGATCCGAAAGAAGCAAGACGAGCATCTCATCTCCTCTCAGAGCAGCTTTTGTAACAGCGAGCATCTGCACTTGAAATCCGGATAAGCTATATCCAGGATGTTCAGTTATTTTCGCGACCGAGCGCATTGACCGTGAGGTTTGGGGCCTGCAGCTCTAAGCTTGCATTCGAGAGATAGTGGGTTCGAACCCCACTGGCGGCAGCACTGAAGATGGTTTTCCGTGGTTTCCTATTTTCACACCAGGCACCTTATTTAAGGCCACAACCGCTACCTTCGCACTCCTAGCCGTTTCCTATCCCGTCGTCACCATAAGAAATATCTGTGTCGGAAGTTTAGTAAATTGTGAAAAATGTTATTTTCGTACGTTGCATCATTTAGCTCCCTCTCTGGTTTCCAAGTTTGCGAGTTCGAACCCGGCATGCGTGGGCCACTTTGGACGTACAATGACGGCATGTATAAGATCGCTGGTGAAAAATTCGGTACTTATTTTCTTGTGGATATGGGCACAGAATATATTGTTGCTGTTCGTGGAAAAGGTCATCTATCCCAATGCTCTTCACATCCATTATCTTCCTTAAGACTGGTCACGCTTTGCAGCCATATATGGATATTTAGTTAGTTCATCAGAACAATATTCATTGTGTTCTTTTTCCTACGTTTACGTTCGTTCGTTCGTTATCTGTTTACCCTCCAGGGTCGGTTTTTCCCTCGGACTTAGCGAGGGATCCAACCTCCACCGCCCCAAGGGCAGTGTCCTGGAGATTCAGACTCTGGGTCGGGGGATACAACTGGGGAGGATGACCAGTACCTCGCCCAGGTGGCCTCACCCGCTATGCTGAACAGGGACGTTGTGTGGGGGTGGGAAGTGTGGAAGGGATAGACAAGGAAGAGGAAAGGAAGCGGCCGTGGCCTTAAGTTAGGTACCATCCCGGCATTTGCCTGGAGGAGAAGTGGGAAACCACGGAAAACCACTTCCAGGATAGCTGAGGAGGGAATCGAACCCCCCTCTACTCAGTTGACCTTCCGAGGCTGAGTGGACCCCGTTCCAGCCCTCGTACCACTTTTCAAATTTCGTGGTAGAGCCGGGAATCGAACCCGGGCCTCTGGGGGTGGCAGCTAATCACACTAACCACTACACCGCAGAGGCGGACTACGCTTACGTGTAAAGGAAAATGAATCTTACCGCCCCGCACTCTAGGAATGTATGTTTGCATGACTTATTTACGCCCTACATTTTTATTTTTCATTATATGTTAGCATACGAAAATGAACACAACGAAAATTGTCCTGATGGACTGCATATCCATATGTGGCAGGGAGGCGGGACCAGTCTTAAGGAAAATACGGGATAGGAAGAGCATTGGGAGATATGAACTTTTGCCCGAACAGCGACGATATATCGACGGCATCCTCTGTCTGTTGTAGCAAGGCGGGGGGTGGAGGGGTGGGGGTAATATATACCTACAGGGGCCCTCATATAGGGAGACTGAGTCCTTAGCTGAGGCTGACATCGTTTCCACTTACTTGTGCAACACTCCTAATTTTAACATAGTGATTTTACTATTTTAAAACCTATATAACTTTTTCCTTTCTTTCGAAATATTGGAGATTTTATATTATTTTTCTCTGATCAGAGTTGAGAGAGGACAGTTGCCGAGTTTTAATTCCTCTTTAAAAGATACCTCCTCTACCACGATCACTACCACCACACAACCATCACCACCAAAAACAACATGATATTAGTAGGATGATATACTATTTTTGTGAAACTGTCCGGCTCCATGGCTAAATGGTTAGCGTGCAGGCCGTTGGTCTCAGGGGTCCCGGGTTCGATTCCCAGCAGGGTCGGGAATTTTAACCATCATTGGTTAATTTCGCTGGCACGGCGGCTGGGTGTATTTGTCATCTTCATCATCATTTCATCCTCATCATGATGCTCAGGTCGCCTGCGGGAGTCAAATCAAAAGCGAGCCGAACTTGTCCTCGGACATTCCCGGCACTAAAAGCCATACGCCATTTCAACTTCATTGTGAAAGTGAAACGTTTATAACTCATTATTGGAGACATTGGTCTCAAGGTTAGTATCGCCTATAGCACAACGATCTGCAAATTATGTGTGTGAACGACGAGTTGCATCTTAATTGGCTTTTCGCCAAGGGGATCACGGCTCGAATCCCAGCCAATTGAAGTGGAATTTTAAAGATTAAATTCATATCCTAGTGGTTTGGATTTCACTTAAAACTTCATATCCCTGGGCTACAATGCTCATGTTTGCTTTCCTTGTCTACATAATAAACATGTGGAAGGAAATTAAGGGGACTCAACGTCAGGTGAAGAATATAAAACTAGAATTGGTGGAACGTTTCAAACATCTGTGATGTGTATTCTTCCTCGATGGTAGGCGAATAAGGATCAAGGTGCCGCAAATCTAACATTGTGAATTCAAAGTTACGATCAGCAGTAATCTGAAATAAGCGAGCTATCAAACGAAATTGTTATTACATTGCTCTGGTTTTAGGGTTGCATTGTTGTGCAGAAGTGGAGATTGGCTTGATTAAAGATATAAACATCAAAGGCTGAAACGGATATGAAAGTATAAGCAGGCTACGTTCTGAATAACATATGAACCTGTACGTAAAATCTGGCTTAAGTTGTGGGGTCGTACGTAACGAACAGACGAGAATAAGTTACCTAGGAGACCTATCGACTAGTCCACGGAGGTTACGAGAAAAAGGGAGAGATTCATTTTTAGTGATTTTAAGGTAAAATAGTGTGGAACTAAGTGAGATCATTGGAATAAGAGTTTGTGAGAGCAATTAATACATTCACGGAGGTTTGCAGACTGAACGTTGAAAGGTATAAGAGTCTGCAATGAATTTTTATGAGCATTTCATTAACCAAATAATCTAAAAACTCAAGACAAAAGTAAATTTGGATACATAAAAAGAGCACTCTGAATCTCAAAGTTTTCACCAAACCGACTTGTAGGCTATACCAGCTAACAGGAACAACTTCCTTCATACAAGATCTGTCCGACTCGTTGGCTGAATGGTCAGCGTACTGGCCTTCGGTTCAGAGGGTCCCGGGTTCGTTTCCCGGCCGGTTCGGGGATTTTAACCTTCATTGGTTAATTCCAATGGCCTGGGGGCTGGGTGTCTGTGCTGTCCCCAACATCCCTGCAACTCACACACCACTCATAACACTATCCTCCACCTACACATGGCAGATACCTCCCACCCTCATCGGAGGATCTGCCTTACAAGGGCTGCACTCGGCTATAACTAGCCATACGAAAAAAAAAAAAATACAAGATCTGACGACAACTTATAATCTGGCACCAACCCTAGCTACGAAAAGGTTCCTCGACGAAAGACTCCAGAAAACTGCAGAAATATACCCAGAATTCGTTAACACTCATGCCATGAACAATGATGAATGGAAAGCAGCCAATTTTGAACTACATGAGAGGAGCAATTCCCTGCGTTCATAACCGTATTTGTAATAAGAAAGGATTTTTTTTTTACCAGGTATCCAGCGACAATGTTCGTGAAATTTTCGGCTCACACTGTTCACTATACCACCTGTTCGTCCGCACGCGAAGAACATTTCCTCATTCTCATTATGCAAAAGATGAAATTCTATACTTTTACAATCATATGTACACAATGTGTTCACTATTAAATATTAATTTATTAACCAGTCAGTATTTGCTTGGTGTAAAAATAGGGACCACGGAATACCCTCTTCAGGGCTGCCGACAGTAGGGTTTGAACCCACTATCTCCCGAATGCAAGCTCGAGCAACTCGCTCGGCATGAGCTGATTGGCTTGAAGGACTAGTATAATAAATGTTCCCTTCAAGACGGCACTAATTTGACATTGAACGGACGACATCCACGATGTGAAAGTTGTCTGGGTGGTTTTTAAGAAGACATATTCTTAACTACAGTACATAACCACCGTAGGAGCCAAATTTGTTCTACTCGTGCTTAATTAGTAGCGATATGTGGCTGTATTCCAGATAATTCTCGAGGTGATAGGAGACATTAACGGAATGACTGCGGAATCTCCGAGTGTAACAAACAACAGCTGTGGATAGTTGAGCACATTACAAAGATGGTTCAACGTTCCTTTAGCCGAAGTAGATGAACAACAATTATGATTAGGTTAAGTATCATCATAAAGAAGTTGAATGATAGATAATCCCAACACCCTCCCCCCCTCCACCCTACATTGCTGGCGGCAAGAAATATTGTGTTCTTGACTTTACGAAACATATCGTGCTTGCACCTAGAAAAACCGCTATGTGATAATATTTCAACATAGAATTCTGACTAGAAACGTTCTGTCATCCAAGGTTCAGTATTGCATGAACTCCGTCAACGAACATTGTCACATAGCGGTAGTTCGAGGCGCAACGACGATACATATCAGAACAAAAAGACAAATAAACCTGTGGCATGTAAAGCCTACAAAAAGTTGATGCTTGATGATGCTCGTTGTTTAAAGAGGCTTAACATCTAAGGTCATCGGCCCCAGAGCCTGTAAAGTCTTAGCCACTCAGACCATAAGGCCATTAATTACATAGACTAGTAACAGAGATGCTCTTAACAAGATTTGGGAATAATAATAATAATAATAATAATAATACGTTCACAATCAAGAAAAACTGTGTTTCACAACACACAAACTCCAAACTCAGTTAAAACAACGGAATAACGATAAGCAATCCCTTCACGCCGCATTGTTGCCAACCCAAAAGAAAACCGCACGAACTTATGGATCGACAATATAAATATTTTTTTGCAAGTTGCTTTACGTCGCACCGACACAGACAGGTCTTATGGCGACGATCACCCTGTAATAATAATAATAATAATAATAATAATAATAATAATAATAATAATAATAATAATAATAATAATAATAATAATAATAATAATAATAGACGCTACTACTACTATTACTACTACTAATAATCGTTACAATAATAATGTTATTAGGTTTACGTCTCATTAACTACTTTTACGGTTTTCGGAGACGCCGAGGTGTCGGAATTTGGTCCCGCAGGAGTTCTTTTTCATGCCAGTAAATCTATCGATACGAGGCTGACGTAATCCAGCACCTTTAAATACCACCGGACTGGGCCAGGGTCAAATCTTCCAAGTTGGGTTCAGGATGCCAGCGTCTCAATCGTCTGAGCCACTCGGCCCAGCTATTATTATTATTATTATTATTATTATTATTATTATTATTATTATTAATACTATATTAGGACTATTGTTAATTATCGTATTTTGAAAGAATGATCGAGAGGACAACTTTTGTTGGAATGAGGGAGCTAAGGGGCAATTCGAGGAAGAGAATGTACGGTAGATCGGAAATATAGGTTATATCTCCTCTGTATGTACGTAAAATGAAATAACATCTTTTTCCCTGGCTTCCGAAATGGTATCAGGCCTAAACCGCTGAGCAAAATTTCATGAAATTTTGCCTAAAGGTTCTCAGAGAGATCTGCCACGACGATGGGATAGGAAAGGCCCAGGAGTGGGAAGGAATCAGACATGGCCTTAATTAAGGTACAGCCCCAGCATTTGTTTGATGTGGAAATTAGGAAACCACGGATAACCATATTCAGGACTACCGACAGTGGTGTTCGAACCCACTATCTCCCGGATGCAAGCTCACAGCTGCGGGCCCCTAACCGCAAGCCAACTCGCCGGCATTATTATTATTATTATTATTATTATTATTATTATTATTATTATTATTATTATTATTCTTGCTGAGCGTGAGACATTGGGTCGGGGATACAACTGGGGAGGAGGATCCGTAACTCACCTAGGCGGCTTACCTGCTATGCTGAACATGAGCCTTATGGGAGGACAGGAAGATTGGAAGGGACAGACAAGGAAGAGGGAAGGAAGCGGCCGTGGCTTTAAGTTAGGTACCATCCCGGCATTTGCCTGGAGGGGAAGTGGCAAACCACGGGAAAACACTTCCAGGATGGCTGACGTGGGAATCGAACCCTTTTCTACTCAGTCGACCTCCGGAGGCTGAGTGGACCCCGTTACAGCCCTCGTGCCATTTTTCAAATTTCGTGGCAGAGCCGGGAATCGATTCCGGGCGTCCGGGCATGACAGCTAATCACACAAACCACTACCCCCCAGACCTCAGGGTGGGTGTAAAACTACAACAATACTGTATATCTAAGCACATTTGTAACGGCAAGTTCAGTACTCCACGTGTTGTTTACTGGCTTCGTAAAATGTAACGTCATTAATTGTTTGGGAGTAGAAGCCAAAGAAGCTTGCCAAATAAATGAAATTGATCGTAATAAATGTTTTGATATTTATAGACAACAAGAGATTCGCTGGCAGCACATGGAACAGCTGACGCCAGGGCAAGGATCAGCTGAGAAGACAAACGAGCGCTCCATGTTCTTGTTGCCAAATATCTCTCAGCAGAACAGATTTCCCCCGGCCCGTGACTACTGACTTGGCTTCTAGCGGGAGCCTCTTCACATGCACAGAAATACAGTGTTCAGGGCTGAGAGCGTGTTACAACCGGAGAGAGGTCGATTCAGGTTAACCCCTAAACGTTGATGTGCGATCCTCTTCGATACCAGTGAAACTACACAGGGTGGTCGGAATCAACGTGAACCGGTTGTATGAGCGTTAGAGATACATAAGAACCTTCTTTATACGGCTTAAGTGGGGCCGGAACTGATCCGGATTGCCGAAAATCCGGATAATCCGGAAAACTAAAAAAGAAATACAGTATATGTTATAAGACATATTAACATACGTTGTACAGTAATACCTTTTTTCAATTGTACAATAAAATATAAGAACACTCTTCTTATATTTACGACTCCGTTTTATGCACTAAAGTAATGCGTGAGATTTTTCTGTTTTACATTTGTATAGCATTTTCAGGCAGCACAATCACGAAGACGTTTTACTAACATCAGTTCTGCCGGTGTGGTTTCAGTCTGGGATTCTAAATAGGCCATCAGTTTGTCCAGCTGCAATGTTGCCTCTTCATGAGTAATAGTTTCTTCTGTTTTTTTTGTTTGCTAGGGGCTTTACGTCGCACCGACACAGATAGGTCTTATGGCGACGATGGGATGGGAAAGGCCCAGGAGTTGGAAGGAAGCGGCCGTGGCCTTAATTAAGGTACAGCCCCAGCATTTGCCTGGTGTGAAAATGGGAAACCACGGAAAACCATTTTCAGGGCTGCCGATAGTGGGATTCGAACCTACTATCTCCCGGATGCAAGCTCACAGGGAGATAGTTTCTTCTGATAAAGCGCCGGTTTCATTTTCGAATTCACCATCACTCTCGTCTTTACCTGCCGAGGAAGAAGAAGCAATAATTTCTTCATCTGTCATTATGCCGTACCCTGAAATACAGTCATTTTCAACCAGTCATTTACGTCGTTCACATCTACGTCCGAGCATCCGGGAATGCGTGCAAATGTCTCAAGGAACTCAGAAGAGTCCACGGTTCCCCATTCTCAATTCCAGGCGAATGCCGGGGCGGTACCTTTGATAGACCACGGCCGACTTACTTCCAAGTTCTTTCCTTAACTAACCTTGGCGTAAAAGATATTCAAAAGGAATCCACCCCGTAAAATAATTACTGTACCAGTAAAAATTATTATTTTCGGTCCGGATAAACCGGAGATCTGAATTAATGAGGGCCGCATAAACGAGGTTCATGTGTACTGATAAATAGTTTGAAAATAATATCTCGCTATCTCGTGCCGTTGTCATATCGCTTCGACTGCAATTTCCAATGTGTTTTGAGAGGCGGTGTTGCAAAACCTGCACGTGGCTTACGACCTGTTTGAGCGCCATGCCGAGAAATCAGTTTCAGCCGGTGTCACAGTAGCAGATTGGCGCAATGTTGTCAGCTCGGACGTCCGTGTTCAAATCCGTCCCCAAGCGCTAAATATTTGTTTTTCTTCTATTAGTGCTCTCAAGTTCGTTTTGAACCATGTGTAGGTTTAGCAACAGCGCATCGCAAAGCCCGTTTGAATTCGCCCGCAAAGCAATCTGATTGGCTAACTTTAGCAGCTGATAAAATGGCAACGACTTGAGATATCGAATTATTTCTGTCAATTGATTTATCGGTATGACCAACACAATCACGAAGACGTTTTACTAACATCATTTCTGCCGGTGTGGTTTCAGTCTGGGATTCTAAATAAGCCATCAGTTCATATTTCCGGTTCAGGTTGTTTCAGACCACTCTGTATAATACTGTAGAGTGCTGCACCAACGAGTATAAATTAAATTAATTTAAATTAACTAGCCTGGTGGTTCATATTTGTGGGTTACTGTAGTCACGTCCTAGTTCGTGAATCATGGGCAACGGCTGAGTGGCCTAGTAAGTGGTCCTGAGAGTCGGGATACCAGTTGCTATGGAATGGGAGTGGGCATCTCGGACATATTCTGAGTCGTGGCCCTCCTTGTGCTCAGGTGGCCAGGACTATACAATTCACCGGTGGTCCATAACCCGTTAGAGGAGAGATCCTCACTTGGACTATGTGCAAGTAGGGCAGCATCCTGCTTCATGAATTTACCGAGCTCAGAACACTTTAAGCAAGCCTCGGACCTATGGGAGTAATGGAGTCCCACTCCCATTTGACAGGCGAGGGACTCCTTGGAAACAACTTGGCGAACGAAATGGAATTCGATGGGGAGCTATCAATATTAATGGGGCTTATGGAAGAAAGAAGGTAGAACTGGCTGAGTCAGCAAAGAGGATGAATCTGGATGTGCTAGGAGTAAGTGATATTCGGGTAAGGGGAGATAATGAGGAAGAGATAGAAGATTATAAGGTGTACTTGACGGGTGTTAGAAAGGGAAGGGCAGAGTCTGGGGTAGGGCTCTTTATCAGGAATACCATTGCACGCAACATAGTTTCTGTTAGGCAAGTAAATGAGCGAATGATGTGGGTAGATTTGTCAGTGGGAGGAATTAGGACAAGAATTGTGTCCGTGTATTCACCATGTGAGGGTGCAGATGAGGATGAAGTTGACAAGTTTTATGAAGCATTAAGTGACATCGTGGTCAGGGTCAACAGCAAGGATAGAATAGTGCTAATGGGCGATTTCAATGCGAGAGTTGGGAATAGAACTGAAGGATACGAAAGGGTGATTGGTAAATGTGGGGAAGATATGGAAGCTAATGGGAATGGGAAGCGTTTGCTGGACTTCTGTGCTAGTATGGGTTTAGCTGTTACGAATACATTCTTCAAGCATAAGGCTATTCACCGCTACACATGGGAGGCTAGGGGTACCAGATCCATAATAGACTATATCTTAACAGACTTTGAATTCAGGAAATCTGTTAGGAATGTAAGAGTTTTTCGGGGATTTTTCGATGATACAGACCACTATCTGATCTGTAGTGAACTAAGTATCTCTAGGCCTAGGGTAGAGAAAGTGAAATCTGTCTGCAAACGAATAAGGGTAGAAAATCTCCAGGACGAGGAAATTAGACAGAAGTACATGGATATGATTAGTGAGAAGTTTCGAACAGTAGACAGTAAGCAGGTTCAGGATATAGAAAGAGAATGGGTGGCATACAGGGATGCTGTAGTAGAAACAGCAAGGGAATGCCTAGGAACAACTGTGTGTAAAGATGGAAAAAGGCGAACATCTTGGTAGAATGATGAAGTGAGAGCAGCCTGTAAACGTAAAAAGAAGGCTTATCAGAAATGGCTCCAAACAAGGGCCGAGGCAGACAGGGATTGGTACGTAGATGAAAGAAACAGAGCGAAACAAATAGTTGTCGAATCCAAAAAGAAGTCCTGGGAAGATTTTGGTAATAACCTGGAAAGGCTAGGTCCAGCAGCAGGGAAACCTTTTTGGACAGTAATAAAAAATCTTAGGAAGGGAGGGAAAAAGGAAATGAACAGTGTTTTGAGTAATTCAGGTGAACTCATAATAGACCCCAGGGAATCACTGGAGAGGTGGAGGGAATATTTTGAACATCTTCTCAATGTAAAAGGAAATCATCCTGGTGGTGTTGCAAACAGCCAAGCTCATGGGGAGGAGGAAAATGATGTTGGTGAAATTATGCTTGAGGAAGTGGAAAGGATAGTAAATAAACTCCATTGTCATAAGGCAGCAGGAATAGTTGAAATTTGACCTGAAATGGTGAAGTATAGTGGGAAGGCAGGGATGAAATGGCTTCATAGAGTAGTAAAATTAGCGTGGAGTGTTGGTAAGGTACCTTCAGATTGGACAAAAGCAGTAATTGCACCTATCTATAAGCAAGGAAACAGGAAGGATTGCAACAACTATCGAGGTATCTCATTGATTAGTATACCAGGCAAAGTATTCACTGGCATCTTGGAAGGGAGGGTGCGATCAGTCGTTGAGAGGAAGTTGGATGAAAACCAGTGTGGTTTCAGACCACAGAGAGGCTGTCAGGATCAGATTTTCAGTATGCGCCAGGTAATTCAATAATGCTACGAGAGGAATAGGCAGTTGTGTTTATGTTTCGTAGATCTAGAGAAAGCATATGACAGGGTACCGAGGGAAAAGATGTTCGCCATACTGGGGGACTATGGAATTAAAGGTAGATTATTAAAATCAATCAAAGGCATTTACGTTGACAATTGGGCTTCAGTGAGAATTGATGGTAGAATGAGTTCTTGGTTCAGGGTACTTACAGGAGTTAGACAAGGCTGTAATCTTTCACCTTTGCTGTTCGTAGTTTACATGGATCATCTGCTGAAAGGTATAAAATGGCAGGGAGGGATTCAGTTAGGTGGAAATGTAGTAAGCAGTTTGGCCTATGCTGACGACTTGTTCTTAATGGCAGACTGTGCCGAAAGCCTACAGTCTAATATCTTGGAACTTGAAAATAGGTGCAATGAGTATGGTATGAAAATTAGCCTCTCGAAGACTAAATTGATGTCAGTAGGTAAGAAATTCAACAGAATTGAATGTCAGATTGGTGATACAAAGCTAGAACAGGTCGATAATTTCAAGTATGTAGGTTGTGTGTTCTCCCAGGATGGTAATATAGTAAGAGAGATTGAATCAAGGTGTAGTAAAGCTAATGCAATAAGCTCGCAGTTGCGATCAGCAGTATTCTGTAAGAAGGAAGTCAGCTCCCAGACGAAACTATCTTTACATCGGTCTGTTTTCAGACCAACTTTACTTTACGGGAGCGGAAGCTGGGTGGACTCAGGATATCTTATTCATAAGTTAGAAGTAACAGACATGAAAGTAGCAAGAATGATTGCTGGTACAAACAGGTGGGAACAATGACAGGAGGGTACTCGGAATGAGGAGATAAAGGCTAATTTAGGAATAAATTCGATGGATGAAGCTGTACGCATAAACCGGCTTCGGTGGTGGGGTCATGTGAGGCGAATGGAGGAGGATAGGTTACCTAGGAGAATAATGGACTCTGTTATGGAGGGTAAGAGAAGTAGAGGGAGACCAAGACGACGATGGTTAGACTCGTTTTCTAACGATTTAAAGATAAGAGGTATAGAACTAAATGAGGCCACAACACTAGTTGCAAATCGAGGATTGTGGCGACGTTTAGTAAATTCTCAGAGGCTTGCAGACTGAACGCTGAAAGGCATAATAGTCTATATTGATAATGTATGTAGGCTATGTATGTATGTAACTAGCCTGACATCCAGCTATATCGAAAAAATTTCAAATATTTTTGTGAAGCAGTATGTGGAGTGTGAAATATCCAGCCGAGTCAGCTTACATTCGGTCCTTTCTGTACATGTCAAAAGTGGCTCTTCAGGTAGGTCCTATTACGGTTAATGAATGACCTTTTGGATGTCCAAATTAGTTATAAAAGTGATGTAAATTTGACGACCAATTTAAGAAAGCACAGAAAATACATCATTAATTGGTCAGTTTTCTGTCTGAAGTGTGAGCATATGATTTCATTTCAATTATAGAGGAAGCCCAGTTAAACGCGGTCCGATTGACAGCGGATTCGCATCGAACACAGTACAAAGCATTCTCCGAAAGAAATCATCAAAGTATTCTATTTTTGTCAATGCAGAAACGAACAGAATAGGGGGATTCTGCATTATTATTTATAACACTTACTGACTCCAACTTAAACAGAAATTCAAGGAAGACTGGATGGGTTTTTAGAAACTGCGTGCCTGTCTGTTCACAGAAATAACGGAACATAGCAATTGGCCAAGCTTTTTTTTGTAGATAAGGGGAAAGTTAAGATGACCTCCCCTATCACTCTGAACAACTTAAACTTGTTTGTACCGAGCTCGATAGCTGCAGTCGCTCAAGTGCGGCCAGTATCCAGTATTCGGGAGATAGTAGGTTCGAACCCCACTGTCGGCAGCCCTAAAATGGTTTTCCGTGGTTTCCCACTTTCACACCAGGCAAATGCTGGGGCTGTACCTTAATTAAGGCCACGGCCGCTTCCTTCCCACTCCTAGCCCTTTCCTGTCCCATCGTCGCCGTAAGACCTATCTGTGTCGGTGCGACGTAAAACAACTAGCAAAAAAAAAATAAAAAAAAAACTTGTTTGCCTGCACCCGCACTTATAAAACAAGTGACCGTGTTGGCTTTTAACTTTTGTCAGACAGCCTCCTAGTTAAGTCTTGACCGAGCTCGATAGCTGCAGTAGCTTAAGCGCGGCCAGTATCCAGTATTCGGGAGATAGTAGGTTCGAACCCCACTGTCGGCAGCCCTGAAGATGGTTTTCCGTCGTTTCCCATTTTCACACCAGGCAAATGCTGGGGCTGTACCTTAATTACGGCCAAGGCCGCTTCCTACCCACTCCTAGCCCTTCCCTGTCCCATCGTCGCTATAAGACCTATCTGTGTCGGTGCCACCAGCAAAAAAAAAAAAAAAGAGCAGTGGTGTATACTGAGGGCTGCCATGGCTATCGTTGAAGCCCAAACCTCAAATGAGAACGATGGAAATCTTAAAGCACATTATAATGTAAGCATCTGATACATTGTTCCATTTACAAAACTTGAAAACAGAGAGAAGAGATTCTGAGTGCAAGACATCCGAGACCGACATTGCAGCCCTGGCGGTGCGTGTCTCTCCCCTTCGACTCACCTCGCGCGGCTTGCTGCTGGATGTCCGATGGGTAAGGGGACCAAGCGGATAGGTGTGCAAGGCTTCGCTCCATCAGTTCGCCACTCCTAACAAGGAGAGAGAGAGCAACCATGCGTTCCTTATCGTTATCACATATACTTCCTCACCTCATACTTCTGACTTAATTATATAGGTAACAGTGTGCTAGTATTTCACTCCCGTTTACTTCTACATCCTTGTAGGAAGACATTGCAGGGCTGCTGTTACAGGAGTATTATTAGTTTCCTTTGATACGTAGATCTGCTAAAATGAAATGCAATCTTTCAGGTTCAGTATTCTCTTTTATTGTTTGGAATTGAACCTGTGATCATGGGTTGGACACCACCACTAATCTACAGAGGAAGCTAATAAATCAGTGAACGACGGGTACGACCGCTTACTACGCTGTAAAATTATACACTTTAATTTGATAATAATATTAATGGTGCATAACCTTTGGAAAGGCTTGATTGTTACCTAAAGAGGACGAAACGAATAGAGAGGACGTCATAAACTTCCATTTCCCAAGCGAGGGAAATTACTGTAAGAGTACGAGGAGGTTGATTCCGAGAATTGAACCGGGGCCATCGAACCAAATGTAAACATTCTATCTATTTAGCCATAAAGCCGTACTTTAATTTGCTAAACCCGAGGCTACCGTTTCCACTGCGCAGGTGTTGAGTATTGGCAGTGACAGAGGCCAGGGCAGTAACTTGTGAAACAGCATCAACAACACAGCAGGCTACTCCGGTGGTTCAAAACGCTTAAGGATTTACGTTCACTAAGCCAACTATTAAAAAGGAGTAAAGTAAGTCCAGTGGCCTTGATCGCAGCATACGCCACTGAATTTTACAGTTACGAGTTACTAATCGCAAATAACTACGGACACAATCCATATCATCACTTAGGAACCAGTACTGCGTAAGGACAAGATGTAAACTTTACACCAGAAGTAAGAATGGACATTGAAAACTATAAGAATGATCCTGAAGTCTTAGGAATATTTCTCTTATAATGAAATAGGTCGGTTAATTTTTCATAAAGACTGTATTGCGGGTACACAAAAGATAGGTTAGAAATCAACATCGCGCGGCTTGGACGACGTCAGAATTCAGTAAACAGGGCAGCCGACGTTGGCGCATAAACCTGCACATCAGATACATTGCGCCACAGTGCTTTCGGTATTTGAGAATGGAAAAAAGTTAAATTTTACCCAGATGTATTTCGTCCCCTTACCAGATTTGGAGTTGTAAAAATTCAGAAGTATTATGGACAAGGCTAGAAATTGGTATATTTTTTGAGTATGTTCTCCACTTACGGGCAAGTTACAAGGAAACTGTCATAACGTAAGATAGTATATTTGACATAAACATAAACACTGCAAAACTAAACTAGCAAAAGTGTGTTCGTAATTTCATTCACCACCAAATTTATGAAAAGTGCAAATAATTTTAATATATTTTTCCTTTCTAACCTTACCTTCCCTATAATGCATTGCTTGAAGGCCATTTGTGAAAGATATTTTCTTGGTATTCTTTTTAACATTGTCTTTCAGCGTTGCTCGTGGGATGTTAAACGCTTTACTTGCACGTTTGTAACCCATTATCTTGTCCTTCACTGCCATAATAGTCTTTTTCATAGTCTCCTTATCCCACTGCTTGCGTTCTTCCATCTGAAGATAATAATAATCTTCTTTTCCTACTGCTTTTCCCACACTTGTAGGGTCAGGGGTGCGAACTGCGAAGCACATGTGGATTTGGCCCTGTTTTACGGCCGGATGACCTTCCTGCCACCAACTCTATATGGAGGGAGGTAATCACTATTGCTTGTTCCTGTGGTGGTTGGTAGTGTTGTGTGTTGTATGAATATGAAGAGGAGAGTGTTGGGACGGACACAAACACCCAGTCGCCGAGCCAGAAGAATTAATCAGAAGTGATTAAAATCCCCGACCTGGCTGGGAATCAAACCAGGGACCCTCTGAACTGAAGGCCAGTACGCTGACCATTCATCCAACGAGTCGGACCCATCTGAAAATAATAAAACACTTCATAAATAATAAATAAAATGAAGGGGGACGAAATTACGAACATTCCCTGATTTATTATAATGGCTGCTGCAGTAACTCACGCCAACCACCTCACTGTAGCGATTACATGGCAGGAACTTGAAACATGCTAATTTAGCATGGTTTCTAATGTGATTATACCGATGTCTCCGAGAGTAGGTATCTGGCTGTTCCAATAGTTATTGTATTTCAACCTTCTGTCGACAGACGGCAGCTCCCTCTGTCGCGAGCGTGAAGGATCTTTTCTCGGCGAGACCTTTTTAATATCTTCTCCTTGAAGTATTGTTGGGCTGTTTATGCTGGGGAATGAAGAGATGTCACACACACACAGGAGCGGCGTTTTTGCTTTTCTTATGGTGGTTTTATAAAACTGCTGCATCATTTGCATGCTTCGATGAATGATATTGACGGTAATGTAACGTTTTAAATTTATTTGATGTATTATCTTTCTTTTTATTATGGCCGACCGAAGTCCATCTGGGTACTCGAGGCGAGAATGGCATGTGTATGAGTTGTGTAGGTGATTGTGGTGCGTAAAAATCTGGTCTCTGATTATTTTAAATACATTTCTCGATGAAACATTTTGCCATTATTTGGAGGTATGGTCTGTGTGTCGGCCGGAGGGTCTGTTCTAGCCGTACGCAGTATGTTGGTGATGGATCTACGCGTGACCGTGGAGTCACAAACGTCCTACTGTCATTTGCCCTAGGTGGGCTATATATCTACTATTGACGTGAGACCTTACTAATGAAATGTTGAACTGCACTCTACGAGTTGCCTTGATTTTATTTACTCGCACCAATCTGCCGGAATTATTTGCCTATGGGGGCAAAAGGATCGCGTGATTGAATGAATGTGTAGTTGAATGAGCTGAGTGCCAAGATGACGTATCGGTCTGTTGTATTTATGCTTTGCGTTCATTGCTCCATGGAGCATTGTCTTTGCCCCTCGTGGATTATTTCCTTGGTCCGGCAGTTTTCTGATTTTATCACTTTATTATTTTATCTGCTCCTTGGTGTGTGGGAATCGATATGAGAGGGAATTGTTAAAATAAAAAGGTGGATATTGAAAACGACTCCCACGCTTGAAATTGCGTTTCTATTCCTCGCCGAAGGAAAGATTGAATAAAGATTGAGTTAATGATATTCAGCTCGCAGTTTTTAGTAGCGAGGTCGGTGTGGAATAAATGCTATCATCTCAAGAGTAACTGTGCCCTATGCATGTAAGAAAAGATGAGGTCACGATACCTTGGTACGATTATCTTTTGGGCTGACGCCGAATATGTATGTATTACCTTGTTGTTATTATTACTGGTTATTTCATCTAATTAATCCCTTTGATTTACGTTACATTACAATAAATTCTCATCTATCATTTATACGGATTTTTACTCGTAGTAGTGTTAGTTGTTAGCTTTAATTGTTTGAGGAGAATAACGTTTTCAGCTCAGGGCTATGTCTTTCGCCCTTCCTGATCGGGGATCCACGGCAAATTTGTTTCCCTACGATGGTCGTGATTCACTATGTGTGTCCTTTAGTTAGGGAGGGTGTGGCTCAAACTACACCACACAACTGAAATGCAGTCCAGTATTTCATTCACATATCAGTGCTCACTCTAGGAATAACAGGCTCTTAATTTGAATGCTGCACTAACTCAGCTCAAAATGGAAAATGAATCCTCCTTGTACATGGAAACAAAACGTGGTGCACACAACCAACTCTCACAACAATACTATGGGATGAGGCTACGCGTGTGCGCGCGGCTAAACATTAGGTACTAACCGTGCAAACTGGAAATCCCTAAGGGGACGAAATTAGGTGCAGGAACGGAATTTGTTAACCCTACCTCCGAAGTTAGAAGTGAAAAGTGGCCTACAGGCCTTTAGAGTAGAACGCAGCCCGGAAGGCGGTTTGAAGAGGGTTGCGCAGTAACATTCGCGCGCTTTGTAGTATGACGTGTTTTCCGCTGAGCCAATAGAATCATTTCAGTAAGAGGTGCCTGTTTGTGTGGGTCACGAGTGAATGTTTAGAGTTTTATTTGTAAATATCATAATCAACGAATTTAGGGAACTATTTGCATGTGTACGATAGATCCAGGAAGAGCAAAAAGACAAGTATTCTGTCGACAGGCGAGGGAAATAGTATTTAAAGTGTATTTGCAATAGGTAAGCATGCAGCAGCAGGCGTTCATAGGCGGAGAAGGTGAGGAACGCCATGTTGCCACGCTTCAAAAGAAGACCACTCGCGTGTGGTATCGGCCTGGAATCAGTACAGAGCATAAAACAAGCTTCGGAAATAAAAATAATGCGGTGTTCAGGTCGCCAGAGAAGAACCCTTAGAGGAAGAAGCAAGTGATTTCAATAAAAATGTTCTGCGTACAACAATATTTGATATGTATAAAAATGGGGAATATCCTACGGCATTGAAACTGGACCATCCGTTTACCTTCCTTAATATCTTGAAAATTTTCCTCAACACATTCGCGGGGTTTGATGTTAAAAATTAATTTGGACTTTCACGAAACTTTTAAGCCCACAAAACATATAGGTCATCGCTTTGGAATTCAAGATATAACTGGATGAAAAATGTTTACACATTCGTGTTGTTATTCTATCTGCCCTTCGCCTTTAATTTCTCTCACCTTATTTTTACTTTCCTTAATATCTCGAAAATTTTCCTCAACACCTTCGCGGGATTTGATATTAAAAATTAATTTAGACTTTTAGAAACGTTTAAGCCAACAAAACATATAGGTCATCGCTTTGGAATTCAAGATATAGCTGGATAAAGAAATGTTTACACATTCATGTTGTTATGCTCTCTGCCCTTCGCCTTTAATTTCTCTCACCTTATATTTACCTTCCTTAATATCTCGAAAATTTTCCACAACACTTGCGCGGGGTTTGATGTTAAAAATTAATTTGGACTTTTAGGAAACGTTAAAGCCCGAAAAAATTATAGGTCATCGCTTCGTAATTAAAGATATAACTGGATGAAAAAATGTTTACACATAGATGCTGTTATGAGTAGCCACATTGGCATCACCGCACCTCATACTTCTGTCTCTCTCTGCGCAACGAAACCGCCTTCTGGGCTGCGTTCTACTCTAGTATCCCATGGACATGTTTTGTTACAAGTTGATTTACGTCGCACCGACACAGATAGGTCTTATCGCGACGATGGGACAGGAAAGGGCTAGGAGTAGGAAGGAAGTGGCCGTGGCCTTAATTAGGGTGCAGTCCCAGCATTTTCCCGGTGTGAAAATGGGAAACCACGGAAAACCATCTTCAGGGCTGCCGACAGTGGGGTTCGAACCCACTATCTCCCGAATACTGGATATTGGCCGCACTTAAGCGACTGTAGTTATTGAACTTGGTGAACTTTCCATTTCAAAATGTTGTTTAGTCCTTACTGTTTATTAAGTATTCCTCGTCCATTTCATAAAATAATTTCGTGTGGCTATTTCTAGCCGGGTGCAGCCCTTGTAAGGCAGAGAGTGGGCGGCATCTGCCATGTGTAGGTAACTGCGTGTTATTGTGGTGGAGGATAGTGTTATGTGTGGTGTTTGAGTTGCAGGGATGTTGGGGACAGCACAAACACCCAGCCCCCGGGCCATTGTAATTAATCAATGAAGGTTAAAATCACCGACCCGGCCGGGAATCGAGCTCGGGACCCTCTGAACCGAAGGCCAGTACGCTGACCATTCAGGCAACGAGTCGGACGTCCATTTCATGATTATTGTTCAACATTCGCTCTAGTTAAAATGGTTCATTAACTATTACATAAGCTTTTCAAACTGTCTTACAGAATGTCCACATTTCCTTATTATTAGATGCTGTCGTTTGGAAGTAAAATTTTGAACCATCAGTGAAGAGAAGTTTTCTACTTTTTTCAGTCATGATCGTAGAAAAGTTGATTCCATTATTTATTTATCGTATGGCATATATATATATATGCATACAAATACAAACTGTACAACCAAATGACAAATATACAACTTCCTAACAATAATTATAAATTATAAATAAAAGGTCCCAATGTGATAGATATGAACAATTTAAGTGACTTCCAATCAAGCACGGTGCTTGGAAAAGTACTGTAGATGCTGCGTTGGTTCCTTGATGTGAATACTGTCTTTAGAAATGATGAACCATGGAAGGGTCTACGAAGACCACAGATCATGTTAGAAGAAAACACTTATATGGTTCCTGACCAATAGTTAGCCACTTTCAGGGACTCACGTATTGCTTGCATGAGTTCTTCCATAGTACATGAAGTTGGATGCAGTTTGCATTGGAGAAAATGGTCCGTTGTCTGTGCAGAACCACAATCCCATAACGATGCGTCTAGGCGAAAAGACCACTTCAACAGGTTAGATTTGCATCTTGTAACTCCTGAGGGCAATCTATTGAAATATTTCCACGTTAGCCAACCTTTTGTATGACCAGGAGGGAGTTCTTCTATTGGAATCAGCCATTCTTCTGAGCGTTTGAACCTGCATCGCTCAGTTTGTATTTGTATGCATATATTCGTTTATTTATTTATCGTATGGCATATATATATATATACATACACATAAACAAGAAAGCAAGTACATTATATTTTAATGTCCAAAGATGTTATCCATTCTAGAGCCTCTGTATTGGCCTCTAGAAAATCAAACCAATCTCCAGTGTAGGCTCTTCTACTACACTACTTTACATTGTGTTCGATAGTTTGAAAAGGAGCACCACAGTCACACTCGGGGGATTGTATTTTTCCCCATTTATACAGGGACGCAGCACAGACACCATGACCACATCGAATCCTATTAAGGATGGTCCAAGTTCTTCTTGGGAGATCAGACCTCGAATTAGGTGGGAAGAAAGGCCAGAGATGTTCACCTATTTTTGAGATCCAATATTCCTTCCATAGGGCATAGGGGTTGAAGTTGTCTTCTGTGAGCTTCTGAGCGAACTTAACTGGCGGATGTCTAGATTTCAACCGGTTCCTCTGAAGGTCAGGAATATCGGAGTGGATGGGCAAGTCAGGGTTCTCATTTATCTTGGAGTATTCTCTCAACAGTGCTTGTGCTCTACGGAATGAAGGAGGCATGATGTTGCTCAAGACAGGAAGCCAGTGGGTAGGAGTTGATCTTATTACACCTGAAATAATCCTCATTGTGTTGTTGAGTTGAGTGTCCACAAGTTTCACATGGCAGCTGTTGATCCACTCAGGAGCACAATATTCAGCCGCAGAGAAAACTAAACCACGGGCAGAACATCTCAAGGTAGTTGCAGAAGCACCCCAGGTTGTACCACACAACTTCTGCAGAATGTTGTTACGACTCCTAATCTTTGCTGCTGTATTTACTGGATGTTGCCTGAAGGAGAGTGTCCGATCTAATGTTATACCTAAGTACTTTGGGTAATTATTGTGTCTGAGGACCTTACCGTTAAAAAACACTTGGAGAGAACAGTTTGCCATTTTGTTATTTAGATGAAAGCAGGCAGGGGCGTATTCTCCTTGAATGCAAGGCATTCATTGCATGCGTTATGATCACACAAAGAACTGTCTGATGTACGATTTTAGGTTGTTTCGAGTCAAATATTAACGATCTCATCTCTCAGAAGTTCAAAAGGTCCGCGCAACTGTACTAATAGTTCCGTTGTTTGACTACTTGTGGTGCTGGTGTAGTCTCGCCGTCTACTCCACTCCAGGAAGAAAGAGACAGCAAATGGAGGAGTTAAGGATGTAAGGCATTCAATCTTAAAATTGCATTCAGTGGCAGACGTAGTTCTGAAACCCTCCGAACGATGTCGATGCAATTGAAACTTGGTCAGAATTTATCACCCCATACCCGTGCTACCCTCTGCCATCTGTTAGCAACTTGGAGAAACTCGGCATGTTTACAGCGAACGGGTTCCACAGATTACCCCCCAGCGAGAACCCAACGTGACGAAACTGACCAATGCCACGGAGGTGACTCACCTCCCGTGCTTGAGTTGTGGCTAACTAGTGAGCTAATTCATTGTGTGTTTTGCTGATTAGTGAGTTCATTCTGTGTGTGATGTTCCTGTACTATTCGTCGTTTTCGGTGTTTTATTATATTTTGCGCACATATAGTATTAACGATGGATGAGTCTAAAATATATATATATAATTGTAAATCAGTTTGAAAAGCCATTAACTGGCCGTTCGTTTGATGAAAAGATTCAAATAGTTAAAGCCGGGACATCTCTATATTCCCTCGTAAATTTCTTCTTCTTCTTAATCTGCTTACCCTCCAGGGTTGGCTTTTCCCTCGGACTCAACGAGGGATCCCTCCTCCACCGCCTCGAGGGCAGTGTCCTGGAGCTTCAGACTCTGGGTCGGGGTATACAACTGGACCAGTACCTCGCCCAGGCTGCCTCACCTGCTATGTTGAACAGGGGCCTTGCGGGGATGGGAAGATTGGAAGGGATAGACAAGGTAGAGGGAAGGAAGCGGCCGTGGCCTGAAGTTAGGTACCATCCCGGCATTTGCCTGGAGAAGAAGTGGGAAACCACGGAAAACCACTTCGAGGATGGCTGAGGTGGGAATCGAACCCACCTCTACTCATTTTACCTCCCGAGGCTGAGTGGACCCCGTTCCAGCCCTCGTACCACTTTTCAAATTTCGTGGCAGAGCCGGGAAGCGAACCCGGGCCTCCGGGGGTGGCAGCTAATCACACTAACTACTACACCACGGAGGCGGACTCTCGTAAATTTAAAAACAGAAAACAAGAATTGTGTACGCACGTTCAATCCAGAAACTTACAGTAAAACTGTTTGGCTCGAGTTCACCTACATGTAATTAGGGTGAGTAGAATTGAAATTTACTTAATACATGGTTACTAGTTGCATGCCTCTGTGGAGATTCCAGGATACGCGACTGAAAGCAGGACACCTCACGTCCGTAGGTTAAAACTTAAAAAGCCCTACACGTGACCCCTGGGTGGTGCTAAGGAAGCAACAACATTGGCTGCTGGACCTATCTTCTAAAGATCTCCCAGCATATATAGGCCTACAAACTGTACAAAGTATAATTATATTAGTGCTCCTACACGATAAATAAATATTTTCCTCATGACCCACGCAAGTGAAATGTTTATAGAAGCGACTCGCGTTCTTATAGATTATGAATAGGTTATATCCATTACATAAACATAAGATCATTTAAGGTTGCACTGGCATAAGTTTAGGAAGAAGATATCACAGTTAGCTCTATGCCACGGATTCACACAGGCTGATTTTAATATTTTAAATAGTTAAACTTTTTCGGTCATATTCAATGGCAAATTTTTAGAACTGTCATGTTCATGAAAATAACACACATTGTTTTCAAAACTACTACATCGATCAATCTGGAATTCTTAGATATGTTTATAGGTTGTTGAGCGTTGCAATGAAGAACGGTGATAATTATACTGTTCATGGAACATGTGAAAACTTCGAATTTTAATCGTGATTTTTATATTTTCATATAAATTTAAGGAAAACTTCACACACTAAATCAAAACTTTTCCGTCCGTTTGTAGGATGTGTATTCTTCTCTATATGTGCCAGATTTTAAATCTCTCACTTAAATAGTTAGTTCTTAAATGTACTCTGTGTTCAAAGGTTATGGATTAGAAATTCAGTCATTTATGATTTGGTAAGAGTGAGACATAAATTATTCCACTGCATCTTTTAAGTGATCCTTATTATCTATATGTATAAATTTTCATTACAATTGAATAAGTGATCCTTTTTGTAAGAGCATAATACTGGAATAATTAATTAAATTTATGAGTTTTACGTCCCACTAAGTATTTTTTGCTGTTTTTGGAGACGCCGAGGTGCCGGAATTTTGTCCCGCAGGAGTTCTTTAACGTGTCGGTAAATCTACCGAAACGACGGGGACATACTTGAGCACCTTCAAATACCACCGGACTGAACCAGGATCGAACCTGCCAACTTGAGCTAGAAGGCTAGCGCTCTACAGTCTGAGCTACTCAGCCCTGCTCATACTTTGGAAAAGTAGCAATTTGGTATTTAGTCTAGGTCAGGGATGACAAAACTTTCCCGATTATCGTATCAATTAATGCCTTGTTTATTACTTTTTACAGACTAGTGTACCATGTAAAATCATCATATCACCGATCTCGATAGCTGCAGTCGCTTAAGTGTGGCCAGTATCCAGTAATCGGGAGATAGTGGGTTCGAGCCCCACTGTCGGCAGCCCTGAAGATGGTTTTCCATTGTTTCCCATTTTCACAACAGGCAAATACCGGGGCTGTACCTTAATTAAGGCCACGGCCGCTCCCTTCCACTTCCTAGGCCTTTCCTATCCCATCGTCGCTAAAGACCTATCTGTTTCGGTGCGACGTAAAACAAATAGCAAAAATAATCATCATAAAACCCATCATCCGACTTCATTTAGGCATTAATTTGAAATAGACATAAATTAATTCAACAGAATGTTTCATGAATTTGTTTTGTAAACATCACCAAAAATTACATTTAAAAATATACATTTTAAGAATTTAACCTAATAAAATATATGGCCATAGAATTAATAAGACATACTTTTTTAATAACACGTAATATTAAAATATCCTATGTTGGTAGAAATCCGACCAAATGGATAAAAACACTCAGTTACATTAGTAAGTTATCCGACGTGTCACACAAGTCATGTTCGCGTGTCACCTCGTGGCATGAGTGTCATAGGTTCGCCATCCCTAGTCTAGGTCAATTCGTGCCACTTTAAAGAGCCTAAGATATCTTGGCTATTATTTTAATATAGTACTTTTTGTGATTAAAAATTCTGTCTGTAAACCATTTCATTGACCATAGTTAAGCCTACATTGGTTTCAGGGCGTCCGTTCTCACCGTGATATAATGGTCTTCAATGTAGTTCGCAGTGTCAAAAAGGAAGCTGCCTGATACAGGAAGTATAGAGACTGGTGCTTGCATATTATTATTCTTATTATTATTATTATTATTATTATTATTATTATTATTATTATTATTATTATTATTATTATTATTATTTTGCTAGGGGCTTTACGTCGCACCGACACAGATAGGTCTTTAGCGACGATGGGATAGGAAAGGCCTAGGAAGTGGAAGGGAGCGGCCTGGTGTGAAAATGGGAAACCACGGAAAACCATCTTCTGGGATGCCGACAGTGGGATTCGAACCTACTGTCTCCCGGATGCAAGCTCACAGCCGCGCGCCTCTACGCGCACGGCCAACTTGCCCGGTACTATTATTATTATTATTATTATTATTATTATTATTATTATTATTATTATTATTATTATTATTATTATTTTTATTATTTTTATTATTATTAATACAAGTTAAGTAGTCAATTGAGCAGGAATGAAGACATTAGTTATCCTTTTTCAGTTAGGACATGTTTGCTTCGCAAATCGATTTAATAGCTTCTTGAAGAATTTTGAATTAATTTCATGCTTAAAACACATGCCATGGTGAATCTGCAGTTGGGTTCTTGTCTAATGTCTTAAGAGTCACAGCTTACATTTGTCTTGAAAGTCAGTTGTATTCAACAAAGGAGATGGCATCATTTTCTAGGAAAGTATTTGGAAGTACTCCAAAATAAAGCTCAAACATATTCCCAGATTGACTCCATAAATATTTCATTTGACTTGGCATGAATATGAAATCTCTTATTCTTGAAAATCATGCCATGCACATTTCTAAACCTACAGTGATGCAAGACTCAAGTAAAAACACCAAATTGATCTTCAGGTATGACATGTGCGTGTATGTCTCTTCATGAATTTATCATTTTTACGGCTACATTTCATGTGAAGTGTGGGAGGGAAATGAAGGAAGATAAGATGAAGGAAGGAAGGAAGGAAGGAAGGAAGGAAGGAAGGAAGTAAGCAATACACAATAACGAAAGAAAGAAAGAAAGGAATAAGGTAGATAGAAAAGTGCTATTTAATTTCTACACTTTTTGAATGATGTACTGTAGTATGGAATCGCAGTATGTACAGTATGTTTGATGGATATTTATCACACTCCGAATTTAGACAGAAGTAGGTTTGTGAATAGAAAGTTGTCCTATTTTATGGACGAGAATTATAAAAGTAATTTACTAGACAGAGCAATATTCTCCATAGAATGATGCAAATATCAAAGTGTATGGAATTCTGTATTGTATCATGTTTGATAACATGGTGGTTATACAGCAATATTTTATGTTAATTAGAATGTTAATAACCCTTTAATGACCCGAATAATCATATTTTATTTTTATTTTCCTTAAAATTCCTCTCTAAATCTTTTCATCATACGATTTGTACCCTTTCAACTCCTCTATCTCTTATGTGACTTATTTGTAACATTGTGTAATTAGTGAAACATGAATACAGTACATTACCAGTTAAAGGAGGTCGCGAAAAATATATTTTCTATTCCTCAGCCGGTAAGGCTGATTGGATCTACAAAAGATCCATCATCAACTATCAGCCGGAGCGTCACTGAAGAGGCGTACTGGGGAAATGAGGAGTGAAGGAGTTTCCTATTGTTTTCCTCACTGACCCGGGAGACGCTGTTACATATCAGCATGGTGTTAGTAGACTTGATCGTAACTCTGCTATTTTCATATTTTCAGAGTCAAGGACGTGACCGAGATGGGTAAATGTCAACAACAAATTTGGTCTCACTCACACCATATTACATGGCACATTATAAAACTATACTTGACCAGAAATGAATAAATGAATCTCTCCAATCTGCACTAGAATGAGAAGCTAGAGTTCTATACCGTACGGATATACTAGCGTGTATAATTCAAAGGGTTTAACACAGACAGTATTTATTTGATTATCTGATCATTCATCCACTCATATACTGACTCTTATCACTTATTTCTCGATGTACACATCAGTTCTTTAACTTATCCCCACAGAAACTCTTCACCATTCATCCATAAATTCATCCAACTATTCATTCATACCTTCGTAATGTAACTAATCTTTCAATTTAAAAAACAAGAAACACAAAGAAGAACAAAACAAAAAACACAAACTGAAATAAATACTGCATAGGCTTCCAGCTTTCAACACAATAAATCACCAGCCAAGAGGCTTCACTTAAAGTTTGTAATATTTTTACCATTCAATAATACTAATACTAATACTAATACTAATACTAATACTAATACTAATACTAATACTAATAATAATAGTAATAATAATATAACCTCAGATTCGTATGCAAACAAATTGATTACCACTATTTAGGCTGACGGTATGTCAAGTGCCGGCCCCGTGGTGTAGGGGTAGCGTGTCCGCCTCTTACCCGGAGACTCCGGGTTCGATTCCCGGCCAGGTCAGGGATTTTTACCTGGACCTGAGGGCTGGTTCGAGGTCCACTCAGCCTACGTGATTAGAATTGAGGAGCTATCTGACGGTGAGATGGCGGCCCCGGTATAGGAAGCCAAGAATAACGGCCGAGAGGATTCGTCGTGCTGACCACACGACACCTCGCAATCTGCAGGCCTTCGGGCTGAGCAGCGGTCGCTTGGTAGGCCAAGGCCCTTCATGGGCTGTAGTGCCATGGGGTTTGGTTTGGTTTTTTGGTTTGGTATGTCAAGTTCGAAGTTTTCCACTGCCGCAGGGTAGAGAAACAACAATTCTTGGGTGATCTATGGCTGCGTTTTTAATTCATTTTGTAGGTAAACATCAACTGTGTCACCAGACATATTTTACATACCGATATCGTACGACATACTGAAAGTACTTTCTTGAGCCTGGAAAATTCTCCTGTCTCCGAGGGGTTTGAACCCGTGATCATGGAGTCCTGGAGTTGGACACTCAAGTACTGATACAGATATGGCGCTATAGGACAGTTAGTAGTATAAGTTCATTCTACATTTCGCTGCGATTAGATTATAAAAAAAAACTTAGAAATGTTAACAAACACAGGCGGAAAAGTATATCCAAACACCAAAAAGGGGCTGTGCAAGAGTTTCGAACGTTGATAGGCGTGTTTCTACATCTGAAAGATGACGTTGATTTAAATTTCCCGCAAATCGCATTAGCGTGGGGCTGTTAACGGCTCCATGACCTTGCACATCAGATTTGATGTAAATACGGGCTGTATTGTGCGAGAGCGTTAGTTACCTACCTGTGAGACTGGACGGAGTGGCTATTAGTGGGCCAAGAATGACTTTACGACGACTAAGAGGCCAGTATCAGCAGCTCACTGCGGTTGAACGAGGCCGTATAATAGGGCTACGTGAACGTGGATTTTCCTTCCTCGCTATTGCAGGACGACTTGGAAGGAATGTCTTCACTGTGCATGCGTGCTGGCAGGAGTGGTCACGAGAAGGTACGCTTGCAAGAAGACCAGGCTCCGAACGTTCTGGTGGCACCACTGAGAGGGAGGACTGCCGTATTCGGCGTATGGCTGTGGCTCGGCGGTCTGCGTCTGCGGCAGCAATTCGAGCAGTAGTTAGCACCACAGTGACGCAACGAACTGTTCAAAATCGGTTACTTGAAGAGCAGTTCCGAGCCAGACGCTCTGCGGCGTGCATTCCACTTACTCCAAACCACCGCCGTCTGCGACTACAGTGGTGTCAAGCGACAGCTCATTGGAGGATGAAGTGGTGGTCTGTTGTGTTTTCCGATTAAAGCCGGTTCTACGTTGGTGCCAGTGAAGGCAGTGTGTTGGTTATAAGGAGGCAAGCTGAGTGCCTGTTTTTCACCTGTCTGCGGCGTCGACAAACAGGACCTTCAGTGGGAGTTCTGGTCTGGGGAGCAATTCTCTATGATAGCAGGAGCACTCTCGTGGTTATCCCACGCACCCTGACTGCAGATGTGTACGTCCGTCTCGTGATTCGACCTGTTGTGCTGCCATTCATGAACAGCATTCCTGAGGGTGTTTTACAACCGGATAATGCACGTCCTCATGCCGCTGTTGTAACCCAACGTACTGTACAGAGTGTCGACATGTTGCTTTGGCCTGTTCGATCCCCAGATCTGTCCCCAATCGAGCACATATGGGACATCATTGGACGACAACTCCAGCGTCATCCACAAACGGCATTAACCGTCCCTATATTGACCGACCATTTGCAACAGGCATGGAACTCCACCCCACAAGCTGACATTCGGTACCTGTACGACGCAATGTAGGCAAGTTTGCACGCCTGCATTCAACAGTCACGCGATTACACCGGTTAATAATGGACCAACATGACATATTTGCGATGGCGTTTTTCGCGTAGTCTTGTAACTTTAACCAATTAAATATATTACCTCGTCAAATATATTGCCAAAATTTCCATATTCTACATTTCTTATTTCATGATGTTGATATATATATATATATTCCTCCAGTGTAATTAGTTCTCTACATCCTGGTTGGTAACGGTAAGGCAAATTAATTGTTGGAATTTATTTCCTGTAATTTGTATCTACAACCCCACAAAATCCTCTCGTTTGAAATAGGACGAACATATTTTTCAGGTGGTAGGATTCCAAGTATCAAATCTCAGGCCACCGGCTATCCACAGTTTACTCATAACCTATTGTTTCGAGAATTTTCGAAGGGCATACTATATGACACTTTATTTTTTCTACTCAAATGAAGTACATTACACATCGGTTGTTACGTCTAACTTCTCAACATAATCTCTTTGTAACTTTATGCACTTTTGCCATCGATTTGTCAGTCTCTCCAGACCTTCCTGAAATCATTCTTTCTGAGTTCTGCGTACCTATGCCAGCTATGTCCAGTTCTTCAAAATCTGCAAAACGGCGACCACGCAGAGGTTTCTTCATGTTCCCGAACAGGTGAAAATCACTTGGCGATGGACTGCCCCTATGCTTCCATTGCATCGATTGTTGTTTCGTTTGTGTCTCATGGTAATGGAGCCATGTTCCATCAACAGTCACAAGCCTTGGCATGAAATCGGCTGGATCTTGATCAAGGCATTGCAAAAGTTCTCTGCACACGTCCACACGCCTATGATTTTCGTCAACAGACAAGAATCAAGACACCCCCGTGGATAACACCTTCCCCACCTGTAAGTGGCCGTGCACGATCAGCTGCAAGGTGTTTCGGCTAATTCCCTTGGCTGCCTCCATTTCCGTACATGTGATGCATTTGTTTCCTTGGATGGCCTGTTAGACCCGGGCAATGTTGGCTGGTGTTGACACTGTCACATTCCTTCCAGAACCGGTTCCCTTGTCCACCGATGTGCGCCCTGTTTTCCAACCTTCCACCCAGTTGTAAACTGTTTTCCGTGACGCCGGATGTTCTCCACAGCCTGCCACCAAGCGCCGATGAATTTCTGCAGTGGTCGCGCCTTTTTACATAGGAACCAAGCTGTACAGCACTGTCCCTGACGGTTGCTTTCCATGTTGTCTGCTCCTACGCCGACAGTGTTGTTATGAAATGGCTATGACGAGTGCATTCTTTGGCACCGGTGCGTGTGCTGCTTCCAAACGGTGGAACAAGACACTAGTTACATGTCACCACCCTCAAAAGTGAAATGCGAACCATACCAGGTCGTACAAAAAATCCAGTGTAAAACAATATAGTATGCCCCTCGTATAAATATTTCTTTGCCGGCCAATGTTTGTGTGGTTGAGTGTATATCGTCTTGAATTTCAAACATTAACGTAAGGTAATTATAACCGAAGATACTGACTTAAAAAATGCTATTTGTTCGGGGCGTTGACCCATGTGGATCTTTTGCCCCTACTGGCACCATATTGTATGAACCTGCGTATAATTGGAATGGCGGTAGTGTGGAATGTTGTGAGTGAGGAAAGTAAGATCAAGGACGTCACAAATACCTAGTCCCCAGATCAAATATATTAATCATTACAATTAAAAACCCCTGATCTGGCCGGGAATCGAACCCGGGGCCGCCGAGTGACAGGTGGACGCGTTGCCCCCTGCACCGCGGGGGGGTCAAGATAGTAATATAGACAAACTGCAGGTTAATTTTTCGGATTCTTCGTAAACTCAGTAACATGGAGCAGATAACAATTTTAGACCATCATATATTAAAATTTTCCTCAGTGGACAAAGTGGATATGATGACCGTGCAATTCACCCGACATTTTCAAAATACTCTAGGAAAGTGTAACGATAGTGTCAAGTCTCAAGTCTCAGTGTCAAGTCTCTACGGCAGGCCAAATAATGATAGAAGGTGTCAAATAATTTTTTTACATCAAGGGGCACAGAAATTATTTGGAAGGATGTGCGAGGTTCCTAAAATTAATAAAATCAAAGAAACCTCTTCGCCATTGACAACAACAACAAGAACAAAATAGTAATTTTAGCCGATTTCATCATGCATCCCGAGCTTTACACTATACGAGTATATGCAGCTCTTCGTACGGGACAGTATTGCGTGTTGCATAGATAGAAAACCTACAGGAGAAAGGTGTGTAGAAAATGTGTACGAGATATAACGAACGGCAGTATAGAGGATACCTTTTAGGATAAAATGCATTACACAAGGCCAAAATCAAAGGAAGGGTTGAGAAGCATTGAAGTTAACTAATTTAACTGTACCCACTGCATTTAAAATCAACAGAATTTCTTGAGAAATACTCTATTTGAAGTTCAATTTTCCATCTTCGTAACACAGTACTCGTTAAAATTTATGACTGAGGTGATAAAGACATTAATATTCTAGCTAATTTGAAACAACGTGACTCGAGCTGGGCACTATTGCTTTGTGACGTAAAATAAACATTTACCTGTTCTGAGAATCGGAACTTCATCGAAGGCCAGTTCTATTGAACCGTAGAATATTAAAAGTCTTCAGAAGAAAGGTTGAAAGATTATGCTCACATCAATGAATTAAATGTCAAGGATATTCCTGTTAAGTAAGTCACGGTTATTGCCGAATGCTACGTACTCAGAGATGCGATAAATGGCAAGTCTTCACATATTATAGCTCTCCTTAGGATAGGCAATATTTACTTTATTTACTTCTTCCTGGAAGAGGTAGTAATTTAAGGAATTATGTTGGAAAGACTATATAATTTATATGCTGACCACTTCACTATTAAATATTGTCAGTGTACATGGTGATACAGCCACGGTCTTGGCAAGTCCAAGTCGCTTTAAAGACTGAACTACGTACTGATTTAATTTTTAATGCAATTGCTCAGGACTTTCCAATACTTAGTTTTCGTTACACACTTCTACACGCCAGCATTTAGGTTAACTTTTTGTGCCATCCCATCACTAATTAATTTTGACCAATTTTGAGATAAATATAGCATTCATAATTCTGCATTATATACATCAAGGGAAATACTTCAGACCAGCATTGAGTATACTGAGATGTCAGCATATTCTATTGACATTCATTTCAGTATGTTTTATAAATCGCGCCTACCTCTATGGGTGACCCAATGTGCGCTCCAGTGTAGCATTCGTTAACAGAGCCAGGAGGAAAGAAGGCCTCCAATGATGAAATCAACAGTTGCACATTGTTTAAAGCCAGCGATAATTTCAAGGAATTTGGTAGATAAAAGATGAAGAGAAATATTTAGTACAGAAATAAGCAGGTACGACGAGAACTCATTTTGCGCATAGTAGAAAATGATAAATGACGGATAACGCCATAATAATAGGAGAAGTATTTGTAACAAAAATATCGCCTCATTTTAATAGGCAGTTCTAGTTGATTAAGTCATTGGGTCTTAGTATTATGTAATCAATATCCTACATGGTTTCAGCATAATACTGGTAAACTACGAAACTGTCATCTCCGTAATTTGTTGGCATATTGATACTTAGCTTCAGGATATGGATATGTGATCTGTCAGTAGAAGTGAGGGGGAAATGCATGTGAAACCATTTCAGTGACTTCAATTGGTGGATGCAGAACTCTCTGTCCTAGAATCAGTGTTACAAAGCTGAAAGAGTGTACTATATTGTACGTAAAATTACAATTAAATTACTTTAATCAGAAGAGAAAAAGGAAAAGTGGCTATATAGACTCTCTAGGTCACACAAACGTAATTCCGTCGAGATCTGAAGATAATGAGAGTCGACCAGCAGAGGTGGGTAAGAAAAATAAAAGCGAACACCTTGTATTAGTAAGTAGAAGCAAATCGAATCCATGCATCCAAGCTGAGAGCTCCTGGGTGTTCGCCGCTTAGTCGGTTCTTATGGGAATAAGGAGATACTATGTAGCCTATGTATTCTAAGCCCCAAGCACCCTGCCCCCATAGAATAATTTTATAGCTGACAATGCGACATGATGATGAAATGCGTTGTACAATGACCTAGAAGCGAGGAATATTAAATACGTTATCCTCAGTCATTTATGGGGTATGAAATGTTTTTCTCATATAACTGCCCCTTATAAAGTGTCAACTGTCCTTTGTTATCATGTGTTAGGACTTAGCGAGCTCACGGAAACTAGTCACGGTATTTCGTTACCGGGCATTGGTCAAACAATTTTCACAATTTGAGTTTGCCTAAGAGTTTCCGAGAAACCCTCCACGTTAACTTTTAAAACATTACTGAGTTGAATATTTCTTACGTGAAACAAAAACACTTTTTATTCTTTAAATGAAAGATCTTTATTACTATCAGCACTCTTCCTTTGATTTCTATATACTTTCTTTATTATGCTACTTGTACTTACTAATTCAATAAGGATACACAACTTATTTGATCATGAAGAAAACCGTCACCTTGAGATTAGTTACAACAACATATTTTCTCAATCAAATACCTACCTGTATCCCTTAGATATTACCATAAAATTCAACATAATGGGAATAGAATTCTATATCAAATATTAAGGTACATACGATTATCAATTGACAATGGTATCCTATTTTTATGCATCTCCTGTAATTATTTTCTTTAAATTGTGTGCATAAATTCATTCTACTACAAGACACTAAAGTTGTTTTCTAATTCTTTGAAAATTTACATATAATTACTCTGATGTAAGGGAATTCACAGTTGACGCATTGGATTCAAAATCATAGCATTCTGAGCAGACAGTTGATAATTTAAGGTATTTATGTACACAGAGCTGTCACATAGGCCTTCAACAGTAACTTAAAGGAATATTAAAGGGTATTTATGTTCATGTATATTATTTTTTTAGTCTCTCATTCTTCCATTTAAATATGCATCTTGACTCTGAATGAGGATTATTGCTCACCCAAGACACAAAAGGGCGTCTCTGAAAACTGTAAAAGCGTATTTAGTGGGACGTAAATCAAATAATATTATGAAAACACAAAATACTATTCAGATTTGTTCTACAGGAATAGGTAATATTATTTGTATCTTTACTTCTTCCACTATATTGAAATCGCTATTTCATAGGAACAGGATGGATTTGCAAGGAAAGTCGCCGTGGTCAATTAGACCAATGTGACAGAATTTATTTGAAGTTGTAGTGGAAATTTTAGGAAAGCGCTTTTAAAGGCAATATAAAATGGGATTAGTGTACCATATCTATCGATCTCATGAATAGTCAACTTTTAGAAGTGTGTCAAAAAATTCCATCGGAATTTCTACTTTAAGATGGTTAGCACATAACGGGATTTTCTGCTTATGTCGGTGGAACTCAGTCTGGTACTTGAATGTAAGTACGTAGAAAGGTATATAATAATAATAATAATAATAATAATAATAATAATAATAATAATAATAATAATAATAATAATAATAATAATAATAATAATAATAAATTTATTATTTATTTATTTATTTATTTATTTATTTATTTATTTATAAGTTATCTAAAATACATTTGAAAATATGCAGTAGGATATTATATACATTATCTTTGCAATTATTTACACCTGCAAAGCACTTGATGTGCTTATCTGCCAGTGAAGTTTTTTCATATTTCTATACATTGTTGCAATCCTTACTGTTCACAACATTAATAAGGTTTATACATTTACACTAGCATTGTAATTTTGTCCTGCGGTGTGAGTTTTTCTCAATCCCTGAAAGTAACATTCAAAATAGATAAGTCCGGGCTACATGTTTCATTCATGAACAAATATTTAAACTTTAATTTTATTTTCTATGATCCATAGTTTCACATGTTTTTTAGTTGATATTTTGTTTTCAAATGTCCCAATTCTGAGGGAAACTAGTTAAAAATTTAGGAACTACAACTTGCATTGTTCTGGATCCATATTGTGTTGTAGTACCTGATAATCTGAAAATGATTTATAAGCCTCAGTCTTGTTCCATGTGTATATTCATTTACTATATTGTGGCTTCCGCTAATTTTCTTTAATTATGTTGTACATATAACGTTGTTTAACTCTCAAGAACCTTTCCTTCTGGTACATCCCTGTTAACATATCCTCACTTAAACTAAGTATTACTTTGTTTTCTTATCAAAAGAATGCTTTAATATTACGATTTTGTAACATTTGTACCACGTTTATGTCTGTAACAGAAGCCGATCCTCATACACTTACACAATATAAGTGACTCAACAAGTGAATGAAAACCATTTCTAAGCTATCATGAGATATTATAGACTTAGCGATTTGCATTTTGAACAAACTTACCCTCAGTCTTTCACACAACTTTTTAATATGTTGCTTCCATGAAAAGTATCTATTATTATACCTAGATATTTCGTGTTATCAAATTCCTCTTTACATAGTCACAATTGAATGATTTTTGTTCACCATCATAAATGCACTGAAATCAGTGCCCTGTTATATTAATGTTTCCTCTCTGCATTTTTGCGGTTGTAATGTACAAGACTTTTGTTTTTGAAGTGTTAATTATTAGACCCTTATCATGGCACCATTCCTGAAAGTAGTTGTACTCCATTTGTAAATGCTTCTCTGCCACCTTTGGGTCTTATGTGCTGATACAATTAGTTTATCATGTGCATACATGAAATATTTATTTTTAAAATACGAGCTTATATTATTGACAAAAATAATATACAAAATGGGTCCTAGGATATTTCCTTGCGGAACACCTCTTTTAATATAAATTATTTCTCGATATATATTATCAATTTTTACCTTATACGTTCGGTCAGTCAGATAACATTCAAAAACTTTTAGTGGTGTTCTTCTTACCCCAACTTTACTTAAGGCTGCGATAATTTTTTCATGGGAAATTGAATCAAATGCCTTTGAGAAATCAATAAACATAGCTAAAAAGTGCACACTTTGATTTAGCTTTCCATTGATCAAATTTGAGATTTCCTCGAGAAGAGTACTTGTACCCTTGTGTTTTTGATAAGCAAATTGCTATTCATCAATAATTTTAAAAATTTCGAAATAAGAAATTAGGTGATCAGCAATGAATTTTTCAATTACTTTACCTATAGTTTGAAGAATGTATATCTTTCTATAGTTTTCATACTGTAAATGTGAACCTTGGTTAAAAATAGGTCTCACTATAGCAGTCTTCAGATCCTTTGGGAAAATACCGGTCTCAATTATTTTATTGTTTAGCTTCTGTATTACTGGTGTTATTACGTCTATGTTATCTTTCAGATGTTTAACTGTTAATTCATCCATGCCTGGTGATGTATTTTTGTCCATTCCTTCAATTATGTTTGCTATATCTGCTATACTTGCTAGTGGTAGTTAAAATGATGACAGTCTCTCTGTATTAGGTAATGGTCTTCGTTGTACCCTACATTCATGTACTACCTTTTCCAGATATTCTGAAAATATTTTAGAAATTATCAACTATATTTTCTAGTGAGTTTTACCTTCCTAAATAACGTCTTACCGTTTCTTATATTGTCAAGTTCTTTTTAGTCTTTAGCACATCATTTAGCATTTCCCAAGTTTTATCCACGTCCCTCTACAACTTTTAAACTGCAATCTTTTCTTTTTGCTTTATTAATATCAGCTATTATCATTCCTAATTCTTTTTTATAAACTTAAATTTTCCTTATTTTCTGGATTTAAATTTGATGCATTTTCCATCTTTTAAAAAGTCTGCCCCTTTTTTGATTTTTCTATCATAGCACCCATCAGCCACGGTTGAATATCTTTCCTTTTCTTCTGTTTTTTTAATCTTTCGTATGGTTAGTTGCCTTGTTAACTGCATTGCAAATCTTCATGTATATATCATCTGAACTCACATTCTCATTTATTTCTTTTCTTATAATTTCTATATCTGTTCTTAACATTGATTTACACACCCATTCCTGTATGTTATCTATAACGATTTTACTTTGAACATTTGTACTACACCTGGTGTCATGTAATATCTCTACAATTGTCATATAATGATCAGAAACGTTTGTTTGAATTACCGCAAAATCTCTTACATTTTTCCCATTCCTAATCAATGCATGATCGATGCAGGATTGTGTTAGTTTTCCATTTACTTACTCTTCTCTGGTGAATTTATTAATGCAATGAACAAACTGATGATCTTCTACCACATTATTTTACAAGGATTTGACTCTGCTGTCTTTCAGAATATCTATATTCATGTTCCCAATAATTATTAAGATTTTGGCATTCATACAAAATCCTTTGGGTTATAGTCAGGTGGTCTGTATACTGCCATAATGATACCATAGGCCCTATATTGTTTCATTAATCCAAACCTCCCTGATAAACTTTCAAACTTATTTGTTATAAATTTCTTTTCTTTAAAGATGAACCCTTCCTTGACAAAAATGACTGTTCCTCCACCCCTAGAAACATTCCTTATTGAATAATGCATACTCCTGCGGGACTAAATTCCGGCACCTCGGCGTCTCCGAAAACCGTAAAAGAAGTTAGTGGGACGTAAAGCAAATAACATTATTATTATTATTACTTCTGGAATATTATTCAAGTTCTTGTATTCTGTTTTCCTGCTCGTGAATTATATCATCCTTTCCTTTGCATGCGTCTGTTAAACACTCCACTTTCTTTTCCAACTTCTTTATATGCTTAATCATACTTTGCATTCCTGTCCTAATGTCCTCATACTGTTCACAAATGAACTTCTGACTTTTAACACTTTCCCTTAGTTCTTCCTTCCTTTCGTTCACTGCGTTTTTCAAGTCCACAACTATTGTTAATTTTGTTTGTTGATATTCGTCAAGTCATCGCATTTTTTTAGCAATACTGCTAGTGTCCACTTTCTTTCAGCATTCAGTATATCACCATTTAACCTTTATGTCCTTGCTCATCGCGCGGTACGAATTTACCTTCAGGGCGGAGTAATCATAGTGCCATGCATTTTTTCACCCCTTGCCACTCCACATAGCTACCGTCATTAGGCAGTTCACACCCTTTGCAGTATTCCATGACGTATGCAGTAGTTGGCAATACTACTGTGTTTTGTTTTTCTTTCCTTACTCCGCCACTAGGATCTCTGATGTCATACATTAACTAAATTGTGACTTAAATTTTTAACGAACATAACGAGCAACGCAAACACAGTTTTTACTCTAATACGGGTTTCCAGTAAAATATTAATGATGCCAATTGAAAAATGTTCACTTAGTATTAAGTAATGTAACTGAACTGTACCTCAATAATGTCACTCACCACCTGAAAAATAAAACACTCACAGCACTGTATACAAACACGTCCTTTCACGTAGACTGCAATAATAATAATAATAATAATAATAATAATAATAATAATAATAATAATAATAATAATAATAATAATAATAATAATAAAAATAATAATAATAATAATAAATTCCCGGACTGATTTTAATGGGAGTAACGAAGACCTCTTCGCCTCTATGGTGTAGTGGTTAGTGTGATTAGCTCCCACCTCCGGAGGCCCGGGTTCGATTTCCGGCTCTGCCATGACATTTGAAAAGTGGTACGAGGGCTGGAACGGGGTCCACTCTGCCTCGGAAGGTCAACTGAGTATAGGTGAGTTCGATTCCAACCTCAGAAGGAGAATAAGAACAAGAGAAGAAGAAGACCTCAATAATGATCAATTTGTGACCTACAGTTATTTAATAAAACATATGTATTTGTCTCTTCTATCACACCTGGAGGATTCAGTATCGAAGTTCTTAACACCTGGTATAGTAACATGTATATTAGAAATTTGTTTTTGAATACTTTTGTGTGGAGCGCGTCATTGTATAGAAGTGAAACATAAGCAGTAACTATCAAAACATAAAAGAAAACATATTTCAAAGTGCTGTTCCAGAGCAATGCTGAGGCCGAGATGGTTAGATCGGATGACAATTGAAGGAATACTGAATTGGGTTGTTGAGAGAAGAACGATTTGGCGAAATTTGACAGAAGAAGACATAGATTGAAATGATACAGCTTGAGACACTCAGGATTTATTCACTTAGCTTTTGAGGGCAGTGTAGGAAGTAAGAGCGGTAAGGGCAAACCAAGGCTTGAGAAGAAGGTTAGCCTAGATAATGGTTAAAGGAGAGGATAGATAGAATGACATACAGCGGTACATTGCACCTGTCTACAGATTTATGACCACTACAACAATATAATGTGTAATCATAATAATAATCATAATAAAAATTATAATAACACCGTAATATAAATAGTGTCCACCTCCGTGGTGTAGTGGTCAGTGTGATTAGCTGCCACCCCTAGAGGCCCGGGTTCGATTCCCGGCTCTGCCACGAAATTTGAAAAGTGGTACGAGTGCTGGAACGGGGTCCACTCAGCCTCGGGAGGTCAACTGAGTAGAGGTGGGTTCGATTCCCCCCTCAGCCATCCTGTATGTGGTTTTCCTTGGTTTCCCACTTCTCCTCCAGGAAAATGCCGTGATGGTACCTAACTTAAGGCCACGGCCGCTTCCTTCCCTCTTCCTTGCCTGTCCCATCCAATCTTCCCCTCCCTCCACAAGGCCGCTGTTCATCATAGCAGGTGAGGCCGCCTGGGCGAGGTACTGGTCATTCTCCCCAGTTGTATCCCCGACCCAAAGTCTGAATCTCCAGGACACTGCCCTTGAGGCGGTAGAGGTGGGATCCCTGGCTGAGTACGAGGGAAAAACCGACCCTGGAGGGTAAACAGATGACGAACGAACGAATACAAGTAGTACTACCCCACTACTGTGAGTACAGTTAATGTAGTTAATACAGTTAACAGCCAGGACAAATCGTTATATGGACTTGAACTGTTATATTCCGGATAACAATCGAGGCAAATTCCTCTTACTATGCTATGCTTGCAACGTGAGTTCGATCGCTGCGACGATAGACATTGACATTCACGGTAATCATGGAATATAAAGCTTATGTTAAACTTCGATGCGCTGCCTTTGATAAAGAACGATAGCCTTCACTTCAATTATCTGTTTGAGAAACAAGAACATATCTGACTTGTGTTACTAAAATACACGTTAAGGCCCGTATTACTTTGTGTGAGTGTATTTATTAATTAAGGGAATCGACGAACTGCGTAAATATCCAGGATGTAGAAGTAACATTGCAGATAAGTACAAATATTTCCCAGAAGTAAGAATAGAAGTCCGCCTGTGTGGTGTAGTGGTTAGTGTGATTAGCTGCCACCCCCGGAGGCCCGGGTTCGATTCCCGGCTCTGCAACGAAATTTGAAAAGTGGTACGAGGGCTGGAACGGGGTCCACTCAGCCTCGGGAGGTCAACTGAGTAGAGGTGGGTTCGATTCCCACCTCAGTCATCCTGGAAGTGGTTTTCCGTGGTTTCCCACTTCTCTTCCAGGCAAATGCCGGGATGGTACCTAACTTAAGGCCACGGCCGCTTCCTTCCCTCTTCCTTGTCTATCCCTTCCAGTCTTCCCTTCCCCCCGCAAGACCGCTGTTCAGCATAGCAGGTGAGGCCACCTGGGCGAGGCACTAGTCATCCTCCCCAGTTGTATCCCCGACCCAGAGTCTGAAGCTCCAGGACACCGCCCTTGAGGCGGTAGAGGTGGGATCCCTCGCTGAGTCCGAGTGAAAAACCGACCCTGGAAGGTAAGGAGATTAAGAAGAAGAAGAAGAGAAAAAGAGAGATATCTGACTTGTGTTACTAAAATACACGTTAAGGCCCGTATTACTTTGTTGACTGTGCGTTACTTTGTGTGAGTGTATTTATTAATTAAGGGAATCGACGAATTGCGTAAATATCCAGGAGGTAGAAGTAACATTGCAGGTAAGTACAAATATTTTCCAGAAGTAAGAATAGAAATATAGAGGAATTGAATTTCAATATCTTAGGATTTAAACCCAACTTTCAAATATTTCAGCTTCGCAACTTTAAGATAATGGTTGTTATGGTCATGTGTATATATGAGTATACAGTGTAATTCAACAGCTCCTTCGATATCGTTTGCCGCAGGCTAATTAACCTGCACTATGGTACTAATGTTCAGTGAGCATATTTTGCACACGATTACGAACCCCAGAGAAATCTTGTATCATTCGTTTGCAAAACATGATGCCTTGAAATCATGTAGCAACGTCCTTTTACCATGTGACTATGTTAATGTGTCGTGCCTCGCGACCAGGTTTAACGAAGAGGGGAAGAAATGCATAAAACTAGGTAACAGTGAAGTAATAAATGTCATAAACACCGAAGCAGATGGCGTATGTACGCTGCTCTCGTCGTATGATCAGTACGTTTCCAGCAGTGTAGCATAGCGGATGTGGTTAGGCATTCGGCTAGCAATGGACAAAATGAGTTAGCAGCCGTTCGAATCATTCATCGAATCAGTATTTTTGCATCGGTATGATGTTTGAGTACGTAAATACAGGCCTACGTTTGCCATATTCAAACAGTAGAATGACGCTGTAGCCGCCTCTGTGGTGTAGTGGTTAGCGTGATTAGCTGCCACCCCTGGAGGTCCGGGTTCGATTCCCGGCTCTGCCACGAAATTTGAAAAGTGGTACGAGGGCTGGAACGGGGTCCACTCAGCCTCGGGAGGTCAACTGAGTAGAGGTGGGTTCAATTCCCACCTCAGCCATCCTCGAAGTGGTTTTCCGTGGTTTCCCACTTCACCACCAGGCGAATGCCGGGATGGTACCTAATTTAAGGCCACGGCCGCTTCCTTCCCTCATCCTTGCCTATCCCTTCCAATCGTCCCATCCCCCTACAAGGCCCCTGTTCACCATAGCAGGTGAGGCCGCCTGGGCGAGGTACTGGTCATACTCCCCAGTTGTATCCCCCGACCAAGAGTCTGAAGCTCCAGGACACTGCCCTTGAGGCGGTAGAGGTGGGATCCCTCGCTGAGTCCGAGGGAAAAGCCGAACCTGGAGGGTAAACAGATGATGATGATGATGATGATGATGAGAATGACGCTGTTATTTTTCTTGCGCCCTGCGCATACTCCGCTGGTTAGGCCTGAATGTACTGTAATCACTGCTGTCATTCAGAATGTTTTCCACAGAGGAATATCTTGACATGCTCCTCATTTATAGTGTAGCAAGACAAAACGTATGCGAGGCACTACGTCTTAACCAGGAATGGTATCCCGACAGGCGACACCCGGCTGCTACGACATTCCGTCGTGTTGAAAGACGCCTAACAACAACAGGCGCGATTTTCAACCGGCCACCAGTCCGCGATAGGTCCGTTACATCGGGTGAAACAGAAGAGGCCGTTCTGAAGGCAGCTCGTAATAATCCACACATGAGTACAAGGGCGATTGCACGACAGGTGAACACCAGCCAGCCGTTCGTCTGGCGAATACTGCATGAATGTAAACTTCACCCATACAATTTGAGCTACATCAAGAGCTCCATGGGCGGGATTTCGAAGCTCGAATGGAGTTCTGTCGGTGGCTATTAGGCAGGCTGGACGATGATGCGGCATTCGTATCGCATATCTTCTTTTCGGACGAATCGCGCTTCCACAACTTCAATCGCCACAACACGCACTACTGGAGTCCGGACAATCCTCGCGGGGTGCGACAGGCGGCCCATCAAGTACGATGGAGAGTGACTGTTTGGTGTGGAAACTTGGAGGATCGCCTCATTGGACCTTATTTCTTTGAATACTATTGGACGGGCCCACGCTACGTGCACTTACTGCGTCAGGAATTCCCAATGCTGCTGGAGGATGCGCCCTTGCACAATCGTTTGACGATGTGGTTGCAACAGGATGGAGCTCCACCACATTCGACTTTGCCCGTTCCTAACCATCTGAACGAGGAACTGCCAGGGAAATTGATAGTACAAGGAGGCCATGTTTCTTGGCCAAGCAGATCACCGGATTTAACGGCGTTAGATTTCTTTTGGGGACATTTGAAGAACGTCGTTTACACTCAGTCGCCGGAAAACCCGGACTAGCTCCGGCAACCCATCACGGACGCCTGTCGAGTAATTACACCTGGAATGCTTCAGTGCGCATGACGATTTATTGGACACCGGCCCGAATGTGCATAAACCAAAACGGTCATCACATCGAGCAGTTGCTGCGATAAAATTTTGTCAGGGCTGTTGTGTTCCTATTGTTTCCGGTCTGTACGAATCCGGCCTGCTAACAAACACATTCATTCACACACAGTTTTCATGAAAGCGAGTATTGAACTTACATTGCGTGCGGTAGTATTACACAAATATTTCAAAAATTCGTAATCTTCGCCCCGGACTGGAACCTCCCATCTGACATGCAAGACCGCTCCGCCACGCCTTTACCAACTTCACTACGGCTCCGTAGGGCACGGGAGGCAGCTTATGGCAAGTATTACGTTTACTTCGGTCACAATATCACTTAAGTGTTTCGCCAACGTGTCAGGTTCATATGATCTAGAAGGCACACGCATGTCTTCCATTGTTTAATAGGAGTATAATATTACGGCGTCCTATGATGGCGAGGCCGTAATTATCAAATATCCGGTTGTGTTGAGTGAGCATACCGGCAGGGCGGGTGTTTTCAGGACGGAATGAATATTGTGGTCCACCTCTGTGGTGTAGTGGTTAGTGTAATTAGCTGCCACCCCCGGTAGCCCGGGTTCCATTCCTGGTTCTGCCACGAAATTTAAAAGTGGTACGAGGGTTGGAACGGTGTCCACTCAGCCTCGGGAGGTCAACTGATTAGAGGTGGGTTCGATTCCTACCTCATCCATCCTGGAAGTGGTTTTCCGTGGATTCCCACTTCTCCAGCCAAATGTCAGGATGGTACACAACTTAAGGCCACGGCCACTTCCTTCCCTCTTCCTTGTCTATCCCTTCCAATCTTCCCATCCCCCCCGCAAGGCCCCTGTTCAGCGTAGCAGGTGAGGCCGCCGGGGCGAGGTACTGGTCATCCTCCCCAGTTGTGTTCCTGGGGACTAATGACCCAGAGTCTGAAGCTCCAGAACACTGCCCTTGAGGCGGTGGAGGTGGGATCCCTCACTGAGTCCGAGGGAAAAATCGAACCTGGAGGGTAAATAGATGAATAATAATAATAATAATAATAATAATAATAATAATAATAATAATAATAATAATAATAAAACTGCATTGGAAGGGGCGACTGAATAACGCTGTATTGTAACGACCAGATTATCTACACGTAAATGTTTTTTATTAAGCTACAAGTTGCTCTCGTGTCATATATTATTTAATTTAGTCCAGTGAATAGTGCATTTTATATCAATCAATCAATCAATCAATCAATCAATCAATCAATCAATCAATCAATCAATCAATCAATCAATCAATCAATCAATCAATCAATCAATCAATCAATCAATCAATCAATCAATCAATCAATCAATCAATCAATCAATCAATCAATCAATCAATCAATCAATCAATCAATCAATCAATCAATCAATCAATCAATCAATCAATCAATCAATCAATCAATCAATCAATCAATCAATCAATCAATCAATCAATCAATCAATCAATCAATCAATCAATCAATCAATCAATCAATCAATCAATCAATCAATCAATCAATCAATCAATCAATCCCCATTGATTTGCAAATAGGGCTGCCTGCCATATGACAGATTTCCTACCAGTTATTAGGACCTTTCCCACCATCCCCCATAGCTCACGGTACCATGTGGCAACAAAAATAACTCTGTCGCGTCAATCACACGGGACCGTGCTCCATGGAAGGCAATGGTCAAGGGACCTTTTCGGCCTGTGACGATTCCCGCTCATTGGGATTGTATAATTAATCCACTCACATGAGAGGTCAACGCCCTTTCGGCGCAGCAAGGTCACTGCTACTCTCCCGTTCCTAAGATCTGAACCCCGGCCACTCAGAGTCGCAGATCGTTCGCGGCAGAAAAGTACAATTAAACCCATAACTATCTTAAAGGCTTACAGTGAACGGAAGAGGTTTTGGGATGCTAACTTTCGGCAGAGATAGGCACAAATAAGTTTTTCCCATTTTACTTTTTTTTTTTGCTAGGGGCTTTACGTCGCGCCGACGCAGATAGGTCTTATGGCGACGATGGGATAGGAAAGGCCTAGGAGTTGGAAGGAAGCGGCCGTGGCCTTAATTAAGGTACAGCCCCAGCATTTGCCTGGTGTGAAAATGGGAAACCACGGAAAACCATTTTCAGGGCTGCCGATAGTGGGATTCGAACCTACTATCTCCCGGATGCAAGCTCACAGCCGCGCGCCTCTACGCGCACGGCCAACTCGCCCGGTCCCATTTTACTAAGGCGCTCGTTGAAATCTGTACAAACAATATGACAACCTTGGTAAACTAATATAAATTTGACAAACTAAATACAACTACTTAGCAACGGTAAAATCCGTGCTACCATCCATCAGCTAACTTCATCCACATTCCACAAGAATATCTATGTGGATGACCACAGTTCCTAATAATATTTCAAATGAAAGAAAAACTTCCATCCAAACCAATAATCTGATGGATACCTAATTTGACATAATACAAAAACACATCCCCGAGGGATGACCATACTCGTAGACATACACATTGCAACCTCTGGCTTTTGTTTTCTATCACCCGTTGAACCTTAAAACTGTTGAGTGTTACACAAAAACAAAAATAACAAATATTACCCTTTTCCTATTTACAGTTACGAGCCATTTTCCTCCAAATGCCAGTATCCCCTGGGACCGAATCCCACATCACAAGTTAAATTATATTTACACAAGTACCGTTATATTTCTGAGTGATCGTCTATCTTACACTTAACTACCACCAAAATATCTATGAAAATGAAGAAAATTATATATGACAACTTATTCAAATACTCCATCAAAAACCCTAAAACCTATCACTTAAACCATGAGAAGAAACAAGGTTACGCGTCTCCACGAAGTAGAAGAAAAATAAAATAAAAATTAAACGAACACAGGCTTGACAACGAACTCGTCACTTACAACAACTATCAGTGAAATTTCACGAAGTCTAGATTCGCGCAGAACAGTACTTAACACAAAACAAGATTACACCCTGAAAAGAAACATATATTATACACAATCACAAAATATCAATGGCTGTATTTCATCTCGTAGAGTCCGCTACTTGTGCGAGCAGCCGTTCTATCTTTGTGCAATCGAGGTTCGAACTGGAGACTATGTCCGTCTCCAGCAAAGATCCTGCAATCAATCCCTGATTACTCTCATCATGTGAAATACTCTCATGCAAAAATAAACATCTACATTGCTCTGTGGGTCATGGTTTACGGCGTGGTAATTAAAGAACTTGCTGTCTTTATTCTCAAAAGAAAGCAGACTGTTAGAACGACCAACCTTTGTGCTTGTGTCTGGTCCTCCCCTTTCCAGACTCTCCCCTCTCAGTCATAACTCACGGCTGACATTCGTTCCACTGTCCGGAGACTAAAGACACTATTCAACCCACTTACACTAGGACATTGTGTCTATAAAATTTAATTCATTTGAAACTGGCGCAATCTATTCATTGCTCAAGCCAGCCCATACACTTTCAATACACGAGAATTATTTCTCAAATTAAGCCGTTAACTCTTACAACTCCCTCATATCTCCAGAGGTCTGGAGTTCAATCGCACATTCACTTCGTCGTACATTTACCACAATACCGTCAACCACCGACCACGGCAATGTTCCCTGTTCTCTGCCGTCTGAGGCGAGATTGTGTACTCTGTCATACTCTAACCTGTTGCTCGAAATATATCGGTATAAAATCACCGATCAAATTACATTAAGATAATAATAATAATAATAATAATAATAATAATAAAAATCAGAAATGATCAAACTCAACTAATAAATATCTACTTTATTAGCCTAACTAATGTGTAGGGGTGCGGGTGTTCGAACCTCTGCACATAACTTCTCGAACATCTTCAGTTACAGCCAAACTTATACACTAGCATGCAAAACAAACTACTGTTTCTACTTTTACGAATTTAGTGCTGTCACTATTCCACATTCATTTCTGTACAGGCACATGTTGATGATCTTGTCACCTGCTAATCCCTGCTCGTCTTATGCAGTCACGCAGATGAGATCTACGACATTAACCTGCACAATTTTCTACTCATTTCCCCCCTCCATTCCTTCGCAGCACTCATAAAAAACCAAAATAGTATGGCATGCACATACAGGCACTAAAAGGGGTCCCAACTCTGTACATCTATCCTGGTTCACTACCTTCCCGTATCTACTTAAATAAATCAAACTAGATAATGGGTCATTCGACCACTCCGAGATAATTAACCTATCAATTACATCATCATTAACCCTATCTTTATATTAACTCTATTTACAAGGGGAAATACTAACATTGGAAGAAAAATAGCTCGGTACTCAACAGTTTTGGTGCATCTTGGCCCGTCCGGAACTCCGGGGGCCTGCCATCGGTGCTCACTCCATGTCGCTGGCTCGGACAGTCCTGAGTTCTAGGAGTTCGATGACATTGCTGGAGTAATCCATCTTCCTGGTAAACAGATCACTGAAATTATATTTTCACAATCTTGCACACTTGTTGATCACACGACACCATCAAAGTTCCCCTCTATCGTTCTATGACCGATGCAAGTTGCGTGATGCTAATTATGATAAACACCTCAGCTAGTCTATTTCATTTAAATTAGGTGAGTTGAACATTCACGATCTCCTCATTCCCAAGTCTATCGCCTCCTACTTCCGTGATATAAATCAACCGTCCTTCTCCTAATTTTCTGTCTAGATCGTTCAGATCCTGCACTTATCACTCCCCGTTACTTAGTGTGATAATTTGATCCTGAAAATCCTGTTCTCAATTTTACATGGATTTATTTTTATAGTATTTCGTCACACAACTTCTGCTTTTCTTTTGAAACAGAGTTTCCAAAATCCCAGAATTATACTCCTCGAAAAATGAGCTCCCTCACTGCTACAGACATCAACCTCGCGATGAGCGTTCTCCGTCCGGAGTTTGATCCCCACGGCGTACTCAACTTTACACAGTCACAACCTACGTCATAATTCCATGTATTTAGAGTTTACTTCGCGATCGGATGTCGCACAAATATATTTGTCATACAGTTACATTTCCTACCATCACTGGACACTAGAAAAACATTTTTAGAACTTCCCTCCCGCTTTTTGTGTCATTTATTCAGACAAAAAAGAGGTAGGTACCGCTCGCGAACCGACCGTGATTCCACCTCTGAAGCTCGTCCTCGACTACTACTCCACCCTTGGAAGTGCAAGAACTTATAAGCTAACAGGGAGTGGGGGTGTTTTCGCGGACAGAGTCCCCTCTCTAATTTTACATCTTCTGAACCAACAGGCCTGAGAAAATCAACTATGCGCCAGATTGTGTGACTCAATAGTTACGAGTACGCGATGCTATGCGGAGTTCGAAATGATCGGCAGATTCGTAGCAATTATTTCATATAGATCGGAGGGGAAATGGGAACCCCCTAACACACTTGGCTCCAAGCTCGGCGTGGGGACGCCGAGCCTGTTACATAACCTTCTTTAAACGCATTTACAAGGGTAATATTCTTCTACTTTGGTTATTAATTTGACAATTCATCAAATATTCTTCCCACTGCTCTGACGTAAGATTTCTTGTCAAACAATCCTTGTTTGAGCCGAAAATACCTTTAAAATCACCCCATCGGTTTGGCATCGCTGTGCGTTGGCAATTGTTTTAAAGATGGAGTCAGCAAAACGGTGTTCTTCTCCTCCTTCTTCCATGACGCGCGCCCAGTTCGGGGGTTTTCTGAGCCACCCACTGGGTGTTCCAGGCGCCTCTATGTCGCGAAGTGAAGTGCAAGATGATGCAACTGCCAGCATCCACACAAAGAAAGCTTCCAACCTACTTCTTTCCCAAATATATAATTCGGAATAATTCATTGTGACGATACGGTCACTATATATACCTAGTCCTTTCTAGAACGGTTTCAAAGCATTTGGAATTTTATCAAACATCTTCCTTAATAACTTATTCCATTCCCTGAAGCTTAATCATCTACTCATGTCTTCCAAGCCATCTCTCCATCAACAACTTGTAACATTTCTCTTAGTCCAGCTGTTCTTCTCCTTACTTCAAAATATGATACTAATGGTAATAGTTTTACGTCGTGAGAACTACTTTGGACGTTTTTGTTGGAGACTCCAAGGTGCCGGAATTTTATCCCGCAAGAGTTCTTTTACTTGCCTGAAAATCTATCGACAAGAGGTTGATGTATTTGAGCATCTTCAAATACCAGCGGACTGAGCCAGGATCAATCCTGCCAAGTTAGGGTTAGAAGGCCATCGCCTCAACCGCCTGAGCCACTCAGTCCGCCTTACTTCCAAGTCCTCCCAGACCAAAGCTTGCAACATTTTTGTAACAATACTTTCTTTTCGGAAATCACCCAGAATAAATCGTGCTTTTACCGACGTATACACCTCTTATGTTCTGGGTAAGTTATACGGAGTTTATTGGTAAGAATTTGGGACTTAGATGTGTATAAATGTTGTATAGAAGTTATACAATTATTATTCCTAAATTTTATCACACTAAAATAAATATTTCTGCAGGTAGTTTCAGACAGAGTAATGCCTTCGTCATCCTCTCTTGTTCCTAGACGGACCGTTCACAACAATATCCTTATCGGAGGCATCCGTTTATACATCTTGATGTCAGTATTACAAAGCATTTTTTCCGCTGATCGCTCTACATTCTAGTAGAATGTAGTCTATAGTGTAGCGAATCCTCTCTAGTGAAGGACTTATTATAATTGTGTGGTCTTGATAGTCGAAATTTAGGACAATTTAGGTGAAGTAACGCGCTTCAGTTTATATGTTCTATTCTCATTTATACGTCACGTCAGCATAATTAACTATAGACAATACACCCAGTGACGAAATAGAGAACTTCATACGAATGGACTGGAACGTCAAGAGAATCTTGCTATACGAACAGTTGCAGTGTTGAGAAAAGATTAATTCACATGATGACTTGAACGAGAAGAAGAAACCAGAATGTTTTCATCTTCAAAACTCTATCCACCTAGTCTAGCGTGGAAACTGCTGTCTTGATACAGGAAACTACAATAGTTCATCCGTTGATGCCATTTTATTCTAGATGGTAATAAATCGCGTGTAGAATCAGAAATCTATCTTATTTTTCTCTATATTTGCAGTTATTTATCTGGTACAGGAACCTTCCTGATAAGCTGTTAAACATATTCAGGTTAAGATGAGAACAAAATTGAACTCTATGGAAAACTACAGTAACTACCCGTGTGTAAAAGTTGGTGTTCATCTGCGAAAGATAATGTTGAGGATCTGGCAGGTTAAACAACGTGTTACCTATGATAAGATAACAATACCAATGATCAGAAAAGTCCAACTGGGGGAAACTCTTGAGTTCTCAGTGCTCCTTCACGACTGTGAGGTATGGACTTATGAAGTTTCCAGTAAAAAGGCATAAATGAAATTGGTGTCCTGTGCTGGCTTAGAAAGATACGCCTTCCATTGGACTGAAAAAGAACAAATATCTCGATTGTGTAAGACCTGAACATTATTGAACCCTTGTCATCTCATATATTACAAGGAAAAACAAAATGCAAGAGACGAAGGGGAATTGCACCATACAGGTGGACTGACCATGTGAAGATCAACGATATTCAATTCGAGTAAATACTGATTAAGGCTGAAGATAATGGCGTAACTATCACAAGAAATTGACATAGAAATTATTAACACGACTAATGATGATGACATAGTATGAACTACTCCTGAGGAATTTAACCATTACCTCTGAGATGCATTGCCAAAACTTGAGTCATTTGATATGGAACAGTGGGAAATTCTGGTTCTTGTTTGTTACGGTGGATTGTAATAAAGGACTCTACGTGCATGATGGCACAAAAATATGGCAAGCCAGTATTGAAATATGATTTTTTAAATATGTTCGTGTAAAGGGTATTTATTAACCGAGTTGCTGTTACTCAATATGTCGTGCCCTCAGAGGAGAAGATAGTTGTCATATCTCCTGTTAGTAATTTTATGAGCATCCTAAAAAGCAGGGAAATGTTTTTCTACCTTTACTTTCATGAAAATGATAACGATTTTAAAGAAATATCCTCCGTACGAAGAACGGGAAATTTCGCTATTCTAAATTAACCATAAATAATATTACATGAAAGAAAACGCTACGAACTTCAGCATCTACGTAGTGATTATATTAACAGTGTCTCGTCCTGCATGTCAAGAAACTTTTCAATATACTGTAATTAAAAAGGAAAATACTGTAGAATTTTAAACACTGAAATTGGGAATTTTCTAAAACAAAACAATCGTTTCAATACTTTAATCAGTTATGAGAGTTTTGGTGTGTAGGTTTACACACTTCTTTAAAGATAAATTAGTTTACTTCTCAGATATCGTTGCAGAGATATGTTGACAATTTATTGATTACTATCTTTAAATATCCCTCTTAAACAAACAGATTTACAAAATTTTCCATGACGAAATTATCAACTTCTTCTTTGCAATAATCTATTTATTTTTGCTTCCTCTTGTCATTATTTTGAATTTGTATTGTTTAATTTGTGCCAAGACGTACTTTAATTCAACATTCTACGAACATTTCGGTTAAAATTATCCTGGTACTATCAGGCAGATACGCTGAAGTTATTTCAAATTTTTAATCAATATTTTATAGAGAATTATCTATGAATAGGGTGAAGAATATCGTTCTTAGATTTCAGATGTAGAGATTTTTTGATTTCTTTAGTTTTATATTTCATTCCATCAGAATCATTTTTGAATTTCCAACCTGTTTAATTTCTGCCGGAACATATTTCAGTATTCCTGTAGAATTTCCAATTAAATCACTGTAATATTACCACGTAAGCTACTGACCGTCGCCTCTGTGGTGTAGTGGTTAGCGTGATTAGCTGCCACCCCCGGAGGTCCGGGTTCGATTCCCGGCTCTGCCACGAAATTTGAAAAGTGGTACGAGGGCTGGAACGGGGTCCACTCACCCTCGTGAGGTCAACTGAGTAGAGGTGGGTTCGATTCCCACCTCAACCATCCTGGAAGTGGTTTTCCGTGGTTTCCCACTTCTCCTCCAGGCGAATGCCGGGATGGTACCTAACTTAAGGCCACGGCCGCTTCCTTCCCTCCTCCTTGCCTATCCCTTCCAATCTTCCCATCCCTCCACAAGGCCCCTGTTCAGCTTAGCAGGTGAGGCCGCCTGGGCGAGGTACTGGTCATTCTCCCCAGTTGTATCCCCCGACCAAGAGTCTGAAGCTCCAGGACACTGCCCTTGAGGCGGTAGAGGTGGGATCACTCGCTGAGTCCGAGGGAAAAGCCGAACCTGGAGGGTAAACAGATGATGATGATGATGAAGCGACTGACCTGCAAACGAATAATTTACAGTAAATGATTCAAGCATATAATGATAGTTTTCTTTTCAGTTCCATTGGAATCATCTAGAATTGCCTGGTATGAAAATGGGAAACCGTGCAGAACCATCTTGATGGCTGCCGACAGTGGGATTCGAACCCACTATCTCCAAATTACAAGCTGAAATCTACGTGCCCCAAACCACGCGGCTACTCGCTCGGTAATAGAAGAGAAGAGAAGAGAAGAGAAGAGAAGAGAAGAGAAGAGAAGAGAAGAGAAGAGAAGAGAAGAGAAGAGAAGAGATTAATAATAACAATCACAAAATTTAATTTAAACTTTTTACTGCTGTACGAAGCTAGTTAAATGGATCTCTGATATCGTCACAGGGACGATATACTATACTCTGATATCAATAATTTATCACATAAAATCTATTGCATCTCTCCATGAGTCCTTAATCGGCGGTGACATCACGGTGTTTAAAAATTCAGTCCTTATAATCAGCTTTCAAAGGACCCGCAGCACACACGGAATCCGACAGGACCGCCTACCATCCTTGGACATAATTGCCTGTCGTTTTCCCATTTGAACACAAATAAATAGCGACGTTAGTTGAATTTTCGTATTGAGTTTACTTTAATTTTAGTCTTAACTCCCAGGACTAACTGCTGATAAAGACCGCAATAACAAAATACTTCTTCTTCTTTACCTGTTTACCCTCCAGGGTCGCTTTTTTCCCTCGGACTCAGTGGGGGATCCCACCTCTATCGCCTCAAGGGCAGTGTCCTGGAGCTTCAGACTCTAGGTCGGCGGATAAAGTCGGGGAGGATGACCAGTACCTCGCCCAGGCGACCTCACCTGCTATGCTGAACAGGGACCTGGCGGGGGGATGTGAAGATTGGAAGCGATAGACAAGGAAGAGGGAAGGAAGCGGCCGTGGCCTTAAGTTAGGTACCATCCCGGCATTTACCTTGAGGAGAAGTGGGAAACAACGGAAAACCACTGGCTGAGGTGGAAATCGAACCCACTTCTACTCAGTTGACCTCCCGAGGCTGAGTGGACCCCGTTCCAGCCCTCGTATCACTTTTCAAATGTCGTGGCAGAGGCGGGAATCGAATCCGGGCCTCTGAGGGTGGCAGCTAATCACACTAACCACTACACCACAGTGGCGAATATAACAAAATACTATCTATGTAAATTTACTGATCTCAGTGGTGCAGTCCGTTATCGTCTTTCTGTCGCTATGGATGGCTGGTTCGATCCCCGCTGTGATCTGTGCATAGCAGTATCTTTAAATTCAACGATGCACTGTCGATGGCTGCCAGCACGTTTATTTTACACATATTTCACTCGTATCACTAAAAATACATTTTTCAGTTTGCATTTGGGGGTGAGTTGGTCGGAACCCAAATTACGGCAGCAGCCCTGAATATGGGTTTGCGTGGTTTCCACTTTTCACACCAGGCAAATACCTTAATTAAATCCATGGTCGCTTACATCACACTCCGAGCTCTTTCCTATAACATTCTCGGCGTAGAACCTATCTGTGACGGTACTACGTAAAGTAAATTGGCGTACAAAATCATCTTCTCGATTTATTGATGTTCTGACCGAAAATTTTGATTCTGACGTCTTTCCAACTCCACGCGATCTTCTCGACAAATAACGCCTAAACTCACAGGGATGTGAAACTAGAACACTAAGACTGTTTTTCGCGCTGTTGTTAATTCATACAAAGTACATGCTTGACCGTCGGAGATAGTCGTGGTGAATGTTGCTTAGAAGGAGAAAAGCATATACATATTAAACCTCACTTGATTATCAGTAATCAAAACTTGTTTATTAATAATTCACTTACAACCTGTGTTGAGATAAATACACTACGTAAATGAAGGTGAAATTTCAACATTCATTTGAGATAGAAGGAGAAACCTCCGGGAAAATACACTCAAGTTAGCCGACTTCAGTATTTGGATCCTCAGATTGGTGGTTTTCTGTGCTTTAAACTTTTTCGGCTACGAATGTGTTTTTAAGGCTTGAGATACCTGGAGATGGACCACTATACCATCGTTATCCACTTCCCATTTCCTGCTCATGGGAATATATATTTGTTGTTTGGGTCATTAGCCCATAGAGTGGTTTGATGTAGGTCTTCATGCCAGCCTGTTGAGTGCTATCTTTTTGACTTTAACTATTGGATTCTACATCTGCTACAATTCCATTGTTGTATTCATGCCTTCCGCTACCTCTGCCATTACTACTATCTATAATTCCCTAAAAAATACAAGATGTGCTCTATAATCTGTTTGTCCTTGCAGCCAAATACCGCCATGTCGTTGTCCACTCAACAACTCGATTCAGCATCTCTTCATCTGCGATCCGATCATTCTAAGTCCCCTTCCGTATTACATTTATTCAGATTCCATTCTCTCTCTTTCTGCAGTACTTATTGTATATGATCGACTTCCAAGAAATATCATACTCCCGCTCCTACTAAACGCCTAGACAAAATCTTTAATACACTCATCTGAGTCTGAAGGGAGAGAATTTCCTTTCCTTAGGAAATACTCTCCTTGTTTTCTCCAGTATGCATTTTCTGTCCTCGTCTTTTTACTGTCGTTATTTGTTCTATCACCAAAGTAAAAGTAATCACGTCGCTGGCAGCTTTCATTAAGGAGATAATGTGTTTGAACCTCACTTTTATCAGCTCTGAATATGGTTTTCCATTTTTACAGTAGCAAATGCTGGGGCTGTATCTTACTTAAATCCACAGTTACTTCCTTCCCATTCCTCTTCCTTTGCTATCCCAATGTAGCCTTAAGACCTCTTCGTATCGGTGAGACTAAAACAAATAGTAGTAGTAACAGTATATTGAACTAATTCTTTTAAGACTCCATTACTTAATCTGATACTTCCTGCATTATGTGAATTCGCACAATTGCACACCATTACTTTCTTTTGAACTAGCTACAAGGTCCTAATATCGGACAAAACGGAGGCCTGTAGGTTTATATGAAAGGAAGGGAGTTCAAGATCCCCCTTAACAATTCGAGTAAACTGAACACTACTTTTGAAGACACCAGTCTAGAGCAATAAAGGGTACTAAGTTATTTTCTGGAAGAAATTTTAACCAAGCATATCCCTCCTTTAGTGTCAACGTTAATCATTGAAAACTGTATTGATCATCATGAAATCATGGCTTGCATGAAATGAATTTGAATTATTTTACTCTTATAACATATAAGGGTTGTAGGAGAGCTAAAATAATATTTCCTCCCATAATGATTCTAGAGTGTCAGAGATTTTGGAAGAAATACTACTACTGGGATTCCCTGCTGTTCAAACCTATTTTCCAGAATAGATGAATAAAATCAATTTTACAGAATGACAACCAAACAAAAACTGGTATAGGTATACTTCAAGTGAACAAAGTTTGTTCTTTTGTGACTTTTGCATAATATTTACTGCGATTGTAATTATTAGGGCCATGTATTAGAGTCGGTACTCCAGAATTTGAAATGTTACTATCCTCCCGTTAGTGCGAGTTAAGTATTGAAAATAGACGCACAAACTCTCCCTGTTTACTGTTGCTGATGGAGCATTTTAGGAGTTATGGACAGCTGAATCATAAAAGTGACATGTATACTTTGTGAGCGAATGCTCTCACATATCATACGTCAAAATAATGTCGGTGTTAATTCTTATTGTGGTAGTTATAAGGGCCTAGAACGAGCTTTCTGAATCTATTAGATGCTTACAGATTTAGTAACAACGATGTACTTGGAGATGGACGTTATTTTACTTGGTTGAAAATGACAAAATATCTAGTGTACAGGAAACAATACGTTCATTTCTGTGGATGAGATCTAAAAACAGTTCTTCTTCTTGGTGCCATGAACATGAACATGAGGACGGGGTTTTATGCCAATAAGAAAATGAATTGAGGTGGTCCGTTGAGCCAATAAACAGTCAGGCATAATATCTCAGACTGTCGAGTGCTGAGTTCAAGTTGGCAAGTTAGATTCTGGATTGCTTTGGTTGTAACTGGAGAAGCTCAAACACGCTAGCTTCTTGTCAGTAGATTCACTGGCACATAAAAGATTTCCTGCGTAAAAATATCCGTCACCCAGGCGCCTTCGAAAATCGTGAAAGTAGTTAGGAGCCCTAAAACAATATTATGATGATGATGATGATGATGCTTTGTAATAATAATAATAATAATAATAATAATAATAATAATAATAATAATAATAATAATCATAATAATACTTAAACTCATAAACGTTCGAGATCATGCGGCTTATAATTTATGTCAGTCCCATATGTGTTCAGTTAAGATGACTGTGAGGAGTTTGAATGCTGTTCAAAACATGCCATTTTAATTAAAGCTTTACGTCACACTGTTATCATCGCAAGGTACTGTAGTTTAAAGGATTTTTTTTTTTTTTTTGCTTGTTGCTTTACGTTGCACCGACACAGATAGGTCTTATGGCGACGATGGGACAGGAAAGGGATAAGAGTGGGAAGGAAGTGGCCGTGGCCTTAATTAAGGTACAGCCCCAACATTTGCCTGGTGTGAAAATGGGAAACCATGGAAAACCATTTTCAGGGCTGCCGACAGTGGGGTTCGAACCTACTATCTCCCGATTACTGGATACTGGCCGCACTTAAGCGACTGCAACTAAGTTTAAAGGATATGGCAATGAATTTAAATCACGAAACCATTTGATATTTAGAAAATACCATTTCATTATTGTTCCAGTTACTATTAAAAATGAGAATGTGCGTAGAGATGTGGGTAGTACGTATTGTCCTTGGTCAGTACTAAGGGTTATAAGAGTTCCAAATTCTCGAAAGAGCGAGAAATGGATAGGGAGGCAAATAAGCACCTTTAGCTCAGTTTTTGAAAGCTAAGGCCGTTAAAAACTACGAAAGCACAGAATCATATGAAAGAATCGCCGTACCTGATTCATGAAAAATAAGAGAAAGCAATATTTCAAACCAATAACATCCAAGGATCTACAACAAAAAGCTAATCAAAGAGAACTCTATCTTCATGCCAGACTGCTGTGACTGACTGAAAGAACTAAGGGTTTATTTTTATTTCTCCTGATATGAGAATTGCTTATCTCACTTTTATGTTGTTATTGTTGTTGTTATTGTTGACAATGAGGAACGCTGATGATTTAATTTTGTTTATGTTTATAAAGAGATTAAGGCGCATTTTGAATGACAAGTAAATAAGCTGCCTTGTGCCACAAACTTGTAGACACAACGTTTAGGCTATAAATCATTAATGAAATTTTTGATTATTGAATAATCCACACTCCAGAAATGTATGTGTTTGTACCACAATTTGTAAGCGAAATGAAAATCCCAGGTGTTGGCATAACAATAATTTGAGTATTTAATTTGTGTTTTGAAGTAGTTCGCACTTCCTTCCGGCTGAAACTAGCGCATTTTTACTTTCTCGGCTACGAAGTCCCTTTTCAAAATAATAATGAATTATTTTCCACACGTAGAAGTATATTACAAGCAGTATTTTGTTATAAATTTTCGAAGATATGTTTACTTCGTGTACCTTACTACTTGATGATTGTTCGAAATTCGGTCGTTAATATCTTATGATTTCTTACTATATCTGTCATGGTATTTACAACAGAAGGACACCGAATGTTATCGAACCAGTCATTTTGTACTCATCCACTTAACACTTAAAGACTAGTAAATAACTGGTTGTTATAAACTAAATTATGCAACAGCGGACGTTAGAAAGATTTTTTAACATTACAAGCTATCATCTGTCCCAAATGTTATTATTCCATAAATTTGACCTATGGTTAAATATATTTTATAAATGCCGTATTGTGAACTGCTATGTTTATAGAATTCTTGTTGGAACCCTACATGACCGAGTATGAAGAGTTAAATTAAACAGTCTGACGACTGGCATTATCGGCAAACCACCCGACGTTTCTGTGAAGTAGTACTGTATACTACCACTGAGTATGAAAGATCCAGTAGAGCCTGTTTAAGTTCGGTCCTTTCTGGATGTATGAAACGTATCCTTCCAGGTACGATGTTCATATGTTTTAATTCTCATTATGCTCAAGAAAAAGAATTTCAATTATTATTCACTACTAATATAAATAGTTTTCAACACTGTGAAAATACAGGAGGTGCGTTTTTGAAGAAGGTAGAACAAAAATAGATCCTCCCGGTTATAACGTCAGAATGAATGACAAAATTATAAAACTGTAAAAATGGTCCAGACGTCGAAGGAATTGGTATCCTGTAATTAAATTAACTCAACTACTTTGTAAGTAAGAGAGAAACTTAATTTTTGTAGTATTTACTGTCTGGCCAGGTTATCCTGCTACGGTAATGGAGTAGACCGTACAGCCAGCGTCTCAACACGGAGTATTGGGCGGTGGGAGATAACCTAACACCCTAAAGGGTGGATGAGATCCTTCAGGCGGGTAATGGTCCCCCAGTGGAGGAAATACCACTGTATCCCATTCGGTAGCGGCTATATCCCATGTTAGGGGCGGCTACCAACAGCGTCTGTTCCCCAAGTTAGGGTTGGCTGAAGCGTAACCAGAGAAGGCAACGGGAAACCACTCTGGAATATTTCCCCCAGGATATCATAATGGAGAGAGTTAGTGAAATAATGGCTCCTAGTCTCAAGCAGCCCTTTAGTGGGCAGGGGGTGCGAAAAATCTCCTGGCTCAAAGTAATGAAGTCCAACTCAAGATTAACAACATGGAATGTAATATGTTTGTTCATGGCTGGCAAACTTGATAACATGGTTAAAGATATGATGAGGTTAAACATTTCTATTCTTGGGATAAGTGAACTGAGATGGCCAGGTAAAGGTACCTGTCAAAGATAAGATGGAAATCTATACTATTCTGGCAGTCCTGAAACTGATAGAAGTCACAGAAATGGTGTAGCAATATTCTTAAAATCAGAATTCGTGAAATATGTCACCAACTTTGTCCCAGTATTAGACAGACTCATGCTTTTACAACTACATGGACAAGTCTTCAAGATCAATATAACACAAGAATATGCTCCAACGGCAGATAGAAAGTATGAAGCTGAGGTGGAAAAATTCTATGAAAGCTTGCAAAATATTCTGGAATCAACAAAAAGTGATAGCATAACCATAATAATGGGAGATTTCAATGCTAAGATCGGCAAAGGCCGACGAGAAAATTTGGTAGGAAATTGGGGACTCGGAGAATCCAATGAACGCGGGGATAGCTTATACGAGTTACGAGTTTTATGAAGAAAATGAAATGGTTATTACAAACACGTGGTATCAACTTTCTGATCTTCGTTTATACATTTGGGTTTCACCTGGCGACAGTGAACATTATGTTCCTATCAGGAACCAAATTGATTACAGATATAGGTTCTGATCATAATTCAAGAGTTGCCGACGTACAACTAAAATTGAAAATTTTACAGAAAATAAAACATTTCAACCGAATTGACCAAAGAAAATAGGTAAACAGTGAAATAAAACAAGAAGTTGCAAAAGTAATTAACGAAGAGCTAAGACAAGTATCATTGAAGAGTCAACAGGTGGAAAACCAGTGGGAGGAAGTAAAAGAAGCTATACAGAAAGAAAACAAGAATTACCTACAGTCTGATACAAAGACAAAAAAGAAGAAGTGGATGATGGATGATATCTCAGACTCAATGGAAGAACGCGGAGAAGCTAAGAACAATAAGATTCAATACCGTCAGATACAGGGTCAAATTAGAAGAGAAATTAGGAAGGAAAAACAAAATTGGAAGATTGAAAAATGCAGAAATATTGAACATTTGGAAGAAAAACGCGATACCTTCAATATGCACAAAATTATAAAAGAAGTAACTGGAACTTTCAGAAAAAAGATGCTTCTTGTACTAGAAGATAGTTCAAGGAAACCTATTATAAATCATCTTGACAAAATTAGGATAGTGTAAGAATATACAGAATAACTCTTCTATGATAACCGACCGACATTAAATGAAAATCGTGAATGCTCAAATGGACCGAGCATTTTGAAATCGGAAGTAATCCATGCGATAAGCCAATTAAAAGATAGGAAAGTTTTAGGCCCAGATGAAATTCCAGCTGAAGTTATGAAACTTATCAATGAAGAGCAAATTCATAAGATAGTGGACCCTTTTAATAACATCTATATCTCCGGAAAATTACGTCAAGATTGGCTAACCTCTACTTTCATTCCCCTTCCAAAGAAAACAACCTCAAAGAATGTGGTGAATATCGTCTCATTAGCCTAATGTGCCATTTGTTAAATACTTTCTTGAAAGTTATCCATGCTCGAATAAGAACGAAATGTGAGGAAAATCTGGATGATACCCAGTTTGGATTTCAGAACGAATATGGAACTCTTGAGGCTATTTTCAGTTTAATGACTCTTTTTCAAGAATGTTGGGATCAACAAAAGGATGTCTTTGACTGTTTCATAGGTTATGAAAAGTCGTTTGATAGAGTGAAACATACTGAACTCATCAGACTACTGCAGCAAACTGGAATTGATGATAAATAATTATTGAAAACCTGTATTGGCATCAGAAGGTTGTGGTGTAGGTTGATGATGATACAACGGACTACATAGACATCCGACGAGGAGTTCGTCAAGGCTGTGTTCTGTCTCCGTTATTGTTTAACATCTATTCAGATGCCATATTTAAGGCAGCATAAGGCGATTTGGAAGTAGGAATTAAAGTAAATGGAGAACTAAAAAGTAATTTGCGGTATGAAGTTGACACAGTCATTCTTACTAATAGTGTTGAAAGTTTGCAACTATTCCTGGACAGAACTAATATAGTCGGGGTAAAGATGGGTCTAAACATCAACATAAAAAAGCTAATGGTTTTCAGCAGAGAAAGAAATAATGCTACTCTGAAACTCAAAGATCAACGTATTCAACAAGTAAATAAACTTAAATATCTTGGTTGTTGGATAACGGATGATTTGAACCCAGACCTAGAAATTAAGAGCCGAAGAGAAATTGCAAGATCAACATTCAGGAAGATGAAGACATTGGCGTGTGATAATGCATTAATTTTAAAACTTCAGCAGCGTACGGTGAAATGTTATATTTGGTTTACTCTCCTTTATGGGGTTGAAGCTTGGACGTTAAAAGAGGCCATCATCAAAAGACTGGAAGCCTTAGAACTTTGGATTCATAGAAGAATACTTAGAGTCTCGTGTATTCACCATCCCACCGATGAACAAGTATTACAGAAAGCAAAATGCAAAAAAGAATTGGTAACCACCATCAAATGCAGAAAAACTGCATACCTAGGGCATTTTACTTGTTTCTTGAATAGCTTTATCAACTGAAAATCCAGAATATGACGTAAGTGATCTCAATCCATGAAAAGCTAAATACTTTGAAACTTATTTCGTTTGAAAAATCGTAACAAATAAATACACAAGTTAAATGTAATTTAAGATTGCTTACAATATTTGTTAGTTTAGTTTCTTAGAACATAGGACTCAAACACATAGAAAAATATCGTACGTCGTCAGCTACCGTTTGCAGGTATACTAATTTGACACGCTGCCTATAAGTCAATTTCGACGTTTCATTTTAATCTTCTAGATGATAGGAAACGGAACTAAATTGGACAATCGTCCGTTGAGTGTCAATTGAATCGATTATTTCAGAAACCAGTCAAGCGCCAAGTCTGTCACTTTTGGGAAAATGAAAAAAACTGTCTAGCACCAGACAGAATATTATGGTAGGGGTTTTAATATTTTAGCTTGAAAGTATTATATCTCTTAATACTTTCTATCTAAGGAAAAATATTTTGTGCTTATTAACTTTGCTGTAAAAATCCGAAAAATTCTCCACTTAACTGGTTTTTGAAATGAGTGTTGCAAACATATTTTTATGGGATAATTCTTGAATTTTGAAAGGATTTAATCATAAACCCCATATTTGTGGAAATAGAAAATATTTTAATAGTTGTAGACTGCATTGCTGATATAAAAGGATGAAATCAGCAATGCCTGCTCATCATGACAGGTGGCAATCAATCCTCATAAACAAACTCCACAGCACATTCTGTCTCTGTAGTAGGCCTTTGTAAAATGCTGTCGTAAAAGTGTTCATATTCCATCAGGTAAGGTTTTAAGGCATTTAGGTCACGTATCTTCTTAATATTGATGGGCACCTAAAACAAACAATAACAAAGAATAATATAGAGCTCAGACCAGGTACTTCCTTGTCTGAGTAAGGAATATAAGCTTCTCCTTTTACCCTTGCATTCCGAATAATATTACGCGTGTGAATTTGTTTGTCTACCACTCCTCGTTTCCTTTTAGATACAGGTTCGTCTTCTGAACTTTCAGACATATCACTACGATTATAAAATCACTGCACTAAACAAAAGAAACACTTTTTCAATCAGTTGTTGACAAAACTATGAACATGTGATTCCAGAAACACAATAATGACAATAAAAACAGTTGAACAACTGGCTATTCTGGATTAAGAGCAGCAGCGCCAACCGGCAAGGTGAGGCACATCGCAAAATGTACCAGCAGTTTACTGCAGAAACCAGCCAAGTGGTGTTACTTAACTGGTTTCTGAACTAAATACGAAATTCAACATAATGCCTGACCATTATGGGAGGACGTTTGTTGACTGGTTTCAGCACAAAATGTGCGTATATTCTGCCATTAACTCATTTTTTTCACTTTTTGGCACCTGACTGCTTTCTGAAATAATCGATTCACGTTAGGTGAGCACCAAATGTGTTACTGGAGATCTTTCGTATGAAGGAGTGTCTGTTCAAAAGGTGCTATTTCCACTCCCAAAAAATAAATCACTATTTCGTCTAGATGCTTTACAGTAGCTCAATTCCCGGCCAGGTCAGGGATTTTTACCTGGATCTCAGGGCTGGTTCGAGGTCCACTCAGCCTACATGATTACAATTGGGGAGCTGTCTGACGATGAGACAGCGGCACCGGTATACAAAGACAAGGATAACGGCCGAGATGAATCGTCGTGCTGACCACTCTACACCTCGTAATCTGCATGCCTTTGGGCTGAACAGCGGTCGCTTGGTAGGCTAAGGCCCTTCGGGGCTGTTGCGCCATGCGATTTTTGTTTTGCATTACCGTAGTTGAATAATTTCCATTGCCATGAGCAATCGAGACCAAAAAGATGTAATTCCATAAAAGTTGTACCACATCCAACCAAGGATACGTTACAGGTGCATTTCATTTCACGTTTCTTCCCAACTTTATTAAAGTGGAAACAGCACCTTTTAGGACAGACGTTCTTAAATTGTCAATCAAAAATTTAACTACTGGTATACTACTGTTGAGTTTGATCTTCGGAACCTCCAGCCACTTTCTACCAATAAACCACACAGGAAGCTCGCACTTAGAACAAAACATGGATGACAGTGGCTGGTAAAGAAATGGAAACCTTTTATACTATAGGCTGTTGGCTTTATTCTTGGGTTTACGTCAGAGTGACTCAAGCAGGTGTTAAGGCAACGGTGGGAAAGAACAGGGCTAGGATTGGAAGGAAAGCAACTGTCACCTTAATGTCCTGGTGCGACAATGGGAAAATAGGGAAAAACGATTTCCTGATCTGCCCACAGTGTGGTTGAACTCACCATTTCCCAAGTGCAAGCCAACAATTTCATGGGCCGTACTGCGAAGTCAACTCCCTCGATCAAAATACAGGGTATACTGAATGTCGGATAGGAAGATAGGGAGACAAATAAAAAAAGTACTGGATGTAGTTCGTGAGAGAAGAATTAGTGTACAGAGTTTGAAAAGTAGAAGTACAGTATTACATATCTTGAGTCATCCAGGTCTCATCCACTTCAATTTCACGGGGATTGTATGGGATAACTGCAGAATGCTGTGTCCGGAGTGTAAATATGAAAGGTGGGTTAAAGTGGATATTGGCTGCTATGGTTGCTGGAGATAGAATTATCTGAACAGGAAATGGAGATAAATGCTGCGATAAATACGTCGAACCATTGTATATATTAATGGTCCCAACACAAAGTTATCAAAAAATATTGATTACCAATTTTAAGGATATAACGCCGTTGGAGATAAGATCTATAATCTTCTGTATTATAAAGAAGGCAATTTTCATAAATAAATATGTTTGCAAGAGGACATTTGTAATATAAATAATAGTCAATATAAAAAAATTATCTGGATTGTAGAACAGCTATTATAAAGACAGACTAGAAATATTTCAAAACTTTATCATCTAACTGGTAATAAATAAACCATTAATTCTAAACACTCATTAATTTCATGGATTATAACTGACATAATCTCCTTATAACTTATTTGCCGTCACTAAGCGAGTGTTTATATTACCATTAGTGAAACAGAACGTAATGTATAAATACATTACACTTAGTTTAATTACTTTAAGAGAAATCTTTATTGGGTTACTTTCATCAAGTGAAAGCGAAGAGCCTGATACTTGAGTAAAATATCCAATTGCTTCTCACCATAGAGACTGAGGTTTGAATCCCTTTGGAAGGATGTTGGGTTGAACAAATAATATGCCATGGATGTTTGGGTGTGACTCAGCAAAAAATTGGTTGGGTCCATGATTTATAGCATGTAGTTAAGATAATTGGGAGCAAATATATCTTAGCAAAATTGTACTCGTCATTGGCGCCGGAGATGCTGTGTACAGGTATTAAACTACTCAACTTCAGATTCCCATTCCACTAACAATACAATTCGCGTCTTATTATGAAGGAAGGACAGTTTTATCAGGTAATTTGTAACGCCGACGGCTAGTAATTCAGCCCCTAGACTTATTGCTGTTCTACTACGTCTCATTCTTCCTCTTAAGCCGTCGTCTCCAAACGGAGGTAGACGACCCACACGGCCAGCTCCGATCTTGACGTTGCAGCCATGCCATGTGGATTATTGGAATATCTCTCAGGATCTTTAATGCAGTGGTTTCCCGTTGCCTTCTGCATCCTAATGCCGTTGACCAAACTGGTTCCTCCGCCTTTGGGAACAATTTCTTGTCCCCAGGACAATAGAGTGCCCTTACCAGTAGTATAATATACGGGTTCGGCCGCCACCGCCACCTCCGGCTCTCGGGAGAGGCCTCCTCCTCAGCCAGTGGCCTCCCAGTGGCCACCTCCTCCTCCTCCTCAGCCAGTGGCCTCCCAGTGGCCTCCTCCACCTCAGCCAGAGGCCTCTTCCAGTGCTGCCAACTTAACCTAACTAGCGCGAGATAAACAAAGCCACGTGCTTTTTGACAGACAACAACGCACCGCTAACCTCAGTACTGCCATCTTGACGGGCCTAAACCTCAGTAGTACCAACTTAACCTCACAAGCGCGAGGTAAACAAAGCCACGTGCTTTTTGACAGCCACGTGCTTTTTGACAGATTTGTAAACAAAGCCACGTGCTTTTTGACAGCTGTCATCGACAACAACGCATCGCAAACCTCAGTACTACCATCTTGACGGGCCTAAACCCCAGTAGTGCCAACTTAACCTAACTAGCATGAGGTAAACAAAGCCACGTGTTTTTTGACAGCCACGTGCTTTTTGACAGATTTGTAAACAAAGCCACGTGCTTTTTGACAGACAACAACGCATCGCTAACCTCAGTACTGCCATCTTGACGGGAATAAACCTCGGTGGTACCAACTTAACCTAACTAGCTCGAGATAAACAAAGCCACGTGCTTTTTGACAGCCACGTGCTTTTTGACAGCTGTCATCCGCCATCTTTAAACTACAGAGCGCTGTGCTGCCCTCTTTCGTCACCTGTCATCGGCAGTGCTGCCATCTTGGCGGGCCTAAACCTTAGTGCTACCAACTTAACCTCACTAGCTCGAGATAAACAAATCCACGTGCTTTTTGACAGCTACGTGCTTTTTTGACAGCTGTCATCCGCCATCTTTAATCCATAGAGCACAGTGCTGCCCTCTTTAGCTACTTACCTTTGAAATGTGGTGGCGGATAATTTGAAAAATGCTTTTTGACAGCAGCCATCTTGCATCGCAAACCTCAGTGCTGCCCTCTTTAGCTAGATACCTGTGGTAGCAGACAATTCCACGTGACAGCAGCCATCTTTAATCAAGAGAGCACCGTGCTGCCCTCTATGTGGTGGCGGCAAATTGAAAAATTCCACGTGCTCTTGTTTGGAAACAAACTCACGTGCTTTTTTGACAGCTACCATCCACCATCTTTAATCAACAGAGCACAGTGCTGTACTCTTTAGCTAGATACCTTTGAAATGTGGTGGCGGCGATTTGAAAAATTCTATGTGCTCTTGTTGGGAAACAAAGCCACGTGCAGCTGTCATCCGCCATCTTTAATCAATAGAGCACCGTGCTGCTATCATGCGGGCAATTTCATCACCTATCACCCGCCATCTTTAATCTACAGAACACCGTGCTGCCCTCTTTATGGCTACTACCTTAAGCATGTAGTAGCGGGCAATTTGAAAAGTTCTGTTAGCTATCATCCGCCATCTTTAATCAAGAGAGCACCGTGCTGCCATCTTTAGCTAGATACCTTTGAAATGTGGTGGCGGCAAATTGAAAAATTCCACATGCTCTTGTTTGGAAACAAACTCACGTGCTTTTTGACAGCTACCATCCGCCATCTTTAATCAACAGAGCATAGTGCTGCCCTCTTTAGTTTGAAATGTGGTGGCGGCAAATTCCACATGGTCTTGTTTGGTAAACATAGCCACGTGCAGCTATCATCCGCCATCTTTGAGCACCGTGCTGCCCTCTTTATCGCAGTAGATGTAAATTCGTCACCTGTCATACGCAGTGCTGCTATCTTTAGCTAGATACCTTTGAAATGTGGTGGTGGATAATTTAAAAAGAAAAATTCTACAGCAGTCCTCTCTCGACGCTAATTGCATAAGATGGCGGCTATACATGACTCCTTAAGGGTGCTTACGCAAGATGGCTGCTATACACAGGTTCTTATGAGACGCCCTTGGGATGCTTGCGCAAGATGGTGGTTATACAAGGCTCCTTATGAGACACCCTAGTGATGCTTGCGCAAGATGGCGGTTGCTCTTATGAGGCGGCTTAAGGGTCCTTGCACAAGATGGCTAGAGACGCCCTAAGGATGCTTGCGCAAGATGGCGGCTATACACGTCTCCTTATGAGACGCCTTAAGGGCGTGGCGGTTGCTCTTATGAGGCGGCTTAAGGGTCCTTGCACAAGATGGCTGCTGCTCTTAGCTTAGAGGCTAACGTGTCGTGCTAGTTCGATTCATTAAATTTAGGGCTTAAATGCAAAATGTTAAATATCTCGAAAGCAGTGCACCGTAGAGCAAAACGGACAAAATTTTTCTGCCTAATACCTAGGTTCGCAGTATGAGGAACAAGAAAATCATAGTCTAATGATGGGATCAACGGTTCGGTTCCTACTTAGGCCCTTTGGCATTTGCTCTGTTTTAGCTTGTATTGAAGCGAGTCTTCGTAACATGATCAGGTTTAGCTATGGTAGAGAGTATAACGTGCCGTGCAGGTTCGATTCATTAAATTTGGAGACTTAAATGCAAAATGTTAAATATCTCGAAAACGATGCATCGTAGAGCAAAACGGACAAAATTTTTCCGCCTAATACGTAGGTTCGTAGTATCAGGAACAAGAAAAAACATAGTCTAATGATGAGATCAACGGTTCGATTCCTACTTAAGCCCTTTGCCATTCGCAGCTATCTATTTCTACAAGATGGTGGCTGCTCTTATGAGAAACAAGATGCCTTGAGACGTCCTAGGGATGCTTACGCAAGATGGCAGACACAAAATGGTGACTATACATAGCTCCTTATGAGACGGCCTAGGGGTGCTCGCACAAGATGGCGGCTACTCTTATGAAGAAAGCTAGCTTAGAGGCTACTGCGCAAGATAACAGCTGCTGTTATGCATGTGGTGGAGGGCAATTTGAAATTCTATGTGCTTAATCAACAGAGCACCCTGCTGCCCTCTTTAGCTGAAATGTGGTGGTGGATAATTTGAAAAATTCTTTTGACAGCTATCATCTTTAAAAACAATGGCGACTATACATAGGCTGTTAAGGCCTTATCATTCTCCTCCTCCTCCCCCTCCTCCTCCTCCTTCTCTACCTCCTCCTCCGCCTCTTATGTCAAGGCATAGCTTTATATCGAACAAGTTTAAACCTGCATCGCGAAGGCAAGCGTGTGCAGCGATAACATTATTGTGCATGTTTAGACTTTCGAAACATAAGAAGAGTAGAATCAAACGCTGTACTCGATACGACATGTGATCAGAACATTGATTGATGCGTTCAGAAAAACAAAATAAGTGATCAAGACTAGAATCGAACAATGTACTCAATACATCATGTGTTTAGAATATGTCAGGGGATACGCTTGTTCTAAGAAGATCAGATTGAAACATAACAAGACTAGAATAGAACACTGTAATCGATGTTGTTAACTTCAACATGTGATCAGAACATTGATTGATGTGTTCAGAACACAAAATAAGTGATCATGACTAGAATCGAACACTGTACTCGATACAACATGTGATCAGAACATTGATCGATGTGTTCAGAACACGAAATAAGTGATCAAGACTAGAATCGAACACTGTACTCAATACAACATGTGTTTAGAACATGTTAAGGGGTACCCTTGTTCTAAGAAGATCAGAATGAAACATAACAAGACTAGAATCGAACACTGTAATCGATGTTGTTAACCTCAACATATGATCAGAACATTGTTTGATGTGTTCAGAGCAAAAGTACAATTTTGATGATTTGCGCAGCTAACTCGCTCGGTAAACGATGTGGCCAAAGTATAACTTCAAATTATTTACCTTCAATCATTCGTCTTGTGTGTAAAAATCAGTCGAACAAGCTATCGCATAAACATAGCTGAAAAAAAATCGTGATAGGGTATGGAACCCAGGGGTTACATCTTGTCAGAAGAGCAAAAAGGATGAAAGGACTCTTCCTCCTCCTTACCGCACATTCCTTGGCTAAAGGGCTAATGGGCTAAAGGGCTAATGGGCTAAAGGGTTAATGGGCTAAAGGGCTAAAGGGCTAAAGGTGCAACAACCTCGTCGATCGCTATCAGCAAGAACGCTTGTACTTTGTAGAAAATTAATCTTTATTTGTAAATGGTTTCATGTTCAGAACAAGGAATGGAACCTAGGGGTTACGTCTTACGTAATAAAATCCCCGAGGTGCGATGAGTTACGTTTTTCGAACTAGTGTTTGGAACACTGAACTTTTCAAGATGATAGCAGAGAGTTTAGCAATGTTCTGTTGTTGGATTTTAAATTCCGCGCTACAACATGCATAAGGTGGCAGCCTTGAGGTTTACCGCCGTAAAGATGGCAAGAGTGAGGTTAACAATGTTCTGTTGTTGGATTTTAAATTCCGCGCTATAACATGCATAAGGTGGCAGCCTTGAGGTTTACCGCCGTAAAGATGGCAGCAGTGAGGTTAGCGACGCTCTATTGTCCATCAAAGTGAGGTTAGGGTTCGTCAAGAAGACAGCTGTCAAAAAAGCACATGGCTATGTTTACCAAACAAGAGCACGTGGCTGTGACGTCACGGTCACGTAATCAATCCTTAGCTCGACGTCGTTAAGAGCAGTATTAGGGTTAGCTATGCTTAAAAGTCTTAGGAACAGAGCAGCAGTATGAATTGCTATGTTTCAAAGCGTGTACACATGACCTATCGATTTTACATGCATCGACCATCGAACTAAACTTCACCCGCTAGATTTTGCTGCTATCTTAGCATAACCTATACCCATTAAATTAAAGTACAATGAATAGCCATGTTTCAAAGCGTGTACACATCACCTATCGATTTTGCACACATCGACTCTTGTACTAAACTTCTTCCGCTAGATTGTGCTGCTATCTTAGCATAACCTATACGCGTGACCTTAAGGTACAAAGAATAGCCATGTTTCAAAGCGTGTACACATTACCTATCGACTTTGCATGCAACAAATATCGTACTAAACTTCTTCCGCTAGGTTGTGCTGCTATCTTAGCGTAACTTATACACATGAACTTAAAGTACAAAGAATAGCCATGTTTCAAAGCGAGTACACATTACTTATTGATTTTGCATGCATCAAATATCGTACTAAATTTCTTCCGCTAGATTGTGCTGCTATCTTAGCATAACCTATACCCATGAACTTAAAGTACAATGAATAGTCATGTTTCAAAGCGTGTACACATCAACTATCGAATTTGCATGTATCGACTCTCGTACTAAACTTCTGCAGGTAGATTGTGCTGCTATCTCAGCATAACTAAGACGCATGAACTTAAAGAACAAAGAATAGCTATGTCTCAAAACGTGTACACATTACCTATCGATTTTGCAAGCATCGACTCTCGTACTAAACTTCTTCCGCTAGATTGTGCTGCTATCTTAGCGTAACTTATACGCATGACCTTAAGGTACAAAGAATAGCCATGTTTCAAAGCGTGTACACATTACCTATCGACTTTGCATGCAACAAATATCGTACTAAACTTCTTCCGCTAGGTTGTGCTGCTATCTTAGCATAACTTATACACATGAACTTAAAGTATAAAGAATAGCCATGTTTCAAAGCGTGTACACATTACTTATTGATTTTGCATTCATCGAATCTTGTACTAAATTTCTTCCGCTAGATTGTGCTGCTATCTTAGCATAACCTATACCCATGAACTTAAAGTACAATGAATAGTCATGTTTCAAAGCGTGTACGCATCAACTATCGATTTTGCATGTATCGACTCTCGTGCAAAACTTCTTCAGATAGATTGTGCTGCTATCTTAGCATAACTAAGACGCATGAACTTAAAGTACAAAGAATAGCCTTGTTTCAAAGCGTGTACACATTACCTAATGATTTTGCAAGCATCGACTCTCGTACTAAACTTCTTCCACGAGATTGTGCTAAAATCGTGTAAGTGTGCTGCTATCTTAGCATAACCTATACGCATGAACTTAAAGTACAAAGAATAGCCTTGTTTCAAAGCGTGTACACATTACCTATCGATAATGTATGTATCGAATATCATACTAAACTTCTTCCGCTAGATTGTGCAGCTATCTTAGCATAACCTATACGCATGACTTTAAGGTACAAAGAATAGCCATGTTTCAAAGCGTGTACACATTACCTATCGACTTTACATGTATCGACTCTCGTACAAAACTTCTTCCGCTAGGTTGTGCTGCTATCTTAGCATAACTCATACACATGAACTTAAAGTACAAAGAATAGCTATGTTTCAAAGTGTGTACACATCACCTATCGATTTTGCATGCATCGAATCTCGTACTAAACTTCTTCCGCTAGATTGTGCTGGTATCTTAGCATAACTTATACCCATGAACTTAAAGTACGAAGAATAGCCATGCTTCAAAGCGTGTACACGTCACCTATCGATTTTGCATATCTCGTACTAAACTTCTTGCGCTAGATTGTGCTGCTATCTTAGCATAACCTGTACGCATGAACTTAAAGTACAAAGAATAGCCTTGTTTCAAAGCGTTTACACATTACCTAATGATTTTGCACGAAACGACTATCATACTAAACTTTTTCCACTAGATTGTGCTAAAATCATGTAAGTGTGCTGCTATCTTAGCATAACCTATCGATTTTACATGCATCGACTATCGTACTAGACTTCTTCCGCTAGAGCATATAGCAATTGCTTTTGTGTATCCCAAACCCATGTGCACGAACTTAAAGCATAAAGATGAGCTATGTTCTAAAGCGTGTACACATCACCTATCGATAATGTATGCATCGACTGTAGTACTAAACTTCTCCTGCTAGAGCGTACGACTATCGCTTGTGTGTGCACGAACTTAAAGCATAAAGAATAGCAATGTATAAAAATCTTGTAAACAAAGCAGCAGCATTACGTATAGTCAAGTTTAAATGCGTGCACACATCATGTATCCATGATGCACATAGTACTAAACTTATTCCATTAGAATGTACAAAGTTCGCATGTGTTTGTGCTGCTATCTTAGCATAGCCTATGTGAATGAACTTAAAGCATAAAGAATAGTTATGTGTAAAAAATCTTGTGAACATAGCAGAATGTTTACTACGTAGTTGTAGACATTAAACTTTGCATGCTGAGGCGGTATACTACGTGACCGTGACGTCACAGCCACGTGCTCTTGTTTGGTAAACATAGCCATGTGCTTTTTTGACAGCTGTCTTCTTGACGAACCCTAACCTCACTTTGATGGACAATAGAGCGTCGCTAACCTCACTGCTGCCATCTTTACGGCGGTAAACCTCAAGGCTGCCACCTTATGCATGTTATAGCGCGGAATTTAAAATCCAACAACAGAACATTGTTAACCTCACTCTTGCCATCTTTACGGCGGTAAACCTCAAGGCTGCCACCTTATGCATGTTGTAGCGCGGAATTTAAAATCCAACAACAGAACATTGCTAAACTCTCTGCTATCATCTTGAAAAGTTCAGTGTTCCAAACACTAGTTCGAAAAACGTAACTCATCGCACCTCGGGGATTTTATTACGTAAGACGTAACCCCTAGGTTCCATTCCTTGTTCTGAACATGAAACCATTTACAAATAAAGATTAATTTTCTACAAAGTACAAGCGTTCTTGCTGATAGCGATCGACGAGGTTGTTGCACCTTTAGCCCTTTAGCCCTTTAGCCCATTAACCCTTTAGCCCATTAGCCCTTTAGCCCATTAGCCCTTTAGCCAAGGAATGTGCGGTAAGGAGGAGGAAGAGTCCTTTCATCCTTTTTGCTCTTCTGACAAGATGTAACCCCTGGGTTCCATACCCTATCACGATTTTTTTTCAGCTATGTTTATGCGATAGCTTGTTCGACTGATTTTTACACACAAGACGAATGATTGAAGGTAAATAATTTGAAGTTATACTTTGGCCACATCGTTTACCGAGCGAGTTAGCTGCGCAAATCATCAAAATTGTACTTTTGCTCTGAACACATCAAACAATGTTCTGATCATATGTTGAGGTTAACAACATCGATTACAGTGTTCGATTCTAGTCTTGTTATGTTTCATTCTGATCTTCTTAGAACAAGGGTACCCCTTAACATGTTCTAAACACATGTTGTATTGAGTACAGTGTTCGATTCTAGTCTTGATCACTTATTTCGTGTTCTGAACACATCGATCAATGTTCTGATCACATGTTGTATCGAGTACAGTGTTCGATTCTAGTCATGATCACTTATTTTGTGTTCTGAACACATCAATCAATGTTCTGATCACATGTTGAAGTTAACAACATCGATTACAGTGTTCTATTCTAGTCTTGTTATGTTTCAATCTGATCTTCTTAGAACAAGCGTATCCCCTGACATATTCTAAACACATGATGTATTGAGTACATTGTTCGATTCTAGTCTTGATCACTTATTTTGTTTTTCTGAACGCATCAATCAATGTTCTGATCACATGTCGTATCGAGTACAGCGTTTGATTCTACTCTTCTTATGTTTCGAAAGTCTAAACATGCACAATAATGTTATCGCTGCACACGCTTGCCTTCGCGATGCAGGTTTAAACTTGTTCGATATAAAGCTATGCCTTGACATAAGAGGCGGAGGAGGAGGTAGAGAAGGAGGAGGAGGAGGGGGAGGAGGAGGAGAATGATAAGGCCTTAACAGCCTATGTATAGTCGCCATTGTTTTTAAAGATGATAGCTGTCAAAAGAATTTTTCAAATTATCCACCACCACATTTCAGCTAAAGAGGGCAGCAGGGTGCTCTGTTGATTAAGCACATAGAATTTCAAATTGCCCTCCACCACATGCATAACAGCAGCTGTTATCTTGCGCAGTAGCCTCTAAGCTAGCTTTCTTCATAAGAGTAGCCGCCATCTTGTGCGAGCACCCCTAGGCCGTCTCATAAGGAGCTATGTATAGTCACCATTTTGTGTCTGCCATCTTGCGTAAGCATCCCTAGGACGTCTCAAGGCATCTTGTTTCTCATAAGAGCAGCCACCATCTTGTAGAAATAGATAGCTGCGAATGGCAAAGGGCTTAAGTAGGAATCGAACCGTTGATCTCATCATTAGACTATGTTTTTTCTTGTTCCTGATACTACGAACCTACGTATTAGGCGGAAAAATTTTGTCCGTTTTGCTCTACGATGCATCGTTTTCGAGATATTTAACATTTTGCATTTAAGTCTCCAAATTTAATGAATCGAACCTGCACGGCACGTTATACTCTCTACCATAGCTAAACCTGATCATGTTACGAAGACTCGCTTCAATACAAGCTAAAACAGAGCAAATGCCAAAGGGCCTAAGTAGGAACCGAACCGTTGATCCCATCATTAGACTATGATTTTCTTGTTCCTCATACTGCGAACCTAGGTATTAGGCAGAAAAATTTTGTCCGTTTTGCTCTACGGTGCACTGCTTTCGAGATATTTAACATTTTGCATTTAAGCCCTAAATTTAATGAATCGAACTAGCACGACACGTTAGCCTCTAAGCTAAGAGCAGCAGCCATCTTGTGCAAGGACCCTTAAGCCGCCTCATAAGAGCAACCGCCACGCCCTTAAGGCGTCTCATAAGGAGACGTGTATAGCCGCCATCTTGCGCAAGCATCCTTAGGGCGTCTCTAGCCATCTTGTGCAAGGACCCTTAAGCCGCCTCATAAGAGCAACCGCCATCTTGCGCAAGCATCACTAGGGTGTCTCATAAGGAGCCTTGTATAACCACCATCTTGCGCAAGCATCCCAAGGGCGTCTCATAAGAACCTGTGTATAGCAGCCATCTTGCGTAAGCACCCTTAAGGAGTCATGTATAGCCGCCATCTTATGCAATTAGCGTCGAGAGAGGACTGCTGTAGAATTTTTCTTTTTAAATTATCCACCACCACATTTCAAAGGTATCTAGCTAAAGATAGCAGCACTGCGTATGACAGGTGACGAATTTACATCTACTGCGATAAAGAGGGCAGCACGGTGCTCAAAGATGGCGGATGATAGCTGCACGTGGCTATGTTTACCAAACAAGACCATGTGGAATTTGCCGCCACCACATTTCAAACTAAAGAGGGCAGCACTATGCTCTGTTGATTAAAGATGGCGGATGGTAGCTGTCAAAAAGCACGTGAGTTTGTTTCCAAACAAGAGCATGTGGAATTTTTCAATTTGCCGCCACCACATTTCAAAGGTATCTAGCTAAAGATGGCAGCACGGTGCTCTCTTGATTAAAGATGGCGGATGATAGCTAACAGAACTTTTCAAATTGCCCGCTACTACATGCTTAAGGTAGTAGCCATAAAGAGGGCAGCACGGTGTTCTGTAGATTAAAGATGGCGGGTGATAGGTGATGAAATTGCCCGCATGATAGCAGCACGGTGCTCTATTGATTAAAGATGGCGGATGACAGCTGCACGTGGCTTTGTTTCCCAACAAGAGCACATAGAATTTTTCAAATCGCCGCCACCACATTTCAAAGGTATCTAGCTAAAGAGTACAGCACTGTGCTCTGTTGATTAAAGATGGTGGATGGTAGCTGTCAAAAAAGCACGTGAGTTTGTTTCCAAACAAGAGCACGTGGAATTTTTCAATTTGCCGCCACCACATAGAGGGCAGCACGGTGCTCTCTTGATTAAAGATGGCTGCTGTCACGTGGAATTGTCTGCTACCACAGGTATCTAGCTAAAGAGGGCAGCACTGAGGTTTGCGATGCAAGATGGCTGCTGTCAAAAAGCATTTTTCAAATTATCCGCCACCACATTTCAAAGGTAAGTAGCTAAAGAGGGCAGCACTGTGCTCTATGGATTAAAGATGGCGGATGACAGCTGTCAAAAAAGCACAAAGAGGGCAGCACTGTGCTCTATGGATTAAAGATGGCGGATGACAGCTGTCAAAAAAGCACGTAGCTGTCAAAAAGCACGTGGATTTGTTTATCTCGAGCTAGTGAGGTTAAGTTGGTAGCACTAAGGTTTAGGCCCGCCAAGATGGCAGCACTGCCGATGACAGGTGACGAAAGAGGGCAGCACAGCGCTCTGTAGTTTAAAGATGGCGGATGACAGCTGTCAAAAAGCACGTGGCTGTCAAAAAGCACGTGGCTTTGTTTATCTCGAGCTAGTTAGGTTAAGTTGGTACCACCGAGGTTTATTCCCGTCAAGATGGCAGTACTGAGGTTAGCGATGCGTTGTTGTCTGTCAAAAAGCACGTGGCTTTGTTTACAAATCTGTCAAAAAGCACGTGGCTGTCAAAAAACACGTGGCTTTGTTTACCTCATGCTAGTTAGGTTAAGTTGGCACTACTGGGGTTTAGGCCCGTCAAGATGGTAGTACTGAGGTTTGCGATGCGTTGTTGTCGATGACAGCTGTCAAAAAGCACGTGGCTTTGTTTACAAATCTGTCAAAAAGCACGTGGCTGTCAAAAAGCACGTGGCTTTGTTTACCTCGCGCTTGTGAGGTTAAGTTGGTACTACTGAGGTTTAGGCCCGTCAAGATGGCAGTACTGAGGTTAGCGGTGCGTTGTTGTCTGTCAAAAAGCACGTGGCTTTGTTTATCTCGCGCTAGTTAGGTTAAGTTGGCAGCACTGGAAGAGGCCTCTGGCTGAGGTGGAGGAGGCCACTGGGAGGCCACTGGCTGAGGAGGAGGAGGAGGTGGCCACTGGGAGGCCACTGGCTGAGGAGGAGGCCTCTCCCGAGAGCCGGAGGTGGCGGTGGCGGCCGAACCCGTATATTATACTACTCTTACCCATACCCGCTCATCCACTCTCAAAGAGACTGTTGGCACTTGGTATAGGGGATCTCCTTATACCGGGAGATAATCGGTCCCTTCATTCGTTAGCCGTCTGCATATAAAATATTATTTTTATATGCAGTCGTTGCCCCCTCTCTACGGCGGGGAGGTGAATGTCAGGCTTTCACCGTCATTGAAACAAGGACCAAATGGCATTTCCTTGTTTCTCTGGTTCTTAAATAAAGGAATGATGGCTTGTAATGATTATTCCTGTTCGAGCTACACATTTCCCCACTTTAGTTCTCTTTCTCAGCAAAGTTTGTAAGGCTGCTCATAATCACAAATCTTTCAGATTTGTTTTAACTGAAAAATAATAATTCCGTATTTTACTCAGTTCATTTTCGAAATGGGGACTGCATTGTTTATGAGCTGGCTTTCTTTGAATTAGGCCGGCAGTTTGATTCCAATTGATAATGTTTAAATCCAGAGTCATATTAAGTTCACTTGCTGACCCGCAGTCAAACTCCACTGTGTTAAACGTCTCGTGATACGCCATCTGCAAACAGTCATAAGAGGTTCGAATTAATAACAGTAACAGTTGCTATGTTGTTCATATGAAGTGATTTTTAATTATCACGAATTTAGACACTGTTGAATGTAACTTTTAAGCGAACTGTCTAGTTGAACCGGTAAATACGTCTCCAGCGTACTCGGTGGACGTGATTTTAGAAACGAGATTTCCACTCCTGGAGTGTAAAATTGGCTAAAACGTAAGCGGCAACTTCCAATCTTAGTAACATTAATAGAAATTTACGGAAATCTTACTAGGAAATGCTTTTAGAAGAGATGTGTGTTCATTGTGATGTCCTGAAACCCATCATTCAGTCCCCAGAAGTACATTTACTTTTATAACCAAATAGAAAGCAACAGTCGCCATTGTGTTTTCCTGAAGTACGAACTTGCATTCCAATTGGCTAACGTGAAGTTGCATGTGGCGCCATTGTCGTCAATCGCAATAACCAGATTGTATTACCAACGCGCAGAATAAAAGCACAATCAATGCAGAATACAGGATTCCGTTCTTATCGGCCTGGTACAAATCTGTGTTTTAAGAAAATTCTGAAAAGAGTTAAACGTACCGTACCTTAACTAGCTGTTATCGGCCTGAAGCAATCATTATTTTGAAAAAGTACAGTACTGAAAACAGTTGTAATTTACCTTTCCACCACTGGGCCCTATAATATGAGTTATAATCGCCCCTCGTCAAACTGAAGTATATATTTTAAAAAAAGATTTGTGATTCAACTTTCCTCCACTAACACACACTGAATGCGCTGCTGTCGCCAAAACCGTACCCTAACCAGTGCAGATGTTGTTTATATAGTGGAAACTAGAGACCGAAGGCCGCTTCGTGGCTCTAACCGAGGGGCTTGTCCCATCTTAGTTTTTAACTAGAGGGGTTGGCAGCCATGTCCTCCGCCACGATCACGTTTTCCGCGAGAAGGCAGATAGAAGAAAAGAAAAGACAGCCACTCCGCACGGACTAATATTGGAAGTTACCGGTTTAAGTATTGGTGAAAACTGCTTCGAGCTTCACCTAATTGACAGGAGAAATGAGTATCAGGTTATTTACCGGGGTCAATGCGGTCAGACATAGAGCTATGAGGTTATAAATGGTAGAAACCTTTAATTTCCTCTCCTCTATGTGTCTCCAAAGCATGTATGAAGATAGATTTGCATTTTATTTCAGTTTGCTTTATCATTGTCAACCTTCGTTTTTGTGCGAATATTCTTTTGATAACATTCTTGACATGAGTTGGTGATTATTATCATTTCAAAAGAAAACAGCACTGACGAAATATTTTTAAAGAAAATTTAGTGTTTTATATAAGGGTTGCTTCAAAATTGTACGTCATAATTTCAGTGTAGAATTCTTCACATACAGAGAAGGAAAAACAACTGTATTTTAAATGCGCACTTTCCGAGACATCAGACTCTGTCATGAGCTGGAACCTCAGGTGTTGTGGCCTAGCTTGCATGCACTGATGTACTCCGGTCATTAACTTACTAGAGGTATTCAAAATGCCCACCACCTACTATACTGCAGGCTTTTACTAGTCGTCGCATGGAAATACAAACACGCTCAGATATTCCTGGTGTTGAGCGTATTGTTTGAAAGTACCTTACAATTCTACCACGAAGTGTTGCTTCATCCTCCACAGCATACGCGTACACGAAAGACCTTGCAACACCCCATACAAAGAAATCCAACTGGATTAGATCAGGTGATTGTGGAGGCCAAGAAATGACATATTTATGACCCCATGTTTATATACGCGTTTTTCCTTCTCTATATGTGAGTAATCAAACCATGAATTTATGCCGGCTATTTTTGAAACACCTTGCATAATAATAGCTTGTAAAAATAGTAAAATAATTCAAATATCTCGGAGTATGGATTAGTTTGAATGCTGCGGAATTCAAAGCAATGGAATCAAGGAAAAGTAAACTTGAACTGGCATTTCAAACAACAAAAGATACATACAACAAGAAATCCCCTTCATGGGGGGCCAAAATTAAACATTATAAGACAGTGATTTATCCAGAAGCACTATACGCAGCAGAAACACTAAATATGAATTTAAAAGGTTAGATGGAGAAACTCGAGCTAAAAGAGAGGAATATTTTAAGAAAGATCATAGGAGCAAAATTTCAGGATGATAAGGTGATATACATCAGGAATGAAACACTCTACAAGAAAATTGAAAAACTCTCAGGTACCATGCGAAAAAGAAGGATACATTTTTGCGGTTATCTTTTCAGAATACTCTAATAGATTAACCAAACAAATCTTTGACTTCTTTCGTAACCACAAAACAAAACCCACTAGTTTAAAAAAAGAAAAGACCTAGTTTAATGCAGTTTTACAGAAAAATCACTATTTGATCGAAGAGCTGAAGTAATAACTAAAGACGAAAATAGAGGGTCCCAAGATAAATCTACATTAAAAGCCAAGCCTATTATCTGGGAAGACGAGAAGAAACGAAAATAAGAATGAAGAAATACTGGGCGCTAAGAAAGGAACAACACACAGAGAAATAATTGATTCAACGTACCCCAAAGAGGGTGAAACGAACGAAGAAGAAAATGGCGTGTGGCCTCCGGAGAGGTCTGGTGCAGGTCTTTATAGTTGACGCCTTGTAGGTGACCTGCACGTCTGTGAGGATGGGGCCTTTCCTGTGATGAAACCTAATGTTGGAAACGGCACATACACCTAGACCCCGAGCCATCAGAGTTAACTAACGAAGATTAAAATCCCCCACCCAGCCAGTGATCGAACCCAGGACCCTCTGGACCAAAGGCTAGCACGCTAACCATTTATCCATGGAACCAGACAACACCCTGTATACAATATAGCCTATATTATAACGTCGCCTGTACACTTCACTCTTTTGTCTCACATTTCATTTTCATCACAGCTTAGTTGAATAAAATTGGAAACTAGGTTTATTTCAAATTTTGTCTGTCTGTTTGTTCGTTTGGTTGTTCTTTTACAGTCTCACGAGAAAAGGACTGAACATAATTTCTCGTAACTCAGAATTCAGTTTCAGGGATGCTTGGGTTGTGGAATTTGCTAAATATTATTTGATTATTGTACAGTAGCTTGAGCAATGTTGAGGGTCGAAACAAGAAATATAAAATTTCTTCTTTAACATTAGTTACATCGGAAAACTATATAATAAAAGCCGTGTAAAATATAACTCTTGAGTGATGGCAGATTATTAATAAAATGGATATATTTTTTGAGAATTTTTTCTGGGTGTTTCAAAATATAACTAACTATCATTTAAGTTCTGATGAAAGCCTTCGATAGCTTTGACCGCGAGAAGAAAGGATTCATTGGCACAGAGATGGTGGGGATGATCCTCAACATACTTGAACATCCGGTGGATGACAGCATTCTAAAGGATATCATGGAGGAAGTTGATGTGGATGGTGAGTACGTTTTTATGAAAATACCATTTAAATTTGGCTCTTTCTCTGCTATATCCACGGGTGATTCATGAATTAACTTTCTCAATATTATATATGTGTGATATGAAATTTAGTATTACCTAGACTAAAGTATTCTCATGATGATGATGATGATGATGATGATGATGATGATGTTTGTTGTTTAAAGCCGCCTAACAGCTACTTAATCGGCTCCTAACGGTACACGGTGCAATGAAATGAAACGATGATTAAAAAATCAAAGCACAAGCAATGTCAACATTTCTATTTTTCAGAGCTAACTCTTGGTGGCGGCCGGTCAGTGTTCCTATATTGACTGTAGCGAATCTACTGCCTCAAAGAGAAGTCGTCAATTGCGTCTTTAATTCCGTACTCGATGATCAAAATCGTGTATGTCAACGTTACGGTTAGCATAATGTTCTATTCTTTTGCCTTGTTCACGATTTACATTCTCCTTTCTGATGCGCTGCTTTGTTCTTTATAGGCACATTGCAATAGTTTGCAGCTCTCATTGTTGGGTTTATTGTTGGTATATTTAGACACTTCGTTTTGGCCTCCTCACCACACATCTGTATAATATTGGCGGTAGTAATTCTGTTTTTCCATTCAGTCATTTCACATCTTAGATACGCTGTATTATTTTAATTGCATTGCCTAGATCTCTATGATAAATTCCTAGTTACTAAATACTGTGTTCTGGAATACTACACAACAATGTACAATGAATCACTATACAGTGGCAAAATAAATATGACTCTACGAGGATATCTAGAAGTGAGAATTAACAAACTGCAGTTTAGCCTTGTTAACGCAGTACACTAAGAGCATGAGGGTATATTTTCTATTCAGGACGATGTGTAGGACTATTGCACATGATCACTTCTTGAATCACTTCTCCACCCATCGACCCGTTACGAATTCTTGTGGTGCATTGATAATACATGCGAGTATGTACGTGACGCTTATGCTATTTATGAGAGCTGTTGGCGGAGTTGTGGAGGGTCAAACCAGCCTTCGAGCTGAATACCCAACATACAACACAAACACAACACTGTATGTACAGAATGCTTCAGATATATACGGAGTGTCCCAGGAGGAATGGTTAGTATTCAGGGATATGACAGGAACGATCATTTGAAGCAAAAACTTCATATGGGCATATGCCCTATTCTGAATGGATTCCGAGATAAGAATTTAATGAAAATTTGTTTTTGGGCTAGTGGCGCACAAGTATCTTACATATAGACATTTACTACTTGCGAAATGACAAAGACCAATGAAATGAATGCGACAGTTCAACAGTTGTTCCTCTTCTGTGGTTGAAGGCCTCGACATTTTGAGATGGCAAACCTCTGTCAGCCAATGTTTCCTTTAGATTACAACCTGTGTTTGAAAAGTTCGGTCAACGGTCTCATGAAATAAAGACAACGTAAGTTACACACAAAACTCTTTTACTGGCCTTCAAAGCAATCTCCGTTAGCTACAACACACTTTTGACATCGACTGTAAAGCTCCTGGAAGCTGGCAGCAATCTCACGGAGAACCCTTGTTACGTGTTGTTGGATACCTGCTACACTGTCGAACCGGTGGCCTTTCAGGGCTAAATTAATACAGGGGAACAAAAAAATCTGCTGGCGCCAAATCCGGATAATATGGAGGGTGGGGAAGAACAGTCACCTGGCGTTCGGCGAGAAACTGGGTCACGCGGATCGCGCTGTGCAGACGAGCATTGTCGCGGAGGAGCTTCCACTGTCCACTCCGGTACAGTTCAGGCCGAACCCGTCTGATGCGTTGCAGTAGCCGTTATAAAACTCTCTCGTAGAATTCAGCGTTGACAGGTGTACACTGAGGTACAAATTCGTGATGAATGACACCACTGCTGTCGAAAAAGGCGATCAGCATTGTCTTAATCTTGGACATTGTGCGCCGACTCTTCTTGGGAGGCGCAGAAGACGCTGAACAGCACGCCATTGACTGTCTCTTGGTCTTCGGATCATACTGGTAACACCACAACTCGTCTCCTGTAATGATGGTTTTCAACACTTCCGGATTTTGGTCACAAACGCCAATGAAATCTCCCGACGTTTCCATCCGAATTTGCTCCTGCTCGTCTGTCAGGTTGTGCGCTACAAAGCGGGCACAAATCTTCCACTTTTTCAAATGTTTGTGAACAATGGTCCTTACACTGTCCTTGCCTACACCCACTTCATCTGCTATCATTCCTAAGGACAGTCGCATCTGTCGCACTCGTTCGATGTTGTCTGTAGATGTGCTTTTGTTTGATCGACCCGAACGCTCCTCGTCCTCAGCACCTTCCTTTCCATCTCGAAAGACTTTAAACCACTCGGAAACGCACTCTTTACTCACTGCTTGAGCGTGGTTAATTTGCACTAACATTGCGTGGGTTTCCGTTGCCGTTTTGCCTAGGTGGAAGCAAAACTTCATGTTAACGCGTTGCTCCATTTCGCACTTCATTGTGCAATGACACGAGTCCTCATACTGACTGCGTGCGATGTGTTGCAGCGATCAACTCCGTTTAACTGTGCTGAGTTGACCGATAGGGGGCACTTGGTGTCATGTCTCGCAATGCGTATGCCCGAGCGCATCGTCCGAAATAGCACGGTGTACAAACTAGGCGACCATTCACCGAAATTTTCAGGCACAGGTTGCACAATGACACTGACGTGAATTTCTGCCACGGAGAGGTGAAAATATTGCGTATGATAGCTTTTCAACTTAATTTAAATCCACTTCGGAGCACAGCCAGTGGTAGACGAACAGTTTTTGTGCGTTGTTAACTAGTTATCAATGCATACAGACTATCTTTCGGTTTCATTCTGTATAGTGTGAAACAGGTTTTTCAAGCTTATCTATTGGATATACCGATTTTCCACATGTTACAAAGATATAACGCCGTTTTAATGACTTTTGACATGACGTCCGCAGTTGTCTTGGGGGAGCTGATAGTTTAATTATTCATATTCAACATATAAAAATTGTAGGTGATGGATCCCCTGCCGTTTTAATAGCAGCACACGAGATAACTTGATTTCAGCCTATCACTACAACGATTCACTCAAATTTATAATGACATCAATTCCCGTGACTGTTACAGCTGGCGGTCAGATTCAGATCGATGAATTTTGTCTGCTCGCCAGCAGGTTCCTGATGGATGAGGAGGAAAATACTGAGGCTATGCAACAGGAATTGCGAGAAGCCTTCCGAATTTACGGCAAAGAAGGTCTGTCATACGAACATTCTACAAGGAGTACCAGAATCACTGAGTTTTCATGCTGTCCTTAACTTTGGTTTTACGATGTTCGTCAAAATTTGATCTCGAAAACTTGCAATAACATAACCCATACAACATCATTTTACCATATTTTGGGAAAAATATATGTTTTTGTTGCGTGATATCTTTTATATGAAGGTTGTAATAAACACATCACCCCTTAAAACAGGCAGCTCCGATGTGTGCACGGACGTCTAGTGATAGGTCAACATCAATTGGTTATTGGAAACCTAGGTACTTCAAATCAGACATCTACGGTTGGGGATACCATCAACTGCGATTGGATCCGGTGTGTCAAATTGAGCCGCAGTTTGAATTCATCGAACCTTGCCTTTAATACAAATATTGATCGACCAACACCACTGGTGACTATCACTGGTTTCAATAGCCAGCGTGACCTCATCGGCTAGAATGATATTTACAGGTGGAGATTTCACAGTGTGCATATATACGATGAACATATAAATGCTAAATAATAAAATAATTTCTAAAAAACCAAATAAAAACTTGCATCACGACTAGCTTCGTAATACTCGGACGCTGTAGCGATACTCTGAAACTAATAAATTAGCACCATCCATACCATCACAGCGATGAAACGGAAATGTCTCCAATAATGAGTTATAAACGTTTCAGTTTCACAATGAAATTGAAATGGCGTATGGCTTTTAGTGCCGGGAGTGTCCGAGGACAAGTTCGTCTCGCCAGGTGCAGGTCTTTCGACTTGACACCCGTAGGCGACCTGCGCGTCATGATGAGGATGAAATGATGACGACGACGACACACACACCCAGACCCCGTGCCAGCGAAATTAACCAATGATGGTTAAAATTCCGAACCTTGCTGGGAATCGAACCCGGGACCCCTGTGACCAAAGGCCAGCCCACCAACCATTTAGCCATGGAGCCGGACATCACAGCGATAAATATGACCTAGACATCAGTGGACCGGGCGAGTTGGACGTGCGGTTAGGGGCGCGGGGCTGTGAGCTTGCATCCGGGAGGTAGTGGGTTCGAATCCCACTGTCGGCAGCCCTGAAGGTGGTTTTCCGTGGTTTCCCATTTTCACACCAGACAAATGCTGGGGCTGTACCTTAATTAAGGCCACGACCGCTTCCTTACAACTCCTAGGCCTTTCCTATCCCATCGTCGCCATAAGACCTATCTGTGTCAGAGCGACGTAAAGCCACTAGCAAAAAAAAAAAGGCATCAGTGGAAACGGCATTAATTCTAGAGGCAGATGAATAAAATATTACATCCATCAATAAATAGCAAGTCGACCTCTGTGGTGTAGTGGTTAGTGTGATTAGCTGCCACCCCCGGAGGCCCAGTTACGATTCCCGGCTCTGCTACGAAATTTGAAAAGTGGTACGAGGACTGGAACGGGGTCCACTCAGCGTCGGGAGGTTAACTGAGTAGAGGTGGGTTCGATTCCCACCTCAGCCATCCTGGAAGTGGTTTTCCGTGGTTTCCCAATTCTCCTCCAGGTAAAACACCTGGATGGTACCTAACTTAAGGCCACGGCCGCTTCCTTCCCTATCCTTTCCAATCTTCCCATCCCCCACCAAGGTCCCTGTTCAGCATAGCAGGTGAGGCCACCTGGGGAGGTACTGGTCATTCTCCCCAGTTGTATCCCGCGACCCAATGTCTCACGCTCCAGGACACTGCCCTTGAGGCGGTGGAGGTGGGATCCCTCGCTGAGTCCGAGGGAAAAACCAACCCTGGAGGGTAAACAGATTAAGAAGAAGAAGAAGAAGAAGAAGAAGAAGAAGAAGAAATAGCAACCGGTGGATATGAACATCATATAAAATGACTAATGAGTGATACTTGGACACATATTCGCTATGGAGGAACGTGATCAAAATGTACTAAAGTTTACGCGAAAAAATAAGAGTTCGTAGAAATATTCTAATATGGGTTGATATAATTATTTTACACTTCACTCTTGTATCAGTTTTCCGCATAAACAGCTTTCTGTTGCTAATACATAACGATATATTTCTGAATTCACGGTAGAACTGCTACGAACTGATCAGTCCCTGTCAGAATTTATTTAAAATTATTGAAATGAACATTGTCCTTTCAGCATTCCTTCCTTCCTTCCTTTCTTTTATGCCTTTGCGGTGCGTGTAGTACAACAATTCTGGGAATCCAAAAGCAGCTGAAAAGACTGTGTTTGTTTAAGCTGCCCCATAGAGAAATTCTAGGGTGGAATTTTCAATATCGTACATAATCCCTCGCATAACAATGTGTGAATTTATAACCTGTATAATGTAGTTCTTTCTTAATCTGTTTACCCAGGGTTGGCTTTTTCCCTCGGACTCAGCGAGGGATCCCACCTCCACCGCTTCAAGGGCACTGTCCTGGAGCTTCAGACTCTGGGTAATTCTGGTAATTCTAATAGTTACTAAAGTAAAACTGTGTATCGTGTCGCGGTGTAGGGGGTAACGTGTCCGCCTATCACCCGACAGCCCGGGGATCGATTCCCGGTCGGGTCAGCGTTCTTTTAGTTGTAATGATTAATGTCCCTGGCCTGTGGACTGAGTATTTGTGACTCCTTAATCTTCGTTTCCTTACACACAACATTCCACACTACTGCCATTCCAATTACATGCAGGTTCATACAGTATGGTGCCAGTAGGAGCAAAAGATCCCCATGGGTCGACGCCCCGAACAAATAACATTTTAGAAAGGAAAAAGTAAAACTGTGATATGATAACAATGAGGAGCAAATAAAACATGCTATTGTTAATAAATTCTTCAGTCTTCCTTCCTTCCTTGTGAGCTTTATAAGTCCTGGATCTCTGAAATTCAATATGTTTAGGCAGAGTAGATTTTTTTTTACCAAGGACTTTGAACATATCAACTCATTAAAGCAGTCACCGTAAGCCCTGGATTAATAATATCCAAGCCAGAACAGTTAATCATATTGTTCACTCTGTGTTATATAAATACTAGAATGCTATATGCAGTAATTAATAAAGTAAAAAGCGATTTCTTTTACAGGTAACGGCCACATCACCACCGGAGTTCTACGGGAGATCCTCAAGGAGTTGGGTGCGAAAGTATCAGACGAGGAACTGGACATGTTGACTGAGGAAATCGACGGTGATGGCTCTGGAACCGTTGACTTCGGTGGTAAATTCCATGATTCTTTGATGTTATTGTTGCCTCCTAAACAAATTATGATGTCTAAGTAAGAATCACTGTGTAACTAAACCATATGAGAGAGTCTATATTATTACCGTGTCGGCGTATAGTAGGCTATATTATGTGCAATAAAAATTCATTTTGAAGTCGTGCTGGAAAACGAGCGATCTGACTGTATATTATTGTTCACAGTTTGCATGGAGTAAGTGTAAAGAACCAAAAAGTTATCATCATGAAACGTACTGATTACCACGGTCGACGTTCAGGTGCATACGGCATCAGATCGCGTGGAAAACGAACCGAAAGTAAAACCAAAAATTTCCAACAGTTTCTCACATACATCATTATAGACTCTTATGCCTTTCAGTGTTTATTCACATCAAATAAAATCTCATTCATGAACCGTCCCTCACTAACGTGTGCATAACTTCAGGCCGTATGAAAGTCTGTTTATCTTCTTCCGGACAGCTATACTCCATTCATTCTTCTTCTTAAGACGTCGTAGGTAGACGATCCACACGGCCAGCTCCGATCTTGATGTTGCGGCCATGCCATGTGGATTTATTGGAATATCTCTCAGGATATTTTATGCAGTGGTTTTCCGTTGCCTTCTGCATCCTAATGCCGTTGACCAAACTGGTTCCTCCACCTTTGTGAACAATTTCTTGTCCCCAAGACAATAGAGTGCCCATACCCGCTCATCCACTCTCAAAGAGACTGTTGGCACTTGGTATTGGGGATCTCCTTATACCGGGAGATAATCGGTCCCTTCATTCGTTAGCCGCCTGCATATAAAATATTATTTTTATTTGCAGTCGTTGCCCCCTCTCTACCGCGGGGAGGTGAATGTCACGATTTCACCGTCATTGAAACAAGGACCAAATGGCTTTTCCTTGTTTCTCTGGTTCTTTAGAGAGGACTCCATTCATATGTAAGCTACTATAAATAGCTGCATATTTATGTTCGCTGAATCCTCAGCATGAAGTCCAGATCGCAATGAGGTTCATTGAAGCTCTACGCCTCTAAGAAGTCCTACTAGGGAAATAAATAAGGTAGTTTATTATTGCTTTCTTCAATAAGCCAGAAGATGATAGAGGCCAATTTTAAACTCGTAACGAAATATTACCTCATCTGCTATCTATTAGCCAGAAGGTGCTATTAAATATTTGTCTGCCATTTATACTTAACTGCTGCATCCTACATCTACTCTAATCTTCTTGAAATATGCATACCTTGGTCTACCCCAACCGTTCCTACCATTTACACTTCCCTCAAAAACTGAACAAGTTCTGGTCAAATTTACACAAACTGATCTCCTCTCACCAATTCAATTCAGTATACCTACAATCGTGATTCAATCTATCCATCTCACTTTCCGTATTCTTCTGCAACACCACATTTCAAAAGCTTTTATTGTATTTCTTCCTGAGCGAGTTATCTTCAATATTTCACTTCCATACAACACCAAGCTCAACAAGAAAGTCTTTAGAAAAATCTTTTTAATTCCTCTGTAAATGTTTGAAGTGAGCAAATTTATTTTCTTAAGAAATGTCATGCTTGCTTGTGATAGTCTGAGTTTCATATCCTCCTTACTTATGCCATCGTTAGTTATTTTACTACCCAAGTAACAATATTCATCTACTTCCATTAATACTTCATTTCCTAATCTAATATTTCCTGCATCCCCTGATTTTGTTCGACTGCACTACATCACTTTTGTTTTGGACTTATTTCCATATTTTACTCCTTCTCCAAGACTCCGACCATACCATTCAGCAAGTTCCCCAGATTTTCTACAGTCTAAGGCAAAATAACAATTTCATAAGCAAATCTCAGGGTTTTGATTTCCTCTCCTCTTTGATTTACTTTACTGCCTGTTCTATAAAAACATTGAACAGGACGGGGGAGGGGGGCAAACTACAACGTTGCCTCACTCGTTTCTGGATTGCTGCCTCTTTTTCAAAGCCTTCGATTCTTATCACTACAGACTGATTTTATACAGATTATAGAACATTCATCGTTCTCGGTATCTGATCCCGATCATCTTCAGAATCTCAAATAGCTTGGTCCAGTAAACATTATTTCTAGATCTACGAACGCCATGTATGTGCACTTATCCTTCTTAATTCGATCCTCTAAGATCAGAAGTAAAGTCAGGATTCATTCACTTGGTCCTACATTTCTTCTGAAGCCAAATTAATCTTCCCCCAACTCAGTTTAAACCTGTCTATCCATTCTTCTAAAAAAACGTATTAAAATTTTGCAGGCATGAGATACTAAACTAATGGTGCGGTAGTTTTCACACTTGTCAGCACTGGCTTTCTTGAGAATAGGTATAACAACATCATCATCATCATCATCATCATCTGTTTACCCTCCAGGTTCGGTTTTTCCCTCGGACTCAGCGAGGGATCCCACCTCTACCGCCTCAAGGGCAGTGTCCTGGAGCTTCAGACTCTTGGTCGGGGGATATAACTGGGGAGAATGACCAGTACCTCGCCCAGGCGGCCTCACCTGCTATGCTGAACAGGGGCCTTGTGGAGGGATGGGAAGATCGGATGGGATAGGCAAGGAAGAGGGAAGGAAGCGGCCGTGGCCTTAAGTTAGGTACCATCCCGGCATTCGCCTGGAGGTGAAGTGGGAAACCACGGAAAACCACTTCGAGGATGGCTGAGGTGGGAATCGAACCCACCTCTACTCAATTGACCTCCCGAGGCTGAGTGGACCCCGTTCCAGCCCTCGTACCACTTTTCAAATTTCGTGGCAGAGCCGGGAATCGAACCCGGACCTCCGGGGGTGGCAGCTAATCACGCTAACCACTACACCACAGAGGCGGACGGTATAACAACATTCTGCCGAAAATCGGATGGCACTCCCCCTGTGTCATACATCCTACACACTAAATGGAATAACCTGGCCATGCTGGTTTCTTCTAAGGCAGCCAGCAATTCTGACTGATCAATTCCAGGTGCCTTGTCGAAACTCTATAGAATTCTGACTTCATATTATGCGTATGCACTAATAAAAACGGATATTCATATTTTATCTCCAAGAATTTATGCCATTAGATTATATTAACTATTCTAAATTGACATGGACAGTTTTGGTATGGAAATGCACGTTGTATTATATTCATACAATTACATGGAGTTGAAAAGGAGCATTTGTGAGAGATATTGATGCACTTGGTTCATTACGAATAGCTTGGTATCAGATGCCCCGCATGTATCAGTACAATTCACAGTAAACTCAATCAGTTCTGATTTCTCATGCAGAAGATTAAACAATGTATTCAATGCATTGTGATAATTTATTAGAAAAGTTACCAAAAATGCACTCTAGCCCACTGGAAAATTTTACCCAGAACAGGCCTGGCGCTGAGAGAGTTCATATAAAATTGGAATGGTTACTTGTTTGTGAAGCTGGACTTCAAATGTTAATGTGTTTGTTTCACATTCAGTTCGTTGCATTACCGGTATTCGGTGAGTGTAAATCTTATGTAAAACACCTGTGTGGTGTGTCACCTTAGAAGAGGAAAGCTGCCGAGTAACATCCGTTACGTCTGTTGACCAAAAGATTTCCAGTTCGATTAGTGTAGCACGTGAGTCGATCTGTGCATAATGTTTGTTTCTAAGAGCAGAGGATATGTAATCGCCATCCATTGGCAACTTGCTGTAAACTTCCTGAACACCTTGGGCAGTTGTGTACGACAGAAAGTGGAGCACTTCACTCATGACACAGTCATTCGGGTCCATGGGCAAATGGTAAACGTGCTGATCTTTAGACCAGGAGATCTCGGGTTCGTTTCCCGGCTGGGTCGGAGATTTTAACATTCGTTGGTTAATTGCGATGGCTCGGGATCTGCGTGTGTGTACCGTCTTGAGCATTAGAATTTATCATAGGTATGACCACATCTACACAGACAAGCAGGTCGTCTATAATCTTCAGCTCGGTAACCCTGCACCATTATTATTGTTATTATTATTATGATTACACAGTCAAACAATATTTCATCGTTCTCATTCAAATACTACCCTAATCGAGATTAATGCCTTAAAATTTGTTAGAAAAAGCTATGTTTGGTGCAGATATATATATTGATTGTTAATGCTTTTTAAGTAACGCATTTTCCATTCAACGGAAAGATCATATTTACCGTGAAGCTTCGACCTTATAATATAATCTTTAGATATTTTTTATTTTATTCTTTTTAATATATACCAAATAGACACGCTGATTTGTTCATATGTCTTATCTATCTTTAAGAGTTGTCTAGTTTGACTTAAAATGATTACTTGGAAAAATTCCATTAGCTAAAATGTGAAAATATATTAAATAAAAAAAATATGGAATTGTAAGAAAATCAGAATGAAAATAATCAAGGGTTGTAGAAGGTTTAGTCAATGGCAATTGCGAGCTCTATGGTGTAGGGGTAGCGTGACTGCCTGTTACCATTAGCCCTCGGGTTCGATTTGAGGTTCGTCTAGAGGTTTTAATCCAGGACTAAGGAACGAAATGGAATTCACTGAGGTTCGTCGAATCAACTGATAAAATTTAGAGTCAGCAGGGCTGGACTGTTCATGAAAGAACTTAAGGGCATGTAGCTTGGCAGCAGTCATCTGCCCTTTGACAAGTCTTTCTCTTTGGATAGCATTTAATAGCATTTAACTGTAGTCTTGCCACTTAACACACACATAGTTTGCAGGTGTAGGAACTATTCCAACCCTCCGTCAGGGTGTAGTGGCATCATTTAACTAGTTTCTTGACGACCTGTCTCCATGAATCTCTGTCCTGAGCATGGTGAATTGCTTTTTGCATGTTATCTCCACTTCAGCTCAATGGAGCATATCCTCTAGACGTTAAAGAGTCGTACATTTGTGGAAAAAGGATGAAAAACTGCTGCAGGTAATATATTCCAATTATCAGTTCCGCAATTTTGATAGGTTTAAGCTGCAATCACCAGTTGAAAGTTACATATAAACACTGATATGAGAGGAATGAAGTCATGAGCACCTGTAATTGTACTGGACAGTTGTATCTTGATAATTTGTTGCTTGTCAAACTTTGTAGTAAGTGTGATGGATGTTCTCTGTTGTTCCGCATGAACAATCAGCGCCCTAGTCCACCGGCTGTCTTCAGATAGAAGAAAGTGAACTTAACTTCCTGGAAAGGTTTCTCTCATTGTTAATCAATAATAATTCAATTTCTTTCATTGTAACCCCAAATGTAGGGAAACGTCATATGGTAACCTCTGCAGAAGATGCTGCAGTGAGACTGAAACTTTACATCACGTCTTGGGTTCCTGTGCCTTCGGTGAAGCTCTTCGAAACACCAGACATTACAACATCAGGTCGTCCATAGCACAGACTCTCCGTGAGAAAGGATTTCAAGTGCATGAGGAAATCCATGGCATCGGAGTAAATGGCAGCACGAGAAGGGTAGACATTATCGCCATTAAAGGGAAGAAATGATGCATATTAGACTCCACAGTAAGATTTGAAACGCACTCCGATCAACCAGACGAAGAGAAAAGAAGTCTATCTACCTGCCTACAGTGCTGTATTCTAAGAATAAATACGAGCAGGACGACGTAGATGTGAAGGGTCTCATGATCGGTGCGAGAGGGACAATCCCTATAAAAGACGATAGAGCTGATGAAGACCTTCTACAACAGTTACAAGGAGTTCATAGACTGGGATCTGAAAGCACTCAGGTGTTCTTTTATGATACTCAGACACCATTTATATTCGCCAAACTGAGACATAATTTACATTAATTGTTTTATTTTTGAATGAAGTTGATTTTGTGTAGGCTATTCTTTGTCTCAGGCAGTCTCCGAGTGGATTTGAAAAAAAATTCGGTAAAATTAATCAAGTGAATAAGTTTATGTACTTAGGAGAGGTAATTTAGCCATCAGGTTTGAATCGTGAAGCAAATAAGGAGAGAATCTCAAAATTACAGAAGGCCTACGGACTCACTTGGAACAGATATTACAAAAAATCAATATTCAGGAACGCAAAGATATTACAACTCAGTTATCAAACCCGAAGCACTATAGGCCTCGGAAACCTAATTGGAGGCAGATCACTTATTAAAGACGGAGAGAAACAGGAGAGGACAATAATTAGGAAAATTTTGACCCAGTCCACTCAGAGGGAATCTGAATGAACTGGAAGTTTCTGGAGCTTTATCAGCATTCTGAAAAGATCACCGACGCCATTGGGAAGAGGCAGTTGAAGTTCTATGACCACATTCTCAGAATGAACAATGACAGACTCATCAAAAGGATTCTCAACCTTGCGCTCTCAATGAAAGTCAAGAACAACTGGGTTAATGAAATAGGAAGAGACCTTCAGGAAATTGGCATTCTAAAGGAAATTATTCAAAATCGAATCCAACTCAAGAAAAGCAGCCGACAACAATCATTTTGCTCAGATAATGAATACTAGGACCATTAAATCATGGACTGAAGAACTGACGAAAATTTTCAGCACCTACATGAGGAGATTTTGGGAGAAGAAAAAATCAGCATCAGTTAAATAAGTTCTATCACGTTCCACAGATGGGCATAACGTTGTAATGGCCTTATCTACCGTATGCCGACATATATGTTCCTAATACACAGAGGAGAAAGTTTTTTCATTCGCTCGTAAAATACACAATGGGTAATTAAAATGACTGCATTGGCCATTAAATTCAGTTGCGATCTTTATCTCATAGATTATATTTACTTGATAATAAACTCATTACCACTGCCTTCGATCGGGAGTAGTCATTTACGCAACAGACTCGGAAAGTGATCTTTTACGTCACGAGTGAGATGCTTACCGATTTCGAAACCAGTAACGTAAACGTATCACTTTAATAACTGTTGCGTACAATATCTTATTTCATACTTTGGTGAATTTAATTATTTTAAATTACATATTTAATTGTAAATAATTTTGATACGTCACTACGTGAATCATCGAGGTTTTACTCATGCAGTAAAGTTTATTGTTTGTCCAACTCCTTGGCTGAATGGTCAGCATTGAGGCCGTCGGTTCAGGAGGTCCCGGGTTCGATTCCCTGCCGGGTCAGAGATCCTTCTGGCTCGCGGACTGAGTGTTTGTGTTTGTCCCAACACTTTCCTCTTCATATTCAGACAACACACTACACTACCAACCACCACAGAAACAGGCAATAGTGATTACTTGCCTCCACATAGTGTTAGCGTCAAGAAGGGCATCCGGCCTTAAAACAGGGTCAAAGCCACATGTGCGACACAGTTCGCACCCGCGACTTCACAAGTGTCGGGAAAGCGGTAGAAAAAGAGGAAGAGAAAAGATGAAGTGTAGTTTATTGTATGGTTGTATGTGTGTTGATATAACAATTATGAGTGATGCGTACTTGGAGATAATTAATAATAAAATATCAATATGAATGTTATTTAAAGCAGTGAACCGTATGCTACTACAGTCTAATAAGCTACAGGAGTCGTAAACATGGTCCCCTGGTCTTAGATTAATGAAGGTAATAGGAAATTTATGAAACACTGTGGAACTGGATTATCTCATACATTTGTCAACATGGTACTGGCGTCAGAGACGCCATTTTTGGTGTAGATGGGTACGGTATCATAGTGCTGCAATCAGGTGGAGAAAAATTCAATAAGGTTAAGTTGGCCTTCGCTGATTCACATTTTCTGACTAACAAAATTTTCATTACTGTGAAGCGGAGTTCTACCAATCGGAGAAGATTTATAATACAAGAGTAATTAATGCCTTTCCCGAACTCTTTTGATTACAGAAAAGAGGCAATAACAGCACAGTATGATATAAAAATGCTACAGTTCCGTTTAGTGTGAGGAATTTGAAGTGAAATGTATATCAGTAATTAAACATGAGGTCTGGCCAAATCAAACTTCCGATTCAGAGATTACCACATTTCCACTTTGACGGCCAGCGTTTGAATCCCAGCAGACATGGTGGCATTTTCTCCTGAAAATCCTCGTGGTGTTGGAAGTAAACGGGGCTGTAGGATATTTTTATATCATACTGTACCGTAATGTAATTACGAATTCAAACTGAGCACCTATGGACTGCGTGTTAAGAATCAATCTCATCTACAGTATCTAAACATTCTTCACCTGCTGGTTTTAATATGCTGGCAGTACCTCTTATGCTCATCTACGAGTGCATTATTTTGCACTTTTGGCAGAATATCAACTCCGTATCCCCATTTTCATTCATTCTGAACCCACTTAAATACCCAAACGATTTTTGACTATACGTATAAATTCATCCCTGGAATTGATTTTGCTTCCTGCGGTACCCATCTGTCTTAGATTAATCTTGATTTTCAGATTTCATCTTCACATTTGGTTTTGTGACATTTCCTTCCGGATGAATCAAAAAGTTATCATTGTGTCGGATAAACAAGCCGTAAATATGTACTTGTAATTCATCCCGATGAAATGAGTATGCGATTTCAATTAACTGGAGGACTCTCTCTTTCACACACACACACACACACACACACACACACACACACACACACACACACATATATATATATATATATATATATATATATATATATATATATATATATATATATTTCCGGACACCACGAGAATATTCAGAAGAAAATTCCAATCATATCCGCTAGGAATCAAAAGTAAGCCGTCCGGTTGGGGAGCCGACTGCGTTAAACACGCCCCCTCATAAATATTATTTTAATTGTTTGGTGTATAATGTGAATGAAAGAACATTCTATAATGTACGTCAGTGCTTGTAGGCCGTACAACCAAACGCCGAGTCTGCGTAGAAATTGCTCAAATCTATTAACATTCCCGTGTGAACAGTTGTTAATAATTTAATGGACGGTGAACCCTCCAAGCTCTCTCCTCGCTTATTGAATCTTGGTATTAATAGCTGTAATTTTGTTCCTCTGGGTGATGTCAGTTCTCGAACGAGGAATATAATTGATAATTTTCGTGACGACCGCATGAAACTTAAAGTGATCAAGTTCTCTTTCACAGTGGGCGGTCAACATCTGTTGCTCGTGCAGTGTAGAATTGCGGATAAAATATAATTGTTATTATTAAGTTGTAATAAGGAATTTCTTGTTCGATCTTTCATACCGACGAAAGGTCGGACCTCACTCAGTGAAGTGAGTTTCTATGTTTTCTCCTTCTTTTGAAACGAAGATGAACTTCCGATAACTAATTCTAGTATTTCTGAGATTGCTAGAACCACTAGGGTGCATTATGGTTTTCTGCGTGGAGATTATAAGAGACCGAATATTTTTCTAATACTGCGTAATTTCACTCGTCAAAATTTTGGCGGCAAAATTCACGGATATTCGAAATTTAATAGTCTGGGTGGAAAATCAGCCAGTAAGAGATAGCAATAATACTGTCCCCCTGGAGATGAACTTTAAATATGCCCATAAATTTCGTTGCTTAATATCCTTCCAATGGTAGTGAGTTAAACCGCCACCCGCGTCGCGAAAAGAATCTTCTAAAGAACTCACGTCCTGATTGTTGTTATAATACAGTAAAATTTGCCTTTAGTAGCGGGACCTTTATAAACCGAAAAACTGTCCATATAGAAAAATTTTCCCGGCCCCGTGAATGATGGTTTACTATTCATGTAAGTTTACCTGTATTTAGAAGAACGTGTGTGACGCTGAAACAGAAGCAAATTTTTCGACTATAAGGAAAAGAATTATGCATATTCCGTTCTTAACAATTTCAATGCATGTGTATTCCAAATGTTTCTCAGATAGTCGAGATACTAATTGCTACAACAAACTCTCAAACAGTGTAATTATGGTAATGCCAGTGCAGAAGATTACATGGCCATTGATCTAGAAGTTAAGATAGAGGTGGCGTCAGAAAACATCGAAGAAGGAAACAGATGTTGATGGCTATGAAGACGAGAACGAATACGGCGAAGAAGATAGCTTATGCAAAGTGAAGTCCTACCGATATGCCGTAAAGAACATTCAGTCTATTTCGCTAACGAAAATTGACGCAGAATTGTTCGACATTATTTGCCGTGCTCATGCAATGCGTATACATAATTGTATGCACTGTTCTACTGTGGACTGTGAGGAGGTTCTAAACAAGAACATATTTGTGTTAGAGATGATGAACTAGTGTATATAAGTGTGTGATTAGAGTCATTCTTATATCATACAAATATACTGCTGAATTACCTAACGGCAGTAGGCATTTATGATTTTTATGCTATTTTTAACCACCTTTATGAACAGGAATCCTATATACAACGGAAACAAAATTCCATTGGGTTTTCGATGAGGCCAGGTTTTCCTGTAAAAATAAAACATGTTTAGGGAAATTTACTAAAACTAAACTTTTAAACGGAACGTTTTAATACTCATTTTATCGCTATCCGAGAACTGGGAAGTCTTGTACCTTCTGCTCTGATGAGGGTGTGTCACAATAATTTGAAAATTACAGATGATCTTGTTCTCTGTACAAAGTTTTACGAGAGTTCCAGAATTTATTTAGAGAAAATATGGACCCGTAATTGCATATTTATTCTCACTATTTAACGATTAAATACAAAATTAAATGAATATTGATAATATAAGTGCATAAATTAAAAAATAAACGCTGTAGGTTTTCATAACCTATATAGACAACCAAACATTCAGCACAGAAATATAGTATTTTATTTTCGCATTAAAATTTTCTGGGTTCCAACCTCTCAATATGTTTGCTGTCGGCTTCATTATATTAACGAAGTTTCATTCTACTGGTTGTGCGGTCTGGGGTCAAATGTTATAGAATGTGTTTGAGTGCGTTGGTCTGGAGAATTTATATGGAACGAATTGTACGTAAGTGTGATACGAAAACGATAACATTTTGGCGATAGATAGCTGTTGATTGCTCGAAGTTCCTGATATTCTTATACTGGGTTGGTCATTGTTCATTGGAGACATGAGATGAATATTCAAGGATATTTTATAAAAATTATCGCTGAAAATAGTTAAAAATTAAGTAGCTTCGCCATCAATCTTATATACATTAATGTGGATGGAAATTGATAGCTTGAACTTATAAAATTTCTGGTGATACACTGCAAAATTTTGAATTATTTAAGAGAATGGAACTGGGATATTTGCTCCGGGAATTAACATGAATTACATTCGAGAGCAATTTCGTATTCAGGGTCCTTGAACGACAACCGTTAGTCTGTCGTGTTTTTGAATAGGATGAAGTTAGTAATCGTCCACAGTAATATTATTTGCTGACTACATTCTACTACAAACGTATTTTCTTCCAGGTTTTCAGCTAATGCTCAAAGGAATTCCCTTTTAAATTACTTAATATTCCATACATCGTCTCATTTCAACGCTGTAGTAGTCCATAATTTCAATGTAATCTCTGTAGTAGTAGTAGTAGTAGTTAATGCTTGCGAATGCTATGTGTAATATCCGTAGTAATATTTATTGCTTGTTGTGAATGCTATGACTATATGCAACTACCAGAAACCAATCAATCGCGGCCTATATACCGATTAACGTTAACTTCATTACTTTACGCGTAGGTGTGAACTATTTGGTTCTAAAAATCCTACACAACGTGTATTACCTCCTGATAATAATTAGGTTTCGAATTATTATTTTTAAAGATAAGAATTAAAGGATGTCAGAAATACGGATACCTGTCCTATATTAATTACTTCAATATTTTCTCGGAATGAATAGAACGATTATACTAGAAATGTATTTATTTAATTATTTATTAATTTTCACATTTATTCTTTTTTTCTTATTCTTATTCTTTTACTCGAATTTGGCCTACCGTGGATCGCAGAAAAGAACTGTTTTGCTGGTAGGTCTTTTCTTCTCCTCGCAGAATTTCTTTATCTGTAACTGAGATTCTTCCTCTGACCACATAAGTTTGGTATTTGGACTTCGTTTTTCCTCGAACTCCTTGAAATTGTCAACTTTACTTCGAAATCCATTTAACTTCCAGAACTCCTTCGGATCGATTATAAATTCCTACACGCCCTTTCTTATGTTTTTCCCGTGGTCGCTTTTATTTTTATGATATGCTTGAATATTCTTTTTGTTAGTTTGTTCTCACTCATCCTTGTCAGGTGCCCATAAGACTTCAGTCTTCTCCTGCGCATTGTGTCTGTAATTTTCTTTGTCGGTCTGCATAGATCATCATTTTGTTATAATTCTATATACCAGCCTTTTCTTTACCCAGTACGAGGATCTGCCTTTATATTTTTCTTTCTTTCAGTTCATTTCTTCCGTTTTCTCTTTCCGATTAAGTGTAGACATTTTTATGTATAGTATACTTCTGGCTTGAAAACCATAGTGCAGTATCTTATCTTACATTGTTGGCTTGATATATTTATTCTGTACCAATCTATATATTGAATATATCTTCCTGATGATTTTGTTACTTGCCTATTCGTCTGAATGCAGTCACCAAGATATTTAAATTTGTCCGTTCTTCTGATTTTATCAAACGTTATTTCTAGGTGTTTTTCTCTACCAATTTTCATTCTATGTAGGTATTCTGCTTTATCGTAGGAAGCCGTGAGTCGTACTTTTTCTGCACTTTAGTGAAATTGTTTAAGCATCGCTAAGTCATCTTCTTCGGCTTTTCCTAACAGTGCCACATTATCGACAAAAGCTAAGTAGTTCTCCTTCAAACTCTGCCTCTTTGGACATAAACATATATTTCATACATTCAATTTCATTTTATTTTATTGCTTTCTTATTCTCTTTTATTTATTTGTTTGTTTATCTTTCGTATTTATTCCTTTTCATTTTAGTTGGTTGGATAATGAGTTGCCCATTTTTTTCTTTATTCAGAATCATGTTCATTGCATCAGAAAGTTGTGTGTCTATCAGGTTTTCAGGAAGCTGTAAATGTCATCATTCAATTAGTTCCTTAATTGGCAGCTAGATGGCAAGACGTTAAGTTGTTGTTCATTTTTAAGTGAGGAAGTATGCAAGCCAGTTGCTTGATTATTAAGTGAACAAGTAACTGGTTGTTCAACCAGCTAGTTCAGCGATAAGTTTCAAAGAGCTTATAATCAATAGCAGACGGGTTGTTTGCTACTAAGTCTCCTTGACAGTTTATAATTTTTCAGCAATTACTTCATATATTTTAAGGCAGTTTTATTGTTCTTAATTCATTAATTTATACACTCGTTGAGACAATTTCTTGTCTTATTATATTAGATAAACGATTATCCACATTTCCTAAAAAATAGTTCCCAATATAAGCCGATGGTCAAGCAGTAATTTAGCCTACAATGAAAGAGTTTTTTGTATGGGATATGTTTCTGGTCTGTCAGTAGTCAAACGATTTCAGTCAATTCACAAGTCGGGTAGTAGAGTAGTTGATTATTTAAAATGTAATTAAGTAGTTAAAGTTAAAGGAATGTTTAAGTAAGTGTCTTTCTTTCTTTCTTTGATGAACGAGTTTAAAACGTCGTTTCCTGCCGAAAGATTAAAAAAAAGAAGGACACGATTCTACGTATGACAGAATGAAGATAATGGGTTCTTTTTCTCCACTTTTCCCATGCTCTGGTGGGATGGGGCGGGAACTACGTCACACATGTGAACTTGGCCATGTTTTACGACCAAATACTCTTCCGGATTGACAATTTCAAAGTGTTTCAGGAAAAAAGTCAAAAGGCCACGATCAGGTCGGACGAAGGAAGCGGAATCTCAGATAAAGATGAAGAAATTCTGAAAGGAAAAGGGAAGTCTAACGAGCAAACCAGTTGTTTACTGCGGTACACAGTTGCCAGCCCGATGCGGAGGGATGTATTCACTATTGTGCCTTTCTGTGGTCGTTGTTAGTTTGAAGTGTTGTATGTGTATCAATAAAAGTGCATATAAGGCTATTTCCTTATTTGCTCCTTTATATAGCCCAGGGCCTCTCAAACGCCCAAATACTCACGCGTGCAAATCGAGGCGCAAGAGCTCCGTGCACTGTGCATCGGTCCTACTCGGCTCGGCTCGGACCAACGCTTCGTCTCTGGGCTACTCGGCTAAGCTCGGCTCTACTCGGCTCAACTCAGCTCGGATTGGAGCGCTACGGAGCAAGTGGGAAGAGGGAGACAGAGGGACCGAGCGAGACAGGCATGAGGAAAGAGAGAGAGAGAGAGAGAGAGAGAGAGCGCTAATGCTCCAAATCGAGGAGTGGGGGTCTGCACTCTGGTCAACCAAGCGAAGTCGTCTTTTGCACCGTGCACAGTGCATGCACCAGGCGCATGCATCCTGAGAGGCTCTGATCTAGCCCATACATCACTAATGCTTTTATTTAGTTTGCACGAAAACTACATTTTCAAGTGGTTTTTCAAGCAATAAATAGGGTTAACTTAAGGAAATCTGCAAGGGTTTTATTTTTCAGATCTGTTAGAAATCAGGAAACGAGGATGGGTTACTGCATTAGGTCCTGTTTTTGCAAAGGAAAACTAATTTGAAATATCTGTGATTATGTTTCATCACTTGTGAAACAGTGCGCACTGTGAAGTAGCCGTCACAAAGAATTGAAACTGGACACAGTCACAGGTCATGATAATATAAAGTGTTCTTTCCAAAATATACCTTAGCACCTATGTGCAGCAGGAAACGTGCATTTTAAGAATTCACTAGAGACAATACGAGGACAAATGACAAAATTCTAGGGTATGGAGTTATTAGGGATATCTGATCTACTAATACTGAGGAAAATAATGGCAGAGCCTCTGCTGATGACATTTCACATTATCAATACAATCAATACAATCAATACTGATCTGCATTTAGGGCAGTCGCCCAGGTGGCAGATTCCCTATCTGTTGCTTTCCTAGCCTTTTCCGAAATGATTTCAAAGAAATTGGAAATTTATTGAACATCTCCCTTGGTAAGTTATTCCAATCCCTAACTCCCCTTCCTATAAATGAATATTTGCCCTAGTTTGTCCTCTTGAATTCCAACTTTATCTTCATATTGTGATCTTTCCTACTTTTATAGACGCCATTCAAACCTATTCGTCTACTAATGTCATTCCACGCCATCTCTCCGCTGACAGCTCGGAACATACCACTTAGTCGAGCAGCTCTTCTTCTTTCTCTCAATTCTTCCCAACCCAAACATTGCAACATTTTTGTAACGCTACTCTTTTGTCGGAAATCACCCAGAACAAATCGAGCTGCTTTTCTTTGGATTTTTTCCAGTTCTTGAATCAGGTAATCCTCGTGAGGGTCCCATATACTGGAACCATACTCTAGTTGGGGTCTTACCAGAGACTTATATGCACTCTCCTTTACATCCTTACTACAACCCCTAAACACCCTCATAACCATGTGCAGAGATCGGTACCCTTTATTTACAATCCCATTTATGTGATTACCCCAGTGAAGATCTTTCCTTATATTAACACCTAGATACTTACAATGATCCCCAAAAGGAACTTTCACCCCATCAACGCAGTAATTAAAACTGAGAGGACTTTTCCTATTTGTAAAACTCACTACCTGACTTTTAGCCCCGTTTATCAACATACCATTGCCTGCTGTCCATCTCACAATATTTTCGAGGTCACGTTGCAGTTGCTCACAATCTTGTAACTTATTTATCACTCTATAGAGAATAACATCATCCGCAAAAAGCCTTACCTCCGATTCCACTCCTTTACTCATATCATTTATATATATAAGAAAACATAAAGGTCCGATAACACTGCCCTGAGGAACTCCCCTCTCAACTATTACAGGGTCAGACAAAGCTTCACCTACTCTAACTCTCTGAGATCTATTTTCTAGAAATATAGCAACCCATTCAGTCACTCTTTTGTCTAGTCCAATTGCACTCATTTTTGCCAGTAGTCTCCCATGATCCACCCTATCAAATGCTTTAGACATGTCAATCGCGATACAGTCCATTTGACCTCCAGAATCCAAGATATCTGCTATATCTTGCTGGAATCCTACAAGTTGAGCTTCAGTGGAATAACCTTTCCTAAAACCGAATTGCCTTCTATCGAACCAGTTATTAATTTCACAAACATGTCTAATATAATCAGAAAGAATGCCTTCCCAAAGCTTACATACAATGCATGTCAAACTTACTGGCCTGTAATTTTCAGCTTTATGTCTATCACCCTTTCCTTTATACACAGGGGCTACTATAGCAACTCTCCATTCATCTGGTATAGCTCCTTCGGCCAGACAATAATCAAATAAGTACTTCAGATATGGTACTATATCCCAACCCATTGTCTTTAGTACATCCCCAGAAATCTGATCAATTCCAGCCGCTTTTCTAGTTTTCAACTTTTGTATCTTATTGTAAATGTCATTGTTATCATACGTACATTTTATTACTTCTTTGGCCTTAGTCTCTTCCTCTATCTCGACATTATCCTTGTAACCAACAATCTTTACATACTGCTGACTGAATACTTCTGCCTTTTGAAGATCCTCACATACACACTCCCCTTGTTCATTAATTATTCCTGGAATGTCCTTCTTGGAACCTGTTTCTGCCTTAAAATACCTATACATACCCTTCCATTTTTCACTAAAATTTGTATGACTGCCAATTATGCTTGGCATCATGTTATCCTTAGCTGCCTTCTTTGCTAGATTCAATTTTCTAGTAAGTTCCTTCAATTTCTCCTTACTTCCACAGCCATTTCTAACTCTATTTCTTTCCAGTCTGCACCTCCTTCTTAGTCTCTTTATTTCTCTATTATAATAAGGTGGGTCTTTACCATTCCTTACCACCCTTAAAGGTACAAACCTGTTTTCGCATTCCTCAACAATTTCTTTAAACCCATCCCAGAGTGTTCGAAGTTGGCTGACGTTGCCTTATAAATAATCTAGTCCCAAACGTGCTGTGTGAGTGAAATGTCTCAGGATCATGCCGATGTAGCCTCACGAAGGCTGTAGTTGGCAGATGTCATCCTTTCGGAATATGTGATTCTGGAGCCACCCTTGTAAGCTAAGTATGCGGTTATATAATTTACTGGATTTACTGCTGTACCGCCAGTGTTGCGCGGAGGAACCACGAATCGTAGATGATGACACTCCACATTACGATACACCATTCTGGTGGTGTAACACACCACAATAATTCATGGATTTTCTTCCTGACGAAAATTTTTCTATGCTTGGAATTGGAAATCGCAAGATTCCAGACAAAATCAAACCTCGCCGCTAAACTCCATTCGTCACCACTTCGCAAGCGACCATGCTAGTAGCCAGAAGCACAAACGAATTGTTCATTGTTGACCTGTTAATGGGGGACAACGTAAATGATGCCGATTTTCTGTTCTTCCAGACTCGTTAATATCATATTGTCACCACAGGGTGAGTTAGAGACGATATAACATATTTTTGGATGACATCTAGTATTTTAGATTTAATTACTGCATTTTGGATGATGAGACGATTCTCTTGATAGCAGTTTCTTCCAGAGCCTTCTGACGCGTGTTTGTTCCGTCACGTTCCCACGTCTCTCAGCACTATCACAAAGTGTAGTCAAAACGACTCAGGAGTCTGCTCAGTCACTGAAGTGACCAGCCTGGCTCCTTTAGACTGACGACGTAGCTTTTCTAAAAAAAAAAGCACAAAAAAACAGTTTTTGTGCTTATTTGTGCTTACCCATCTTGTAGCTCTAGGATCACAATGATACGATTTTCTTCTCTGGTACTTCACTGTTGTTTGCGTAGCTCATTCTCGAGGAGCACTAACATCCATTTCAGCAGTATCAATGTTCAAGGCGCTGGAATCAGCAACACAACTACCTATGATGATACTGTCTGGCAACATACGCTGATATTTCGTGAGTCATTGTAGGTGCTCGCGTTGATTTCATTTCATTTTTCAACTGAGGGTACATGCAAATATATCTATGCAAATATATCTAGTGCTTATATTTATATCTTATTCGCATGTAAACATCTCTCAGATGTGTAAATTCGATTTCAGTGATTCATAGCAGATGATTACGGAAGGGAGCAAGTGAAATAAGTAGAATCAAACTTCAGGCAACCAATGTCGAAGAAAATCTATGTAGAACATATGAGACACCTACTGTTTTAATAAAGCTTTCTTTAGAAGCAGCCAACGGCCGTAGCCGTGTTGAAACACCGAATCCCGTAAGATCTCCGAAGTTAAGCAACATTGGGCGTGGTCAGGAGTTGGATGGGTTGCCAGGTGCTGTTGGTGGGGGGTAAGGGAATGGAGGAGCGGAAAGGAACTGGCCACCCTACCGCACGTAAACTCCGGCTCAGGAACACCTCTGCGGAGGTTCGGACCTGCCTTCGGGCAGAACAACCCTTACCGTACCTTTAGAAGCACACAAAATAATCTTCATGTCCTTGTTCGAGATGTAGTACTTCTTCTTCTTCTTCTACTACTACCTATTTTCTACCGATTATCTATGGGGTGGCGGGTGCGAACTGTGGTGCACATGTGGATTTAGCCCTGTTTTACGGCCGGATGCCCTTCCTGACGCCAACCATATATGGAAGGGTTTTATCACTATTGTGTCTTTCTGTAGTGGTAGGTAGTGTAGTGTGTTGTCTGAATATGAAGAGGAAAATGTGGGGACAAACACAAATACCCAGTCCCCTAGCCAGAATAATTAATCAGACGCGATTATAATCCCCGTGACAGACAGGAATCGAACCCGGGACTTTCTGAACCAAAGGCCTCAACATTGACTACTGTGCCAATGAATCGGACACAGATGTAGTACTCAGAGTTGATATGTCTTAGACATTAATTCAATAATAGATTCCTTACTCTCTAATGGAAAAAAAATAGTTCCTGCACTTTTCTGAGGATTCTTACTAACATCCACCGTATTTCGTTTAGGCTGTCCCTGACTTTGGTGTAAGACGAGAACTAGTTTTGGTTCAACTAATTATGGGGTAGATACTGTATTATGAAGCATGTTCAAAGCGGCAATATCAAAAAGGAACCAGTCTGGCTGTCGTTGTCCTACTCCCACCCAGTGTTCTGTGAAACTTGCTACGGGGCTAGAGGAGGTGGAGTTAAAGGAAAGTTGACAGGAGCCATAACTTTGGAATGAAGACACGTTTGAATCCGTATAGATTCGCCTACTGCTTATGAAAGTGAAGATTTCAGTTTAAGTCCGCTTTAAAGTGACAGATAATTGCATGCCTGTTGCAAATTAAGGAGAGACATGCGTTATCTTCCCCTCCCAATCAGTCGATCGTGAGGCGAAAGCAATCAATATAAATATAACGCACAGTCTGACCGTATAGACGAGGTGGTAATAAATTTCATTTCTCTCTCTCTCCTGCATTGGGTTTCAAAATTATAACTAATTAGTTCCTGTCGGAAACATAATCTTACAATCTTGGACTGCATCAATTCTTAGATAAAAATGTGTAGGACCATAACTTCTTCACTGCCTTCTCACCAAGATGTCCAGGTGCGAGGATCGGGATTTATGAAATGAAAATTTACATCCCTATACATTAAGGTAGCCGGCCCCGCGGTTTAGGGGTATTGCGGATGCCTCTTACCCGAAGGCCCCGTCTTCGATTCCCGGCCAGATCAGGGATTTTTACCAGGATCTGAGAGCTGGTTCGAGGTCCACTCAGCCTACGAGATTACAATTGAGGAGCTATCTGACGGTGAGATAGTGGCCCCGGTATAGAAAGACAAGAATATGAGACGAGAGGATTGGTCGTGCTGACCACATGTCACCTAGTAAACTGCAGGCCTTCGGGCTGAGCAGCAGTAGCTTGGTAGGCCATGTGCCATGGGTTTAGGATTGATTTATGCATTAAGGTTCAAATAATGTCCTCATTGAGAAAATAAAATGTTGAATTGAATGAAGCAAAATGCTAAAATCAACATACAGGGTTATTCACCTAACATGTTACACGGAAATAACTCCTAAACCATTAAAGATATCAGCATTCTGTTTTCATATTCGTAAATGGTACCCAGGGTCTTGTAAAATAACGTGCTACTTAATCTCATGAGGTGATTAATAACCGAGATATTGATACTAACTCCATATTTTTAAACGGAACGGCACAAATTCATGCAGCTGGCATACAAGTTCAACTGCGTACTAGTTCAAATATGTAATTATTTTCAAAATCAGACATTTAGAACATCATGCGCGGTTTTGCATGCCGCATCAGACGGCGTGAAGTCGGGCAAAGACATATTGACGCGCAAGCAGTTTCCTGGGAGTGAGTTCAGCCACAGAATGGATACTAGGCATGTAAGCACCTCGTACACATGTGATGGGTTTGCAAAGTGTGTATGACAGGCGAACTCATAACAGGACAGGGAGAGTGATGTCTTTAAAAGGAATAAAATAAGTACTTTGGCTTGAAATTGACATAACGGAAGCTAAAATTGTCACTTGTTTTAGTGTACAGTACATACTACTGTATGAGTTGAGAAATAAACATAACACAAAATACCGGAAGAGCTCCTTCTAGAAAAGCACATTAATAATGTTCGAGGTACGTGATTAAGACACTCGAAGGGGTACAGAGAATAGTGGTTGTTATTTCATTTCCGGGGCTTGGACATCGTGGTCGTGTAGCACCGTGTGCTTGGGTGTGTGTGTGTTAGAATTGTCTGATGACCTGTGTTATTGTGGTGTCTGTAGTAGTGTACTGTGTTTGTAATTCAGGCGCGGAATTGGGATGGAGGCAGCCGTTGTCGTAAGTAAGGAACCATACCGATATTTGCCTGGAGGAGCGGTGGGAAACCACGGAAACCCTTCCAGGATAGTTGAGATGGGTACCGAACCCAACTCTTCTCCGTTTTGCCTCACGAGGCTGAGTGTACCCCGTTCCAGCCCTCCAACTAGAATTAAATTGTTTATCAGAGACGGGAATTGAACCCGGACCACCGCGGCGACAGCTACGATGCTAGCCGCTACACGTGATTAAGAAACTCGACAGGCTGCGGAGACGAGTGGCTGTTTGTTGTTATTTCATTTCCGGGGATTTGGCAGCGTGGTCATATGGGCCATTTGCATGGGTGTGTGTGTAGTACAAAGCGCACCTCGTTTTGTGCTGGGTTATTTCAGGTGAAGGCGCAGTGTTACAATTACTGGATTATTTGGGTTGGGATAGGTTTTTTTCAATACAGCTCTTTATTGCCCACCCTAGTTTACACCATCGGTTACAGGCAATAAAGACCGTGAAATACACCTAAACCCAAAAACAAAACAAAACAAAATAGACTAACATACTATTATATATCTTGTAAAACTACTTACTATCTACACTAAAACTATTTACTATCTACTCTACTCATTTAGTGGTGACAGCACCGGCGGAATCCGTACCTTGTACTGCACCACCTTGTCTAAAACTATTGAGATGTCTCTGGCATGCGAGGAACACCTACAGCATGTATTTGGGTTGGGATAGGTTAGACATTAGGAGACAAACAGCTAGACTGTTCAGAGCTGATCGTGGTGTAATGGCAGCGACACTATCATTTATTTATTTTACACGCATTAATCTCCGCGGAGCTCAAGCGCGATTGTAGTAGCGTGCATTCGGGAGAGCGCAGGTTCGAGTACTGCCTCGCCCAACCTGAAAGTGATTTTCATAGTGTCCCGTGTTCTACACCAGGCAAATGCCGGATAGGTACCTTTGGGATAGGCCACGGCCGACGTCCTTTCCAAATCCTTCCGATTCTCATCCGTGGAGAAACGACTCTAAATTCTATTACACATGGATGTCAAAACAAAACAAAATAACTTTAATCTCCCTTCCCCGTTGTGTGTTTGCCAGTCATACAATAACGTTGCACACCCAGGGTATGTGGACGTCGGTAGATGCAGAGTGGGTTGTTGTCCCATATGGTCTGTACTCTGACCGGCCAACCGAGCAGTGGAAAGTTGGCCACGGCTCTACCGTGGCTCTACGCCTCTGCATTCGAGAGACGGGCCTGGGGCACAGTGCTGGACTTCACGCATGGTCCCCCCGTCGGCTGTCCTGAGAATGGTTTTCCGTGGTTTTCCATTCTCCTGCATTAAGGCGAATTCCTGGACAGTTCGTAGTATAGGCCACGGCCGCCTACCCCCTCACCTTCTCCGCACATCTCCTTCACCGTAACAAATCTCCCGGCCTGAAAGACGGCGTCACCGTCTAAGAGGCCCGCCTCCCCTTTCAGGGGAGGAATGAAAACGTTTAGTAGTAGGGTGTGTTACGGTACATCACATTATGTTTATAGTACATGCCTGGTATCCGTTCTGTGGCTGGAATCAATGCCAGGAAGCAGCTTGCGTGCCAATACGTCCTTGGCCGACTGCACGCCGTCTGATGCGGCACGCAAAAGCCCAAATGCGGTTTTTATCGATACCTCAAAAAGTAACTTCCGATTTTAAAAATACTTGCATATTTGAACTTGTACGCAGTTGAACTTTTAGGCCAGCTGCATGAATTTGTGCCACTCCTTTTAAAAATATGGAGTTAGTATCAATATCTCTGTTATTAATCATTCCATAAGACTAAGTGGCATGTTATTTTACATGACCCTGGGTACCATTTACGAATATGAAAACAGAATGCCGATATCTTCAACGGTTTAGAAGTTATTTTCCTGTAACATGTTAGATGAATAACCCTGTATATTGAATGATCAATAATGATATTTTTTAAATATAAGAGGTGATAATATACAGTGATGTGCCTGTCCTGATGCAGAAATTAGTGGATAACATGATCAAAGTTCAATGTCGTTTTAATATTCGGTCAAGGAAGTAAACTTGATTGGACACTGCGATTTCTACCTTTTAGTCATTGAGGAAGTCCTCGGATACAGGAAATCTCTCAAAAGGTTATTTATAGAGCCAACTGAGTTAACCAAGAGCAACTTGGTTAGTAGGTAGTAGGCTGGCAAGGATTTAATATACCTTACATATGTATTATATGTCGAGCCTCCGTGGCTCAGGCGGCAGCGCACCTACCTTTCACCGCTGGGTTCCGTGGTTCAAATCCTAGAAAATCCATGTGAGTTTTGTGCTGGAAAAAGCGGAGATGGGACAGGAATTTCTCCGTGCCTTCCGGTTTTCCCTGTCATCTTTCATTCCAGCAATACTCTCCGATATCATGGAATTTCATCTGTCCGTCATTAATCGTTGCCCCAGAGGAGTGCGACAGGTTTCGGCAGCCGGCACAATTCCTATCCTCGCCGCTAGATTCTTGACCCGGTCGAATGATCGGAAACAGGCTATATATTTTTATTTTCATGTACCCTATGTAATGAACACTACTTATTAAGTTGAAATCGATTACAATTCATTGAATTGGTCCACAAGAGGCGCCATGCGCACACTGTACAGTTGTGCTGGCTGCATTGCGAGACCTGTAACTTTGTTAGTTCCATTCCGACGAATATCACCTAGTCCACTATAGCTGAAGGGTAGAGAATCCGACTCAAAGTCCCACTGGTGCCTGGTTGGCCACTTTTATTCTGTAGTGAACACCTATTCGGTATTATTACTAACTTATAAGTTTTTCTCATCGGTCCCCGGTGGACAATGGGGGTGACTTGAGTCATCACGTTTCGCTCCGCGGGTTAGCAACAAGCACGACACTTCCCTCACTTTATCGGTGCATGACATGACATGACATGACGTGTATGTGTGTATGTCCGGCCCTTGTCCAGTTTATCTACGAGGTTGGGTATGAAGCAAGATGAATCTTCGTAGCGAGTTTTTATGACCGGATGCCCTTCCTGACCTGAACCTCATCAGAGGAGAGTTAATTAGATGAAAAAATGAATGAAGTGATATATGATAGCAGGAAGGGAGAGGGTGAAACCACGTACCGGCACAAATCCTACTTCAGTCGAATAGCACCAACGTGTCTGCTAAAAACATTACATCCCCATTCGACGGACAAATCACCATCAACAGCGTTATATGCCCTCATTCCATATCAGCACTGTGGAGAGGTTTTGAACTGAATCCAGGCTCTTGGCACGCAGTCTAGTGATTAGAAATTGTCTCCTACCCTGTTGGCCGACATTCTGATGGTGAAGGTTTTTCTACCAACGGGACTCGAACCGGCTAACCACGGTGTCAGACACGTATACTTCACGCCTCAACGACCATGGCCACCAGAGGGGCCGTGCATGACATGGTATACCAATTAAAATTATGAAAATAAGCACGTGCCTTATGAGAGGAGATGTTGGAAATGTTCTTCTCCTTCTTGTCCAAATCGTTGTTGGGATTTTGTAGGTGTATGTTCTAAGTTTTCTGCAATTTACTTTACTTTCTATTCATTAAGCACACATTTTTATACTCTTCACTTATTATCGAATAAGGAACTCGTCCCTCCCAAATTGTTTACGAGTTTCCGCACGGTATCCGTGTGTGGAGAGCGTTCACCTGGAAATTGTGTTATAAATCGTCTAACGACTTCCCTGGAAATCTCTGTTTTCTTTTTTTTTTTTGCTATTTGCTTTACGTCGCACCGACACAGATATGTCTTATGGCGACGATGGGATAGGAAAGGCCTAGGAAATTGGAAGGAAGCGGCCGTGGCCTTAATTAAGGTACAGCCCCAGCATTTGCCTGGTGTGAAAATGGGAAACCACGGAAAACCATCTTCAGGGCAGCCGACAGTGGGGTTCGAACCCACTATCTCCCGATTACTGGATACTTCTCTGTTTTTTAATAACTTAAATTAAATAATACCCTTTACTTCAGTATTATTTTATTTATTTGTTCCGTTTGCCCTCCAGGGTTACTTTTTTACTCCGAACTGAGCGAAGGTTCCCACCACTATCGTCTCAAAGGCAGCGTCCTGGGGCTTGAGACTTCTGGTAGAGGATACGTCTGGGTGGAGGACCAGTACCCTTCCCAGGTGGCCTGACCTGCTATGACGAACAGGTGCATTGTGGGGGATTGGAAGATTGGAAGGGATAAGAAATGAAGGGGGAAGGAAGTGGCCGTGGCCTTAAGTTAGGTACTATCATCCCGGCATTTACCTGGAGAAGTGGGAAACCACGGAAAACCATTTCCAGGATGATCCAGGTGGGAATCGAGCCCTCCCCCTCTACTCAGTTGATCTCCCGAGGGTGAGTTGATCCCGTTCTATTCCTCGTATCACTTTCAAATTTCATGGCAGAGAAGAAAATCGAACCCAAACTCAGGGGGTGACAGCTAATCACACTAACCACTACACCACAGAGGTGTCCCCTTTATTTCACACTATGACGTAATTGCCTTCTTTCTGTACTCAAGATAGTGCGGGAAGCGATACTTTACCATACTGAAATAACTTTCCGCATTGGTTTGTTAGAAATCATCTGTGATTGGTTGAACTCCTCTTCACAGTATTGTAAACACAAAGAGTCAGATAGATTATGAATTATCTTAGATACCACCTAATATAACCCTGTTAAATTGTTTCTCTGCCTGATTGCAGCACCGTAGTTCCATACCCCTCTACAGCAAAAATGGCGTATCTGCATTCACAGCTTCAGTAATTAGCCGTCATCACCATGCTCACTAATGTATAGGCAATTCATTTCCGAAAGATAAATATCACAGAATATCTTAAATTTCGTTTGACTTTCATGATTTGAGGACTGGATTACCATGTTTACGACGCTGCTAGTTTTGTAGACTTTTCACTGCATTAATTTTGATGTTTCTTAGCACATAACTCCATGTAAACGACGCTTTGTTATCAACATACTAGCAGCTAAAGGAAAAAAAAAAACACGTCACTGCATGAGTGAAACATAGATGATTTGCGAGACGACACGTCAAAATTATTTATAATTAAAAATTCAATTGAAAATTAGTAAAAAATTGTATGAAATGAAATATTGTATGCATGAGCCATTAAAGTGATAAGTTTATGTTACTCTTTTCAAAATTCCGTAAACATCTCACTCGTAAGGTAAATGATCCCTTTCCCTGGCAGTTGTTTAAGTAACTGTGTACACATGTGGAGGCATTCTAAGAATAACACCTCGAAATAACATTTAATAACTCGAGAACAGTTTGAGCGACAGATCAACACTTGTTAAAAGTTCTAAGCACGGCGCCCAGGTGAGAAAATGAGGGAATTGCCGAGCTTGTTGCTATGCCGATGGAGGCGGGAGTGATAAGTCAACGGGAAGCTTGTAGGCAGCGCGTGTCACCGGCAGATCTATGAGAGGAACTCACAGTACATCGTAATTACGATTCGAAACACCGCTATGTGACAATGTTGACGGGAAAAATACTGACCCGCAGCACATGCATCACAGAACGAGACATTCTTTAATAATTATAGTTCATGCAATACTGAACTTCTTCTTCTGCTTCTTTTCCTACCGCTTTTTCCCACACCTGTGGGGTCGCGGGTGCGAACTGCGTAACACATAATACGGATTTGGCGCTGTTTTACGGCCGGATGCCCTTCCTGACGCCAACCATATATGGAGGGATGTAATCACTATTGCGTGTTTCTGTGGTAGTGTGGTATGTTGTCTGAATATGATGAGGAGAGTGTTGGGACGGACACATACACCCAGTCCCCGAGCCAGAATAATTAATCAGAAGCGATTAAAATCCCCGATCCGGCTGGGAATCTAACCCGGGACCCTCTGAACCGAAGACCAGTACGCTGACCATTTAGACAACGAGTCGGACCATGCAATACTGAACCTTAGATGATATAACCTGTCCGGCTAGAGTTCTAAGCTGAAATATTATCTCATTACGGATTTTCTATGCGCAAACACAATAGGCTATGCACTAGTACGTTGAAAGTTTATTTAGAGTCTGGCATTATATCCACTTACTTTGCTCAACGCTTCTCGCTTTCATCTTTCCTACTGTCCAGCTCCTTGGCTAATCTATTAGTATGCTGGCCGCTGGTCCAAACGATCCTAGTTTTGATTCCCAGCCTGGTATAGGATTTTAAAATTCACTGGCTGATTTCTTTGGCTCGGTGACTGGGTGTTTGTGCCGTTTTCAACATTAGATTTCATCCTAGGTAGAGCCCCATTCTTGCAGACAGGCCAGTCACTTTTGGGAGTCATCCCCAAAGACCTGCACCATGTCACTCTAGAGATCATACGGTGTCATTATTATTATTATTATTATTATTATTATTATTATTATTATTATTATTATTATTATTATTATTTTGCAAACTTTGAGCTGGGAAAGCTTAGGACTAAGGAGTCGAGATACTCCAATATGTGGTATGTTTCGAGCTGTCAGTGGAGTGTTGGCGTTGAATGACACAACAAGTAAAAGAATAAACTGGAGCTTTTGAAAGTAGGAAAGAACATAATATGAAGATAAAGTTGGAATTCCAGAGGACAGATTGTGGAAAATATCCATTTATAGGACGAGGAGTAAGGGATTGGAAATAATTATCAAGGGAAATGTTCAATAAATTTCCAAGTTCTTTGAATATATTTAAGACAAAGCTAGGTAGACAATTGATAGGGAATCCGCCACCTTGGCGACAGATCTAAATGTAGATCGTTGATGACTGATTGACTGATTCATATTACTAATACCTTTCTTATCCATCCTCCCTTACCCCCTGTGGGTGGGGGACGCAGACGAAGAATACACCCACGGTATCCCCTGCCTGTCATAAGAGGCGACTAAAAGGGGCGACCAAGGGATGATTTCGTTAGAACCATGAAACTACATGTGATTAGTACCACCACGCGGGGAACACCATGGGTCGCTGTTACTTGCGCGCAGTACCACTATGTTAGGTACCAAATAGGTTTTTGGTTAGTAGCAATCAGGAGCACCGTGCGGTCAGGCTTTTACGGTACCTGTGATTAGTAGCACTATATGAGCGACACCGGGGTTATGGATTGCCTATGATTAGTACCCACTATATAAGGAACACCACGGGATAGTACGAGTCCCTGTGGTTAGTACAATTATGTGAAGAAAATCATAGGTTTGCTTTGCCTATAAACGGTGCCGCAATGTGTGAAACACCATAGGTCTGTATTACATGTGCGAATTTCATTACCTGTGAGTAGTACCATAATGTGTGGAATACCGCGAGTCTACGATACTTTTGATTAGTACCGCACCATGTAAAATACCATGGTTCTACTTTCCAAGCGATAAGTACCATTATGAGAGGCCGATGACCTATACTTTGGACCCCATTAGCTTGCAAGCATCATCAATTCAGTATTGAGCTCTAGAAGCAGTCTCTTGGTCAGTATTACTATTGTTTTTCATCAGTTCTGAGACTGAGGCATTGCGGGTCTGCTCCACTGATAGTTTTAACTTCATATCCATCCGTTCATTTTTCGTCCTCACGCTTTGAAGTCTGGTCAGTGGAAGATTTTGGATTTTTATTTTGTCATTGCATTTCGTCTCATTTCGTACCATCAGGGGCCGATGACCTATATGTTAGGCCCCTTAAAACAACAAGCATCATCATCATCATCATCATCATCATCCCTTGGTCAACTCGTGTTCTCTGTGGAACTGGACAGTATTAACACGTTTTTCTTTATGATGCCTTTGTGACCTTCCTCTTTCAGGGCTGAGTTGACCAGATGTTAGAGTACTGGTTTTTGAGCTCAAAGTTCGATTGCGGTACTACCGAGTGAATCTGAAAGTGCTCAAATACTCTGGTCTTGTGTCCGTACACTTACTGGCAGATAAAAGAACTGCTGCAGGAATATCTTTTAACATGGCTTCTCCGAAAATCGTAAAAGTCGTTAGTAGGACGATTAAGCATTACTGTTATTTTCTTTCTTTTGCCTATAGGGAGCCGCACGCTTTCATTTTTTCTCTTAAAATAATAATCACTACCATTTTCTACTGCTGAACTGTCCTGACATTTCGAGGTCCATTTGAATGGAGCAATCAGCACGTGGCTCCTGAATCGGATTGTTACATGACGTGTGGCCAAACCTTAACCCGCTGGCGAAAAGTAGATACTTCTGGTGTGTAACATACACTCCCCTCATACTCATTAGCAGTTGATAAATGAACTTTCTTCGGCCGTTGCGGTGTGGTCTGCGAGAAACCAGACTCCATGCGGAGAACACTCAACACCGCTTTCGGGGAGACGCCTCGCTTCACACCACGCCGAGCCGACAAGAAGGCAGGTGAAGTGAATGGGGAGTAGTCATGTGTAACTAGAGTCTACTTCACTTCGCTTGCTCCATCTGCCACAGTTTTTGAACTGGTAGTGAAAGTGGATCATTCTAGGTGACTTTGACGTCCTCCAGAAAGATCAGCAGGAGCCCTCGGATAGGAAGTGGACGCAGCGTTTCTTCCGCGAGGGAAGGTCTATACACTTTCACATCTGTCGTGATCTCGCTATTAAATTCCAGTTCTCGAAGCTTAACACTTAATTGACGTATCACATTATGAACAGATCGAGTTGTGACAAATAATAATAATAATAATAATAATAATAATAATAATAATAATAATAATCATAATAATAATAATAATGACAATTGGAGCCTCCGTGGCCTCTGATCGCTGTGTTCCGTGATTCAAAGCCCGGTCACGCCATGTGAGATTTGTGCTGGACAAAGCGGAGGCGGGGCAGGGTCTTCTACGGGTACTCCGGTTTTTCCTATTATCATTAATTTCGTCTTACCTCATCTTGTAGTAGGAAACTGAACTAATGGGTACACATATATATCGGAAAACGTGACATGTTGGAATGAATTTTTGAATTCCACTTAAAGTGTATATTTAGGACTTGCTATTAATTTTTAGTTTCAAAAATTCATACAAACAGTACAATAATAAGGATAAGAAGAAAAATAAGAAAATAATACTAATAATAACAACAACAAAAATAATAATCGTGTAGGCTGAGCTAGCGGGTTGTAGTTCTGAAACGGCTGTCTGCGTTACAGTTTCTACGTTCCAATTTGCTCAAGTTCAGTTGTGGCGTAGAATCGTAGTGACTATAATGAAACATATCTATGAACTCAGATAATTCTCAACCTGAACTGAGACATCTGTATGAATACATATCCTGGTTAGTTTTATAAACTCTTACTTGATTATTCCTTCGCAACCGGATAGCACATCGTCCTTTTAGGAATAGTTCGGAATTCGCCTGAAAGAGGGAAATGAATGTTCAAGTGAAACAAGAGTATACAGAGTAAGGTACTGCCAAATTTTCAGGACATATTTCTCACACCTAGAAGAAAAAAATTTCATATGGACATGGGTCCGTAAACGCTTCATTTCCATGTTATAACTCATTTTCTACAACTTATTTTTACAATTTGTTTTACGTCGCATCGACACAGATAGGCCTTATGGCGACGATTGAATAGGAAAGGGCTAGCAGCTCTAAGGCAGTGACCGTTGCCTTAATTAAGGTACAGCTCCATCTTTTGCCTGGTGATAAAGTGCGAAGAGATTAAAACGATCTTCAGGGCTGCTGGCAGTGGGGTTTGAGCCCACTATATTCCAAATGCAAGCGCGGTCACTTGCTCGGTTTCTCTACAACTCTTCCTCGTATGAAAGGTTCAAAATTCCCTCCTTTACTATTGATATAAGCATATTCGAGGAAATTCAATGCAAGGGCAGGTTCTTGCATGAATCATTGCTTCCGGAGATCATTTAGAACATTTCATACGAAAAAGAGTTTCATGTGGTATGCTGGTACGTTGCATTTCTGTGTGCTTCCCATGGACAATGTACTATATAGAGTTGTAGAAATATCGAGTGAGTTGGCTGTGCGGTTAGGGCGCGCAGCTATGAGCTTGCATTCGGGAGGTAGTGGGTTACTGTGTTCGAACCCAACTGTAGGCCGGCCTGAGGCCGGGTTTCCGTGGTATCCCGTTCTCTCACCGGGCAAATGCTGGACTGTACCTTAATTAAGGCCACGGCCGCTTCCTTCCATTTCCTAGCCCTTTCCTATCCCATCGCGGCAAAAAGGAAAGTTGTAGAAATGAGTTATAACATGGATATAAAGCGTTTTCTGATTCATTTCCATAGATTATATTTTCGTCTGCTACGTGCGAGATGTTGGAGACTATCTAAGCGAAGCGATTTCCTTCTGAGGCCAATTCCTTATAGGATGCTGGTGACTATGAAAACAAAACTATATCCTTCTGAGGCCATCTCCTTATAGGAGGTTGGTAACTATTAAAGAGAAACTATTTCCTTCTGAGCCCATCTCTTTGTAGGAGGTTGGTGACTATCAAAGAGAAACTATTTCCTTCTGAGGCCATCTCTTTGCAGGAGGTTGGTAACTATCAAAGAGAAACTATTTCCTTCTGAGGCCATCTCTTTGTGGGAGGTTGGTGACTATCAAAGAGAAACTATTTCCTTCTGAGGCCATATCTTTGTAGGAGGCTGGTGACTGTCAAAGAGAAACTATTTCCTTCTGAGGCCATCTCTCTGTAGGAGGTTGGTAACTATCAAAGAGAAACTATTTCCTTCTGAGACCGTCTCCTTATAGGAGGTTGGTAACTATCAAAGAGAAACTATTTCCTTCTGAGGCCATCTCTTTGTAGGAGGTTGGTGACTATCAAAGAGAAACTATTTCCTTCTGAGGCCATCTCCTTGTAGGAGGTTGGTAACTATCAAAGAGAAACTATTTCCTTCTGAGGCCATCTCTTTGTAGGAGGTTGGTGACTATCAAAGAGAAACTATTTCCTTCTGAGGCCATGTCCTTATAGGAGGTTGTTAATTATGAAAGCGAAACTATTTCCTTCTGAGGCCATCTCCTTATATGAGGTTGGTGACTATGAAAGCGAAACTATTTCCTTCTGAGGCCATCTCCTTATAGGAGGTTGGGAACTATCAAAGAGAAACTATTTCCTTCTGAGGCCATCTCTTTATAGGAGGCCGGTGACTATCAAAGAAGAACTATTTCCTTCCGAGGCCATCTCTTTGTAGGAGGTTGGTGACTATCAAAGAAGAACTATTTCCTTCTGAGGTCATCGCTTTGTAGGAGGTTGGTGACTATCAAAGAGAAACTATTTCCTTCTGAGGCCATCTTCTTATAGGAGGTTGGTAACTATCAAAGAGAAACTATTTCCTTCTGAGGTCATCTCTTTATAGGAGGGCGGTGACTATCAAAGAAGAACTATTTCCTTCTGAGGTCATCGCTTTGTAGGAGGTTGGTGACTATCAAAGAGAAACTATTTCCTTCTGAGGTCATCGCTTTGTAGGAGGTTGGTGACTATCAAAGAGAAACTATTTCCTTCTGAGGCCATCTCCTTATATGAGGTTGGTGACTATGAAAGCGAAACTATTTCCTTCTGAGGCCATCTCCTTATAGGAGGTTGGGAACTATCAAAGAGAAACTATTTCCTTCTGAGGCCATCTCTTTATAGGAGGCCGGTGACTATCAAAGAAGAACTATTTCCTTCCGAGGCCATCTCTTTGTAGGAGGTTGGTGACTATCAAAGAAGAACTATTTCCTTCTGAGGTCATCGCTTTGTAGGAGGTTGGTGACTATCAAAGAGAAACTATTTCCTTCTGAGGCCATCTCCTTATAGGAGGTTGGTAACTATCAAAGAGAAACTATTTCCTTCTGAGGTCATCTCTTTATAGGAGGGCAGTGACTATCAAAGAAGAACTATTTCCTTCTGAGGTCATCGCTTTGTAGGAGGTTGGTGACTATCAAAGAGAAACTATTTCCTTCTGAGGTCATCGCTTTGTAGGAGGTTGGTGACTATCAAAGAGAAACTATTTCCTTCTGAGGCCATCTCCTTATATGAGGTTGGTGACTATGAAAGCGAAACTATTTCCTTCTGAGGCCATCTCCTTATAGGAGGTTGGGAACTATCAAAGAGAAACTATTTCCTTCTGAGGCCATCTCTTTATAGGAGGCCGGTGACTATCAAAGAAGAACTATTTCCTTCCGAGGCCATCTCTTTGTAGGAGGTTGGTGACTATCAAAGAGAAACTATTTCTTTCTGAGGCCATCGCTTTATAGGAGGTTGGTGACTGTCAAAGAGAAAGTATTTCCTTCTGAGGCCATCTCTTTGTAGGAGGTTGGTAACTATCAAAGAGAAACTATTTCCTTCTGAGGCCATCTCTTTGTAGGAGGTTGGTGACTATCAAAGAGAAACTATTTCCTTCTGAGGCCATATCTTTATAGGAGGTTGGTAACTATCAAAGAGAAACTATTTCCTTCTGAGGCCCTTTATAGGAGGTCGGTGACTATCAAAGAAGAACTATATCCTTCTGAGACGATCTCTTTTTAGGAGGCTGGTGACTATCAAAGGGAAACTATTTCCTTCTGAGGTCATCGCTTTGTAGGAGGTTGGTGACTATCAAAGAGAAACTATTTCCTTCTGAGGCCATCTCCTTATATGAGGTTGGTGACTATGAAAGCGAAACTATTTCCTTCTGAGGCCATCTCCTTATAGGAGGTTGGGAACTATCAAAGAGAAACTATTTCCTTCTGAGGCCATCTCTTTATAGGAGGCCGGTGACTATCAAAGAAGAACTATTTCCTTCCGAGGCCATCTCTTTGTAGGAGGTTGGTGACTATCAAAGAGAAACTATTTCTTTCTGAGGCCATCGCTTTATAGGAGGTTGGTGACTGTCAAAGAGAAAGTATTTCCTTCTGAGGCCATCTCTTTGTAGGAGGTTGGTAACTATCAAAGAGAAACTATTTCCTTCTGAGGCCATCTCTTTGTAGGAGGTTGGTGACTATCAAAGAGAAACTATTTCCTTCTGAGGCCATATCTTTATAGGAGGTTGGTAACTATCAAAGAGAAACTATTTCCTTCTGAGGCCCTTTATAGGAGGTCGGTGACTATCAAAGAAGAACTATATCCTTCTGAGACGATCTCTTTTTAGGAGGCTGGTGACTATCAAAGGGAAACTATTTCCTTCTGAGTCCATCTTCTTATAGGAGGTTGGTAACTATCAAAGAGAAACTATTTCCTTCTGAGGCCATCTCTTTATAGGAGGCCTGTGACTATCAAAGAAGAAATATTTCCTTCTGAGGCCATCTCTTTTTAGGAGGCTGGTGACTATCAAAGAGAAACTATTTCCTTCTGAGGCCATCGCTTTATAGGAAGCTGGTAACTATCAAAGAGAATCTATTACTAATTTGAGCTTCTCATATCAGGGCTACAGTATTCCGGGTGTCGAACCAGTGTCTGAGGTACCACGCCCCGGATAATCTTCTCCGCCAACAACCAAGTTTCACTTCTACCATACATTCTGTGATCGGTAATATCAGGATATATTTGTCATTTCGAAAGATGTAACCGACGACGGATTTCCTCTTCGTTGGTGACGTGGTTTACCGATGAGATCGTCCATATTCTCTGGTTCATACGCATTTCGAAAGCTTGCTTTTTTCATTGACGAATATTTAAGTTTCGAAAATTTGGCACTATAAATCAATACCTAAAAGACATAACATTCATGAAGAATAAAATTTAAAAAAGCACATCGAAGGTAAAGTGCACAAGAAAGCACATCTCCAGCGATTTTGGAGAATTTTGTAGGACAACCTCTTTTAACTTACAAAAATACTGCCTTAGTTATTGTAAAAGTATTTACATTTGAATTTATGATAAAGTATTAGAGATGTTCAGGCCTAAATACAGTGGAATTCAAAATTATTTATTTAAACACTGATGGAGAAAAATACGTACTATAACATCCGAGTTTAATAGAACGAGTATTCGACATAATTTCGCTAAGCACCTCTTTCGCTCCACGATTACACCATTATTCTCAGATCTGTAGATGAGACTGTCGGACTCAGGAATGCCATACAAACTAAATTTCATTCCTGGTTTAATGAGACTATGCTTTCAACAATCTTTCTCAGGCACTCTTCCTGTGTCATAATTCGCAGAACACTTGAAGCTCACAATAGAAAATTTGAATATGATGATTTAGCATAAGAAATATGAGCATAAACGCATCATGACTGATTATGAAGGAAATGAAGAACAGGAAGAAATCGAACAAGACGGAAATCTTCATCGTTATTTAGGACACTAGACTTAATAACATAATCGCTTACAGTAGAAAGTTAGGTTTAGTTTAGACTTACCAATCATCAACAAATATCATAGGTTTCCGGAAGTTCATAATTGAAAATGTGGTTCTTTTAACAACGAATGCTCCACTGTTACGATATTGGGAGACTGCAATACTGGAAGAGAGTTTCCTTTTGTTAGTCCGGTTCCATGGATAAATAGTTAGCGTGCTGACCTTTGGTCACAGGGGTCCCGGGTTCGATTCCAGGCAGGGTCGGGAATTTTAACCATAATTGGTTAATTTCGCTAGCACGGGGGCTGGCTGTATGTCATCATAATTTCATGCTCATCATGACGTGCAGGTCGCCTGTGGGCGTCAAATCAAAAGACGTGCGTCTGGCGAGCCGAACTTGTCCTCGGACACTCCCGGCACTAAAAGCCATACGCCATTATTATTATTGTCCTTTTGTTATTTTCGATACAGTAAGTAATCCAATGATAACATATGAATAACGTAATGAATGGCAACAGCCTGTACCCGATTCCCGCACGCTAGAAGCTATGCGTAACCCAGTTTCTGGAGGAAGGCATTAAGTTAGACCACAAACATGTTCATCTGAGACGGTGGAATCGAGAGGCCTAGGACACACTTTCCAGTTCCGTGTTGAAATGATCTGCAACGAGGAAGTAATCGATTATACAAACATTGATTGTATAACACAGTGAATTCTCATTGATGGATGTGCTCAAGCCTGGCTATTTAAGCACGTTTTACTGACGTCCTCCTATTTAGGAATTCGTGTAATCACTATCCGTCTAGTGAAACTTCAGAACTTCACCAAATATCAAAGTCGAACGGAACTTCAGTCATAGCAGAATAGATCAATCCTATTGGATTAAGAATTCTCCCTTTGTGGATCAGTAGTAAAGTGTCGTTCTCTGGATCCCAAGATCGTGGGTTCAAACCTGACAGAGGTAGTCGGATTTTTGAAGTCTATTCGACACTCCATATCGTACGATGTCGATCTCTGGTGACACATCTGGTGTTCATCCGGGAAAATTAATAAAATCTCAGCCATATACGCCCAAGAGAGATTCCACTAACCCTGCCAGCTACAGGCCTAGAGTAAAACAGAACATCAGAATTAATAATCAGACACGCCAAGTGGTGTTAAATTGAAATGCCTGCACACGGTACGCCAAGCGATTATTATTCATCATCATCAATCGGTTTACTCATTGCTGAGCGTCGTGACCTCATTTCTTCACTTCATTAGTAACTGCATCCTTAACGAGATTTGTCCATTCTGAGCGGTCTTCAGATCTACTTAAGATATTGTGAAGGGGTAGAACGGTGATCTTTTTTGCTTGGTCTAACCATCTACTTATTGTTCTGCCTTTTGGACTGGTGCCTTCAATTTTGCCTTGTAGAATGGTCTTTTCTAAATTGTCTCCTTCTCTCCTCAAAATGAGTTCAAGGAACTGGAGGTAACTTTCACTAACGCAGGAAGATAAACGTTTTGTGATGCTCAGTTCTTCTATAATGGAGGAAGTTGTTCCTCTTTCTGTCCATGGTATACGGAGCATTCTCCGACAACACCACATCTCAAAGGCATCTATTCGGTTCTTGTCACTAGCCTTCACAGTCCTGGTCTCACAACCGTACAGGAAAACAGAGAACACCAGTGATTCCACCAATCTTATTTTCACTGTTTTGGGTAATGCCCGGTTCTGCCAGATCATTGTGAGTTTAACCATTGCGGCACTACCTAGGACAATCCGTCGTTTTATTTCTTTATCACAATTTCCCGTGTTACTGATTATGGAGCCCAGATATACACAATCATTCACCAACTCCAGATCTTTCAGGTATCCTGTTATTTGGATTGGGATTGGACTTTGTCGGTTGATAACCATTAGTTTGGTCTTTTCCATGTTAATTTCTAGACAAAAATCCGAACTAATGATTGTCACTCTAGAGAGCAATTCATCTAGCTCTTGTCCAATTCCTGCAATGAGTGTAGTATCATCAGCGAAGCGTAAATTGTTTATTTTCCTACCACCGATTGAAATTCCACTATACCAACCATCCAGAGCTCTTCTCATTACATACTCTGCGTATATATTGTACAGTTGGGGTGACAGTATGCAATCTTGTCTGACTCCATTTGTCACATTGAAAAATTCTGAGCATCCACCATCCACCCTTATGGTTGCATTATGATTATTATAAAGACCTTTCAATAATGACGTTAAGTGTTTTGGGACTCCACATTCATTGAGCACTTACCACAACTTGTCCCACTTGACACAGTCGAAGGCCTTTTTATAATCGAGGAAACAAATATAGGCAGGGACACAGAACTCACGGCATTTCTCAGTTATCTGCCTCATGTTTGTTATTGACCCTCGTGTACCTTTACCTGCCACAAAACTTGCTTGTTCAGCGGAAATCTGAGATTGCAAGAAAGTTTTTAGTCGTTGATTCATTATGTACAGCAGGACTTTGCTAGCATGTGATATTAATGCTATGGTGCGGTAATTAGAACAGTCCCTAACTGACCCTTTTTTGTGAAGGGGGATGAGAACAGATGTAGTCCAGTCTTTAGACCATTCTCCAGTTTTCCACACTTTATTACATATTGAATGTAAAGTATGAAGGCCTTCTTCTCCCATTACTTTCATCATTTCTCCAGTAATACCGTCTATGCCTGGGGCTTTGTTGTTTTCAAATGTTTGATGGCGTTCTCAATTTCACTGAATAGGATAGCAGGCTCTATGTCACATTCCATGCAGTTGTTTTCTTATGCTATTACCTTTGCAGTATAAGGTTTAGCAGTGTTTTTTCCACCTGGATAATGCTTATTTCTTGTCACCAATTACATTTCCCTGTGTGTCTTCAATCACCCATGTACGTGGTTTGAACTGTTGGAGAACATGTTTGTCAGTAATGCGTACCAATTTTACTCTCACCTTCTTCAATGATTTCAATTTTATCCGCATTTTCACCACAGTCTGCTCCAGGGAAGGTCTTACAATCCAGGATTGAAGTCTGCCAACGTTGTCTCACCAAAATGAAATCAATTTGATTCCTAACATTATCCCCAGGAGAAATCGACGTGTAGCGGCGCCTTGGATGATGTTGGAAGAGGGTGTTACAGATCGATAAGTTGTTATTCACAAAAAAATTCTAATAAACGCTCTCCGCGTTCATTAATCATCCCCAGACCGAACAGTCCAACCATAGGTCTCATATGTCTATCATCTATAGTCTTACCTATCTTCGCGTTAAAATCCCCTTGGATGACTAATATTTCCTTTTTAGGTATCCATTCCAGCTGGTCATAAAAATCTTCTATTCCTTTTTCTAGGGAAACTGAATGATGTTGATATTACAAGGAGAAGCTTTCATCTTAATACTGATGATTCTATCACAGATGGGCTCATAACCCATAACAGCATTGTTAAGATTCTCTGGAATTATTACAGCGACACCATTACGACTCATATACTCACTTCCCGAAAAATATACTGTATTATTTGTTTGAGTCATAAAATGGCCACAGACTCTCCAATGTGTCTCACTAAGTCCAAGTATGTCCAGATCATGAAGTTTCATTTCTCTTTCAATGATGTGAAGTTTTCTCGTCTGCAAGAGACCTCGTACATTCCAGGTTGCTATTCTTCTGACAACTCATAAGGATGGCTTAGATAAATCTTCATATGCCGAAGCTCCTCTCAACCTTGTCTCCCCCAGAGATCCGACTGGGGGACTTACTCCGGAATCTAATTTGAGATTGAGTAAACCCATTGGAATACTGAGAAGTATATATTAACTAGCAAGATACCCGTGCTTCGCTACGGTATTATACTGAAATTTATAATTGAATGTTTATTGTTTTAGATATATAATCCGCCGAAATTCGCGGTCTGACTCGTTTTCTGCGAGAACCCACCAAAATTCCCGATCTGACTCGTTTTCTATTAGATTACGGCACGTTTCCTCACATTTTTCAATCTTCTTTTCCAGCAATCGATTTCGTACTTCCCGGGCTAGACTCAGATATTCCTCCCGGTCAGTTGGGTCCGTAAATCTTTGCCATCTTTTCCTATAATCATTTTTAATATGGATAAAATCCTTTAGGAGATCCGGCGTGGTGTCATATTGGGTGCCTAGAAGGCACTGAACCCGCGGCCGGACTGCATTTTTAGTCATTACCCGTCCAGGAGCCGTTTCCAGCGCGGTCCGCACATTTGACGACGGTCCGGAACATTATTATTATTATTATTATTATTATTATTATTATTATTATTATTATTATTATTATTATTATTATTATTATTATTATGTGTTGCTGGAATGGTTGATGACAGGAAAACCGGAGTATTCGGAGAAAAACCTGTCCCGCCTCCGTTTTGTCCAGCACGAATGTCATATGGAGTGACCGGGATTTGAACCACGGAACCCAGCTGTGAGAGGCCGGCGCGCTGCCGAGGATCCTTATAAGCACATTAAGAACAGTAAAATCAATTGGTCTCACCTCCTTCTACACCCCACCGCCGTTAAGTTTATTTACCACCCCCCCCCCCAAAAAAAATTAAAGAAGGCTTGTTTCTTATGTTTAAAGAAGATTTCAAACACCAATGTTCACGTCTATTACCTTCAGTTTTGAGATATAAGTATCCCCATAAAAATAATTTACTTTTTTCACTTCATTTCACACTACTCCCCCCCCCCCTAAGTGAATTTTCCCGCAAAAAAGTACTTGTTTCTTTAATAGTAAAGGATCTTCTAAATACCAATTATCACGACTCTAACTTCTTCAGTTTTTGATTTATGTGTCCTCATGAAAGGAATTCAACTCCTTTACACTCCCGCCCTCCAAGATGCTTTCCCCCCAAAACGCGTTTTTCTTTGTTTTTAAAGGAGATCCAAATACGAATTTTCACGTCTGTAACAACTTTAGTTTTTATTAGATGTATGCATTCTCATTCAATTAAGTCAATTAATTTTTCAATTCTTTCACCCCCCACTTAATTGGATTTTCCGAGAATACGTGTTGCTTTATTTTTAAAGCAGATTGCAAATATCAAATTTCACGTCTGTAACATCTTAATTTTTGAGATATCATTAGCCTAATTAAAAGAATTCAACACCATTTTCAGTCACTTTTACCCCCCCCCCTTCCACCCAAGTGGTATTTCCGAAAACTAAAAATACACGTTTCTTTATGTTTAATAGAGATAAAAAATACCATTTTTCACTTCTGTAACATGTTAAGTTTTTGAGATAAACTGTAAAAATTCTCATTTTAAAATTTCACCCCTTTTGAGTTCCCCTTAAGTGGAGTTTCCAAACACAAATAACCTATGTTTCTTTAGATTTACAGGAGATTACAAACACCTACTTTTTACGTCTGTAACATTTTACGTTTCCAAGATATTCTGTAGATATAGTCTTTCAAAAATTCACCCAATTTGTCACTCCTGTTTAACCGCCATTAATTGGATTTTCCAAAACTAAAAAATACGTGTTTCTTTATTTTTAAAGGAGATCCCATATACAAATTTTCAGTTCTGTAATACCTTTCGTTTCTGAGATATATGTATCCTCATTAAAGGCATTCAACTCATTTTTCACCCTTTTACACCCCTCCTATTGGGATTTACAGGAAACAAAAAAAAGTGTTCCTTTATTTTTAGAGGAGATTCTAACTACCAATTTTTACATCTGTAAATTTTAAAGTTTTAAGATGTATACACACTCATTTTAAAAAATTTACCCTCCCCCCTTTTTACACTCCAATATTTGGATTTTCCAAAAACGAAAAAATACGTGTGTTTATTTATTTTTAAAGGAGATTCTAAATACCAATTTTTACATCTACAACCTTTAAAAATTTTGAGATAGATACACTCATTTTAAAATATTACTCCCTTTTCACCCCCCTAAATTGGATTTTCCAGAAACAAAAAAATACGTGTTTCTTTATTTTTAACGGAGATCCCAAACACCAATTTTCAGGTCTGTAATATCTTCAGTTTCTGATATATAAGTAGCCTCATTAAAGACATTCAACCACTTATTAGCTCCTTTTCACTCCTCCTATTGCGATTTTCCGAAAACAAAAAAATACGTGTTTCTTTATTTTTAAAGAAGATTCTAAATACCAATTTTTACATCTGCAAACTTCAAAAGTTTGAAGATATAGATTCACTCATTTTAAAAATTCACCCCCTTTTTCACCCTCCCATTAATTGGATTTTCCAAAAACAAGAATTACGTGTTTCTTTATTTTTAAAAGAGATCAAAGGTACCAATTTTCAGGTCTGTAATATCTTCAGTTTCTGAGATATAGGTACCGGTATCCTGATTAAAGGCATTCATCCCATTTTTCCCCATTTTCCCCCTTTTTCACCCCTCCTATTGGGATTTTCTGAAAACAAAAAAATACGTGTTTCCTTATTTTTAAAGAAGATTCTAAATACCAATTTTTACATCTGTAAACTTTTAAAGTTTTGAGATATAGAGCAACTCATTTTAAAATTTCACCCCCGTTTTCACCCCCTTAGCGAAGGAATATCCAAAAATCCTCTCTTAGTGAGCACCTACGTCTTAATATGAATATATCCCCAAAATTTCATTTCTTTATGTCCAGTAGTTTTGGCTCGGCGATGATGAATCAGTCAGTCAGTCAGTCAGTCAGTCAGTCAGTCAGTCAGTCAGTCAGTCAGTCAGTCAGTCAGTCAGGAATAGTTATTTTATATATATAGATTATAAAACGTTTTTCTGTGCCGTTACCTCTCCTTACGTGAAAGTAATATTTGAGTTACGATAGCTCCTTTTCCACTGTGGATAGGGACAAAAAATATATCCACAGTATTTTTTCATCTCGTAATAGATGATCAGAAGGGGCTCACAACTTGGCATGTGGACTAGTGAGAATGAAACCCTCAGCTGACATTTCCACGTCCCTATTTCCTGTCTGACCTCCCTTGATGAACGATATTTCTCTTGAAATCACGACTGGTTTCAAATCCTTCGTGGCCATTCCTTCGCCATGCCACTAGCTTACTTTTCAGAATGATGGAGCTCTTCCTTTTTAACTTCTTATTAGAGGTACCGTAAGTGAAGGATTGTTCTCTAATTGTACTTCCCTTTCATGAAAAATGGCAACCACCACCAACTACCTTCTTAAGTCGAATATCACCTGCTCGATTCTAGGTAAAAGCACTGAAATTTTGAAAAATAGCAGGGCCCGTGTCGTGTGTGTTGGTATGTGATAGACCATCAAGGAACCTGATATCCCTCCGTGCTAATACCAGCCTCCTTGTATTTCCGAGTTCTATATTTCAAAGAGTGTTTTGTAGTGCTTTTAAGAGCCTGGTAGTGAAGACGGAAATATATTATTACTATTCTTCTTCTTCTTCTTCTCCTCCTCCTTCTTCTTCTTCTTCTTCTAATTACAGTGAACCGTTTATGCTAATTATCATAATTTTCTTAATTTAATAACTATTGGGATAAAACAAATACAGTTAGTGATTTTGATTTTTGTTCTAAAGGGCAATACGTTGTAATTGACTAGTAATTTTATACGGTAACTTTGTCCCCGTATTTTTCTTCGTTCAGTTATTTATGCGCCAAAATCAATTCATAAAATATATTTCCGTGTTCAGTGGTGCGAATATTGGGCTCTATAGTAGAACATTCCTTTGATATTCATCATCATCATCATCATCATCATCATCATCATCATCATCATCATCATCATCATCATCATCATCATTACAGACCGGATGTTTGGGCTGTAATTAGTTAGAATGCAAACTAATTTGGACAGTATGACGTGTCGCCTATCCCACTATTCCACAATATAGTGGGAGTAACGTAAGGTATGTGCGTTTAAATAGGCCGTACCCCTAATGTTTATGCAAATCTCAGAGCAGGACTGTTGTGCAGCTAGAACATAGGCCCTGTTACTTGCTTTAGTAAGTTTGAATTTTAAACTAATAAATGTCTAAACTCTAATCACCATCCATTTCTTGTCACTGCAACCATTTTTTTTCTGTTGCTTTCTAACCTTGAAACCTTTCATTTGTACTGAATAAGTCCGTCAATATGGCTGCAAGTTAACAAGATAGAATCGTAGTATAAAACTTGTTTCTGCATGAAAATTTATTTTATTACGTTTCCGGCCGTACTGCTGGACAGATTTCCTTCATTTTTAATTCTCTCCGGAATTACCTGACGGTGAATCTTCAGGCATAAATAGGTCTCTAAGTTCAGTCGACTTTGAGTAATCCTAAAATCAAATCAGTAAATGACCACTCCAATAATAGCTGCCGAAGTGTTGCTCTAGCCCGCAATACATTCTGCACTTGGCGGGTTGTACACAATTAAGGACAGGGGACTATAAGAAAACCTGCAGTTTCAATCGAACTTGGTGCACATATGTCTTAATACTCTCTGGAGAGAAATACTGTGGGGATAAGATAGCCTTACCGGTCTAGAAAGCCAAGAATAACGGCCGAGAGGATTCGTCGTGTTGACCACACGACACCTCGTAATCTGCAGGCTTTCGGGCTGAGCAGCGGTCGCTTGGTAGGCCAAGGCCCTTCAAGGGCTGTAGTGCCATGGGGTTTGGTTTAAGATAGCCTTAGCATTACTAGCGGTGGAGTGGGGCGAGACTGACATGTAGAAATAAACGAAAACTACTAACAACAGTGTCGAATCCATAATTTTGGGGGTCACCGAGATGAATTGTGACACTCTGGATGCCGTTCAGGTCCAAGTTAAGCTTCCGTCAGATAGGGGGCCAGAAGACTTGAAAAAGAGAATGTCCAAAATGGCTGAGATTTGTGTTCACTCCACAGTTCTCCGGATAGCTAGGCTAATTGGTTACAGTGCCAATGACAGTTGAAATGTGTGTAAAATATTTATACCGCAACATTATTAGGAAGTGTACGCGGCCATAAAAACATGCCATATAATATCATCTCTCCTCATACCTGACCCCGTATAAGGCCTATGTGTCCTCAAATAAAACTAAAATATATTCTTTAGCTTATCTCAGCTATTCCTGGGGTCGCTGGAGTTGCCCAAGTTTATTTTGATTTTAGCCGGGTTTTAAGGCTGGATGCCTTTCCTCACCCCACGAGATTTTCGAGATGAAAATATCGTCCTAGGATCGGCCGGAATTCGAACCCGGTTTGAAGCCAGCAGCGAAGCTATTCATCCAGTTTCGCCCCACATTATAAACATCAAAACTCTTCCTTATAAAATTAAACCATGGCGGTCCTGTTTGAACAGGTTCGGAATTTACTTAATACTTAATCCTTACATTATACCCATGTAATAGTGATTCTATGTATTTAAGGTTGCTACGGCATGGTAACATGATTTGAAGGCGACTGCAGCTAAGGCGTCTTCCAACTGACCTTTTAGTTCGTCCAAGGGCATGCAAAATACACTGAGTGGCCAAAAGGCATGGGAAGACACTGATTGTGTTGATAATAACGAGTTGCTCTTCCGCGAGCCCTCAAAACGGCAGCACTACGGCGAGACTTTGACTCTGCAATATGATGGAATCGTTCTGGAGTGATCCGGACCCACGCATATTGCACTGCTACACACAACTGGTCTAGTGTAGTTGGTGCGGGATTCATGGAGCGTACACCAACATCGACAGCAACCCATAAATACTCGGTTGGATTCAGATCGGGGGATCTGGAGGACCAATCCATGGTCGTAACTTCACTGGAGTACTCCTCCAACCACCTGAGTGCCACAGAGCGGTGACACTGTCCTGTTGAAACATGAAATTTTCATAAGTGAACTCTAGGGCCAGAAAGGGATTTAGATGGTCTGAATGAAAGTCCACATAATGTGCATCTGTCAGCGTTCTCTGCAGCCGGACTACGCAGGCCAGAAATGAGCCACCTTCCGCCTGGACATAACCATAGCTTCATGGGGCATACGCCACACTTACACGCGCCCAGTATGTTTCTGCGGAGGCGACGTGATGTCCGTTCGTTAAACACCTATAGTCTCCCCGTACGGCGGCTTACCCGGGTGGTAACATTCTCTCTGCGATATTGAAGATCCACCCTCGACACTGTTGACCTCGGTAGCCCAAATTCGCGTGTAATCTCCGCAATGCTATGAGCCATGCGCCGTGCGCCGATGAACATCCCACGTTCAAAGTTGGTTTACACGCGACGTGTTGCAATCTTCACGACACTGACAGACTGATCTGCTGCAACTAGCCGCAAGGCTCAGGAGTCGTGCACGGCACATTTTCTAATGTGATATTCCTTCCCGTGACGTTTGCTCACTCAGTGTATATCGTCTTTAAGTATGTGTTTGTTATATTACTAGCATACATACCCGTTTTTCGTATTGGAATTGGTAAAGGATTACACGATTCCCTCATGACTTAATGCGAAGTCACATGCCTGTATCCAAAGTTTGAATACGGTATGTGTAAGATAGGGCTGTGAGCCCTAACTTCGCCACATACAAAGGCATAAAGTAAATAAAATAAATTATACATGTTTTTCTATGAAAGCACGTGGCAGTAAAGTCAAGTACGATAAAGGTGAACAAAGTCGATACAGAATGAAGTTGATCACAGAGTTTATTGAACGGTACAGTTCCTGGTCAGAAAATGTGCGAAATTCTCCCTACTTCTCGGTTACGTATTGTTTATCTAAAACTTGAAGTGGCGCTGTGGCTGAAGACTCATGAAACCAATAGTTGACGAAAACCTCACTTATTATCAGTTCTATCGAACAGAGTAAAATGACTCTATAATTATTCCCGTTAACATACCTTGAAGTGACATGACACCCTGTAAAAGAGACCATCTGGACCTACGCATCTTGCACTGGGCCCACACCTGGTCTAGTGTAGTTGGTGCGGGATTCATGGAGCGTACACCAACATCGACAGTATCCCATAAATGCTCGGTTGGATTAAGATCGGAGAATCTGGAGGACCAATCCGTGGTCGTAACTTCACTGAAGTACTCCTCTAACGACACGCGTGCCACCACAGAGCTGTAACATGGCGCATTGTCCTGTTGAAACTTGGCATCTCCATAAGGGTACTATTGGGCCAGAAAGGGGTGCATATGGTCCGAAAGAAATTCCCATAATATGCGTCTGTCAGCGCTCCCTGCGGCCGGGTTATGAAGCCTAATTGCGACCTTATTAATCCTCCTATCAAAGAGGTGCACATGAGAAAAAAATTTTAGAAATTGAAATCCATGAAGGCTGGTAGAATTCCATTCATGTTTGACATGTAATCATGTAATAGTCTCAGAAAACCAGTTTGGGGGGAAGGTTTCAAATTCTTTCGTATAAAAAATATAATCTTAAATGTAAATTTTCAAACAAGTCTAAGGACCTTAGGGTATGTGTTGTGTGTGTTTGAGTCATCAGTCCATAGACTGGTTTGATGCAGCCCTCCATGCCACCCTATCATGTGCTAACCTTTTCATTTCTACGTAATTATTGCACCCTACATCTGCTCTAATCTGCTTGTCATATTCATACCTTGGTCTACCCCTACTGTTCCTACCACCTACACTTCCTTAAAAAACCAACTTAACAAGTCCTGGGTGTCTTAAGATGTGTCCTATCATTCTATCTCTTCTTCTCGTCAAATTTAGCCAAATCGATCTCCTCTCACCAATTCGATTCAGTATCTCTTCATTCGTGATTCCATCTATCCATCTCACCTTCAACATTCTTCTGTAACACCACATTTCAAAAACTTCTATTCTCTTTCCTTCCGAGCTAGTTATCGTCCATGTTTCATGTCCACACAATGCCACGCTCAACACGAAAGTCTTCAAAAACATCTTTCTAATTCCGATATCAAGGTTTGAAGTGAGCTAATTTCTTTTCTTAAGAAAGCTCTTCCTTGCTTGTGCTAGTCTGAATTTTATGTCCTCCTTACTTCTGCCATCGTTAGTTATTTTACTACCCAAGTAACAATATTCATCTATTTCCTTTAAGACTTCATTTCCTAATCTAATGTTTCCTGCATCACTTGCCTTCGTTCGACTGCACTCCATTACTTTTGTCTTGGACTTACTAATTTTCATCTGGTACTCCTTACCCAAGACTTCATCCATACCATTCAGCAACTTTTCGAGATCTTCTGCAGTCTCAGATAAAATAACAATATCATCGGCAAATCTCAAGGTTTTGATTTCCTCTCCTTGGACTGTGATTCCCTTTCCAAATTTATCTTTGATTTCCTTTACTGCCTGTTCTATGTAAACATTGGAAAGGAGAGGGGACAAACTGCAGCCTTGCCTCACTCCTTTCTGGATTGCTGCTTCTTTTTCAAAGCCCTTAGGGTAACTTATGGAATAAAGAGTTTAAGCCCTCCCGTATTCCCCTCAACTTTGTATTGAGGTGACTAGGATTTCGTAAACTTTAAATTTTCCATTTGTAATTTAAATCTTTCTCTCCATCTAGTCACCTCCGTAGTATAGGCTTAGCCTCTGCAACTTAGGCCCATCAGCCCACATAGGGTTTTAAGTATTTTCAAGTGAATTTCAAAGGAGTGAAAGTGTGCGCCTCCTAACATTTCGATTTCCGGCCAATAACTTTAACCTTTTCTTTTTTACTAAGGCCAGGTAGAACGGGCACTTATTGCCTCTGTTAATTATTATTATTATTATTCAATTTCCTATTTAATGTAATGTAGACTGTCGAGCGATTAAGACAGTGGAATCTGGTTGTATTTTTGTAAAATTTAAACTCTGCCTTTGAGAGGCTTGGATCTTGTACATTTTGGAAAATAGTATTCTAGAAAGTAATTGTGTAGAGAAAAATCCGCTCTTTTAATGTAGTAAATTATGGAAGCTCAGTCTCTTAGAGGAGTTATTGAATGGAGCAATGGTTGCTCTTGTGAAAATTGTAACTTGGGAGCTTCAAGGTCATGTTGTGAAATCATGGTTGCCTGATTGCTATAGGCTTTTCTATTGTAATTGCTCGAGCTCACGAGCTAGCATCATCTTCCAATTGTTATTTGATGTCGTTCATCTAAGTTTCAATTCCAACTGTGATTTGTTATTGTTTAAATTTTAAATATGAAAAAAAAAAAAAACAAGGAAGAAATAGAATTTTGAATTTTAGAGTTTTAAATTAAAATTTGATCTTTTCTCTATCCACCCATTCATACAAGCACCTTCTTACACCTCTGTAAACCACGGTATCTCCGTAATAATAATAATAATAATAATAATAATAATAATAATAATAGCCATCATCATCTGCTGTATAGCAACAGCGAAAAAAGTATTGAAGAGCTCCAGATGATAGCAAAGAAGACTCGGTTTCAAATTTCTTTTGACAAGTCTGCGTTCATGACAAACATTAAGGAGGCCCCTCATTTACTGAAGGTAGGAGACGAAAACATTAGGAAAGTTAAGAGATTTAAGTATTTGGGAGAAACATTACAAGAGATTGGGTCGGAAAAGAATGGAAATCGCATTTCAACTGACAAGGAACACCTACAACAATAAGTTTCTATCTTATGGGCCTAATTTAAGGCATCTAGACACTGTTGTGAAATCTGTGTGCTGTATGCAGTAGAAACAGTGGATACGGTTGAAGAAGGTGGACTTGAAGATATTCGAAAGAGAGGAAAAAATGCCAAGAAAGATTCTGGGCTCAAATGTAAAAAATGTGGAGGGGAGACTCAAATCTAACATCGGGTTGTTTCAAAGAACAGAAGGAGTGGTTGAACTGTTGAGGAGGAGGAGGAGGGTAAATTTTGCTATGGACACTTGTTGAGGGTGGACTGTAACAGACTAACGAAGAGAATCTTTGAATTCTTCAGGAACAGGAAGACAAAGCTGAAACGGTTTCCAGAAGTGAGGATGGACTTGAGGAAAATGGGGGAGGGTGGAGAGGTTACGGAAGATTATATCATGGACGATAATCGATTTAGACAACTCGCCAAAAATAATTTCCGCGGTTCCCAGAAGACTGGAGAAAAACTGGTGAGAAAAGGGAGATGCTATACAGAAGAACAGATGCAAATAGGAGAAAGGTTGAACAGGTAATGGCAGCGAGTGAAGGCAGAAAAGGCTAAAAAATGCTGCAAAGGTTGTCAAACGTGCTCCATAGACGGTCAAAACGAAAGAGAGAGAGAAAAAGAAAATAAACTTCATCTTATGGCCTCGACTACCAAGTACAGGCATTTTAATTTGACGCTATCTAAGCTGAGAGTCAATTTCTTTCTATTTTACTCAAACAGGCGGCAGGAAAACGGATCACTTTTGGGCGACCTATGCCTGTTTAAATTAATTTTATCGGGCAAGCACTAAATGTTTCACCAGAGATCTTTACACACCTCTATCGTACGACATGGGGTGTCGAACGAATCATTATCCATCCTTCAAAAATAATTTACCACTGTCAGTTTTGAACTCGTGATTTTGAGGTATGGAGACCAAACTCTACCACTCGGGGAACTACATCTTTAAGTAAAGTAACGTTAAAATTTGCGTTCTAGGCTCATTGCAGGCACATCCCAAATGGAGGTCAGCTGCATGTACATTTTTATTCACATACCAGCCTCCTGCCATTTCAAAATTTCTGACTAAATCGGGATAACACACGGGCCTTTCAGGTCAGCAACTAATAGCGCCAACCGTTACACGGCGCAGTTGGACAACTTCAGGTTGTTGGAGTTTATGGGATGAGAAATGTTTAAAACCAGTAATGTAGCAATCGTAGTCTTATCTAAAATACAGCCTGGTGCAGCAACGTGAAACCACAGAAAACCATCGTTAGGTCTGCCAACGGAGGTATTCGAATGCACTATCTCCTAATGCAAGCTTACAGTTACACGACCTGAGACAACTCACTTCATAAGTGATCATTGACCCGACTGCCGAAAATTTAAAGTACTAAATTCTTCCGAGAGTAGCCCAGCATGAAATGTGCAAGTCATTCGACAACAATGACATCAACTACGAGCTTTAAACAATGCTCCTCTTAAACAAGAGTAGTTACAAAACCCTGCTATTGTTTTAAATAAGCGAAACGAATGCCATTAATTACAACCGTAAAGACTATCTATTGTTCCTACCAGAGTTGAAGTCATAAATAATAGCCTTTTAATAACCGCAGGTCTACTGTACAATTACTTCCACGTCAACGAAATTGATTAGCATACTGCGGTTCTGATCATCTGAGAAAAAAATAAGAAAAGAAAAGTGAGTGTATTGACCTGGGAAACTGTATGCTTTCAAACTGCAACGCTCCATAAACATGAACTTAAAATAAATGATATTAATATTATTAATTTATTTATTACGTCTCAATTTATGTGTTGCCGAACACGACAAAGTATACCGTATCAACAGCGATAAAAATGATAATGAACAGTAAAAATGTTTTGTAATTACAAGTAGGACCAGAGATCCCTCTGGCTGTAACTAACTGCCATTGCAACTGAAATGTATCAGTTAATATACAAAATCTCATAACAAGATACATTTTCATACTGAGGATAAATGAGGATTAAAAATTAAACTTCTAGGAGATTATAATATTACTTTTAACATTTCAGAAATGTAGACTATACTAACAAGGAAGAGAACACGTAAGAAGAACCTAAGATACATTTTAGTGCCGAGGATGAATCAAAATTAAAACTGAACATCTAAAATATATCTAGCAGATAATAATTTTATCTAATATTTAATTTGGTGGAAGCCTCTGTGTCTCAGGCGGCAGCGTGCCGGCCTCTCATCGCTCGGTTCCGTGGTTCGAATCCCGGCCACGTCATGTAAGATTTGTGCTGGATAAAGGGGAGGCGGGACAGGATTTTCTCCGGGTGCACTGGCTTTCCCCGTCATCTTTCATTCCAGCAACACTCTCCAGTATCATTTCATCTGCCAGTCATTAATCTTTGCCCCAGGGGAGTGCGCCAGGCTTCAGCAGCAGGCACAACTGCTATCTTCACCGCAAGATGGGGGCTTCATCCATTCCATTCCTGACTCGGTCAAATGACTGGAAACAGGCTGTGGATTTTCAGTTTCGTAATTTAATTGGGTAAAAATGAACTTACTTGGCTTTAAAAGTAGCGGTATGTAATGTTTTTTTCTGAGTTTTGGTACTATTTTTCTCTCTTTCATATAGTTTAAGGTCATTGTATAATTGACAGGCAGTGACAATAAATGACTTACTGCACTTTACCATACGATACTCTGGAACCTCAAAGGAGTTAGCTGTAACATATTGTCTCGATTATGCCACTTGACGCATATGAATTGGCCAAGTATGAGGGAGCATTAGATTTTAAAATTCTCAGCAATAAGCAAGCAGCTGAGTATGAACGTCTGTATGTTTCAACACCCTCTGGGGCATTGTAATAAGTAGCAAGTGGTTGTTAATGTCGCTTGTATCCCATGTTGACCCCTTGATCGCTAATATCGATACATCGAGGAGGATTCTATTAGGAACTCCCACATTTCGCAGATTGTTCATACAAAATTTTGGCATTGTTCCTCTGGCGACGATTAACTGTCTAACATCTTTAACGCTAGACATTCTTTCGGAGTGTTTGAAATATTCTATTGTTGGATCATGGATAGTTCTCTTTTCAAGGTCTACTGTTGGTCTTACTTACTTCTACTTTTTTTTTTTGGTAGTGGCCTTACGTCGCACCGACACAGATAGGTCTTATGGCGACGATGGGATAGAAAAGGGCTAGGAGTTGGAAGGAAGTGGTTGTGGCCTTAATTAAGGTACAGCCCCAGAATTTTCCTGGTGTGAAAATGGGAAACCACGGAAAACGATCTTCAGGGCTGCAGACAGTGGGATTCGAACCCACTATCTCCCGGATGCAAACTCACAGCTGCGGGCCCTTAACCGCACGGCCACCTCGCCTGGTCTTATTTCTACTAGGTTTGTCTAGGCTGATTAAAGAATTCTTCCTCTCCTTTTACGTATACCGTCGGTCTTCGAGATCTCTGGGATTTCGCGTATCTATAGACTACATATAAAATAAGACTTTTGTCTGTACATTGCTCAGAATTTAAAAATAATTGCATTTCTGTGTCGGTCGTGTCCGCAGTAACAAGGAAATGCACTTTTTAATTTTTCGTAATTTCTATCTGTCTGTCTGTATGTATGTACGCGCATCACAAGAAACGGCTGAAGAGAATTTAATGAAAATCGGCACGTAAACTCTGGGAATAACTAATGTTATATGGTATTGCATTTCCGATCACTTATGTATTATACATTTTTACCATAATGGCTATGATAACAGATATACTCATGAATTGTGTTCCTAAGTCCATATCAGCGCCGAGTCACGAGAAAATAAGTAAATAGATTTTAATGAAAATCGGTATTTAAAGTCGGGGAATAAGGAACTACAGTCTACGCTGTAACTAATTTTATGAGATGCCCTAATATCATAGAGTCGGAAGAAAACTAAATGCGAAGGACTACAATATAGAAAGCTCATAAAAATGATCAACAATAACATTACATTGACCATTGCTTGTTGTGATGTGCTTTGTGTTTTCTGCTGCCACTCTTCTCCGATATATGGCATTACTGCTGCGTACGGTGTATAACAGCTTGCTTGAATATTGGCGGGAAGCAGCTGGGGAGTTGGATCTCTCTTTCTTCTTTAGCATGCCATTCCTCTGGTTCATAAATTTTCTGATAGTACTGGTACGTAACACACTGGTTCTTCATAGCATTCCAGCTATTCACTCCCTACCTTGAGGCAGCGTAGCACTGTTCGTTTAGAGTGAGAAAATGTGCGGTTTTTCATTTGATCGAGTATTTTGTATGATAACATTGCTTTTAATCGCTACGTTCCTACTGACGTCATTGTAAAGACCTATGTTGACTTCATTTGGGTAAACCACAAAGGCAGTCTTTCTGAGAATTCAGTAGCGAAGCACGGGTACGTCAGATAGTTATTATTATTATTATTATTATTATTATTATTATTATTATTATTATTATTATTATTATTTACATCGTTATGCCTTATTTAGGAGCTCGATTGAACCAGCTTGGCTGATATGTTGGCATTCTTCTCCTCCCCAAATCTCTTCATCTTCTCGCTGACCTTCTTCCTTCGTTCTGCCCAAGTTATAGTGGCTCTGGTATTGGATTTGTGTTCAAATTTGTGACTGTCGATTTTGGTTCTGAATTTACGTCTGTCCTGTACAATGTCTTCCGATATGTTGATTTCCAGGAGATCTGTTTGAATTTCACGAAGTCAGCTGTTCTTGGTTTTAGATGAAAGGACCAGGTTTAGAATTCTTTTAGTTAGTCTGTTACTTTTCATTCTGATAATGTGTCCATAAACTTTCAATCGTTTTTTCCGAAATTTTTGTATTTTTTTTTAGAATGACAATATATTTCCTTGGATGATTTTTTCCTCCATATTCCTTCTATTCAAACTGGGCCAAAAATTTTCTTAAAATTTTCCTTTCCTGTTTCTCTATGTCTTTGGTTAAAAACCCGCCACCAATGATTAAGGTTTTTGAAGCATATAACGCTTCGGGTTTCATTACTGTATTATAGTGTCTAAGTTTTGCTTTCCGAGGTAATTGATTTTTTTTGTACCTGTTCCAAGTGATCCTGTAAGCTTTCTGTAATTTGGAAATTCTATATTTGCTTCGCGGTTTAAATCAGAGGGCTGAATAATTTCTCCCAAATATTATTATTATTATTATTATTATTATTATTATTATTATTATTATTATTATTATTATTATTATTGTTCCGAGGTATCTGTTGAACAGCAGAGGTGAAAGAAGGTGCGGGGGTGAACAGGTCTCAAAATACGAAATTAAAGTTAAGATAAAATTTAACAAGGTTATATTTTCTTTGCAAAATCAAGAAATAACAAGCATGGCAGGTACAGAGTAGCAAGGCAACAAAAGTACAATTACAGTATTTACAGGATTTGGGCTTCGAGCCCCGAACTCACAATTCTTGGGCAATTAGCCCAACTTTACTCCGAAATAAGTTTTAACAGAGGGGCAGAAAACCCCATTCATGCCCAGGAGCACTTGCTCCAAATTACACAGTAAAGCCTCCTCGAGGCATACAACAACTCAATTTTCAAGAAAGAGCAACTCGCTCTCAAAATTTAAGTCTATCAAAGGCCACACCAACTCCACATTCAAGTTGTCCTCTAAGGACATAAACACAGGGGTAAAATACCCAACCTACTGAGGCTTATTAAGTGAGAAAAGGTTAATTACATGGCCTCTAAAATACCAATTTGAGAGGAGGCGATCTGCACTCCTAATACCTTTTGTTTAAAACCTAATCTGGCTCTAGGCCGCTAATGCAAGGGCTAATCCCATACTAAAGAGGTGACTTTAGAAAGAAACAATTTACATTATGTTAAGGAAGAATCGGTTGAGAAAAATAAGTTCACCTCAAAACAATATGAGTGGGAGCTCGAGAGGGTTAGGCACTCTCTATCCCAATATGTAGCTTAAAAGAGAATAGATACTAAGAGTCTTTACATTTTTAGGAAAAGTTACATGGTGGAAACGCTTCGGACCCGCCCCGAGAGTTAAACTGCTGAGCTAGCACGAAAAGAAGTTATTAAACGGCCATTACCTTGTTGTTGAACTGCTGCCCGAAGAAAGAGGCGCTTCCCGCCCCCTGCTATGTACTTTACACTTTGAAAGCTGGTACTGAAGTGGCGCAGAGACCCGAAAATCAGCAGTTTATATACTCTCGCGGAAAATTCGAGGCGTTTCAGGAATGAGAACACCCTCCCACAAGAATTTTATTGGTTAGGGTTAAGCAACATATCCAAGTTGAAAAAGATACACCTGATTGGTCATAAATTAATTAAAGAAATTCGGGATTGGCTAAATTCAAACCTGGCGGAAGGAAGGGGTTAATATTGCCAACATAAACAATAACTGAAGGAAATTTAACAAAGAACAAACTTATAAACACAAAATTTCTTCAAAAACATAGTTCTTTCACTTCGCACTAGGGTGCATAATTGTATTTCTTCAGGAGTGCCATCTGGAAAAGAATGTCCACACTTCTTACTACAGGCAAAACAAAAATACATCGAAAACGACCCAGTTCAGAAACTTCAAAATTTACAAGTAGTGACATCTTCTGAGGAACTAGAAAATTAACACCGTAGATAAAGTTCAGACTTCCTCCAGTAGAGGAGTTTCAACTGGCGCAAAGTTCGAATTAGCGGCGTGGAGGTGTACCACCCGGTACAATTATTATTATTATTATTATTATTATTATTATTATTATTATTATTATTATTAATATTATTATTATTATTATTATTATTATTATTATTATTATTATTATTATTTTTATTATTATTATTATTATTATTATTATTATTATTATAAGTTTAACGACTCGCTAACACATGAAAGATTTTCGGTGACTGAAAGGTGGAAACGTAAAACCATCTTCAGGGCTGCCGACGGTGGAATTCCAACCTACCACCTCTCGAATGTAAGCTTACAGCTACGCGATCCTAACAGCGTGGCCAAATCACTTGGTATTATTGTTATTATTATTATTATTATTATTATTATTATTATTATTATTATTATTATTATTATTATTATTATTATTATTATTATTATTATTACTTGTGAAATGACGCACTATGACTATGGAGCCAAGCTCTGCACTTGAAAAGCCAGTGAGTTCGATTTCCACCATCGGCTGTCTTGAGAATGGTTTTCTGTTGTTTTACATTTTCACTAGCTGGTAAAGGCTGCGACAGTTCCTATTCATAGGCCACAGCTGATTCCTTTCACATCATTACCCAGTTTTCTTCACCATCAGTCATTTGATCTTCACTTTCTCCTCAGTTGAGGTTGGCGTCAGGAATAGCATCCGGCCGTAAAAGCACGTAATATAATATGACCTCACTACACCCCTCCCCGCATCAGGAAACGGGTATATATATATTATTAATCTGTTTACCATCCAGGGTTGGTTTTTCCGTCGGACTCAGCGAGGGATCCCACCTCTACTGCTTCAAGGGCAGTGTCCTGGAGCGTGAGACATTGGGTCTGGCGATACAACTGGGGATGATGACCAGTACCTCGCCCAGGCAGCCTCACCTGCTATGCTGAAGAGGCGCCGTGGTGGGGGTTTTTAAATTTCGTGTGGCTATTTCTAGCCGAGTGCAGCCCTTGTAAGGCAGACCCTCCGGTGAGGGTGGGCAGCATCTGCCACGTGTAGGTAACTGCGTGTTATTGTGGTGGAGGATAGTGTTATGTGTGGTGTGTGAGTTTCAGGAATGTTGGGGACAGCACAAACACCCAGCTCCCGGGCCATTGGAATTAACCAATTAAGGTTAAAATCCCCGACCCGGCCGGGAATCGAACCCAGGACCCTCCGAACCGAAGGCCAGTACGCTGACCATTCAGCCAACGAGTCGTACGTGGTGGGGGATGGAAGGATTGGAAGGGATAGACAAGAAAGAGAGAAGGAAGTGGCCGTGGCCTTAAGTTAGATACTATCGCGGCATTTGCCTGGAGGATAATTGGGAAACAAAGGAAAACTCTTCCAGGATGGCTGAGGTGGGAATCGAACCCACCTCTACTCAGTTAACCTCCCGAGGCTGAGTGGACCCCGTTTTAGCCTTCGTATCACTTTTCAAATTTCATGGCAGAGCCGGGAATCGAACCCGAGACTCCGGGGTGGCAGCTAATCACACTAATCACTACATCACAGAGGTGGACCTATATTTATTTTATTTATTATATTTATTTTATTTATGTATTATATTTATTATATTGATGCCTGTTTACCTGCATTTGCGGTTTTCGAAGAAGCCAGTGTGCTAGAATTTTCTTCCTCACGAGTTCTTTTACATAACTGTAACGCTGAGGAGAGTAAGTGGCATATTTGAGCACCTTCAAATATCACCAGGCTGAGGTGGATTTGAACTCGCAATCTTGGGCTCAGAAGGCCACAGGCGATTCCTCTCACATCATTACCCAATTTTATTCACCATCAGTCATTTGATCTTCATTTGCTCCTTAACTGAGGTTGGCGTCAGGAAGGGCATCCAGCCGTAAAACCACGTAATAAAATATCACCTCAATGCATCCCACCCCATATCAGGGTATATATGTATTTATTTTATTATAGTATTGAATTGAAATAAAAGTGAAATGGCGTATGGCTTTCAATGCCGGGAGTGTCCGAGGACAAGATCAGCTCACCAGATGCAGGTCTTTTGGTTTGACTCCCGTAGGCGACCTGCGCGTCGTGATGAGGATGAAACGACAATCAAGACACATACACCCAGCCCCCTCGTCAGCGAAATTAACCAAATATGGTTAAAATTCTCGACCCTGCCGGCAATCGAACCCGGGAGCCCTGTGACTAAAAGCCAGCACGCTAACCATTTAGCCATGGAGCCGGACATCTATTTGAACTACTGACATATAAATGGGTTCCAGTGTCACTGCTCTTCATCGTTGAAACGCAATCCTGTTGCTCTTCTCCGAAAATACTCGTTTGTAGTTTTAAAAACCACAAGGCCGAGCTTGATAGCTACAGTCGCTTAAGTGCGGCCAGTATCCAGTATTCACGAGATAGTAGGTTCGAACCCCACTGTTGGCAGCCCTGAAAATGGTTTTCCGTGGTTTCCCATTTTCACACCAGGCAAATGCTGGGGCTGTGCCACGGCCGCTTCCTTCCCACTCCTAGCCCTTCCCTGTCCCATCGTCGCCATAAGACCTATCTGTGTCGGTGCGACGTAAAGCAACTAGCAAAAAAAAGAAAACAACAACAACAACAACAAAAAAAAAACAACAACACAAGTATTTTCTTCCAATTCAAGCCTAAATTACACAACAAACAATCTCCTCCCCCTTTCTCTCTCTCGCACACACACACTCTCTCTACTGCCCTGTCTTACTCTGGCTGTTATTGTGTGGGTCGTCAGTCCATTAAATGCCCACCACCACCAGCACCACATACCTGTAATAAAGTTATCCCTCTATCACGTCCCATCCAACAAAGCACCCCTTAAAATTCCCCCGAAATCATAATACCATTCCATCCATCTCACCTATCCATCACTTTTCCCATACCACACCACATCTCCTGGCCAGAGAGAGGGTGTTTCCCTCTAGGTGGTCCGCCCCACCCCTTCAGGTTGGCGAATGAAAGCATTATTTGATGATGATGATGATGATGATGACCATGAAATGATTTTTTCAGCTCTCTCGGCCATTCTACAATGTGGTGTTTTTTTTCAGTTCTACGTAAGCACCGCATTCTGTGTCTGCCTGCCAACCCTTGGTCTATCCCTGCTGTTCTCACCACTACACTTCCTTAAACAACTAACTGAACTAATTCTGGGTGTCTCAATCTACCTGTACCTATGCTCAAATTCCACCAAATCATTCTCCTCTCATCAACACGATTTAGTATCTCCTGACCCATCTGACCTTCAGCATTCTTCTTTTTACTATTTGCTTTACGACGCACCGGCACAGACAGGTCTTATGACCATGACGGTGTTGGAAAGGGCTAGGACTGGGTAGGAGGTGACCGCGCCCTCAATTAACGTATAACATTAGTCTGCTTTGAAAATAGGACGCCATGGAAAACTATTTTCACCGCAGTTGACACTGGCATTCGAACACACCATCTCCCGAATGCAAGCTTTCAGCTACGTGACTCGATTCCACGTAGCGAACTTGCTCGGTACATTCTTCTGTAACACCACATCTCTACAGTTTCCATTCTGTTGTTTTGTACACTAGTTAAAGCTCATTTATCACTTCCTTTGGTTATGTCTTATTTTCTTCAACGTCGTTTATTGAAATGGATTTTAGCAGTGGGCGAGCCACGAGCTGTCGGGGTACGGAATCTGGGTCTTTGTCGAAGGCCCTGTGCTCTGCTCATCCAAGGATTATAATTCTGGTCTGGAGGCTGGATCGAGATTCACTCAGCATTGTGAGACCAACTGAGGAGCTTTCTGATAAGAAACGAAGCAGACCAGGCGAAGAACGCCAAAGAATGGGCTAAAGATGTCATCACGCTGACCACATATCACCACAATACCTGCAGGCCATCTAACTGGGCAACCTGACAAGATAATCAAACGGAATAATAATAATAATAATAATAATAATAATAATAATAATAATAATAATAATAATAATATCCGCCTCTGTGTGTAGTGGTTAGTGTGATTAGCTGCCACCCCCGGAGGCCAGGATTCGATTCCCGTCTCTGCCACGAAATTTGAAAAGTGGTACGAAGGATGGAACGTGGTCCACTCAGCCTCGGGAGATCAACTGAGTAAAGGTGAGTTCGATTACCACCTCAGCCATCCTGGAATTGGTTTTCCGTGGTTTCCCACTTCACCTCCGGGCAAATGCCGGGATGGTACTTAACTTAAGGCCACGACCACTTCCTTTCCTCTTTCTTGTCTATCCTATCCAATCTTCGCATCCCCCACTAAGGGCCCTGTTCAGCATAGAAGGTGAGGCCGCCTGGGCGCGTAACTGGTCATCCTCCCCAGTTGTATTCACCAACCCAATATCTCACGCTCCAGGACACTGCCCTTGAGGCGGTAGTGTTGGAATCCTTCGCTGCGTCCGAGGGAAAATCCAACCCTGGAGGGTAAACAGATTAGGCCTAATAATAATAATAATAATAATAATAATAATAATAATATCCGCCTCTGTGGTGTAGTGGTTAGTGTGATTAGCTGCCACCCCCCGGAGGCCTGGGTTCGATTCCCGTCTCTGCAACGAAATTTGAAAAAGTGGTACGAGGGCTGGAACGGGGTCCACGCAGCCTCGGGAGGTCAACTGAGTAGAAGTGAGTTCGATTCCCACCTCAGCCATCCTCGAAGTTGTTTTCTGTGGTTTCCCACTTCTCCTCCAGGCAAATGCTGGGACGGTACCTAACTTAAGGCCACGGCCGCTGCCTTCTCTCTTCCTTGTCTATCCCTTCCAATCTTTCTATCTCTCAGCAAGGCCTCTGTTCAGCATAGCAGATGAGGCCGCCTGGGCGAGGTACTGGTCATCCTTCCCAGTTGTATCCCCCAACCCAATGTATCGCGCTCCAGGACACTGCCCTTGATGCGGTAGTGGTGGGATCCCTCAGTAAGTCAGAGAGAAAAACCAACCCTGGAGGGTAAACATATGAATAATAATAATAATAATAATAATAATAATAATAATAATAATAATAATAATAATAATAATCTGTAGGTTTTCTCACGTCCGCCTCTGTGGTGTAGTGGTCATTGTGATTAGCCCGCCAACCCCGGAGGCCCGGGTTCGATTCTCGGTTCTGCTACGGAATTTGAAAAGTCGTACAAGAGCTGGAATGGGGTCCACTCAGCCTCGGGAGGTCAACTGATTAGAGGTGGTTTCGATTCCCACCTCAGCCATCCTCGAAGTAGTTTTCCGTGGTTTCCTACTTCTCCTCCAGGCAAATGCTGGGATGGTACCTAAGTTAAGGCCACGGCCGCTTCCTTCCCTCTTCCTTGTCTATCCCTTCCAATCTTCCCTCTGTTCAGCATAGCATTTGAATCCTTCTGGGCGAGGTACTGATCTTCCTCCCCAGTTGTATCCCCCGACCCAGAGTCTGAAGCTCCAGGGCACTGCCCTTGAGGCGGTGGAGGTGGGATCCCTCGCTGAGTCCGAGGGGAAAAAACCGACCCTGGAGAGTAAACAGATAAAGAAGTGGAAGAAGAAGAAGAAAAATATGGTTTTCTTACTCTGCGTATTGCCGCATTTTATAATGTGTCAAATCCACTGTTGCCTGTTTTGGATATCTAAACGTCTATGGTTTCTTTAACCTCCGGTCTTCCTTGACCAGCTCAATTCAGCCCCTTCTTTTCTTTTTGGTCGTCGACATTTCCTCTTCCCATGGATCCATCTGTGTGACGTTAGACATAGAGGATGAACTCAGAGTAGTTAACGACTGAAGGTGTGAAAGGAGAGGTGGTAAATGAAATTTGGAAAATTCCTTCGTCTTTGCAAATCCTCCTCTTTAGTGGACTTTTTCCTATTTTATTGAAGTCAGCACTTGATGCGACTGGATGCCCTTCCTGACGCCAATTATATGCAGCGGGATGTACCTACTCACTACTGTGTGTTTCTGTGGTAGTTTGTAGCGTGGTATGTTCAGTGTCAGTGCATTGAGTCAAACAAAAACATCCAGTCCCCGAAAATAGTAATTAACCACTCGCAGTTAAACACCCCGGACTGGTCCAGATTCGAACTCTGGACCCCATGAACCGAAGACCAGTACGCTGACTATTCAACCAAGAAACCGGACTTTGCCACTGCAAGCCTTAATTGCGGTACTTCGAAAAGGATGTGATAGAAGATATACAGACTTAGATACTACCACTAAGTAAAGGAAACAACTAGTGCCTAGTCTCACAAGCCATGATATACCAGGGTATGAGTGTATTTACATGTCTAGAAATCAGTGTTGTTGGCCAGGCCTGGTTTAGCCAACGTGACTGGCTACTCGCTAACTCACGTGTGTGCGGTGACCAAACAACACTTTCTCCACATTTCCTGAGCCCACGTTGGCTGGCGCGCAACTTGGTATTATAATAGGGCGACGTAACTTTTCTCCTCCGACACACAAACAGAACAAAACTACCTACTATAAATCCTCTCATTTTATTTTGCTAATGAATGCGGAACACATCTACAATAATTACTAAGCTGTCAGACACGCGTGCGGGCGTGCCAGGAGACGCCAGGACAAGGTGTCCGGTCAGAAGAAGAAGAGGCGAAGCAGAACTGTATAACTTCGCATAGTTCATTATTATACAGGCCCATTGATACATATCTTACACACTTAATTGTTCAGAATGCTTGATTGTAAATTAATTTCTTTTTATTCTCTACCCATTTGATTTACTTTGCATCAACACAAATAGGTCTTATGGGGACGATGGGATAGGAAAGGACTAGGAGTAGGAACGAAGGGACCATGGCTTTAATTGTCATTGTAGGTAATAATAATAATAATAATAATAATAATAATAATAATAATAATAATAATAATAATAATAATAATAATAATAATAATAGAGTGGCTCAACTGACGAGGAAGAGACTACTACAGTTCTATTGATTAATGAGGATAGATAGGAACCGTCGAACGAAAATAATCTTTGAATTCTTCAGACAACGAAAAACTCCGAAGGCTCGTCAAGTAGAGAAAATTAAAGACATTCTAGACCTCGTAGATATTATACATACTACTCCATTTTAGACTGTTGTGCCTATCAGTGTTTAGTCTGCAAACATCTGTACTATTATTATTATTTCTATTATTACATCGTTATGCCTTACTTAGGAGCTCGATTGAACCAACTTAGCTGATGTGTTGGCTTTCTTTTCCTCTCGCTGAGCTTCTTCCTTCGTTCTTCTGTCCAAGTTATAGTGGCTCTGGTGTTGGGTTTGTCTTCAAACTGGTGATTGTCGATTTTAATTCTGAGTTTACCATATTATTATTATTATTATTATTATTATTATTATTATTATTATTATTATTATTATTATTATTATTATTATTATTATTATTATTATTATTATCATTATGCCGTCCATGGACCAGGCAAGACGGCATTTACGTTATGATTCGCCGTCATCTACTTTCACTTTCTGCCAGTAGCTTTTAATTTTTTCTTACGTCTTCCTTCTCTGGGGAACTCTTCTCCTTGATTGGTTCCTGCTCTTTATCACGGAAACCACTGAACCTCTTGATTTGTTCTCTACATCTACCTCCCTCCGTTATGTCTTCTTATTTCACCTAAATTTTAGCCACGTCAGTTATCACCTACTGAAACCAGAAGGATTTTAATACTGGAGAGAGAAGTAGAACAGGTCTCACTTGATACGAGGTTTTCTAAAACTCTTAGTTACAGGAAGAAAGCGCACAGTGAGAAAATGACGCTACTGAACTAGTATATATAGACGAACACTGGTTGCTATGGTTACCCTGGGGTCGGGAAATTGATGACGCTAGTTCCAGGTAGAACCCCCTCCCAGCACAGAACCATATCCGTATTAAAACTCAAAAGTAGAGTCACCCATATTACGATTTCCCTATATTTAGTTTTTTTTTTTTTTTTGCTAGTTGCTTTACGTCGCACCGACACAGAAAGGTCTTATGGCGACGATGGGACAGGAAAGGGCTAGGAGTGGGAAGGAAGCGGCCGTGGCCTTAATTAAGGTACAACCCCAGCATTTGCCTGGTGTGAAAATGGGAAACCACGGAAAACCATTTTCAGGGCTGCCGACAGTGGGATTCGAACCTACTATCTCCCGAATACTGGATACTGGCCGCACTTAAGCGACTGCAGCTATCGAGCTCGGTCCTATATTTAGTAGAGCAAACCGAACATGAAATTGGAACTCAGAACTGCCCATACCTAAGTGGGTATTATTGTCTTCTACTTCTTTTTATACAGCTTTTCCCACACTTGTGGGGTCGCGGTTGCGAACTCTAGCGCACATGTGCGTTTGGGCCGGATGCCCTTCTTGACGGCAGCTCTATGGAGAGGGATGTAATCACTATTGCGTGTACCTGTGGTGGTTGGTAGTGTTTTATGAATATGAAGAGAGTGTTTGGACAAACATAAACGTCCAGTCCCCGAGCCAGAAGAATTAATCAGAAGCTATTGAAATCCTCGACCCGGCCGGGAATCGAACCCGGAAACCTCTATACCGAAGGTCTCAACGCTGACCAATCAGCCAAGGAGTCGGACAATTGGCTATTATAGTCACAACCATACGTGAGATTGATACTTCATTGAAAGCTAAAATATTGTTCTGGGCTCTGCCAGGAGACAAACACAAAAATACTGGATCTATTAAGAAATAGCAAAAGGAAAAACCTTAATTGATAGAGCAAGAAGTTCACTGACTCAGTGTTTGGCTCATTTAAACAATTCTTCAAAGAATGTGAGATTCGATCTTTCGAAGAGTAGCCTAAGGGTGCCGGATAAAGGAAGGGAAAAGCCATAGATAATGAGGAAATGACTACTACGTCTTACAAGTCGAAGAATAGGGTGACCGGGAGATAACAAGAGCTGAGCTGCGAATGTATGGTAGTAGTATTAACCTTTTAAGTGCCATGTATAAAATGTATTCATTTGCCCTTCGTGCTTATCTTTCTTTCTTAATCCGTTTTCCGCCCAGGGTTGGTTCTTCCCTCGGACTCAGAGAGGGATCCCACCTCTACCGCCTCAAAGACAGTGTGCAGGAGCGTGAGACTTCAGGTCGGGGGATACAATCGATGAGTAGACCAGCACCTCATCCAGGTGACCTCACCTGCTACCCTGAACATAGGTCTTATGGGGGATGGGAAGTTTGGAAAGGTAGACAAGAAAGAGAGAAGGAAGACGCCGTGGCCTTAAGTTAGGTACCATCCCGGCATTTGCCAGGAGAAGAAGTGGGAAACCACGGAAAACAACTTCGGGGATGGCTCAAGTAGAAATCGAATTTCCCTTCTACTCAGTCGACCTCTCGAGGCTGAGTTGACCCTGTTCCATTCCTCGTACAACGTTTCAAATTCCGGGGCAGGGCCGGAAATCGAACCCAGTCTTCCGGGGGTGGCAGCTAATCACGTTAACCACTACACCACAGAGGCGGACTTCATGCTTTATTAAAGAGAAAATAACTGGTGTTGAAAATGCAGTTTCACCAGTGCCATTGTTGAAAATTGTACGATAAAGCAGAGAATCATATAAAGATAGATTACCCTATTCTTGGAAGCATGGAATATCGTACAGCCTTAATTCGCATTCGTTTCATATGCAGCATGGTTCCACCTTCTAGGACTTACTTAAATGTGATGCCAACAAAATCACATATCCGGCGTTTTCTTTTGATTCTTTATTTCTTGCCACTTTACGACCAAACGCACATTACAGTCGCTAACAGCCCCTAACTTTAGTAATTTTTCTGTCGATTTGTATATTGTAGTGTTCGATCTTTTTTTTTCTCTGAAAGAGATGACTTAGAATGAATTTGTAGAAAAATAGTGAAACCTCGATAGGGCGTTACTCATTCACCGTTTTCACGCTTAGCACGTTGTAAATTCGAAGTCCCGATTCACATCATATTAAATATATATATGCCACACTTATTGCGTCACGAATTTTCGCTATTCCGCTTTGTACGATCACATTTTTCCTAGCCCTGAAAATGTTATTTGTCACCCCTTATGAAGAGGAAAAAACAACACCTCTCCTGAAACTTGCTTGAACTTGACGACTGCAGTACAAGCTCATCCGGTGATCCCCGAACGTTTAGTTTTGACTATGTAATCTCTATAGGTCTGTAGAAACGTAAAAAATAATACATTTTCGGCAGGGGTTGCCTAGCCGAGGTGGATAAAGGCGCGCTCTTTCCATCCGGAAGGAGTCAGGAGATCGAAAAGTTTAGACCCTAAGGCTTAATCAGCACACATAAAAATGAGTAGCAGGTTAATTCCTATGGCCAAACGCGGCCGGGAATGGAACTAACTACTCCTTCACGCCTGGTGCCGAGACTTGTATTTTCCACTTCTCCAAACGTCTTTATGGCCTACGCAGAGATGGCTTTGGGTTCGTCGAAGTAATGCCTCGTTATCATCTCACATAACTCAGTAGGAATGGATGGCTGAACATTGGCTTTACATTAAGGTAAAGCAAGCCGATAACTTCAATCAATCAATCAATCAATCAATCAATCAATCAATCAATCAATCAATCAATCAATCAATCAATCAATCAATCAATCAATCAATCAATCAATCAATCAATCAATCAATCAATCAATCAATCAATCAATCAATCAATCAATCAATCAATCAATCAATCAATCAATCAATCAATCAATCAATCAATCAATCAATCTTTAAATTTATTTAAAATTGTTTACCTAGCTTTTTCTTAAATATTTTCTATGTACTTGTACATTTATCGAACATGTCCCTTGACAATTCATTCCATTCCCAAACTCCTCGTCCTATGAATGAATACTTGCCTCAATCTGACCTCTCGAATTCCCACTTTGTATTCATATTACGATCTTAACGTTGTATGTTTGCTATTTCGTTCATATCCAGGTTGATTTTTTTTCTGTATCGGCGAGTAAGTCAGCAGTGGAATGTTATAATGCAAGACGATGCGGTGCAAGTGCCATAAAGTCACAGTCCTCAGAGGGAATATGATGAAGTTTATGGTCAGAGAAAACGTATGTGTTAGATTCATAGGAATGTAATCTGGAAGCTACCCAAGATCAATTACACATGCATAGCTCGACGTAGACAACATGTTTCAATACTTCACATCCTGGCATAGTAATTGATGGAGAATTGCCAGACAATTAAGACATAAAGTCATTACCATGACGGATTCAATGAGGATATTTTTCGTGTAATAAAGCAGCATTTGTTCTGTGTTCTGTTGAAAGTGTCAGTAGACGAGTGTCGATTCCATATCCGAAGATCGTCGATTCCAATTCATATGGATTTTTGAATTAGTTTGTATGTGAAAGATCGCTGGTGATAATTAAATTAATTAAAATCAACAGTGGGTCACCCTCTAGAGTCCTGGTTTCTCTACCATTAACTAGAGTAAAATGAAACGTCAAAACTGATTGGCAGGCAGGCTATGTTGCGTCAGATCAAACTACCTGTACACGGTATCTGAGACCAGAGATGACCGCCATTGTCGTTACTAACTATTTTACCGGTCATTGACGGAGTGAGAAGGCACATTTTAGTTTACTGTCAGCGTAATGTTTTTGTTGTCCAGTTTTATGGGCTTTGACACTGTAGGCTACCGCATTTAGTTTTCATCTGACTCAGCAATATTACAGCATCAGAGGCTAAGGAAGTTTTTCATTTCCACCTCCCTTGATGACTCCCTCTTCTCATGTTACTTTTCCTCACGTACCGAAAGAATTTGCTGTGTGCTTATGGTAGCGAAGCTCTGAGTTTGCATTCAGGAGATAGTGGGTCCGAACCCCACCGTCAGCAGCTCGGAAGATAGTTTTCCATGTTCACACTAGGCTGTACCTTAGTTAAGGCCACGACCTCTTCCTTCCCACTCCTAGCCCTTTCCTATCCCATCGTCGCCATAAGACCTGTCTGTGTCAGTGCAATGTAAAACAAAAGTGCAAAAATAAAAAAATCTTCACGTCTTCTCATTTCAATGTTGGATATTTTAATTATCTCCCTGATTAATAGGGACTGATAATCAAGAGATTTATATTACCTTAAATAAAAACAATTACGGCATAAAGGAATATCATCGTCATTTAACTCCTTACAGTGAAAAGTAAACAATATTTCCATGTCAACTATGTTCAGCGTTACCGAGGGACTTGGCTGTGTGGTTAGAGTCTTGTAGCTGTGAGATTGCATTCGGGAGATGGTGAGTTCGAAGCAAAAGCATGCTCGGCGGACACATGATACTTATTCAGACTTACCTGCATCACGAACATACCACACTTTACCGCATAACTCCGTAACAATAGACCTATTCTGCGTAAAAGTTAAAAGTATGGGTGGGGACGATTGAGGGAGAGTACCACTGCGTTTTCGTGATTGGTGACAATGTCGCGTGACGCAAGTCTGACCTGAAGTGAAATCAAGACATGTTGGATAGTCAGTTCAATAACTGAGAGATATGGAAAGAAGTTAAGTATGAAGTCTTATTAAAAGAGTTCTTCTTCTTCTTACACTTTCTAACACCCAGACGTGGTTGCGGGTGTATTCTGTGTTGCAAATTGGAACTTGTCCCTATTTTACGGCTGGATGTATTTCCTGACACCAACAATATTTGGAGGAAGAGGTGGCGGTGGTTATTGTGGTGGTGGTGGTTATTGGTTTTTTTGCTAGTGGCTTTACGTCGCATCGACACAGATAGGTCTTATGGCGGCGATGGGATAGGGAAGGCCTAGGAGTTGGAAGGAAGCGGCCGTGGCCTTAATTAAGGTACAGCCCCAGCATTTTCCTAGTGTGAAAATGGGAAACCACGGAAAACCATCTTCAGGGCTCCCGGCAGTGGGATTCGAACCCACTATCTCCCGGATGCAAGCTCACAGCCGCGCGTCTCTAACCGCACGACCATCTCGCCCTTTGGTTATTGTTTTAAAAGGAAGCACAACTAGGCAACCATCCTTTATTAATAATTGTAATCAGGGGGGGAGGGAGGGAGGGAGGGGGTCCGACGCTTCAAAGGACCTGGCACAAATAAGTGGAAGCAACGCCAGGAATCAGCTAAGTGTCCCGTGGTTGCCAACCCACGCTCCTAATTTCAGAGCCCTCCGGGGCCCATTTTGTTGCCCCCGTACGACAGGCAGGGGATATGGAGATTGGAGAGAAGTTAAGTATGAAGTCTTATTAAAAGTGTTCTTGTTCTTCTTACACTTTCTAACACCCAGACGTAGTTGCGGGTGTATTCTGTGTTGCAAATTGGAACTTGTCCCTATTTTACGGCTGGATGTATTTCCTGACACCAACAATATTTGATTGTTATTGTGCCGCTCCCACTCACAGGGGGTCCTGTTTGGGGGTATGAATTCGCTTGTACGTGTTTTCGTGGTGGTTGTTAGTCTAGTGTGTTGTATGTGTGTGATGGTGTCTGGACAGACACGAGCACCCTGTCTCCTAATCACAAGAATTAAATTAGACGGATTAAAACTCCCGATCACGCTGGGAATCAAACGTGGAACCCTCTGAACTGAAAGCCTTGACGCTCGCCGTTCAGCCATTCATTTAACATTATTTATGGGTATCAGAAGTAAACTATGGTAAATGCAAAGCGCCGATTTTGAGATTTCTATCGTACATGGCTTGTTTTGGTCGCATCTTGTTAGGGGTACACTACTGTATGTGTATGTCTCGCAGGAATGGTGATAAGCAATGTTGGCAACTCACGAAAACAAAATATTTAAACTGTATTAAAAATATAGCTAAAATTGGCTCAAATCACAGACTGAAAAAGCTTACAAAAAGGCTACAAGTTCTTGAAAGGGGTTTTTATCATCTACTTCAACACAAAACTCTATTGTATTCAAAGAGTTTGCTATTTTGGTTTAAGTAATATTTTTCACTGGATAACTAGTAAGTCTATATTATCCGAAACAACACCAAAGTCACGTGCGATATGAGCAACTGAAGGTTTCAGTACTTTCAGAGTTCCTTCAACAACAACGAAGTGCTTGTCATTTGCATAGTATTCATATTGTGTGGAAGGCGTGACCACATTTCATAATTCAATTTTACAGAAAAAAATGTCCATATTTGGCGTATGTTAAACTGAACGTCGGTTATGGTAGATATATTCCTGATCACTTACAACCAGAGCAAAAGGTTCTGACAAAAAATTAATTCTATTTTACCTTCTGCCTTGATGATTGGAATGCGTTACCTGCAGCTGTCTTAGTGCCTTTTCCCAAAAATGTAAATTGTTTCAAGAATAGGCTCCCGAATTCTGTAAATTGGGTGTAAATTTCGATGTGATGGTGTCATATTTGAAAGCAACGCTCAACCCACTGTAAATTGTAGTATTAAGCATCTGCATTATTGAAGGCACGTGTGAACATGTATAGGAACGTGCTGTATTTGCAATGCAAAGATAGTCGTTAGTAGTTAGACCGCTCAATCTACTATGTCATAGTGTAAAATTTTAAAATACTTAAGGTAGGTGTGAATTTTTATATGACTGTGTGGTAATGTTAAGCTAGTAGTAAGCTCGACCTATAATATTGTAAGCCGCAGTGTTAAGCACTGGAAATAACTAATTTAAAGTTAAAAACTTCATTATTGTTCCGTATTGAATAGAGAAATAAGATGTACAATATTATAGGTTAGGATCCACCTTTCAATACTCCGTAATAAGATGGTAAAAAGTAGTTACAACCTGTTTAATGGGACCGGTTTCAACACATTTTAAGTGTCATCATCAGCCAATTTGCGAAGATCTTAAAACAACTAGCACATCGAATACAGGCAAAAAATTAACATTGTATCATAACGTAGCAATTCAGTAAATGTTCAAAACACAATAATCACAGTCAAGAGAGTAAACAGAACATCACTATCTTGCGCCGAAAACAAATATAGCTGAAGTTCATAAGCAGGTCAAATATTCGCTTATGTAAAGTCGTTGCTAGGCAGGTCTTGTAGGCATTTGTTTCTCCGGCCGAAGAGCAAAAGGTGACGTGAATGAAGTCCTAGGAAAACAGTGTAGGATTTAATTTCGTTAAATTTCAAAGTGGATATATAGGTTTTATAAAATAATTTAAAACGTTAAAAAAGAATAAAGCCAAATAAAAAATATATTTAAAAAATAGGAAGAAATAATGAAAGAAATACGAGGTTCAACTCGAAACAACTTGCCGTAGTAATTGATAAAGAAATGATAAATAGAGAAAGGGGGACGTTAATTAGAGGGTGGTGATGGTGGTGGTGGTGGTGGTGGTGGTGGTTATTGTTATTAGAGGAAATACAATTGGGCAACAATCCTTAATATAATACTAATTCGAAGAAAAAAGAAAAAAGAAAAAGAACCGACACTTCGAAAAATGAAGATATCTGTTAAAGGAAGACAAGGGCCACGAAGGGCGTGAAAATGAAAGACTCCCTAGCCCTCGCAAACCTAATAGCATCGGGGTCGGAAAAGAACAAGAATTGACCAAGGGAGGTCGGACAGGATAGATGAAAGTGAGGAGCCTGGCACAAGTAAGTGGAAGCAATGCCAGGACTCAGCTAAGGGCCCCGTGGTCGCCAACCCACGCTCTGAAGTTCAGAGCCCCTGGGGGATGGAGGATGGGAAGGAAAGAAAAAATGGAAGGGATCCGATACTTCGAAAAATGAAGATATCAGCCAAAGGAAGACAAGGGCCACGAAGGGCGTGAAAATGAAAGACTCCCTAGCCCTCGGAAAACTAATAGCGTCGGGGTCGGAAAGGAACAAGAGTTGACCAAGGGAGGTCGGATAGGATAGATGAAAGTGAGGAGCCTGGCACAAGTAAGTGGAAGCAATGCCAGGACTCAGCTAAGGGCCCCCGTGGTCGTCAACATACGTTCCGAAGTTCAGAGCCCCTGGGGGATGGAGGGTGGGAAGGAAAGAAAAAATGGAAGGGATCCGATACTTCGAAAAATGAAGATATCAGCCAAAAGAAGACAAGGGCCAACGAAGGGCGTGAAAATGAAAGACTCCCTAGCCCTTCGGAAACCTAAAAGCGTCGGGGTCGGAAAGGAACAAGAGTTGACCAAGGGAGGTCGGACAGGATAGATGAAAGTGAGGAGCCTGGCACAAGTAAGTGGAAGCAATGCCAGGACTCAGCTAAGGACCCCCGTGGTCGCCAACCCACGTTCCGAAGTTCAGAACCTCTGGGGGATGGAGGGTGGGAAGGAAAGAAAAATGGAAGGGATCCGATACTTCGAAAAAATGAAGATATCAGCCAAAAGAAGACAAGGGCCACGAAGGAAAAACTCCCTAGCCCTCGGAAACCTAAAATCGTCGGGGTCGGAAAGGAACAAGAGTTGACCAAGGGAGGTCGGACAGGATAGATGAAAGTGAGGAGCCTGGCATAAGTAAGTGGAAGCAATGCCAGGACTCGGCTAAGGGCCCCGTGGTCGCCAACCCACGCTCCGAAGTTCAGAGCCCCTTGGGTGAGAAGGGGGAGAACTGAGGAGGATCAAGGGGGGAGTTGCGGAAGGGGGAAGTGGCATGAGAGGGTATTGTGTAAATTGTGAAAGATTGATTCCTTATTTGTTGACTTCAGGTTATTTAAAAAGGAGATGAGAAAATCGAAAAGGGGATTGGGTTTCTCAGAAATATCATTCAGATTAAGATTTGGATTGAAAAACTGGTCAAGGTGTATAAAACAGTTTTCGGTGATGTCTAGGAGAGGGCCTTTATTTAGAGTGCTGAGAATTTCAATATCCTGGTTTATTGTAGTGAAAGCATGTTTTGTGTCATGTATGTGTTGTCCCACTGCCGAAAATCTGTTGTGCTTTATTGCATTAACGTGTTCAAAGTACCTAATTTTGAAGTTGCGACCAGTTTGACCTATGTAAGAAGAATTACAGTTGTGGCACTTAAAACGGTATACGCCTGATTTAGAAAAGACACTTGTTCTATTTAAGGAGTGGGAATTATGTAATAATTCAAGGTTTCTATTATTAGTTCGAAAAGAAATCATAGTATTATGTTTTTTGAAGACATTAGCTATACTATAGGTATTTGCATTGAATGTGAATGTGGTGTAAGCAGCTGGTTTGGGAATATCTTTTAAGAGTGTTGTGTTAGGGCGGTGTCTAAATTTGTTAATGATTTGTTCAATAAAATAAGAATTATAACCGTTAAATTTGGCAATAGAGCGGATGATGTTTAGTTCTTTATTTAAGTTATCCTTTGATAGCGGAATTTTGAAGGCGCGGTTAACCATACTGTTGTATGAAGCACGTTTATGTGACTGTGGGTGAAAAGAGTCTTGTTTTATGGTATTAGCTGTATGTGTGGGTTTTCTGTAAATCATATATGATAATGAGGAAGGTAATCTGTTTATTGTTATGTCTAGAAAATTAATAGATTTGTTTGATTCTGTTTCAAGAGTGAATTTAATATGTGGATCAATTTTATTGAGGCTATTAAGAGTAGAAGCTGCATTGAAAACTCTATCATCCAGTATAACAAATGTGTCATCCACATATCTAGCCCAAAATAATACATGTTTAAAGTCGTCATTGTTATCAATGAAATTGTGTTCTAAAAAGTCTAGGTATATTTCTGCAAGGATCCCCGAGGCTGGAGAGCCCATAGCTAAACCATCTTGTTGATAAATTGTATTGTCGAAGATGAAGAAGTTGTTAGTAACTACTAATTTTAAGAGGGTCATAAAATCATTAATTTCAAGTTTGCTTAAGCAACTATATGTATTTAAGTTATTTTCAATAATAGGAAATAATTTTCTGATATTAATACTGGGATACATATTGACAATATCGAAAGAGTGTAGAGAGTGGTGTGGTTGGATTTTGAAGTTATTTAATTTCTCAACTAGTTCTATGGTGTTTTTTACAGACTTATTCGATAAAAATTTGTAATTATTCTTAAGAAATTTATGAATGAATTGTGCTAATTTGTAAAGTGGGCTGGGTCTGTAATTAATAATTGGTCGAATAGGGACGTCAGTTTTATGAATTTTAGGGAGAGATTTAGCGGTTGGTAGGCCTGGATTCATGCTTAATAATTTTGTTTTTTCATGTTCAGTAAATAAGAAAGAAGAGTTCTTAAGGGTTTGTTTTAGAAGACGTTGAATTTGTTGGGTAGGATCTTTCTTTGTTATAGAAAAGGAATTATTGCTGAAGAAATTTTTGGTTTTCTCGATATAATCAACTTTATCCATTATTACTGTAGTGTTACCTTTGTCGGCTTTTGTGATGATGAGGTCCTGGTCTTTAATTTTCTTTTTGAGGTTAAGAATGTGTTTACGTTCAACGAAGGGAACAGTGTTGCTATTATCATTGGATGTGTAAATCTTATTAAGTTTTCTTTTTACATCAAGTCTAATTTCGTCCTGTAGTTCTAAAGGCATTTTTTTGATAGCCAATTCAGATTCAGTGATTGTATTAAAAACACTGTTATTTTTATTTAAGTTAGGCCAGTTATGTTTAGGGCCTTTTGATAGGATTAAGTTACCATTATCATCTAGGGTTGTTTTGGATAAGTTTATAACAGGGGGGTGGAACTTACTAATTATACTGTCATGATTTTTTGGTTCATTAGGTAATTTAGTAAAAGGTTTCCTTGTCGTAGAGATATTTTTGAGATTGTTAAGTTTTCTGTCTAGAATTGATTGCTTTTTGGAAAGTATGAAGAATAATTTATCGTCTATATGGGATTGAAATAAGTCCCATTGAGCACTTGATAGTAGGCGAGTTGCTTCGAGGTGAGATTCGTAAAGACGATTGTTTAGGAAAGATTTCTTCCTATAAAGGAATTTAATTTCATTGGTTAACCATATCTTGTTAATTTTCTTTTGTGTTCTTGAACAATCATAAGAATTGCGATGTCTAAAACTGGTAGGTTTAAGAAAATTAGGGGTTAAATTATGCGCGATACACTGTTTGAGAAAATTAATATCTTTGCCTAGCTTAGCAATCTTGATTTTAAGGCCTAAATAGTTATAGGCTTTAGATTTTGCTTGGTAAGCGTTATCATTTAAAGTTAAAAACTTCATTATTGTTCCGTATTGAATAGAGAAATAAGATGTACAATATTATAGGTTAGGATCCACCTTTCAATACTCCGTAATAAGATGGTAAAAAGTAGTTACAACCTGTTTAATGGGACCGGTTTCAACACATTTTAAGTGTCATCATCAGCCAATTTGCGAAGATCTTAAAACAACTAGCACATTGAATACAGGCAAAAAATTAACATTGTATCATAACGTAGCAATTCAGTAAATGTTCAAAACACAATAATCACAGTCAAGAGAGTAAACAGAACATCACTATCTTGCGCCGAAAACAAATATAGCTGAAGTTCATAAGCAGGTCAAATATTCGCTTATGTAAAGTCGTTGCTAGGCAGGTCTTGTAGGCATTTGTTTCTCCGGCGAAGAGCAAAAGGTGACGTGAATGAAGTCCTAGGAAAACAGTGTAGGATTTAATTTCGTCAAATTTCAAAGTGGATATATAGGTTTTATAAAATAATTTAAAACGTTAAAAAAGAATAAAGCCAAATAAAAAATATATTTAAAAAATAGGAAGAAATAATGAAAGAAATACGAGGTTCAACTCGAAACAACTTGCCGTAGTAATTGATAAAGAAATGATAAATAGAGAAAGGGGGACGTTAATTAGAGGGTGGTGATGGTGGTGGTGGTGGTGGTGGTGGTGGTTATTGTTATTAGAGGAAATACAATTGGGCAACAATCCTTAATATAATACTAATTCGAAGAAAAAAGAAAAAAGAAAAAGAACCGACACTTCGAAAAATGAAGATATCGGTTAAAGGAAGACAAGGGCCACGAAGGGCGTGAAAATGAAAGACTCCCTAGCCCTCGCAAACCTAATAGCATCGGGGTCGGAAAAGAACAAGAATTGACCAAGGGAGGTCGGACAGGATAGATGAAAGTGAGGAGCCTGGCACAAGTAAGTGGAAGCAATGCCAGGACTCAGCTAAGGGCCCCGTGGTCGCCAACCCACGCTCTGAAGTTCAGAGCCCCTGGGGGATGGAGGATGGGAAGGAAAGAAAAAATGGAAGGGATCCGATACTTCGAAAAATGAAGATATCAGCCAAAGGAAGACAAGGGCCACGAAGGGCGTGAAAATGAAAGACTCCCTAGCCCTCGGAAAACTAATAGCGTCGGGGTCGGAAAGGAACAAGAGTTGACCAAGGGAGGTCGGATAGGATAGATGAAAGTGAGGAGCCTGGCACAAGTAAGTGGAAGCAATGCCAGGACTCAGCTAAGGGCCCCCGTGGTCGTCAACATACGTTCCGAAGTTCAGAGCCCCTGGGGGATGGAGGGTGGGAAGGAAAGAAAAAAAAAAGTTGTGGGTGAATTTGTATATGATGATGTTGGATTTAGAATATTATACTAGTAGTATTTGTTGTAATATTACTTTCCATGGAATTGCTTGTTGTACTCTCGGTATTGTTGTTTTGTAATTATGTTTTAACTTTACTTTAATACCATACTACTGTAAGTAATGATTGCCACCGGGATATTTCCCAATTGCGATATGTTTTTAAATAATAATAATAATAATAATAATAATAATAATAATAATAATAATAATAATAATAATAATAATAATAATCTGTTGTTCGATGACGTAGACTGGTTAAGGGACCAGCGCTCTTTCAAAAGTTATAGCGCTGTGCATATGATCTTTGATTTTATTTCACACTTGCAATATAAAAATCATCCATGAATCGTAAAGAAATATTTTAAAATAGAATAAAGCCAAATGTCTTACGTAAATTGAATTTATAGCTGTAAATGCAGCTAATAGCTAACTTCGAAATTTTGTGGCAAACGATTTTTTGAAATAGTTAGAACTAGCTACAAAATGCTTAAATAAGCAGCACTGGTGATAAACTACGTCATACTACCGTATGTGTAAGGAAAACCCGACGGTAAAAACTGGGAAGTGACTAGACAGTAGTTCAGCCCTATGCCGTTCAGAATGACAACATACGCGTAAAGACTAGCTGGAGTCCGCTTCTGTGATGTAGTGGTTAGTGTGATTAGCTGCCACCCCCGGAGGCGCGGGTTCGATTCCCGGCTCTGCTACGAAATTTGAAAAGTGGTACGAGGGCTGGAACGGGGTACACTCAGCCTCGGGAGGTCAACTGAGTAGAGATGGGTTCAATTCCCACCTCAGCCATCCTGGAAGTGGTTTTCCGTGGTTTCCCCACTTCTCCTCCAGGCAAATGCCGGGATGGTACCTAACTTAAGGCCACGGCCGCTTCCTTCCCTCTTCCTTGTCTATCCTTTCCAGTCTTCCCATCCCCCCGCAAGGCCCCTGTTCAGCATAGCAGGTGAGGCCGCCTGGGCGAGGCACTGTCATCTTCCCCAGTTGTATCCCCCGACCCAGAGTCTGAAGCTCCAGGACACTGCCCTTGAGGCGGTAGAGGTGGGATCAGTCGCTGAGTCCGAGGGAAAAAGCCAATCCTGGAGGGAAAACAGATTAAGAAAGAAAGACTAGCTGGAAAGATTATAAAAAGTAGGATTCTTCAGAACCGTTGATTTAATTTGCTTTAGAGGTGAACCTCAGTAGCATATTTCTGTTCCGCTGTAAAATTAGTGAAATGTCACTTAAGATAGTTTATCTCTAACGTCCGGATTCAAGCTCTTATTTAGTACCTTCATTTGTATTCTGCAGATAAGAAGAGAAAATTAAAGATCAACAGTGAAATTAACAAATATCATAGGTGAGACGTCACGGTTCCAATTAAGGTAGGAGAGAGATAATTAAGGAACATTTTAATGATGATAGTTAGCAGCAAACGAGATGACAGTGAATGTTATGAGCTGACATTTCCTCGGTGAAACAGCTAATGAACGTTATCACGTGGATGAAATCGGGCGCTTCATTTCCATTAACGACTGGCCTGAAGTTGTTCTAGAATCAGCTCTTTTATTTTGAATGTAAGTAACTTGTAATGTCTTAGCAGTGGGTAGCAAACCAGTCGGACAGATTTTCACAAGTTTTTAATTTGCCATCTCGTAAGGAGGCTGCCACAGCGACAATAATGCCTATGACCGGAGACGCCTAATGCAGGTCTTTCGAACTGACACCTACAGGTGATCTGCACGTCTGAGAGGATGCGATAATGCTGAAGACGATACATACCTCTCTCCAAGCGAGAGAAATTAACCAATGAAGGTTAGAAACCCCGACGCAGACGGGAATCGAACACTAGACACTTTGCACAAAAGGCAAGAACAGCAATCATTTAGTCATAGAGTATAACGCAACAGTGATGAAAGACCATTCTAAAAACCAAACCCCACGGTACTTAACGCCCTTGAAAGGGCTTTGGCTTGTCCAGCGACCGCTGCTCATCCCGAAGGCCTATAGATTACGAGGGGCCGTGTGGTCAGCACGACGCATTCTCTCTGCCGTTATTCTGGGCTTTGAGACCGGGGCCGCCATCTCACTGTCAGATAGCTCCTCAATTTTAATCACGTAGGCTAAGTGGACCTCGAATCAGCCCTCAGGTCGAGAGAAAAGTCCCTGACCTGGCCGGGAATAAAACCCGTGGCCTCCGGGCGAGAGGCAGGCACGCTACCGAGACCGGCAAAAGACCATATGGCCCGAGGAAAAACCCCATAAGATTTTAAGACGATGTAAAGCGAGAGTAGATGGCGAAACTGTAATAGACTCTGTTACGTAAACAAAATTAACATCTTGTCTATATACTTCAAACGGTTGCCACATGCTTCGCTTTTATTTCAGAATAGGTACTGAACGCATAATTTGCATGTCCCGGGGACACTATTTTGGCAGTTTCAAAGTGAGGTGGCTCTATTGTGTGTCCGGCCTTGACACGTGGAGACAATTTCAGGAAGATGGAAGGGTTAACTTTTCGATACACATGTATGGTAGGGATACACAATGTGAATTTTACCTAAATTAATTATACGTCCAATAAAGCGGACTATTGGAGGAACTGGTAATTTATAATAAAAGAAGCTATTTTTCTCCTGTACATTTTGATTGCACTTCTCACCCTTGAGTCCCTCAACGAAGAAGTGGTAAAGTTACTAAGTATTGCGCCATAGGAGCCCATGTTCCAACAGCAAGCGTTCTAGTTGATATCACCTGCAGAGGAGATTTTGATGGAGGAACATGTTAACCCATTGTATCTCCGAGGACGCCCCAAAAATTATTCAATCACGTAAGGTAAATTTAGCCTATTAGGCGAGGTTGTCTCGAAACCTCAAGTATCAGTTGTATTTAACATGAATTGCTCGTAGATCGATGCAAAGTGATTTTTAAATAGTGGAGTAGACACTGTTGTAAATTATCTGACTTCCATCTTTATTCAGAATGAAGGTGGGAGATACATAAATACGCCAGACATTGTCAGTTGCTGCATTGTAACGGTCTGTCTGTAACTAGTAAATCACATTTTTTATTTTGGCTGAGCCCAGGAGGTTGTTGATGTCAGTAAACTTACTGTCTATCGTGTGCGGGCCAAATATCAGACGTTCGGTCATCGTGTGTGATATACTGTATATACAGTGTGATTCAGCAGCCCCTTCCAATATCGTTTGCTGCAGCCCAACTAACGTGCACATGGTTATAGGGGTGCTATTCCCCTTCAGGCGTATTGTATGGTACTAATGTTCAGTGAGCACATTTAGTACACGATTCTGAACTCCAGCAAAATTTATTTATTTATTTATTTATTTATTTATTTATTTATTTATTTATTTATTTATTTATTTATTTATTTATTTATTTATTTATTTATTTATTTATTTATTTATTTATTTATTTATTTATTTATTTATTTATTTATTTATTGTGCTTCAGACAGGTACAAACCTAATGATGTGAAACACATATACATATACTATTACATTAGATAAAAACAAGTATTAAATTAAAATTATAATACCTCTTATGAAAGTCCTTGTAAAATAAAGTCATAAATGAAATAAAAAATACACTTTTCTTCAGTAACATAGTATTACAAATATTCAGTTACATATGCACATATTATAACAAGGTATTTAAAATATTACAATTAAAATTATTTACGAACTGCTTTAAAGCTGCATTAGTACTGTAATTATACATGATGGTAGTGATGTTATCGAAGATAATAATGATGATGATGAGGTAGATGGTATAACTAGAAACTAGAATATTAACTAATGTTATGAGGTTAACAATAGGAATCAGCAAAGTGGGATTCTAACTTAGAACAGAAAACAATTAAGTTATTTGTTTACATTGTTTTACTATGGATGTGTATGTAGTTGCAAATATATCTATTCTATACTCATTGCTATATTTATTAAATATTTTCATTGAGTTTAACACTGGTGAATTACTATGTTGTTGGGTTCTTGATCTAGAGCAGTAGAAAGTAACATATTTCGGGCGTGTAGCTGGATTAGGGACAGACAAGTTGAACAGAGAGAGCAAGTTAGAGCTACCAATAAGATTGTTAAATAATTTGTAGACAAATAGAAGAACTGCAATTACTCGTCTTTTTGCTAAGGACTTATAGCCAAGTTGTTTCATTAAGTCATCGTACGAATCAAATTTAGGATAATTATTAGTTCTTTTGTACGTAAGGTATCTAAGAAATTTATTTTGCACCATTTCAACTTTGTTTTCATATAGTTTAAAGGTGGGATTCCAAATGGTTGGTGCATATTCTAGCCGACTTCTTACAAAGGAGTTGTATAATAGCTTTATTGCCTCGGGATTTGTGAAGTCACGTGTTCATCTCTTAATTAATCCTAATATTCTGTAAGCATCTGCAACTACTTTGTTTATGTGCAGAGAGAACGTCAATTTAGCGTCAAAATGCACGCCAAGATCCTTCATAACATTCACTTATGACAGATTAGTATTCAAAATATTATACGAGTGACTAATTTTATTTTTATTCCTGGAAAATACCATTACATGACACTTGTTAATGTTAAAATCTAACTTGTTAATAACGCTCCAATGTGATATGCTATTGAGGTCTTTCTGAAGAAATCTACAGTCCACCTGTGAACGAATGGTTTTGAAAATTTTTACATCGTCTGCGAATAGCAATATGTTTGAATACTGTACGCATTTAAGAAGATCATTAATAAGTATTAAGAAGAGTAATGGTCCAAGATTTGAGCCCTGTGGGACACCAGATTGAGTATTGTAATACTCAGATTCAAATCCTTTATAAGACACAAATTGTTGTCTATCAGAGAGATATGATGCAAATAATTTTATTAAGCTGTGATAGAGTCCATAATAAGCTAATTTATTTAAAAGTACATCGTGATCAACTTTATCGAATGCTTTTCTAAAATCTGTGAAAACTACATCCACTTGGCCTCCTGTATCCATGGCTGCCGACACTTCATGAGTGAACTCCAACAAATTTGTTGTTGTCGATTTCCCCGGTCTGAAGCCATCTTGGGTGTCACTGATAATAATTTCTACATGTTCGAACAGATGCCGATATAGGGTTTGTTCGTAGACTTTTGCTAATGCGGAAGAAATTGCAACGGGTCTGTAGTTATTAATTACTGACATATCCCCGGACTTGTGAAGCGGACTAACTCGCATTGTCTTCCATTTTGTAGGAAAAGTTCCAGTTTTAGCGAAATGTTAAAAATAATTGAGAGAGGGTGTAATAAAATATCTCCACAGCCTTTAATTACATACGGAGGGATTAGATCTGGGCCTGCGGCTTTTTTAGGTTTCATCTTGCGTATTGCGTTTTGAATTTCGGTAGTACTAATTTCGTTAACGTTTAGTACATTCATCAATGGATCTATTTCCGTATTCTCATATTTCGGTAAATCATACCGCGCCCGTTTCTCTGAGTATACAGATGAGAAATAGCCTGCAAAACTGTCAGCAACAGATTTGTCGCTTATTAGTTCTTTTCCATTGTATTTCATTACACTGACATAGGGGTTCCTTTGCTTACTTTTAACGAATGCTCAAAAGTTCTTAGTATCTACGCCTATTTCGTGCTCTACCTTCCCGATATAGGCTTTATACGCGATGCTTATATCTTTCTTAACACTTCTTCTCAATTCTTTGAATTTCAAGAAATGGGAAGTCTGATTTTTCTGCCCTTCGCGCATTTTACTGTGACGGTATGCTTTCCGCCCAATATTTCTTATTATCTCTTGCGTAAACCAACAAGGGTATCGTTTCTTTTTCCTGACGGTTGCCGGAACCCTGACATTTAAAACAGAATAAAATTTAGAATAAAATATATATAGTGCCTGGTTAACATCAGTGTAATTTTCCAGAAAGCTCCAATCTATGTGTGAAAGTCCTCTGTATAACAATTCAAAATCTGCCTTGTTATAATTGTTTAAAATTTTATTTCCCGCATCATTACATTTTTCTCCCTTTTTTTGGTAACAAAAAGTAATGTTTAAGGCCAGATGATGTTTGTCCTCTGGTACGAGTGGATGAAAGTTTTGGTCGACAGTAACGTGAGTGATATTCGACAATACTAGGTCAAGCATTCTGCCATTGTTATTAACAACGCCATTAACATTTCTTAATCCCATGAATTGTAAGAAATTATTCATGCGTACGGATGTACACGTTATATCGTTTTCTTCAATAATTTGTGGTAAATTAAAGTCTCCTAATATTACTAACTGTTCACTATTCAAAATAGGACTGGTTTCAATACCTTCGTAAAATTCATTATATGCAGCCAGTTTAGTACTAGGCGGAAAGTATACCACACAAATAAAGATACTATCAAGATTTTCCCTCAGAAGTTTAACACATACATGCTCATCCGAAACATCTATGTCAACCTGTGAGGCCTTATATTTGTTGCTGACAGCCAGTACATCACCTCCGCCAAGTTCTTTACCTGTAGATATTTTATTACGATCGCATCGAAATACGTTATATCTCTGATCAAAGAGCTCATAATTGCTAATAGAAGAATTTAGCCAGCTCTCCGTCAAAGCCAACAGATCGAAGTTCTCACCTAATAAGTTTGTATAAAATAAATCAAGCTTGGTCCTTAGACCTCTACAGTTTTGGTAATACACGTTTAATGACTTACTTAGATAGAATTCTTCAAGCAATGCAGGGAGGAATGCCGGTAACTTTGAATAGAAGCCCTTGCAAAGTGAAAGTAAAGAAGATTAGGCCCGCTGCTCTCTGAACATACCTGACTCGGAGTACACTCACTTTCCTAATACTACAGACAATACAAAGGACATGAAACATAACTGAATTCATAGCTGGCATTTCTAATTCAACTTATTCAAGTCTTCAGTTTCATTAATTACACAAATCTTTGAACCTTCACTCTTTCTTAGTCGTATGATTCCATTTCTTACCCATCGATACCTGTAGTTGTGCTCCGTCTTGAATCTGCGAGCGAGTGCTAACAGCTTCCTCTTCTCCGGCGCCAGGCTTTCGTTCATATAAATAATGATGTCGTCCGGAAGTCCTAGGTGTCGTGTTGATAAGTTGTATTTAACTCGCCTTCTCTGCATGAAGTTCTCCTTGTCGGAACGTCGAACAAACTTCACGATGATCCCACTGTGAGACTGGCCGGGTAGTCTAGGTAACCGGTGACAGGCATCAATCATATGTTCTTCTATTTGAAGGTCCAGAGCTCTCCCTATGCCCTTTAGAGTTTCCAGCACGTCTTCGTTGGCTTTCTCAGGAACACCAAATATTTCAAGTGTGTTCCTGCGAGAATATTGTTCACACTCTGTTAATCGAGTACCGAGACTTTTCAACTGAGCTCTGAGATTAGAATTCTCGACCTGGATTGCTTCCACCTGTTCACTAATTTTCCTAATAATGTCGTCTTGCTCAGCAATAGACTTAGTGTCGCTGTCTGTCTTTTCATGGCAGAGATCTATAGACTTCCCTAGCTCACACTCTCTCTTCATTTGCTCAGATTTGAGTTCCCTTATTTCACTTTGCAGCTCTACTAGCAACTTTACCACGTCCTCAATAGAATAGCACTGCTTTTGACTCGTACTTGCCCCACAACACTTGCCATTGTTCATTTCACTACATTTACCGTGAGCCCATTTTTCACATAGTCCACACTGTACTTTCTTCTTATTTCCCAGCTCCTTGTCACACACAGCGCAGGTTGCCATGTTCTTGTGTTTCGTTGGCTCCGCAAAGAAATTATTAATAATAAATGAAACTGCCGTTCTTAACTAGTTCTAGTTACGTTTATACGTTCACGCTTGCAGTAATTCACATTTACACTGGTTGCACAGGATACTTATCTTTATGTTACACCCACGATATTACACAATGTTCAGGAGCCGATCATCACACCACTCTTACTCTCCCGCCATCATACGTTTGCAAGACATGACGCCTTGAAATCGTGTAGCAACGTCCTTTTACCATGTAACTATGTTAATGTGTCGTGTCTCGTGATCGGGTGTAACGAAAAGGGGAATCAATGCACAAAACTAGGTAACAGTGCAGTAATTAATGTCTTAAACACCGAACCGGATGGCGTATGTACTCTGCTTTCGCCGTAATTCCAGCACATTTTGCAGCAGTGCAGCGTAGCGGATATCGTTAGGCGTTCACCTAGCAATCGACGGAATGTGCCAGCGGCGGTTCGAATCCTGCATCGTTTCAATATTTATGCATAGTTATGATGTTTGAATACATCAACACAGGCTTACGTTTGTCACATTCAAACAGTAGAATGACGCTGTTACGCATCTTGTGCCCTGCGCATACTCCGCGGGTTAGGGCCTAAATGTATTGTAATCTCTGCTGTAATTTGCCATATTTTACACAGATGAATACGTTGACATGCTCCTCATTTACGGGGTAGCAAGACAAAATGCGTGCGAGGCACTACGTCTATACCAGAAACGGTACACCTACAGGCGACACATGGCAGCTATGACATTCAGCCGTGTTCAAAGACGCCTAAGATCAACAGGCGTGATTTCCAACCAGCCACCAGTCCGCGATATGCCCTTTACATCGGGGGAAACAAAAGACGCCGTTCTGAAGGCAGCTCGTAATAATTCACACATCAGTACAAGGGCGATTGCACGACAGGTGAAGACCAGCCAGCCGCCCGTCTGGCGAATATTGCATGAACATTAATTTCACGCGTACCATCTTGAGCTACAACAAGATTCCATGGGCGGGATTTTGAAACTCGAACGGAGTTCTGTCGGTGGCTATTAGGCAGGATGGACAACGATCGTTTGAAGATGTGGTTGCAACAGGATGGATCTCCACCACATTCGACTTTGCCCATTCTTAACCATCGCATATCTCATTCTCGGACGAATCGCGCTTCCACAATAATGTGAACGTCAATCGCCACAACATTCACTATTGGAGTCCGGACAATTCTCGCTGGGTGCGACAGGCGGCCCATCAAGTACGATGGGGAGTGAATGTTTGGTGTGGAATCTTGGGGAATCGCCTGATTGGACCTTCTTTCTTTGAGGACCATCGGACGGGCTCACGCTACCTGCACTTTCTGCGTCAGGAGGATATGCCCTTGCACGATCGTTTGACGATGTGGTTGCCACAGGATGGAGCTCCACCACATTCGACTTTGCCCATTCTTAACCATCTGAACGAGGAATTGCCAGATAAATTTATAGGCCGAGGAGGCCCCGATTCTCGGCCTGCCAGATCACCGGATTTAACGCCGTTAGACTTCTTCTTTTGGGGACATTTGATGAACGTCATTTACACTCAAGCGCCGTAAAACCCAGACCAGCTCCGGCAACTCATCACGGAAGCCTGCCAAGCAATTACACCTGGAATGCTTTAGCGCGCAAGACGATCTATTGGACACCGGCCCGAATTTGCATAAACCAAAACGGTCATCACATCACATCACATCACATCACATCACATCACATCACATCACATCACATCACATCACATCACATCACATCACATCACATCACATCACATCACATCACATCACATCACATCACATCACATCACATCACATCACATCACATCACATCACATCACATCACATCACATCACATCACATCACATCGCATCACATCACATCGCATCACATCACATCGCATCGCATCACATCACATCACATCACATCGCATCACATCACATCGCATCGCATCACATCACATCACATCACATCGCATCACATCACATCGCATCACATCACATCGCATCACATCACATCACATCACATCACATCACATCACATCACATCACATCACATCACATCACATCACATCACATCACATCACATCACATCACATCACATCACATCACATCACATCACATCACATCACATCACATCACATCACATCACATCACATCACATCACATCACATCACATCACATCACATCACATCACATCACATCACATCACATCACATCACATCACATCACATCACATCACATCACATCACATCACATCACATCACATCACATCACATCACATCACATCGAGCATTTGCTCCGATAAAATATTGTCAGGGCAGTTTTCTTCCTATTACTTCTTGTCTGTATGTGTCCGGCCTGCTAACTAATCGGCCCTTGTTAGGGCCACAAACATATTCTTTCACATACAATTTGCATGAAAGCGAGTACTGAACTTACATTGCGTGCGGTACGTATTAAACAAATACTTCTAAAATTTGTAATCTTCGCCCCGGACTCGAGCCTCTCACTTGACATGCAAGCGCGCTCCGGCATGCCTTTACTCACCACACTGCGGTTCCGTACAGTGCACTCGGCAGCTTATAGCAAGTATTAGGTTTACTTCAGTCACAATAATATTTAGTGTTTCGCCGGCGTGTCAGGTTCATATGATCTAGAAGGCACACGCATGTCTTCCAGTGTTTAAAACGGGAATAGCGTTACAGCGTCCTATCATGGTGAGGCGGTAAATACCAAGATATCCGGTTGTGTTGTCTGAGCATATCGGTAGACCAGATGTTTTCAGGACGGAATTAATGTTGTGGGTTGCATAAAACTATATTGGAAGGGGCGGCTAAATCACGCTGTATAGCGTGTGTTCGAGGGTATTTTTTGTTTATGTTCTCTCTCAGGTATTTAAGTATAAGCCACAAGGAATAAAATCACATGTAAAATGAGATGTTTGAAGCCTCTGATTTTTCCGAATGTCATCAATGAATTAATGATCATGTTTGAAACGGCTTGTTAAATAATTCAGAGACAGCTGGTGTAAAAAATGGAAGCTGGCGTTAGTATTTCCATCAGGTGTGTTCATTACGCCTGTTTTTTAATAATTCCGGTGATAAACCTTGTCTTCACCCGCCACTGGGGGGGGGGGATAATGTCTGATTCATATTTACGTGTGTGGGATTTTTACCACGGTATGTAGTTAATTTTGGACGCCGTGGACAACAGCTCATGGTCAGATTTTTGTTTAGGAAGTGTTGAGATGTCATTGGAAGATGTAATAATATTCCGTGCGTTCTATATGAAATTTTCGTGGGAGATAGTGAGGCCCACTTATTTTTTCTATACCACTCTTGTGTTATTCAGTTAGACGCCGCCGAGCGCAGATTCGCGGTCGCATTGTGGAAGTTACGGTGTTTTGAGTATGTAATTTATAAGACGGGTGTAAACATGTCACAGCGAGGTATTTAATATTGGGATAAAGATTCAGGTACCTGCGTGAGTCATTCAAAATTTGTTGTTAAATTGTCGTAATAATAATATTAATAATGTCCATAGTAATATTTATTCCAGTGGGGAATGAGGCATGTCACGATTTAGGCCCATGTCTATATTTATTTAGTCTGGAAGAAGTCATCTAGAATATTTCAGTTGGGAGGCGAGGAACCAGGGTTCAGTCTGATGATACTTGGGATTTTGCGTTCGAAGGAAAATTACATATTTATGTCCGGAGTGCCGTGATTTAAAAAGTATAAATAGAGAGAAGTTCGTAACTGTTCGAAGTTGATTCTTGGAGAAAGAAATGCTGTCTATGTGTGTGAGACCATGAGACATAGTGCTGTTCTTTTGTGAAGTGATCCTGTAGGTGAATCCAGAAGTGTTGCATTCCTGGTGAGTACAACAGATGAAATATATTGGTACGGGATTTTATGGAAAAGGGCGGTTATTTAACTTTAGTGAAAGTATGTAATTGGTGGTGGCATGTAACGCATTCCACTAGTCTTATTAGGTTAAATTATATATTTGTTTGAACTTCATAAAATATTAGTAGAGTTCAGCATTTTGAGACAAGAAGGTCTTCAGGTAGACAGCACTTGTCGGCGAAAACGTATGCACAGTGCGTTGAATGGAAGGGTTCACCTTAGATGAAATTAAAAGCAAGGCATTGGAGACAGTCTTCTCTGAATTACATTTCAAGTATAATTGGATCAGTTTTCATTCCGCAGGAAACTCAAAGTGATATAATGGTAGTCACGGTTATCAGGCCGGGATAGTTCACGTTTCGAATCCAATGACATAGATAGGGGAGTTTGCATTTGAGTTTAACGAGTTTGACCAGAATAGTTTACTTTAGTTTACCCTTTAATTGAATAGGAGTTTATGTTTTCTTTACGAATTTCGTTTTTGTACATTGTAGTCCATTCTAACATGGCATTGGGGATATCTGTAATTAGATTTACTGCCGGAAATTTAAGGGAAACGTCATATAAAACATTGGCCAAGCCAACTGACACAATGTCAACTAGTAAGTGGTTAAAGCTGAATAATGAAATGATGATGATGATTCTAGTAGTCTGTAAAAGTGAAGGTTTGGATTGTTAATTGAAAGGAACATTAGCAACATACCCGTTGGCTATAATGTGCAACTCGGAATACGTTGTTGTTATTCTTCATCTTCACCTTGCTCTTGTTTCTCCACCACTTTTACCACACCCTGTCCGGCTCCACGGCTAAATGGTTAGCGTGCTGGCCTCTGGTCACAGGGGTCCCGGGTTCGATTCCCGGCAGGTTTGGGAATTTTAACCATCATTGGTTAAATTTCTCTGGCAGGGGGACGGGGTGTATGTGTCGTCTTCATCAACATTTCATCGTCATCATGACGTGCAGGTCGCCTAAGGGAGTCAAATCGAAAGACCTGCAACTGGCAAGCCGAACATATCCTCGGACACTCCCGGCACTAAAAGCCATACACCCTTTCATTTTTTTTTACCACACCCTGATCGGATCATCGCGGTACGAACTGTGTCACACATGTTGACTAGGCCCTGTTATACTGCTTCTCCTGACGCCAACCCTATGAGGAAGGATGTATTCAGTATTGCGCGTTTCTGTCTTTGTTGGTGTTGCGTGACGTGTATACGAGGAGGGGTGTGTTGGGACAAATACAAACTTCGGCACCCGTGTTTGCTGCATTTGGAAGACAAGCTTCTTTAAGGTGAGTACTTGTAAACAAGTTTTACTACATTCAAGTAGTATTATCAGCAGTGTCATTGGAAATTAATTAACTGACTACTGCTGAATTAGCCATACCTTGCTGCGGTATTACCCAGATTTCTACGGATTTAGGAGAAGCGTTACAGTTATAATTTAGTCAATTAATTGATAAAGTAAATTATGCGAGTAATATTGTTTTGAACTATTACATATATGTATCGTAAGTAGCCTAATAGTTGTTCCAGTACACATACCTATAGGTCATATTTTGATATTCATTTCCAATGAACCGTACTTTCAAATTTTTCTTAATATTGCTGATTTAGCTGAGCCTCCTTTATTTATCTAGGCATCGTAAATTGACAATTAAAATCAATTCTTTGAAGAGGACAAGGTTGATCAATATGACTTTAAATGTGGCTGGCGTTAGGAGAGGCATCCAGATCTATGTTTAATCCGTATATCATCCCCGTACTTCCTCTAATAAGTGTCCCGCGCATGCGCTAATGGTGAGCGAGATGCCTAATCGCTGGTCTAAGATGGAACACAGGAACGTGATGTATTTCAGATATAAGACTCTTTTTTTGCTACAGGTAGGTCTTGTGGCGACGATGGGATAGGAAAGACCTAGGAGTTGGGAGGAAGCGGCCGTGGCCTTTATGAAGGTACAGCCCCGGCATTCGCCTGGTATGAAAATGGGAAACCACCGAAAACCATCTTCAGGGCTGCCGACAGTGGGGATCGAACCCACTATCTCCCGATTACTGGATACTGGCCGCACTTAAGCGACTGCAGCTATCGAGCTCGGTCAGATATGAGACAATTAGCAGTCGCACGTTCTATAACCGTGTGCATTTGTAAATGTACCAACAAAAGAAGTATAATAATTAATTTACACACGTGCAGACATTCCACTCTACCAAAAAACTGCTTGTATGTGGCATGTGCCTTGAACAAACTATTAATTATTAACTTTAATTCCCTTCGACGAAATACGTGTATAGAAGACAGGCGGCTCTTTAGAAACTCCTGCGCATACAGTCTCCGAGCTTCCGATGAATTCCGATGAGATTCTTCATAGATTAAATAATATTTTTATTTTTTATTTTCAAAATCTTCCTCCACTCGGAAACTGCTTAAGACAAAGAATATAAAAAACAATTTCATTAAAAAAAGCACTTAAAGTAAAATATGTCTCAGTCCGGCGAATATAAATGGTGTCTGAGTATCAAAAGAGAACCTCTGAGTGGTATCATCCCCCAGTCGATGAACTCCTTGTTACTGATGTTAAAGGTCTTCATCAGCTCTATCGTCTTCTTAGGGCCTGTTCCTCTGGCACCGATCATGAGACTCCTCACTTCTACGTCGTCCTGCTCGTATTTATTCTTATAATAGGCACTGTAGGCAGGTAGATAGACTTCTTTTCTCTGTCAATTTCATCTGGTTGGGCGGAGTGCGTTTGAAATCTTACTGTGGTGTCTAATATATATATCCTTTCTTCCCTTTAAAGACGATCATGTCTGTCCTTTTGTGCTGGTATTTACTCCGATGCAACTGACTTCCTCATGCACTTGAAATCCTTTCTCACGGAACGTCTGTGCTATGGACAACCTGATGTTGTGATGTCTGGTGTTTCGAAGAGCTTCACAGAAGGCACACGAACCAAAGACGTGAGGTAAAGTTTCAGTCTCAATGCATCTTCTGCGGTAGTTACCGTCAAGGGTCCTCCGAGGTACAGCTCTTACAGGTGCGACGTTACATGCCATTTTCAGCACGTCTCTCTACTCCGTGCTTAGAAAGTCCGTCATGGTTTCTAACCGAGCGGTTTTGCAGGAGGGAACTCCATGTACAGACACACTCCCTGACCGTTGATTCTCAACTGGCACCATTTCTCAAATTCAGATTCTCGTAAATATTTTTCCGAGTTTCTTGCTGTCATGCTCACCGTGCCTGTTCTTCATATCCTCAGTTTTATCATTTACGTTTAGCTCAGTTAAGCATCTGCTAAATTCTTCAACTAGACTTCTAGTGGCTTCAATATATTGGTTCCCCTTCCGTTTCAGAATGTTTATATTCGGAAGCAAGGCTTCCCAGCTTGCCCTAGAAACACCTAACCCTTCGTACCTTTTATCTGAGTAAATCATAGAATCCGGAGCGTTAGTAAGAAGGGATCATATTTTCTTTAAGGTACTCCTAACAAATTTATCAGCATCTTTCAAAATCCGCCGTGGTATTTTACCTGCAGGAAGGCACTAACTACTTTTAAGGTTTTCGGAGACGCCGAGGTGCCGGAATTTTGTCCCACAGGAGTAAATCTACCGACACAAGGCTGACGTATCTGAATACCTGCAAATACCACAAGATTGAGTCCGGATCGTACCTGCCAAGTTGGCGTCAGAAGGCCAGCGCCTCAACCGTCTGAGCTACTCAGTCCGGCTAGGTTAAAATAATGCATGTGTATTCGTCGTTGCTGAATACAACAGCCATCGTAGTGCTGCTGAACCAAGTACCAGCCTGCTACCGAGCGTTCGAAAACGAGGCTTAATAACGCAAGACAGCGTATTCGACGGGTAGCGCCGAGGAACACGCCGTGAGCGTCCGTCCGGTTCGTATTCTGACGTAATCTACATTCTGGCAGTAGTACCCATACGAAAATCAGATATTAGACATCCCATTCATCATTGGTCCATGCGGGATAGTTATAAGTGGAAACTACAACGCTGGCGGGCCACCTGGTAGAGTGCTGACTCCAACAATTTGGAAGGCCAGGATCAGAAGATTCATCGGAAGAAGGAGTGAAGAAGTTTCTGCGCGCAAATTTGCGGTGCCGTAAATTCTGGAGCCATACGACTGACAGGTAAATGAAGAACCTAATAAAGCTTTCTTATACGGTTTCATTGTGCTGACAGCTGACGGTTGAGTGGTCCCAATTACTAGTGAAAAGTGAGTAAACGTGGAGTGTGGTCGAAACTTGTTGGACCTGTTCGATGGGGGGAAGGATTAACCTGCGTTTCACGGGTCAACAGACACGAAGCACCCATGTAACGAGTTCGTTTCGATAGCCAAGCAGATCTGGTTTCGGCTGGTGAAATGTTCGGTTAGTTAATGGTCCCTGAACAGCTCTGGCACCATAGTAAATCAAGAAAACGCTTCCGGTACCTTATTTAAAGTTGCTGTTCACTCACGATCGTGGCGATGTGGAGATGTGTTGGCTTAGATCTTTAAAGATAGTTAAGTATATTATCAGTACGCACTCACATAAACTATGCTACTTAAAAGTTAGTCCTATACAATATTTATGAAAGTTGTAAAAATAATTATAACATAATAATAATAATAATAATAATAATAATAATAATAATAATAATAATAATAATAATAATAATAATAATAATAATAATAATAATAGTGTATAGTCTTCAGAGAAAACTAGAGCAGGTATTTTTGGTTGATATCTGTGGGTGATCTGTGCGTCTGTGAGGATGGGGATGAAATCTTATGTTGAAGATGGCACCCAAAGGACAGCACACTAACCAGTAAGCAACGGGGCAAGAAATATATATATATATTTTTTTGATATTTGTTTTACGTCGCACCGACACAGATAGGTCTTATGGCGATGATGGGACAGGAAAGGCCTAGGAATGGGAAGGAAGCGGCCGTGGCCTTAATTAATTCCTGGTGTGAAAATGGAAAACCACGGAAAACCATCTTCAGGGTTGCTGATAGTGGGGTTCGAAACCACTATCTCTCGGATGCAAGCTCACAGCTGCGCGCTCCTGACCGCTCGGCCAACTCGCCGGATGAAATAATAATAATAATAATAATAATAATAATAATAATAATAATAATAATAATAATAATAATAATAATAATGTTATTTGTTTTACGTCCCCCTAACTACTCTTTTACGGTTTCCGGAGACGCCGAGGTGCCGGAATTTAGTACCGCAGGAGTTATTTTACGTGCCAGTAAATCTACCGACACGAGGCTGACGTATTTGAGCACCTTCAAATACCACCGGACTGAGCCAGGATCGAACCTGCCAAGTTGGGGCCAGAAGGCCAGCGCCTTAATCGTCTGAGCCACTCAGCCCGGCAATAATATTAATAATAATAATAATAATAATAATAATAATAATAATAATAATAATAATAATAATAATAATAATAACAATAATAATAATAATAATAGCGTATAGTCTTCAGAGAAACCTGGAGCAGGTATTTTTGGTTGATATCTGTGGGTGATCTGTGCGTCTGTGAGGATGGGGATGAAATCTTATGTTGAAGATGGCACCCACACCCAGTCTCCAACCCAGAGGAATTAACAAATAAAGGTTAAAATTAATCCAGCCTGGAATCGAACACGGGGCCCTTTGGACCAAAGGACAGCACACTAACCAGTAAGCAACGGGGCAAGAAATATATATTTTTTTTGCTATTTGTTTTACGTCGCACCGACACAGATAGGTCTTATGGCGACGATGGGACAGGAAAGGCCTAGGAATGGGAAGGAAGCGGCCGTGGCCTTAATTAATAATAATTAATGTTATTGGCTTTACGTCCCACTAACTACTTTTACGGTTTTCTGAGACGCCGAGATGCCGGAATTTAGTCCCGAATGAGTTCTTTAACGTGCCAGTAAATCTACCGACACGAGGCTGACGTATTTTGGCACCTTCAAATCCCACCGGTCTGAGCCAGGATCGAAGCTGGTGTCAGATGGCCAGCGCTTCAACCATCTGAGCCACTCAGCCCGGCAAGAATAATAATAATAATAATAATAATAATAATAATAATTAGCCTATTAGTACAATTATCACCAAATTCGGAAAAATCTTCAAAATAGATAAATTGAAGTATCTAGGCGAAATTATTCAATCAGCAGTGATAAATCAGGAAGCAAAGAGAGAAAGAACTGCCAAAGTGCAAAGAGTTTACAAAACCTCCTGGAACAGATAAAACAAAAATCTATATAAATAAATAAAAAATGCGACAATACTGTACAACACATTCGTCAAACCAGAGGCATTTCATTCATCTGAAACCATGATAACTGGCGACGGGTCACAGGTAAAATCGTCGGAAAAATTTTCGGAATCATCCTAGGATGAAAATACGAAAATTTGGATAAAAAACAGGAAATTTATCAAGTCAGAGAAGAAGACCACAGATACAATTATGAAAAGGCGATTAAAATCTACGGACACCTACACAGGATAGATAACGACAGGCTGACACAGAAACTTGCAAACCAAAACACTATCCGTGAAATTGCGCAACAACTTTTCAGTGAAAATAAGGGAAGAGTTAGCAGAAATTGGTATTACCGATAAAACCAATGTAGATAGAATGAATTTTAGAAATTTAGTGAGCAAAATTTTCACGGAATCCTGCAATAAAATATACAGGGTGGACAGAACGACGCAGAAGGGAACTCGGTGAACGAATGAAGACAGTTTGGAAACCAAAGAAGAACAATGTAGTAAGATGTTCCTCAGTTAGACATAAACTAAACAAAATCAAACCGAACCCCAAAGCGTAACAGCAGCTAAGAACTTTGGTCTACCAAGTGACCGCTGCGCAGCCTGAAAGTCAGCAGATTACGGGGTGTAATGTGGTCGGCATGACGAATCCTCTCGGCCATTTTTCTCGGCTTTCTAGATCGGGGTCACTATCTCTCAGATAGATCTTCAGTTGTAATCACGTAGGCTGAGTGAACTTCATGCTAGCCCTCAGATCCAGGTAAAAAAAAACAGCCTGGTCGGGAATCGAACCCGGGGCCTTCGTGTGAAATATAGGCACGCTATCCCTAGACCACGGGTCAGGATCATTTGGGAATGAAGGGTCAATAATAATAATAATAATAATAATAATAATAATAATAATAATAATAATAATAATAATAATAATAATAATAATAATAATAATAATAATAATAATAATCATCATCATCATCATCATCTGTTTACCCTCCAGGTTCGGTTTTTCCCTCGGACTCAGCGAGGGATCCCACCTCTACCGCCTCAAGGGCAGTGTCCTGGAGCTTCAGACTCTTGGTCGGGGGATACAACTGGGGAGAATGACCAGTACCTCGCCCAGGCGGCCTCACCTGCTATGCTGAACAGGGGCCTTGCGGGGGATGGGGAAGATTGGAAGGGATAGACAAGGAAGAGGGAAGGAAGCGGCCGTGGCCTTAAGTTAGGTACCATCCCGGCATTTGCCTGGAGGAGAAGTGGGAAACCACGGAAAACCACTTCCAGGATGGCTGAGGTGGGAATCGAAACCACCTCTACTCAGTTGACCTCCCGAGGCTGAGTGGACCCCGTTCCAGCCCTCGTACCACTTTTCAAATTTCGTGGCAGAGCCGGGAATCGAACCCAGACCTCCGGGGGTGGCAGCTAATCACGCTAACCACTACACCACAGAGGCGGACAATAATAATAATAATAATAATAATAATAATAATAATAATAATAATAATAATAATAATAATAATAATGTACGAGAGTCGAATAAATAAAGAATATTTTTTTGCTACGGGCTTTACGTCGCACCGACACAGATAGCTCTTATGGCGACGATGGGATAGGAAAGGCCTAGGAGTTGGAAGGAAGCGGCCGTGGCCTTAATTAAGGTACAGCCCCAGCATTTGCCTGGTGTGAAAATGAGAAACCACGGAAAACCATCTTCAGGGCTGCCGACAGTGGGATTCGAACCCACTATCTCCCGGATGCAAGCTCACAGCCGCGTACCTCTACGCGCACGGCCAACTCGCCCGGTAAGAATATCTTTAACTACATCATTAAATTAAAATAACTACTAAATGGTTATGCCTTTGCTGGCAGGACCTAGTGTTTACAGTGCACTATGTCTTCTGGTATAGGCTAGAGCAATTTTGTTAATTTCATAGATCTGTCTTTGTCTTATACTTGGCTTTGACAATATGAAAGTGACTGAGGTATGAGCGATGCTAGTAATGCCAATTCTTATGCCGCCAGTCCCTGCTATGAATGGTGTGAAAATGTTGCTCATAGGGTCGGTTGGTGCATGCATTTCAATGGGCAAGTTGTCATCAATCCAAAAGTAATCTTTAGTAGAGATATGTTTCGAGCTAAAATAGAAAAATTCAAGGGGTTCCAGGATAAAAAAAAAAAAAAACAGTATGTAAAGTCAAAGAATATGTAGTCATAGGACATGAAAAGGAACCACAGGGAAATAATGAAGAAGTTCTGATAGAAGAAAAACGGGCTAACCAGAAAATCAATGGCTTACCGTGGTCCAAAGTAGGCCACAATAGAAGAAGGAAGAATAATAAACTGAAAGATAGGTTTTTATAATTCAAAGCACTGATGGCGAAAGCTTGAAAAATAATAGAATGGACCAAAAATGGTCAGCAGAACACTGAAATGTACCAATGGCTCGTTCAAAATCCGTGACCAAGGGATTCCATTTCCAGACCAATAATGATCGCAAAGGTGTTGATTTGATGATGATTGCTGTTTAAGGAGGCCTAATTTAGGCTAGATAAATTTAATTTTCCATCGCGATATTATACAGGCTTAACGACTGAAAAAGCTGAGCGCGGATAATCCAGTGATTGTTTACTTATTTATTCCATTATCCACCTATTCTCACAATAATTGTTACGACGTCGGTTCTAACCCCTGACGGATAATCGTGCTCCTGCTGTATGCTCAACTCACATAAATTGTACAGACTGTATGCTGCAGTTGCTAGGCGACCACCTCCCATGTTGAAGATTAAGGAGCAGTACACGACGAACTCGTGCCAGGAGATTTACTGATACAATAAAGTACCCCATTCCAAGGTGAAATACCGACCGCCACGGGCATCTTCCCGTTAGACAGTAATAAATCACATAGCATTATTATCATGATGACACATTCATTATGTAAGATTAATGTGTACATCAACTCCATTCCTGAGTCACAAATGAAATTGAGAAAATTCTTAGATAGGAACCGATAATTTGTTTACAGGTTGGATTCACGGATAATATTTTACTTGAGTCTCGTAAATCATTAAATTGTACCAATATTTGGTTCAGATATGGCTCTGATACTTTGAATTATCAAAAACTTTTCTCAGAAAATCGTGAGATTTTCTAATTCACGTTGCTAAAATTTGGTTAAATTTAAGTTAGTTTGTTTACTTGGCATACATTAGACAGTTTGACCTGTTGCTGATTATTGATGGATGCAATATTTTTCCATATATCCCTTTGAAAAATGTACCTTCCGACGAACGGAAGCACAGTTTTTCATATATCCCTTTGCAAAATGTAGCTTCCGACGAATTCCTAGTCCCACCTGTAAATGAATATCCATAGCCTGTTTCCAGTTATTCGACCGGGTCAGGAATGAAATGAATGAAGTCCCCATCTAGTGACGAGGATAGGAATTGTACCGGCTGCAGAAGCCTGTCGCACTCCTCCTTCAGTCCCATTTATGCCTGTGAAAGTATGGAAGTTGCTGAGGATTGAGTGGTACTGTACTGAGTAACGGCATTCTAAGCATGACTCGTGTGTGTGAATGTTATGAACGCTATTGCCCGAAGGGCCAGCCATTCTGCAATAACACTTTCTGGTCCAGTGAAGAAATACATGAAAAACTATCTCACTCCTCATCATGCTCAGTACGAATCATTTTGGCGTCGACATCGATTCTTTCGATTCGGTGGTACTATCTGAGGACCATAATCACCCTCCAGACTGGAAGTGATAAAGTGTATTTGGGAAAGAACTTATCACTAACATATTTCCGACCCATATGTACAGGTAGTTAATGCATGGAATATTTATACAACTACCGAAGTACATCCGCAAGTTTGGTACCAATAATGTCAACAACAACGGAAAAAAAAAAAAAAATCAAATTTTCTTTAGCGTTATTGACAGTGTATGGGTGCTGAATAATACCTGAAATATTGTATTTTGATATAAATAATATATCTTATGGATGGCAGAAGCTGCGTAACGGAAGTTAGTGTGACGGAAATGTAACAATAGCAACCGTGCAAGCTGCGATGTAAGGTATGGATGGATGGCCAGACAATGTTACCTAGCAACCGTGCAGACTATGTCTTATTACTGGTGGTCATCTGAACAACAAGCATCATCATCATCATCATCATCATCATCATCATCATCATCATCATCATCATCATCATCGTCGTCGTCGTCGTCATCAAATTAGCAGCCTTTGATGGATTGCCATGGCTGAGAGAAATATTTATGATCATTTTACTCCCTCCTTGGGAACTTAGAATTTCCATTTGGAATTGCTAGGCGGGCAATAATTTCATTGTGGAGTTTTATCTCCCGTATGCAGTTATCAGACTGTGCCTCTTATATAGGTTTCTGATAAGTTCACCTGCATATACCCAGCGTCAGTGGGTAGGGTCTGACACATCCCACTCTGACGAGTCTAGTGTCAGACCTAAGACGAAACGCTGGTTAATAGAGCAAACGCCTGAAAAGCCTTACATCTGACTCATTTGACTTTCTCAAAGGTAAAAAGTGTTTTCTTTTACTAATATTTGTACCAGTTCTTCAAACAATTATTTGCAATGAAGTTATCAGGCGAGTTGGTCGTACTGTTAGGAGCGCGCAGCTGTGAGTTTGCATGCGGGAGACAGTGGTTTTGAACCCCACTGTAGGCAGCCCTGAAGTTGGTTTTTCGTGGTTTCCTATTTTCACAGCAGGAAAATGCTGGGGCTGTACCTTAATTAAGGCCACGACCGCTTTCTTCCCATTTACAGGCCTTTCCTATCCCATCGTCGCCATAAAGCCTATCTGTGTCGGTGCAACGTAAAACAATTGCAAAATTAAGTGAAGTTACGTGGCACCCTTCACACGTTTAACACGGCATGTTAAACTGATACTTTTCTCCGGAAGAGTGTGGCAGTAATGTGAAGTAGGTACGATAAAGCTGACCGATGTAAAGTACGGTACAGTTCCTTCATCAGAGCAGTGCGACAATGTCTCTGCTTCTCACTTATATTCCGTATTTACTCTGTCCGCTGTCTTGTTGCCCACGAAGTCTGTTGTTGATAACATCTCACTTATTGTCTGATCTCATCATCATCATCATCATCATCTGTTTACCCTCCAGGTTCGGCTTTTCCCTCGGACTTAGCGAGGGATCCCACCTCTACCGCCTCAAGGCCAGTGTCCTGGAGCTTCTGACTCTTGGTCGGGGGATACAACTGGGGAGTATGACCAGTACCTCGCCCAGGCGGCCTCACCTGCTATGCTGAACAGGGGCCTTGTGGAGGGAGGAAAAAATTGGAAGGGATAGGCAAGGGAGAGGGAAGGAAGCGGCCGTGGCCTTAAGTTAGGTACCATCCCGGCATTCGCCTGGAGGAGAAGTGGGAAACCACGGAAAACGACTTCCAGGATGGCTGAGGTGGGAATCGAACCCATCTGTACTCAGTTGACCTCCCGAGGCTGAGTGGACCCCGTTCCAGCCCTCGTACCACTTTTCAAATTTCGTGGCAGAGCCGGGAATCGAACCCGGGCCTCCGGGGGTGGCAGCTAATCACGCTAACCACTACACCACAGAGGCGGACATTGTCTGATCTATCGAAAAAAATTAAATGACCGCTTTGTTCTTTCCGAGAATCCACCTTGAAGTGACCCTGAAGTGATACGTAGCGAATGTCCCACGGAACTAAGACATAAAAATATTCTTAATATGTCCTTTATTATCGAATGTACGATCAATATTCAGACGGCGTAAACGACCAAAAATAATATTTGCTACTACTTTTATCATATGAAAGTTTTTTATAGACCTAATATTAGCAGAAGCCGGCCCCGTAGTGTGGGGGCAGCGTGCCTGCCTCTTACCCGGAGGACCAGGGTTCGATTCCCGGTCAGATCAGAGATTTTTACCTAGACCTGAGGACTGCCTGGAGGTCCACTCAGCCTGCGCAATTAGAATTGAGGAGCTATCTGACGGTGATATGGAGGCCCCGGTCTAGAAAGCCAAGAATAACGGCCGAGAGAATTCGTCGTGCTGACCACACGACACCTCGTAATCTGCAGATCGTCGGGCTCAGCAGCGGTCACTTGGTAGGCCAAGGCCCTTCAAGGGCTGTAGTGCCATGAGGTGCGGGGTAATATTAGCAGAGAAATTTGGGAATAACCGTTTTCATCTTCCTATTAATCCCTACGTCTTGCGACGGACTTGACGCCATATGCACCTGTTAACACTATTCAGAATGGGTAGATTAAAAATACGCAGTTTGATTGAAATATGTTTACTTTTTTGCAGTTTTAGGAACGCAAACAGACGCGCAGGCAAAACAGAAACCTTCAGGTGGTCAGTATTATATGTCAAACGAGCAATAATCGGGAAAGTTTGCTGAAATAAAGGTGTAGACACGCAACCCTTATGACTGTACGTATTTATATAGACGCCAGTGTTGGTGAATACTACATCAAAAGAGAAAGAAACAAGACTGCCATGACCAAACTTGTTTCAAAATAAGTGTGTTATCCTGCTTTCATTTTCTTAACTTTTTGGCTAATTGTTTGAATCTGGGTTTAAGGAAGATAGCCAAGGATTTGCTATCCAGTACAATTCTGGAATTTGAGTGGAGCATTATTAAACATGACCACTAAACACCCCCCCACCCCCCCTCACCCCCTCACACACCCACTGTGTTTGCATTCAATTTTATTCCAGGCAACATTTTTCAGCGATTGCTATGTCAGTACGACGCTGGCCTTCCAGTTACTCTTCTCCTGTGGGTGGGGACGGTGGAGTAGCACCCACGGTATCCCATGCCTATCGTAAGAGGCGACTAAGATGGGCACCAGTGGCTATGAACTTTGGAGCGTAGGTTGGCGACCACGGGGCTAATTACTTGTTCCAAGCTCCGCACTTTCACCTACCCTGACTTCCCTTGGTCAACTATTGTTCTTTTCCGACCCGGACGCTATTAGAGCATTCAAGAGCTGGGGAGTCTTTGATATTCACGCCCTTAGTGGCCCTTTTTTGCCGATATCTTCATTTTTCGAAGTGTCGGATTCCTTCCATTTTTCTCTCTCCGATTAGTGTTATATAGAGGATGGTTGAATAGTTGTTCTTCCTCTTAAAGCAATAATCACTACCACTAACAAGACTTCCAGTTACTCTTATGCTGCCCACATTTTCGAAAATGATGTCCGTTTCCGCTTCAAATTACGTGGTCGAAAAAAATAGCTTTTCGTCGTTGCCCCTAGGAGAACCGCTATGTGATAGTATTTCTGCTTAGAACTCTGACCAAAAGGTTCTGTCATCTAAGTTTCAGTATTGGATGAACTACATCAACGAATTTTCGTTCGAAGTGATACATGTGCTGCGAGTCAGTATTTCTCCCCTAAACATTGTCACAACGACGTTTTGTGTCACTATGCTCTCTTATAGGCTTGACCTGGTTCAAGATTGTCTTACCACTAATTCTGGATGTTCATGGTATTCTCAGTAGACGTCACAAATATCAACACCAATAGCTTATCCTATCAGCTATTTCCACAGCCCAAGTTTCGCGGATGTAAGTGGCTACAGGGAAAGCGACAGCACTGACCAATATGCGTTTCCTTCTATCACTGATGGCTCTGCTTTTCTAAATATCTTTCAAGTTTATTATTGTGTTGCTTCCAAGTGCCAGCCACCGCTTGACTTCAGGGGAAACAGTCACCTTCAAGGCTAATTTTTGAACCAACGAAGATAAGATCATAACATCTATGTTTTATGTTATTACATGATCTTCGCCTTTACGATACTTGAGTTAACCGAACCTTTCCACTTTCATCTGTACCTTCCGGATCAAGTACTCAAGATTATCCTGGATTTTTTCCATTGAAGTAGTATCTTCAGGAGTTATATACACTGACTGACAGAGCAAATGCAACACCAAGAAGGAGTGGTCAGAACTTTATGCCAATTGCAGGGTAGACTGACGTCACTGAGGTATGCTCATGATGTGAAATGCGCCGCTGTGCTGCGCACGTAGCGAACGATAAATGGGACACGGCGTTGGCGAATAGCCCACTTCGTACCGTGATTTCTCAGCCGACCGTCATTGTAGAACGTGTTGTCGTGTGCCACAGGACACGTGTATAGCTATCAACGGAGGCATTTCCAGCAGACAGACGACTTTACGAGGGGTATGGTGATCGGGCTGAGAAGGGCAGGTTGGTCGCTTCGTCAAATCGCAGCCGATACCCATAGGGATGTGTCCACGGTGCAGCGCCTGTGGCGAAGATGGTTGGCGCAGGGATATGTGGCACGTGCGAGGGGTCCAGGCGCAGCCCGAGTGACGTCAGCACGCGAGGATCGGCGCATCCGCCGCCAAGCGGTGGCAGCCCCGCACGCCACGTCAACCGCCATTCTTCAGCATGTGCAAGACACCCTGGCTGTTCCAATATCGACCAGAACAATTTCCCGTCAATTGGTTGAAGGAGGCCTGCACTCCCGGCGTCCGCTCAGAAGACTACCATTGACTCCACAGCATAGACGTGCACGCCTGGCATGGTGCCGGGCTAGAGCGACTTGGATGAGGGAATGGCGGAACGTCGTGTTCTCCGATGAGTCACGCTTCTGTTCTGTCAGTGATAGTCACCGCAGACGAGTGTGGCGTCGGCGTGGAGAAAGGTCAAATCCGGCAGTAACTGTGGAGAGCCCTACCGCTAGACAACGCGGCATCATGGTTTGGGGCGCTATTGCGTATGATTCCACGTCAGCTCTAGTGCGTATTCAAGGCACGTTAAATGCCCACCGCTACGTGCAGCATGTGCTGCGGCCGGTGGCACTCCCGTACTTTCAGGGGCTGCCCAATGCTCTGTTTCAGCAGGATAATGCCCGCCCACACACTGCTCGCATCTCCCAACAGGCTCTACGAGGTGTACAGAAGCTTCCGTGGCCAGCGTACTCTCCGGATCTCTCACCAATCGAACACGTGTGGGATCTCATTGGACGCCGTTTGCAAACTCTGCCCCAGCCTCGTACGGACGACCAACTGTGGCAAATGGTTGACAGAGAATGGAGAACCATCCCTCAGGACACCATCCGCACTCTTATTGACTCTGTACCTCGACGTGTTTCTGCGTGCATCGCCGCTCGCGGTGGTCCTACATCCTACTGAGTCGATGCCGTGCGCATTGTGTAACCTGCATATCGGTTTGAAATAAACATCAATTATTCATCCGTGCCGTCTCTGTTTTTTCCTCAACTTTCATCCCTTTCGAACCACTCCTCCTTGGTGTTGCATTGTCACTGTCAGTCAGTGTATATTAAGACCAATGAATTTTGGTTTCGTTTACCTATTTACGTATGTAGCTCGATTTGAGCAGCTTGAGAGGGATCATCAACCTCCTTAGTATGGCATCAAAGATCACCCCAAACGTACGCAGATCCCTAATCAAAACATATTCTGTAATTCAATGAAGCAATCTCTGGACCTCAAGTACGAAGGTATATGCCACAAAAGAACTATTCATTTCCTATATGGTATATAGCTGCCTCTATTGAAAAATACTAGTATTAGTACCCGAATTCATTCTCACCGAGTTTCTGTCTGACCATGGAAAGTATAAATGCTACCTAGAACGCTTTAAAATTAACACTGCAGACGACAATTTGTGCTTTTGTGGATTTTATAAAACAGTGTGTCATTTACTGTTGAACTTCGCCATGTTTGGAAGGACAAGATTCAGTCTTAGAGACCGTCTATTCGGAAAATCGTCTTGCTATAAATAGATCGTAAAACTCACTCATCGCATATTTAATGATTTAGTTTTCTAATCAGTGTATCAAGGGCCTATAATTTATTAATTGATTGTAAATTACAGAATATACTCCTGTTCTTATATGCTGCAGAGACCTTACTGATGGACAGTAAAGGAACCATGAACGACCTGAAAAAATTGAAAGACGTATCCTCCGGAAAATTCATATGCCCGGATGGAACCTATCGACTAAAAGTGAACTCTCAATTGTACCAACGATTGGGAACGGCTAACACTAGCATGCTGACGTTTTGTGAATGGACAACGGCAGACTTAGGAAGAAAATCTTCTCACTAATTAAGCTAAAATACTGGAAGCATGTGGCTCAATGAAGTAAAAAAAGTACTTGGCTTCCACTGGGCTTTCTAATACTGATGTCTCAGACCGCCCTAAAATTTGTAAATTGGTAAATGCATGGTCTCTTTCACAGGAAAGAAAGGAAAAACTAATGGCAGGACTCAAAAGGTATTGGGAACGAAAGCGAGTATCCAAAAAGAACTAGTCACAAGCGTTCCCTAGTGGCCTTAAATCACCAATAATACTCCTGTAAGATATGGTTCCGAGTATTAGGATAGTGAATAAATACACAATACTAGCTATTTCTCGTGGTCTCCACCCGCAATGCATCATGTTATTCATTAATATCCCCACACATATATTTGCAAAGTTTTAAGGTAATGAATTAAAACGAATTGATACACGTGGACTGTTGTGGTAACAGAATGCAACATCATATAAACAAACACTTGAAAATACATCACAAATATAAATTGAATTATATTACTTCACTTGCAATTTTATAACATTTAGAAGTTATTGCGAATTATTGTTAGTTTTATAACTGCGAAATAATATTAATCCAATGCCGCAGGATAAATAATCTTACGTTTCACACTACTAGGAGCGTAAATGTATTTATTCCTCTGGGTTTCAACCCTGGAGCAAGCTACATAAAACTGACCATGAGATCAATGCGGATTTTCCAACTTAATTCCTGCTAGATTCAGCAAATATCCTTGAACCTTGTTTACAGTCATCGCGAAAGCTATGCTATGTTGATGTAGTACAATCTCGTATGCCAGCAACAATTTTTACTACTAAACATTTAGATATGATTTACCCTAATGATGTTGAGGTGAAAGGCGCAGAGCAGACTTTACAATTGCTGCAGTCTACGACTAATACGAAGTATCTACAGGTTGGAATACAGTCAAAAAAGGAATCGTGTTAGAATTAAGGAACGAGGCTGAATATACAACTATGGCTTTTCAATAAATAATTCGACACATAAGTAGAAGAATACGCTTGAGTGGAGCTTTTAAAATTAGCAAAGATCATAATATGAAGATGAAGTTAGAATTCAAGAGGGAAGATTGGGGCAAATATTCATTTATAAGATGAGGAGTAAGGGACTAGAATAAATTATCAAGGGAGATGTTCGATAAATTTCCAAGTTCGTTGAAAATATTTAAAGAAAAAGCTAGGAAACAATTGATAGGGAATCTGACACCTCCGCAACCGCCCTAAATGCAGATCATTGATGAATGATTACTTTTTACTTGATAATCGTTCATGGTATTGAGGTTAATTTTCCAGAGAGTGAATTGCTAGATTGTATCGTTGAGGAACATCCAACTGTAAAGAAGGCAAGTCTTGAAAAGTTAAAGAAGTGTTTATTTTTGAGGACGTTGAGAGATGGCACCATAAAAATACAGTCGTTGAAGTTATCGCAGCCATTTTTTTGACTTTACCATGGTTACGGTTGGCCAATCCCTGATAGGTTCGAAGAAAGGAGAGTTCTTTTTAAATATATCAGAAAGAGAAAGGCCTTAAACGTTGTTTTAGGGGTCCCTCTTGGAATTGCCAATTATTTTTTTGTTTCAGTGAAGGGCGTAATATGAGCTGTGTCTGATCCTTTTAAAATTATTGAAATGTTTTTTAAAACTAGGAAGGATCACAATATGAAGATAACGTTTCTATTTTAAGAAGACAAATTGGGGCACGTATTCGTTTATGGGAGAAGAAGTTAGGGATTGGAATAATTTACCAAGGGAGATGTTCAATAATTTAAAAATTCTTTGCAATTATTTAATAAAAGGTTAGGTAAACAACATAGATAATCTGCCACCTGAGCGCCTGCCCTAAATGCATATCAGTGGTGACTGACAACGATAGCTTTCCTGCTTTATGGATTTTTCGTTTTGTGTCCCCTTAAAACACGGAGTTAATATTCGAATTTGACAACATAACTACATCTACGAGCAGTCCGATTGAATCGTGCACTTTGGTGTAAATGTTATTTCTGATCAGTGGAGGTATATAGATTTGTATAATGAAAAGGCAAACTTACTTTTAATTTCATAGTTATAGAAGACAGTGATAGAATGGTTTTTTAAACCACTTTGAACATCAGTTTCATGAGAAAGGCATATTATTTCTAGAGAGAAGTATTATGTCATTTAGCTGTGGGCACAGAAATAAAATTAGAGTTATTTAATTATAGAACAACAATGAATATCCCTGAACATGTTTCATAAATCTTGTATTGATAGTAAAATACGGATTGCATGCTGATTTTCTATATAACAGCCATGTTATGTTCTAAAACTTGCTTGGCAGGGTAGTAAAATACTTTGGGAGCAAATATAACTTGTCGATTTTAAGTTTAAATTGAAATACTTAGACGTGAGGCGATTAATTGCATGAAATACGGAGTAACTCACGAAGCAGTATATTTATTGGCAGTCATAAAGGATAAACAGGTATAACACGTAGATTGCGTGTGACTTTATATGTAAGATATCGAGATCCAGCTCTCTCTTTGGAGATATGGGCACTATTCGATGTTTCAAAGTCAGAGTCGTCACCCTGACATAGATTATACCCTTTCTATCGATTAGAAATCATATGAAATAGCGCCAAACTTAGCCTATTTTTAATCATAAGTATCTATTACTATATATTTAATTATCAGTGAAAGCCAAACACTGTCACATCGAAACATGAAATTTGCAAAAGTATTTTTTTTTGCTAGGGGCTTTACGTCGCACCGACACAGATAGGTCTTATGGCGACGATGGGATAGGAAAGGCCTAGGAGTTGGAAGGAAGCGGCCGTGGCCTGAATTAAGGTACAGCCCCAGTATTTGCCTGGTGTGAAAATGGGAAACCACGGAAAACCATTTTCAGGGCTGCCGATAGTGGGATTCGAACCTACTATCTCCCGGATGCAAGCTCACAGCCGCGCGCCTCTACGCGCACGGCCAACTCGCCCGGTGAAATTTGCAAAAAAATTAGGGTCTTGTGGCTCTACGGATTGGCCAATGTAAATATAGCATATAAACGTCATGAAAACACTTCGCTGAACGATAATCATCGAAGAACTGAGTAAAACTAATGTTAATTTCATGGTGTTATTTTTTTATGTCTTTGAATATCATGCATTTGCATGATTTTCTTGAATGATGGTTTTTATATACTTAAAATAAATTTGGAGATGACTCAAGTTTAGAGACAATTAATAGAATCTCTTTTGTTTTAATTAGATTTTAAAATACTGCATATTGCTTGAGGGATATGTCTTTCATTGATCTGCATGTAATATTGACCGAATTGAGATTTCTTTGTTAATTTTAGTTATATGAACTGTAAAGGTAGACAAGGGTAATTTCATGCACCGGCAGGTATATGAAAACAACTAAGATAACTTGGTTAACTAAATTAAACCTCCTTTTGATTAATGCTTCTTTTCGGAGTTCAAGTATATACGAGTAAGAAAGCATGAAATTCCCTGGACTGTGTGAAATTGTAAAAGTGATTCATTTCTCTTCTTGACATAATTCCCTCAAATGCTCTCACTCTGTTGGAAGGATAGCATTTATCTTAGTCACATTCTCTCAAGGAATTGTTAGAAAATATGTAATAAATGGCTGCTTTTATAAGTATAATAATTAATGACAGAAAATTGTTTGTTGATTAAAGAGGCCTAACATCTAGGTCATCGGCCCTTGACATTAAGTGGATATAGATTTGTATATACTGATATGTGTGCATTAAGAGGTTATTATTACGAATTAGAAAATGTAGATTCGCAATTATTTTAGGTACGAAAATTTGATTATCCTCTAACATTAGCGTAGTTCTAGTGTTCTCCTGAAGTTTACATGTAATATTTATATCACTTGTAATGTACATCCACCAGAGGTCATTGAATCGATCTTGGAAATAACACTCATTGGCTGAAAGATACCAATCGAATTTAATATTAAGATCATGAAACATTCCTATTATTGGTATCTACGAAGGCATGAAAAGTGTTGTTCTGATGTTTTCATTCTTGAATCCTCCATGCATTTTAATCTGCTTGTCATATTCATGTTTTGTTCTATCCTACACCCCACCCTCCTCCATACTTTCCTCCCACACTTCCCCCTAAATTAACAACCCACCTCTTCTTCTGGTGAAATCTCGCCAAATTGATCTTTCACCAACTCGATTCATTTGTGATTCGATCTAATCAAACCATCTCACTTTCAGCTTTCATTTGTAACAATATATTTCAAAAGCTCCTACTTTCTTTATTTTGAGCTTGTCATTGCCTATGTTTTACTTCAATATAATACGATGCTCCCTGCAAGTCTTCAGAAAAATTTTGCTTATACACATAGTTCTAGGTATCAAGTTTCTTAAAAAACGTGCCTTTCTTGTTTGTGCTACACTGTAGCCTAGTCCGACTCGTTGGCTGAACGGTCAGCATACTGGCCTTCGGTTCAGAGGGTCCCGGGTTCGATTCCCGGCCGGGTCGGGGATTTTAACCTTATCTGGTTAATTCCAATGGCACGGGGGCTGGGTGTATGTGTTGTCTTCATCCTCATCACGACGCGCAGGTCGCCTACGAGCGTCAAGTAGAAAGACCTGCACCTGGCGAGCCGAACCCGTCCTGGGATATCCCAGCACTAAAAGCCATACGACATTTCATTTTACTGTAGCCCGTATCCTTCAGAGCGTCACACACGTTACGTTTTGCTTGGCGACTTACACGTGCAAACCTAATTTGGAAGGTTAGAATGAACACGACGACCGGAACACACCAATCCATTCCGACATAAATATGCCTTAGAGCTAGAGGTCATCCGAAAAATTTGTGTAACAAAATAGTGTCACATAAAAAAATGCGTGATGTGAAGTATAAAGAGAGCTGCACAGGTCGTGGATCTGTATATGATGGCCATCCATCAATACTTCACATTACAGCCTGCACTGTTGCTAGGTAACATCGCGTCCCACATTTTATTGGAAGACATATTTATGGTTATTTCCCAACGGGAAATTTAGTTAAGTTTTCCCCACAGCTTTTTCTGAAGGGTAGAGTGGAAACATGTTGGGTGATGTTATGCACAGAACAGAAGAATACATTCGACAACGAAAGGATGGGCTACTGAAACGAAAAGGATTCTCGCACACAACGTTACTGAGTGAATCGGGGTTGTGACCAGGTGACTGGTATAATTTCTTAAGGATGGATGAAGAAATGTATTTAGGACTTGTTAGTAAAATAAGTCAGAATTTTCTTTGTAATAACTGTATCCTTACCCGATTCTGGATCAGCTTCATTCAGCTTTTTTCTCAATAATTCATAGGCTGCATTCCTATTATTGCGAGCGAAATATTATTTTGATTTAATTTTCCACAGTTAAGTGTTTTGCCTATAAATATCTATGAATTCGGGTAAAATGGCAAACGATACCTCTCGAAAATAACTTATTTTTGCTGCTAAATTTACGCAAGTTCAAACCGAACACACTGTCAGCCACACACGCTGCAACTTGCCGAAAGTTTTCTCGTTCTTGAGGGAAAATATGAAAATCCCAAGCAGCCGTAGACTTATTTCATGCCACCCCCAGAAAAACGTTGGATTTCTCACAAGCTCAGTCTTACCTTGCTACTTAGATTTGCTCATACAAGTAGACAAGCAAAACGTGACTTGTGTGGTGCCTTTCACTTCTGTCATCATTAGTTGAACTGGTACCCTAGAAACCTAAACCCATGGTACTACAGCCCTGAAGGGCCTTGGCCTACCAAGCGACCGCTGCTCAGCCCGAAGGCCTGTAGATTACAAGGTGTCGTGTGGTCAGCACGACGAATCCTCTCGGCCCTTATTCTTGGCTTTCTACACTGGGGCCGCTATCTCACTGTCAGGTAGCTCTCCAATTCTAATCATGTAGGCTGAGTGGACCTATAACCAGCCCTCAGATCGAGGTAAAAATCCCTGACCTGGCCGGGAATAGAATACGGGGTCCCCGGGTAAGAGGCAGGCACGCTACCCCTACACCACGGGGCCGGCTGAACTAGTACCCACATAACGATTTTCATCTTCTTTCTTTAAGACGTCATTCGCTGATGTGATATTTCTTGCATCATCTGCTTTTATTTGTTAATTTTATTGAACACAAATTCCCTCAGAGCTAGAGCTCCATAAGAGGAACAATACACAAAACATGTAGCAACAAGTGACAAAGCTAAAACAATTAAGAACAAGGAAGAATAACTGGTAAATGGAAACTGAAGCAACGAAATGAAAAACAGAGATTATGAATGGGAGAAGGAAATAATATATAAAAATCAGAAATATTTTACAAAGATTCAAGATTTTAGTAAGTTACTCATATTTTAAAATTATATACTGCAATACATTTAGCTATTTTCACCGAAACAGAATTCTATATGAGCAATGCAGTTACTGGTACAATAATAGACATTTACAACATTAATAATCTTACGGTGTTATTTAAATAGTGTGCCAAAAATAGCAATTCGGTTTACGCTTATAGAATTTTACAGAAGCAGACTTCTTTATCAAAGATGGAAGAACGTTATAATTGCCGATAGTCTGAGATAAAAATACTGTAGATACTATATTTTGTTGAATGAATGGAGCGAATATGAATATTGCCGCAGGAGCTATTGTTAAGTGAGTATAGGCCACTTTTGAGGATACAAGTAGTAATTTTTTTGAGTCACTAATCATTTTTACATGCATGTAATAAGACAAAATATTTGATAGTGAATGACAAAGGGAATACTGAAAGTCAAGTGTAAATAAATGCTGAGGAATGAGGAAATTAAGTTCGTCAAGAGCATTAAGCACCCTGTTTTGTTAAACCTGCAACTCCTTAACTGAATGTCATGTACAATGGCTCCAAATGAGACGCAGGTAAGTCAGTTTACTGTTAGATATATAATAACTACTTATATAAAACAGGGGAAATCAATGGTCTAATTCTGTAGCAGACACCAATTAAATTACATTTTACTTGTTGAATTCATATGAAAATTCCAAATTAAATACCTTAAGTTGTATTAGTACTATGCGCAGGTGAACGATTCAATAGTATAAGGTAATTTTATGTTAACTGACGGTTTACTAAAGCAAATATAAGTCTTTGTAATATTTATTGATCATTTATTAAATTAAAACCAATCCTGAAACCCAAATAAATCATCCTGCATACGATGTTAGATTTGAACTATGTCTTTACCTGTGCAAAAAATTCTAGTATCATCAATAAACAGCACCAGGAAAAGTAATGATCCTTGGACAGAGCCTCGTGGACAGCTTATGTGATGTATTTTCTGACACTGGTTATATGATCAATGTTAACGTACTGATATCTAGAACTTAATTAACTGGCAAAACATTGTAGGGCCATTCCCCTTATGCCAGCAGCTTCTAATTTCTTTCAGTATAAAAGAGTGAAAACTGTGTGGAATGCTTTCTTTAGGTCTATGAAACACTGTCTGAGTCGACGGCTTCCTGGATATTAGCTATAATATGAAAGGGAGTTCATACAACACTTGATTCTTATTGAGAAACATGTTTTTTGGAATAAAATAAATTGTTCTCCTTTAAGAAGCCAGTAATTCCTAATTAAACCACATGTTTCGAATATTCATGGTATTTTATTCAACTGAATTCCATTACCCTTGTTTGTTTATTTGTTGATTTGTTTATTAACTTTCAGCTTAAATTCCTCTTCCAGACTGTGTCCATACAATTCAACGATGTTATAATAATAATAATAATAATAATAATAATAATAATAATAATAATAATAATAATAATAATAATAATAATAATAATAATAATAATAATAATAATAATAATAATAATTTTCTTTAGATTACACCGTCTGGTTGCAGGGTCCGCTATATGGAACTGTTGTCTCTATTTAGTTCTCTCACGGGTCGCATCCGGATGGATATTCACACTTGTAAGATAGTGTTTCGGCCGAAATTTGTTTAAGTCGTTCTTTTGATTCGTACCAATCTATCTTTCGGACTGAATTGTGTCGGTTCTTGCTCGTAAGACATGTCCAAATGATCGGAGACGGCTCTCGCAGATTTTCTGGTGTATTGGAGCAACGCAAAATCGTTTCCTGATGCTGTCGTTGGAAACGCGATCCAATTTAGTAATGTCCACTGTTCAATTCAATATCTTTGTTTTCATTACGCTAAGCTGGTGTTATGTCTCTATCATAGTCGGCCAACATTTACAGCCGTAGAGCGCAACAGGACGGATGACAGTACGATAGATTGTCGATAATAATAATAATAATAATAATAATAATAATAATAATAATAATAATAATAATAATAATAATAATAATAATAATAATAATAATAATAATAATGTCCGACTCGTTGGCTGAATGGTCAGCGTACTGGCCTTCGGTTCAGAGGGTCCCGGGTTCGATTCCCGGCCGGGTCAGGGATTTTAACCTTAATTGGTTAATTCCAATGGCCCGGGGGCTGGGTGTTTGTGCTGTCCGCAACATCCCTGCAACTCACACACCACACATAACACTATCCTCCACCACAATAACACGCAGTTACCTACACATTGCAGATGCCGCCCACCCTCATCGGAGGGTCTGCCTTACAAGGGCTGCACTCGGCTAGGAATAGCCACACGAAATAATAATAATAATAATAATAATAATAATAATAATAATAATAATAATAATAATAATAATAATAATCACTGTTTCAGATATTAAAAGAACAGGGTCTAGACCGGAAAACACTCGCAATTGTAAAAGAGACATTGGCAGACACAAAATCTAAGGTTAAATTCATGGGGGAAATCTCAGACCCTTTTCCGATCAAAACAGGAGTAAGACAGGGAGATGGGCTCTCTCCACTACTCTTCAACTGCGTCCTTGAAAAGGTAATACAGGAATGGCGCAAACAGAAGTCTGCCCTCAAGATTGACCAACCAATCACTCTTGGTAGGGGCAAATTAGCAGTAGACTGCCTGGCATTTGCGGACGATCTGGCAATCTTAACTCGTGACGTTTCAACAGCCATAAACCAGATCGAACTCCTGAAAGAAATAGCGGAAAAAGTCGGCCTCCAAATATCGTTTGAAAAAACTGAATACATGACCTGCAGCAAAGAAGCCCCTAAATTCATGGAGACAAAATATGGCAAAATAAAACGGGTCCAGCAATTCAAATATCTCGGTGAAATAATTCAGGAGAATGGAATGGAAACAAAAGCCAATGAAGTTAGATGCCAAAAAATGGAAACTGCGTATAGACTCACCCAAAATATCTATAACAAAAAGTGTCTCTCCAAGCATGCTAAACTAAGACACTATAATACAGTTATAAAACCAGAATGCCTCTATGGATCAGAGACACTAATTTTGAACAGGAAAACTGATCTAGAAAATATTCAGAAAAAGGAACGCAAGATCATTAGAAAAATTTTAGGCCCAAAACTCGTAGATGAACAGTACCGCCTTAGAGGGAAACAGGAAATCTAACAATTTTCTAACATTCACAGCGACATCAGAAAACGCAGATTAAGATTCTTTGGACATATAAAAAGGATGAACCCAGATAGACTTACCAAGCAAATAGTTGAATTTTATGAAAACCGAAGTAAAGCTAAAACGGACACAATAAAATGGATTGGCGAAATTAAAACAGATCTCAAACTGGCAGGAATTACACCTGAAGACATCCAAAGCCGGGTTATCTTCAGAACCAAAGTTCATAAGTGGCAAGTTGACCAAGAGGAAAAACCAAAGAAGAAGACCGGAACAACATGGTCTCAAGAGAGAAAAGAAGCACACAGCAAACGAATGAAGGAAGTGTGGGCACAAAGAAAGTAGCATGCCGGCCGTTGGTTCAAGGGGTAACGGGTTCGATTCCCGGTAGGATCGGGGATTTTAACTTTTCTAAGTTAATTCCTATGGGTCGGGGGCTGGGTGTTTGTGACGGTTTCAGGATTAGATTTGCAAGTAGCTTTACGTCGCACCGACACAGATAGGTCTTATGGCGACGATGGGACGGGAAAGGGCTAGAAATGGGAAGGAAGCGGCCGTGGCCATAATTAAGGTACAGCCCCAGCATTTGCCTGCTGTGAAAATCGGAAACCACGGAGAACCATATTCAGGGCTGCCGACAGCGGGGTTCGAACCCACTATCTCCCGAATACTGCATACTGGCCGCACTTAAGCGACTGCAGTTATCCAGCTCGGTGTGATTAGATTTAATGTTAGATAGGGTCCCATTCTCTTAGACGCGCAGGTTACCTGTACGGCGTTAAAACGAAAGACATGTACCAGGCCTCCGCGGAGGCCTCACGCCATTATTATTATTATTATTATTATTATTTTGATTTTTGTTTATAGGGGCGTAACTTCTAGATCATCTGCTCATGACAACTAGAATATTCAATGCTAGTCTGATTTTTTGTTATTTTGATACGCAGGCATAATGCAGCGCAAACGACCCTAGGCAGGATATGAACACGACTGGCTGCAACGAATTTGGAGTCTTCACAAACCCCGTTTGGTCTGAAGGTTTTTAGCCTCTATAGAACCTCGGATGGCCTGCCGATTTTGTCTGGTCTGGTCTGATAGGGCGTACCGTGCTTAAGACATCACTAGGCTGGAAGGTGTTAACAGATATATAGATTACAATCACACTAATTTAAAGTAATGGGAAAGAAAACCTCTGCAGACAGAATTATAAATAGTTCTGTCGTCCATTATACTTATGGACAGAATGACGTCAGTGATCTGACTAGTGTGCCTGCAAGAATACTTTCCTGCTCAGACGAGAAATGCTAATACCTTTGGGCTGAATAGAGATTTCATCTATAACATCGCGATTACCACACTCAAGAAGTCCATCATGATCTTCAAGAACCATGCTTGCAGATCTCAAATAAATGTTTGACGTGTCTCACTCGTTTGCCTACACTTAACATCATACGATCGCATTATCTACTGTATTTATATCCATTATTGTTATTAAGATACTCTTTGCCCTTGTGCAACCTGCAGCTGTTGCAGGAAGATTGTATAATAATAATTTCTTCAAGTGGCGACTTAACTTAGTGGCTGAGTTCAAAACAATAACTGGACTTATGAAAATGATAATTATTATGTGCGTCATGGCTCAGAAACACGACCGGTTTCTTGTAAGAATTTCTACCTTTGTAAAATATTATCAATAACTTACTCGAGGAGTAGTTGTTGAAGGCACGACCGCTCGTTCAGGAACACTTTGCATTCTTAATGTTGTGAGCCTGAAGCGTACTCCAGACACGACTCACATTCATGTTATGCTACAGGTGAATACTAAGTGCGTTGGCAATTAAGATTTGTATGTACTGGTAACAATAATAATTAATCAAATGTTACTTGTGAATGTGTACTGTACAGATGTCACGTCTCATCGAATATGAGGAGTCCATTACTTTTGAAGAGATCAACACGAAAATTGTCGGTCACAGTCAGATACACTTATTTTAAGTATAAGTGGGGATGGAAGTATATAATCTGTTTACGAATATTGACATACTTTCAAGGTATCTCACTTAATGAGCAAATGAATTTAATAGTAATCAGTAGGGAAACGCAAAGTGCCTAACTTCATTTTGTAATATCTGAAGCCATCTCCTAGGTTCTTCGTCAGTCTCTCGAAACTAATTTTGAGTAATACGTTTATGAACTACTTGAAAAAGAAAAAAAAACATATGGTTACAGTACTATAGTTAAAAAGGAACGATGGAATTTAAACAAGAATGACATGTGTCATTCTTGAAAGAACATCATCAGAATCTGAGTGTGATTTGATAGAATATGATGTTCTTTCAAGACAGAATGTCATGTTCCGTTCTTGAAAGAACATCATCAGAATCTGAGTGTGATTTGATAGAATATGATGTTCTTTCAAGACAGAATGACATGTTCCGTTCTTGAAAGAACATCATCAGAATCTGAGTGTGATTTGATAGAATATGATGTTCTTTCAAGACAGAATGTCATGTTCCGTTCTTGAAAGAACATCATCAGAATCTGAGTGTGATCTGATAGAATATGATGTTTTTTCAAGAACGAAACATGTCATTCTGTTTTAATTAATTGTTTCTATTTCATGTATAATACTGTAACCATACATTTTTCTTTTTTGAAGTAGTTTATAAATTTGTTACTCAAAATTAGTTTTGGCAGACTGAAGAACTTAACAGTTAACAATTAATTTCAAATAGCTTTGTTTTTCTATAGAAATGTGTAAAGTGCTAGGTCTAGAGAAGACTGTAAAGCATTAATAAGACCAATAAAATATGGCCTTTGTTGATGTCCGCCACGGAAAGTCATACCACTTGAAATGTATAGAAATACTGTACTTCCCGCGGAGTGGTTCTTTTAGTTTGGGGAACAGATCATTTCACAAGGACTCACATTCAGTGAATGGGATGCATACACAAGGACCTTCCACTGTGCCAATAATTCTCTCAGAGGAGCAGCTTTGTGACAGCAGGCATTGTTGTGCAGGACAATGGCAAGGAGCGTTTGGAAACTGAGCCGCCGAAGTGGGAGGTCTTCACCGAACATGAGTCCCTGAGACTTCAATCTGTTCTTCAAAATAAAGGAACTACTCCCACGGAAGCGTTACCATACACAATATTTCAAGCGGTAGGGCGCTCCGTCGCGGATATCAACAAATGAGGCACTGCTGCTGGTATCCTAGCAACGGGTGCAACATTTTACAGGGGATTACATAATAAGGGATGTAGAGATTTGGTGGTTCTACACTAAAGTGTTCGTATATATTCGAAGGGTGCAAATATTTTATTTTTCCAGCACTCGTACTTACCAGACAACTTAAGGCATAATTCATCCAGAAGCATTGTTCCTTTCAGAGATAGTAGCACAGAACCTCTCAGAATATCAGGATGAGATCTTGGCAATCCATCAGCTGGAATCGATTCCCCGTCAGGAAGTCGAAACATTTATAAAAGAGACTTCAGCTTCTGAAGAGGCACGTAGTCCTAGGGTTCTGTCAGCCAACATCGGAAATGAAACCAAGGTTACTTCCTGAGCGTAAAGGCAGTAGTGCAATAGACTAAAAATACATTCCACTTAGTGCTGAGATAGTAACTTTTACTTCTCCAGGGGTCTTTCGAGACGTTTACGGGGACAACATGGTTTATTCGCAGTGCAGATACCTTAAGTGGGGTCAACAGAATTCTTTGCAAACATTTACTGAGGCTATATGATGAATGATGATGGTGATTATTATTATTATTATTATTATTATTATTATTATTATTATTATTATTATTATTATTATTATTATTATTATTTCGTTTCGGCGAGATATGTACAACGCTTTTTCAACCGTTTTCTTTCTTGACCATTAAAACACTCGCCCAGTACTCCCGCACCCTTCTTCGGTGAGCTTCCTTCCGTCCTTCGGTCCACGTCCTGCCTGTCTTCATTCCAGGTTGTTTTCGAAGACTCTGTAGACCTTCAAGTTTCTTCGTTTAAGGGTCACGTTGCAAGATGTCATCACGTAAGATCCCCAACGCCTGTCTTCATTCCAGGTTGTTTTCGAAGACTCTGTAGACCTTCAAGTTTCTTCGTTTAAGGGTCACGTTGCAAGATGTCATCACGTAAGATCCCCAACTCTTGTTAATCCTATTTCTCCTCGGTGACCCCTTTAGTTTTCTTATTCAAAAAGTAAGCAAAGATTCGAGTAGACAGTCTTTCTGGCCTCATCCGTGTTAAGTGACCATAGAAAGATATCTTTATTTTCCTAATAGTGTATGTTGTTTTCTCCATATGCAGATATAATTCATGATTATTCCTTATCCTATTTTCTCCATTTTTCTTTACTTAGAATCTTCCTTTCTTTGGCTCTTAGATTTACTGCATCTTCCTTTCTCTGGCTTTTAGATTTTCTGCCAGACATTTCTTATTCATTGAAAGGCATTCTGCTGCATACAACGCTTCAGATGGAATTGCTGAACAGTAATGTCTAAGCTCGGATTAGGAAAATATTGACTGTTTGTTATAGATATCTTTGGTGAGGTGCTAGGCCACTTCTATCTTGTTGATTCCTGATTTTAATGCCTCTTTCTCAGAAATATTAGGTTCTATCCGCTCGCCTAGGTATTTGAATTACTCTCCCCGTTTTATTTCGCCCTGATTGACCTGAGGATTTCTGGGAGCTATTTTTTTATACATTGATTTGAGCCTCTATGGACTGCGTGGTAACAACCAATTTCATTTTAGTGTCCAGGTCTTGTTCTTGTTCCGGCTTTGACTTCCTGCCAGTATCTTCTGAGTCCAGTGACGAGTGCCAGTTTATGCTCTTCAGACAAAGGGAAGTAAAGAGGCTAAGAAGGAGGTGCAGGTTGGAAAGAAATAGAGTTAGAAATGGCTGTGGAAGTAAGGAGAAATTGAAGGAACTTACTAGAAAATTGAATCTAGCAAAGAAGTCAGCTAAGGATAACATGATGGCAAGCATAATTGGTGGACATACAAATTTTAGTGAAAAATAGAAGAGTATGTATAGGTACTTTAAGGCAGAAACAGGTTCCAAGAAGGACATTCCAGGAATCATTAATAAACAAGGGGAGTGTGATGCGAGGATCTTCAAAACGCAGAAGTATTCAGTCAGCAGTATGTAAAGATTGTTGGTTACAAGGATAAGGTGACTAATACTAAAGAAGTATTAAAATTTACCTATGACAGCAATGACATTTACAGTAAGATATAAAAGTTGAAAACTAGAAAAGTGGCTAGAATTGATAAGGTTTCGGGGATATACTAAAGACAATGTGTTGGGATATAGTACCATATCTGAAGTACTTGTTTGATTATTGTTTGCATGAAGGAACTATACCACATGAATGGAGAGTTGCTATAGTAGCCTCGTATATAAAGGAAAGGGTGATAGACATAAAGGTGAAAATTACAGGCTAGTCAGTTTGACATGCATTGTATGTAAGCTTTGGGAAAGCATTCTTTCTAATTATATAAGACATGTTTGCGAAATTAATAACTGGTTTGATAGAAGGCAGTTTGGGTTTAGGAAAGGTTATTCCACTGAAGACCAACTGGTAGGATTCCAGCAAGATATAGCAGATATCCTGGATTCAGGACGTCAATTGGACTGTATCACGATTGACCTGTCTAAGGCATTTGATAGGGTAAATCATGGGAGACTACTGGCAAAAATGAGTTCAATTGGACTTGACAAAAGAGTGACTGAATGAATGATTGGTTCTGTTTCTAGAAAATAGAACTCAGAGAATTAGACTAGGCGAAGGTTTATCTGTCCCTGTAATAATTAAGAAGGGAATTCTGCAAGGCAGTATTATTGGACCTTTATATTTTCTTATATATATCAATGTAAAGAAGTGTAATCAGAGATAAGGCTTTTCGCAGATGATGTTATTCTGTACAGAGTAATAAATAAGTTACAAGATTGTGAGCAACTGCAAAATTATCTCGATAATGTTGTGAGATGGACAGTAGACAATCGTATGATGATAAACGGGGATAAAAGTCAGGTTGTGAGTTTCACAAATAGGAAAAGTCCTCTCAGTTTTAATTACTGCGTTGATGGGGTGAAGGTTTCCTTTGGGGATCATTGTAAATACCTAGATATTAATAAAAGGAAAGATCTTCATTGGGGTAATCACATAAATATGATTGTAAATAAAGGATACAGATCTCTGCCCATGGTTATGAGGGTATTTAGGTGTTGTAGTAAGGATGTAAAGGAGAGAGCATATTTGTCTCTGGTGTGACCCCAACTAGAGTATGGTTCCAGTGTAGGGGACCCTCACCAGGATTACTTGATTCAGGAACTGGAAAAAATCCAAAGAAAAGCAGCTCGATTTTTTCTGGGCGATTTTCGATAAAAGAGTAGCGTTACAAAAATGTTGCAAAGTTTGGGCTGGGAAGACTTGGGAGAAAGGAGACGAGCTGCTCGACTAAGTGGTATGTTCCGAGCTGTCAGTGGAGAGATGGCGTGTGAGGACATCAGTAGACGAATAAGTTTGGGTCGTGTCTTTAAAAGTAGGAAATATCACAATATGAAGATTAAGTTGGAATTCAAGAGGACAAATTGGGGCAAACATTCGTTTATAGGAAGGGGAGTTAGGGATTGGAATAACTTACCAAGGGAGATGTTCAATAAATTTCCAATATCTTTGCAATCATTTAAGAAAAGGCTAGGAAAACAACAGGTAGGGGTTCTGCCACCTGGGCGAATGCCCTAAATGCAGATCAGTAGTGATTGATTGATTGATTCCGTCTTCTGGAAGTTGATGCAATTTTGAAACCTTGATAGTTGTTCACCAATCTTCTGAATGCGTTCCTGTCATGAATTTCTTGGTCTGAAATACCAATCTGCCTCAGATCTTTTTCGCATTCCTGGAACCATCTCGGCCTTGTTTCCTTAGATTGAATAAAATTCCATATTATATTTGTTAGTCGATCATCAGTCATCCTCAAGTGATGACCGTAAAATAATAGCCGTCTCTTCTTAATTGACACTGTGAGAGGTTCTATCTTGCTGTACAAATCCTCATTTGATCTCATTCGCCACTGTCCATCAACCCACCTATTACCTAGGATTTTTCTTACTACACTGCGCTCTCTTTTTTTCTGGGAGCTATTATTATTATTATTATTATTATTATTATTATTATTATTATTATTATTATTATTATTATTATTATTATTATTATTATTGAAGCCTCCGTGGCACAGGCGGTAGCACGCCGGCCTCTCACCGCTGGATATCGTGGTTCAAATTCCGGTCACTCCATGCGAGATTTGTGCTGGACAAAGCGGAGGCGGGACAGGTTTCTATCCGAGTACCCCGGTTTTGCGTGTCATCTTCCATTCCAGCAACACTCTCCACTATTATTTCATTTCATATGTCAGTCATTAATCATTGCCCCAGAGGAGTCCGACAGGCCTCAGCAGCTGGCACAATTCCTATCCTCACCGCAAATTGGGTGCTTCATTCATTCCATCCCTTACCCGATCATTGACTGGAAAACAGGTTGTAGATTTTCATTTATTATTATTATTATTATTATTATTATTATTATTATTATTATTATTATTATTATTGAGGAATTGCTTCCAATTAATTCTTCTTTCCTGTCCTACGTTCTCCTAATGATGTTGATGGTGATGAATGTGTCCGTTTGAAGGAGCCTAACATGTAGGTTTTCGGCCTTAGATCTTGTTCTCTTTCTGTGTTAGGTTTTCAAACTAGACATTTTTAGAAACTTCACTTTCTTCTTTGCACAATATTATATTCATTATTGGAGTGGTGGGAATTATAATTGATTAATTCCCTAGAAGTACTTGTTACGAAAAGTTGTTGAAATTATGATTAGTCCTCGGAGCTGCGGTCAGTAAGGTGTTGTCCTACTCCCAAGATAGTAGGTTCGAATCCAAATACCGAGGTATTAGAGGGTGTCAAAACGCGAAAAATCCGTGTCATTGGCTAATAGCACGACATCTTGACATCTCTTAAAAATTTACATCACCTAAAAGGGTATTAAACAAATCATTATTAATATTCTTGTTATAAAACGTGGACTAAACCCGATTCCTTCGGGTTGGCACTATGTGCAATTCAAGCCCAGTTTTTACGACCAGAAGCCTTTCCATGCGCCAACCTTGTATGAAGGGATGTATTCACTATTACGTTTACCGACAGAGTGGCTGTGTGGTTTAGGTCACGTAGCTTTCTGCTTGCATTCGACAGATAGTGGGTTCGACCCCACTGTCAGCAGACCTGAAGATGGTTTTCTATAGTTCCCAATTTTCACACCAAGCGTATGCTGGGGCCGTACGTTAATTAAGGCCATGGCCGCTTCCTTCCAACTCCTAGGCCTTTCCTATCCTATCGTCTCCGTAAGATCTGTCTGTGTCGGTGCGACGTAAAGCAAATTATAAAACTATTGCGTGTTTCTGTAGTGGTTGGTAGTGTAGTTTGTTTATATTAATTAAGATGTTTATTGGGTGGAACGCATACCCAGAGTCTCCGAGCTAGAGGAATTAATGATCTGTGGTTAAAATTCTCGCCCCGGCTAGGATTCGAACACGGAGCCCTCTGGAACAAAAGCCACTCCCCTGACCATTAAGCCAAGGAATAAAACTTTACAAAGAATTACCTCGAGAACAGCGGAATGGTTTCCGCTAGGTCAGGTCATGCGCCGATGGCTACTTCACAGTAAAACTTCAAATTTAAAAGTAAAAGGAATTAAAAAAACCAAACGCATACGACTTTCATAGACAACAAAAAAAGCACTTGACAAAGTGGACGGACGAAAACTCTTAACAATTCTTGCAGCTGATGAGACTCCAAATTAGCAATATACAAATTATACATTAACATTGAAATTTCAATAAATTTGAGTACAGGAAATTCTGAATGGAATGTAATAAACTATGATGTTCGACGGCTCTTGTATCTGGCGAGCCGAACATGTCCTCGGACACTCCCGGCACTAAAAGCCGTACGCCATTTCATTATTGTTACGATTATTATTATTATTATTATTATTATTATTATTATTATTATTATTATTATTATTATTATTATTATTATTATTATTATTATTATTATTATTATTATTATTACCGGGCTGAGTGGCTCGGACGGATGAGGTGCTGGCCTTCTGAATCTAACTTGGCAGGTTCGATACGTCACCCATTTACTGACTCGTAAAAGAACTGCTGCGGGACTAAATTCCGGTACCTCGGTGTCTCCGAAGACCGTAAAAGTAGTTGTTGGGACGTAAAATCAAACAATAATAATAATAATAATAATAATAATAATAATAATAATAATAATAATAATAATAATAATAATAATAATAATAATAATAATTCTACCTCTACCTAATTGAAGTCTTCTATCACATATTCCAGTATGTTGCGATATGTCCTAAAGAGTTGCGTCTGCAAATCTTCCGCAGAAGTCAAGTCAATCAATGAAGCAGCCAGGGAAGCAGGAAGGCAAGTCAGCTAACAAGCGATCTGCTTGGTATTCCAGTGTGACAGCACTACGTACTGCTCTGGAAATGCCGACGCGCTGTCGTCACGGTAATGTTGGTTGTTGCTGGCTCTGTACACTACTGGCCGGCTGCCATGGATGGTACCACTGAGGAGAGACCGAAAGCGGAACCAATCCTAGGTCGATATCTGGTTCTACATGCGTTGGTAATCCATGTGCGAAGTGATCACTATTGGAAAACGCACGAGATTTGAAAAGAAACGTCTTTCAATGTAGCTTTCCGGGTATATTATAGTCTCTGTGGAGTATATGAATATGAAACACTCTTTATGCCAAGAGCTGGTGGTCTACAGGAATGAATGAATGAATGAATGAATGAATGAATACACTTCTCTCCCAGTCACGGATGACCACCAACTGGGGAGAGCGTATTTGTTTATTGTAATCCAAAACATTACATGTAGTTAGATTTGAACGTACTACAAAAACAAACAAACAAACAAACAAACAAACAAACACACAAACAAACAAACAAACAAACAAACAAACAAACAAACAAACAAACAAACAAACAAACAAACAAACAAACAAACAAAAACAAGAAACAAAAACAAAAGATATTCCAATTCGTTAGAAGTTAAATAATGTTAGTATATGTTGCGTACCCATACATAATATACATCTTTATCATGCGAAACTTATTTTTACCACATATGAGCGAACAAAAACCGTGAAAAGACCCCACACCCCCACCCCTGTCACGGATAAGGTGGTCTAGATGTTGACATAGTAGTTTTCTGCTCTTTCTGCTATGAAGTGAAGACCAGTTGTGCGTATATCTTAATAATAATAATAATAATAATAATAATAATAATAATAATAATAATAATAATAATAATAATAATAATAATAATAATAATAATAATAATCTATATAAATAAAATCGTAACGAGCGTGTGTCTGCACATTGACTATTTAGGTGAAATTTTTCACTTAGTTGTTCGTTTCAGGTGTAGTTGTGAGCTTCTGCATATTTTTTAGCTTTGGTGTCTGTTTGCCTGTTTATCTGTTTGCTGTTTGTTTGGCTGTTTGTCTGAGTTTTTTAACTTGAAAACTACTATATATTTCTACCAAACTTCATACATAGAATCAACCTGTCCTTAGGTAGCTTTTGGGCCAATATTGTTTCTAAATCCCTGAACTGACTGGGGGTTTATACGAGGCCGTGATTTTGCACTCCCCCAAAATATACACAACCAGACTTAATGTAAATCTACCTGCCTCAATAAAAATCGATTTCTAAACCTTTTTCCTCATGTGCATCATTTAGATACGAGGATTAATAAAAGGATATCAATAACGGACCGTTTTTCAGTAAAAGTCTCACCAGACATAACTCAAGAGCGGGTGCATGTAAAGCATATTTCTTATAACTTGAAAACTACTGGCGGTATTTCAACCAAACTTTATATTTAGCATCCACCTGTCCAAAGATAGGTTTTTAGGTCCATACCATTTCAAATTCCGGGAATGGACTAGGGGTTTATAGGGAAACGAAGCAGTTATTTTACTCTCCCACAATAAGTACCTGGCCAACTTGACTAGAAGTCGACCAACCTTGATGGAAATCCATTCCTAAAACGTTCGTTTGTGCATTTTTTCGATAGGAAGATTAATATGGGAGATAACATGAACGGTCGCTTTTGCAGGCTAATTCTAGCCAGCATTGCCCAAAATGTGTTGTACGTGAAGCAGATTCCTTGTGTATATAAATAAAATCGTAACGACCGTGTGTATGTACAACGACTATTTTGGGGAAATTTTCGTTTCAGCTACAATAATGACCATCTGCATATTTGTTAGCTTTTGTTTCCTGAAAGTATTCATTATACCCCCTCTCCCTTCACCCAGAGCAACATTTGGCACAATCTACCAGACGAGCTACAATATTGAAATTTGGCAAAATGTGTTAGCCTGCAATCGACGGAAAGCTTCCAAGATCTTAAAATATTTCACATTTAACCCCCGAAAAATATCGAAATATTTAGGCAATTTTAATGTCCGTGCAGACCTTCGTTTCGAGGTATTTTGTGGCTAAACAGTAAGTCGTATCACAAATCGGATGGCACAATCTTAGTTCAATTTTGAGTGCTCTACAACATTGGTCCTATGACGTTTTTCGTATCTCTATTCCTTATGCGTTAGATTTGTCTCTATTTCTTGATTGTACGCACATTTTGCACGTTGTACACGTATTAATAGGTTGAATCACTTACAAAAGATAGAAACATCTAATTCTACACGAACATTGGCTTAACCAGTATCCATATGTGAGCCAAATTATATGATTGTAGCTGTCACGTAAGTGCCCAAAAGTAAGGCACTGTGAGAAAACCTTACCCAAATTTCACCCTTTTCAACGTTTCTAACTCAATCTAATCCATAAATAGATTAGATAGGAGAAAATATAAGACCAGCCATTTAGACCGCTAAATTAGGCGTCTTATGGTACAATCCGTTTGTCGATATGGCGTATCGTTGACCTGTAAATGAAGGTTTGCAATATTGTAAACATTCATATACTTCGTATTTCGATCTATATATATTCATTGAAGTCGACTTTTAGCGATGTAGAAAGGGTGTGTCCGCCATTATAATTAATATTTTACAAATTGATAGTGACTCTCAGCAGCAGGGCTATTGTAATCATTACTCTCCACATCGACTTTGACTGACAGTAGGAATGTGATCCTCTTGCAACTTCTGTGTAACTGGCATTAGGTAAGGGGGGACTACCATTGTAATGAATAATTCCCTTCTCGATTTGACTGGCAGAAGTCAAAGGAACATGCAATTTTGTTCAGAACTCCCCTAACATTGTGTTTACGAGTAGGTAAGTATGCCCACCATTATAAACAAATTTACCCATCTAAAATGTGACTGGCACAGAGTGGCCTACTATTATAATGGAAACTCACTAACTCGGTGTGATGGACATTAAAAAAAAGGGGCTCTCATTTTAATGATAGCAGCACAACTCAATTTTGACTGGCAGTAGGGAAGGTGCCCGCCAATATAATAAAAACTCAACTGTAATCTCTCTGGAAGTAAGAACGGGGGCCTGTCATTGCAACGAAAACTCCTCAAATCGATTGTGATTGCGCAGTAGGTAATGGGGCCTGACATTTTTAATGAAAACTTCCCTACTCTATTGTGAATGGCAGTAAGCAAGTGAACCTGCCGTTATCATCAGAACTCCGTAACGCACACTTTACACTGGAATCAACGTAAGGGAACCTCCCCCTGCTGTTTCTGGATAACGCTAAGAGATATGCAATGAAAAAATCTTATTTACTGCATGTACAGTAATTTACTTTGATATCCCTATACCTTAGCGAAGAGCGGGTACATTTGCTAGTAATAAAATACCTAGCGAGTTGGACGTGGGGTTAGTGGCGCGTAGCTGTGAACTTGCATTCGGGAGGTAGTGGTTCGAGCCCGACTGTCGGCAGCCGTGAAGATGGCTTTCCGTGATTTCCAAATTTTACACCAGGCAGTTAAGGCCACGGCCTCTTCCTCCCCACTCCGAGCCCTTTCCTATCCTATCTCGTCGCCATAAGACCTATCTGCGTCGGTGCGACGTAAAGCCAATTGTAATTAATAATAATTTCAAGTCCCAGTAGCTGCTGTTTTCGGAGACGTCAAGGTGCTCGAACGTCGTCCCATATGAATTCGTTCACGCACAAGTAAATCTATGGACGCGAGGTTGAAGTATTTGAGCACCTGCAATTTCTACCGGATTGAACCAACCAACTATTACTCAGTAGTTAATCGTTCTACCATCTCATCCACTCAGCTCGGAGGGGGCATGTTTTGGGCACTCAATAAAAAAGTGACTTTAGCAAAACTCTCACTTTTCAGCCATCTAGAAGGGCTTTCTTGTGGTTCCTTCCCCTAACTTACACTGCAGGATAACGCTCGGTTGGCACTCACAATTTCGGTCATGTACGCCTTCTTAAAATGACCAAACTCAGTTATTTAACACTACTCACTGCATTGCAAACACGAATACCTCACAGGTGGTCAGACTTATTACTCTAGACAGACAGACAGACAGACAGACAGACAGACAGACAGACAGACAGACAGACAGACAGACAGAAGGAAGGAAGGAAGGAAGTTTCTTGTTGGAGAAGACCAGAAACCCTCTTCATGAAATAACAACAACAAATTGCGTGCAAGGGCTCATCATCAATATAATTCGTAATATTGGCGATAATGTGCAGAACTAATGAGTAGGGCCCGGATTCATATGCACTAAAAACTCCAAAAATATGCATGCACATATGCACTAAAAATGTTGAAAATATGCACGCAAATATGCACTAAAATAAAACAAAATATACTTACAAACGCATTATTTAATTTTAACTCAGTGCTAAATTGATAAACATTTTAATTACTTGCAAAATGATGTATGCCAGTAGGTTATCAACTATTTTTCAATGTTTTCAGGGGCCAGCAACTTTTTGTTGTAGGACAGAATTAATTTATACGTTGAAAATGATCGTTCTACGTCGACGGACGTAACTGGGCAACACTTACACACTGGCACGGACTGCTCGGAAAATTATTCTGGCAAAGACTGTCTGATTCCACTTATGCAGTTGCTTAACTTTTCTAGTCCTGGGTTTGAGTCCAACACTGCACTGAGTTTCCTTTTAACTTTTTCTCCAGTTTCACCAGGGACGCAATTTAAAGAACTAATGGTGTTTTGAATTAACTGAGGGGATTCGTGTAGGGGTGCACCGTGAGTTTCTAGGTCCTTAATCGCCATCTAAAGTGATGAATAATGCACATAAATGAAACCCATATCTTTATATACAGTTTCAGATTCAAATGCGCACTTTGCTTCAAAACATACGCAGTATGACTATCATCAATAATTTTAACTACTGTGTATCTTGTACTTTATTAAAGTTCTCCTGGTAGAATGACACTGCGGATAACCAAGTTCCCCGTCTTGTGAGAACAGGTTCCGGTGGAAATAGCTGTTGTGAAAAGGGTCATTATCCGCCTACCTGCTTGTATTGCGATATTGAAAGCACTTTCCTTGATGGGGAAAGGCTTCTCGTGTTGCCAGTGGATGTACAACATATAGAGTTCCTTAGATTTGTCATTTCGTTCAGAAATCTTGGATAATCGATCACAACATAAAAGATGAATATATCTGTATATGGACTTACATTCAAAATATGCACTAACCTTCAAAATATGCATTTGCATATGCGCATATGCATTTTTTTAAAATCCGGGCCCTACTAATGAGATATGCCAAATGTTGCTTAAAAAAGAGATTAGTGTCTTCGATTTTAAGTTTCCCACGACTTTCCTCATTTGCTACTCACGACATCTAATAAAGCTTCCCTTCCTGACGACTTCCTTTGTCTTAATAAAAAGCAGACCGCTGATTCCTTGGGACATCAATAATACCCCAATACTGGACGCCATTTCTTTGAAACTTTTAACATGGCAATGATTAACCACGAACTAGAAATACTAATTTTTCCATACCATCAAATCCCAATTACTGTATGATTAAAACGTCCAATAGCGAGCAGTATTTTGGTCATTAATGTTCACTTTATGAGAGTAATGCGAAATAAAACAGGTTCAGGTCATGAAACACCCTGAAGGTTTGGAGGATAAAGACTTCCACTAATGATAATCTCATCACTACGTGCGATAAAGTGGTTACCTATGTATATGCTCGGCCGCACGTTTTTAATGAAGAGGAATTGCAGTAGTACTTATTTCTCTTGTCGAATGAATGGACCCCAAGGCAATTTGCCTCTCCAGAATTAAAGTTTCTAATCTTCTCGATTGCCTTTGCTGGCAGGACTTAGTGCTTACAGTGTACTATGTTTTCTGGTATGGGCTAGAGTAATTTTGTTACTTTCATTGATCTGTCTCTCTCTTATACTTGGCTTTGACAATATGAAAGTGACTTAGGTATGAGCGATGCTAGTAATGCCATTCCCTGTTATGATTGGTGTGAAAATGTTGCTCATAGGGTCAGTTGGTGCATCATTTCAGTGGGCTTGGCAGACTGATATGTAATAGCAACTTCTGGCTCGGTGATGAAAGCAACGGGAAACTACCTCACTCCTCATTTCCCTAGCACGCCTCTTCAGTGATGCCTAGGTCATCTATGACAGCTGATGGCGGAGCTGTTGAGGATCCAACCAGCCTTAGGGCTGAAGACTGAACATACATACAATCTTCTGGACTTCTAACGAGGAATCTAACCACATTCTTATTGAAAATTCCCGAAACACATTTCATGAAACAAATAACAAATTGCATCCAGTGATTCACCATCGGTGTATTCAGTAATATTGGTGGTATTTGGAACTACAGAGATTTATCAAATCTCTTCTTTAAAATATTATTTTATATTTGATTAGAAATGTTCCATTCCTTTACATTCATGTCCTTGTCTTAGTAGCTTCCAATTAATATAATCCAATAGACATTTAATAATAAGTTACAACAATGAACTATGTAAGATAAATTTTACTTTCTCTTGGTTATAACGGTCTTGGAAAATGATTTTGAATCAATCTGTGATTCCGAAAATGCTTCGACTTAGATTTCAATGTGACATATGTTGTAGAATTGTTAGTAACATACCATTATTTAACTGCCATAAGAAGTTTGTAAGTTTAGCTCTCTACACAAACTACAAGACACAGCAAATAGCATTTTAATTTAATTAATTTTCTTGAAAAATATTAAATATTTCTGTTAAACATTAATAGCTAAAATAGATTTGAACTTGTTTCAGTCCTACATTTTGTCATGCAACACTTAGTATTCTATGTCAATGGAGACGAATTCCATGCACTGTGGTTGCCGTCCACCCTTCTGGTTGACGCTTTCAATGCTGCAGTTTCTTCGGCATCTGAAATTTGAAAATTTGAAGAATTTAACTCAATTTAAACTCAGATATCAACTTCAGGTTTGTACATCAGGAAAGAACAATACTGTCAATAAATTTGTAAAACTTTTCTAGCTTAATATAATGAAGGGATGTTAAATCTGCTAGTTAGTCATTCACTATCCTGTATTAATTTTCAATTTTAGGCTAGTTATGTGCTTTTTGGTGTTCTTTTATTTGCAATATGTGGCATTTTGTCCGTGTGAATGGATTTTATTACTTGACATTCATGTAATATTCATATAACTTGACATTCATATTGATAACCAATTACTTAGCATTTGACTCCGATATGAAGAATCACACTGAAGAAACTCTTACTGAGGGAGAACCATATTTGTTATATAGTCAATTAAAATAGTATTTAGACTGGCGGATTTAATTGTTTAACTTTAGCAATATTGAAATCATACCTTGTAACGGGAACACCTATCCCTTTTAAGTGTTATTCACATCAATACACGGTGTTATTCACCTAACATATTACACAAGAATAACTTCTAATCCATTGAGGATATAGATATTCTGTTTTCGGAACACGGGAAACATATAGGCAAATGGATTAGTGTGGCCGTCATGGTGTAGCGAGGAGCGTAGTTAAATGAGGCCACGTGAAATATGGCGATGTTATTACCAAATGCGTCCAAACAGGACCAACGTGCTGTTATTCACTTCTTGGTTGCCGAAGGACAAACACCGGTGGACATCCATCGAAGAATGAAGGCTGTGTATGGGGTAGCATGTCTTTCAAAAAACCCCGTTGTGAAATGGTGCACCAAGTTCTATGCGGGTCGCGTTTCGACACAAGATGCCGGTCGATCTGGGAGGCTAGCTTCATCCATAACGGACAACAACACGCGGGCGGTGGATGAAGTGATCAGCGTGGAGCGGCGCATAACCATTCGTACGCTAGCAATGGATCTCGACAACAGGGTCAGGGTTCGACGCTTCCTGTCGGACGAGGATGTGCAGCAGGCGGTTACGGACTTCTTTACGCAGCAGGGGATTACATGGGGATCTTCAACCTGGTGCGTCGGTGGGATGAGTGCCTCGTTGCTCAAGGTGATTTAGCCTGATTGGCATCCCGATTGAAGACTGTACGGCCGTCGCCGACGAACGGAAACTTATTGACCGCCCCGTCTCTATAGGCCTATATCTATATATCTTTCTATCTATCTATCTATCTATCTATCTATCTATCTATCTATCTATCTATCTATCTATCTATCTATCTATCTATCGATCTATCTATATATATATATATAATAATGCAGGCTGATTTCTTCGCGAAAAATACTTAATTGAAAATCGACACTCCTGTAATTCAATACGGATACTCGCAATATACTGAAAAGCATATGAACTCACTCTCCCATCTTCTAAGCAGAAAGACATGTCCATGACTGTAATCTTTTCCGTGTTGCGGATACACATTTTAAACCCAAACTGAGTGTTTCTCACCTTACAATAACGTAAACCTGCACACTTGTTTGCTTTGTTCTTGTTATATAAGCTCGCCATAGTGTACACGCACAGATGGATCGTGAAGCCTGTACAGATGGCGCGGCGAACGAGTCTCGTGCTCAACCACACGCTCACTGCCTCTACGTGAGCATAAGGCAGTAGCGATCGGTGGAACATTGATGTTTCAAGCTGACAGTGCACGTGAACATGGGTAGATGTAAGGATGTGACAGAGTGACAAAAAGGGGCAATCGTGTTTGGCCATGTCCATGGTTATACGGTGCATGAACTTGCCGAATTTGTTGATGTTTCTCAACGGACTGTTCAACGTGTCTACAAGCAGTGGTGAACTACACGTGGCCACGAAGTATGACGTCAGAATTGTGGTCGGAACAAGATCCTACCTGGGAGGGACCGGAGAGGTGTTTCACGGCCTGTGAATCAAAATCGCTTCCAAACCCGACAGGAATTGCTGCAGTCAGTGAATGAAGGTCCATCCCAACCTGTTAGCGGGATAACATTGCGACGGGAACTGCATGCAATTAAACATTTGGAGTCGGTCACCTCGCAAGAGGCCATTGCTCACGCAGGCACACGACGCTGCGCGTCTTCAGTGGGCCAGAAATCATTGAAAGTGGACAGTAGCTGATTGGTGGAAAGTAATGTGGTCTGATGAATCATGATTTGCCTGCATTCCAATGACGCACGTAGTCAGGTGCACCGAAGGCCAAATGAAGATTTTCAGCCCGGATGTGTGCAAGGTCGGTTCAAACCGGAGGTGGATCAGTGATGTTTTGTGGGAGTCTTTCGTACCGTGGATTGGGTCCGCTCACTGAAGTGAACACTAACACGAACCAGCATTTTTATTTAAAAATTCTGGATGATCAGGTGTTCAGTCAACATCTGCATGATGAGTATGCTGTTGACAACCTGATTTTTCAAGATGACAACATCCAAGTTTTTCGGGCTGGACACATATGTGACTGGTTTTATGAACACTTTACCACCCTATTACATCTCGATTGGCCTGCAAAATCACCTGAATTGAATCCCATTGAAAAAATCTGCGGGACATGCTGGAAATCTGGGTAAAACGCCATCAGCAACCCAACAATTTGATCGAATTCAGCAATCAAATCCTCAGCGAATTTCTTATCTTGGATGAGACATACCTGAACAACCTTGCTGACGCACTTCCTGACCAAATCTAGGTGCTTATCATGTCCAGAGTTACACAGTATTAGATGATGCGTGTAATGATTTCTCCAGGGGTGACTAATTTTTTGTCCGGTGAACTTATATGGTGCTTGTTGACAACATGGTCAGCAGCCTGTGTATTTAGTCAGCTGAAGTCAATCTGCTCATCTGTGTGGCTGCAGTGTCTGTATCACTGTGCGTAGTTTTGATTGGGTTGAGAATTTTGTAAGTAGTTACTCTTACAGTCCTTGTATTTGGAACTGTCCACCAACTCAAATGCAATAAATTTCGCAACGTGAGGCTAAATACACCCTTCTCTAATACATTAGCGATTGAATTCGGACCCGTGTCAGCAAGGTGAAAGCCGACCATACTAACTTTTCCACAAAATAATATAATATGTTTTAGACTGTCAGAACACAAAATATAACACTATATCTCTAAACAATTAACAATTGTTCATTTAGAATTATTTATTTTTACAGGTATGTTATAGTGTTACACTTTATTTATTTATTTATTTATTTATTGATGTCTTTATTTGTGGCGAAGTTAGGGCTCTTGGCCCTCTCTTACACTTAACCACATTATGCGGCTTTACATTATTACATTATTAATGTCTGCCGTGGTATGTTTTTGAATCAGGTCAGTATTCCTTCCAACGGGAAGTGCCTCGAGAAAATTCAACCTTGTTTCACATAAGCATAGGCCAGCTCATGGGTCTAGAGTAGTGAACTGCCTCTTACCTGGAGGCCCGCTTTCAATTCCCGTACATGTCAGAGATTTTTACCTAGTTCTGAGGGCTTGTTCGAAGTCCACTCGCCTACGTGATAGCAATATTGAGGAGCTATCTGACCGCGGGACTAAGATCACGGACATGCAAACCAAGACTAACTTTTGCGGGGATTCGTCACGCTGACCATTCGTCACCTCGTCATCTGCAGACTATCGGGCTGAATTGCACTCGCTTGTTAACATCACGGTCTTAGTACCAAAAGCGTGCTCAGGTAAGTAATTTGATTTATGAAAAACTTCTTACGTAACAGTTTCTTCATGAAACTTAATGAATACATTGAAAAGCAGCAGCTCTCTGTTGAAAATCTGATACTTTGACTGCATCAGAAAAGGTGTGTTTCGTATATTTCTTTGTTCTTTATCGAGAAGGGACGCATTGTTTATTCTGCCACTTTGGAATAAATGAACAAAACTCCGGCCTTTCTTCTGTACGGTATAATTGTTTCTAGGGCACACCTGGATAACTCCAGTGACAACTGATGTATCACTCTCTCTCTTGTCTTGGTGATTCTAATGCACTTATACAGTAGGTACTGGAGTAAGAGAAATGTTCGACTCTTCACAAAAATGCACATCTACGAAGTGAAACTACATACTCGTATCTTGACTTTCAGCATAACGTTACACAATTGCAGACATACAATGAGTACATATGAGACGCTGCACATACTAAAGGTGAACTCAATAAATACAAGTTTTGAGAAAAAGAACATCTTAAATTATTACATTCGGATAAAAACAAAACAAAAAATATAAAGGACTTATAAAATTTTATGTTAAGTTATGCACATTCTTTGATAAGAATATTTATTCAGAGAACATACAACTGTACCTTTGTCTGTTTTCTGTGTTATAAATATTTTAAAACATCGTGAACTGATTATATATACAGTAAACGAACAGGTTTTTTTCCAAACAAAATTTCCTGTGATACCACAATTTCAAACGATGTAACTTTTTCGTAGTAAATGATGTCATCGGCAATGACATTCTCTTTTTTTGTTATTTTTTCTCCCTCTGGTACCCAAGTTTGGTCGTACAGATGCAGACAAAAAGTGCTCCATATTAAAGGGTATACAGCAATAACTCACATAAATGTCCTTTTAGTTTTGCAGAATGTTTGACAATCGGGTAATCGAACACATTTTGCAAATTTTTTTTGCGAGACACGGTTTATTTACGGCTGTAATATTTAGCCTTACCTTTATGAATTTTAACTGGTGTTCCTAATACCAAATGATAATCGTTGTCACACTTTGATGTGAGCAGCTAAACAGGAAACAGGATCGGGTGGGTGCACTCGGAAACGTACAGACCTTACGTGAGGGAGGAGTAGACCTGTTGGGTTCGTCCATTGTACTCGTAGTCATGTCACTCAAGATCTTTGCTCGATTTTTTGAATATTTATGGCCAAATGGAGAGGAGCTTGAATTCAATAAAGTAAACTCAAATTAGTGTTATAAATAGCTAATAGTACAGAATACTAAAATAAGATTGTCATTCCACATTCGTCACAGTATTCACAGTATTTCATTTCAACCTTTCACTCCAGTGTTTATGTATCCACCAGCTCACTTCCAGACGGTATTTCAATTTTCGTTCCAAGCCAGCCGGACTGTGTACGTTGTTGTGGAAACTAGAGACGTCGAATTACCTTCGTATTTGAATGCCAATTAATCATGGTCATAGCCTTGGCCACTATGCACACTAGAAGTATCAACTACGAAACTTCCACCCTCGTATTTCCAATTGTGTTTTGAAATGTCGACAGTGGCGAGAAAAATCGATGGTTTTCAGGGAATTCCTTCGCACGACTTCCCTTTTCGGTGTGTTATGTAACTGGATTCGGTTACCTAACAATTCTATCTGATGTTTACGTTGCATAAAATGGGAATGTAGAGTAACGTTACAGTATTTACAGAGCAAAGCGAAGCAAAGCCATCTCCCTTCCGGTACTGAAGGCCCTTGGAGGAGTAAGAGACTTCATCTTTCCGCAACATCGGACTAAGTAGGATAGAAGGGTTACGTCTATGCTCGGCCATCTTTGCCTACAAGAATTTGCGTAGTACTCACTTTATCATAGATATGACTTTGTCTGGGGTTCTACCTGGAATTACTCGTAGCTTCTTTAATTTAACATGGAAAGTTCTGAGTGGCTAGCCAGGCAGTCATCGAACCAGTATTCGCCATCTTCCTCCTCGCATCATTACCATGTGCCAGAACTTTGCTTTCTACAGCACAATAATGCCCGCACTTCGCAGTTTAGGTCCGTGCTTAGATCGTGTATTAAGTGTTGATCTCTCGCTCCAACTCTTCTCGAGTTGTGAAGTGTTACTTCGGGATATAATTCTCATAATGCCTCCACATTTGTACCAGGTAGAAGAAAGAGTATTTATGTACAATAATTATATGAAAACAGAGTCTTGCAGGGAAATCGTTAGACGATTTGTAAAACAATTTCCAGGTTTACGCTCTACACATAGAAAGACCGTGAGGAAACTCGTAAATAAATTGAGAGGAACTTGTTCTTTACTCGATAAGAAGTGAAGTGTTAAAGAAACGTGTACGTAACGAGAAAAAAGTAAATTAAATCGCAGAAAGATACGCCTACACATTTTCTGAGACGTCTTGAACAAAAAGCCGTGATTTCGAAGAACTTAGGAAGGTGGCTCACGAAAATGTTAGAACAGCCTCACTTACGGAAGACGTACCTTCGCGTGTGAATTGAAGTTTCCTAAGACGATGCCAGAAATGTGTGGATGCAGGAGGAGAACATTTCCATCATCTCCTGTCCTAAGGTACGAGATTATTTCCTTAATTCTTAATTACTAATTTCCTTAATTTTAATTGTTATCTCGTGCCATGCGCGGATAAAGTGAGCGAAGTGCTGTCTTTGTTTCTGTGCCGCAGAGCGGGGAGTGATAAGTCACCGGGAGACAGATAAGGTGGGCGCGCCTGCCGGCCAACTGATCAGAGAAACTCACTGTATAATGCAATACGAACAAAGGGCAGAGTGTTTTAAACGAGTTTCCACTGTATTTGACTGCCGTTTTGTCTAGGTCGCAGGAAAGCCCCTTACAGACGGTAACGTCACCTAAGCCAAAATATTTTTTCTTACAACAGGTTTCTTGCGATTATTTTTGGCCATAAAATTGTGTGCTGAATTAGCGACTATTTTTTGGACATATATATCGATTGGTGGAGGTATCATGTGACTTGGCATGGGAATGTCGCGTGCTGGATCAGCTGACATATTGCTAGAAATAATATCATGGTGCTACATATTTCTTCCGAATTATCGGAACACAAATCCCTCTTGTAGATGGAGTGAGAGGCTACTACGAGGGTATGTATGTTCAGTCCGTCAGCGATTCCACTGGTGTGATCCTCAACACCTCTTCCATCAGCTGTCATAGATGGCCTAGGCATCACTGAAGAGGCGTACTGGGGAAATGAGGAGTGAGGTAGTTTCCCGTTTCTTTCCTCACCGAGCCAGAGTTGCTATTACATATCAGCCTGCCATGACCACTGAAATACATACACCGACCGACTCTATGAGCAACATTTTCACACCATTCATAGCAGAGACTGGCTGCAGAAGGAATGGCATTACTAGCATCGCTCATACCTCAGTCACTTTCATATTGTCAAAGCCAAGGATAAGACAGAGACAGATCTATGAAAGTAACAAAATTGCTCTAGCCTATACCAGAAGACATAGTGCACTGTAAACACTAGGTCCTGCCAGCAAAAGCATACTACGAGGGTAACAACCAAATAATTTTTACTCCGTCTCTCGTTCTCTAATCTCAAAACATATCCATGATTCAATGCTTCTTTGTGTAGTGAAGAAATTTACATATAACGTCTTTTGATGTAGGCTGAGTGAATCCCAGAACCACGTGCCTTCACAGAAGTGAAAATGCCATTCCTTAAATTTCCTGTCCTGGAATCGATTCCAGTTCCTTCCGGATGAATCTAGTACTCCTTTACCACCTCGGCTATGCAGCCCATACCATATACGTATAGATGGGCAATTATTTAATAATTCAAGATATTAACTACTATGAGTTCTGCGGTTAGCTTACATTTCAGAGATCGGTATGAATCTACCTCACGACAACCTGAAATTATCCACAGAGGTCAGACGAGGGATAAATTTATAGAGGTAAGTGGCATGAAACGTACGCATTTACAAGCACTAACTGGACTGAATTTTACACGAAATTAGATGTACAAATCACGTCGAACCGACTCAAGGGGTGAAGGATTATGCCTCTATCTTCAGATTGTTAAACTTGGAGCAATTGACAAGTTGAAAAAAAAAATGTTTTCCTAAGCACTATCAAATTGAGAGGAAAAATGCCTGTATCAGCAAATTGTTACTAGCCAAGTTATAAGTCATAGTGGTAGCTATTTTCCGTCTATCTTATATATTATATTTTAAGAGGCATAAAATCGAGCCCGTAACGGCGCAGTTTAGGCCATGTAGCTAACGGCTTTTACTCGGGCGATAGTGCGTTCGAACCCCACTGACTGCAGCCTTCAACATGGCTTTCCGTAGTTTCCCACTTTTACATCATAATTAAGGTCACGGCCGATACCTTCCCAGAACTTCAGGTCTGCCGACGGTGGGATTCGATACACCATCACCCGAATGAATGCTCACAGCTGTGCGCCCCTAACCGCACGTCCAATTCGCCCGGTGCGTGATTACTTAAATCCAATCCAATTAGTAAGCATCTTACCTTTTTAAAACTATTCCTAACGAGGATACTATTTTTGGCTTAGGAATAACATCAAATTTTATGATTTCGTATCATATTTAGAGTACCTTACCCTACTACCTTATCGGGCGAGTGTTGGTGCGACGTAAAGCAAATTGCAACAACAGCAAACCTACTACCTTCTGTGAATGTATTTTATTGAACCTAACTACTGTTTCATCAATATACAGTTTTTTTAATAAATTGTATCGGTCCAGCAGTCGAATAAGTGGTCAAGTAAACTGCAAATAGCTAATCATTAGACCTCGCGAAACCGAGCTCGATAGCTGCAGTCGCGTAAGTGCGGCCAGTATCCAGTAATCGGAAGATAGTGGGTTCGAGCCCCACTGTCGGCAGCCCTGAAGATGGTTTTCCGTGGTTTCCCATTTTCACACCAGGCAAATGCCGGGGCTGTACCTTAATTAAGGCCACGGCCGCTTCCTTCCACTTCCTAGGCCTCCCCTATCCCATCGTCGCCATAAGACCTATCTGTGTCGGTGCGACGTAAAAAAAAAAAAAGACCTCGCAAAAATCTGTTTTGATCCTGAAGAGATAATTTATAATGAAGTTGTATTTACACGTTTCGTATATTTATGAGGTTAAAAGCGGTGATCCTATAGTGTCTAAAATGTCTAAATTGACATTAGAACCTATATTCCTGTAATTCATAATGTTATTCTCTACATCGATTAAAATTCTATCAATTTTTTCCGAGAAACTAATATATTTGCCGAATCGTTTTCAGTATCTTGAACAGTATATTATTTAAATAGTTTTTCAAAGAAAATCTTAAAAGTAAGGAAGTGTAAAACACACTCCCCGGAAGTGGTTAAGAACTTCCCTCAGTAAACTCGTCCGTAGTCTGTGTGACACGAGGCGGGAGGCAGTGTCCTGCCTGCTGGGAACAAAACTCTTCATTTCATCTGTGTTCCCATTTGTTACGTCGAAAGTGTCGGCTTCCAAGTCGTCTTTAATTAAATGATGATTTCAACATTTCTATCGGACAGTAACATTATGTTCTGTGATATTTGCAGCAAAGAGGTGAGTGAAATATGTTTTATATTTCCCAATGGAAATGGAAATGGCGTATGGCTTTTAGTCCCGGGAGTGTCCGAGGACATGTTCGGCTCTCCAGATGCATGTGTTTTGATTTGACGCCCGTAGATGACCTTCGCATCGTGACGATAATGAAATGTTGATGAAAACAACACATGCACCCAGCCTCCGTGCCAGCGAAATTAACCAATGATGGTTAAAATTCCCGACCCTGCCGAGAATCGAACCCGGGACCCCTGTGACCGAGGCCAGCATGCTAACCATTTAGCCATGGAGAGGGACTATTTCCCGATAAATAGTTGTTATAAATTTAGCGAAATGAAAATGGTATTTAAATTGATAAATGCTTATTAAACTACAGGTGACCCAAAAGTCCTTTAACATGGCATGCCAATCATATGTGTCAATTCTTACCTCTCCACCTCCAATATTCTGTGAAGTATTGCCTCGTCAAATGTTGACGAACTTTTGGTTCTTCCTGTACATAAAATTATAAAGCTCACTAAAATATATTTTTAGAATGTAAATCTTTATATTTGAGAGCCTATTTTAGAAACCTGCAAGTCCGAGGTCTACTAATCACCAAAACATACTTGAAGCGTTGGGAACAGACATCCGTTTTGTTGCTATGCAGTGACACTCGACTGCTTCCTAATGCAAAGCACATTTCGTCCCCACAGTGCTGTCAGGTAAGCATTTGTCAACGATCCTCGCACAAACAGGATACATGAGTGAGTGCTCTAGTCCTACTCTAAGAGAATTACAGCAAGCAGACCTCTATGGACGTGCTGGGGAAGCAATCACACATGTTTGTATTCATGAGGCTGCTGTATTCAGTGCAGGGTTATGTGATGCCAATGGAAGGAAATGTTAAGTAAGTGCAGGACGTAAAAGGTCGCACGGTACTCTAGGATGAGGCAGGTCATGGTTTTTGAGCACTAAACATGGGCTCTTCTCCAATTATTCGTGACAGCTTTCCTTCAGTCCTGTGCGCTCTACTTCCGCCCCCACTGGTAACGACAGTGGCATACAGAACAGGAGAGAGATGGAGGGAGAAGAAAGGAAAGTGATGTATTACTTGTCACAAGAGATATTCAGGAGTGGTCTGGACACAATTAAAGTGCGTAGGAGAAAGGTGAGAGTCTCATTCATTCAGATACAACATAGCAATGATTGCTTTCCATTCTTTTTTACGGTTAGCAAGAACAGAGGATTTATCATTATTCTGAGGCCTCCACGAGTGAGATAACGAATTTCCAATGATTTATGACAATTTATATGAACACCAATAAAGAATGTATTTCGACCAATGGCCATAAATCACACTTAAATTACATAATTAAACATAATTTTGTTAATCCAACTTGCCTCTTAGTACAGGTCACAACATTATATATGTTTCCTCGCACAGTACACAAATACATTCCTTGTTCGCAGTAGTGGCGATTGGGTGGAGGGGGCGAGGAGGCAGCTTCCCCCTCCTCAGTTTATGAAAGGAAATCCATTTTAGCAGCCTGAAATTGGGAATTATTAAAAATAGCATCTTGTACACTGACTGACAGAGCAAATGCAACACCAAGAAGGAGTGGTCAGAACTTTATGCCAATTGCAGGGTAGACTGACGTCACTGAGGTATGCTCATGATGTGAAATGCGCTGCTGTGCTGCGCACGTAGCGAACGATAAATGGGACACGGCGTTGGCGAATGGCCCACTTCGTACCGTGATTTCTCAGCCGACAGTCATTGTAGAACGTGTTGTCGTGTGCCACAGGACACGTGTATAGCTAAGAATGCCAGGCCGCCGTCAACGGAGGCATTTCCAGCAGACAGACGACTTTACGAGGGGTATGGTGATCGGGCTGAGAAGGGCAGGTTGGTCGCTTCGTCAAATCGCAGCCGATACCCATAGGGATGTGTCCACGGTGCAGCGCCTGTGGCGAAGATGGTTGGCGCAGGGACATGTGGCACGTGCGAGGGGTCCAGGCGCAGCCCGAGTGACGTCAGCACGCGAGGATCGGCGCATCCGCCGCCAAGCGGTGGCAGCTCCGCACGCCACGTCAACCGCCATTCTTCAGCCTGTGCAAGACACCCTGGCTGTTCCAATATCGACCAGAACAATTTCCCGTCGATTGGTTGAAGGAGGCCTGCACTCCCGGCGTCCGCTCAGAAGACTACCATTGACTCCACAGCATAGACGTGCACGCCTGGCATGGTGCCGGGCTAGAGCGACTTGGATGAGGGAATGGCGGAACGTCGTGTTCTCCGATGAGTCACGCTTCTGTTCTGTCAGTGATAGTCACCGCAGACGAGTGTGGCGTCGGCGTGGAGAAAGGTCAAATCCGGCAGTAACTGTGGAGCGCCCTACCGCTAGACAACGCGGCATCATGGTTTGGGGCGCTATTGCGTATGATTCCACGTCACCTCTAGTGCGTATTCAAGGCACGTTAAATGCCCACCGCTACGTGCAGCATGTGCTACGGCCGGTGGCACTCCCGTACCTTCAGGGGCTGCCCAATGCTCTGTTTCAGCAGGATAATGCCCGCTCACACACTGCTCGCATCTCCCAACAGGCTCTACGAGGTGTACAGATGCTTCCGTGGCCAGCGTACTCTCCGGATCTCTCACCAATCGAACACGTGTGGGATCTCATTGGACGCCGTTTGCAAACTCTGCCCCAGCCTAGTACGGACGACCAACTGTGCCAAATGGTTGACAGAGAATGGAGAACCATCCCTCAGGACACCATCCGCACTCTTATTGACTCTGTACCTCGACGTGTTTCTGCGTGCATCGCCGCTCGCGGTGGTCCTACATCCTACTGAGTCGATGCCGTGCGCATTGTGTAACCTGCATATCGGTTTGAAATAAACATCAATTATTCGTCCGTGCCGTCTCTGTTTTTTCCCCAACTTTCATCCCTTTCGAACCACTCCTTCTTGGTGTTGCATTTGCTCTGTCAGTCTGTGTATAAACCTTGTTGTCTTTTCAAGAAATTTTCCTTTAATTTATTTTACTATTAACTTAGCGGAAACATGCATAAGATGTTCGTTGTGGCTAAAGGAATTGTACAGCGCCACAGCAAGTAGTGGAGACCCGCGAAGCAATGTGTAGCAAGTTCTGCGACGAAGGGTAGCAGGGGTACACATGCATTTTTGTCAAGGACACCCGCTTGTCACGCCCATTTGTCAGTCGGTCAGTCTCACACAGTCAACGTGTCTGTTCAATTCCATTCAGTGTCTGTTTCTTTGTTAGTTTGCAGTCAAATATTGAATTATTTTTCAATTGTATAATTACGCCGTACTTGTATTTAAATGTAACAATGTGAAATTATTGTTCGTTTGGTGAACGTTTTGTTGCATAGTACTATTATTACGGTATCGCTGGAATGTCAACCTGTACGTCTCTCTCGAAATTCGCTCAGAAAGCATAAAATATTATTATTTATACCTTTTTTTCATTTTTGATATCTACCTCCCCCCCCCTCGCAGTTCCTCTATACCCTTTGGGCTCAGGTACTGTTTGTTGTCAATACATTTTTGTACCCCTCCACTTCCAATACCAAATCGCCGTTACTGATTGTTCGGGGTGTAAAAAGTTTTGTTAGTACACACTCGGTGATGAAAACCGTGTGTTGTACCCTAGTCACTATTTGACTACGTTCATAGTCTTCCCTCATCCAGTTCGTACTAGTCAGGGCCTCTGCGGTATAAAAAGTTTCCCATATTTATCTCTTCTTGGATTGAAGCTCTTATTTATTGTTTATGGTATGATGAATCAAAGTTATTTACATATGCATTTTATATACAAAATTTGTGGGCAAATGTGCTCAGTCGCAAGTTCGTACAATCTTAAAATTCTAGGCCTAGTTCTCTGACCCATTCTAATGTTTCAACTGATGTATGATGGATGTCCATTATCCAGGCTGCCAGCAGTGGGGTTGTGTAGCAGTTATCCACATCTGCCTTATCCGGTTCGGATTCAGTTGATGATCCTCAACTGACGACTTGAGCCCTTGATCTTACCGTTTCATCGTTGGTCGTCTGCCTCGGCTGCTTCAGTAGAGCAATATCGGACTCTTGGATCTTGGGGTCCTTGCGATTCTTTTCTGTCACTTCACTGACAAAACGATTGGGTTCAGAGGAGAGCATAACTACTTCAAATGAGGAGCAAAAATATGCTTACTAAAATTATTTATTCAATGCAAATCAGGATAATTTGTTTATTAAATAGGCAGGAAATGTAACTTAAATTTTTTCAATGTTTTAACGCAGTCACAATGCATAATGTGAGTGGTAAATGTTATAATTTAAGATTGTTTATTATAGTATTCCAAAGAATGAAAATGTAGTGTAACATTCGTGGACAGCAAAAACCGGGAAAAGAATAGAAAAACCTGAAAATCTGGCACCATTTATCCAAACGATAACTGAGAATTAACCCACACGATCCGTGGAAAATCTGACCTTCAACAAGTAGAATTCCAGATTTACATTTAATTAAGGTTATCCACCAGTCGACTATCCTCTCGGATATGGGAACATCCCATACATCACCTGCTAATATCTTTCACACTCGTATCCACTACTGCAAACACTAACATCGTTCAGGTCGATTCGCAAAACTGCTTAACTTATGACTTGACTATGTACAGACGACGCCCTAATCCGATCGTTGAGCCAACGTTACAGTGTCTACTCATCCTTAAGTTATATAATACACGCGGCATCCTAAATCTATCGTTGAGCCAACGTTATGGTATCTACACATCATTCATACTGCCACGCAAAATCGAACCTTGAACACAATGTCGGAAAATATTTAAATCTGATCCTCGTTTAAACTGTAACACACGAAGTGAAATTCACTTCAAAAAATGAACTCGAACCTGGGAATTTTACTGTGTGCATTTCCTACAATAAAGCGTGAAACTGAAATTAAACAACATGTTCGAATAATTTAATCTATTCCCCTCAATACAATCACAACACACGCGGCGAAATTCGCTAAATAAATATAAATTGAACTCTCCTTTGACATTACGTAATACCACTGAAAACAATAATCACTGCCATCATGATATTCACGGCATAACTCGAGTGTAAGGCTCCAACTGACCTGCCATGTCAACACTCGAAACAGGTATCACGGTGAACTTATCAGTGAAGTAACTTTTCATCAACCTAAGTAAGCTAAACTATCATTCTAATAAAATTCATTTTTCACACCCGCAATGTTTCCAGTCAGCGATATTTTCGTCTCGTAAAGATACAGAATAGAATTCAATTTACAATAATTAAGTATTATCTTGACCGTGTGTCAGAATGTATTTTGTTCGTGAGGTCGGCTATCACAAAAGTGTAATTCGCTGGTATAAAATAGAACCATCACTTAGACTTAACTGCCGTTACCTACGGTCTCACATAAAATAGTAATCATGAGAGAACTTTGACTTGTACTTAAAATAGGCGTTACAACACGCTCACTTGGATTTGACAACCCTTACATTCTTCAATCGTTCTGGATTGCTATAGGAATAGTTCCTCTTATACGACCTGTCTCAGAAATATTACACCTCAAAGTATACACAATGTCACAAAAACTTCTCTCTGTCGAAATACAGGGCCTCTTATTCTCGGTATCCTGCATATTCTACATCACTCACAAAATACAGGCTCACTCTGCCTTTAACTTCTTCCTAACTATTCTCATAATATTTCATTTCTATTAGAATCAATTTCCTTCTTGCTTGAAACTTTTGAAAATACAAGCGATCCCATAACCAAACAACTTTATAATGATCTCACAATTAACTTATCGAAAATTTTCCTGACCTCAGGAGCAAAATAGCATACCGTGATTTTCTGTACCACAAATACACGGTGTCACAAAATTTAAATTTTCCAAAATTGCCGACCTAAGATTTTCTTCATTGGATTTCGATATAAACCGCAAATCGCTTTATATTACTGCTGAACACATAATTTATCATCTAAATTTTATCCTGTCGTGATTATTTATTATTATTATTATTATTATTATTATTATTATTATTATTATTATTATTATTATTATTATTATTATTATTATTACTGGATAACTTGATATTTGACTTTATCACACTCATAACGGTTATTTTATCATTACCATCGTTGTGACTTTTACCGGCCCGAATATTATGTCATTGATTTTCATTGCAATATTTAACTTCGCTTTGAATTTTTAAAAATAAATTTTAACAAAATTTAAAGTCTCGCGCGCTCACATAAATAACAGACAATTAACCTCCATACTAGAATAACGACAAGACATATCCTCGTCGACACAACACTTAAATTTTATACACGCCACATATACAACGCAATGTTATGATTAATTAATTGATTAATTAATTTAAAGGGACAAGCATTTACATTTTTAACTACAAAACATGATATTTAAATTAGACAGATCTATAATTGCGCCGTTGGCGCGGGTTTATCTTCAATGCTTCATTGTACGCCAGCCACCGCGGGATTTAACCTCTCATAATTGCAGGACACATTCCCCGCTTAAATACTACCTTATAAGTACACTGATCCTGCACTCGTCTTGAAGCAACACACATAGATTTTTATATAACACTTTAAATATAATTTTATTCTGTACACATATACAACAATTAAACCGCCCGCTTCTTGTCGAGAACTCAACTAATACATTTTACGGAGTTCTCCGACTCCTTCCTATCCGGGTGTTTCACAGGTGTTACTGACTGTGAGACACAAGCTTATCTCTGCCAGACTACCACAGTCCTCCCTTACCGATTACCAAAATAAAATCGTCCGCAGTAATTCACAAGAGCTATCTATGAATCTGCTGTCTCCCTACGCAGAAGTTCAGGAATCCTACAGTTATTTAACTTATGATCTTTTCCCAGACCGGGATGGATATCGTGGATACAATGTTTCAATATCTAATTTGTCTCCGTTCACCATTTACCACTTGGTAATACATTCATCCCTCAGCCAACTGGCTTTAGAGATTATACAAATCTATTTCGTACTATTTAAGCCTTCTTCTTAATGTTCAGCACAGGACAGGAGAGGTGTCTGTGAGAAATAGGTACGAGTCACTGCAGGGAGATCAATCGAGAGAAGATGAGGAACAGGGAACTGTTGCTGAGATGTGTGGAGGTAGGAGGAAGGGAAAAGGTAGGAAAGGGAAATATAGAGTAGTGGATAGGAAAAGACAGGTGGAACAGGGTCATGGGAGGGAGAAAAGGGAGGATTAAGTAGTTTCTGCAGCAGTGAGAGAAGATAGGGTTGACCAAGTGGGGAAGGGATCAAATGAGGTTGATAGGGTTGAGGCTCTGGTCATGGGAGATTCCATGGTTGGACCTGTGGGAAAAGTGTGTGGAGGAAAGGGTACCAGGATAGAGTGTTATCCAGGAATTATTTGAGGCGGATGTTGAGGAAAGTAGAAGAGAAGGAAGATGGAAAGTAGAAGGTGGTAGTGTTTCAAGTTGCATTAACAACGTAAGACAAGCAGGTATAAGTACCAACATAGTTGGGGACGTGTGGGATCTGGTAAATGCAGCACGGGTGGAGTTTAAGGAAACGGAGATTGTTATCAGTGGAATACTGTGTAGAAGGGATACTGACTGGAAGGTGACTGGAGATTTAAATAGGACTATGGAGTGGGTATGTAGGAAACTGGAAGTGAGATTTCTAGATCCTAATGGGTGGGTAGATGATAGGGATCTGTGCTCAGATGGCCTTCACTTAAACCGCAGTGGTACATATAACTTAGGAAATTTGTTTAGAAGGGTTATAGACAGGTACATTCCCGGAAAGGAGGTGACCCAGGTAGCGGTGATAAGGCTACAGGAAAATGGAAGTCAAGTAGGGATGACATAAAAATTTTAGTGCTCAACTGTAGAAGTATTGCAAAGAAAGGAATAGATTTAAGTAATTTAATAGACATATACTTAACAGATATTGTAATAGGAGTTGAATCATGGCTGAGCAATGATATAACGGATGCAGAATTATTCTCGCGGAACTGGAGTGTGTATCGTAGAGATATGATAGGAATGGTAGGTGGGGGTATTCATTCTGGTGAAAGAAGAATTTGTAAGCTACCAAAAAGTTAAAGATGAAAAACATGAAATTCTAGGTGTAAGGATCATCTTTAAATATAATAGGCAACTTGATGTCTTTGGAGTGTACAGACTAGAAAAGGGTAGCGCTGACGCTGATTCAGAATTATTTGATAAGATAATCAGCTATGTTAGAAACGATCTGGAAAGGAATGTGATAGTAGCAGGTGATCTCAATTTACCAAATGTCAATTGGGAAGGTAATGCGAACGACAGGAAGCATGAACAACAAATGGCAAATAAGTTAATGTGGGAAGGGCATCTGATTCAGAAAGTGACGGAACAACCAAGAGGGAAGAATATTTTGGATGTGGTGCTGGTAAAACCAGATGAGCTCTATAGAGAAACCGAAGTAATAAATGGTATTAGTGATCACGAAGCTGTTTTTTTCGTAGTTAAAATGAATGTGAAAGGAAGGAAGGTATTAAAATTAGGACTATTAGGCAGTACCATTTTGCTGATAAAACAGGCATGAGGGAGTTTTTAAAATGTAACTATGATCGGTTGAAAACGGTAAATAAAAATGTAAACAGACTCTGGGATGGGTTTAAAGCAGTTGTTGAGGAATGTGAAAATAGGTTTGTACCTTTAAAGCTGGTAAGGAATGGTAAAGATCCACTATATTATAACAGAGCAGTAAAGAGACAAAGAAGGAGGTGGAGGTTGGAACGAAATAGAGTTAGAAATGGTTATGGAAGTAAGGAGAAATTGAAGGAACTTACTAGGAAATTGAATCTAGCAAAGAAATCAGCTAAGGATAACATGATGGCAAGCATAATTGGTGGTCATACAAATTTTAGTGAAAAATGGAAGGGCATGTATAGTTACTTTAAAGCAGAAACAAGTTCCAAAAAGGATATTCCAGGAATCATTAATGAACAAGGGGAGTGTGTATTCGAGGATCGAGTGTATTCAGTCAGCAATATGTGAGAATTGTTGGTTACAAGGATAATGTCCAGATAGAGGACGTGACCAATACTAAAGAAGTATTGAAATTTACATATGATAACAATGACATTTACAGTAAGATACAAAATTTGAAAGCTAGAAAAGCAGCTGGAATTGGTAAGATTTCTGGGGATATACTAAAGGCAGTGGGTTGGGATATAGTACTATATCTGAAGTACTTATTTGATAATTGTTTGCATGAAGGAGGTATACCAAATGAATGGAAGCTTGCTGTAGTAGCCCCTGTGTATAAAGGAAATAGTGATAGACATAAAGCTGAAAATTACAGGCCAGTCAGTTTGACATGCATTGCATGTAAGCTTTGGGAAAGCATTCTTTCTGATTATATTAGACATGTGTGCGAAAGTAATAACTGGCTTGACAGAGGGCAGATTGTGTTTAGGAAAGGTTATTCCACTGAAGCTCAATTTGAAGGATTCCAGCAAGATATAGCAGATATCCTGGATTCAGGAGGTCAAATGGACTGTATTGCGATTGACCTATCTACGGCATTTGATAGGGTAGATCATGGGAGACTACTGGAAAAAATGGGTGCAACTGGACTAGAAAAAAGAGTGACTGAATGGGTGCCTATTTTTCTAGGTTGTAGTAAGGATGTAAAGGAGAGAGCATATACGTCTCTGGTAAGACCCCAACTAGAGTATGGCTCCAGTGCATGGGACCCTCACCATGATTACTTGATTCAAGAACTGGAAAAAATCCAAAGAAAAGCAGCTCGAATTGTTCTGGGCGATTTCCGACAAAAGAGTATCGTTACAAAAATGTTGCGAAGTTTGGGCTGGGAAGAAAGGAGAAAGGAGACGAGCTGCTCGCCTAAGTGGTGTGTTCCGAAGCTGTCAGTGGAGAGATGGCGTGGAATGACATATGTAGACGAATATGTTTGTGTGATTTGTTTAAAAGTAGAAAAGATCACAATATGAAGATAAAGTTGGAATTCAAGAGGACAAATTGGGGCAAATTTTCGTTTATAGGCAGGGGAGTTAGGGATTGGAATAACTTACCAAGGGAGATGTTCAATAAATTTCCAATTTCTTTGCGATCATTTAAGAAAATGCTAGGAAAACAACAGATAGGTAATCTGCCACCTGGGCGACTGCCCTAAATGCAGATCAGAAGTGATTGATTGACTGATGCAGATTCATGTACTCTCTAGGGAAGCTTTGCTTGGCGTTATCTACTGTGGTGCAATCATTCCATTTGATGGCCTCTGGACCGATTTCTTCAAGACTCCAATTTCTGTAAGACAAAATAATATGATTCCAGTTATACTAATTTCAATTTATTTCTCCAGGATGTCCATTGCTGGTTCGCTGAATTCATTCTTGTTCATTCTAGGTGGAAGAAACATTTCATTCTAAATTCTGCAAATATTTTTTTAAACAAAAACTGAATTCCTTTTTTTAAAGTATGTTAATATATATATTTGCTAGTTGCTTTACGTCGCAATGACACAGATAGGTCTTATGGCGACGATGGGACAGGAAATGCCTAGGAATGGGAAGGAAGCAGCCGTGGCCTTAATGAAGGCACAGTCCCAGCATTTGCCTGGTGTGAAAATGGAAAACCACGGAAAACCATATTCAGGGCTGCCGATGGTGGGGTTCGAACCCACTATCTCCCGGATGCGAGCTCACAGGTGCGCGCTCCTAACCGCACGGCCAACTCGCCCGGTAATATATACTTTTGAACTGAATGTTGCATACTACCAGAATTATGTATTTAAAACATTGTTATATTCCTACATTGAGTATGTAATTAGAGCTAAAATTATTAATGAATTTGGATTGCATTTTGACTTTTTACCAGTGTTTGGGTCATTTTGTTTTTCGATTTTTTAGGTTTAGTACAAATCTTCAACTTCCGAGCCTTAATTATAAGTAAAAATGAGTCTACGTGAAGTATTATAATTTACATGATATGCTAGATGGTTAATTCTAGCTTGGCCGACAGGTATATGGTGCTGTTGGCAATGCAGTCCACAGTAAATACATTACGATTTGCTTTACGTTGTACTGACATAGACAGGTCTTTTGGCGACGATGGGATAGGACAGGTCTAGGACTGGGAAAGAAGCGAATGTGATCCTAATCCAGTTACAGCTCCTGCATCTGTTTGGTGTGAAAGTGAAAGACAACGGAAATCCGTCTTCCAGGCTGCCAACAATGTGGTTCGAACCCACCATCTTCTGAAAGTAAACTCGCAGATACGTGGCCCAAATAGGAGTAGCCAAGTCGTCGGCACAGAAAGTACAGAATCATTGAGTCGATGCATGGTGATATCCCATTTGGCTGCAGATTCTCTAATGGAAGCTATGGACTGCAGTCCTCGTAAACACGTATCTCAGTGCGAAGTCCTGCTCCTTCTGTTCACTTGTATTTAAGGCAGGATTTTAGATAAAATTCTGGATTTATAATCACAGCCTATTGCTCGATATTTCTGATGTGAAGTTCACACATTGATGATTTGGTAGGAAGTTGTTCTTTATTACCTCTTTTACAAAGAAATCACTGGCGGTCAGTGGATGTACACAGGTCTGATCTGCTAGAATCTTGTACATAAGATTTCTCTGCATCCACTCTTTCCAGGTTTGCAGAAACAAAGTATACCCATATCTTACTGACTGCGTAGCACGCTGTTGGTGCAGTCTTGACAAAAAATGACGTGTATAGGTGTTCTACATTTTTTTACAGTTTGCTTTACATCGCACCGACCGGGCGAGTTGGCCGTGCGGTTAGAGCGCGCGGCTGTGAGCTTGCATCCGGGAGATAGTGGGTTCGAATCCGACTGTCGGCAGCCCTGAAGATGGTTTTCCGTGGTTAACCATTTTCACACCAGCCAAATGCTGGGGCTGTACTTTAATTAAGGCCACGGCGGCTTCCTTCCAACTCCTAGGCCTTTCCTATCCCATCTCCGCCAAAAGACCGATCTGTGTCGGTGCGACGTAAAGCCACTAGCAAAGAAAGCTACATCGCACCGGCATAGACAGGTCTTACAGTGACGATGGGATAGGAAAGGACTGAGAGGGAGAAGGAAGCAACCATGCCTGGTGTGAAAATGGGAAACCACACTGAACCATATCTAGAGCTGCCCAGAATACAGTAGGGTTCGAACCCACTATCTTCCAAACTGCACAGCCACTTCGTCGGTCACAAGTGTTCTCAGTGCGACTTTCTCAAGATTCTAGGAGACAGCACAGGCACAACAAGAGCCACGGGAACCAGCGCGGAGACTGCTCAATATAATTACTATGGACAGTTAATACAACACATTATAGCAAAATTCTACCAAGGTATAGATGAGCTACCCCTGACTATATAAGTTAGATGGTTCCATTAGATTCGGGAGATAGTAGGTTCGAACCCCACTGTCGGCAGCCCTGAAAATGGTTTTCCGTGGTTTCCCATTTTCACACCAGGCTGTACCTTAATTAAGGCCACGGCTGCTTCCTTCCCACTCCCAGGCCTTACCTGTCCCATCGTCGCCATAAGACCTATCTGTGTCGGTGCGACGTAAAGCAAGTAGCAAAAAAAAAAAAAAAAAAAAAGGTTCCATTAGATCTTAAACAAACTGATACAAATTTTCTTCGTTTACCTTTTTCAATCATTTGGTGCCAGATTTTCTAGTATTGTGGTACCACGTTGCTCGATCTTCTGTCGCCGCTGGTGGTGAGCTGATGATCCTAATCTATTGTTTTATTTGCCCAATACAATGCAGTCAATCTGCCACTATCAAAGGTGTCCTCGGGTTTGATTTGTAGCGTGTGGACGTCTTCTTTGGTGTTCCTAAACCAAGGCACGTAGTTTTTGGTTTCTTAATATAAAAAAGTGAAATATATTTTTAATCAACCTGTTACCTTTCAAAATATCATGCCCATCCTTTGCGTATTGTGTCTGTCATTTTCTTTATTTTGCTATGGACTTCCTTGTTGGATGCCATTCTGCTAATATGGTCCCATGATTAGAAGCGTCCAATTAAGACTGCACATCTTATGCTATCAACATACTTTTGCCAAAGATATGAACACCTTACCTCCATAATAATAATAATAATAATAATAATAATAATAATAATAATAATAATAATGGGCAAACCGAGCTCGATAGCTGCAGTCGCTTAAGTGCGGCCAGTATCCAGTATTCGGGAGATAGTAGGTTCGAACCCCACTGTCGGCAGCCCTGTAAATGGTTTTCCGTGGTTCCCCACTTTCACACCAGGCAAATGCTGGGGCTGTACCTTAATTAAGGCCACGGCCGCTTCCTTCCCACTCCTAGCCCTTTCCTGTCCCATCGTCGCCGTAAGACCTATCTGTGTCGGTGCGACTTAAAACAACTAGCAAAAAAAAAAAAAAATTATAGGCAAATATAAACTTGTTGAATCACCGTGAAAGAATGGCCCTAATGAATCCAAACTTTGTGGATGTGTAGGAGAGTGTGCCGGAATATGTGACTAGGATTGTAGAGATATGGGATACATATAGGCCCAGAAGGGTCCTGTTTAACAAGTTTTTAAGGATTTTAAAGTTGCTTTAATACAATTTTTGTTGTCTGTATCATTTTTTGCATGTTTTTAGCTGAAGATGTCTCCAAAGGAGACGAAATATGTCCTAAGATACAAGTATACAGGGTCTCTCATATAAACTATGACCGAACGCACGGTGTTTGCACTCTGCGCTACGGCAGCTGCCTCAGCCGTACATAAGTCGCGCGCGGCCGCCCTACTTTAAGCGCGTATGCAATCTTATATGAAATCTTACCTTATAAGAGATACTGGAAATATCATACTTCCTGGGTTATACAGGCATTGAATCTGGTAACCACATTCTGACTGACGCGAGTGAGTTCTTCCATTCTGTGTCTGATTCCATTCGTAATGTTTTCTTTCAGTTCCTCCAAAGTGTGAGGATTTGTTCGATACAGTTTTTCTTTCAGTTTACCCTACATGCAAATATCACACACTGTTAGATCTCGAGAACGAGAGGTAAATAGACCAACACTGATCACTCTGTCTGCAAACTCTTCCAAGATTGTAAAAAGGGAGTCTTCTGCTGTATGAGCAGGGACTAAATCTTGTTTAGACCACCCACGCTATTTTTTTCTTCCATTAACACTTTCGCACTCAGCGCGCCGATCTATCTGCGCGAGAGGTTGTGGCGAAAACGCTCACGGCGCCGATACATCGGCTCTGCCTTATTTACGGATTTTGGTCATTTGCGTAGCTGTTAAATCGTAACAGTTGATCGTGACGGTAGATTAAAGCGTTGAATTTGCGTTTAACTCAACAGATATATCCACCAGCCCTACAAAATATTTTTATTTTCGACAAATAAAATCGGTTGACCGTGAATGTTTATGTTGTGGTTATTTGAAGTTGTTATTGCGTGGATCTGTTTTGATTGGCTTAAGAATACAACAAGTTGATCTTGCTATGAGTTTTGTTTATAGTTTATATCGTTTCTTTGGTATATCGTGTGTTCGATGCACTTCGTAAACTACAATTTTACTCCTTTTCATAACTCCGTTGTTGCACCTGCTTGCGTCATCTTTTTATAGTAATGGCTAGGCCATATTCAAGGCCGAATGATGCCGATATCCATGAATTTTCAGATGATTTAGACAGTAATAATGACCTTCTTTTGCCGAAAGTGATTCCCGTTATGTGGGAAGTGACACGGTCGTAACTGCTCACCGTGCATCGGACCGCGAGGCCCTGACATCGATGACCGTTACATGTACCCTAAATAACTTTGTGCAATGCTTTGTGAGTTAATTGAAGCACACACATCATATTGATATCAAATTATTCAGAATTAAATGTCCTTTCATCCACGTCTAAGAGTAAAGAAGGAAGACGCAACAATGTCTAATTTTTCTGTCATTGAAAAAAATAATTTATTTTTAAATATTTATTTTCGAAATTTAATAATTATTTTGGGCTTAACCAATAACAATACGTCCAAAGTATATTCATTTCTGAAATGCTCATAGTTTCCTGTATTAGTGTGATTAATTTTATTTTAATGTGTGTTAAACTCTTTACGTGTTGAATTTTTGTAATTTGCTTTGGAAAATCACAGAAATTGGTCTGAGTGTCTTCGAGCAAACACCTGCATCTAGGTTGAGTGCCAAAGGGTTAAATGATGGCAGAACGGCGTCAAAATGTCATCATGGTACCTCTCAGCATTTACTGTCGTCTCGAAAATAATAGGCCCAATTCTTCTTATTGCACTAACAGCACACCAAACAGCAATCTTCCCATCATAATGAGAGACTTCACAAACCCATTACGATTTTCTGCACACCAATGGCGAGAGTTATGACTCCTCACACGAGCATTAAGATGAAACCAGAACTTTTACATACGAAAATACGGTATTGCTATGATAACTGTCTCTCCATGTTAACAGCTGAGATTCAGACTGGCGACTCATGCTTGCCAGATCGAACACGTGCAGGTTGCTTGCAAGGTCAAGAACTATGAACACGCCTCCCATGCTGCAGCTGCCGTAGCGCAGAGTACAAACACCGGTCTGGATTTGTATTGAGAGACCCTATAATAAGTGCCAGTTACATGTGAACGTAAAGAAGTATGAAAGGTGGAAACTACTTCTAAATTAAAGTTGAGGTTCATACCTGTTACAGTGCTCCAGCGTCGAGCCTACACTGTTGACGAAGCTGTACAGTCCGTTATGGCCATGAGGACAAGATGGAGGTCATCACGTGCTGTGGTTGTAATGCGTAATTCAGTATCCGCTCGTCGCTGCAAACGACCCTCTTCTGTCCACTGCTTCCACACACGGATCACTTGTCATATCAGCATGCCCTGCTGAAATGTCATGGTATAAGAAGACACTTAGTCAGCTGATGACTTAATGACGTAAGGATAGCGGGACCAACCGGGAGACTCCCTTCATCATCTCAAAAATTTCTATCAAGAATTAACCTCAACTTAGGTTGTTCTTAAGGAGTTTGCCCTGGTCAATGTATTTAAAATTTAAGTCTATCGTCACCCACAAGTTATTTATAGCACATATTACAAACTATAAACATTGATCCAGTATTTTGAAGAAAGAACACTTTCTGGGATACCTGACGCACACAGATTTCATTACATTTTTCTTTTTTTGCTAGTGGCTTTACGTCGCACCGACACAGATAGGTCTGATGGCGACGATGGGATAGGAAAGGCCTAGGAATTAGAAGGAAGCGGCCGTGGCCTTAATTAAGGTACAGCCCCAGCATTTGCCTGGTGTGAAAATGGGAAACCACAGAAAACCATCTTCAGGGCTGCCGATAGTGAGATTCGAACCCACAATCTCCCGGATGCAATCTCACAGCCATGTGCCTCTAACCGCACAGCCAACTCGCCAGGTTATTAACTTGTTGAGTGTTTTAACTCAGTATGAAAGAATATTTTATCTCATAATTATCATCATCATGAGTGTTTTTATTTCATATGTGTCAATTTTTGCATCTTAACACACTTGTTTTTAGCTGAAGATGTTCCAAAACAGAAGAACGAAACATGTACTTTCTTAGTCACTTAACTAGTCTTTAAGCTGGAATATGTTTGTAGTTGCATAGACTAGCCATAAAAAGCAAATACGTATAGGAACGTGGGATTCTTCCTTTAGATTTAACATTAGTTGATGTCATGGTATGACAAACCCGCTTCCCGAAGACAGATCATTCTGCCCACTTCGAGCTCACTCACATGCAGATATTGCGCCCTTTGATGTCGACGATGCACACAGGCATTTATATTCAGGTTTGACCATTCTTCACTGACTATAATTGGCGTAATACTGACCTTCTCAATCACACAAGGCAGGGCACTGTTGGGCCTACGTGCACCGCATCTCTCTGTAGTCATAATCACATATTGCTGGTACACTATTCGTCATAAACACCAAATATGGAATCATTCGGCCATTCTTTCACGGTGTTTCAATTTTCAAAAAAGGTTAGTGTTAGATATTATGTAATTCATTGTAATTAATGAATATTTCTATAGGCCTATAGAATAAATTGTATGTAGCTTTCCTTAGATACCAGCGCCCTACTTTGAGAACAGTCTAAATCATTTGATAGAGATGCACATGCAATGGTTATCACCAACCTGGACTGAGAGAATGGCTCTGAAAGAAGATGAGGAAAAGAAGAAGTAGAAGAAGAAGAAGACGAAGAAGAAGAAGAAGAAGAAGAAGAAGAAGAAAGCATCCGGAGTGTCATTCATCTGCTGACATACTTTTTGAGTCACAATAATAATAATAATAATAATAATAATAATAATAATAATAATAATAATAATAATAATAATAATAATAATAATAATAATAATAATAATAATAATAATAATAATAATAATCGTGTAGCCTGAGCTACCATGTACAGGAATTTTGATTTAATGCCATTTAGGCTGCCTGTACGTCAACTTCTAATTCCCATTTTATTCTACCAAAGAAACGGATTATTATTGCGCAAGCAATAATTCGCTGATCTTTATTTAGTTTTGTTGGATAAGCATGAAATATTTCACCAGAGGTGTTCTACATGCCGACAGCGTACGACATGGCGTGTCGAATAGATTTCCGCCTTTAAAATATATATTTCTGTCGGGTTTGAATCCGCGATGTTGAAATGCTGAGGCCAACCACTGATCGAGACAGGGAGGTAATTCAGAATTGAAGAAATAATAAACGTTCTTGCTATACAAGTGTACTAAACACCTTGTATTCATATTAGCACTTAACAAGTTCTGATCCCCTTCGCCAGTTCGTATTACTTCAGGTTGGATATACTTTGGGGCTGGGAGTGTATCTTGAATTAGTTCCATCTGTTTCCCAACACCATTGTAACCATGGCAACCAGTATTCGTTTAGTAGCTTCATCTCCTCACTGTGCGCTTTCTTCCTGTAACTAAGAGCCTTTGAAAAAGTAAACCTTATTCTACTCCCTAGTCCAGAATTAAAATCTTTGAACTGTCCGGGAAACGAACACAGTGCCTTGGAAGAAGAGACAGGCACGCTACCTCTTTGCCACATAGCTAGCTAATAATAATAATAATAATAATAATAATAATAATAATAATAATAATAATAATAATAATAATAATAATAATAATAATAATGTCCTCCCCTGTGATGTAGTGGTTGGTGTGATTAGCTGCCACCACCGGAGACCCAGCTTCGATTCTCGGCTCTGCTACACAACTTGAAAAGTGGTACGAGGGCTGGAACGGGGTCCACTCATCCTCGGAGGTCAACTGAGTAGACGGGGGTTCGATTCCCACCTCAGCCACCCTCGATGTTGTTTTCCATGGTTTCCTACTCCTCATCCAGACAAATGCCGGGATTGTATCTAACTTAAGGCTACGGCCGCTTCCTTCCCTCATCCTTGTCTATCTTTTCCGATCTTTCCCTCCCCCCACGAAGATCCTGTTGAGCATAGCAGGTGAGGCCGCCTGGGCGAGGTACCGGTTCTCCTTTCCAGTTGTATTCCCCGACCCAAAGTCTCACGCTCCAGGACACTGCCCTTGAGGCAGTAGAGGTAGGATCCCTCACTGAGTCAGAGGCAAAATCAACCCTGGAGAGTAAAGGGATTGAGAAATAAATAAATAAATAAATAAATAAATAAATAAATAAATAAATAAATAAATAAATAAATAAATAAATAAATAAATAAATAAATAAATAAATTTGGATTCATAGGAACGCTTGATCTCCCATATGGGTGGTGTGAAAGAATGCATTATCTGTACCCCTGCATGTCTTAAGAGGCTGCTGGGAGGGGAACAGCCAAAGAATCTGCGCTCGCTCTCTCATCTTCTAAATCCAGAATCATATCCATGATTCTATAACATTTTCGAGCAGGAAGTTTCTTATACGCCAAACATAAAAGGCAAATAGAACAAGAGATCATCATGTGGAACTGAACTTGTTAGGTATGTCAAAAAAAATTAACCAGATCAATTTCAAATCTCACACTGAGAAGGAGACCTTGCCAACTTGCCCCACCGATTTCATTTATTTTGCAATATACATCTAGACCATTGTGAGAACATTCACCGGCTCCATTTACGAGGCGCAACTCTCTCTCATTTCCAAGAAAGTGAAATTTGAATATTTCGAGAGTGCTTCACAAGACCAGCACGTGACACGTAGTGTAGCGATCAAGTTCCCAATTTACAAACTCGTCATCCATGGATTGAATGTCGCTTCCGTGGAATTGTAGTGTGTTTCTTGTAGCTCTCAATTTGCACTTTATTTGTATTAAAAACATATGAAATGTATGAACAGAATGCTTCATGTATTTCTTTAAAAATTCATTCCCTGTCATATGAAGATTCCACAAAATACAAATTACTCAAAAACTGACAGTATAAAGAAATGTGGTCAGTGGAAACTATCACACCTGTATAATTGCACATTACCGTATTATCAATGTTTAGATGTTTTTCATAAAAACTCATATTTTAATTTAAAGGAATGTATTCAATTAATAGAACTGAAGAAAAGAAAGACAGAAGAAAGATAGAAAGGAGCCACACAAAACAATCTCGGTGTTTTCATTTAGCATTTCCGGGCTCAGTGGCTCAGACGGTTAAGGTGCTGGCCTTCTGACTCGAACTTGGCAGGTTCGATCCTTGCTCAGTCCGATGGTATTTGAAGGTGCTCAAATACGTCAGCCTCGTGTCTGTAGATTTATTGGCACGTTTTAGAACTCCTGCGAGCTTAAATTCTGGCTCCTCGGAGTCTCCGAAAGCCGTAAAAAATTAGTGGGACGTAAAGCCACATATTATTATTATTATTATTATTATTATTAATATTATTATTATTATTATTATTATTATTGTTGTTACCGTGTTTTTGTGGCAGTTAGAGGTGAAAGAAGGTGCGGGGTGGTGAACAGGTCTCAAGCTACGAAAGTAAAATTAATTTAAAATTTAACAAGGTTATATTTTCTTTTCAAAATAAAGAAATAACAAGCATGGCAGGTACAGAGTAGCAAGTCAACAAAATGTAGTTACAATATTTACTGGATTTGGGCTTCGCGCTCCGACTTAACAATGCTTGGGCAATCAGCCCAACCTTACTTCAAAATAAGTATTAACAGAGGGGCAGAAAACCCCATTCATGCTCAGGAGCACTTGCTCCAAATTACACCGAAAAGCCTCCTCGAGGCATACAACACTCAATTTTCAAGAAAGAGCCGCTCGCTCTCAAACTTTAAGCCTCTCAAAGGCCACACCAAACTCCACCTTCAAGTTGTCCTCTCTGGACATAGACACAGGGGTAAAATACCCAACCTACTGAGGTCTATTAAGCGATAAATGGATAATTACATGACCTCTAAAATACCAATTTGAGAGGAGGCGAACTGCACTCCTAATACATTTGCTTTTAAAACCTAATCTGGCTCTAGGCCACAAATGCAAGGGCTAATCCCATACTAAAGAGGTGACTTTAGAAAGAAACAAATTTACATAATGTTAAGGAAGAATAGGTTGAGAAAATAAGTTCACCTCAAAACAATATGAGTGGGAGCTCGAGAGGGTTAAGCACTCTCTATCCCAGTATGTAGTTTAAAAGATAGAATAGATACAAGTTTCTTTACATTTTAAGGAAGGTTACATAATGGAAAAACTTCGGACCCGCCCCGAGAGTTAAACTGCTGAGCAAGCAAGAAAAGAAGTAATTAATCGGCCATTACCTGGTTGTTGACTGCCGCCGAAGAAAGAGGCGCTTCCCGCCCCCTGCAATGTACTTTACACACGAAAAGATGGAACAGAAGTGGCCCAGAGACCCAAAAATCAGCAGTTTATATACTCTCGCGGAAAGTTCGAGGCGTTTTAGGGAAGAAAACACCCGCCCACAATCACTTTATTGGGTAGGGTACAGCAACATATCCCAGTTGGGGGAAGATACATCAGATTGGTCAGAAATTAATTAAAGAAATTCGGGATTGGCTAAATACAAAACAAGGGGAAAGAGAGGGGTATACAGCCAACTTAAACAATAACAGAAAGAAATTTAACAAGAAACAAACTTTTGAAATAAAAATTTCTCCAAAAAAACAGTTCTTTCACATCGCACTAGGGTGCACCATTGTAGTTTTTCAGTAGTGTCCTCTAGAAGAGAAAGTTCACACTTCTTACTACCGGTAAAACAAAAATACATCAAAAGTGGCACAGTTCAAAAACTCCAAACTCTCCACGTAGTGACATCTTCTGAGAAACTTGAAAATTAATACCGTCAATAAAGTTCAGACTTCCTCCAGCAGAGGAGTTTCAATTGGCGCACATTTTAAATTAGCGGCGTGGAGGTGTACCGCCCGGTACAATTATGATTATTATTATTATTATTATTATTTCTCGTTACAAAAATGTGAATGAAATAATTCAAGCCATAAATTAAAAATGAATAAGTGTTTTGCAGAAACCTCAATATTTCCGTTATTTATTTATTTATTTAATTAAATTATTTATTTACTAATTCTTCACTCAAATTTGAGACGAGGTTAGGGCTTACGGTCCTCTCTTACACTTAACCACTTCCAATAATAAAATTGAAATGAAATGAAATGGCGTGTGACTTTTAGTGCCCGGATGTGTCCAAGTACTTCGACTCGCCAGGTGCAGGTCTTTTGATTTGTCTCCCATAGGCGACCTGCGCGTCGTGATGAGGATGAAATGATGATGAAGACGACACATGTGCTAGGAGAATTAACCAATTATGGTTAAAAATTACCGACCCTGCCGGGAATCGAACCCGGGACCCCTGTGGCCAAAGGCTAGCACGCTAACCATTTAGCCATGGAACCCGACATAATAAAATTTTAAAATGTGAACATAAAAGTATGACATAGCAGTTGTACGAAAAACTAAATGCTAGTGACAGATACCCTAAGATCAGGTTACAAATTAGTAACGCATTAGGTGTGATACTACTACTGACTAAAAGGCATAATAGATATTAAAAAAACCATTCACGCAACTTACGCACGTTTACTCACGCAACTCAGTTATATGTGCCTAGGAAAATCTTTCTGCAAGCAGATTTGGATGTATGAGAGGAAGTAAAGTGCCGAATGTCCATAAAATAAAAAAGTCACTATGTTCCATTCACTCTAGTCGTACGATGTATTTAACATCATTGTTGATTAATGTGAGTCTTGCCATCTACTTCTCTGTTGGAAACCGAATGTTATGAATAATAATAATTTCGTGTGGCTATTTCTAGCCGAGTGCAGCCCTTGTAAGGCAGACCCTCCGATGAGGGTGGGCGGCATCTGCCATATGTAGGTAACTGCGTGTTATTGTGGTGGAGGATAGTGTTATGTGTGGTGTGTGAGTTGCAGGGATGTTGGGGACAGCACAAACACCCAGCCCCCGGGCCATTGGAATTAACCAAGGAAGGTTAAAATCCCCGACCCGGCCGGGAATTGAACCCGGGACGCTGATCATTCAGCCAACGATTCGGACATGTTATGAATTGAAAATATAGGTACCTTACCGTTAAAACGTTGACTGTCTCAAGAACTACTACTGTAGTTACAGTTATATAGCTTATGGTTCCAAGTTTGGTATCGCAATTGAATACCCAGCATTTCACGCTTTTTGACACAATTGTGTATTAAACCTGGGGGTCATATGAAAATTTGCAGCGTGAAATTAACAGTACAATATGTGTTACGCGATGTTACCTAGTAGCCGTGTAGGCGGTGATGTGAAGAATTGATTGATGGTCGTGACTGAAAGACGTATTATCACAGAAGGGCGTTGGAGTACAGACGGTCGATGGGATTGAAGTATTGATGGATGGCCGTAACTGAAAGACGCATAGAAGGCATATTTTATCAAACAGGCCTAATGACATACTTTAAATTACTGACTATTTCATGCTTGGTAGTTTAACAGATCCTGAGTTAGTTTCCCCTTTTCGATGCTCTTAATCCGTCTCTTGTTGACTCCAGATTCCATTCTTGAAAACCATTCTTTAGATGCAAATACTGCTTGCTGTTATTTCTTGATGGATGCAGTACTTTTGCATCCATCTCTTGGCACAGGCCAGAGTAAAGTCTAGCTTCCACCGAAGTCCCAGTCAACATCCATGGCTGTGACAATATGGAAGTTGCTGGGGTATGGGTGGTGTTGAGTAATGACATTCAGAGCACGAATAGTGCATCTACGTGTTATGAAAGGTGCTGCTCATAGGGTCAGTCATGATGCAATAGTACTTTCTGACTCAGTGAGGAAAGCAATGGCAAACTACCTCACTCCTCACCTTGCCTAGTACGCCTCATTTTGGTGCTGCCATTGGTTTTTGGGGTTCCCTTATAACCGCATAACCTTTGGTGGTGCTATTTGAGGATCCAACCAGCCTCTGGGCTGACGACCTAACAGACAGACAGACAGATGCAAATAAATTGATCGTTCTCAATTTGAGTTTCATTTATTGAAAACCGAGCGAGTTGGCTGTGCGCGTAGAGGCGCGCGGCTGTGAGCTTGCATCCGGGAGATAGTAGGTTCGAATCCCACTATCGGCAGCCCTGAAGATGGTTTTCCGTGGTTTCCCATTTTCACACCAGGCAAATGCTGGGGCTGTACCTTAATTAAGGCCACGGCCGCTTCCTTCCAACTCCTAGGCCTTTCCTATCCCATCGTCGCCATAAGACCTATCTGTGTCGGTGCGACGTAAAGCCCCTAGCAAAAAAATAGCATTTATTGAAAGACATATTTATGAATATTTGATTTTCCCAAGACGGGCTGAGTGGCTCGGACTGTTGATGCGCTGGCCTTCTGATCCCAACTTGGCAAGTTCGAACCTGGCTCAGTCCGGTGGTATTTGAAGGCGGTCAAATACGTCAGCCTCATGTTGGTATATTTACTGGCACGTAAAAGAAATCCTGCGGAATTAAATTCCGGAACCTGGGCGTCTCCGGAAACCGTAAAAAAGTAGTTAGTAGGACGTAAAGCCAATACATTATTATTATTATTATTATTATTATTATTATTATTATTATTATTATGATTATTATTATTATTAGCAAGGTCTGTGGTGCAGAGGTAGCGGTCTGTATCTTACTCTAAGGCCCTGGGTTCGTTTTCCGTCCACAGTGCTCGTATATAGAAGCAGGGCATATGATGCTGTTCATGGCGATTCTTCCGTTGGATGGTGACGTTAAGGCTTGAGTAGGCCCTTTGGTGTTATTCGACGGAGTAGGCTATCGCGGGCAGCCTGTTTCAGTATCATCATTACCACACACTAGACAGTAGGTATTATGCAGCCATTGCACAGGATACGGAAACGCATACATTTGTGCAATGATAATCGCTTCAGAGCTAAATAATTAGAAACCACAAACCGTCCACAATCAACGCCAATCGGCTCACATCTAAGTGCGCGGGCTTTAGAACACACTTCTTCTTGTAGTGCCTTCTCTATTACTGAAGGTTTGCCACAACCACAGCGAAGTCTCTACGATGTTCGACTGTCCTCATCAGTCTACTAGAATCTAGTCCTGTCCAATCCCGTGAGTTCCTCAGACAAGAGTTTTTCCTTCGTCCGCGACCCCTACGTCCAGAAATTTTACCCTGCATGAACAAATATATTTTAAAATTAAAATTTATTAGGCTTTTTTAATAAAAACATCCGCATCCCAAGTACGAAAACTGGTTGAGAATCAAGGGTGAATCAGTGTCACACGGTGAGTGATAAATAATGTAAATACATGGACTGCAGTGAACTGAATAGGCATACTTTATCCCATTTGGTCCGGCGGTTCTTATGATTAATCATCTCACTTTTTGACGCGAACTGGTAACCAGCTCTGAAAGATCGTTGGTTTCCTTCAGCACGTCGACGAGCGCATCCAATGTGATTAAATTAAGGAAGACGACTGGCTGTATCAAGTGTCTGATGTCCACTGTGTTCCATCAATCACCCAAGATCACAACTATGTCGTACTGGCAAACGGTATGGTCTTTGCTTGCAAAGTATTCCATAACGCCGCAAAATGAAACAGTCTCTCTGGGGCACTCAACAACTTGTGAGCGTGAATTGGAGACTTCATGACGCTTAACTTAGTTTGGCATTGCTTCTACTTACTTGTTCCAGGCTCCTCACTTTCATCAGACTTATCCGACGTCCTTCGGTCACCTCTTGTTCTCTTTCGACCAAAATGGTTTTGGGATTGCGAGGCCTGCAATGTCATTCCGTTTCACGCCTTACGTGTCCTTTCATTTCTCCTACCGACACCTTCATCTTTCTAAGCACTGGACCTTCTTCCTTTATCCTTCGTGATAAGGGTTAATAGGGATGGCCACCTAGTTGCACTTCCTCTTAAATCAATAACGCCACTACCACCACCGCCACGAACCTCTTCTAATAAAGCTCTGCTGGTTTAACTTGGTTGTAAGAGTTTTTCCTTTCGATCGTATGGTGAGATATGTGCACGCTGAAAATGATGCTGCCCCGTACTTGGCCACATTGACCTGCAGATATATTCTTTGCAACTGGATTGGCAGGGTTGATTCTAATCCCTCTGTATATCTAAATGTGCTCTAACTTAATGTCCGGGTATTTATCGCTGCTCAATCAGTAGGATTCATGTCGGAGGCTTATGTGTAAGAATGGCTTCCTCACGAAAATCCACAGTCACTGAGACTGTAGAATTATCCATTTAAAGGGTCTATCTAGAACATACATAGGATATTTGATAGCCGAGGTCAAATTTGAATCGCAACACTGATATTTTTGGTTCTTCACTGAGTTCATGTTCAGCCTTGTCTCACCCTCTGGTTGGCAGAATGACACAGATGATTAACTGTAAAGGCGCACTTGTCCTTCAGCGCAAGAGTAGAGAATGAAATCCAAGCACTGTCGGCAGTCATTTAAGAGGGCTTGAATTCGTGAGACCTGTGTCAGCGGATTTACTCTCACTTTGTAGTTCCGACTCAATGGCTAAATGGTTAACATGCTGGCCTTTGGCCTAGTGGTCCCGAGTTCGATTCCTGGCCGGGTTGGAGATTTTAGCCTTGATTGGTTAATTCCAGTGGCTTGGGGCTGGGTGTGTGTGCCGTCTTCAGCATTAGAATTCGTCCTACGTAGAGCCCCATTCTCACAGACGGCAGGATACCGTGTCAACTCGAAAGAGCTGTACCGGGCCTCTACAGAGGCCATACGCCATTATTATTATTATTATTATTATTATTATTATTATTATTATTATTATTATTATCATCATCTAGCACTTCGATGTCTCTTAAGACCAACATTACTTCCTAGAATGGCCAGGCAGTGAATGTATCAGAAACGTAGTTGTGTTGCATAATGTTCCTTGCTACAGGTACGATTGGAGTGTGGATGGTGAGGTAAGTATGGCACACTTCAATGATGAATACTAAGGAGCGAGAATATACGACTTTACCTGCTGCCCAGCTGAATTCATGAGAGTCTGAGCCTTTCATTTGTGAGCATAAGGGCACGTTAGGTTTGCTAAGATCAATTTTAACGCACATAAGAATAAATATCCGCAAAGCAGATCGACCAAAGGAATCCATTGGTCACCTGATAGGAATGAAATCGGGAATAATAGCTATATACAGAGTAATGAGTGTGACACTGTAATATCTGCAAAGCGCTGACTTTAGAAGACACGCATAACTTGAACACATGGGCTTATGGACATAAACTCGTACAACACCAAAATATTAATGAATGCATTCTTGCACTGGCAAGTAAGGACATTTTCTTTCAACCTGAGAGTGCTGTTGGCAATGATTTTTTTTATTTGCTTTACGTCGTACCGACACATGTAGGTTTTATGGCGACGATGGAATAGGAAAAGCCTAGGAATGGGAAGGAAGCGGACGCGGCCTTAATTAAGGTACTGCCCCAGCATTTTACTGGTGCGAAAAATGGGAAAACACGGAAAACCATCTTCAGGGCTGCCGATAGAGGGGTTCGAAACCACTATCACCCAGATGCAAGCTCACAGCTGCGCGCCCCTAACCGCACGGCCAACTCGCCCGGTGATTATTGTTTTTAGAGGAAGTACAACTGGGCAATCATAACTCTATTAACACTAATTAAATGGAAAAATAAAAGGGAAAAAAGGGATCCGACACTTCGAAAAATGAAGGTATCGGCCAAAGAAAGACAAGGGCCACGAAGGGCGTGAAAATGACTGACTCCCTAGGCCTCGTAAAACTAATACCGTCCGGCTCAAAAAATAACAAGAGTTGACCAAGAGAGGTCGGATAGGAGAGATGAAAGTCAGGAACATGGTACAAATGGAAGCAGTGTCAGGACTCACCTATGAGACCCGTGGTTGCCAACCCACGCTCACGAGTTACAAGCCATGTGGCCACTTTAGTCGCTTTTTATGACAGGCAGGGTATTCCGCGGATTATATTCTACCGCCACCACCCACAGCGCGAGATTTAAACCTGAGAAAGTTCATAAATTGGTAAAGAGACAAGTGGTTGTTCGATCATTTCAATGCTACCTCGTGTGAATGACCTGCCATAACTGCAATGCAGAAATTTAGAACCAGATCATCCTGCATGTATCAAATTAAAGAATTTCTTAGCATAAGGACACAGATTTGTTCAAATTTTTTCTTGGTTGTCATGAATAGTTGATGCAGAGAGAGTGCTCTTTACCAATTTGAAATTTAAAAACAAACTGAAAGCCTTCTTCGTTTCAATTCTGTCTTCTTACGAATATGAACTTAGTTATTAAATGACAGTTAATAATAATTATTTATTTCCTTCAGTATTTATATCGAGCACCAAGATTCAATTTGCGATTTCACTACAGGTTTTGAAAGTTAACTTCCCGGTTTCAATTGAAAATCCTGCCGCAGATCATCGGTTTCGAACCCACGTCACTCAATTTGATTGTGCCGTCAAAAGAACCAAAGCTTTGCCCAAAAAGTTATTTTTTCCTCAGCAAGCACTGTATGTGATGCGATGCCAGCAGAGGAGACCTTCCTTACCATATTTCCTCCAATTTTAACAGTTCTTCTGAGAATGCATCATTAGCTAAAATATCCGTACCGGGCGAGTTGGCCATGCGCGTAGAGGCGCGCGGCTGTGAGCTTGCATCCGGGAGATAGTAGGTTCGAATCCCACTATCGGCAGCCCTGAAAATGGTTTTCCGTGGTTTCCCATTTTCACACCAGGCAAATGCTGGGGCTGTACCTTAATTAAGGCCACGGCCGCTTCCTTCCAACTCCTAGGCCTTTCCTACCCCATCGTCGCCATAAGACCTATCTGTGTCGGTGCGACGTAAAGCCCCTAGCAGAGAAAATATCCGTGGACTCTCCTGGTCTAGGATATACACCGAAAGCAAAAATACTCTCGCTGATAAAACAGAAGCAGTATAAACAGTACGTTTAGTTTACTGAGTAAGTCAACAAAGCGTCGAATGCCGATGTGGATGTAAGTGATCTGATGGTAAACAACATAACACTTGACTGAGCGCTAAATATTCAACAGGCGCTTGGATTAGAATGTTAATAGTCTCTTGCCAGGAAAGAACATCGAATACTAAATTATATTAGTGCTATAAATTTATGACATATAAAGTATCATGCAGCCTTTTGGTCAAATATACTCATGTTCTGTGTTCGATTAACGAATAATAGTTTTATGAGTGCTTTGGTTCATTAATTCTAGTGCTACATAAATACTCAGCTAAAATTTCTTTTAAATGGAATATTTCTCAGTTCATTTATCCTCAACTCTCGACTCCAGCATTGGTATAAGAGGCAATTTTTCTCTAGAGCTTTAAAATATAATTTATTTGAGCTAAAAATGTATGTGGAAAATGGAATCGGCATAGATTCCCAATTGTGCAGCACTATACAGTATGTCCAAACGTGTCCAGATACCTACTCTAAACAATTTCTGTAACATACTTAATGCTTGACGATGCCGAAATATAAATATTATATGCCAGAAAACTGAATCTTAATGAGGCTCATTATAGTTCAAGTTTTATTATGATACAGGCTCTCCACCAATCAGCGTTCAGATTTTTATTACGATACAGGTTTTTCATCAATCAGAGTTCAGATTTTCATTATGATACAGATTCTCCACCAATCAGAGTTCAGATTTTCATTATGATACAACTGTTTGACCAATTAGGTAACGATAGCATCGTACCTGCGCTCAACGCACTAGCTTCGCACTTGTTTCCAAAATCAAACATGTCGGACACACATATTAACATCAATGCACCTTCTACTTCCGATATTCCACAACCACATGGCACTGCCTCAAATTCACTTCACCAACTGTACAATAAACCATTTGTATTCGAATGATAACCTTCTATCAACGCTTTGGAAACGTATGACATTGTCAAGGTCTCTGATCCACCCACGGAAAATCAATAACCCAGCGCATGCACTCTGCGCTCTCTTCAGTAAACTCAACTGTCAAGCGAAATCTCGACAGAAATTTATGAATATTTAAGAAATAGAGTTATAATTATCGTCGAGCATAAAAAGTCGCATTCAACTCGCCTATAATGGTAATTAAGACACTAGTATGGAAATTATAAAACTCACTTCGCTCGTTTTATAAACACACTCGTGTCTTAAGTATTGCCACTATAAGCTTCTTGCATAATGTACTATTCTAGTAATGAACATTAATACGAAGTTGTGGTCCACCTCTTGCCTTTAAAACATTTCTGACTCTTTGAAGAGACTTTCTCCAAAGTGACCGAACATCCGTGGAGGAGTAGTAGATCATTCACCCTACTTAGCAGTTTGTGATGTAGGTCGTTGGTGTATGGAGCTAAGTCGATGTTCCAATGTCTTCTCACAGGCGTCTATAGGATCCAATTTAGGGTTTTGGGCTGGCCTGCCCATACTAAGAACCTTAATGACCACAAATTATTTCTATACAGACCTTGATGTATAACAGGAGAAAATTCATTGCAGTCTGATAAGAGTTGAGACTGAAGTGGGACTCAACCAAGGATGCCTTCTCAGCCCGCTTCTCTTCATAACATTCTTAGAAGACGTAATAATAAGAATGTCTTGCAGTTGAAAGGCCAAAGAAAGATTATAACATCTACAGAACACTTATTACATCTTACTATAATGTGTTAATGACATTGTTCTTTTTGTGCACATTGTTGTTACACAGTTCACATATAAAATTTTCGCTGGGATTGTGATACGATTTGGTCGCGCATATTTTGTGATAAAAGCCGTGGATGGCCTATCGGGTCATGACGTGTCTGAGTTCCTGATTTTCCTTCATCCAGTTTCTAAAATGGCGCTTGTAGTGTAGAAGTCTATGTCTATCACTTTACACTTAGCCACTATTCTCTCCAAATGTTTTGCATATTGTGCAGTAGATGGCAGAAGCAATTGGTTCCTCAGGTCCTCAACATTAAAAGTCTCCTTGGTTAGTACATAAACCAATTCTTGTAGGTGCTGATTTTCCCAATCTTATTTCATTCTTAAAGAAGTGTGCTTTGACACCTTGGTTGACGTAATCAAGGCGTATAGCTGGAAGGTGCAGAAGTTCAAAATTGGGTTAAATTGTTTAAGGGGAGTATACCTTACTCACTGCGCCTTCGCAGACCATTTGCTGTTGTCCGGAGAAACTCCTGAGGAACCTGCTAATCTGCGAGGAGGAGCTGAAGAGGAGAGTGACATGAAATTCAATGCAAGCAAGGCGAAGTTCAAGATGATATCGCGTCGACCCACCATCCCACAATGGATTACACTAAGTAATGGGACACAGCTGGAGCAGACCACAGAGTTGGAATACTTGGAGACAGCAATGCAGCAGGTTGGTAGACTAGCCGGTGAGATAACAGATCGATGCCGGGTCACGGGGCGGTTCCTCGTTGTGTTGAAGAGAATATTGCTTAACCCAAGTTTACAAAGTAATATGTCTCCTTAGCTCTCCCTATGGCTGTGAAACTTTGGCGCTGACCACCAAACACCGAAGCAAGCCTGAGGCATCAGAAATTAGATTCCTCCGCAGAATTAAAGTAAAAAAACAGAAGGAACAGAATAAGAAATCAGACCACAAGGCCCAGTCTTAAATTCCCACCCGAGCTGGAGAGAGTTTAACAAAGCAAGATACGATGGTCGAAAATGTTCAAAGAATGGAATATAGCAGAGTAGCAAAACAAACTTTCGTTACCAAGATATAGCGAGTAAGGCCACGTGGAAGACCTAAATAAAGACATGCGACTGGCAGTGGAAATGAGAGGAAGAAATCGAGTGAAGATTTCAGCCAGGGACAGAATCAGCCGGCGGACTCTCTGGAAAACCTCTACACCACAAGGTACAAGACGGTAGACTAAGTGAAGTAATTTCATGCTGCTACAGATCAATATCCTAAGAATGATACAGGATTTACAGAAGAATGACTGAAAACTTTTGTTCAGATACGGCATACCAACAGAGTATTTTACAAGATCAATTAGTAAAACCTGAAACCAGTGTAGTCGTGAAGAAAGAAGCAGCCGGGAATCACCTAGTCAGATACGAACCCAGATGTGAGTGAGATAGGAAAGTAGATATCTTCGAGAATATCTGACGTTGAATTTACACTCATACATCACAAGAATTAACATTATGGCTAGGCACTACTTTCATTCAGTAATTCTTGTTGGTGGCATGCTTTGAAAACACGGTTTATAATGATGCGCATTTTTTTTTTTTTTTGCAAGTTGCTTTACTCTCACCGACGCAGATAGGTCTTACGGCGACGATGGACAGGAAAGGGCTAGGAGTGGGAAGGAAGTGTCCGTGGCCTTAATTAAGGTACAGCCCCAGCATTTGCCTGGTGTCAAATTGGGAAACCACGGAAATCCATCTTCAGGACTGCCGACAGTAGGGTTCGAACCCACTATCTCCCGAATACTGGATACTGGCCACACTTAAGCGACTGCAGCTATCGAGCTCGGTGATGTGCATTTTAAAAGTGTTTCTATTTAATAAAGATTCAAAACTGTTAGCTGGAATGTACAGTAATTGTCATCTAATGTTGGTAATGATTTAGCCTAGTTGAAATTTATTAACGTAACTTATAGAAAACATTTATTTCTGAAAGCTTTATTGAACATAATATTGAAACCAGCGTTATTATATAAAATTAATGCAGATATAATAATAATAATAATAATAATAATAATAATAATAATAATAATAATAATAATAATAATAATAATAATAATAATAATAATAATAATAATAATAATAATAATAATGAAAATATGGCCTCAGCTACACGTGCAAGCATTTCACTTTGAAGCCATTGTCTGTGCATGGATATTTATCTCTACCAGTTGGTAAAGTAAACCGTATTTCTGTACAACGATCTATGGTTGGGTTTAATTTTTTTCTGGTAAACTCGAAATGTCACCGCACAAAGTTTAGGTGCCGACATCGTACCAACATGGAGTATCGAATGGACTTTTCCCTGCTCTTCAAAAATCTTGCCATATGGAGGACGACTTTCTACCACTGATACACAGAGGGAGCTAATATAGCCATTATGAGGAATATTAATTACAATAAATAATGATGTTACTGGCTTTACGTTCCGCTAACTACTTTTACGATTTTCGGAGACGCCGAGGTGCCGGAATTTATTTCTGCATGAGTTCATTTACGTGCCAATAAATCTTCCGACACGAGGTTGACGGATTTGAGTACCTTCAAATACCATCGGTCAGAAGGCCAGTGCCCCACCCGCCTGAGCCACTCAGTCTGGCAATTGTAATTGCATTTTATATACATCCCAGAAGGGTTGGCGAGTTGGCATAGGTTCGAATCCCAGAGATATTTGGTAGGATTTTCATAAGGTTCAACACGTGCCAGCAGGAAAATCATCCGACCATAAATCCACAGTCAAGTCCTAAAATGAACATGCGTTATCTATTGGCCCTTCATAAAAGTAAGGGAGCGGTGAAATTCCCTCAATATACATTTCTTAATTTTGGTGCTGATAGACATGTTCAATAGGACTTAGGTTTCTACTTAGAAGAAGGAAGCTAAGAAACTGAAACAGTATTATAAATTATACCATCTCAGAGCTTGCATTACCTCACTACTACTGCTAATGGAACGTTTTCATTTCCTACCCTGGAAAGGATATGGCGGGCCTCCTAGAGGGTGACAACGTCTCTCATGCTAAAGCGGTGATTTGGAGTGCGGAGAAGGTGAGGGGATGGCGGCTGTGGCATATAAAAGTATCTGACACGGCATTTGACTTTGTGGAGGAGATGGAAAACCACGGAAAACCATTCTCAGGACAGCCGACGGAGGGGAACTGCTCCTCCACCTCTGGAAAGCAGACCTTCAAGAGTAATAAAACTAGCCGCTGTAGAGCCGAACAACACTCTTCTCAGTCTACCGCACTAATTATTATTATTATTATTATTATTATTATTATTATTATTATTATTATTATTATTATTATTATTATTATTATTATTATTATTATTATTATTATTACAGTAGAACCCCTCTCGTTCTTAGTCGTCAATGTTAGTAATTATCTTGCAATATGTGCTGAGAACTACTAGGCAAACCCTATTTTTATATTATGAATTATGCCAGTTATGAACGTGTAGCATAAAACAAAACCGTTTCTTACCTTCTAGTTCGCTCCTTGATATATTTTTCTTGAACAAGCAGGAATTATTATTATTATTATTATTATTATTATTATTATTATTATTATTATTATTATTATTATTATTATTATTATTATTATTGTATTCGTCATGAAGATTATGTAGACCATGGTTAATGTTACTTCAGTTGCGGGAGTTTCATCTTGTTTACTGCTCGGACTATACTGCAGCTTGATTGATATCGATTTTTTTTTATAAAATACAGTACCACACGCTTTAATTACACTACTGTAATAAAATTACCAACGGGAAAATACCTCACTCCTCATTTCCCTAGTACGCCTCTTCAGTGATACCTAGGCCATCTATGACAGCTGATGGCAGAGCTGTTGAGGATCCCACCAGCGGAATCGCTGACGGACTGAACATACATAATAAGATTACTGTATACAGTTCAGTAGTAACAAAAGAAATTGTTTCAGATCACCTTGCGCTTTGTTGAACAAAGCAATGAATCTACACCGGATGATATAGCCTATTGGTTATTTAAACGGTTGTGCGACATAGCTGCACGACAGCGCTGCACCAAGAAAATTCAGAAGACAATCACTGATTTTATACAATGAGTGACATTAAACATTTTAATGTTAATATACAGCATTCACATTTGCTTAACAGAGTCTATGCATTTTTATTTCGACATTTAACTTCCGAAAATATTTACCATGCGTCATCCGAAAGAAACACGTCAACCGAAGTGGCTCTGCCCCCTTTATTTCGGATAAACGGGGTTCTACTGTATTATTATTATTATTATTATTATTATTATTATTATTATTATTATTATTATTATTCCCATGGGGCAACAACCCCCAAGGAGTCTACCAAGCGACCGCTGCGCAGCTCGAAGGCCTGGATATTACGAGGTGTCGTGTGGTCAGCACGGCGAATCCTCTCGGCCGTTATTCTTGGCTTTATAGATCGGGATTATTATTAATTATTATTATTTAAAGCGGTGAAATGACTACGAATCACTAGTCTAACAAATTTTCACACTCTTAAACTCGGGTAAAGCTATTTATGGCTTTTGAAATGTAAACAAAACGAGTTTGTGAAGAATTGAAATGCATGTATGTTGCTGTGAGAACTGTCTGAACACATTAGAGGTGTGGATGCGTGAGCAAATCCTCACTTGGCACAGATCCTATGATTGGCACAGCACGCAATCTCTTGAGTATAGCATGTAACTAAGACGGACTCTTACGGATGAAGTCGTCGCCGGCTTTTGATTTAATCGTCTTTATTTGGACCGCAAAGTAGCTTCTGAGCGACTCGTCTTGAAGGAGCGAGAATTATAACCTGACAACCTTAGCTTCGTACAGCCGTTACAAATCACTTGGGAGAGTTAAGGGACAGCCTATCATTAGCACCAACAAATTCGCAACAATGAAACCGGTGTTCAAACAAACCTGAAATTTATCAGGGCTTAAATCATGCTTCCTGTACTAATGTCTTGAGAGAAAAGAAAGCTGTTGTTTGTAGGCACAGGCTGTGCATCATGCTGTCTGTTAACTTGCTATGTCTTTACAAGTACACTTACTAAGGGGCTGCCTAGCGTAGGCGGTATATTCGTGTTCGGTTCATCGGGAGGAGACGTAGGTGCGATTCCCCGTTAGGAAGCCGAAGATTTTAAGAAACGAAATTCCCACTTGCCGAGATGCACATGGTCCTGAGGTTCTCTCTATCTTCACCAAATTGAGTATCACGTTAATTCCTGGGGACGAAAACGGCCAACGCTTAGTGCCGAAGTTACGGTTAGTGGTCGCCTTAACATTTCACTCTTCCAAGGACTTTAATGGCCTGTATAGAGATGGCTTTGCTTTTATTGGAAGGAAGTGACCGTTACTTTGATTAAGGTGCATCACCAGTGTTCACCTGGCGTGAAAACGGGAAACGATGGTAAATCACCTTCAGGGCTGTCGACAGTGAGGTTCGAACCTATCACCTCCCGATAGCAGGCTGAAAGCCGGAGTGTAGATTGACAACCACAGGTCCCTATCTGTGACTGAAACGGCTACCGCTTTCCTGTGGCAGGCTCATCGTTTTCAATTTCCCTATCCGACAATCCATAGTTAACTGTTGTTTCCTCTCGACCCTGGTGGAATTAGATTAACGGAACCTAGAAAGTCCTCATACTCTCGCCCTTCCCTTCCTTCGGCTGATATCTATATTTTTCTAATGGTATGAACTCTAATATTTTCCCCGCCGTTTAGTGTCAAGAGAAGATGGTTGTCCGGTTCTACTTCCTTTCAATAGAGTACCATTGTCATGCATTTGTGTTCCAAGCGTCTCACAGCTTCTGAGACATATGAGACGGTCACGGGACGCCTTCTATAACTAGTACTCTATCACCTTCTCTTTCGATATTTATCCAATATTCCTTGGTCAATTCTCATTGCGAGTTTTAGATGGTAATTTGTTCATTCTGCCTTTTATGATCTCCACTTTCCGTCATGGATACCCCAAACTTCCTCCTTCAGTTCTTGTTATGAAGGATTGATGATGTTATGTTTTCCCCCTCTAAACAATAACCACACCACACTCAGCATATTACCTTCCTGCCTGCATGACCCAGCGTCGATTTTCATAAGCAAATATTATTTTAAATCCTAACATACAGAGTAATTGAGAAGAACTGTGAGTTCAAATCCCTCCCTCAGTTTTAGATTTTACGGAGTTTCCTACATCAAACCTAAGTCAGTGATACATAACAAAGACACAGTCGTTTCCTTCCTAATCCCATTAACAAACAGACAAGTCATTAGCGACATCACTAGTGTGGATTATAATGCGCTAATATGCAGGACTAAATATGTGAAAGTTAAATACATTTTGAAAAGACCATATGATCCATGTTGTATCTTAAGAATACAGTCTAATCTTCGATGGTCAGGAAAGGAATCGCTGTATAAGTTATGAGTGACACAATACATCATAATTACACTCTTCATTGATGAACCAAGGTTTTGAAAATTAAAATGTCAAATGCAATCTATTACATGAACCAAAGGTCTCTACGTAGTGTTGTGATAAAATGTCCAGCAATGGCATGCATACATGATGAAATAAATCACTGGAAATGGCACAGTGGGGAATTACACTAAAAGAGCGTTATCAATTAAGAAATAGCAAAATCAGAGTGTGTTGAAATTAGCAAACAAAGGAATTATTGATTAATCTCACAAGAAACGTTTTGGGTTCAGTATTGCTACTTCATATCAACTGATCGACTACAAAAGCGTAGATGTTTCAGTGTAGGTACCCAATTTTCGAAGTTATAGGATCGAATACTGGGGCAGACATTTGACACTTGAACGGTGGTGTAATTCGAGAATCACCGAGCTCGATAGCTGCAGTCGCTTAAGTGCGGCCAGTATCCAGTATTCGGGAGATAGTAGGTTCGAACCCCACTGTCGGCAGCCCTGAAAATGGTTTTCCGTGGTTTCCCATTTTCACACCAGGCAAATGCTGGGGCTGTACCTTAATTAAGGCCACGGCCTCTTCCTTCCCACTCCTAGCCCTTTCCTGTCCCATCGTCGCCGTAAGACCTATTTGTGTCGGTGCGACGTAAAACAACTAGGAAAAAAAAACAATCGAGAATCCCCTGTAAGTAGATTTAGATCAACGCTACGTATAAATAAGAGTCTCTTTTCAGGGCAATTTCTGGCACATCAGCCTCTTTAAAGACTAATATTCATTGAGAGAAAGTTAAAAGTTATTGGTATTACGTTCTGCTAACCATGTGTACGATTTTTGGAGACGCCTAGGTGCCGGAATGTCTTCCTGCATGAGTTCTTTTACTTGCCAGTACGTTTACCGATACGAGGCTAGAGTTTTTAAGCACCTTGAATTAGGCGCGATCGAACCAATCACCTTGGACTAAGAAGTACCTTTGGAACAGAGTAGTGAATTATTTTGAGGAGAGGCAGTGAACGCGGTGAAGGAAGACAAACAGCGTGGCTGAAGATGCTGTCAAGTAGACAGCACTCCAATTCCTGTCCAGTCAGCTCTTAGCAGTGTGTGTGAGTACTGCTGGGTTCGTTCGTTTGTAAGGATTGATGACCATAGACATGCATCGTAAGATGCGTAATCAGTATGGTGACAGATGGATGAATCCAACACGACGACGTACATCACATACTGTTGGAGCAACAGTGTCAACATTTGAGGAGATGCAACTTGATTGCATCCCGTATCCTCCATATTCACCGGACCTCACGCCGTCACGTTGTACGCTTAATGATGCGCTGACTAGACGGAAGCTCTTGTACGATGATGAGCATAGGTCGGAGCGACATCAGTGGACACACAATCCAGCAATTTATTTGTCTTCTGACTAGCGCACGTGCATTGACCTAGAAGCAGACTGTATTGAACCGTGTTAGAGTGATTAATGTAGTCTCTGCAATGAATGCACCATTAAAAATACATAGAACAGGATGTCCATTGAACTGAAATTGTACAGTTCTTATTGTTAAAGGTCATGTGAACTCACTCTCAAGGAATAACTATGGTCATTGATCTTTAGTCAGTCTAGAAAGCCAAGAATAACTGCCGAGAGGATTCGTCGTGCTGACAGCACGATACATCGTAATCTGCAGGCCTTCTCATAAAGTGAGAAATATGTGTAAGAAACACGATGATAATGGCTGTTGTTTTAAAGGGCCTAACACCTAGGTCATCAGCCCCTTGTAGGGAACAATATTATCTTTAAGTACTGTAAAATCTGAAGTTCATAATTAATTATAACTGTATTCTGTTATCGGAGCCATATAGGATTCTTTGAATATCACTTCATGATATTGACTTAATGACTATCCAGTTGAACACAGGTGGATGGTCTTCAAACCGAGAAAAGTCAGTGATTTTGATTAGAGTATTAAGAGTACTAATTGCTATGTCCGTTGACGTTCAATAGAGAATTCACCACCTTAATTGTTTCTCCGTAGCACAGAAGAAAAAGAAACTCTTTGCCACGTTATATAAGGTAAATAGTTACATAAAGTGGTCAGGTGGTCCTGTGTTAGGCACGGGCAGGACGATGTATAGCATGACCCCCTATGTAATCGATATGTTTTACGTAACGCGTCTGGTTTCTGTTAATGACGTTTGGCTTTCCGAACGCGGCCGTTGACCTTCATTTCGTTTATTAAAACCGCGATACCAACTCGTGATGAACCCGATTGCTACCTCCGTTTACAATTGAGATAAATATAGATCTGGTAGGAACGTATACTTACCACAGTTAAAATGTTAACACTTACAAAATAGAAGACATGTTTGGTCACCGTGAAGAATGCGGGATGGAGATATTTAGAAATATGGCATCTTTTTTTTTAGAGATATGTGGTCTGGCACTCATTCAACGTTTAAGTGGGAGAAGATGGCTCAATGACTGCGACATGTTAAAATTGCCATAGCTTTAGTATTATTTTAGATAAGCCAATGCAAATTTTTCCGCACATTTAAAAACAAATTTAGCACTGTGAGTAATGCGTTTTGACACTTTTTATTAAGGCCGTAAAATTCCAATTTTTAATTCATTTACTTATCACACCACTACGTTATATTAATTTCAAAACTTAGCTATCACTTGAAAAAAATTTGTATAATGGGTTTAAGACGCCAAACCCTTCATTAGCCGTAAAAGTTAGTTTATACTTTAATTAGGAGGATTTTAAACGTCACTGTTCCTCCTTGGCCATGGCCCAAAATATTTCGTCCGTAGCATCATTTGAGTCATGGTTCATGCTGAATGGTCCATAGTTTGTTTTTTCATCTTTTCTTTCTGTCACTGTAGATTGGCAAAGGGTATCAGAGAGAGATTGCTTCAAGAAATCTATATCACTTCAAAGCAAAAATGGCTACCTCATTGTCTACTTGTTTGCTAATGGAAAATATCTACACAAATTTAGAAATGTGTACACGTGGTCCATGAACAGAAAAATTCATAGTTTATTTTTAAAGCCTCGGTATTTGGCGCATAATTTATTTAAAAAATACATTTCCGAAAGGACATGTGTACTTGGTGTATAATTAACATAAAACGTTTAAAATGTGGACGTCATAAAAAGAACTAAATAGCATCTTCGTTATTAAAATGTATTCAAAGTTCTTTATGATGTTTATTTGTCCCTACATGAGTACTGTTATGTTATTTACATCGTTGTTAGTTGTATACTCCTATACTCGTTAAGGGAAGTCGTAAAAGTCCATCTCGGAAAATGTTGAAATTTTCACTTTTTTACGTTTCATTAACTGTGAATCGTTATGTTTCACGTGCCATTTGTTTTATTCAAATATTCGAATATTTAATATTTTAAATAATTTATTTAATATATTGGTGCTCTTCTATTTCAAGACACGTTTTGTGCAATGTATTACTGATTTACACATAACTCAGGGACTATTCACTCTAGAAGGCTGTGGTTTGGCGTGTTTTGAAGAGAAATATATGTTTTATTAGTTGGGTGCCCTGTTTGAGGTTGAACCGCAAGACGCGGTGTTATTTTGACGGAGGATTTTAAAGCTTCTATTATGCAGTAGGTGAGATTTACCGAAAGTTGTACTTTTAAATGCAACTCACTCAAAATAACTTTTCCGAAACAAATGATCCCTTTTCTCAGAATCTACTGGGTGCATTTCCGTTAAATGTTTACAAAATGTTCGCGATTCTGTTATGGTAGCATGGATATAATTTGGTTGACATTTCTTGAATAATTTATTTTTTATAATAAAATATCTGCAGAAAAATAAAAATTTGGGATTATGTTTAAAGAATCATAACTTTTTTCTTAGCATATATGTTAAAGCTATTCTAGATCAGTGTATGCAAAAGACATGAATTGACATCACATTAAAAATGTATCTTTCTATATTCAATGGCTACTGAGAAAAAGGTTCATTTATTCAGCTTATTTGAACATTGACGAGATACAGCATTACCACTCCCCTTAATGGACTGGAAATGGTAACAATTGCTATTATACAGTAATGTAGTATAATGTAGAATTGGGCCGTCTTTGAGCAAAGTATTTTAACCATATTGCATTTTTGAAACTACTGTAAGAGTTATACTGTGAGAGCGAATTTTTTTGATTTGTTAGGATACCCACTGCAACACACGCTGTATGAAATTAACACTGACTTACAAGGGGTAGATATCTGACATGATACTTACTGTTTCCAGTGCAGTTTTTCATGATGATTTCAAATCTGAAAACCATTTTGCTCTATCAAGTCAGATTTTGAAGATGCTGACAAAGTTTTACTTTTTTATGAAAAAGCGTTCAGCAAGAATTGTTTTCGTAGTTTTCCGTTATTTTTAATGCAAATCCGAATATATTAATTTTCTTGTTCTTTATTGTCGGCGACATTTTGTGGTCCAGAGTTTGCATAAATTCACCAGCTCTGTTTAGCTACGTGCGGCTATGTAAAAAATCAAATCCAATATGTGCCATGTAGTGCATTTGTACTAATCTTAGCTAAAGCCATGTTCATTAGTACTCCATGTAGCAATCAATGCTCCAGTGAATCTCCTGACTGTGAGTTGGTTTCCTTGATACAGTGTTAAACGTATGCTACTGTCCGGTGTCTTATATCTCAAGAACGGTGGGTGATAGAGAAAAATGGTTTACATATTTTGAATCAACATGTTTCTGTTATCGTAGAACGCGTAATTGATACCAAGGTATCCACCGAAAGTCATTTGTTTGTTGATCAGTGTAATTATAACTCGTATATTTTTAAAACAAGAACCAAGTGTGGACATTTTTCACGCATGGAGCTTATAACATTGACATCATTAGAGGACTACATTTGGAGTGGATCAAACGTCTGAATGGACGTATTTTTATGGAAGAATTATCTAATACTCATAAAAGTATCAAAACAGTATGACTTTAAAATTTTACTGTTCAAATTTTGTTGACTGATTCTAGATAAGTGTATACATCTTCAATGCAAAATACATCACACGAGAGTGATCAGTTCTAAGTCACTTTCCACCACTGGGGCCAAAGGTACGCTCAGCTGGGGCTCCAGTATCGTGGAACTCACCTTACGATGTTCAGCCACCATTACTAAGACGCATTGGTGATTTTGAACTTTTTCGAATTCTGATAACCCGGGCTATCGCCTCGAATACCTTTTCGATCATCTTGAAGCCATTTTGTCGCGACAATTACAAAAGAGAAATTTGTAGGTCTTCCGAGGACCGCTATTTTATAAAATGTTCGATGTTTATTATTTTTCACCGTACAGTTATAGAAATCGCTCAGACCACTGTCAAACTATTATATGATTGTACCCCTCACTCATAAATAAATGTTCAATGTACCCTTACGAAAAATCCCTAAACGATAGGTTTAAAAATGAGTACCTGGCTGATTACTGAGGCATTTTAAATTGATTATAAACCATTCTTTCAAATAGACGAGGTTGTGAAATTAAATACGATTTTATAATACACACAATAAATTTAATAGTTTGTGTCTGTGTCAAGTATATTATAGTGATAATTAAGTAACACCGGATACCCTGTATTGTATAAAAAATTCACAAACTCTAGACAAATAACAAGGATGAAATATTTTCGATCTGAATTCTGGAATTCAGACATTAGGAACCAACAAAATTTCAATGGGACGCATGTGCCTGCATGGCGTGACACACGTCGTAATCCAGGTGAAACTCCCAAGCGTAGCGTGGCTCCATAGATACAAATATAACTTTCTTCTTAATTATTTCTATATTTCAATGTTTCTTCATTTTTCTTTCTGAAGGCTGCTCGCGTATTCCACTAGAAGTCTTAGGCACACCCCTAGGGGTACGCGTACCAAAGTTAAAGACCACTGGCTTAGACGAATCAAACGACACCTCACATGACGCGCTACCACGCTGGGGACCACCACGTAGCACAGTGATTTTAGTATCTCAAGAGGCTATCCTATTGAGGTCACACTATTGTGGCTTGGTACTGTACCTCGGGATATGGGTGCAGTGCTATGCTCCTTCCACTTTAAGATAAGATATGGGTACTGTCGCTGCACGTGGTTTATTGTTAAAATTTGCAATTTTTTTCCTAATATTCACCAGCCCAAGTGCGATTCCATCAAAATACCGTACTGCGCCTTAACAATTATACGTCTGGCAACCTTACTTTCATCAAACTTATAAATGATCTCCGGAAATATAAGTTCTACTGTGTCTAAATCCCGTACCCGACAAAAAATAATGAAAAATGCAATTTATAATATTTTATATCGGATACATTTTCACCCAGACCTATAACAACAGGTATAAGGGAGACCGAGGCGTATTGTAACGATTTATGGTTTGAATTTTTACATTTTAATGCGAATAGTAAACGAAATTGCAATCGTGCTAATAGAAAGAATACACCTTCATTACAAGAACTGTGGTAGAAAATTTCTAGAACCTTCACACATTTGCCGATAGGCTGCACTTTTGTCAGCTGAGGTATTCTGTAACAATATGCCCCGCTGCGGGGCATATGATAAACATTTATAATTCCCATTTAAATTCAAAATAGGCTTAGCCCCATTCATTAAAATAATATAACATAATTAATATAAGAGTTTATCACCTCTAGCTATGACCTAATTAACATTATTTTAAGCACGTTTTTAATGGTCTGTGTTGAAAATTCATTCACATAGCCTATAAAACAATAAATCCTGTATAAAATCATTTTAAAATCTCAAGCTAATTATTAACAAGAAACAGTGTAAACATAACCCCTATTATAATAAAATGATAATCAGTGATTTATGATTTACTAGAACTTTTCATTCAAAGGACACGGCCTAGTGTACGTTTCTGCTCCTCGAAAATTCTGTCATCACCACTATCATCGTTATCAGCCTTACAGTTACTACAAATAAAAAAAACTATTTTTAGAAGCACATTGAAAGTGAGACAAGAACTTGCACTTTTTGCACTGAATCCACTCCTCCCCGGTTTATCTTTTAGAAAAATACCCTTACATACAATACATTTTTCGTCTTCTGAAGAAGAGGGACTCATGAAAATTTAGATTTAAATGGCTAACTCCATTAATGGCGGCCATCGCTGATGTGGAAGTATTGTTCAATCGCCATGGTAGCGAACTAACTGGCGACTGTTGTGGTTGTCGGAAAGTCTTCTTCTTCTTCTTCTCCCTATTATTATTATTTTTATTAATATTATTGTCCGACTCCTTGGCTGAATAGTCAGCGTTGAGGCCTTTGGTTCAGAGGGTTCCGGTTCTATTCCCGGCTGGATCGGGGATTTTAATTGCGTCTGATTAATTCTTTTGGCTCGGAGAATGAGTATTTGTGTGTGTCTCAACACTCTTCTCTTCTTATTCAGACAACACATTACCCTAGAAACCACCACAGAAACACAAAATAGTGATTACATCCCTCCATATAGGGTTGCGTCAGGAAGGGCATCCTGTCGTAAAACAGGTCCAAATCGATAAGTGTGACAGAGTTCACACCCGCGACCCCACCGATGTGGGAAAAGTGATAGATTCTTCTTCTTCTTCTCCTACTACTTCTTCTTCTTGTTATTATTATCGTCCTTCCGGAGGGATCGAGCACTTCTTTACTGTCTTTGCTAGGCTGTCCAATAAATAGGTGAACTGTATATTATACTTTCGGCCAGTCATGTCCGTGTCCAAAAATACGGTAATTATATTTCAATATTCTGGTTGTTTTTTTCTTTACGTCGCACCGAGACAGATATGTCTTACGGCGACAATGGGATAGGAAAGGCCTAGGAATTGGAAGGAAGCGGCCGTGGCCTTAATTAAGGTACAGCCCCGGCATTTGCCTGGTGTGAAAATGGGAAACCACGGAAAACCATCATCAGGGCTGCCGGCAGTGGGGCTCGAACCTACTATCTCCCGATTACTGGATACTGGCCGCACTTAAGCGACTGCAGCTATCGAGCTCGGTATTCTGTGTTTTAACAAATGTTTGTTTTCATTTATCTTACTGTATAATGTTACTCTTCTAAATTTAAAATGAAATGAAAAGTTTTGAACCTTTATTAATCTGTGTATTTTAATTATATTTTTTATCGTATGGCTTTTAGTGCCGGGAGTGTCCGGCTCGGCTGACGCTCCTGGGCTACCTGAGCGTCTACATGTGTGGTGATGAGAATGAGGTAGGGTGAGAGTGAAACCTGATGTCAGTCCATAGCCTACTCTTGTCGAATAACACCAGTTGTTCTGATCCATCCAACAGATAAATTGGTGGTGGTGATTATTGTTTTAGGAGGAAGTACAACTAGACAACCATCTTCTATATAACACTAATCAGAGCGATAACATGTAAGGGATCCGACACTCTGAAAAATGAAAGTATCGGACAAAGAAAGACTCCCTAGGCCTCGAGTGCTCTAATATCGTTAGGTTCAGAAAAGGAACAAGTGTTGACCAGGGGAAGTCGGATGGGACAGATGAAAGTGAGTAGCCTGGCACGAGTAAGTGGAAGCAATTCCAGGACTCAGCTAAGGGCCCTGTGGTTGCTAACCTACAATTCAATGTTCAGAACTCGCTGGGCCCCATTTAGTCACCTCTTAGGACAGGCAGGGGATACCGTGGGTGTTATTCTGCCGCCCCCACCCGCAAAGGAATCCAACGGATGAATCACCATCAACAGCGACTTATTCCTTCCCTTCATATGAACACTGCGGAGAGGTTTAAAATTGAATCAAGACTTTGGGCACGCAATCTAGTAAATGGAAACTGTATACCTCCACCTCTCCTACCCTGCCCGCCAATATTTAGGTGGCGAAATGTTTTTCTGCCATCGGGACCCGAACCGGCTAAGCACGGTGTCAGATCATACAGACTTGACGTCTTAATGATCACGGCCACCAGGCGGGCTTTTGTACTGTAATAATAATAATAATAATAATAATAATAATAATAATAATAATAATAATAATAATAATAATAATAATAATAACAACATAATGATGATAGGAAGAAGGTTATTGGTTTTACATCGGACGAACTACTTTTATGGTTACAGGAGATGTCAAGATGCCTGACATGTCTCGCATATGACATTTTTTACGTTCCATTGAATCTACCGGCACAAGGCTTCCGTATTCAACCACCTTCGATTACCACTGGACTGAGCCAGAATCGAAGCCACCAACTTTGTTCAGAAGGCCAGCGCTCTACCGCCTGACCTACTCAGCCCGCTTTTATTTTCTCGTGGCGGAGCTAGAATAATTCTTAATATATCGACGTTTGATTTCATAAGTTGTATCAGTAGAAAACCCAGTTAGTTGAGGAATGCGTAATCGTTATCGTAGTCCATAAATCATGAGAGTAATGCCGCTAGGTGCGTTAGATAAAATATTCTGTCAACACATTCCATCCATTACTCCTAACAATGCCCAAAAGGTACGAACGTAACCCGTTGACCGCTGTAATTTTCGGGATAGTGACCTCAACGTGGCCGGCACGTTATATAAGTTCAGAGGTTGTGGAACTGTTACGTCACCTTGGGGACTTGCTGTCCAGTCCCACGTCATGAAATATGAGACAATTACCTTCTCTCGAATGAGAGCAACTTTCACGGCTTTCAGCTCAATAAAGTCATTTACGGTGTGCGAAACTTGATAGGCCTATTGCTTACTATAAACATATATCTAGGAATGAGTTGTATGCATGAACACTAAGGCCCGGATTCTTATGTAATTACGTGTTCCTTTCCTTTACTTGAAGACACCTGAAAATGTCAGACAAAAGTTTCACTTTACACAGTTTTACATATTATGTGGGTGATGATGATGATGATGATGATGATGATGCTTGTTTAAAGGGGCCTAACATCGAAGGTCATCGGCCCCTATTATGTGAGCGTAATCCGACTCGTTGGCTGAACGGTCAGCGTACTGGCCTTCGGTTCAGAGGGTCCCGGGTTCGATTCCCGGCCGGGTCAGGGATTTTAACCTTAATTGGTTAACTCCAATGACACGGGGGCTGGGTGTATGTGTTGTCTTCATCATCATTTCATCCTCATCACGACGCGCAGGTCGCCTACGTGCGTCAAATAGAAAGACCTGCACCTGGCGAGCCGAACCCGTCCTGGGATATCCCGGCACTAAAAGCCATACGATCTTTCATTTTCATGTGAGTGTAACATTTTTATGTCTAGATAATTATTAAAAAATTAAATATTTTTCAGGTCGTTTAATTTTCAGACTATAGTGAAATAATTGGAAATTTTCATCCCATAGAGAAAATATTTCAACTGCTAAAGTTGGCTTTAAAATTCCTTTAAAACTGGAATTTCTAGCCGTTCATCCGTGAATACAATAGGTCCGAGTGCCTCAAATGCATACAATAAAATTAATCCTTTCTCTGAATCTGGCATGGCTAAGTGCCGTTCATTGGTCAGGCTTTCTATCAAACTCCATGCAGTCTTAAAAAGAAATCCAGCTTATTTAATTACTCTACCTGTTTGCAAGGTCATTCGTGGCGAACAAGAAGAGCCCCCGGAAGATAATTTACCCGCTACTTTTATGTTTTAAAATATGCACTGGTGACTTCTTGCGATGTTGAACGGTCTTCTCAGCCTACAAGAGAATGTTATCATTTCAGCGCCAAAGCATCACAATGGAAAGCATGGAGAAGTACTTGGTGACACACGGCACATCACGAAAAAAAAAAAAAAAAAAAAGAGGTTACCTTATTATTTGGGTTACTTAATATTGATTTAACGAAAGATTATATATAAACTTCCTTTTCAGTTCGTGAAGGCAACAGGACATTAGCTACGATACGATGTGTAATATATTCCGATATTTACAGTGCATATTATTATTATTGTTACTATTATTATTATTATTATTATTATTATTATTATTATTATTATTATTATTATTATTATTATTATTACTATTATATGGGTTGGGATGAGTGGCTTAGATGGTTGAGGAGCTGGCTTCTGACCCCAGTTTGACAGGTTCGATCTTGGCTCAGACCAGTGGTATTTGAAGGTGCTCACATACGTCAGCATCGTGTCGGTAGATTTACTGGTACGTAAAATAACTCTTGCCGGAATAAATTTCGGCACTTCGGTGTTTCGGAAAACAGTGAAAGTAGTTAGGGAGACGTAAAGCCAATAACATTATTATTATTATTATTATTATTATTATTATTATTATTATTATTATTATTATTATTATTATTATTTGCTTTACGTCGCACCGACACAGATACGTCTTATGGCGACGATGGGATAGGAAAGGCCTAGGAATGGGAAGGAATCGGCCGTGGCCTTAATTAGGGTACAGCCCCAGAATTTGCCTGGTGTGAAAATGGGAAACCACGGAAAACAATCTTCAGGGCTGCAACAGTGGGGCTCGAACCCACTATCTCCCGATTACTGGATACTGGCCGCACTTAAGCGACTACGGCTATCGAGCTCGGTATTATTATTATTATTATTATTATTATTATTATTATTATTATTATTATTATTATTATTATTATTATAAATGGCGTATGGCTTTTAGTGCCGGGAGTGTCCAAAGACATGTTCGGCTCGCCAGGTGCAGGTCTTTCGAGTTGACTCCCGTAGGCGACCTGCGCGTCGTGATGAGGATGAAATGATGATGAAGACAACACATACACCCAGCCCCCGGGCCATTGGAATTAACCAATTAAGGTTAAAATCCCCGACCAGGCCGGGAATCGAACCCAGGACCCTCTGAACCTAAGGCCAGTACGCTGACCGTTCAGCCAACGAGTCGGACATTATTATTATTATTATTATTATTATTATTATTATTATTATTATTATTATTATTATTATTATTATTATTATTATATGGCATTTACAGGAACAATAAGTATATTTGTTATATGTCTGGTTGTAAATCCCTTAATCTCATTTCCTGATACGGGTCATGGATGAGGTGAGATTAAATTAAACCTGTATGGGTTGCTTCTACGGCCGGATGTTCTTCTGTCGCCAACTTCAGTTTAAGAGGTGATAAGATGAAATGAACATTGGCGAATTTAATTGGAGATTCAGTAGGCTCTGGCCTATGAACAGGAACTGTCTCGGCATTTTCCTGAATATTAATATGGGAAACCACAGAAAACCAGATGCTGGGGTTCGAACCCACTTGCCTCCCGATTTTTTTTTAATTTTTTTTTTGCCACGGGCTTTACGTCGCGCCGACACAGATAGGTCTAATGGCGACGATGGGATAGGAAAGGCCTAGGAGTTGGAAGGAAGCGGCCGTGGCCTTAATTAAGGTACAGCCCCAGCATTTGCCTGGTGTGAAAATGGGAAACCTCCCGAATTTAGAGCTTAGCTCTGTAGCAGTAGCGCATTAAGACAGGCAGCCACTCCGCTCTGAGCATAATATACAGCGTGTGTGCGTGATGATGTTACAAATTTTCAGGGATAATGGAGAACGGTAAATGGATCAGTTTGAGATAAGGAATATTCCAGAAACGATCGACACAAACGTTAAGCGAAATTCTACTCATTTAAGTCCGTTTACCCGCACAAGTTTCACAAGCTGCTCTATTTACAACAATTAATCTAAATAGCGTCACCCTGCGTCAATGCTGGCACGGCATCGTCCCACAAATTTCTGTCGTACCGGTTCGAATATCCCCGATGTCGTTTGAACAGCGTCGCAGACAGAGAGTATTCTTGCCAAAAGACCCTCTTAAGTCTCAACAGGTATTTCACTTCAACCCGTAAACACAGACTGAAGCCTACAGTACAGACATCGCACATGGATCACGTCAGTACACAGTACGCCATCTGCATTGGAGTCGCTGAGTTATTATCCTAGCCTCTTCTGCTCGTCGGGATTGTCTCCGTTAGTGATGGGCTAGCGACGGAATCGAGTAGAATCGAGTAATGTGCTCTTAGAATCGGTATTACTCGACTCCAGACTCGAGTCCAAGCATACTGGTGTCGCTATCTGTGGACATGCCTTAGAACTAAAATCTACTGTACTGGAGTGCACGGCATTCAGGGTCACCCACAGAATATTTTTGTGGTGTAGAGTGCAATATGTTTGCTGCTGATGATTGATGTTGTTCAGTCATCGGTCGTCAATAATTCGATTGTTATGATTATTATTATCATCATCATAGGCACTAAAGGTTGTGACTTACTAACAAACTGTCAGCTGTTTAGCTAGAACAGAATGACGTTCTGTCCGCTGATTTGCTGCGTGAACGTACGTCACATTCTGGACGCCTCATCTTAATACCATAAACCCTCAGCGACCGCTTGTACGCATGCTTCATCCATCTACGAGCCGGCGAGTGAGCGAACGTGTGACGTCATGCTATCATCGAGCCTTCGCAAGCGAAGCGAGTCCGAGCCTGGACTCGAAAGAATCGAGTACCGCGATTCCAGGCATCACTCGCGCACATCACTAGTCTCCGTTATTGTACTCTTAGCACATGTAGTATACAGTACCGTGGGAGGTATCACAATGAGTTTTGCTTTTACTTTTGACTGCCGGTCGCAATGGTGTAGTGAATACGGCATTGGTCTACTAATCCCAAGTTAACGGGTTCAAACCCGACTGAGGTCGGTGGTTTTTAAGGTTGTTTATAGGTGACAGCCCCATGTCGTTGGCTTCCGGCACGTTAAATAACTACTTCTTCTTCTTAATCTGTTTACCCTCCAGGGTTGGCTTTTCCCTCGGACTCAGCGAGGGATCCCACCTCTACCGCGTCAAGGGCAGTGTCCTGGAGCTTCAGACTTTGGGTCGGGATATACAACTGGGGAGAATGACTAGTACCTTGCCCAGGGGGCCTCACCTGTTTTGCTGAACAGGGGCCTTGGTGGGGGATGAGAAGATTGGAAGGGATAGACAAGGAAGAGGGAAGGAAGCGACCGTGGCCTTAAGTTAGGTACCATCCCGGCATTTGCCTGGAGGAGAAGTGGGAAACCACGTAAAACCACTTCCAGGGTGACTGAGGTGGGAATCGAACCCACCACTACTCAGGTGACCTCCCGAGACTGAGGGGACCCCGTTCCAGCCCTCGTACCACTTTTCAAATTTCGTGTCAGAGCCGGGAATTGAACCCGGACCTCCGGGGGTGGCAGCTAATCACACTAACCACTACACCACAGAGGCGGACTAAGGAACTACTGCGGGACGAAAGTCCGCCCTCCCCCCAGCGTCTGTTAAGAACGGACGGACGTTGAACAACTTGGATTATTAAAAAAATTTCTATTCTAATATTTTCGGACTACGGTTCCTTATCTCAAATTGATCAATTTGCCGTCCCCCATCAATCCTGAAAGTTCGTAACATCAACGCGGATACACTCTGTATGTACATGTATGTTGGGTATTCAGCCCGAAGGCTGGTTTGACCCTCCACAACTCCACCAAAAGCTATCATAGATAGCCCAGGCGTCACTGAAGAGGCATATTAGAGAAATGAGGAGTGAGGTAGTTTTCCGTTGCTTTCCTCACCGAGCCAAAAAGTTGCGGTTGCGTATCATTCTGCCAAGCCCACTGAAATATATGCACCAACAGACCGTATGAACGATATTTTCACACCATTCATAACAGGGACTGGCTGTATAAGGAATGATATTACCAGCATCGCTCATACGACGGTCACTTTCGTATTGTCAAAGCCAAGGATGAGACTAAGACAAATCATTGAAAGTAACAAATTGCTGTAGCCCATACCAGAAGACATAGCGCACTGTAAACACAACATATATATACATATAGGTATAAATACGGTACAGAAATAATTATACCAGAACGTCCAGCTTCGACAACCAATACGCTGCACTTGGTGTCACATCACGCAGAGCCTGTAATCCATCCTTTAAGGCTGAGCGGACAGTTCTGAACACTTTCACGATACCCCCACTTTTGTATCATATATCGGTACCTGCCGCGGTCTGCTCTCATCTGGCTGAATTTTGACAACTCGTGTCGAGGAAGATGGAAACCTGGCACTTTCTGTAGGAAACACGTCACGCTTTCACTGTGGCCAGCAAATACCTGACAAGGACTACCTAAAATGTCGATCTTGAATGCAGTAGCGAGAGTTCGGTATGTAACCATTTAGATACATACAATGGTATACGAATGATGATTATCTTCTCTTCCCTCCTGGTCTCTTCCCAATTACTTACGTTTGGCACTGTATGTAAACTAAGCCCAGTTTTACGGTTGGATGTCCTTTTGGCGCCAACCGAAACGTGGACGGATATATTCACTGATGAATATTTGTATGGTGGTTTGTAGTAAATTAAGGCAAACACAAATACCTAATCCCCGAGACAGAGGGATTAATCAGACGCTGTTAAAATCCCTGACTCGGCAGGCAGTCGAACTCAGGTCCCTACGAACCCAATGCCGGAACACTGACCATTCAGCCATGGAAATGTAATTTTATGATGATGAAAAAAATAATAACGAGGTAAACAAACAAAACAATTCCGTGGCATAGCAGACCTTGGGGCCATAATCTGCCAAGAAGACTGCTGCCCAATCAGATGGCCAGCAGTGAACCGGAGTGCAACGTGGTCAGCCTAACGCCATCGTTAGCCGTATTACTTGGCTCTCTTGAGCCTCTCGTATGAGATTGAGTTATTCTCACGAGGCTAAGGGAGCCCTGTTCCAGCTCTCAGACTTACTGGGAATCGAAATCAGGACTTTCGACTAAGACGCAGTCACGCTACCTCTAAACTACGGGGCTGGCAATAATGGCAAATAGACAATGAAAAATCACCGATTCTTCTAGTGTATCTAAAATTCTAAAATGAGTGGCTGACTATATGAAAATCATTACCAGGCTAAATTCAAATGCCTACATTGTGACTCTGGTCGGACCTTTACACTCTACGACAGTGGCACAAGGCGTGGTCGTACTGATCTAATAATGCAGCAGTCGCCTAGTCGCCTGGAATGTGAAAGGTACAACGTATTCATAGGTGCAGAAAAGTAGAAAAATTCTCGCACATACATACGTAAGGAGGTGAAAGTAGTCAACACCAAGATAAGCCATCAAACACTTCTTTGAGCATGACAGCCTTGATTGCACACAGAATTACAATTATGTCATAACTTGTGCCTAAGTACCGGACTCGAGTGTGTAGTGTCTAGTGCGTGTCTTCTCAGACAGGAAGCTGTGGAGTATGTAATCACAATGTATGGCTGAAGTTGATGAGTAACAAAGACTTAAATAGAAAGCAAGCTTCAAAACATTTACAGTCCTCGAAGGAGGGGAAATGAATAAAAGAAGGGAGAACAGTAGAAAGTAAAAGTGTAACCTTATGTGATTGTTGATATCGTGATTATATAAACGGGAACTACAGTATAACATGGAATCCGAACCAGGGTGATGTAAATATTCAATTCAAAATTACGCGTACGTCAGTCAAGATTCGAACGGCGGACACATTGGCGAGAAGCCAATGATAATGTCTCTCGGCTATTACGGCCACACTGATGATATCGTGATTATGGCAAAGGGAGCTACAGTTGTGCATGGAATTCGAACCCTGGGATATAACTTCCAGTTGTTAAAAGCCCACATAACTTGCCTGGGATTCGAACCTCAGTTGTCAAATGAATCTAAGAATATAGAAAAGTGAGAAAGACAAAAAGTGACGAAAAGGAAAGTAAATCACTCAGTGGAAAGAGAAAGAAACTACAAAGGATACGGTAAGGAATACCATGGATGAAAGAGTCTGAGAGAGAGAAATGAACAGAACCAAACCAAATCAAACCGTACCCTATGGCAGTACAGCCGTGACAGACCTTGACCTACTAAGTGATAGTTGTTCAGCCCGAAGGCCTGCAGATTACAATGTGACGCGAGGTCAGCGTAACGAATCATCTTGGCCGTTATACCTAGCTTTCTAGACCAGGGCCGTGACCTCCCCGTCAGATAGCTCTTCATTGTTTTCACGTAAGTTGAGTGGACCTTGGACCAGCCCACAGATCTAGGTAAAATCCCTGATCTTGCAAGGGATTTAAATCGGAGCCTTCGAGTATCAATATCCTGGGACCGTAGAGCCGGATCTAATGGGCTGTGCGGTTTGGGTCATGTAGCTGTCAAGTTGCATTCGGGAGATAGTCGGTTCGGACTGCACTGTCCGCAGCTCTGAAGATGGTTTTCCATCGTTTCCGCTTTTCACACCAGGCAAATGATGGGGCTGTGCATTAATTAATCCCACTGTCGATTCCTTTCCATTAGTAGCCCTTTCCTCTTCCATCGTCGTCATACGATCTATGCTATATCGGTGTGACGTAAAGCAAATTATAAAAGTAAATAAATAAATAAATAAATAAATAAATGAATAAATAAATAAATAAATAAATAAATAAATAAATAAATAAATAAATAAATAAATAAATAAATAAATAAATAAATAAATAAATAGGTTATAAGGGAACTTAAAGGGAGACAACACTCAGGAAGATACTTAAACATAAGGAGTTCCAGGACAGACTACCAACGAAGAAGACTGGCGCCCTTTGGACAAAGGAGAGGAAGGAGCAACACAGCCTGAGGATTCGCAACTACTGGGCAAACATCAAAGCCCATTCCAAAATGTAATAGTTGAATCTCGTGGTCCTTAGCTGGCCTATACGAAACAAGAAGTAGAAATAGGTTATATTTGTCACTAGTTAAGCCTTAAAATGGTAGATACTAGAGGGGCATAATAACCGAGTGGAATGACCACAGTGATATTCTGACCATCGCAGCCTCAATTCGAAACCCGGCTGAAACAAGAGGGGATTATGAAAAAAAAAAGGCACTTCTTTGCGGTTATAATTCCACTGAAGGTCTTGTCGGTATGATCACGATTTCAAAAGTCAAGTTAAACTATGAACTGCTTCTTATTTTCATATAAACTGTGAATCACTGATATAAGACAGAAGATGCAATGAAAGGAATTCAACGATGACACAAGAGAGGAAGAAAGCAAAGTGGATGTTTCAAGGGAGACCGAGGGAAGGTAATCAGGCCTTTCCGGAAGCCACGCGCTTCCCAAATTGGCAGGTTCGATCCTGGCTCAGTTCGGTGGTGTTTGAAGGTGCTCAAATACGTCAGCCTCGTGTTGGTCGTTGCCCAAGAGCTGCTGTGGGGCTAAATGTATGCACCTCGTGCTTTCCGGAAAACTTGTAGTGCAACGTAAAAACCAACAGCATTATTATTATTATTATTATTATTATTATTATTATTATCAATGCTACTGAATATACACTGAGGAAAAAAGATTAAGAAAAGAAAGTGAGCTCAGGGAAGGAGAAAAAGAGTTAGGTCTTTTATTTATACTTAGGCTTTTAGTACCTGGTGCAGGGCCTTCTATTTGATTCCTGACAGACACCTGCGCATCTGCGAGAATGACGAAAATTCTAATGTTGAAGACGGCACACAACATCCAGCCCCGAACAATCGGAATTAACCAATGAAGGTAAAAATCAACTAACCGGTCGCGAATAGAACCTGCGACCCCTTGAAACAAAGGCCAGTACGCTAACTATTTAGCCATGGAGCCGGACTGTGGGATGTTGATAATCAGGTGGGGAGAAGGTGAAACTGGGTGACTGCACATAGCCTGCTCTAGTCGAATAAAAAGAAGACGTCTTAACAAGGTTTAACGTATCCATTCGACAGATGAATCGCCATCAACAGCGTCATATGCATTTGAACTCTAAGCAGAGGTTTGTAATTGAATCCAGGCTTTTAGCACGCAATCTAAGTGATTAGAAATCGCACACCACCACCTTTCCTACCCTGCCGACCAATATTCTGATTGTGAAATTTGTCTAGCAGGGAGACTCGAACGAGACACGACTACCCACCAATCTGACTATAAGTTCGGTGATGCGGTGCGGGTGGTCATTAGTGGGAAGTAGAGATGGGCGAAGCGACACTGCTGGCTGTTTCGAAACATTCTATACGGCACACCGAATTGCTTCGAAGCAGTGTATCTACACACGGCGCACATACCTGCAACTCACACACCACACATAACACTATCCTCCACCACAGTAATACGCAGTTTCCTACACATGAGAGATGCCGCCCACCGTCATCGGAGAGTCTGCCTTACAAGGGATGCACCCGGCTAGAAATAGCCACATTGAATTATTAAATTATTATTGATATATTTTTCAAACACTTCGATAGAAGGCACAGAGGAACATCATTCTCTGCTTGTTATGATACTTCATTACTTTCTCATATGGTAGCTTTGTTCGTTTCTTCTCAGTCCTTTCCGAACCGATAAAAGCGAATATATCATTTCGGTTCTCATTCCATTTTTGGCTTAGTTTGAAGAATGTTCTGACTATAAATTCTGTCATCTCCTGAAATGAATTGGTCTTACTTACATAGCAGTATTTCAACGCTTTATATCAGAAATTAACGGGTCTATGGTTTGAGATCATTTTTTTATAGGACACATTTTTCCAACTGATATATTAATTTTTGCGCTGGAGTCCGAGTCATCTGATTCAAGAAGGTGAATCAGTGACTCTATGACAATCATAAGTGTATTTGACACTCGAAGTAGTGACACTTTACTATGAAAGAAGGATGAAAGAAATAAAGACGCACTTCCTTATTTTTAAGGGAATTCCATACATTTCAGCTCCGCGTATAGTTTGTCTCCCCTGGCTCGCCTTTTGATGGCATCGCGACCTTCAACGTCGAGAACGTGAATTTGAACTACTACATTGTTATACTCTCTATCACATTGCATAAAAGTTTAATTGAAAAACCACCCAAATATCCACTGATGTAAGCAAGAAAAAAGATTGATTTTCCACTGCCCACCTTGTGTTAAAATTCATCCACAGTCGAAGAGTAAAAAAACCACTAGATTTAGTGGGAAAACCATTAAGTTGGCAACACTGTGGTGAAGCAGTGTGTCGAAACACGGCGCACTTTTTTCTTGGACTGCAAGGGAAGCAGTCTTGAACCTTGACAGTGTCTTGCTATGGCGTAGTGAAGCAGTGTGTCGAAACGCGGCGCTCTTATGTCTTGGACTGCAAGGGAAGCAGTGTTGAACCTTGACAGTGTCTTGCTATGGCGTAGTGAAGCAGTGTGTCGAAACGCGGCGCTCTTATGTCTTGGACTGCAAGGGAAGCAGTGTTGAACCTTGACAGTGTCTTGCTATGGCGTAGTGAAGCAGTGTGTCGGCCGAGGCCGACGGCGCGCATCCGTCACGGCCTGGAAGAGAAGCAGTGTTTCGCGAAGGCGTGGTGAAACATGAGTTAAGTTCAGTTCTTCTTCTTAGGGCCGGTATTATAATGAGGGTTTAAGCTGAAGATTGAGTTAAACTGTAACTTGAGTTTAAACCGATGTTGAGTCTTATAATGGCCGGCCTGAGGCGAAGAAGGAAATTACGATCTTGGTAGCAGTGACTTGCGAGAAAAGTTGACTGTCGATAATAATGTTTTGCAGTGACTTGATAGAAAAATGACTATCGATAATGTTTTGTTTACTTCTTGTAGGTAAAATGGCGGATAAAAGCAATAAACGTTGTCCTAATTTTACTTGTAAGGAAATAGAATTGCTTGTGCAATTAGTACAGAAATACGTTTATAGTCCGTGAAACAGTGGCCTTATGAATTCCTCCGAAATATCCCATTGTAATAAACATACTACGGGAGGCATAAAACCGTAATGATATTAGTAGCTGACTGAGGGGTTCTACAGAACGATTTCTGAAATAGAAGGAAGTTACTTGATTTTCCAAAATTTACACTTCTGGCATTCAAACAGTTCAAAAAGTCATTTTTACATTCTTACCTTTTCATTTCATGTTTTATTCTAGCACCGATTTGCTGAAATAGGGTTATGATAGTCTGTTTTGAAAGCCTAAACCTATTTAAAAACGATTTTTCATTCCATATATGAAAGTGACGTGCCCTTGCTCGAAAAACACGTGGTGCCAGTGGCCGTTCAATAATTTGAACCACTTCTTCGCCATCGCTTAGTATTTCTTCAAACACCTCAAAAATATCTTCGAGATCCATTCGATCTGCCATGTTGTAAGGTTATGTACTCTGAAACTTAAGTTATACGGTAGATGGGTGGCAGTAAAATTAATATCTAGTTAAACTTAAGATTAAGTTTTATAATACACGACTAACAAATAAACCGAAGTTTAAACTGTATCAACAGTTTAAACCTCTATTATAATACCGGTCCTTAATCTGTTTACTCTCTAGGGTCGGTTTTTCCCTCGCACTTAACGAGGGATCCCACCTCTACCGCCTCAAGGCCAGTGTCCTGGAGCTTCAGACATTGGGTCGGGGATACAACTGGGCAGAATGACAAGTACCTCGCCCAGGCGGCCTCACCTGCTATGCTGAACAGGGGTCTTGTGGAGGGTTGGGAAGATTGGATGGGACAGGCAAGGAAGAGGGAATGAAGCGGCCGTGGCCTTAAGTTAGGTACCATCCCGGCATTTGCCTGAAGGAGAAGTGGGAAACCACAGAAAACCACTTCCAGGATGGCTGAAGTGGGAATCGAACCCACCTCTACTGAGTTGACCTCCCGAGGCTGAGTGGACCCCGTTCCAGCCCCCGTTCCACTTTTGAAATTTCGTGGCAGAGCCGGGAATTGAACCCGGACCTCCGGGGGTGGCAGCTAATCACACTAACCACTACACCACAAAGGCGGACTAAGTTCAATTCACCGAATAAAATGTTCCACATTCTGATAATGATAGAATATAAGGTTCATGAAATGTTTAAAGAGCAAATGTACTAAATACAGTGTGATGAATAGATGATGTGCAGTGTAATAAGTAGCCGTACATAGTAATAATCTGCATTTGCTTCTTCACTATGCGCTTTCAATGATACTTTAAAAAATCAGTTTTAGAGTTAAAAGTACACTAAAACAGTAACTTATTGGATTAATTATAAAATGATTAATGAAATTTAGTATAATAAGAATTCAAAATATGTATTCTGTGTACAATAACAAATTTAACCTAATCCAGTTACAAAAGTGTTACGGAGTTATCCGCGGAAGGCAGAGGTGAAAGAAGGTGCGGGCTGGAATGGGTCTAACTACAAGTTCGAAAGATGAATTAAAATTTCAACAAAGGTTATATTTTCAAAACTTAACAATGGTAACATAGAATTTGAAAACTTAACAAGTCAACAACAAGTCAAAATAAGATACAAAGAAATTACAAGTGTTAGGGGATTATTACAAGGTCTGAGCTTCGAGCCCCACAATCACAATCCTTGAGCTATTAGCCCAACTTTACCAAGGTACAAAATTGAACAAAGAGGCAGAAAACCCCATCATGCCAAGGAGCACTTGCTCCTAATTACAATGTTAAGCTTCCTAGAGGCACACAGAGATCAAATTTAGGAAAGAGCAGACCTGCTCTCAATAGTTCAAGCCTATCAGGAGGCCATAAGCAGACTTCACACTAACTGCCCTCAAGGCACACATATAATGGTACAGGGGTACCTCGTACCCAATCTACTGGACCTTCTCAGGAAGGAAAACAAAGCTAGTTAAATAAATGGCCCAAAATACAAAACTGAATGGAGGCGATTACTAGCACTCCTACACTAATTTTTTTTTTAAACCTATGTGGCGCTAGGCCGAAAATACAGGGGCTAATCCCAACCACGGAAAACCACTTCCAGGATGGCTGACGTGGGAATCGAACCTACCTCTACTCAGTTGACCTCCCGAGGCTGAGTGGACCCCGTTCCAGCCCTCGTACCACTTTTCAAATTTCGTGGCAGAGCCGGGAATCGACCCCGGGCGTCCGGGGGTGGCAGCTAATCACGCTAACCACTACACCACAGAGGCGGCAGTAAGATAGTTAACAAACTAAATGTACTAATTTGAATGATTATAAAATGAATATTAAAGGTTATATTTTTTAAGGTCGGTGTTATATGTGCGGTAACAGATTTGACCTAATTTAAAAATCTACCTCAAACTGAAATTTAAAATCATAACTGTCGAAAGTTTTGCACTTGACAAACGCGAGCGTCTTTCTGTTATATTATGACCCTGCTTTGAGAATAATACACTGAAGAAAATGTAAATTGCAACACCCAGAAGGAGTGGTGCTACATTGCTGCAATTGAACATGCAGGACGAGTGTTCGGTTGTGATTCGTGATTACACTTTCAGGTCCCTCTAACCGCAAGTTTGGACAACAATCAATACAGGATATGCCCACCACGAGCTGCAATACATTGTTGAATTCGTCGAGGCATGGAGTCCATAAGGCCCTGGATCGCTTCCTGAGGAATTGTGGCCCATGCTTGCTGCACTGCACGGGTCAGTTGTTCCAGAGTTGGTGGTGGCCGAGGACGGTCGGCCAGTTGTCGACCCATCATGCCCCACACATGCTCAATAGGACTGAGGTCCGGGATCTGGCGGGCCATTCTAAGGTTGTGATGTCGTGGAGAGCTTCTCTGGAGATGGGTGCAGCGTGAACCCGGGCATTGTCCTGCTGAAACATCCCATTAGCAATGTTCGCCATCATAGGGAAAACCACTGGATTGAGTACCCTATCACCGTACTGTCGAGCAGTCATAGTGCCCTCAACAAGCACTAATTGTGATTTCACATTTAGCCAATAGCTCCCCAGACCATAATGTTTGGTGTTGGCCCTGTGTGCCTGTCGACAATAAGATCTGGGCGGCCCCTCTCCCCGGTACGTCGGCGCACACGATTCCGGCGATCACTGCGGGCAAGACAGAAGCGCGATTCATCACTAAAGACGACCCTATGCCATTCGTCGACCCACGTCGATCTTTCTCGACACCAGGCCAACCTTACACGTCACTGTTGTGGGATCAATGGAACACCTTCTGCAGGGACACGGGCTCGTAAGCCAGCTGCACGCAGGCGATTACCAACTGTTTGTTGTGTAACGTGGGGTGCCACAGCTGCTCGAATTTGCGCTGTTGTTGCATGGGGTTCCATCCGGGCCATCCGAATGATGCGGTGATCCTCTCTCAGAGTTGTCTGTCGCGCTCGGCCTGTGCCAGGTCTACGAGTGTGGATATCTTAATTTGACCACTGCTGCCATACACGTTGTACCGTAGATGCCTGTCGGCCAACACGTGCAGCGACAGTCCTTAGCGATAATCCAGCCTCACACAGCCTAATTATCCGAGCCCTCTCAAACGGCGACAGTTGTTGATGGCGTGCTCTTCTCTGTCGTCGAGGCATGTTTGACAGGGAACACTTCACTGCACAGACTGCAAGTCAACTACGCTACACCAGAGTCTGTATACTGGAGTTGATTCCTCCGCGACCAATCACGTGGGGAGAACATTAGCAACAATCCAATGGGTCTGAAACTTTGATTGTTTACATAACTACATGGCATCGTTCCATATCTTGAAAATCAACACAAACGACCAATGCCTTCATGGTGTTGCAATTTCCATTTTCTTAAGTGTAATAATGAACTTTTTCTGTGTAAATGCAGTACATTCTTCGTTTAGTAACTTGACTGGATGTTCGGAATATGAAGCGTGTGTTAACGAGTGTCGGCTAATCTTCAGGGAAATATCTATCGAGGCGAGGGGATAAATAAAGCATCGTCATTGTTTCGAAGCATCGATTTAGTTGACATGTACGTGCGACTGTAGTTTCTATTCACGTGACACGACACACGAAGCAATCTCACTGCTTCGAAACAGTAAATTAAAGCGTTGTTGTGTCGAGGCATCGAGACACACTAACCAACTCTAGTGGGAACTACAACTAGGCAACCATCTTATTCTCTTCTTTTCCTACACCCGTGGGGTCGTGAGTACGAACTGTGTCCGCAAATGTGGATTTGGCCCTGTTTTACGGCCGGATGCCCTACCTGAAGCCAACCCTATATGGAGGGATGTAATCACTATTGCGTGTTTCTGTGATGGTTGGTAGTGTAGTGTAAATATGAAGAGGAGAGTGTTGGGACGGACACAAACACCCAGTCCCCGAGCCGGAAGATTTAATCAGAAACGATTAAAATCCCGACCCGGCCGGGAATCGAACCCGGGACCCTCTGAACCGAGGGCCAGTACGCTGACCATTCATCCAACGAATCGGACTAGGCAACCATCTTCTCACAAGTGTAATTCTATCTGTGAAGAAAGGGAAGAGATCCGGCGCTGCGATGAAGGAAGGTATCGGATAAAGGAAGAGAAAGGCCACGAAAGGCGTAGACATGAAACACTCTCTAGTCTTCACAAAGCTAATACAAAGGGGATCGTAAGAGAACAAGAATTGGGATTGGGAAATGGAAATAGGACGGGAAAGATAAATGGGAGGAGCCTGACATAAAACGGAAAGAACCTGACACTAGTAACTGGTGGCAATTCAGGCTCGGCTATGGGGTCCTGTGGTCGCTAAACCACGCTTCCAAATTAGAAAACCCTCGCGTGTTTCTTATTGTAGTCGTTCTTTTGGCAGGTAGTGGGTATCATGGATATACAGTATAAATATTATGAACCCCATCCACAAAGGTATAGAGAGCTAGTGTTAGGAGCAAAGTGACTGGAAGAAGAGACAAAGGGAACGAAATAAAAAGGCTCAAAAGGTGAAAGAAAAGAATGAAGAGGTATAAACCACATTAGGAATAACCTCAATGTTCGGCTTCTTTGATGAATGTTCAGCGCCCTGGCCTTTAGTTCAGAGGGTTCCGAATAAGATTCCGGGCCGGAATAACTTCGTATTATTAATTCCTCTGGCTCTGGACAGGGTGTTTGTGTTCATCATAATCCACTACTTTCATCTACATCATACACATAACACTGCCATCAGTAACACACACTAGTTAATATAGTCCTCCACATATTGTTGGATTCAGGAACTGAGCCAAATCGTCAAAAACGGGGATAAGGCCAGGAATAGGAAAGAGTGAACCATAAACCAAGTGGGGCATTTAACCCACCGTGTGTGGAGGGTGTAGTTTAGGCCGGAGGTAGTTCTGTGATGTTTTGGGCGTGGTTTTCGTACTATGGCTTGGATCAGCTCATTCAGGTCGCTGTGGACATGAACCAAGATACTTATTTCAACATTCTCGATGAACAAGTGCTGCCCTTCGTTCATCATCTTCGACGAACACACCTACAGGTCTCTGTTATAAACCCAGACCGTCCAGCGGCGTTTTAACTCTCCGAGAACTAAGCAACTGTACAGGAGGCGCGCGAATATTTCTTGACCTTGCAAGGGGCGTGCATGTGTTCGACCTAGCATCAATAGCCAGTCTGAATCTCAGCTGTTAACATGGTGAGACTGTTAACATTGCAACACCGTATTTTCGTATGTAAAAGTTATTTTAAATACGGGTCGGCTCGAGGGGTACGTGATGCATTTGTTCAGATATTTCCTTGGGAGATGCCATCTTCTCGAGCACAGATTCACGTAATTGTAAATAAATTTGAAATCACTGGCTCAGTGCTCAATAATAATATGCGTGCACATGAACAGTTTTAACAGAGAAAAAGCTAGATGACATTGGTGTGAATCCTGAACTTACACCGAATAAACCGCTCACAAAATTAGCGCAACAAGTAGGGGTTTCGGTTTCTTCTGCACACAGAGCTACAGAGCTGTTACTCATCAAAGAGTACAGGTTCACAGGGGGCCCATTGTTTAAAACCTGCTGATCCAGCCATAAGGGTGAGATATTGTGAGCGGTATTTTGCGTCATTGAATGATCGTTTATTGACCCAAAGCTTCTGATCTTTTCGGATGAGGCGTGGTTTCATCTTAATGGTTGTTACTCTCGCTATTGGTGAGCAGAAAATCCTAATGGTGTTTATGAAATCACTCATTACGAAGGATGACACTTCCAGCATCTTTTATTAGGCAAGATTTCATATAAGTTTGTATACACCCTTAAAGCAGGCCGGCCGGGCGCGACGTAAGTTGGGCTGAGGCTGCTGCCGTAGCGCAGAGTACAAACACCGTGCGTGCGGTCTGGGTTTATAAGAGAAACCCTGTAAGACTTGTCACACGTCAAGTTGCTGACTGAATCTCCAGATCTTAATCTCATAAAAATTGTGTGAGACTATTCGGAAGAGTAGGGAAACGCAGACAACAGAATCCCCGCAATTTGGTGGCCCTACGGGATCTCATCACGAGTGAATGGCTACGACTGGATATGGCATACCTACAGAAACTTCCTCGACAAATCAAGACGGTTATCAAAAGGGTTCAAAAGGCCGGCGCTTCTACCGTCTGAACCACTCAACCCGGCCTTATAGTGATACAATATTATTATTATTATTATTATTATTATTATTATTATTATTATTATTATTATTATTATTATTATTATTATCAAGAACCAGTATTTGTTACATTATCAGTTTATTAGTTCAATACATGCAAACGCAATTTAACGGAGGAAAAACAAAACGGTAACTATGTTATGTTAGGAACAGTCAAGTCAGTGGTAATTCATTTTTTATTTTTACAATTTTCCTTCCGTCGAACCAACACAGATAAGTCTTAAGGCGGTGATGGGATAGGAAAGGGTTAAAAATGGGAAGGAAGCACCCGTGTACTTAATTAATGAACAGCGCAATCAATTGCCTGGTGTGAAAATGGGAAACCAAGGAAAACCATCTTCAGGGCTGCCGACTTTGAGGTTCGAAGCACTGTCTCCCGAAAGCATGCTAACAGCTGCAGCTGCGCGGCCCTAACGGCATGGCCAACAGGCTCGGTTTTATTTGTTTTGTGTGATTTGTATTCATGAAGAGTGATATTAAGAGAGGGCTTGTTATTACCGCAAATTGTGAAGTGCTACGACAGATAATCTCTTATTCCTTTTATTAGTCTTGACCAAAACAACTGCTGACCAGCAATTACGTTCTCTCTAAATAGAAGGGAAGAGGAAGCCTCGTTCTCTATTGTACTCTATTAATTCGGTGCTAGGAGATAAGTGTCCAGTCTCCTTGTTACAGTGTACCTCACATGTAGTAGGCTATAAACACTGTACTTGATGTAATTAGACCACCCGCAGTTCATTAGCTTCCCTTTACTGACCTCAACACTTTGTTCAGTGTTCTTTGCACTTGTGGCCCAGGTTCACGGTACGGGTAAACTAGAGAACCGCTACTGGAATTAAAAAAAAATATCTTATTTCATATTAAGATTCTTAATAAGTACTCACAAATTGTTATTCGTATTCTACGTTGAACACATGTAACACTTTCGTGGGAGGCTTTGTAAGTTAAACCGTTGTGGTTTGATACGAAGCACGATAATTTTTGCGAGACGTTCCAAATGTAAATTATCTAAGTGGGTCAATCTCATCAAATATCGTGGGTGGCTTACGTATAGATTTTTCCCAGCTCTGTGGCTAAATGGTTGGCCTGCTGGCCTTTGGTCTAAGGGGTCCCGGATTCGAATCCCGGGCGCGTCGGAGATTTTAACCTTAATTGGTTACAACATCTGGCTTTGGGGCTGGATATTTGTTATATTCTCAACATTAGAACTCATCTTAGGTAGGGTCTCATCCTTACAAAAAAGCAGGTCGCCTATAGGTCGTCTATTAGAAAAAAGACCTACATCAGGCCTCTGGAGAGGTCCAGAAAGCATAATGTTGTAGGTAACCTTCAATGCCCACACGATCCTAGCTCGCATGTGCAATATTCCCTGTTTATGCAGAAATTTGTCCTCATGAGATCGAAGGAAAATTATATCTTTGTAAGGTACGAAAGACATCTTCCACTGGATATGGACTCCGGAAAAACATCCGGCCGTAAAAATTTGTCAAGTCCACATGCGTGACACAGATCGCATCCGTGAAAACAGCAAGGTGCGGGAAAATCCACAGAAGATGACTGTAAATAAATGTAGATTATAATAATTCTCTGCAACCAACCAACTAATCAAACAATAAACAGCAGATCAACAAACAACCAATTGATGGATAAATCAACTAAAATAAGTGTAAAACATTTTCCTTTGAGGTACATACCATAGACAGAAAGGATTAAATCATACCTGAACAAGATTGAGCCAAATGGAAAAGACCTATCGCAAGGGTTGAAAGAATTAGTACATCCCAATGACTATCTACCAGAGAAAACTCTGAAACACCAAGCTAGATTTAATTTTCAGGTAAATTTATAATTATTTGGAAGGATTCGTCATCGTGGCGCTAAAGAGATGGCGCGGTTCATCCAGAAGGAGATTGATACAATTCGTATGCCAGAAAACTGAGAAATATGAAAACGAGACATAACATATCCTCGGGGTTCACTCAACCTTCAACAGAAATGTGTTTCAGGTATAGAGCTAACCACTCTGTCCCACTTACTGCCGAGGTTATGGGTAATGGAAGTCTTTACCTGCTTTCCCTCAAGGGCCCTTTGCGGCGTTTACGGAGATGACTTCGTTGCACTGAACAGGAAGTTTACTGGTTTATCGTACAACAGAAAAAAAAAACCGCAGATTGAAATTTTCAAACGGAATGGAAGAAAGCAATACCTTGTGTCGATATGGCGCACTAGCAACCAGCGTCTTGGAAAGGTGTAGCAATCCAACTGATGAGCACACTCCTACAACGGGGCGAAACGCTGTTAATTTCACGACTGAAAAGGCCCAAGGAGTTTAAATGTTTTAATACCTAGTCTGCCTAATGCACTACTGTACAAGAGACTGGTAAACTGCCATGCATTACACTTGAGGAGAAATTTCAGTATTTCTTCCTCAATCAGTCTAGCTATAGATTGATACTGTACATTGCGAATCGAAGTACCACCATTCGATTGTACTTATCTCTTGTGTTCAGTGTTATGGATTCTTACTCCGGGATAATTGATAACAATTTAACGGGTATTATAGCCAGAAATCTCTGAATTATTAAATGTAATTAACATTCGTTCATGAAATAAAATTCCTCTATATGTCACCAGTTCCATGTGGAAATTTTTCAGGACCTTGTACTTTGTACAGTAGAAAAACAAATTCTGTGAATCTCGCTATTTCAAGAATAAGGTGCAATTTTGCGTTAACATCATTCCCTAGATATGGGTTTCTTGAAGCTTAAATTTCAGTTAACTGGAATTGTCCTCTTAGTTGAGAACTTTTTTGTTAACATTGTAATCCTTAGTAAGACATAAAATAGTGTTCGTTTCTTTAGTCTAATAATCATTCTCGACAGGCTTTATCTGTGAGACGTAAGTGTAATCAACATCTCTGTCCAAGGAGAAACAGTAGTGTTCACTAATCACGCAACTTAATCTCATCCATTGTGAAGAAACTCGTTTAATATTTCATACATTCCAGCTGCTATTATCACCGGAGTAAAATCTGTATGTGTCCGTAAGAAAGATAAATTCAACGTGTTACGTCCTGTCATTTATTCTATATGTCTCGTTATGCGTGTCGAATATAAGATGAAAGGTTGTGTGGTGCGGTTAGAAGAAAAGAATAATGTACCGATACATCATAACAAATAACAACACAAACCTAACAGGTTTTTTTGTGTTTTTATCACACGACTTTCAGTTCGTTGGATGTATTTATATACTTAGAAGTAACAGCTAATTTACATATAAGCACTACGCGCCATAACGCTCGTGTGGGTACGTCCTTATACATACAACAGCTTTTGTGAATCATTGAAAGTAACCGGCCCCATTTGAATAGAGCCGCCGAATATTAAAAGATAAATAATTCAGCTCGCTTGTGAGATATAAATACAGTAACATTATTTAGTGAAATAGCTCTTGGGTCTTCTTAATCGAACAACCAAAAAATAATAACAATATGCTATCAAAAAATTACACAGAATAGCATCGCAGGCAGAAAACCAAGTATATACAGAATATTCAACAAAAGTGCAAGAAAGATCAAAATGAAATGGCATAAGGGACATTTTCAGAGGTACCTTTGTTTTTAAATACCTTGAAGAAATAATTCTTCCTTAGGGATTAGAAAGTTCGGCTAATACAGAAAGGGCCTCAAAACTTCAGAGGGGATTTAGATTAACATGGAGTCACTGCAATAAACAAGTAATGTCACTAAGGCTAAATTGAAACATTACAACACAGTTATTCTACCGGAAGCTCGATATGCATCGGAAACCTTAACTTCAGGAGGTCATTCAAAAATTGCAGATGTTGAAAAACCAGAACGTAAAGTTCTTAGAAAAATTTTCGGGCCCATTCAAGAAAATGGAATTTCGAACAAAAGGCGAACTGCAGATCTCTATAGTTACGCAGATAGTTTCACCAATGCTGTACGGAGGAGACGATTGAAATTATTTGGACATATTTTTAGGGTGGATAATAATAGACTCAAGAAAAGTATATACAACGTAATGAATTCCTCAAACAGGAGAATCAATTGGCTGGAGGAAACAAAAGAAGACCCGAATGAATTGAACATCGGGGAAGACATCATGAAAATCGCAAAGTCTTCAGGACGTCAGTAAATAAACACACATTTGTGGTCAAAACTAGTAGCAGGACTGGTACAAAGTGGTCAGAAGAACAGAATAGGCAATATAATGAGTTCATGAAGAGATTTTGGAAGAATACGAAGGCGAAAGTCATCAAGCCAATGAACAAGTTCCAACGCGCTCTAAGAATGGGCAAAACGAAATAATAATTGTACCGGGCGGTACACCTCCACGCCGCGAATTCAAATATTGCGCCAGTTGAAAACTCTCTACAGGAGAAACCCTGAATTTTAACAAACTGTATTAACTCAACGGTTTCTCGGAAGATGTCACTACTGTAAATTTGGTAATCTTGAAGTGTTCTGAACGGTGTCTATGTTGATTTGTGTTTGTTTGCTCCGTATCAAGAAGTTTGAACATTCTCTAACAGATGTCGCTACCCAAAACTATGGTAACACACTCTGGTGCAATGGAATGAACTTTCCTGAAGAAATATTGTATTCCTAAGTTTCATTTTTACTAAATTTTGTTCTGTGGTTTGTGGGTTGGCAATATAATCCTTTCCTTCCGCCAGTTTTGAAATTAGCCAATCATAAATTTCTGTAATTAATTTTCCACCAATAAGGCGTTTCTTCATCGTCTTGTGTATCAGTTTTTGCTGTCGGCCAATAAAAGTTTGTGGGCGGGTTGTTATCATTCATGAAAGGTCTCGAATGTTCCACGAGGATATATAAACTGCTGATTTTCTTGTCTCGGGGCCACTTCAGTAACATCTTTCGCAGTGTGTGAATATATATAGCAGGGGGCGGGAAGCGCTCTTTCTCCAAGCAGCAGTTCATCTACAAGGTAATGGCCTGTTAACATCTTCATTTCTTGCTAGCTCAGCAGTTTAACTCTCGGAGAAGGTTCGAAACCTTTAGTATGTAAACTACCCTTTTAAAATGTAAATTATTTTCTGTCTATCTATAAATTACAAATCCGTAAAGCTGGGATAGAGAGTGCTTCACCCTCTCGAACTCCCCTTCATTTTGAATTTGAGGTGACTATGTTTTCGTAACCGTTTTTCTCTTCCTCCTTAATGTCTTAAACTTATTTGCCAACTAGTCACCTCCCCAGTATGGGATTAGCCCCTGTATAACTGTCCGAGTGCCACCTAAGTTTTAAGAAGTTTCATGTAGGAGTGCAAGCTACGCCTCCAGTCAATTTGGTTTTTTGGGCCATTTAATTAACCCAAAGTTTGTTTTCTTCATGTGAAGGCCCTGTAGGTTGGGTACAAGATACCCCTGTTTCACTGTATGTGCGCCTTAAGGGCAGTTAGGAATGGAGTTTGTTGTAGCCTTTGATAGGCTGGTAAAATTGAGAGCGGGTCTGCTCTTTTCCTCTTAACATTGTAATTAGGAGCAAGTGCTCCTCGTACTTAGGGGTTTTCTGCCCTTCAGCTATTGTGGTGGTGAGCTGTGAGCTCAGAACTTAATCCTGGGGCTCCAAGCCCAAATCTTGTAATAATTGTAATTTCTTAACTTGTTTTCCTGCTACTTGGTACATGTTACTCGGTTGTTGTTATCTGTTGATTTTGAAAAGAAAATATAACCTTTGTTAAAGTTTTAAATTAACTTTAATTTTGTAAGTTGAGACCTATTCCCGCCCGCACCTTCTTTCACCTCTAACTACCACGGATAACTCCGTAACAATAATAATAATAATAATAATAATAATAATAATAATAATAATAATAATAATAATAATAATAAAAATAAAAATAATAATAATAATATTTCCTCTGCTTTGATGTGCAACTGAAGTGAGTGGTTTTTCGACCACCACTTGGTGGGCTCGTATTTTGTTGTCCATATTCCCACACTCTTCTATTAGGGGACTTCTTGATATGCATCCTATTGACCCGACTGAAGTTTGCCCTTCTGTTTGGTGTAAGCTGGTTCAGTAAACCTTTCTCTGTTTAGAGGAAATAATTTTTAAATATTATTTTTTATTCTAAGTCTCTCGGTCCCGTTGAGCGTACAAATCACCGAGCGAGTTGGCCGTGAGGTTAGGATGGCGTAGCGGTGAGATTGCATTCGTGAGATACTGGGTTCAAATCCCGCAGTAGGCAGCCCTGAAGTTGATTTTCCGTGGTTTCCCATTTTCACTCCAGGTAAATGCTGGGGTTGCACCTTAACCAAGACGACGGACGCTTTCCTTCTAATCCTCCAAATATGTTAATGCGCCGTTAAACTACAAACAAAGCAGATTTAGAAGGAATGATTAACTGAATGGTTGAATGAATGAGTGATGAATTAATGAATGGTGAATTAATTGCTGAATGAATCAATGAATTGATGCGAAAAAATAACGATAATACATAGGTTTTAAAAAAATTGGCCAGTTATAGACCGCTTAGTACCTAAGACTATGGAACAGTATTTTTCATTTTTTTATTCCGAGAACTTCATTCTTCATACGATGGCTAACCGGTTGTCTCTTTTCCTCCAATAACACTTTCCGAGGCTGACGTCCAATTTGCAAAAGCGAAAAATCCGCAGAAGTGATCTGCCGCTGGATGCCACCCTGTTATTTATTATGTCATCTGCAATCTTCGGTCTTTGTATTCCAACTTATCTCTTTCAGCCAACCGTTGGTATGTTTCAGTTTGGATATATATTAAAGAATCTTCTTAGTTATCCTGTCATTTTACATTATGTGAAGGTGACCATGAAATTGTACTCTTCGTCTTTTAATTATGAGTGTAATTTTCTCTAAATTGCGGTAGAGGTCATCGTTTTTTCTTTACATTCAATTATTATTATTATTATTATTATTATTATTATTATTATTATTATTATTATTATTATTATTATTATTATTTTCCGTTTTACTCATTTTGGGGTACGATGGATCAGTCACTGGTCAATGAGTCGTGTTTTCCTGTCCTCCCAGTACTTTTTCATCCTTTCAGATCTTGCCTTCCTGTCTTCTTCGGGAATTATGTATAGTCGTTTGGGATTCACCATGACTTGTCCTGAAACCTCTTTGTTTTACCTTTGGTTATTTTCTTCGCAGATCCATCTACTAACATCTCTTCTGTAATTTGCAACTCTCGTAGGTCCTTCTCGGTTTCCTTAAACCAGTAGGGGTTGCCTCCTCCGGGTTCGATTCCAGGCCAGGTCAGCGATTTTTACCTGGATTTGAGGGCTGGTTTGAGGTCCACTTAGCCTACGTGATTAGAATTGAGGAGTCATCTGACGGTAAGATAGTGGTCCGGCTCTAGAAAGCCAAGCATAACGACCGAGAGCATTCGTCGTGCTGACCACACGACACCTCGTAATCTGCAGGCCTTCAGGCTGAGCAGCGGTCGCTTAGTAGGCCAAGGACCTTCAGGGCTGTAGTTCCATTGGGTTAGTTTCTCCCTCTTCTTTTTATTCTTATAATTATTAAATTTGCCTTCAGTCATGTGGCGAAGTTAAGATATGGTTCTCTCTTACACTTAACAGTGTGCATGTGATAAAATATTTTTAATCTTATCTTAGTTACTACGATTACAAACTGAAAGAAACATGACACAAAGAAACACAACATAATCAAAATAAACGTACATCAAATGCACATTCACTCCTCAAGATTCATTCAACCTGGCGACATACAACCAATAGATGCTCACGGCAAGACAAAAGCATTTAACCTTGTAATGGCTCTAATGATAATGGGTTAGAGAGTTACATATTCTAGCGAGATAAGCAAATATAATGGACACTTGTTATAATCTCCACATACTGTCTTGATTGTGAATGGTCAGTAACCCAGTGGACTTAATTTAAAATTTGATAATTGATGTTTCTTTATTTCTTAATCCGTTTACCCTCCAGGGATGGTTTTTCCTGCGGACTCAGCGAAGGATCCCATCTCTAGCACCTCAAGAACAGTGTCCTGGAGCGTGAGACTTTGGGTCGTGGAATACAATTGGGAAGGAGGACCAGTGCCACGCCCATGTGGCCTCACCTGCTATGCTGAACAGGGGCCTTGTTGGGGGATGGCAAGATAGACGAGGAAGAGGGAAGGAAGCGGCCGTGGGCATAAGTTAGGTACTATCCCGGCATTTGCATGGAGGAGAAGTGAGAAACCACGAAAAACCACTTCGAGGATGGCTGAGGTGGGAATCGAACCTCGTCTACTTAGCTGACCTCCCGAGGGTGAGTGGACCCAGTTCCAGTTCATGCACCACTTTTCAAATCTCGTGGCAGAGCCGGGAATCGAACGGGGACATCCGGTGGTGGTAGGTAATCACACTAACCACTACACCACAGAGGCGGCGGACCTTGATAGCTAATGCCCTTTAAATATTGTTACCTACCGGGTGAGTTGGCCGTGCGCGTAGAGGCGCGCGGCTGTGAGCTTGCATCCGGGAGATAGTAGGTTCGAATCCCACTATCGGCAGCCCTGAAAATGGTTTTCCGTGGTTTCCCATTTTCACACCAGGCAAATGCTGGGACTGTACCTTAATTAAGGCCACGGCCGCTTCCTTCCAACTCCTAGGCCTTTCCTATCCCATCGTCGCCATAAGACCTATCTGTGTCGGTGCGACGTAAAGCCCCTAGCAAAAAAAAAAAAGTAAAATAAAATAAAATATTTTATCAAAGTTTCACATATTTTGACTGTAATGGCAAGAAGAAATTGGATGCTTAACGGGAGTTGTAAGTTTAATGGTTGCTGTCTTTTCACAAATTGGGTATGTTGAATTCCATGAAATGTACAAGGGAGGAACAGATGGTGTAGGTCGACAAATGACAGATCGACGGTAGAGCAGCACGGTGAGTTCGTGAAGTCAATCCCGAACGGATGGCTCGCGAAAGATCCGTGTTTAAAAAAACACATGTGCATGAGTGACGTGACGGATCTTCTGTTCGTATTACAGTTAGAAAGTTATTATGGTGTTACTCGAGGGTGTGGCTGGATGACAGCGAACTGATGTCCTCTGTGTTGATTTGTGCTGATCCCGGTCTGTCCAAACAAAACGGCTGAATATCTCTAATTGCAAAACCTTATTTGAGGAACTACAACTACACTAAGGACTTGAGAGTTTAATCCTTCATCTTGTGTGAAATTTATTATTGTGTTATATTTACACCATGATCTTGTGTAAAATGTATTCTTATGATTCTTACTTGTAACCTAACTCAAAGATTATTTTCAAAACCAGAAATTCCTAAACGCATTTTTGAGTTTATGCTGTTGAAATAATATCATGAGTCCCAGAGAAGAGTGGCTTAAGTTCATATTTTGGCCAAATAAAGATTATTTTCTGTTTCAAATCTTTTCTCATAACTTTCTTTCTTAACCCATTTACTCCCCAGGGTCGGTTTGTTCCTCGGACTCAGTGAGCGATCCCAACTCTACCGCCTTAAGGGAAGTGTCCTAGAGCGAGAGATTTTGGATCTGAGAATACAACTGCGGAAGAGGACCACAACCTCACCCAGGCGGCCTCACCTGCTATGCTAAATAGGAGCCTTGTGGGGGTTTTGGAATATTGGAAGGTATAGACAAGGAAGAGGGAAAAAAGCGGCTGTGGCCTTAAGTTAGGTACCATCCCGGTATTTTCCTGGAGGAGAAGTGGGAAACCAAGTGAAACCACTTCGAGGATGGCTGAGGAGGTAATCGAACACCCTCTACTCAATTGACCTCCCGAGGCTGAGTGGACCCCGTTCCAGCCTTCGTACCACTTTTCGAATTTCGTGGCTAATTTCTAACCCGGGCTAATCACACTAACCATTACAACCCAGAGGCGGACTTAAACCATATCTTTCGATTAGAATAGTGATATAGCAAAAGTCGAGTTTAATATAAACATAGAGAAAGGCACATGGGAAATAATGATATAAATAATTCTGTAGTGGATTTGAATGGAGGAAAGAGGTATAACTAAACTTAACTCAGCACTCATCGGTAATGACTTTTGTCACTATTCCCTGCAGCTCACAATAATGATGGTGTCATTGAGGAGGTTGGCTAATACCCGATCTGTATCAAGTTTGATTCAAATCAGGTTAAATAAATGTGAAATGATAAGTATTGAAGGCTAATAGTCTACATAATGTTTATGTGCAAGGGAAAAATATGAAAAATCTACGAAACTTCCTGATAAAAACGAAAGTCTGCCCCATGTTTCGACCACAGATGATTAAAACAACACATGCTTAACAATTTCAGGTGAAAATTTTAGTTGAGTGGTCCAGTATATGGTTCATTGACTTCAAAGTCTCTTTAATTTATCATCGAGTGTTCCTCAGAAACTTGTTCTCTTAAACAGGAAGCAATATGTCATTTAGTGAAGCCTAGTTCTGCGGAGAACATGCTATCCCAAAACCAGCTGGGCCTGCCTCGCCCACATTTTGCCTCCCGCAGGACAGACACAACTTTCGCTGGTATCCAGTGCCATTGCTTTCTAATAAACGAAAGAAATGTAACAACTAAGGACACACGCACCAAATCCAGCGGCCCACAGCACCAAGGTGTGCTCTTACGTAAAAAGTGGGCTCAGTCGCTCGTAAAGCCTTGATTAAACCTGCTATTAGAAATGTGGTATTTGCTATAGAATGCAATGTCGCGAGTCTAAATATTCGTGGTTTAACATGCAATACACACCTGATTTCTAGACATTAGTTGACTGTTTGTACCTTGGTAACCGAGCGAGTTGGCCGTGCGGTTAGGGGCGCGCAGCTGTGAGCTTGCATTCGGGAAATTGTGGGTTCGAACCCCATTTGAAGATGGTGTTCCGTCGTTTCCCATCTCTACTCCAGGCAAATGCTGTGGCTGTACCTTATTTAAGGCCTCGGCCCCTTCCTTCCCACTCATAGCACTTTCCCATCCCATCGACGCCATAAGACCTACCTGTGTCGGTGCGACGTAAAGCAGATTGTAAAATAAAATACAAAAAAAAAGTACAAAATTCATTTTCTGCACACTGACACAGTATTTTAATTCTGATAAAATTTTACATCATCGTCAAGAACTAATTTTAATTCCAATTCAACTTCTGAAACTGATATATATTATCCTAATGGTACCATGTCATTACCAAACCAAACCCCATGGCGCAACAGCCCCGAAGGGCCATGGCCTACCAAGCGACCGCTGCTCAACCCGAAGGCCTGCAGATTACGAGTGTCAATAAGCTGGTTTTGTTCACAAGTACAAGTAACTTAAATCTCCGCGAAACAAGTTTCCTACTGGGTGAAGAATTTTTCTTACGTTAGCATTTCTGTTTTTATTCTGATCCCCGCTTTCGACGATTCTCCGCCACAAGCTCTCGGGGATTTCTCGTAAATTTTTTCGATTTCTCTAGGTATCTTTGAGTTATTCGGATTTCTAGTATTTTTTTTTTTTTGAAAAGGTGCCTTGAAGTCCCTCTCTAACACATGATTTTATACCTGCCTACGCTTTGACTTAGATTTATTTGTATAGATTGCCGCCTTAATGTCCGTAAGATTTCTCTCAACTATTTCCCGGAGATTCTTTTAAATTGGTTTTACGTTGCGCCGACATAGATAGGTCTTATGGCGACAATGGAATAGGAAGGGGCTAGGAGTGGAAAGTAAGATTAAGGTACAGCACCAGCATTTACTTGGTGTGAGAATGAGAAACCACGGAAAACCATCTTCAGGTCCGCCGACAGTTGGGTTCGAATCTACTATCCCCCGGATGCAAGCTCACAGCTGCGCGCCCCTAACAGCACAGCCAATTCGCCAGGTATCTTAACCCTTAGAGTGCCAAATACGATGTATTTGTATCATTAATTGCCTTTAGATTGTCCTAATGTTATGATTCAGAGAGTGTTGTAAATATGTCATCAAGTACTTTTTTCTCGAGAATAGTGGTTGCTATGTAGGCCATTAAAGTGGACAAATAGATATTCTCTGAATAACTTTCCACGACAAATATAAACAATCGCTGCCGTTCACATGTGAGTAACGTGAGGAGGAAGCATTGAGTTATTTGATGGAATCTGATGAAAATATACATGATAAAAAATTGATTGTATTTAAAGGTATAGCCTACAAACCGAAAAGCAACTCACAGATTTTGAAAGAGTATAAATTTATAAACTTTGTTTTCCGACCGCTTGCCTGAATGGTCAGCGTTGAGAATTTTGGTTCAGAGTGTCCTGGATACGATTCCCGGCTGGGTCGGAGATTTTAATTGCGTGTGATTAATTCTTCTGGCTCGAGGTCTGGGAGTTTGTGTTTGTCCCAACACTCTCCTCTTCATGTTCAGATAATACACAACACTACCAACCACCACACAAACATAAAATAGGGATTACATCCTCGATTACATCTCTCCACATACATTTGACGTTGGAAAGGGATCCGGTCGTAAAATAGGGCCCTGTCCATATGTGCGACACAGTTCTCACCCGCTGCCCAACAGGTGTGGGATAAGCGGTAGAATAAGATTTATAAACTTCGCATTTTATTTGTTCATTCATTTTAAAAATGAAATTCCAGCTTCAAAATAGAAAAGTAACAGGCACATACAGCAAACTTCTGATAATGTACAAAAGGTAAAGAATATGCATTTCATTTTCACATGAAGTTGCTAGGCAATTTACGTAGGGGAATCTGAAAATTCGGCTGGAATTCAGACGGTTAAACTATTGGCGTTGAAAGTAGGCCCTATAGGATAAAAAAGAATCCGGATGAAAACTAAACTAGACTGCATATGTATAAGGTATGGCTGATCACCGAGCACACTGAACAATCACAGAAGGAAGAAAAGTGTCTAATGGAAAGACAAGTGACGAATGATACGATTTATATATGTATCTATTTTCGTCACTTGTTCTTTTATTTCCTTCAATTTTTACACATAAGATCACTTCAAGTACTTTGTTACTCCACTGATTACAGTACCGATTTGCAGATAATAGTGACGATAAAATTCTTGAATCCTTGAATCATTTTGAGGTCTCTCGTAGCATTCAAATTTTGAATTCTCATCTCTCATTTGTATCACCATTTTTTTTTTTTTGCCGGCTTACCTAACTAAACTGCTTGTGAAGTTATTTATTTTAGGATTAATTGTAGGTGACGTAGTGCTGTGTCAAAATTTGTGCCCCAAACATTTATTAAATAAACTTAATCTACGACCACGTTTGGATCGTAAAAAAGCAGATCAAACGAAGCTACTATTCAAGGCTGCTAATGGCTCCTTTAGACCAACAGATCCCATACGTAATTCCATTTCGACTTAATAAGATGCGTCTAGAGCACTGCATAAACTGGTTTGGACGCGGTTTGACGTCGCCTGGTCAGCGAACATAATGCGACGGTTTGGTTGTACTCTGTCAAACATTTCATAACAGACCGGCTTTGTCTCTGAGTAAGGAAACAACACAAGGTATCTAGCAGAGCACAGTTAAAAAGCGGTTAAATATCGCATAACTGTCAGGCTTCTTAGCTGAATGGTCAGCGAATATGCCTTCGGTTCACAAGGCCCCGGGTTTGATTCCGGGCCGGGTTAGATATTTTAATCTTAAATGGTTATTTCTCCCTGGTTCGGAGAATGTGTGTTTGTACCGTCCTGAACATTCCTGCAACTCACACACAACACTATCCTCCGCAAAAAAAAAAAAAAAAAAGGTTCCCACACACGGCAGATGCCACCCACCTTCGTTTGAGGGTCTGCATTACAAGGGCTGCCTGCACCAGACATGTCCTCAAACACTCCCGGCACTAAGAGTCTTACGATAAATAAAATAAATCGTATAACTAAAGTGGACAGATACGAACAGATTACAAATTACTTGAGCTGTTTCATTGCAAGAGACCAATATTCCTAAGACTAATGGAACACTTGTAGAGTTTTATATGTTTCTTTCAGTTCGCCTCTGTGGTGTAGTGGTTAGTGTGATTAGCTGCCACCCCCGGACGCCCGGGGTTGATTCCCGGCTCTGCCACGAAATTTGAAAAGTGGTACGAGGGCTGGAACGGGGTACACTCAGCCTCGGGAGGTCAACTAAGTAGAAGGGGTTCGATTCCATCCTCATCCATCCTGGAAGTGGTTTTTCGTGGTTTCCCATTCCTCCTCCAGGCAAATGCCGGGATGGTATCTAACTTAAGGCCACGGCCGCTTCCTTCCGTCTTCCTTGTCTGTCCCTTCCAATCTTCCCATCTCAACCCAAGGCCCCTGTTGAGCATAGCAGATGAAGCCGCCTGGGCGAGGTATTGGTCATCCTCCTCAGTTGTATCCCCCGACCAAATGTCTCACGCTCCAGGACACTGCCCTTGAGGTGGCAGAGGTTGGATCCCTCACTGAGTCCGAGGAAAAAAACAACCCTGGAAGGTCAGTAGATTAAGAAAGAAAGAAATATGTTTCCTTCAAAATTTAGAGTTTTGTCCTTACGCGGTCCTTACTTTCTTAAGCCGCGACATAGATTGTGAATTTGCTATTCGTAACTTGTTACACTGAGATTAATGTTATAATCGAATGGGATCAACTCTTATTCTAAATTAACTAAATAATAGACTTATTGTGTTAACAAAAGTAATTACCAACACCAGTGGCATCCGAACCAAAAACCTTACAATTTTAGGACGCTCTATCCAAATGAGCTCCCTGACCGAGGCGGTAAAGGCGTGCTCGGTTCGCCCGGAAGGACGTGGTTTATATTGCCCGTTAGGAAGTCGAAAAATTTAAGAAACGAGATTCCCATTTGCGGTGGTGCACATGGTCCTGAGGTTCACTCAGCCTACACCAAAAATGAGTACCAGGTTAATTCCTGGGGGCAAAGGTGGCCGGGCCGGGCATACTGTAGAGTTAACCACTCTACCCCATCAAGTACCGAGGTTAGGGATAGTGGAAGCCTTTACCTTCAGACCCCCGCCCCCCCCCTCCAGGGCCGTCATGGCCTGTACGGAGGTGACTTCGCCTTTTCCTATCCAATTGAGCGATGGTGGCCTAGGTCATATTTGTTTCGTTGGAAAGGATCTAGGCTACAGATCTTGCACTACTGCAGTCACAACTATAAAGTGCGTGCAAAACACCTTTCGTGGGCTACTTTAATTAACAAGTTACTTAATTTCTAAGAACAAGTGGATCACGTCAGTGAAGTCGGATATGGGACAAACCCATAACCAAATATTTTTCCGTCAAGCCATCCGACACGGTGTTTTCCCAACGTCCCTTACAAGTAAGAAGATTACAGGAACTAAGCGGACAGAAGAGGGAAAGCTGGCACATAGTCAGCAAACGAAGGAGTATTGGAAGAAGAAGAAGAAAGCAATAACTTTACTGAAGAGTAGATACGAGCCCCGCAGTTCTCAGTAGGCCTAAACGACAAAGAAGAAGTTACTTAATTTTCACGACAACATTGCATTGTAAATTAATCTCCCCTCTTTATATTAACACAATACACTACACCACCAACTAGCAAAGAAACGTCAAATAGTGATTACATCCCTCCATATAGGGTTGGCGTCAGGAAGGACATCCTACCGTAAAACAGGGACAAATACACATGTGCGAGACAGTTCGCACTAGTGACCCCTCAAGTGTGGGGAGAGAGGTAGAAGAAGAATAATAATAAGAAGAGAACAACCTCCGGAGAAACACGTTGCGAATATTTCGAGTTGATTTATACAATTAGCTCTACGTCGCACCGACACAGATAGGTCTCATGCCGACGATGGGGTAGGAAAGGGCTAGGAGTGGGGCGGAAGGGGCTGTGCATTGTGTGAAAATGGGAAACCACGGAACGACCGTGGAGTTCGAACCAACTATCTCCCGAATGCAAGCTCACAGCTACGCAACCCAAACCGCACGGCCAGCTCGCTCGGTCTTTCAGGTTGACGCCCTTTAGGTGACCTACGCGTTAAAATGGTTCGTGTTGTTGAAGACGGTACAAACACCCAGCTCCCGAGCCACAGGAATTAACGAGTGAAGGTTAAAATCCCTTACCCGGCCTGAAATTGAATTCGGGACGATTAAATGATTAACATTTAGCCATGGAGCCAGACATTCGCTTTGATGTCTCTCATACATCATAAAAATAGAGTTCCTTCATTTTAAAATATTGACTACCGGTATATATAACTTGCATATAAGGTTTCCTCAATAACTGAAACATAGATTGGTTTCTAGAAACTAATACTATATGAACTTGACGGCATAAATTAGATCAAAACGAAACATATTGATGACAATTTGAAAGAATCTACAGATGAACATCCTCCACCGCTTGGAAGCTTGTCCCAACACTGGACAACTTTCAACTTTCATTTTTTTTTTTTTTTTTGCTATTTGCTTTAAGTCGCACCGACACAGATAGGTCTTATGGCGACGATGGGATAGGAAAGGCCTAGGAAGTGGAAGAAAGCGGCCGTGGCCTTAATTAAGGTACAGCCCCGGCATTTGCCTGGTGTGAAAATGGGAAACCACGGAAAACCATCTTTAGGGCTGCCGACAGCGGGGCTCGAACCCACTATCTCCCGATTACTGGATACTGGCCGCACTTAAGCGACTGCAGCTGTCGAGCTCAGCAGACAACTTTCTCTACACCCTCCAAAGTGAAGGACCCTGTTTGCTAGTTGAACCATTTTTACAGAGTTTCCGTCACAGCTTACGCTTATTTTCCAGAGGTTTTTTAGTTGTACAAGTTGTCTTACGTTGCACGGACAGAGACAGGTGTTACAGCGGTGATGGGATATAGGAGGGGGCTAGGAGTGGGAAGGAAGTCACTGTGGCCTTAATTAACGCACAGTCCCAGCATTTGCTTGGTGTGAAAATGGGAAGCCACGGGAAACCATCTTCAGGGCTGCCGACATTGGGGTTTGAACCCACTATCTCCCGAATGCAAGCTCACAACTGCACATCCCTAAACGGTCAGCCAACTCGTTCGGTCTTTAGAAGTTTATTCAGCAGACCAAAGACGTAATAGTCGCAAGGGAAGAGATCTAAGCTGAAAGGGGGGTGGTTCACAGGATCCTGCAAACATAGCACCGGTTGTTCATTGGTGTGTTGGCAGCGTGTTGATATGCATACCGTGGAGTACAAACACGTTTTGACTGTTCTCCCGGCCAAAGCGCCTTCTTTGCACAAGAAGTAAATTATAGCATACTGCATTCGTTTGCACGTAACCATTAAACATGGATATTGCTGCAACATTTACCTCTTAGCCTCATGCAATACAAAATATGTTACCTAGCAACCGTGCTGTCTGTGATATGAAGTATTGATGGATGGCCATTACTGAGAGCTGTTACGACAATCCTACCATACTGCTATTTCGAAAAAGCACCCAATCCAAAACTACAACTTTACAGGAGAGAGGAAAAATGCACCGAGTGTAAAAATTCAAATAAAAATAATTTTAACACCGGGTCCAGTGAAATCTCCGAAGTTAAGCAACATTGGGCGTGGTCAAGATTTGGATGGGTTGCCACGCGCTGTTGGTGGGAGGGGGGGGGGTTAAGGGAATGGAGGAGCGGAAAGGAACTGGCCACTCTACCGTACGTAAACTCCGGCTCAGGCACACCTCTGCGGAGGTTCGGACCTGCCTTCGGGCAGAATACACCCTTACCCTTACCTTACCTTCTTATGTTCAGACAGAATATGTTCATTATTATGCAAAGTATTTCTGTTCAGACCTTTGCAGTTTGAGAAAAATTCAAGAAAACATAATGAATTTGTTACTTTTTGGAACTGAAACTCTAAATAATTCCATTTGAAAAGCATAAAAATATCACTGCAGAAAATTGACTGTATTTTTTTAAATATACAATCACAATTCAGTGAATTTACAGCGAAGGCACCGATTAGTTGAATAATATTAAATGAAATATTCGAACCTAATGATGTAAATTAAACGAAATTTCCTGTTGATATTGGTCATGTGACCCGGAAATATCTCCCCATTGGCTGCATGGATACGTTTTCTTTTGGCTGATTCACCCGTGGAATTTAGTACTTATTGGCATCAAACCGTGATTTCCACGCCCTGTTTGGACAATTTCGACAGTTTACCTTTCTTTCACATTATGCTCATGTTGGCTGTCCCGTCATTAATATGCAGTGTTGCCATCTCAATCAATATTTCAGTTGAACAGTTCTTATACTTGATTACTGCAAAATGGATCAGTGCAAAACTGGCCAAAACCGAGCTCGATAGCTGCAGTCGCTTAAGTGCGGTCAGTATCCAGTATTCGGGAGATAGTGGGCTCGAACCCCACTGTCGGCAGCCCTGAAAATGGTTTTCCGTGGTTTCCCATTTTCACACCAGGCAAATGCTGGGGCTGTACCTTAATTAAGGCCACGGCCGCTTCCTTCCCACTCCTACCCTCTTCCTGTCCCATCGTCGCAATAAGACCTATCTGTGTCGGTGCGACGTAAGCCAATAGCAAAAAAAAAAAAAAAAAAATCTGGCCAAATGTTGTTATTGATCCTAAATAAAATAAAATATTCGGCGCTATTGATTATAAAATTTCACCACCTTAGTGTAGTGGCTACAGTACTAATAAATTTAGATCAGCTCTTTATTTCCTGTCTTATGTTGCATCAGCAACCAGGTCTACTCGGTTATGTAGCTATAGGGACGCAGATTAGGAGGAGGTCAGTATCACTGAGCTGTATCTTGTTTACCGTTGTCTTATTTATCACCTCTATCGAGTGTCAAACACACTCTGCTACGGAAGTAGAAACACGTCACGATCCACTCATTTCGTTCTCCCCATGACTCCGTTCTGTAATCATGTGCTAGATGTATCTTAGAATTGAAATCACCCTATCAGTAACATGGTCTGAAATTGCTTCTTTTTGTTTTTGACATGTTCATAACTCGACCCTCGCGTTGAAGTGTTTGAAATAACCTGGCAAACAGAAAATGGAAGTGACAGCGGAAGTATCCGCCTACAAAACCTCCCTCCTCCGAATTCTTCTTCTTGTACCGCTTTTACACCGCACCTATGGGGTCGTAGTTGCGAATTGTGTTGCACATGTGGATTTTGCCCCGTTTTGCGGTAGGATGCCCTTCCTGACGCCAACCCTAAGTGGATAAATCTCCCTCCTCGAACATAAGGTCAAAACACACCCCTTGCTACATTTTCATATTCATGTAAAACATAAGTTTCTATTCACTAAGATTACTTCCATATTCTAAATTATCTTAGAAACTTAGCGAGTTAACATTTCTTCCAAACCATGACTGTTGTTTTCTCCGTTGTTGTTATGAAAATGCTGACTTTCAGTAGTATCTACATTTAAAGGGGCTTTCTTACCGAAGTGGTGGAGGCTTGCTGCTCGGTGTATTAGAAGGGCGTGGGTTCGATTTACCGGCAGGAAGTCGAAAATGTAGACACGAGATTTCCTCTTCTGGAGAGACATATGGCTCTGAGGTTCACTCAGCCTACAACAGAAATGAGTACCAGATTAATTCTTGAAAGTAAAGGCAGCTAGTCATAGAACTAACCGCTCCCTCCCGCTTAATGCCAAGGTAACGGGTAATTGAAGCTTTTCCCTGCTTCTCCCCTAGAGGCTTTCGTGTCTAAATTACTTTAAGTACCGTGAGTTTCTTTGAAAACCCGAGCTCAAGAACGTACCACTTCAAATATGATTTTAACTAGCCAGAGAGAATGGACACAAAAATACATTGGAGATATGACTGAAAGTAATCTTGAATCATAAAGTGATTCAGTGAAAATAACTGTTATATATTTTTTGTATAAATCCAAACATACAGTATGTAAGTGTATATGTATTACATAGTCTACGAGAATTTATAAAAATTCCGGGGCCAAGAGGCCCCATCACTTACAATACTATCTCCTATATCTCCCTTCAGTCATATCATTTTACTCATTGCCCCTTCCGTAACAATACAGAATCTCCTGGTCAGAGAGGGTACCTGCTCCACCCCTTCAGGGCGATGAGTTGAAAACATTTCGTTCGTTTGTTGAAGAAAGTAAGAAAGTGAGACAATATGTTGTATTCTCGTAAAGTGGGATTGAGGTTCGTGTCATACTCACACTCAACAACACACGTAACCCATTTGTGGATAAGAATAGCTCCTAAAGTGTGATTATTTCTGAAAAATAGAAACACTGCGAAAAGGAGGTGAAAAAATTTCAAACACTCCTCAATAGAATCAGATGACTCTTAAACCTTTTAGTCAGAAATGAATTCGTTTAAAACAATATCTTACAGGGTTAACGAAATTAAGTCATAGGGACGTGTATATCCAATTTTTTAGAGACTGACTGAAAGACAAACTTTTTCTTTCCATGCTCATTTAATACTTTCGAGGATGATTTCATAATCCTTATTTACACTTCAATTTTTGTGCTTAAAGTTGAAAAAATCGTAATATTTGAAAAGAATTCTTTCAGCGTAGAATTACTTCAATTTCTCGTTAAAATTAACAGGTACTATATAACTGTAAATATTTTGTTTCCAGTTGCTTTACGCCGCGCCGACACAGATAGGTCTTATTGGATAGGAAAGGGCTAGGAGTGGGAAGAAAGAGGCCGTGGCCTTAATTAACGTACAGCTAGAGCATTTGCCTGGTTTGAAAATGGTAAATGACGGACAACCATCTTCAGGGCTTCCGACAGTGTGGTTCAAAACCACTATCTCCCGAATACTTGATACTGGCTGCACTTAAGCGACTGCAGCAATCGAGCTCCGTTTGAATAAATCAGAAAATGCCTTCATGTTGTATATTCACAGTACCTTTGATCAGCACAAAACTCAACAGAACCACACATATCTTTAGGAAAGCGCCCCGTGATTCGGACAATTATTACTGTAGCTGCTTCTACAAAAGACGATATACAATATGAATCCAGAATCTTATATCTATGTGAGTGGATGCCATTTAACAAAATCCTAGATGAGTGAAGACTCTACTTCCCCTCTGTTAACAGACTTTGTATCACGCAATATTTAATAAAAATAGTATCTGGTATATCGACCTAAAATATAGTCCATGCTTCCGATAGCAGTGATGTCAACTTTGAGGATTATTGAAGGAAATTACGAAACGAACACCGAGAAAAAACTTTTGTTATTTGCAGGGCAACATGTACAGTAAGAAGCACAAGTAGTATGCTGTTTTAAACTACTGTGGAAGGACTAGTATGAGTAGTAGAAAATGTGATTTTATCATACTTATTTATAGTTATTTATAGTTTAGGGACTGCCTGGCCGAGGCGGTAAAGGCGTGCTCGGTTCGCTCGGAAGGACGTGAGTTCGAATCCTCATCAGGAAGTCGTAAAATTTAATAAACGAGATTTCCACTTCCGGAGGTGCATATGGCCCTGAGGTTCACTCAGCCTACTCCAAAAATGAGTACCAGGTTATTTCCTGGGGGCAAAGGCGGCCGGACGTAGAGCTAACCACTCTACCCCATCACGTGCCACGGATAACAATGGAGGAAGCCTTTACCTTCCACTCCTCTAAGGGCCTTCATGGCCTCTACGGAGGTGACTTTGCCATTTGTCTATTTATACTTTATTTATAGTTTTTTATTGGTTAAACATGAGGTGTTGAATACGTAATTACCACATTACTGCAAGTAAAGTTGTGAAACATGTGTGTGGGAAGTTGTGATTGTAATAGCAATGAGCAGTATTTATAGTAATCTGAACACTGTTATTCAAATCGAGTCATTATAAATGAATATGATGCATGAGATATATTAAGGCTATTGCAGTACCCTATAGAAAACTCACGTGATGAGATACTAGTGATAATGAACTAGTGAAATGTACGGCTACATGACTTACAAAGCAAATCACGCTCAGTGTCGATGGCCCCTAGTGTAAGGCTGATGGCGGGATTCGGGTAGGCCTATCCCGGTGTCTAGTGCCCGTTACATTGGGTACGGATTTGAAAACTCGGGTATGCGTTACACATAGTGTCAGTGTTTGCGTGTGTTACCAGTGAGGTATGAATCCCTTTCCCCGTGTATTATTTATTATTTAACGTTTGGCACCAAAACATACATACAACCTGTGACAATAAAGTTCGGTGAATAGTCCTGTACAATCAACATAGATGAACAATGCAAGACAGTGACCTTACTGTCCTTCGAAATAGTCCCCTCCCATAACTGTGCACTGCTGAGATCGGCGATACATGTTCTGGAAACTTTACAAGAAGGCTTCCTTTGGGATGGTGTTCAAAAGCCTCGTCACGTTTCGTTGGATGTCAGGAATATCGTCAAATCTCTTTCCTTTCAAACTGAGTTTGAGTCGTGGGAATAGGCTCTGACCTTTCTCCGACGAGGGGTTCCCGGAGAACGCCATTCCATGCTTTGCCATTTCGTTTCAGGGTCGTACCGGAGACACCAGGTTTCATCCTCAGTGACGATACAGTTCAAGAAATTTGGTGTCGCATCCACCGTTTCGACAGAATCGTGTGAGACCTCTAAACGTCCCTGCTTCTGATCATCAATGAAATGATATGGCACAAGACGAGAACACGTTTTCCTCTTCCCTAACTTCTGGGTAACGATTTGTCGCACGGATTCACGGTTAATGTGCAGTTCATCCGCTATCATTCGCACAGTTAATCGCCGATCGTTCGTGATTAATGTCCTCACCTTCTCAATGTTTTCGTCACTGATGGTGGTCGCCGGTCTTCCGCTACGGGGGTTGTCAGAAACACTTTCCCGGCCTCCTCGAAAGCGGGCGAACCACTCGTACACCACTTCAAGGACAGTGCTTGATCTTCATAAACTCGTACCAGCATAGCATGCGCTTCCTTGGGTGTCTTGCCTAGCTTAAAACAAAACTGTACGTTGACATTTTGGTTGTTCATGTTCATGTTCGCAGTTCAGAACCAACGCATTAAACACGCACTGTGTCAAACAGGTCTTACACGGTACACGACCGTTCTGACTTCATTCTATTCTCCTTCTTAATCTGTTTATTCTCCAGGGTCGGTTTTTCCCTCGGACTCAGCGAGGGATCCCACCTCTACCGCCTCAAAGGCAGTATCCTGGAGCTTCAGACTCTGGGTAGGGGGATACACCCGGCAAGGATGACCAGTACCTCGCCCAGGCAGATTTACAGATTGACTGCTGCAAAACGGTACGTCATATCGACAAAGGATTGTGCCATAAGACGTCAGATTTAGCGGCCCAAATGGGTGGTCGTATGATATCTGATCTATTCGTGGGTCAGATTGAGTTAGAAACGTTGAATAGGGTAAAAATTTTGTAAGATTATCTCACATTTCATTATTCAGATAATTATGTGACAGCTACATACATAGCATTTGGCTCATATATGGCTACTGGGTGGGCCAATTTTCGTGTAGGGTTTGATGATTCTATCTTATAAGTGATTGAAAGTGTGAATTATACATGTGAAAAGTCCAAATTTGCTTAACATCGAGAAATAGAAAAAATTCAAACGTAAAAGGGATACAGATACAACAAAAAGTCATAAGACCAAGGTTGTAGATCACTCCAAATTGAACGGAGATTGTGCCTTCCCTTATGTGATAGGACTTCGCGAAGATCTGCACCATCATTAAAATTGCCTCCATATTTCGATATTCTTCGGGGAAAATAGTAAAAAATTTAGAGCTCTTGCAAATGTTCTGTCCGTTACAGGCTAAAACGTATAATTTTGCCAAATTTCTGTTTTCTTGTTCGTCTGGCAGATTATGCCGCAATGTGGATTTTGGGCGAGGAGCGTTAAAATTAGGACTTTCAGGAAACTAAACCAAAAACTTATGCAGATGGTTGTTATTATTACCCCTTAAACGCGTAGCTGTGCGAACATTTTGCCAAAATAGTCAATGTACAGTCACACAGTCGTAAGGATTTTGCTTATATAGATAGATAAGGAATCTGCTCCACGTACAACACCTTTTGGTCTATGTCTGCTGGACTTACCCTGCAAAACCGACCATTCATGATATCTCCGTTATTAATCTTTCTGTCGAAAAAATACACATGAAAAAAAGTTTTAGAAATAGATTTCCAACAAATTTGGTCGATTTCCAGTCAGGTTGGTCATGTACTGTATATATTGTGGAAGAGTAAATTCACCACTTCGGTTCCCTATAAACAGCCAGTCCATTCCAGGAACAGGAAATGTTATTGACTATTAAAATCTGACTTTGGAAAGGTGGATGCTAAATATAAAGTTTGGTTCAAATATGTTGAATAGTTTTCAAGTTGTAAGAAATACGGTCAACACGCGCCCGTTCTGAAGTTAAGTCCGGTTAATGATATCTCCCTTATAAATCCTGTTACCGAAATGATGCACATGAGAAGAAAGGTTTAAAAATTAATTTCCATTAAGGCAGGTATATTTCTATTAAGTTTAGTTGTGTATATTTTGTGGGAGTGCAAAATCACGGTTTCGTATAAACCCCCCAGTCATTTCATGTATTTAGAAACAATATTTGCCCTGAAACCTACCCAAGGACAGGTGGATTCTAAATATGAATTTTGGTGGAAATATATCCAGTAGTTTCCAAATTATAGACAAACAGACAAACAGACAAACTGAAAAACAGACACCAAAGCTAAAAATATGCAGATGGTCATTATTACTCCTGAAACGGATAACTGTACAGAAATGTCGTCAAAATAGTCAATGTACAGACACACTTTAGAAGTGCAGACCTTTATATCGAGAGTTACTGCTTTGAAACTCTGCGACATATCTGCAAACGGACCTCACCATCAGACGCCTCTTTCAGTGTTCTACATGGTTGGTCCCATGACATCTTCTCGTATCTCCTATATTTATGGGTTAGATTCAATTAGAATCATTGGGTGTGAAATTTTGTACAGTTTTTGCATACTACTTTATATTTGTGATACTCATGTGACAGATAGAATCATAAAATTTGGCTATCACATTGCCACTGGTCATGCCAATATGCGTGCCGAATGTCATGATTCTATCTTTCCTATAAGTGTGCCAAATTAAAGATATACGTGTGAAAGTACAAAATTAACTTGAAATCGAAACAGCTCTATTTAACGTATAAGGAATAGAAATACGATAAAAAGTCATAGGACCAAAGTTGTAGATCTCTCCAAAATAAAAGGCGATTGTGCTTTCTGATTTGTGAGAAGACTTACAGATTAGCCACCAGTTATCCCGAAACGAAGGTGTGCACCGTCGTTAAAATTGCATCCATATTTCGATATTTTCCGGGGCCGAAAGTTATACATTTGCATAGCTTAGAATATTTCCTCAAAGGAAAGAGTGTCAAGCCTTCGGGATTAGCACTCGCATACATACGGTGTATTTAAGGAAGAAAATAATTCCCTAAAGAAAGTTGAAATTAATAGAAAATGGATTAAAACTGAGGACAGCCGGATGACGACAAATATGTAAATACCAAGTGAATGTATTGGAAAATCAAATGCCCCTCATTAAATTATGCTGGCGTGAGTTATGGAAATAAGAGAGAGGTAACAGAGGAGAAATTTAGGCGCAGGCATTCTTAGGTCGACAGATAAGATGACTAATGGTGTTATTACTTAAGCTATTCGATGACGGTTATAAATTAACTTGAAATCGAAACAGCTCTATTTAACGTATAAGGAATAGAAATACGATAAAAAGTCATAGAACCAAAGTTGTAGATCTCTCCAAAATAAAAGGCGATTGTGCTTTCTGATATTCCGCCAATATCCCGCAGAATGGCCGAATTTAAAGTTATGATGAGGAAAATGGCAATACGTTACTTCCCTGCTGGCGAGTAGTCAGAGACGTTGCCATGGTAACTGTAGGTTCGTTGTCGGTCTGTCGGTCACACACGCAGACCATGATACCCGCAGAAAATAGTAAATTTCTCCGTCATTTGAATAGTAAGGTAAATTATGAACATAACGAAAGTTGTTTATAATGAAGAGACGTTTCGCATACGGTCCATGGAGTTTACAGGAAATCAATAGTATAAGAGAAAATGGAAAAAAACCCGTTCTGGTTGTCCTATAAACCCCCGTCTAATCAAAGATTTTAAAATGAAATGCATATAGAAACCTTCCTCGGGGTGAGTATACTCCAAATATGAAGTTTGATTGAAATATATCCAGCCGTTTTGCTGTGATGGTGGAACAAACAAACAAACAAACAAACAGACAGACACGAAAAGTAAAAACCACCGATTCGGTCTTGAGTTGACGTAAAACGGATAAATATCTGAAAAATTGGCAAAACAAACGAAATTACAGACAGCGGACCCCCTACAACTTTATTTATAAGATATATGTTGTAAACATAGATTTTGTTTCCTACCTGTTTAAAATTAATCTACTCCACTTCTGAACAGATGTGTTCAATGGTTGGACTGAAACTTATTCATTCCATAAAGCCTTAGTTTTTAAATAAAAATGATTTCATGTGAGGCTGACATGTTCAAGCTTGGATAATATTTCTTTGAATAAATCAACTTATCCCGAAGACTAAGTAATAGACTATGACTAAAATTAAATTATTGCAACCCATTAGAGTGGTTAGAGGAGCTGCCTGGTCGAGGCAGTAAAGGAGTGCTCGGTTCGCCCGGAAGGAGGTGGGTTCGAATCCCCGTCAGGAAGTCGTAAAATTTAAGAAATGAGATTTTCACTTCTTGAGGTGCATATGGCCCTGAGGTTCACTCAGCCTAAACTGGTGGATATGCGAGAGTAAAATATACGCAAAGTCGTTTACATCGGTATTCACATATCATTTATATCGCAACCGTTAATTAAGATGCAATTTATTCTCGAGCACTAACTTTTTTTTATTTACAATTGGCTGTACGTCGCACCGACACAGATAGGTCTTATGGCGACGATGGGATAGGAAAGGTCTAGGAATGGAAAGGAAGCGGGCGTGGCCTTAATAAGGTACTGCCCCAGCATTTACCTGCGTGAAAAAAAACGTAAAACCATCTTCATGGCTGCCAACAGGAAGGATCGAACCCACTATCTCCCGGACACAAGCTCACAGCTACGTGGCCCCAATCGCACGGCCAACTCGCCCGGTAACACTAACTTTATTCGTTTAATTTTTGACTAAGTGTGAACATTTCGAATTTAGTGGACTTTATTCTTCCTCATTATCATAAGATTATAGTCTGCAAAATTGTAGCGGATGAGTATTCAGGTACAGCAATGGCAAACCAGCTCACTCCTCATTTTGCTTAGTACGCCTCTTTTGGGCTCTGCCATTGGTTTTTGCGGTTTTCCTATAATTGCATAGCCTTTGGTGGTGCTATTTGATGATCCAACCAGCTTCTGGGCTGATGACCTAACAGACAATACGAGAATTGGCCTTCGAATTAACAGCTACTTGGATAATGTGGGTACCAGCTACATTTTTACCTGGGTACTCACCCGAGCAGGGGCTGCCTGGTCGAGGCGGTAAAGGCGTGCTTGGTCCGCCCGGAAGGACGTGGGTTCGAATCCCCGTCAGGAAGTCGTAAAATTTAAGAAACGAGATTTCCACTTCCGGAAGTGCATATGGCCCTGAGGTTCACTCAGTCTACACCAAAAATGAGTACCAGGTTAATTCCTGGGGGCAAAGGCGGCCGGACGTAGAGCTAACCACTCTACCCCAGCACGTGCCGAGGTTAACAATGGTGGGAGCCTTTACCTTCCACTCCTCCAAGGGCCTTCATGGCCTATACTCACCTGAGAACCTGGATATCCCTACACAGATGGGTGTTTCACAGATGATGAGAGCTACATGACACGCAATGCCGCTGGTCATTCACGAAAGTATTTTGTCTGTGTGTGTTGGCTGTCCTCAGTACCTCAGGGCCATATGCACCTTTAGATCCGAGTCATGTTCTATTTTACACAACGTGTTCCAGGAGGGAGGGAAGATTCACTTTGAGTGTGTAGATCCTAACCCTAATAGCTGCACTTCAAATAATGGAACCTATATCGAATTCTTAAGAGTGCCGTTCACAGATGACTCCTATTAGAGAAATAAAAGTTACAGATCTCTTCTAATGGTTATGAGGGTATTTAGATGTTGTAGCCAAGAGAGGGCGTGTACGTGACTAGTAACACCTCAATTAGGGTATAGTTGCAGTGTATAGGACACCTACAAGTATCGAAAAGTTCTAAACGAAAGAAGAACGGCATTTTCTTGACGTTTTTCGAAAAAACAGTAGTATTACGAAAATTTTGCTAATTTTGAATTGGAAAGACTTGGCAATAAGGAGACTAAGTGGTATTTTCCGTGCTCTCAGTGGAATGAAATTAGTAGACGAATAAGCTTCAGTTGAGTTTTTAAAATTAGGAAAGTTGAAGATAAATTTGGAATTGAAGGGGGAAATTTGGTGCAAATATATTAGTCTGTAGGAAGGGTAATGAGGGATTAGAATATGTTCGATAGATTACCAACTCCTTCGTATTAATTTGGAAACATTTTATAATTAATTTATAACTCTCGGCTGTAATAATAAAACCTACGCTAAATCATTTTCACGAAATACTGCAAGACTCGCAATTTGTGCGTTGATGGGACAATAATTACTGTACTGTAGAGCGTGTGAACCGGATGACAGATGAATTGTCAGCTTTACATTTCTCTCTGTTGTGACTGTTACCTAAGCAATGTTTTTAAGTTTACAGCTCTCCTGTTGCGAGACCAAGAGACGTAATACCATTGTCACGTCATTATGGAGAAACCACAGCATTTCTCCTCTTATATCAACCTGTTTCCACGTCTTCACTCTTCGTGTCGTTTCTACTTCTCAACTCACAGGAAAAGAATTTTCCTTGTGTTGTAAGTCATGTTTCTTGTAATAATAATAATAATAATAATAATAATAATAATAATAATAATAATAATAATAGTAATAATTTTCTCCCCTGCGAACCATGTGACCTTGACGCTGTGGGGAGGCTTGCGCGACCCAATGAAGCAGATAGCCGAGCTGCAGGTGCAACCATATCGGATGGATATCTGTCGAGAGACCAGGCTAACGAATGGTTCATCGAAAGGGGGGTAGCAGCCTTTCGGTAGTTGCAAGGGCGGCAGTCTAGATGATTAACTGATACGGCCTTGTAATAATACTCAACATGGCTTAGCTGTGTTGATACTGCTACACGGCTGAAAGCAACGGGAAACTACAGCCGTAACTACCTCCCGAGGACATGCAGCTCTCTCTGTATGAATGATGTACTGATGATGGCTTCCTCCCGGGTAAAATATTCCGGAGGAAAACTAGTCCCCCATTCGGATCTCCGGGTGGGGACTACACGAGAGGGGGCGATCATCAGGAAGATGGATATTAACATTTTGCGAGTCGGAGCGTGGAATGCTAGAAGTTTGAATCGTTGTGGTAGGTTAGAGAATCTGAAAAGGGAGATGAATAGACTAAAGTTAGATGTAGTTGGTATAAGTGAAGTGCTTTGGCAGGAAGAGCAGGACTTTTGGTCAGGCGACTACAGAATTATCAACACAAAATCAAACAGGGGAAATGCAGGAGTTGGTTTAATAATGAATAAGAAAATAGAGCAGCGGGTAAGCTACTACCACCAGCATAGTGAAAGGATTATTGTTGTCAAGATAGACACCATACCAATGCCCAGTACAATAGTACAGGTCTATATGCCTACTAGTTCAGCGGATGATGAGGAAATCGAAAAAATATATGAAGGGATACAAGATTTAATACAATATGTAAAAGGTGACTAGAATCTAATTGTGATGGGAGACTGGAATTCAGGGGTAGGCCAAGGAAGAGAAGGTAATGCAGTAGGAGAATTCGGATTGGGACAAGGGAACAAAAGAGGAAGTCGGCTGGTTGAATTCTGCACCAATCACAATTTAGTCCTGGTTAATACTTGGTCCAAACACCACAAACGACGGTTGTACACATGGACGAGACCTGGAGACACTGGAAGGCATCAAATAGACTTCATTATGATTAGGCAGAGATTCAGAAACCAGGTGTTGGATTGCAAAACTTTCCCAGGAACAAATTTGGACTCTGATCACAACTTGTCGGTCGTGAAATGCCATCTGAAGTTGAAGAAATTGAAGAAGGGAAGGAATCCAGTGAGATGGGATCTAGAAAAATTGAAAGAGAAGAGTGTGAAGGATTGTTTCAAGGAACATGTTTCACAAGGACTAAATAGAAAGGCTGACGGAAACACAGTAGAAGAAGAATGCATAGTCATGAAGAATGAGGTCAGTAGGGCTGCTGAAGAGATATTAGGAAGAAAGGAAAGATCAACTAGGAAACAATGAATAACTCAAGAGATACTAGATCTGATCGATGAACGAGGAAAATACAAGAATGCAAAAACAGAAGAGGGCAGAAAAGAATACATGCGATTAAAGAATGAAGTGGATAGGAAGTGCAGGGCAGCTAAAGAGGAATGGATCAAGGAGAAGTGCAAGGAAGTTGAAAGTAGTATGGTCCTACGAAAGGTAGGTGCTGCATACGGTAAAATCAAGAAAACCTTTGGAGAAAGTAAAACTAGGTGTATGAATATTAAGAGTTCAAACGGAAAACCATTTTTAGGGAACGAAGACAAAGAAGAAAGATGGCACGAACATATCCAACAGTTGAATCAAGGTAAGGACCTAGATGATATGGTTCTGGAACAAGAAGAGGCTATTGATGCTGATGAAATGGGTGACCCAATTTTGAGGTCAGAATTTGAGAGAACTTTGAGAGACCTAAATAGGAACAAAGCACCTGTAATTGGTGACGTTCCTTCTGAATTACTGACTGCTTTAAGAGAAACCACCATGGCGAGGTTATTCCATTTAGTGTGCAAGATGTATGAGACAGGAGAAGTGCCATCTGATTTTCGGCATAATATTGTCATACCTATTCCCAAGAAAGTCGGCGCTGACAAGTGTGAAAACTATTGCACCATTAGTTTAGTATCTCACGCCTGCAAAATTCAACACGTATCATTTACAGAAGAATGGCAAGACAAGTTGAAAATGAGTTGGGAGAAGATTAATTTGGCTTCAGAAGAAATGTAGGAACATGTGAAGCAATCCTGACTTTACGACTGATCTTAGAGGATCGAATTATGAAGGGCAAGCCCGCGTACATGGCGTTCGTAGATCTAGAGAAGTCATTTGATAATGTTGATTGGACCAAGCTATTTGAGATTCTGAAGGTGATCGGGATCAAGTACCCAGAAAGAAGAATTATCTAAAATCTGTATAAATTCAGCAATCCAGAGAAGGGTGAGGCAAAGCTGCAGTTTGTCCCCCGTCATTTTCAATATTTATATAGAACAGGCAGTAAAGGAAATCAAAGAAGAATTTGGAAAGGGAATCACAATCCAAGTAGAGGAAATCAAAACCCTGAGATTTGCCGATGATACTGTTATTTTATCCGAGACTGCAGAAGATCTGGAGAAGTTGTTAAATGGTATGGACGGAGTTTTGGATGAGGAGTACAAGATGAAAATAAATAAGTCCAAAACAAAAGTAATGGAGTGCAGTCGTATGAAGTCAGGTGACGCAGGAAATATACGAAATCTTACAGGAAGTGCATGAATATTGTTACTTGGGTAGTAAAATAACTAACGATGGTGGAAGTAAGGAGGGCATAAAATGCAGGCTAGCACAAACATGGAAGGCCTTTCTTAAGAACAGAAATTTTATCACTTCAAACATCGAAATAGGAATTAGAAAAATGTTTTTGAATACTTTCGTTTGGAGCGTGACATTGTGTGGAAGTGAAACATGGACGATAACTCGCTTAGAAAGAAAGAGAATAGAAGCTTTTGAAAAGTGGTGTTTCAGAAGAATACTGAAGGTGAGAAGGATAGATCGAATCACAAATGAAGAGATACTGAATCGAACTGGTGAGAGGATATCATTGGGGCTAAATTTAACGGGAAGAAGAGATAGAATTATAGGACACATCTTAAGACACCCAGGACTTATGCAGTTGGTGTTTGATGGAAGTGTAGGGGCTAAGAACGGTGGGGGTAGGCCAAGGTATGAATATGACAAGCAGATCAGAGCAAATGTGGGATGCAGCATTTATGTAGAGATGAAAATATTAGTGCAGGATAGGGTGACATGGGTGTCTACATCAAACCAGTCTATGGACTGATGATTCAAACAACAACACAATAAAAATTTTACGTTAATTATTGGTGGAAATTAAAACAATGCGGAGAGCCAAGAATGTTATCACAGTGCCAAAACAAATCATAGCGTGGAGTGGTCTTATTCCAAAATCATTGTATACCACCCTCAACATTCTAAACCTGCACCAACTCGGATACGTAAAACTGGAAAAAAGCAGTCATATTATCCACCTGTAACATCGTACAGATAATTTTGGAGAATTAACCTCCACTCCCTTACAGCAAGTACAGTAGTTTGTAAATAATTTGTATGTAAGTATGTATTTATATGTGACCCGTCGCGCGGAAAGGGACCCAAAATCGGCAACGGAGATTATAGAGCAGAGCTGAACGGAAGTTTCTGAGGTGTAAAACTTGCATTTCCATGTGCTCACTTCTTGCACTACCTATGAGGTCTTCTTAACAAACTAAGTTACACAGCAGTTCGAGTCTTCGCAACTCCATTTAATGAAAACTTCGTAAAATTTGTAATAAAATGATTAAAAACTGTGCCGGTCTGAGTGGCTCAGGTGGTTGAGGCACTGGCCTTCTGACCTCAGCTTGACAGGATCGATCCTGACTCAGTCCGTTGGTATTTGAATGTGCTCAAATACGTCAGCCTCATATCGGTAGCTTTACTTGCTCGTAAAAAAATAATGGGGCATTAAATTCCTGCACCTCGACGTCTCCGAAAACCGCAAAAGTAGTTAGTGGGACGTAAAGTCAATAACATTATTAGTACTAAAATAGCGTTTTCCTCAAAATACAGTTTTCGTTATTCATTTGGTTATTTCATTAATTCTTCCGTAATAATAACATCTACGCCCCATCTCTTTCAAGAAATCTTGCAAGACTCACAATGTGTGCGTTGATGAGACAAGAATTCCTTAATTATTAATGAATATCTTCTGAAGTATTGCACCTAAAAGCATGAAATACTTTTTAAATGCTCAGTATCATAAGCCAATTTTAGAACCAAATAATTCCCAAAAATGAAACATTTGAATTTTTAGATCTTTCTCCGCGCAACGGGTCACATATGTAATTGTATACAGTGCCTCTTCCTTGTATCGAAGTGGTACTCAATACCAATTGCAATATTGTGTAATAATAATAATAATAATAATAATAATAATAATAATAATAATAATAATAATAATAATAATAATAATAATAATAATAATAATAATCGTATGGCCTCAGCTACCGTGTGGAACGCAACCGAATTTGATTCCATTTAAATCACCTGTGCGCCAATTTTTAACGTTTCGTTTTATTTCACCACATTACAGAGTAAACCAGATTTTTTTCAATTTGTTTTATGTCGCACCGACACAGATAGGTCTTATGGCGACAATGGGACAGGAAAGGGCTAGGAGTGGGAAGGAAGTAGCCGTGAACTTAATTAAGGTACATCCCCAACATTTTCCTGGTGTGAAAATTGGAAACCATAGAAAACCAGGGCTGCCGACAGTGGGGTACGAACCCACTCTTCCCGAATACTGGATACCGACCGGATTTACGCGACTGCAGCTAACCAGATTTCTGTTGGGAAATCTGTAGCTGATATTGATTTAATTTTGCTTGGGTGAACAATAAGTGTGCCACCAGGGATATTTTACATACTGACATCGTACGACATGGAGCGTCGAATGAACCTTTTGTGGACCTTCAAACATCCGACATGATCTGCCGGGTTTGAACCCGCGACCTTGGGATTGGGAGACCGACACACTACCATGCCAGGCTCAGCGGCCCAGATGTTAGAAGCGCTGACCTTCAGAGCCCAAGCTTTTTTTTTATTTTTTCAAATTTTTTTTTTGCTTTACGTCGCACCGACACAGATATGTCTTATGGCGACGATGGGATGGGAAAGGCCTAGGAAGTGGAAGGAAGTGGCCATGGCGTTATTTAAGGTACAGCCCCGGCATTCGCCTGCGGAAAACCATCTTCAGGGCTGCCGACAGTGGGGCTCGAACCCACGATCTCCCGATTACTGGATACTGGCCGCACTTAAGCGACTGCAGCTATCGAGCTCGGTCCCAAGCTTGTGAGCTCGAACCTGATTTACAAGGAAATCGCACAGTTCCGATTTCTATGTAATGTATTGGAAAAACTATATCGAAATACACATATCACAAGATGTATAGCCACTATGGACAATAAGCAGAGGAGCTATGAAGCTTAAAATAAAAAAAAAATCGATGTAAAATGAGCAACAAGTAAGGAATCTGCCTATTCTGATGTGGTGATTAATTTAATGATTAATAAAAGCACTTAAATGATAAAGAGAATGCTTACAACATGAAAAGATAGCACCAACCTGTTGTAGGTTTAAGAGCAGAAGACATGCAGTTCGATAATTACAGAGTGGTCAATATTCATTTCTCGCAATAAACACAACGGATGAAAGCAATCTGGCTACATTCTTCCCTTGAACATTCTTCTGCAAGTCCACTTTCGAAACAGCAATCTGAAGGTGTCTGGAATGGCCCTGAATGCTCATTGGAATACCACACTTGAGAAAAACAAATCAGGTCATGTTTTGAGTCTATTGGACAAAAAGTAAAAATGATGGAAGTGGAAGAAAATTCTCGCCATGGCACACATTAAGTTAGTATGATAACATCAGTATGTCGGTTTAAACTTTACCTTATTCTTAATTGGTCGAAGAAAAAAAAATACGTCAACTCGTGCACCTGTCCTTTACATTTTGCAGGAAGAATCTTCTGTGGTACTCTATACTTTCTGACTTTGCCTCGTTGTAAGGATCAACATCGCTCGTTCGATGCTCAGGAGAAAACTAAAGGAAGAATGCGATCTCTACCCTGCAGTCTTATCTTATTACCTTTCAGATCACGTTTGGTCAAGTTTGCTGATTGGCTTGTATTTGTTTTTACATTTGGTAAATCAATCGTCACTATTATAAGCACTGGAGTTATCATGTATGAGGGGCTGTCTAGCGTAAACCTATCCACTCTACTCCATCAAGTGCCGAGGTTACGGATAGTATCTATCTATCTATCTATCTATCTATCTATCTATCGAAGTTTTCATTCCCTACCCTGAAGGGGTGGGGCGGGCCACCTAGAGGGTGCCGCCCTCTCTCTGGCCAGGACGGATAGTATGACTTTGGTTTGCTACTATCTTATATGAATCCGTTGTTACTGCAATTGAACCAATGCCACCAAGGATAAACGTGCTATCTCCCAATGGTGTAGTTATTCCAGAATATCACTCATTACCGAATTTTGAAATATCCGCATTTAGTATTGCTCTGGAAAAATGAGGTGTTCATCAATGAAATGCCTTTATGCCAAGAAAAAGTTCATCGGCTTTTGCTTGTAGATTTGAGTACCAACAGCATATATTTTGCTTAACTTTGAGTGTAATCTTACGTGACCGAGCTCGATAGCTGCAGTCGCTAAAGTGCGGCCAGTATCCAGTATTCGGGAGATACTAGGTTCGAACCCCACTGTCGGCAGCCCTGAAAATGGTTTTCCGTGGTTTCCCATCTTCACACCAGGCAAATGCTGAGGCTGTACTTTAATTAAGGCCACGGCCGCTTCCTTCCCACTCCTAGCCCTTCCCTGTCCCATCGTCGCCACAAGACCTGTCTGTGTCGGTGCGACGTAAAGTAAGTAGCAAAAAAATCTTACGTGAAATTATTTTATTATTTTCTCTTGAATCTTTTGACCCATGGTTTTCACTCTTTGAACAATAAGGTGTTGTTCGGAATATTTTTTCTTAATATTCATCGCTCAGATTTTTTTCGTTCGGTCATGAATAATGACATTTTCTTTCTACATTGCGATGAAATGATTACGAGATTCCTTATGAATTATTTGTTACAACATTTTCCCATACCTGAATGAACTTTCAACCAGATTTTCAATTTTTTGCAAGAAAATCTGTCCGCCTCTGTGGTGTAGTGGTTAGTGTGATTAGCTGCCACCCCCGGAGGCCCGGGTTCGATTCCCGGCTCTGCCACGAAATTTGAAAAGTGGTACGAGGGCTGGAACGGGGTCCACTCAGCCTCGGGAGGTCAACTGAGTAGAGGTGGGTTCGATTCCCACCTCAGCCATCCTGGAAGTGGTTTTCCGTGGTTTCCCACTTCTCCTCCAGGCGAATGCCGGGATGGTACCTAACTTAAGGCCACGGCCGCTTCCTTCCCTCTTCCTTGCCTATCCCTTCCAATCTTCCCATCCCTCCACAAGGCCCCTGTTCAGCATAGCAGGTGAGGCCGCCTGGGCGAGGTACTGGTCATACTCCCCAGTTGTATCCCCCGACCAAGAGTCTGAAGCTCCAGGACACTGCCCTTGAGGCGGTAGAGGTGGGATCCCTCGCTAAGTCCGAGGGAAAAACCGAACCTGGAGGGTAAACAGATAATGATGATGATGATGATGATGCAAGAAAATCTTCTTTTCTATTATATGTTTTCACTGCGTTACAGAAGTGAATTTTATACGAAAGCATTTTCCAATGCCAAACTAAGAAGACACTACTGAGGAGGATACTTTCAATTTGACTGCTTTGGTCAGATTTCTTAAGCATTACCTAAGTAACCCTTCAGAGAATTTTGTGTTCTTGTTACATAATGGTGATTAAGCGTGTTAAAAGTTACTTCTTTCCTGACGATCGACTAATGTAGGATTTCTTTCTGGGCGTAACTGATCTTGAAACGCTGGATCATCACCGAAATCATTATCCCTGATTTCTTCATCGATCAATACTCCACTGAGCTACTCTTCTTCAGTAAACTCTCTTTCAACGTTTTCAAATCCTGGAAGTTCTTCCCTAATTGACATTTCGTTCGAAATATCAAAAGATCCACAAGCAACTTAACTGTCACGACGGCTTGTTTCATTCTATATATACCGAGCGAGTTGACAGTGTGGTTAGGGGGGCAAAGCTGTGCGCTTGCATTCGGGAGATAGTGGGTTCGATTCCCAACGTCGGAAGCCGTGAAGATAGTTTTCCGTGTTTTCCTACTTTCACACTAGGTAAATGCTGGGGCTGTAACTTCATTAACCCTAGTACCACAACGTTCGTTTCTTGGAACTACAATCACAACGTGGGCTGACCCACGACCCTATATTTGAACAAATTATTTAGGCATTGAATAACATTTATTCTACTTGAAATAAGGAAATTACTTACATTTGAGTATATCAAGCTCAAACCATAAATAAATTTACTAAAATGTCAAGTAATATTGTTTACAGAACAATTTGATTAAAAGTGCGTTTTGTTGTTGGTTTGAATATTAAGCACTAGTCTACGTGAATATTTAGTGTCTTATTGTTTATATCATCGCAATATTTGCCTTAAAATAAACAAATCACTTATACTTTTGCAAGTTAAGTTCAGATAAGAAAGTAATTAACTGTATTACCACACAATATGATGTACGCATCTTTGTTATCAAAAGTGTGTTCCTTTCCTTGGTTTTGATGTTCGACATTTTCCACGGTAAGTAATCACTATCTTACAGCTTGCATTATTCACAGACATTATTCCTATGTTCTGCACATAGGCTTTTAAAGCAGAAACAGCAAGTTGCTACACCTTTTCGGTCCCTGGTTCCAGGACAGAAAGCACATCGTCCAGATCGTCACCCAATTGGCGCAGTAGCGTCACTGTGCTCCTCCTCATAACAAAGTACTTTGTGAATGTCATTTCTGAGTTGCCCTGGAAGCCTCTTGCTTACCATTCTAGTCTTCATATGCTCTTCACATAGTCCCCAGGGCAAGATATTTCAGGTAATCTGAGCGTTTGATCATTTTCAGTCTTTTACCAGTCTTTATACCACGGGGCGAGTTGGCTGTGCGGTTAGGAGCGCGCAGCTGTGAGCTTTTCCCGGGAGATAGTGAGTTCGAACGATCGTCGGCAGCCCTGTAGATGGTTTTCCGTGGTTTCCCATTTTCACACCAGGCCAATGCTGCGGTTGTACCTTAATTAAGGCCACGGCCGCTTCCTTCCCATTCCTAGGCCTTTCCTGTCCCATCGTCGCCATAAGACCTAACTGTGTCGGTGCGACGTAAAACAAATAGCAAAAAAAGTCTTTGTACAGTGCCATTGTTTGATAACTTTACCAATAAAACACTCCACTACAAACAGTTCACCACAGACGAATACTTTACACAACTCACAACGTAGATCGTTTACCGTGGTTTCCCATTTTCGAACTTTGAATATAAATAGCGGGAGAAAATAACGCAACCACTCGTTTCAAGAACGTGTCAAGCACTGAAGGTACTGGAAGTATCAGCTTCCTTGATCATAGAGGCGCATGGGCAGAATCGGTTTAGTAGCCAGGCGGGTCGCCCACGACCCCACGTTGTGGTTCTAGGGTTAATGCCACGGCCGCTTCCTTCTCACTCCTAGCCCTTTCCCAATCCATCTTCGCCAGAAGGCCTGTGTGTTTCGGTGGGGCGTAAAACAGATTGTTACAAAAAATCATTCTATATAATGTGGACAACAGTCCGAAATCTTGTCTAACATACAAATACTGTAGCAGAATTTTTTCAGTGTTTCGTCATCTGTACCCCCCATCTATTCCATTCTTTCCTCCTCCCTCTTCCTCGAACATTCCATAGAATCTCAATCTGAGCTGTGCATAGTTCCTTATTTCATAAAACAGAAATAAATCTGTCCCATTGAAATATCAGAAGCAGCCACCTGACTTTCTCGAAATAAAGTTTCAACGTATTAGGTCCTGCTCTGTACATATGGTACATATGAAAGAGAGAGTAATTACAGAACAATAATGGCCAATTGGACACCTGTGGGATCCGAACCCACAACCTCCCGATTTTGCGTCGGTTGCTCTATGCAACTGAGCTATGGTGGCATAGGTCATATTTGTTCAGTTTGAATGGATCTAAGCTGCTAGTCTGGCACTAATGCCATCACACTGTAGAGTGCGTGGAAGTCACCCGTTGTGGGCCAAGTCAATGAAAATTTAATTTTCGTTAAAATTAAATATTCACTCACCTGACCCTTCATTGCCAGAATGTTCGAGAAAACTGACACGAACGTGTATTTTAGTCTACCGAGGAAGTTGGCCGTGCGGTTAAGGTCGCGCAGCTGCGAACTTGCTTTCGGGACATAGTGGATTCGATTCCCACCATCGGCTGCCCTGAAGAGGTTTCTCCGTGGTTTCCCATTTTCACACCGGCAACTGCTGGGGCTGTACCTTAATTAAGGCCGTCGTCGCAAGATTCCCAATCCTAGCCCTCACCCATATCTCCATGGCTGAAAACCTCTGATGTGTCAGCGCCATGCTGACTCGGCAGGTAATGTGTAACACAAGAATTTAACTTTGTATCACTCCTGTACCTTAGTATCAACAACGACAATAATAACAATCTTTGGTTCCCCTTGTCCACTATGATAAACGCCCCTACGTGTTCAAATGTAATGCCAGACACGCTATGAGCACAGAGACTGTAACAGAGAGATGAATCTAGAATTAGCATTCTTTACTAACGCTATTTTTCTGTTTTTCTCCGCTTTATGGATAACACTTTGATCTTATCGCAAAATAACAAACATTTATTTTTTTAACTAATGCTGGAACTTCTAGAATTACCTCAAATAATACAACAACTATTCCTATGTGGAGAGTTCCCGTCTGTTTCACAATACTGTATCACAATAAACATCGTTCTTCCCACCAGCGGAACTAATTGCCGCTCTAGAACTCGTCATTAAACTGAACATATTATTAGTGTGGTGAAGTAGCCTTAGTAGGAGACTCCAAATTAATGGAAACATGATTAAAATGATAGAGGCCATCATCATTAGATCATTTATATTGAAATGTTAAGGAAGAGACTCTAGTTAGTACTGTTACAACTGGAGGATGCCAGTCATCGCAAGCGTCGTTCTCGCGCTGCGGCAAGTTGGTTCGAACCCCACTGTCGGTAGCCCTGAAGGTGGATTTCCGTGGTTTCCCGTTTTCACACTTGGCAAATGCTGGGGCTGTACCTTAATTAAGGCCACGGTCGCTTTCTTCTAACTCCTAGCCCTTTCCTATCACATCGTCGCCATAAGATCTCTTTGTGTCGGTACGACATACAGCACCTTTCTTTCTTTCTTTCTTTCATTCTTTCTTTCTCGTTCAGAAAGCTAGAACTCCTAGAGTTCACTGAACCTGTAGTTTACGTTAGTACTTGGTGAAATCCTGGGGGCATGGAAAACGAGGGATAGAGCGAACTATTGTGTTCAATTTAGTGTCAATGTTACGTGGAGTGAAAGACTTTACCTTCCACTATTTTTGCTAGCGGTTTCACAGGAAGACGTGGAAGGTTTGGTGACGATGGTAAAATAAGAAGAGACTATGACTATACTGCTAATAATAAGAGATGGTTTGTGACATTTCGTAGAGGGAGGTCCGTTTACTGCCTGCCGAGGCGGGATAAAGGGAGTGGCTGTGTGGTTGCCATGGAAACGAGGGTGGGGCGACTGCGGTTGCCATGGAGATAAAACTTCTGGGAGGGTCGTCTTGCTGGGAGTTGCCAAACTCTCACTTCACTTGTGAGGTAGATCTTGTTGCAAGCAGTTCAGTGTGAGTGGCCGTTAGTAAGTTTCTAATTGTATTTTAAATACTATTTACGTACGTACGCACGTGCAATCATTGTATTTATATTTTGAGTACGATGAATACTCCTCGAGGGAGAGGGAGGCCCAGGACTCGTCCACCTCGTGAAAAAAATACCGCCGGCCATGGTGTGACAATTCATCACCAAGGAAGAGAAATGATATGTGCTGCAAGAGAATTCTTTGAAGAGGAGGCTACGAGTTTATCGGAAAGGAATGTTCCCTTAATTCCATTCCAGAGCAAAATTTGTTCTATTTGCGACCAATTCCATTACAGTGGAAAACAAGAATGTGAAGAAAGACCAGTTCTTGTCTCATTTGCGATCACTGTAAAATTTTCAGCAGCCTGTCAGGGTTTCCCAACTTGAACGCAGCAAGGGGACTGCTAATTAAGGCGTAGCTTTATATAATGGATACTCTTACAGAAATTTACGGAAAAGTGAGGATGTTTGGTGACAAGGGTTTGTTTTACCGCTGGATTTACGTCGCAGCGACACAGATAGGTCTTACGGCGACAATGGGATAGGAAAGGCCTTGGAGTGGGAAGGAAAAGACCCTGGCTTGTTGTGTTTGTTGTGAAAATAGGAAACCACGGAAAACCATCTACAGGGCTACCGACAATGGGATTCGAACCCACTATTTTCCGAACGCAATATATTCTCTTCGCGCTATCATTATAGAATCGTCATTTTTTCAACTTATTGTTCTAAACATTTTCTTAACATTAAGTTCTGGAATCTTGTACATCTAATCTAAGCGTACAGACAAAAATTATAATTTTATTTATATAGATGAAAGTAGACCGAGTGGCCGCGCGTTTTAACGCTCTGTGGCTATGGAGCCAAGCTCTGCATTCGGGAAACGCGTGGGTTCGAATCCCACCGTCGGCTCTTCTCAGAATAGTCTTCTGTGGCTTAATATCTTCACTTCCAGGCAAATGCCGGTACAGTTCCTATCCATAGGCACCCCTTACCCAATTTTATTCACCATAACACATTTCGTCTTCATTAGCTCCTCAACTGGGGTTGGTGCCAGGAAGGGCATCCGGCAGTAGAAACATGCTGTGCAAATTAATTAGGAAACCACGGAAAACCATCTTCAGGGCTGCCGACAGTGGGGAACCCACTATCTTCCGAATACTGAATACTGGCCGCACTTAAGCGACTGCAGCTATCCAGCTCGGTAAATAAAAGGTTTATTTGAGTCCTGTTTATTCCCTGTCAATCCCGATATAAACGCATCAGTCTCAAACGGTAAATATAAGTAATTTAATGACTTTCAACATACGATTCGTAAGATTCCCAGTTTCGCCAGTTACTTGAGGGATGTCTTCCTGTACTAATCCTTCAGTAAGGATTTCCCTCACAGCAACCTGACTGTTTGTATGTCACTGATAAGAACCTGATTGTATAAGAGATTGTATAAGGCAGTCTACAACAGATCACAGTGGTCAGAATGACGGAGAGAACAAGTGAGCCGGAAGCGAGGGGTAAGAGCATGTACAGAAAGGAATGCTGGAATGTGGCAACATCGTGAAATGCCACGTGCAGTGCTCCTCCCTCCAACCTTACCTGTCAGACGCCATCTCTTCTTATTAGCAGTATAGTAGGTAGTCGTTATGGTCTTTAATTGGCGTAGGGTCTCGGAATTTGTGTGGTGTGAAAGTACATAAGCATGGAATACAGTGTTCAGGACTGCCGATAATGGGGATTCAAACACACCATTCTCTGAATACAAGGTTACAGTTACATGAGTATGCCGTGTAGGCAATTCACTCAGTTAACGTTCTTCTTCTTCTTCTTCTTCTTCTTGGTCTAGCTCGCTTTTGTGGAGCAGTGGTTCTGTGTCCAAGATCGTGGCTTAAAATCCAGCAGAGGTGGTAGGGATTTTGAAGGGTGGAGAATGTCCGTGTCAGGAAGTAAAACGATTTCTGGCGGGGTGAGTGGCTCAGATGGTTGAGACGCTGGCCTTCTGACCCCAACTTGGCAGGTTCGATCCTGGCTCAGTCCGGTGGTATTTGAAGGTGCTCAAATACGCCAGTCTCGTGTTGGTAGATTTGCTGGTACGTAAAAGAACTCCTGCGGGACTAAATTCTGGCACTTTGGCGTATTCAAAAATTGTAAATGTAGTTAATGGGACGTAAAGCAAATAACATTATTAAAATAAGATTTCTTGGGACACACTTGGCAGTTATCCGACTATGTTAATTTAAACTCAGGTTACATCGCCCAACAGAGATCCATTTCTGACAGAGTGAAACAGAAACGCGGAAGTAGATACGCAGGTGGCGTAAATGGCATCAAGTCAAAATTCCCGCACGTGGTAGCTGAGTTCATACAATTCTTCTTCTTTTTTATTTTCGTCAACTACACACGTGACTGGCGTCCATTATTATGATTTCCAATTCTGAGAAAAGGAAGGTAGCATCATACACTTGTCGTACCAGTTCGTTCGGTTCGGTAATCTGGAAGTTCTTCACCACACTTTCGTTTACAGAGCAGCTTAATTCTCTTTCTTTTGCTTAACGTGTCCTAAATATTAGTGTTTCCATTCTTGATTGAATGTAGTACATAATTTCCTTTCCAACGTCTGCCTATTACTTCAATATTTCTCTAATAATAATAACAACGTTATTCGCTTTACGTCCCATTAACTATTTTCACGGTTTTCGGAGACAACGAGGTACTGGAATTTAGTCCCGGAGGAGTTCTTTTACGAGTCTGTAAATCTACCGGAACGACGCTGACGTATTAGAGCACCTTCAAATACCACCGGACTGAGCCTGGATACAACCTGCCAAGTTGGGGTCAGAAGGCCAGTGCCTTAACAGCCCAAGCCACTCACAGGGCTCAAGTTTTTCCCCTCTGCCCATGATGTGCATAGCGTTCAACGGTAGACCCACATTTCATTTTATTATACAGACTCCTTATCGCTTCTACGGATATGGCTTATAGTCATAGTTAATGACTCTGGCTTTAGTAAAATGTCGTCTTTTCATTGCGCTTGAGTGATACATAACGGCGCAGCCTTCACGTAACGAAGTAAAACACACTTGTTCTTCCGGATCATTTTATCAATGGTATAGGAGACTGGGTCTCAGTTTGATACCGGGCGAGTTCGCTGCGTTTTACGAGCCACATATATTTAAGTTTGCATTCGGGATTGGTGGGTTTGAACCCCCACTGTCAGCAGCTCTGAAGGCGGTTTTCCATGGTTTCCCATCTTTACACCAAGATGCACTTTAACTATGAACACGGCTGCTTTCTCCCCAGTTCTAGTCCTTTGCTATCCCATCGTCACCAAAAACCTGAAGTGTTAACGAAAAGTTGAAAAGGTAACTCAGGTCGATGGATGACCACTACATCACGTACACTGAGCAAGTGGCTATGCGGTTTGGGTCACGTAGCAATCAGGTTGCATTCGGGGGATAGTGGGTTCGAACCCCACTGTCGGCAGCCCTAAAGAATGGTATTCCTTGGTTTCCCATTTTCACACCAGGCAACTGCTGGGGATGTGCCTTAATTAAGGCCACGGTCGCTTCCTTCCAACTCGTATCCCTTTCTTATCCCATCGTCACCATAAGATCTACCTGTGTCAGTGCTACGATACTTCTTGATGTTTAACTCGGTAGCTACCAAAGGAATTGAAATATATAAGCATGAAAGTAAACATTTTCCGTCCGATAGTGGCCTTCGGTTTATAAGGCATCTGGTTCGATCCCCTTGGTTAGAGGCTTGGTGTTTATAATCGTCTTGATACATATCTTCATTTACGTACAATCACCTCACACTATCAAACATCAAGAAACATGCAGTAGTGAACACATCACACCACATAGGTTTGACAAGAGGAAGGGCATTCGCTTTATCCCCAGTTATTGTCATTCTCAAATAAGGAGTGAAAATGCCAGAAGAAGAGACAAAGTAATCTTCTTCCCCGAATTTAAAATTGCGTGCCTTATCAAACCCCTCGACGTTTCATCAATGTCCTCCGATATGTCAATGAGTTGTTTATCAAGCAGTTTACTTGTCGTATGATGGTTAGTTACTTTCTTCTTCCTTATCAGTCAAGATGTTAGGCTCATCTACGGAAATTACGAGGTTACAGAACATCACCTAGCTAACCCCTGAGATCTCAAGCGATCTTTATTCTTCAACATAACAACGCTATTGGAACTTAAAACCTAATAACTACAGTATCACTTTTCAGTACGAAATATAAAAACAAGCTTCTAATCAAAGGGCCATTTGTAGAAAAAAAAAGCCGAAGTCCACGTTTGGAACTTGATATAAATTCGAAGAGATTTGTATTTACTATACAAAAAGTACTTATGTCCATTTCAGAACTAAGAAATGCTTCAGTCAAAACATTTTGCAATGATTTCATGAAGAGCACCATGCTTATTGAGGAAGGACTTAAGAATCTATGTCTCAGGCATATTCACATAGCGGAATGTTAGCTTTCGACGGGACATAAACTCTAGGCTGGAGAAAGCATGAGAGGACCGTGGCTCTGCGTAACGTAGGAATGTGCTTCAGAGCACATACAACACCTCATCATTAATTTAATAGGTGGTATTATAAAAAGTTGATGATATCCTGCAGCTCTTGCAGTATGAACTAGAGAGTGACAAGCTAACTATCTATAAACACCATAAAGTCTAAGAGAAGTTAAGACGATGGTAATGATAAAAGTAATGAGGATGTTGTGATAAATAGTTTGTTGGTTTCAATATTATTTATTAGATCGTAACGCAAAATCAAGAAAGAAAAAGCAAAAATAGACTTTACTGTAATACTAAACTCTTTTATTTTTTGGTAGTTGCTTTACGCCGCACCAACACAGATAGGTCTTATGGCGACGATGGGACAGGAAAGGCCTAGAAATGGGAAGGAAGCGGCGTGGCCTTTAATAAGGTACAGACCCAGCATTTGCCTGGTGTGATAATGGGAAACCACGGAAAACCATCTTCAGGGCTGCCGACAGTGGGGTTCGAACCCACATTTTCCCGCACGGCCAACTCGCCCGGTATACTTAACTCTAAGACGATATTTGCGTACATTCAAAATGAATATATACATACTGTATATTTCGTAGGAGCGTACTTTTTGTCGCTAATAAAATGTTTTTAAACAACTAAAAATTCATCTTTCAATTTATTGTGTATAAAAATGCCGATCTCCGTTTTAACGTGCAATAATTTATCAGGAGATGATTTATCCTTTGCAGTTCTTCCACAGGGAAAGCTACTAAATGTTTGGTGTTTCACGTTACAGACATCATTTCTGCTTGAGAGAACTATGTTAATTCAAGGAACATTTCAAATGTTGAAAGGTCATTTGCCAAAAATCTCAGAATGTAGACTTAAACGTTTTTGCATTAGGCCTTTCAGTTTTAGCCTACTGAATACGGAACTATCAATGATCATAGAGGAAACATTAAAACGTTGAATACAAAGTCTACGTTGTATGAACTATCCGCGAATCTTTGATTGTTAATTGAAATATCCCATCCTAGACGATGTAAACCTCACTTTGTAAAGTTGCGAGTCCAGAAAAGTTTATCTTTGTCAGGTACTCGTCGACAGAATGGAATAGGCAGGTTGCTATTGTAGCTACGGCTGCCGTTTCCTCACTTTATGTACACTGCTGTTTGTAGAAAGTGAAACACCAAGACCGAAAGCTGTGATCACAATGCAATTTATTCCACATATTAGGGACATGTCAAGACACAAAGGATTACAATTACAGAACTGTACATGCACGGTGACCGTGGAAATTCAGTACGGCATAGCGCCACCACGCGCTGCAATCAGAGCCGCTAGACGTCATGGCATGGAATCAAAGAGCGCCTGAATATGCTTCTGGGGAATATTCTGCCACGCAGTTTATAGGTACGTCCATAAATCATCAACAGTGGCTGCAGGAGGACCTGAACGAACAAGGTGCTGACCGACCATATCCCAGATATGTTCAATGGGTGACATATCCGGCGAACGGGCAGGCCAGGGAAGCAGTGGTATCTGTCGTTCTTCGAAGAAGGCTTGCACATTCCTTACCACATGTGGCCGGGCATTTTCCTGCTGGAATATGGCGTCTGAAACGGCCTGCAGGAGGGGCAATGCCTCGGGCTGTAAAACATCCCTAACGAGCGGTAGCTGTTCAGATTGCCCTCAAGACGTAGGAGGCAAGATCACATGTTATAGGCAATTGCGCCCCAAACCGTCACACTTGGCGTTTGTCCGTTATGCCACTCAACAATATTGTGTGCCCGATGGCGTTCACCACGGCGGCGTCTAACGCGTATGCGGCCATCACCGTAGGACAAGTTGAAGCGAGACTCGTCCGAAAACACTACATTTTGCCACTCAGCACGCCAGTGTCGGTGTTCACGTGCCCATTGCAGTCTACGGCGTTGGTGGTTGCTGGTCAATGGAAGCCGGCGCAATGGCATGCGTGCCACCAGTCCGGTCCTCAGAAGACGGCGTCAAACCGTCGATGCAGACATCCCCACACCCGTTGCAGTGCTCCAACGTCGAGCTAACACCGTGCACGAAGCTGTTCTGTTCGTTACGGCCAAGCGGACAAGATGGCAGTCATCTCGCGCTGTGGTCACATTGCGTCGTCCAGTACCCTGTCGGCGCTGTGTACGGCCCTCTTCTCTCCACTGATTCCACACACGCCTCACTGTTGAAGCAGCATACCCTGTACGAGCCGCAATGTCACGGAACGACAGACTCATCTCCTGGAGCCCTATCATTCTGCCCAGTTTGAACACACTCACATGCTGATATTTCCTCCTGTGATGTCGGCGAGGCATAGTGGCACTTAAGTGCACGTTTCCACTTCGTATGACAGCTCCGCACTGACTGAGCGTTGCGTAACACTGACCTGGCAGGTCACACACAGAAGGGCACTGCTGGGCCTACATGCACGCCATCTCTCTGCAATTTAAATCGCTTATTATGGTTCCACTGTTCTACACGTCCTTTGATTTTGGCATGTTTCAGACCATTGCTTCTGAGTGTTTCACTTTCTACGAACAGCAGTGTACTGTAGTTCCAGTGAGGGACGAAACTGAAGCAGAAATGACTTCTCTTGACTGAGCCAAACGCACACCATTAACACCAAAAACAATGACTGAACGCTTTACTGTCACATTGTCCTTGTCTGTCTGTCTGTTAGGTCATCAGCCCAGAGGCTGGTTGGATCCTCAAATAGCACCAACCAAAGGTTATACGGTTATAAGGAAACCCCCAAAACCAATGGCAACACCAAAATGAGGCGTACTAGGCAAGATGAGAAGTGAGGTAGTTTGCCATTGCTTTCCTCACTGGGTCAGAAAGTACTATTGCAGCACGACTGACCCTATGGGCAGCACCTTTCATAACACTCAGATGCACTAGTCATGCTCTGAATGTCATTACTCAGCACTACCCATACCCCCAGCAACTTCCATATTGTCACAGCCATGGATGTTGACTGGGACTTCGGTGGAAGCTACACTTCACTCTGGCCTGTGCCAAGAGATGGATGTAAAAGTACTGTATCCATCAAGAAATGACAGCAGGCAGAACATTGTCCTCATCCATGCTTATTTTCTTGGATACATTTGAAGTTATGTCGTCAGTCCTTGTAGTTCTCCACAAACTCGGTGAATATAGGATTTTAAATTTGAATTGCTATGTATCTGGAAAAACTAAGGACGGGTGGCTTTAGACTATAGTATATTTCAAATATTGTGGTCAAAGTTTACAATCGCGAGGGAAACGCATTCCAAAAAACTTTTCTCACCTACTGTAATATGTAACTTAACCCTTGTCTAGTCGCGCGAAAATTATTATGTTAGTAGTCGCGCACGGAGGTAACCTCCGGGGTTGAAAATGCGCATCATTTTCGTCCTTTGAGATGTTGTTTTGGCATGTTCGTTTGCAGTATTCTTCGGTATAATTAAAAGAAAACCTTTTAAGTACTTGCAGGTTATTTCTACGCAGTTTGTTTGGTCTAAAAGCAGAATAATGTAGGCCCTAACTATGTCGAATGATCTTATGATATTATATTCGTGAGACTCGCCATTACCTACGACGATCACATCGCATGAAATATGAAATAATATTTTTCTAAAACAAGTTTAGAAAAACAAAACAACAAGGTCATCGACCTCCAAAATAAATTATTATGCACTAAAATATTGGGTAATTTACTTAATCGCACACGGATGAAACGTCCAGGTGATCTCACTCGTCACAACAATGATCCCACACTCGCACACAGGATGCACGATCGCGCCGAAATGCTGACAGGACGAGTCAAAATGAACAAGGAGAACTGTATAGGGATGGGGAGACCCGCAGTTCAACTGGGAAGTTCAGTACCCTGAAAAATGTAATCGGCCCGGAGGAAATCTCCGTGAGCGACTAATTAAAGGTTAAATGTAACTTAAAAAATGTTCAGTCTGTAGAACACACCAGTTAAATATAAATATTATAAGACACCTGTGAAAAAACCTACATCCTTAGTTTTTAATATTAATATCATCATCATCATCATCATCATCATCATCATTTTTCTTGTAATATGTTTTCAGTGATAAATGATAATCTCTTTAAAGATCGTCTTGAGTGGCCAGGACGGTGCGTAAGTTTAGGGAACTTACTACAGATAAGAATATCCTAACATTACAGACCTATAAGCCGGAGATTACCTCCTGTGGGATTACTTCTTAACAAATCTGTCGCGTACAGCACGTTGAATATCTTAGTAGATCTCATCGTTTTCATAGCTGTGTTCTTTGGTTTCCATATGACTGTAAGTTTATTTCAAAATCACATTGTTTAGTGTTGTTTATCCAGAGTTATTCATACATTAGATTTTAATTATAGTAACTTCGATGCTGAGTTGTTCTTCTGGAAATGATTAAGTTATTTACTACTTTCCTTTCTATTTTGGCTTATACTTCAACGTTGCTTTCGTAGGAGGCATAATTTTAGCAGCATTCTGTTAAGCAGTATATTGTAGCTCGTAACCACTTAATGCCGGTTCTCCTTCCCACCCCACACGAAAAAACCGAGATTGCCTTATTTTCGCGTAGGATAGGAAAGAGATTGAGCTAGGTGAGGACGTGAAATAACATTAAGTGTGGCCTTTCAGAAAATGACTGTCTCAGCATTCGCCTGGAATTGAAGACAGCCAATCCAGGAAGATGGTTTCAGCGACCTGAATAATGGACTTTGAACCTAAAGGATCTCTCAACGACTTAAGGAATTTATATGAGAAAGTAAATAAATTGATAATTTTCATGCCTGATTCCCTGGCTGAATGGTCAGCTTTAAGGAATTCAGTTCCGTACTTCCCGAGTTCGATACTTGGCCGGATGGGGGATTTTAACGGCTTTTAATTAGTTCTTCTGGCTCGGGGACTGGGTTTTGCGTTTGCACAAACACTTGCCTCTTCATATTCAGTAGACAACACACCATCAACCACCTCTGAAACACCGCAATAGTGACTACATCCCTCCACATAGGTTTGGCGTTAGGAAGGGCATCCGGCCGTAAAACAGGGCCAAATCACATGTGTGAGACACAGTTCGCATCCGCGAACCCACAGTGTGAGAAAATTGGTAGGAGTAAAAACGAAGAAGAAGATGATTTTCGTAATGTACAATCATTCAACAAAGAAATTATTGGATGGTACTGTATTGTATGTTCCTGGCAATTTATATTTTATCAGACTTAATTTTAATTACTACCAAAATATAATTCAACTCCTGTGCAGATACAAAAACCCTGTGGATACCCACAACAAACATTATACCTACAGGTTCATTTTCTGCCCGAAAAAATTGTACCTGTGTGGATCTTAAACAATATCATGCGCTCATAATGATTTTGACCGACTTTGCTCATTAAAAGTTGATTTAATTTACAGCGATTCTTCTTCTTCTACTTATTATTATTATTATTATTATTATTATTATTATTATTATTATTATTATTATTATTATTATTATTATTATTATTATTATTGTACCGGGAGGTACACCTCAACGCCGCGCATTCAAAACTAGCGCCTGAATAAAATCCTCTATTGGCGAAACAGTGCAACTGAAACTACACCAACTTGGAACTTTAATCAGAAGATGTCACCACTAAAATATTGAGTAATTTTGTTATTGTAAAGTTTCCTACTCTGACTGAATTTCTCCTAGTTTTGTTTGACATTCATCAAGAAGTTTGGACATTTTTCCACAGAGAACACCACTAAAAACTATAATCATGCAACCTGGTGCGAGTTGAAAGAAGTTACAATTTAAAGAAGTTTTGTATTTCTAGGTTTTTGTAACTTATTGATGTTCATTTATTTTTGGGTTGGCAATGTTTACTTTTTCTTTCCGCCAGTTTTGAATCTAGCCAATCCCTAATTTCTGTATTTAATTTTCAACCTATCACAGGCTTCTTGTTCGATTCTAAGTGTAACTTTGAAATACATCCAATAAAATTGAGAGGGTGTGGCTAGTTTTGTCTTGAACGATCTCGAACCTTCCCTGAGTGTTTATAAACTGGGGATTTTCTCGTTTCTTGGCCAATTGATCGTCATCTTACCGTTGTGGGTGTCAAAGCCGGAGGCGGGCGGCCTCTTTCGTCTGTCAACAGAACATCTACAAGGTAATGGCCACATAACTTTATTCTTTCTTGCTACCTCCGCAGTTTAATCCTAGGGAAAGGTCCGAATCGTCAACTATGTAACCTACTTTTCTAAAAATGTAACTTTCTGCCGGCTAATATAAAAACTTCATAAAATCTTTAACTGTAAATCGGGGATAGAGAGTGATGTACCCTCTCGAGCTCCCCTTCATCTTCGTTTGAGGTGACTACGTTTCGTAACTGTTTTTCCTTCTGTAATGTGTTAAAGTAACTTCTATACGAGTCACCTCAGTAGCTTGGGATTAGCCCCTGTTTTCATCGGCCTAGAGCCCTTTAGGTTTTTTAGTATTCATTTTACTGGAGCGCAGTGTGCCTCCATTCACCTTGTGGTTGGGCCAGTTATCTAACATGTTCTTTTTCCATGAAGGCCCAGTAGGTTGGGTATTAAATACCCCTGTATAAATTATTTTCAAATTGTAAGTTGTGCCCCGAGAGGCCAGTAATTGTAAGTTGACGTTGCTTTGAGTAGGCTTGAGAAACTGAGAGCCTGTTAGTTCTTTGTCAAGTTTTGTAATTGTAACGAGCGCCTCTGGAAGGCTTGCTATTGTATTTTGGAGAGCAAGTGCTCTTGAATTAGGAGATTTCTGCCCTTGAGTAAATTCGTGCTGTTTTGTAAATTTGAGCTGGGAGCTCAAGAATTGTAAAGTGAGGGGCTTGAAGCCCAGGACCTGGGGAATTCTCTAATATTGTATTTTCCTTGACTAGTTTCAATATAGCTAATTGTACTGAACCCTTTAGGTCCATATTGAGGGATACCTACCTTCCTTACCTATCAGCAAAGTTCATGAGATCTGTCTCTTGGGTCGTTTCGGGTTCTTCGTCACTTGCTGAGTTAAAGGTAGGGTTCATTAATTCTAATCTATCTACTGGAATGAAAGGTCTGTTTAAAAGATTCCTATTTATTCAGGAAAATTCTGAAGCATGTCAATGGTATCATAGAAGTCAATTGTGTCCACTGGACACCACAATCATTTTTACATAAACGTCAGAACACTGGTGTGAGACTTTAACGTAACTGCCTGATGGGCATTCTTACTAGAAACCATTATCTCAATTATTAATCATTTAAGAAAGGAAAGTCTGGAAATCCTTAAATTCGGCTTCCATGTGAGACCACATGTACCATCATAGTGATTCGTTATGGTCCAGCCCTCGTAACACGAACTCTGGACTCTGGGAATAATTAAGGCCGTCCAATCGGTGTGTGCCACACAGTGGTTCTACGGCATGGACCCTTAATTGAATCGATGTGACCTGCGTCTATGTCATGGACCGACATCTACTCTCCTAAGTTACTTTAAAGTCATTGTGGATGATGACCGCAAGGAAACGATGCTACGATGGCATATGGCCCTAATCTAAATCACTGAGGTTGATGACCCCCTGACCATCCAAGTTTCTAGGCTGAAGGCTAAACACAATTAAGTTACATCGGTTTATGACCAAAGTTCCACTGTACTATTCCCAGCACATTCACTGCTCAATCAATCAAAGTTCAATAATTACAACAATAGCAATGCTCACAAACTTTGTGGCAGTAAAATCCATTTCCTTCGGATATGTCCCCTTAATCGTTACTTTACATGTTAACATTCCCCAGAAAACAAACTAAAATTTCCAGAATGCATCTCCAAGTTATTCGCTTGATTAAAGTTATTTCAAATGCGGTTTCACTGAATTTAATAATTAAATAAATTTAAATGATTTAACGAAATATTAACGAACAACAAATTTTATCTTCCTCGGACTCTGGTTTCTTCACAAATTTCTACGCAGCTGTGATGTGAGTTCAATATTGCGATGTTTATCTGGCTGGAAAATAATTTTACATAATTCATGTCCAGCTATATATATCCTGTCTCGTGATATCATGCTTAAAAATCTAATCTAGTCCTAACCGTTATTAACACTTGGATATCCTAATAATCTACGTACAAACCAAACAACTCGCCATATAATTACGATGTCATATCTCGTCATTACCATTATGAATTTTGCACACCCCTCACAGACAAACCGATCATCACGACCATCGCTCTATATTTTGGACAACCCTGAATTAGGTTTCTCTGTTCCTTATACTCAACGTTCGTGAGTTCAAATGTTCATTACGTCCCCAATTACAGTATTTCACAATACTTAGATCATTACCGGCTATGAATTTCAATTAAATCCAGCATTTTAACGTTTCCCCTGGCCGAGAATTACAGTACAATCTCAACTCCACTCCTTTCCCGGTATCATAGCTGAGGCCTCTCATCCCCCCAAGCTCGCTTGGCAGTTACAGGAAACACCTGGTTTATTCACAGTTGACTGACTTCTCAAAATGCTCCATTTGAACTCTGCCGACATAATTAACAAATACGATATTCTAACCAACAAAATGCACAGGTTATGCTTCAAGATGTCCACACTAATTATACGCGTCGCCAATTATTACCGCTATGGATTTCAATGAATTTCTTTCCATTCTCAACATTATAAAATATTCCTCGGGCTATCATGTCCCGGCTTCAAATGACAGGACTCTAACCTGATACACAAATCTCATATCAACAAACTAACCTCTGTTTCCCAGCTCCACAATTATCATCGACAAAGGACTGGAATAAAATCCTCACTAGAAATCCCGACGTCTAATATCGCACAATGCATTAATCATTAATAACTTCGCATAAATGATATCGTATTTAATAACTTGATTTTTACGAGAAATGACTGAAACATTCTACTAGATCTTTTCTTGTCAGTCAGACACAGTTTAAAATGGGCATTAAATAAAAACGTTTCTCTCCGTGACCAAATTCATCACCCTAGGTTCTCACCCGACAGCGCGCTTCCGCTCAATTGAAAATGAGTGACCATGGATTATTATTATTAACGTCAAATTGCAGACAGAAGAATTTTACGTCGAATGAACATCTTAATTTGACATCACAAAATATAGGCAGTACACTCACACGGATGACGATCTACATTGGACGTGATATCACTTCGGTACCCTATTCAATAACGTTTTACAACATTATACGGCACTCGCAAGACTTCAAACTTTTATCCAAGTGGAAAATAAAACAAATGACTCTTTTAGTCGTACTCTCACATTTACAAAACTTAGTAGGGGTGACCACTGCGTCGTATATCCCCATTCAAATACACTTTAAGAAATCACGAGACAAGATATAAGAGGTAGTAAGATGGAAAGTCACCTACCTCATGTCGTCACGCCAGTATTCGTCATAGGGCTCACCTGTGACCCTGGCATTTTATTTAGCCATTTACATTCATGGCTTCACAATTTATTATTATTTCTTCAGGTTTCCTGGAATAAAGCATAAAAAAAAGAAAATACCCTTCACTTGTTTGCTTGAACGCACACGATGGACTATAATTATTTCCGCACACGAATTACTTAATCACATTAGAATTTATTCAGTACTTTGACCGTCCTATCTGGTACAATTATTTCACTCAAGAAAACTATCTCCTCATGGAGTCAAGACTTAGCCGCAATGGCTAAAATCTGCAGTTGAACTCAGTCTACTTTCGTTGGTTTGATTTCGCAGAGCAGCTCAACAATTTTTCGTCCGCTTTGTATCACAAATGCCGGAGAAGGAGGCTTCGTCATGGCGTCCCTTCATATTTATAGCAGTTACCCCCTCTCTTCGGATCTCTCCCTTTGCCGCCAAGAAAATTTCTATAAATTTTCTGACTTACCTAAACTGTAATTTGAAGAGTTTTGAAAGTGACTACATGCTTGCTACATTTCTGGCGGTAGTGTTCACGGACATTTAAAATTTTTACGGGTTCGATTTGTGAGATGATTGACCTCCTTTGATAGGCACTATATTTTTTTGACTTGGCGTGGTCACGCCATGTACACGCGCTTTGAAATAGTTCATAAAAATGACTTGAGATTCTTCCGCCGTCGACACGTGTGGTTGACGTCACGTACCCCAGAGCGTGGGACCGAAGGTAATCACCCCCTCGTCACGTGTCAAATCCATGCTATCAAGAATCCAACTTTTAGTTTAATTGTTACATTATGCATAATGTTCTTAGGGCACAAAGGTCATGGGTTCAGTACCCGTTATGTTGTTATTTGTTGATTTTTGAAATTCTAAAGAAATATAACCTTTGTTAAAGTGTTGCATCTTGTGTTCTGTGGACTACATCCTACCAGTTTTCATTTTAGGTTTCTCGACAAATTTGTGCTTGGCTACTATTGTACTTAACGTTCCACGATCTTCTATGATGTCGCCTGTGATATTCATTCTTTGGAGTCTCTTAGTCTCTTCTAGCCAGTTTATTTTGACCTTCTTTTGTTTGTTTATTTTAAATAATATTTTGGTGAGTCTGACGCTGTACACTCTATAGATATCGCCATAAAACTTCAGGCTTCTCTTGCGTACGGCATCTGTGAACCTGTCAGATAATGAAGAGAGGTCCGCCGTTCTCCTCTTAACCCACATTCCATTTTCTCTCGTTTTCAATTTCTATAATTTTAGAGTGACCTTCGCGGGATATGGTTTCCGAGGCCTATAAAGCTTCTGGAAAAACAACTGTCTTATAGTGTTGAAATTTTTCATTACGTGATATGACTCTTTTTTTGTAGTAATTCCGCGTTAGTCTGTACGCCGTATGGAGTTTGGTGACCCTTTCTACGTTGGCCCTATTTTCTAGTCTCGAAGGTAGTATGATTTCTTCAAGGTATTTGAAGGAGGACACCTGTGAAATTGTGCGGTTTCCCATCTCCAGCAGAGATTCTTTTTTTGCTATGTTGATGTAGATTTTCGATGTACTGGAGTTTTTCGTGAGTTATTTGGAGGTCTGGCTTTGATGCTACTGTGTATTATTATTAGGGACTGCCTGGCCGAGGCGGTAAAGGCGTGCTCAGTTCGCCCGGATGGACGTGGGTTCGAATCCCCGTCAGGAAGTCGTAAAATTTAAGAAACGAGATTTCCACTTCCGGAGGTGCATATGGCCCTGAGGTTCACTCAGCCTGCACCAAAAATGAGTACCAGGTTAATTCCTGGGGGCAAAGGCGGCCGGGCGTAGAACCAACCACTCTACTCCATCATGTGCCGAGGTTAACAATGGTGGAAGCCTTTACCTTCCACTCCTCCAAGGGCCTTCATGGCGTGTACGGAGGTGACTTTACTTTGCTTTGCTTTTTGTATATTATTATTATCATCATCTTTATAGTTAAAAAACTCTGCGAAACGATCAGTATTTCTTTCAGAGAAAGCATGGGCTATGCTCAGTTGTATATGATATATTGTACTCTACGCTACCAATTAACTTCTCTATAATTGGCTATTACTCTCCAGGCTATAGATCGCGACCTCTCTCCTTAAGGCGGGTTACAGCAGCTGTTCGCGTATCATGCATATCAAACTGATGTGTAACAGGTTCGGTTATGTCATGTGATCCCTCAGCCACTAAGCAACACATTTTACAGGCAATTGAAATACCAGGTGCAAGTAGTAGAGGTAGGTTATTAAATCTATAATTTTTATCGCAGCTGGAGATAGGAGAAACGACTTTCAATAGTGTTGAAATTACTGATAGCTTTACCGCTGTAATTCTCGTGCATTCCTTTGTAGAAGGCGGTATGAATGTCCTAAATTAAAAAGACATAACCATTTAATGAAACAACTTTCCTGCATAGTTCCCTGGCAGTTGCCTCGGGGTCTCACACACCTGAGCTCTTTCGGTTCATGACTATGTGTCAATTGAACAATGAATATGAAGTTTCAACTGATTTCACAGTATCTAAACAAGGATAATATTGTACCAATACATTCTTTAATCTTACTTGCTTTTGACTTCTCACAGGTCAATTTTTATTCATTTATTAACAGCTTATTTTGTATGGCGTGGTTCAGGCTATAGAGTCTGCTATTATGCCAAACCATAACGTACATTTCTAATTTATATTACATTCTAAGACTTACTAAAATTCGATATCATATTAACAAACTGCAGTCGCTTAAGTGCGGTCAGTATCCAGTAATCGGGAGATTCGTGCCCCACTGTCGGCAGCCCTGAAGATGGTTTTCCGTGGTTTCCCATTTTCACACCAGGCACATGCCGGGGCTGTACCTTAATTAAGGCCACGGCCGCTTCCTTCCACTTCCTAGGCCTCTCCTATCCCATCGTCGCCGTAAGACCTATCTGTGTCAGTGCGACACAAAAAAAAAAAAAAAAAGAAATCATATTAACAAACTGATTGGAAAAGCTTATCATCTAGTTCCTACTGTTCTTACAATTATGTTCTATGCACTATGTTCTTATGTGCAAGGGATGTTTGTAACACCTCCTTTTAAACAACTGTTCATTGGGAATGTCCTTAATTTCAGCCGGCAGGGAATTCCACAGGCGAATAGTAGCGGGAATAAATGAATCACTGAATCACTGTAACTAGCCATGCAATGAGCTGGGAAACTTAGCAGGAATTTGGTTAATGACCTTGTTTGGTGATTATTTCTAGAGGACAGACACTGAACGTCAGCTCTCAAGTATCCCAGTGTTTCGTTCGGAAGTACACTACGGTTAACTGGCACGGAGCAAGATTCCGTCTCTTCCTTGAATATAGCGAATACAGCTGCCTGAAACAGGGTGAGAGAAGGCAATATCATGGTTTGTAGAAGGCTAGCTGATGTACCCGTGCTTCGTAGGGAATTCTACATTGTATACAGAATTCTAGGTTAGGTAGTGTACTCGTTGTGAGCAAGACTGTAATAAATTGCATAGCTCTTAACGTTACCCTAGAAACGCGGTGAGGCCAACACCAAACGTTTCTTCTCATATGAAGACTGCGTTTTCATTGCAATGGTAGTCCCGCTTGCCTACCGTCAGTCCATATCAGGTTGGGTAGTTTACATTATAATGGCGGACACTCACTCTCCACCTGCCTTTTTACATCCTCAGAAATCTTAGTGGTTTTCCCAACTGAAATGAACATAGGTCATTACAATGACGTCAGAAGGAATGACGCGATTAAACGCAATGCTTTCATATGAAGTACTTGATCAAATGATAAACCATACATTTTCTCACTTTTAGCGAACACTACTACGCTGCCGATCTAACGGGCTAAAGTTTCAGAGCTGGAATGACCAAGCCGCAGACAGCCGTGATCCGTGAACACTCTTCGTCTTTTTCAGCGGACGGAAGGGGGCTGTTGGGTGGAATAGTGGAGAGTCCCAGGGCAGAAACTATGCCCTATTACTAATCTGTTTCCCAGGAGTACCCGATGAGTCGGAAAATCTCAATTCACTACACCGGCGGCGGAAAAATCTATCTGACTTGGTCGCAAATTTTTCCTCCAAGTCAGGGGAGAAACCACCTCTTCACTGCTAATTTGGAATAAAATGAATGTAGAATTTAATACAAGTGAAGAGAAAGATGTATTTCTTAAGAAACGGCTCTTTTCAGAGTTGAAGTTTGAGTTATTTAATGAATTGTGGTGCTATAATTTGGAATAGGCCCAAATTGTAATTCTAGACCATGTCATACTACTACTACTACTACTACTACTACTACTACTACTACTACTACTACTACTACTACTACCACCACTAAGTGAGCCTCTGCCTTAAGTGTGCACACTGCACATTCAAAACAGTGCGTCAGAATAGGAATCTAATAGCTGGAATATTATGATGAACCAGTGTGTTACGTACCAGCAGTATCAGAAAATGTATGAACCAGAGGAATGGCATGCTTAAGAAGAATTTTTTCTAACTCCCCGGCTATTTCTCGCCAATATTCAGTCAGGCTGTTATACTCGGTATGCAGCACTAATCTCATCCATCGGAGTTGAATGGCAGCATAAGAGACAAAGAACATCACAACAAACAATGGTCAATGTAATGTTATTGTTGATCAATGTTATGCGCTTTCGATATTGTAGGCCTTCACATTTAGTTTTCTTCCGACTCTGAAATACCACTCTTATCATAGTCGGTACGGTAAAACTGAATAAAACATACATGATCGAAAATTGTATTCTCCATAACTTTTGTTATTTAGTACTTTTCGATAAATAATATAAATATCTGAGAATTGAATTCAGGCCTTCCCTTAATCTATCATTTCACTGAGCGCGAATAAAATTAGTTATACCCTAGGTTGTAGTGGCTCATCCTCCGACTTTACATACCGATTTTCATTAAAATCTCTTCAGCCGTTTCCTCGTGATGCGTGTACATACATACAGATAGACAGACAGACAGAAGTTACGGAAAAGTAAAAAGTGCATTTCCTTGTTACTGTGGACATGACCGATTCAGAAATATCATTCGTTTCAAATTCTGAGCAATGTGCAGACAAAATTCTTATTATATATATATATATAAGATAACGCGGATATACTGTATGTGTTGTATGTGCGCTGTAATTTTACACTGAGAGTGCTGTTTGAACTGTTGTACAGAACGGCTCCGTAGTCGAAAATGGATAGAATTAGAGTTTGTATGAGTAACTTCTTAATTTTAAGTGGGAGAAAATCTCAATCTTTCAAGAGTGTGTATTGTTGGCGAATAACATGGACAAATCTGTATTTTTGAAATCAGAATTTTGTTTTTCCGTCATACAAATATACACGCCTCCAATGATCAGTACCAACATTTACACCAAGGCGCATGAATCACTCGGATGGGTCGTAGAGGTAGTTATGTTGTCATATTCAAGGTTTAACTCCATGTTGTAAGTGGGCACATAAAAAAACGGTAGGCCTAATACAAATGCATGAAAAATATACTCGGTATATCCCAAAGGGACCACGAAACAATATTTTAAGACCCTAAAATAAACAAATTCTGAAATATTTTTAAATAAACCTCCTCACTCTTACGAAATGATCAACGAATTGCCAATCATAACCAGGTAATGCCAACTCAAGATTTCACATTCACCTTTACCTCCAGCTCTGTAAGAGGAAGTGCCCAAAAATGACGGAGCTAACTTCAACGGCTGCGTGTTTTTCGTGTCGTCTCTCGGCGTCCTCTGAAAGCGCTTTTTTTATTATTCAAGACCTGCAATGATAGCTTACAGTCTAACAATTCGTTCTCTGGAAAATTAACCACAATTCCATGAATGAGTGTTGATTATTGCCTCAATCTTATGTGGCAGAGTTTTGCATTAGTCTTCTTTTATTAGTTCTAAAATGATGCCTTTAGCAATTCATTCTCTGTGAAATTAACCTGAATTACATGAATGAGTACCGAATTATAGCTTTCAGGTGCGGAATAAGCTACACGTCAAGGTGATAATTGCTGCAATGCCGCTGCCTCTTTAAAGCGTCCAGAGCCCTATGCTTCTAAAGCTACATAGTAACGAGCCGGCACTGTAGGAGGGTTACTTTTAGAACAATTTTCCGCGCGCGGTTCCATTGTTGAGCAATTAGGTGACAATCATTATTGCTTCGAAATGGAGAAGAACAGGTCAGAGCCCGGTCCGTCGCATCCTAAGAAGAAGAATTATGAGAGACAATTTTATACCAATGAAGGTTTAAATAAAATGTTAGAGGTTTCTGACAGCGAATCAGATATATTGTCAGGCAGTGAGGACGATTAGTGGAGGAATTCTGATAGTGAAAATGACAACAGTGCTCTAAATGAAGACGACAGTGTTCGTGAAAATGTGCAAACAACAAAACTGGATTTCGCCACAATTTGGGACAAACGGATGTTTATTTACAATAATGTGCCCTCTGATCCATCACGATGTGCACTGTTGTACAAATAATTAGTAGAAACGAAAAGTGTTGCTTGACGCTTGAAGGCGTCAGATGGCACTCTCACCCGAAACACGGCCTGAAGTGTCACTGACGCTTTAAAGCAGGGCCTCTCAAACGCCCAAAATCTCACGCGTGCAAATCGAGGCGCAAGAGCTCCGTGCACTGTGCATCGCTACCGCTCGGCACGGCTCGGACCAACGCTTCGTCTCTGGGCTACTCGGCTAAGCTCGGCTCAACTCGGCTCAATTCGGCTCGGACTTGGAGCGCTACGCAGCAAGTGAGGAAGAAGGAGACAGGGGGAGCGAGCGAGACAGGCGTGGGGAAAGAGAGAGACAGCGCTATTGCTCCAAATCGAGGAGTGTGGGTCTGCACTCTGGTCAACCAAGCGAACTCGTCTTTTGCACCGTGCACAGTGCATGCACCAAGCACATGCACCCTGAGAGGAACTGCTTTAAAGCATCAAAAAATAAATAGCGTTATAAATGCGTAATATTTACTTTTTTAACTCAATTGACACGTTTTTGATAAAATTTAGTGCCATTTATTAGGACTGACTGATACTGCCAAAACAGCTCCTAAAGTAACAACATTTGCTTCAACCATATTTACCACAGTTTTGCCTTCCTCTTCCTTTCATAACCCTGAAACCGTATTCGTACATCTATGCTTCAGGGACACGAACCGTACACTGGGGCACATTCAAACTTACGATTAATTTTAAAATGTATTACCCATGTCCTTGACTCTATTCCAACCTGTAGAGACTTCGTTTCAGTCGTTTCCACCTATTGAAAAGTTTGCTCTGAGTTTTTTCGCCTCAGCATCATCATTCTGAAAAATCACAACTATATGCTTAGTAGTAGAAATTGGTGGCGTATGAGATTGTACTAAGTCAATGTAGAGAAGGTTTCGCGGTGCCTGTAAACAAGGCATCCTTAGCCTTGAAAGTAGCACGGATTAATTTGGAAGCTCCGTGTTTCAATTATGATCAATAATATGTAGGATTGAAACTCGAAGGAATTATACCTTACGCTCCTAACAGGGTTACATGTAATATTGTTTATCCTACGACACTGGATAAATGATTTCGCAGTTAGAAAATATGTAGAAAATTAACTATCAATAATAATTCGTAATGAGTTTAAAATTAGTCAAACCGCAGAAATACAAATATAATTCCATTTCTTTTTTGATGTATTTGCAAGTGCTTGTCGATACGATATTGTATTCAGTTACCACAACAGTTAATGCGTATTATTTCAATACCTAGAAACTTAGCAAGTACCCACGTCTGATCGGACATTAATTAACAATATGATACATTAAGGATGGAGCTCACGGGTATAGTTCTCGCAATTTCCTTGTTAACGCCCGGCACGATTTTGAAGTTCATACTGCGGTGCATGTTGATTCTCCCACTTATGAGGCAAGCATACTATTGGTGAACATTCGGGTCACTCCACCCCGTCCAGAGTCCGACTCGTTGGCTGAACGGTCAGCGTACTGGCCTTCGGTTCAGAGGGTCCCGGGTTCGATTCCCGGCCGGGTCGGGGATTTTAACCTTAATTGGTTAATTCCTACAGCACGGGGGCTGGGTGTGTGTGTTGTCTTCATCATCATTTCATCCTCATCACGACGCGCAGGTCGCCTACGGGAGTCAAATAGAAAGACCTGCACCTGGCGAGCCGAACCCGTCCTGGGATATCCCGGCACTAAAAGCCATACGACATTTCATTTCATTTCACCCCGTCCAGACAGATTTATGTGAATCATGTGCTATTGATCAACGGTCGATCCGGTGGGAGCTCCTTCTTAACGCTTGAGACGCCGGTGGTTAACAAGGAAATTGCGAGAACCGTAACTATCAGTGTTTCCAACTTGCACTTCCGTTATCACGGTTGCGGTCTCTTGGAAGTCAGAGCACTGTGAGAGCTTTCATGACCAGGATAATCTTTTCTGTCCTCGTACATGTTGCCCTTCTGCTTTCTTTCTGTTGTCCGTGGTATCACATTTTGTTCGTTGTTTCGCAAAACATGGCCGAAATACTCTACTTTCCTGCATCTCATGAGGGTTAAGACTTGGAAATATTTCCCGGCACGACGCATTATTTATTTGCTGTTGATATTGTCTACCCATGGCATCATCAACAATCTGCCGTACATCCATATTTCACAGGCTTTCAGTCAGTTCATTCACAAAACCTTAAGTGTCCAGCCTTCAACACCGTAATGTAGCACTGGTGACTCATAACCAGATCTCGGTGTCTTGGCAGTAATAGGTTAGAATGCAAGCTAATTTGGTAATTAGGAAGTGTCGTCTAATCCGGTCTTATGAATAGGGTTTCAGATGGACCGTACCCCTTATGTTTATGCAGAGCTCATAACATAACTATTGTACAGGCTAAAGTATAGTAATTACTCTCTTCAGTAAGTTTGTATTCAACTTATCACTGTCTAAAACCCCGAGCTCTACACAAACACTGCACGATAAGCTAATGAGTTTCGAATGGGAGGTTAGGATTTTACAGATAATGCTTTAATATCAGAAACACACTTCTTGCGGTGCCAATACTAGTTCCAATTTCTACATCATCATCATCATCATCATCTGTTTACCCTCCAGGTTCGGCTTTTCCCTCGGACTGAGCGAGGGATCCCACCTCTACCGCCTCAAGGGCAGTGTCCTGGAGCTTCAGACTCTTGGTCGGGGGATACAACTAGGGAGTATGACCAGTACCTCGCCCAGGCGGCCTCACCTGCTATAGTGAACAGGGGCCTAGTAGGGGGATGGGAAGTTTGGAAGGGATAGGCAAGGATGAGGGAAGGAAGCGGCCGTGGCCTTAAGATAGGTACCATCCCGGCATTTGCCTGGAGGCGAAGTGGGAAACCACGGAAAACCACTTCGAGGATGGCTGAGGTGGGAATCGAACCCGCCTCTACTCAGTTGACCTCCCGAGGCTGAGTGGACCCCGTTCCAGCCCTCGTACCACTTTTCAAATTTCGTGGCATAGCCGGGAATCGAACCCGGACCTCCGGGGGTGGCAGCTAATCACGCTAACCACTACACCACAGAGGCGGCAATTTCTACATCCGAATTCCATTTTTATGTTAGCCAGCAGCCGAAGTGGACTTTTTTTTACAATTGGCTTTACGTACCACCGACACAGATAGGTCTTATGGCGACGATAGGATAGGGGGATAGGAAATGACTAGCAGTTGGAAAGAAGTTGCCGTGGCCTTAATTGAAGTGAAATGGGAAAGTGGGAAACCAAGATAAAAAAACATCTTCAGGACTGACGACAGTGGGAGTCGAACCCACTATGTCCCGAAATCAACCCCACAGCTGCGCGCCCCTAAGCGCACGACCAACTTGCGCGGTGTCTAGGTGAATGAAATGTGGCACCGTTCTAATTGTATTTCGGTCCAGGGTGATAACAGCATTGGTGGTTCTCCGCTTGCTGATTAGTCTATGACCCCAGTTACCATCTAATGATATCCAAGGCATTTGCATGATTTAATTGACAACTTACCTACACTGCCTGTGTGTGTTAATAATAATAATAATTGCGTATGGCCTCCGGAGAGCCCTGGTGCAGGTCGTTTCCTAGTAGACGGCCTATAGGCTGCCTGCATGTCTGCGAGAATGGGGCCCTACCTAAAATGATTTCTAACGTAGAAGAGTCGAACGCGGTACCCGTTGTATCAAAGTCCAGCATGCTAACCATTTAGTGTGTGTTGATGATTCGGTTAGGGATATAGTCCTGACCTGCATTGAAACGCAAGTGATACTGAATCTAGGATTGTCCAGTGTGGGAATAAAAAAAGTATTGCCAACGATAAAAGCACTCCATTCAAGTCACTCAACTCATCTTAAATTCTTGATGGAGTTGAGAATTGTGCAGGGCAATTTTCTTTCTTTCTTTCTTTCTTTCTTTCTTTCTTTCTTTCTTTCTTTCTTTCTTCGTTTCGGCCTGCTGTGGACCACGTTATTTCAACCGTTTGCATCCTTGAGCTTTAATTCTTCCCCAGTACTCACGCATTCTCGTTCTGTGAGCCTCCTTTCTTTCATCAGTCCACTTCTTGCCTGTTTTCAACTTTGGCCTTTCTTGGAACCTCTTGTACCCTTGGAGCTTTATTATTATTATTATTATTATTATTATTATTATTATTATTATTATTATTATTATTATTATTACACATCACAGTGAAGCGATATGCAGGTGGCAATGTCTACCTAACAGCTGTGTAGCAAGAGAAAGTAACTGACGAGCAAAAAAAAAAAAGAATAGATGTACGTAAAATGTAAGCGTACGGGCAGAGGAACGTAAAAGGTAACATGCTAACTATAACATCCCATCAAAATAAATAACCATAAATGTTCTTGTTATTCTTTCTCTACCCTTTTTCTGGTTACATGTGTTGGCTGTAGGAGAGATTAAACCCAGTTTTACTGCTGGATGTATTTCTTCTTTTCCTTAATTTGCCAAATCCTCCAACAACGTCTGTGATCAGCAGTATTGCTTTTACTTTGTCTGCAACCATCCGGAACAGTGAACCTGTACCGAACTGGAACCGTGCTGGAGATTCCCTAGCCAAGATGTCCTGCTTTGACCTGATCACCGTTTGCTTTTAATTTTCCCTTAGGTGACCAAGTGTAAGAATTTGTACTTAGTATCACGCATGGCATGGCTAAAATATTCCACCTCTCGATGGTCATGAGTATGAGGATTTCCATCTTCTTACACATGCGACGCAGCTCTTCGACACTAGTGAACCAGCAACCCAAGGGGATTTTCAAAATTCTGTGGCAAACCCATAGTTCAAAAGTTTCTAGCTTCTCTTCACATAGTGTTTAGTTGAAGTCACGGACCCAACTCCGTACAGTAGAACGCTGTACACATAATCGCGGTGAAGATGAACATGAAGAGTTTCGGCAGTTCGCGACTCATCAGTGTTTTTTGAGTCTTTCCTATATCGTAATTCCCGTGATGGATCCTAGTCATCATTGAAAAAGCTTGCGAAATACTCGAAGCTGGAGATGTTCTCAACCATCGAACTGCCGATGTGAAGAATGCCAGCAACACCATCACGATCTTTGGCGACGATCATCCATTTCGTCTTCTTTATATTCTGTCGCAGTCTCATGACTGCACTTGCATCTATGAATCCATTCAGCAATACTGCAGGTCTGCCGGGGATATATCAATCATGACATCATCTTCAGCATATCCGATATTGTCAACATTTATGACATTAATCTTTACATCTTTTACCTCCCCATCAAGGACGTCACTGAAGCTCTTCTCCCAGCAGACGTTGAGGCGTAGGGTTTAGAGAACGCAGCCTTGTCAGATTCCTTTCAGAATGGGTACCTCCTTTGTCAACACTCCGTCAACAAACAGCGCAGCAATCTGGTTCCCGTACAGATCCACAATTCTTCGGGTGACGCTTCCATTCAGCCCACACGGGATATTGATAATCTTATCATTTGAAGAGAATCGAATGCTTCTTCGTAGTATTTGAAGCATGTGAAATCATCGACGGTATGTGGTGGGATATAGCCACTGTTCAATGTTTCTGTAGTCTTTGGTAGTGTAATGTGCCGTACGTAAATAAAGAGTATTAAGACGAACACAGACGTACAGCCCCCGAACCAGAGGAATTAACTAAACAGGGAGCGACTAGGGATAGAACCCGGGTCCCTCTGAATAGCAGGCTACTACGTTGACCATTCATCCAAGGAGTTGGCCTGAAGGCAGAGATGGGGTTCACTCAGCCTCGTGGACCAACTGAAGGTCTGTTGATATTATTAGAGGCAGCAGATCCGGTCTTGAAATCCAAGCAGTACGGCTGACCGTGTGGCACTTATTGGACTGTGTGGGCCACGGACTTGTTTACTTTGATTTTGCGTTTAACAACGCTTTTGTACCAGTTCTTATATCTTAGCTTTCAGTTTATAATGTAAACTACTGTTTGTGCACCCTTCCTTGACCTGTTTTTTCAAACAGCAATAATGACATGGTCCACCTCTAGGGTGTAGTGGTTAGCGTTATTAGCTGCCACTCCCGGAGGCCCGGGTTCGATTCCCGGCTCTGCCACGAAATTTGAAAAGTGGTACAAGGGCTGGAACGGGATCTACTCAGCCTAGGGAGGTCAAATGAGTAGAGGTGGGTTCGACTCCCACCTCAGCCATCCTGGGAGTGGTTTTCCGCGGTTTCCCACTTCTCCTCCAGGCAAATGCCAGGATGGTACCTAACTTAAGGCCAGGGCCGCTTCGTTCCCTATTCCTTGTCTATCCCTTCCAATCTTCTCATCCCCCACAAGGTCCCTGTTCAGCATGTCCGACTCGTTGGCTGAACGATCAGCGTACTGGCCTTCGGTTCAGAGGGTCGCGGGTTCGATTCCCGGGTTCTATTTCCGGCCGGGTCGGGGATTTTAACCTTAATTGGTTAATTCCATTGGCACGGGGGCTGGGTGTATGTGTTGTCTTCATAATCATTTTATCCTCACCACGACGCGCAGGTCGCCTACAGACGTCAAATAGAAGGACCTGCACCTGGAGAGCAGAACCCGTCCTGGGATATCCCGTCACTAAAAGCCATACGAAATTTCATTTTCAGCATAGCACGTGAGGCCGCCTGGGCGAGGTACTGGCCCTCCTCTCAGTTGTATTCCAGACTCGAAGTCTCACACTCCAGGACACTGCCCTTGATGCGGTAGAGGTGGGATTCCTCACTGAGCCCGGGGTAAAATCTAACCTGGAGGATAAACAGGTTAAGAATGAGAGATATAACATGTAGGCCTACCTAGGCCTATATGACTCAATGTACATAGCGGAGACAATAAAAATCTTCATCAAGGCTTTAAAACAATCGAAAAGGACCACTGATCCAATACCGTAGCAAAGATTTTCACACTGAGTAATTTATATATTCTTAAATACTATATATTTCTCACAAACATTCTAACGTAATATTTGTTTCTCCAAAAATTGCTTTAATTTGAATGAAATAACATATCATAAGTTACTCAAATCAGATAGATAACCATTTCTTAAATTTTGAATTATTATATAATACTCTCTGCATGCTCCGCTACATGCGTAGAACTACATGCACTTAATTAATCTTACATATTTGTGTGAAAATCATTGATTACATTTTAGCATACATACAGTATTTGGTGATGACTATTGTTCTTGAATCTTTCTCAATGCTTGAAAGTTTAAAAAGTTCACAAATTTTGCAAATGGCTTTGAATACTTTTTGATTAGGACAGACTTTTGTATTGGCCAGTTGCCTACCATAATAACATTGTTTATTAATATCTCTCTCTCTCTCTCACTTTTCACTTCACTATACTTATCACCTTATTCTGTGTCATTGAACTTACAATATACGCCAAAAGGGATGTTAAAATTTTAGAATTATAGCTGAGGATATTTCAGAGAGACAGGGACATCGTGTTGAAATTTTATAATATTTTAGAAAGGACGTTTTAATGGGACAACTCTATGTCGTTGATTTCCAAAGTGGAAAAGAATTCCTGCGGTACAAACTCCGACACCCTGATATACTTATGAGTGTAGAACAATCGAATAGACCTAACACAATTATTATTAACTAGCAATGTACTCGTGCCTCGCTATGGTATTCTACATTGTTTAAGGATATCTAAGTAAATTACTGTGCATGCAGTGAATAAGAATTTTTATAATTGCATGTCTCTTACCGTCATCCGAGAAACAGCATGGGAAGGTCCCCATACGCTGTTTTCAATGTAAAGTGTGAATTGCGGAGTTGTGATGATAACGGCAAGCTCACTTGCCTACTGCTGTTCACAATGGAGTTGGGAAGTTTACATTATAATGGCAGGCCGCAATGCCTAATGCGGGGTCACAATCGATTTGGAAAGTGTTCGTTACAATCGCAGGCCCCCTTTCCTACTTCCAGACAGAATGCAGTTGAGGAGTTTTTATTATAATGGCGGGCAACTTACCTACTGGCAGTCAAAATTGAGTTAGGCTGTTATCATTATAATGACAGGCCTCTTTTCCGAATGCCAGCCAGCTTACTGCCAGTCACACAAAGTTGGTGAGTTTTCATCAAAATAGCAGGCCACTATGACTAATGCCAGTCACATTTTAGATGGGTACATTTGTTCATAATGGAGGGCACCCTTGTCCACAACCAAACACAATCGGGTAGGGGAGATTTGAACAAAACTGCACGCTCCCTTGCCTTCTGAAAGTGAAAAAGAGAAGGGGATTATTCTTTAGAATGGTGGACCCTCAATACTAATGCCACTTATACAGGAGTTGGAAAAGTACTCTATGCCTACTGCCAGTCAAAGTCGATGTGGGGAGTACTGATTAAAATAGCAGACACACAATTTCTTGATAGCTACAAATCGACATCAATATATATATCGACATACAAAAGTATATGCATGTCTAAAATATTGCAGACCTTCAGACTGTTGCTAAACGTTACGTCATATCGACAAACTGATTTTACCATAAGACGCGGTCTAAATGGCTGGTCCTATGATATTTTCTCGTATCTCATCTATTCATGGGTCAGATTGATTTAGGAACGGTGAATAGGGTGAAATTTGGGTATTATTGTCTCACAGTGCATTACTTTTCGGATAATTATGTGACAGCTACAAACATAGCATTTGGCTCATACATGGCTACTGTGTGTGCCAATGATCGTGCAGAATTTCATGATTCTATCTTTCCTATAAATGATTCAAAGTATGAATTATACGTGTAAAATCTGCAACATTTACTTACAATCGAGAAATGCAGCTAAATCTAACGTATACGGGAGAGAGATACGACAAAGGTTGTAGTAACAAAGTTGTAGACGACTCCAAATTGAACAGAGATTGTGCCATCCGTTTAGCTAGGAAATACCTCGAAACGAAGGTCTGCGCCGTCATTAAAATTGCCTCGATATTTCGATATTCTTCGGGGGTAAAATGTTAAAAATTTAAAGATCTTGGAAGTTTTCCGTTGGTTACAGGCTACAAGGTATAATTTTGCCAAATTTCTATTTCCTAGTTCGTCTGGCAGACTTTGCCGCATTCTTGATTTTGGGGGAGGGCGGTAAAAATTAAGACTTGCAGGAAAATAAAGCAAAAATGTATGCAGATGGTCATTATTACCCTTTAAAGGGATAGCTGTACGAAAATTTTGCCAAAATACTCAATGTACATACACACGGTCGTAACGATTTTATTTATATAGATAGATAAGGAATCTGTTCCACGTACAACACCTTGTGGGCTATGTCCACTGGACTTATCCTGAAAATCGACCTTTCAAGATATCTCCCTTATTAATCCTCCTATCGAAGTGATGCACATGAGAAAAACGTTTTAGAAATTGATTTCCATTCAGGATGGTAAATTTTCATTTATTTTGGATGGGCATATTTTGCGGGAGTGCAAAAGCATGGTTTCGGTTTTAAATAAACCCCCAGTAAATTTAGGTATTCAGAAATAATATTGTCCCTAAAATCTACTCAAGGGCAAGCGGATTATAAATATCTTCGATATAAATATATCCAGTAGTTGTCAAGTTATAATAACATTTTTTTTGCTATTTAGCTTAACGTTGCACCGACACAGATATGTCTTATGGCGACGATGAGATAGGAAAGGTCTAGGAAGTGGAAGGAAGCGGCCGTGGGCTTAATTAATGTACAGCCCCTCATTTGCCTGGTATGAAAATGGGAAACCACGGAAAACCATCTTCAGGGCTGCCGACAGTGGGGCTCGAACCCACTATCTCCCGATTACTGGATACTGGCTGCACTTAAGCGACTCAGCTATCGAGCTCGGTAGTTATAAGAACTCAGACAAACAAGCAAACAAACAAACAAACAAACAAACAAACAATAACAATCAAACAAACAGACAAACAGACACCAAAGCTAAAAAATATGCAGATGGTCATTACTACACCTGAAACGTATAACTGTAGTGAAATTTCGCCTAAATAGTCAATGTACAGACACCCGGTCGTTACGATTTTATTTATATAGATAATATCCTTTCTTTCTTTCTTTCTTTCTTTCTTTCTTTCTTTCTTTCTTTCTTTCTTACTTCTAGGGACCACGTACCAACTTTACTGCTTCATCCTAAGTTGTTTTTCCTTCTCCATCATTATCTCACTATTATTATTATTATTATTATTATCATTATTATTATTATTATTATTATTATTATTATTATTATTATTATTATTATTATTATTATTATTATTATTATTTATTGCTTTAATTGAAACTTGGGATAGTGTAAAGCGTAGTGGCCATAGGTTCAGATGGCTCCGGTTTCGATTCCCGGCCGGAATTTGGATTGCAACTTCGTATGGTTAATTCTTGTGACTTAGGGTCTAGGTGTTTGAGTTCGTCTTTCTTAATGTACATCTCTTCACCTAAATTTAATTTACCACATAACCAACCAGCGCAAGAAACTTGCAATAGTGAATACATCACTCCATATGGGTGTGAGGTTAGGAACGGCCGTAAACCTAGGAAAACCATCAAGTGCCGACACCATAAAAATGAAACTTAGATTTTGATGAAAGAGATCGCGAAATGTACCATCCCAGCAAGCCGTGTTCAGGTCTTTCAGAACTTATTGCATTTAGGACTTCCGTCATAATTCAGTTCTTAAATCTGTGTGGCTTAAACATTTAAAACCTCTCTTTAATGGGAGAATTTCAAGAAAATGTAATCTACATTTAGTCGATGATGGATGTATACTAAGTCCTCACCTTGAACAATTCCTACAAAGCCTATCACAATGACACCATGAACGTTAAATATGAAGTGATTATTGAAACGTAGGCACTTACTGCACACTAATTAGGCTCTACGACTGCAAGGTAAAGGTGTGCATATTACAAGTGCCTGTAGTATCATAATGTCCCTTTCACTACGCGCAATGCTGCGGTGTGACGGGTCAAAGTCGCAATAATTAGCATTTAGCTCCAGGTTTAACATTACTAGCAGACATAAACCCAGAATGAAGTGAATGTCACTGCCATGCATTTCTAGCGAGTATCGAGAAACCTGTCATTGAATTAAATGACCTATTTATTGTGGCAAAGTAAGAAAATGCTTACTAAAGTATTTCACCATAACAACAGGGACCCTAACAAAACTAGATAGGGGAAGAGCTAAGGATAATACTAATAATAATAATAGCGTATGGCCTCCGGAGAGGCCTGGTGCAGGTCTTTTTCTAGTGGACGGCCTATTAGACGACCTGCACGTCTGTGAAGATGAAGATGAGGGCCCTACCTAGGATGATTTCTAACGTTGAATATGTCAAACACACCCAGCCCCCGAGCCATTGGAATTAAGGTTAAAATCCCCGACCCAGCCGGGAATCGAACCCGGGATCCTCTGAACCGAAGGCCATTACGCTGACCATTCAACCAACGAGTCGGACAAAGGATAATACTGACACTTCGTTTTACTCAATAAGTATAAGAATAACATACTCATAAAAGCTTAAATTGTCGTCAAGCATTTGAAGATAGGTATATGGTACCAATGCATGCTCGACAATCCTTATCTGCATAGTTTGTGGATTGCTTAGTTTTGGTGATTTAGGCAGCATAAGCGTAAGACGGTAAATGTTTTCGTCTGGCGCCATTTTCCGCTTGGCTCCTTTCTATTACACTTTACTGTGTTATAGGTACGTGCAAACCTTCCTCGGGAGAGCGTCTAAGCAACAACGAAAACCATATAAAAGTCTCCCCAGCAGTTTTTCAGTTATAGAATATTATTTCCGTCCGTATCTAGCGCTGCATTTCTACTGTCAACTTTTTTTTTTTTGCTAGTTACTTTACGTCGCACCGACACAGATAGGTCTTATGGCGACGATGGGACAGGAAAGGGCTAGGACTGGGAAGGAAGCGGCCGTGGCCTTAATTAAGGTACAGCCCCAGCATTTGCCTGGTGTGAAAATGGGAAACCACGGAAAACCATTTTCAGGGCTGCCGACAGTGGGGGTTCGAACCTACTATCTCCCAAATACTGGATACTGGCCGCACTTAAGCGACTGCAGCTATCGAGCTCGGTTGACTGTCAACTTTAATTGAGGTCGAACGTTTAGAGACAGACTAAGTACGGAGTCTCGGGGATTTCTTTCTATAGTTTGTTTCGTCTACAATAATTCTTAATCATGCACCTTTTCGATATATTTAATGGTTTAGGCATCGTAAACCGAGATAATACAGGGTCTTTCACTCAAAGTGGGGCCGGCCGGAGCAGCGCAGCGGGTAGATGGGCGAGATGAAGGTCAGACGAGCACACGGCAACTCGCTGAGATTGGAGCCGGCAGAGTGCCCGCGTGAATAGCATATAAATAACAAGCACACATAATAACGTACAATCAAAGTAAAATAATTTCACACCTTGTCTCAGGAGATGTTGAAAATGTCCTCCACCTGCATCTACACATTCCTGGCTTCATCTGTGGAAATTTTCATTCATATGCATTAGTTCATCTACCGAGATAGCCTCAATTTCTCTCGTGATATCTTGTTTGAGTCCATCTAGAGTGTGAGGGTTTGTTGCATAAACCTTATTTTTCAAACTTCCCCATAAATAAGAACTCGCAAACCGTAAGGTTTTTGGGGATTTTGCGGGCCACAATCGTTTACTAATTAACCTGTTGTCAAAAATTTCATCAGTTAAACTTAATGACTCGTTAGCCATGTGCGCTGTTCCCGAGTCTTGATGGAAATATCCAGATTGGCATTCATTTTCCGTCAATTGTTAAAAAATGGTACAAAAATATCATTCCTATATCCCTGCCCAGTAATTGTGGTTTCAAATACTATAAGCCATATTATCCAGTCTGCAGTTACTGCTTCCGACACTCCCATTTTCACACTCCAGATGAACTGAAACAAAATATCACGAGAGTAATTGAGGCTTTCTTCGTAGATGAAGTAATGTGTATGAATGAAGATTTCGTTAGATGAAGCCAGAAATGTGTAGATGCAGGTGGAGGGCATTTTCAACATCTTCTGTGACTAGATGAGAAATTATTTTACAGTGATTATGCTTTATAACGTGTGCTTGTTATTTGCATGCGATTCATACGAGGGCTCTCCCGGCCCCAAGCTCAGTGAGTTGCCATGTGCTCGTTTGACCTTCAGCTCGCCCATCTACCCGCAGCGCTGCGCCGGCCGACCAGCCGGCCCCACTTCGAGTGAAAGACCCTGTATTTACTTGTCGTCACTTTCTTCGAGTTCCTTCGCATAAAACATTACTTCTCGGTTTCATCCCAGTGTAGTTCAGTGTTTAATACACGGAATCCTTCGTCGGAAGATCCTCTAGGCAATAAACGTTTTTGTAGAGGTTCTGGAGTTATAATGGTTTAAGCTATGCCACGCCGAGCCTCAGGAATGTTCTTTCCTTTCCTAAAAATTAATTTCTATAGATAAAAAACATAAACTCTGTTAATGTGGTGACATTTTAAAGACAGATATGTGATCCCGGGACGTTTTGAAGAACTATTTATGCTTTAAATTCTTATGCACAGTTTGTAGACATCTTAAACGGTTTAGGCAGTCTAAGCCGAAAAATTGTACCGCATGGCGTTATTTTCTGCCAGTTGTTCCGCAGAAACCGTCACAGTTCAATATTTAACGCATGGAAACCTTTCCCGGGAGATCTGCTAAGCAACAGCGAAAACCGTATAAAAGTATGTTTGGTGGATCTAGTGTTATGCAGTGTGCTTCCATACCTAGCACAAAATTTATGTTGTTAAAAATCATTAAAATGTGTTATTGTGGCCTATATTTTAAAGATAGATATGACACTGCGGTATCGAGGACTTTTTGTACTCTACAAATCGTAATCATATAGTTTATGGATACCTGTAATGGTTTAGGCAGCGTAAGCAGAAAAATTTGTCACCTGGTGTCATTTCCTTAGAGTTGTTTCTCAGCAATCGTCACTCCTTGGTTTACTTTAATCACATCTCAAAATTTTATGTACAAAAACTTTCCTCTGGAAATCCTCTGGGCAACAGTGAATACCACATTAAAATCCGTTTAGTGTTTCTCGAGTCATAACTTGACACCAATACATACATACTTACATGCATACATATAGTCAGACAAAAATACGGACGCTGTGTTGAACTTTTCTTTTTGGCTAGTGGCTTTTATGTCCCGCCGACACAGATTGGTCTTATGGCGACGATGGGATAGGAAAGGCATAGGAGTTGGAAGGAAGCGGTCGTGGCCTTAATTAAGGTACAGCCCCAGCATTTGCCTGGAGTGAAAATGGGAATCCACTGAAAACCATCTTCAGGGCTGCCGGCAGTGGGATTCGAACCCACCATCTCCCGGATGCAAGCTCACAGCCGCGCGCTCCTAACCACACGGCCAACTCGTCCGGTAATTTATTTCGTTTACAATTACCTGTAGTGTATCTATATTTTCCACTTCATATGCTCCTCTCATCACCACCCGAAATGGACGATTTCCTTTCACATTTTTCCATTTCGTTAATCATCTGGTGAAGTAAAGTGTTGTTGACATGGGCACGAGTCAGTTGTCAACATCTGGGCATACTATATTATTTACCATCAATATATTGCGATTGTTCATAATGTTTGGTAGGTAGGGTCAAATGTGATGCATTGAAATAAAGTAATCATATTACCCAATTCTATTTATAACTAATGCTTTTGGGTTATTATGTATAATCTTCAGATTTATAAAAAAATTATACCGTAACATGACTAAGGCCAGCCCCGCGGTGTGGGGTATCGTACTTGCCTCTTACGCGGAGGCCCTGGGGTCGATTCCCAGGTCAGGGATTTTTACCTGGATTTGAGTGCTGGTTTGAGACCCACTCAGACTACGCCGAGATAATTCGTCGTGCTGATCACACCACACCTCATAATGTGCAGTCCTTCGGGCTGAGCAGCGGTCGCTTGGTAAGCCACGGCCCTTCGAAGCTGTTGAGCCATGAGGTTTAGCTTTAACATAACTAATTAAAACGTTGATTTATGTAAAATGAATCATAAACTTTAGGAAAATATTTATCTTGTAAACGGCGAATCATAATAAAGAGGATTCAGGATTAGAATGCATTGAATTACGATTGTATTTATTTAGTATTTACTCAGAGATACTGTGATTTTGATTATCAAGTTGATTTGGGATTGATTATACTTCTATTGTATTACATATTACAACTTTTGTTATTTACTTTGTTTCTTGATTCAGTAGGTACTCATTCATTATTAAATAATTATATTTACTAGTTATAATTCTGAAATTCTCGTACTATTTATGATGTTTATTTTCTGTAACACTTATGGAACATATGTCTTACTGTTTAATATTTAAGTTCTACTGTCTACTGTAATTGGGGAGCTATCCCTGTAATATACAAATAGGCATACAAATAAATAAATAAATAAATAAATAAATAAATAAATAAATAAATAAATAAATAAATAAATAAATAAATAAATAACAACATACAATAAGTCATTTCTAGATAGACTAAATTTTAAATAGTTTCCATCGCAACATGTCCAGCATTTATGTTTGTAAAAATAAAATCATTCATTTAAAGGTAAAGTGCGACCACGATTTATTGAATTTTCATGAATGTTTAATTTATTCTAGAACGATAAGTAATGTGTACTATAGGAAAATGTAAATTTACCTTATACAAAACTTTGTTTAACATTTCCTTACCAGAGTGGGTAATTTTTGCTTACATAGTTTCAAGGGTTTGATTAATTTGTGTATTTATTGTTAAAGTATTTGAAAGGCTGCAATTAAGAAGAGCATACAACCCCAATAGGTCTATTCCTAACAGTGATGCCCCTCTTGTGGGTGGGTGTGGCAACCCCTGCCCGTCACAAAAGGTGAGTAAAAGGGGAACTGTGGCTCTCACCTTGGAAGTGTGGTTTGGCAACGACTGATCCCTTATCCGAGTCTATCGTTGTTTCCATTTGCTTGTATGAGTTTCCCCGCTCTCATCTTTGCTATCTGTCCTCTTTTGGTCAACGCTTGTTCTCTTCCGACGCCAAGATTATTAGGCTTGTGAGGCCTTAGGATTCGTTCATTTTCACGCCCTTCTTGACTCTTCCCTTAATTTTTCCGATACCCTTACAGTATTCTCCAAAGTTTCACCTGTTCCATTTTCCTTCTAATTACTGTTAACAGAGGATAGTTGCCCAGTTGTACTTCTTTTAAAAACAACCACAACTTTGATTCATCATGAGAATAGAAGACACACACAATGGACGTTTCTCCATTTCTGTACCTTCCAAACATCCACACGGAATGGACCTGTGAAAACTGAGAATATATCGTCGCTACCGGGACAAAACCTCCTATGTGAAATATTTCAGCTTAAAACTTTGGCCGGCAAGGTTCTGTCATCTAAGGTACAATATTGTGTGAATATTGTAAAGGCATTCTCGCTCTTCATAAAGTATGTGCTGCGGGTAAGTATATCTCCAAAATTATTATCACATAGGAGGATTTGTCCCGACAACGACGATGTATAATGTGCATTTTACACAGTATTGTCTATGTATCTTTTAAACTATGAAATAATAGCCTTTGTTAAGCATAGGACAGGGAAATATCTTATATGCACATGGGGCTCGACATTTTTCATTAGACCTTCCATATTTCTGTTCAGAACTGTGGTAATTAAATAACACTAATATTTACGGCCCTGCTGTGTAGGGGTAGCGTGCTTGTCTCTTATCCGGAAGCCATGGGTTCGTTTGATGGCCAGGTCAGGGTTTTTTACTTGGATCTGAGAGCTAGTTCGAGGTCCACTCAGCCTACGTGATTACAATTGAGGATACATCTGACGGTGTGATGGTTACCCAGATGTAGAAAGCCAAGAATAACGACCGAGAGGATTCGTCCTGCTGACCACACGGCACCTCGTAATCTGCAGGCCTTCAGGTTGAGCAGCGGTCGCTTCGTAGGCCATGGCCCTTCGGGGCTGTTGTGCCATGGGGTTTGGTTTGGCTTAATACTAATATTTGCCAATGAAAATAAATATGTTCTTTCGAGATTTCTCATCATGAACTCTAGAAACACGTGGAGAAAATTGACATGACGTAACTTTCTGTTGTGAAATAGTAGTAGAAATAGCGGGAAGATATTTGAAATGATTAAATAGGAGCAAAGTTAGGAATGAAATAGATGAATGAAACGATACGTATGAACGAGCGAAGTTCTATGAACCGAATGGAGGAGGAGAGTAAATCTAGTAATATAATAGGTTAAAGGAGGCCAGAAGAAACAGAGAAGTAAAGAAGGTAGAACAAGAAGAGGTCTCAGATTTATTTCCAAATAGCAGGGTGTATGTCAATCGCACAAACAAGTCTACGGACTGATGAATGAAGCAACAACTATGCGCTGATTACATCAAGGCTAAGTGCTGAGCGATATAACAGCCTATAATGAAGGTGTGCGCAGGAATGTTAACTTACGTTACTTATCATCAGCATAACTTTTCTGTACACTTTAGATTTTTCGCCTCATGCTTCCTTTAGGTATTTAAAAGTCGATATTAGATTCTGTTCATTTTTTGTGTGTGTATGCTAGTTTGTTTGTTTGCCTGTGGCGACGTGTCACGGTAAAACGGCTTAATATGACTTTTCTAGCCTCCGAATTTAAGTTCAGGAATAGCCAAGTTCTGCATAGGCTTTATATTATTTTATTGCTATACAGTGGCACCTATCCCAGAGAAGATGGGAGAATCACGACTTAGATGGTATGGTCATGTCGTTCGAAGCCCTTCAGACTCAATGATACATACAGCCTTCCAATTTGATCCTGGAGGTTCTCGATCCCGAGGTCTTCCCAAGAAGTGATGGTTCGACTGCATCAAGGAAGACATCCGTCTTTTAGGCATAACTGAAGCTGTCGCCCTTGACCGCAGGAAGTGGAGGATGGCATGTTTAATAGCGGACCTTGCACCAGTGCGGGACTAAACGCTAGGAATGAAGCAGAAGAAGAAGAGAGTGGCATAGTGATATTAAGGGCGCACGCGAAATTTCTCCCTTAATATTAGGTTTATCGAAAATATGTACCTGAAAATCATTGTATAGAATATAATTTCGGATCTTTCTTATGCTATGCGTTTTTACTGGACGTGGAGATTTTCTGACAAACTTCCAAATCTCCGTAAATATTAGCTTTATCCAAAGTATGTACATCCAACCGCACAAAAACTAGCTATCATAGTGCATGACTTTCTTTCAAAATCCCTCTGTTTGAAATAAGACTGAACATATTGTGCAGATGGTAGGATTATGGATGTCATCTCTTTGGCCACCGGCTATCCACCTTTTACGAATAATCTCACGTCTCGATAATGTATTAAATATTTATTTGCCGGGCACTTTTTGAGTGAACATAACAGAAAATTTAGTTTCCAATCCTTAATGTTCTATGCATTTGACCGTACTGCTCGTAATAATGATAATACGATTTACGAATTCAAATTGATTTTAATTAAGCTCATCAGCGGTGAGCATCGCTGACATAGATAAATTGATAAAACATCATGCTAATGAACTAAATGGCAATGGAAGTAGTTGTAGTCTTGATTGTTTTATAAACTGAAATATCTGCCTCCTCATTAGCCTGTATTGATCAGAAAGATAATGAAAATACGGCTAATAAATTAAGTAACGTTTCGTACTTTTGTGACTTATCTGGACAAAATAATCGAATTTAATATGTTTACAATGGTTTAAATCATCTGCAGCTACCAATATTTCTATATTTGTCTGCATTGGGGAGGTATTCATCCTAATAATCATGAGAAAAGTGCGGCTTAAATCATAATAGTGCGATTGGCTAACAAGTTGCGAGAAAAATGTAATTCGTGTTTAACGGAAGTGGAGGGCCTCATTAAAACTGACAGGTGTTACATGGGTTCCAGGAGACGCACCAGGACGTTAAATGGGCTTCCGACTTCCATTGTATTACGTCACGACTTACTGTACTTGTATGTTTCGCGCTGGTAATCTTGTACTACATATTATTGGGCTTCCTCATACCTCCTTACGTTTCCTAATTTGGCTACCTTGTATGACATGAATTGTTTGGATGTTCCAACAATGAAATACGTAATGCTTTCTGAAACCACTAAGTAGTGCAGATGGCAAGAATGCTTCACCATAGTGCTGGAAGATTCGAGGTTTGAAATCGGGTTCTTGCAATAATCAGCCAAAAGGGTAACATTCCGGTGTTGTCAGCATTCACTTAAAGTATTTTCTTACATTAGAAGGTATTTCCCAACTTCTGCCTTATAAAAATTACATATGTGTAGGCAAGTAATAGCACCGATTTGCTGGTTTTGTCATAGCACCATGATTTTAATTATGAAGAGACTCAATGGGTGAGTGGTCAATGTCTTAGGTTCGATTCTAGGCCTGGTCGGGGAATTTTCATAGTAAAAGGTTAATTCTCGTGGCCCGGGGACAGTGTGCTTACGCTGTCCCCAACCTTACTGCGAACACTGCAGGTGCCCCGCACTCTCACAGGAAGTGCAGCATGACAATAGCTGCACTTGGTTTCAATAGTCACAGGAAATGATTATATAAAAACCACGAAATGAAACAATAAAAGGAATAGAAATGAGAGTATCAGTACCACCTGGAGTGTGACCTACTTGTTTTTGTCTTGCAGCACTGATTCAGAATGGTACAGTCGTTTAGAGACTGACAGATCACCTGCTCCTTCTTTGTACTGATCAAAGTATTCCGACCCACTTCGCTCTCTAACATACAGAGGCAAGAATGTATTTCAGCTGCTGAAACTTACTTGCCTATACCATAGCGTCCGGCTCCACGGCTGAATAGAGTGCTGGCCTTTAGTCACAGGGGTCCCGGCTTCGATTCCCGGCAAGGTCGGGAAATTTGAACATAATTGGTTAATTCCCTCGGCATGGGGGCTGAGTGTACGTGTCGTCTTCATCATCATTTCATCCACATCACGACGCTCAGGTTGCCTACGGGCGTCATATCGAAAGGCTTGAATCTGGCGAGGCGAACTTGTCAACCTCCTCACTGTAGCGATTACACGCCAGGAACTACACCACAGGACGGAAATGCAGCCCGGTATTTCGTACAAATATCTGTGTTCTCTCTAGGAATAACAGGCTCTTAATTTGAATGCTGCACTAACTCAGCTCAGCATGAAAAATGAATCCTCCTTGTACACGGAAAATAAACGTGGTGGACACAACCAACTCTCACAATAAGACAACGGGATGAGGCTACGCGTGTGCGCGCGGCTAAACATAACATACCAATAGTGCAAACTGAAAATCCCTAGGGGGACGAAATTAGGTGCGGGGACGGAATTTAGACCTCCTACCTTACCGAAGTGCTGTTCTAGCGGATTTTGATTGAATTTTGCTGTGAGCACACATCGGAATACATTATTCCATAAATACGAGGATACATGTGTGATCTCAAAGTCCGACTCGTTGGCTGAATGGTCAGCGTACTGACCTTCGGTTCAGTGGGTGCCGGGTTCGATTCCCGGCCGGGTCGGGGATTTTAATCGCTTCTGATTAATTCTTCTGGCTCGGGGACTGGGTGTTTGTGTCCGTCCCAACACTATCCTCTTCATATTCACACAACACACTACACTACCAACCACCACAGAAACACGCAATAGTGATTACATCCCTCCATATAGGGTTGGCGTCAGGAAGGCCATCCAGCCGTAAAACAGGGCCAAATCCACATGTGCGACACAGATCGCACCCGCGACCCCACATGTAGGAAAAGAAGAAGAAGACATGTGTGATCTCAAAATTGTTATTCTTAGGGATTCGAGAGTTCTTTCTGAAACAAAAGTATCCTTGCTCCTACAGAGGTTATATCTGCATTTAATTAGGTTTTGATCTCCTATTGGATCTTATTAAGGAGACCCTACTGCTGTGTAAGAATTTATACATCTATTAGGTAATTTTATTTCCATGTGGAAGTTTTTGTCAGTTCACTCTCTTCATATCCCTCCGATTTCTTTTGTATAAGAAACATTACACCACTTATAACAGAATTACTAACTGAAATACAAACTTCTCATTCGTTCGCTGGAATGAAGTGGGGTCTATAGATGCAGACATTAGTTTGTGGCAAACTTTCAAATCTGTAAATGTAATGCAGTTATTCATTTCAGAAACTCGTAGATTGAATTTAAGTTCTCTTGTCGTGGAAATTATTTATAATGCACTTAATTATATGTACTGTATCTGAAAAAGTCCAAATTCTCCTATTTTCATCAACAAAGAGTTAGGAAAACAGCATATGATTTTATCTCCTTTCCCATTTATTCCCAAACATTTCCACAGCTTTTCATTCGACTGACGCCGTCTGAGGTGAAACTAATCATTCTGGCGTCAATTTGCTCCAGTTAAAATCCACCTATATTAAATTTTATGAACAGGCGTTTAATTTGGGCTTGCATAAACAGCAGCCGCTGAAACCTAAATATGCAATAGGAACAAAAACATCAACACAAGTGCATTCTTTGAGAGTTTATTTCCCCCGCATTATTGGGTGTGTTCTCCTAATAACACTTTTTTCACTTTCTCTTAACTGTAGTTGATGAGTTTTATGTTCTAGTCTTTACAAGGAAACTCTACTGAACGTAAACATGTTTCAGCTACGGATACCAACCCTAAAAGAGCAAGGGTGGGACGAGTCACCGCAGTCCCTATTGTACTGGCTAACAGTAAATAACTTGAAGAGTTCACAATTTCCCTTCTACTCGCTAGACCTATACAGAAAATGATTCGATGGTATAATGTATAAATTCTGTTCAACGCATCCTAGCCTTTTCTTTAGTCGCTCGATTAACCACAGGTTGTTGAGTACTGCCTTTAAGGCCATCTCTCCTTCCTAATGCCATGTTATGCTTTAATTGAAAACTTCACTACGGAGTTCACCGGGATTTTATTTATTTATTTATTTATTTATTTATTTATTTATTTATTTATTTATTTATTTATTTATTTATTTATTTATTTATTGTTCACTACAGGAATTAGTGCCCCAGTATTACAGTGGCAACTACGTCAGATAAGCTGTAATTAACATGGTGATACTTATATCTAAACTATATTCCACACTTTCATTTAATTTCCTATGATACTGATGTAAAATATGAAAGACATTTTCTTTAGAAACTAAAGAACCTTATGTTAATATGGTGGAACAACACACGACAAAGTAAAATGACCAAATAAATGAAGAAATACACGTACAAGCATAATGTTCCCCCAAAAACCAACTGAACACGTCCTGGGTTTCTTAGGATGTGCCCTATCATTCCACCTCATCTTCTCCTCAATATGGAATGGCATTGTTCTGAACTTGATATACGGGATGTCAATTTTCTTTCTCACTTTACATAAAACTTATAATTGTGATAAATAGGTACATTTCCCCACAAACTATCACTCCTATAGTATTGAAATTTGGTACACATCCATATCATGCCATAGTAAATACACGATAACAGGAAAAGGAACACTCAATTAACATAACATATTACAATGAATTTTTGGAAATTAAAATTCCATAAATGTTCATCTTGTATATTTAGTATTAAATATTCCCTTAAATTATTCAATGTACTATGAGGTATTGTTATAGGTGTATTAAAGAAACTGACCACTTTCAAACTGTGAATTATCATTAAATTATGAAAAAATCATATAGTCTACCTAAATAACATACCTACAGGTGTTTCGGCAGCCTATTGACTAATTCACAATTTACCACAGTAATAAGTTGTAGGCATGAATTTCTCAATATTAGTGGACAATAAGTGTTACAATACGTGTAGCAAATTTCAGCTCATTAGGTCCTACAGAATCAATGTTACATGCCCAGGAATTACTACAATAATTTCTGTGCGTTAACTTCTAGGTTCCCCTTAAGGACTGTATGTGCCACGGGTAAGAAACTAGTCTCACTCCGCAGATCAGCATGCACTAAAATGTGGCTTCACGAAAAATCAACTTGTATATAACAGGCTGTTTCTGGCAAACTGTGATACATTGGATATTAAGATATCACTATGTAATTCAAGGACTCAGCTAAATGTAACAATTATATATTAAATACGATGATGCAGTTTCTCCCTTCAGGGATCTCGTGCTTTAAGCGCTTCATAACGCACACTCAGTACATTTCAAAGCGCCGCAGTGAGTGACTGCGTCGACCGATTAAAATATTCTTGTTTCATTTTGTTCAAAATAGTCACCTAATAAATATAGGTGAGATTATGGAGGATACAAGTACATATTGTGAATAGGTTATTGTGATCTTCAAAAATTAACCATTCTGATCTCTCACGTGGTGCACCATTATAAATCTTCCTCTAAGATCAAAATAGTAACACAAAAATGGTCGCCTTGCGGCCCTTACCGGTAAAGTAAAGCGGGACCAAACATTTCTGAATTTCTTAATTTACTTCATACCGACTTAAGAAGGTAAGTGCCGACCCATAATGAAAATCACTCAATAGAGAATCTTATGCCTGACAAAACGGTGATGTTGTCGTACACTTATAAGAGTTATGGGAGACATTTGTCTATTTGCACATATATTTTTCGAATTTCTTCATTTTTGTCTGTCTTTTGCCTTTCTTGGTATTTGCCAGCCACTTTTTCAAACATGTCCCATCACCAGATTCGTGGTCTTATCTAAGCAGGGGCCCAAAATACTAGCTGCTTGTGTCCACCTCTTCCTTTGTACCCTCCATTTCCATTTCGTCACCATGGATAGTTTTGCTCCATCGGAAGTAGTTGCCAGTTTGGGCAATGTATCATTTGGTATTTTGTCTCTGACAGCGATGCCCAATATTTTTCTCTGCATCTTTCCTTGTGAGGTCTTGATGGTTGCTAGTTACGTTTCTCTGTCAGTGCCAAAGTTTTTCAATCATACATTAGAATATGGGAACATGACAGTCTCCAGGACTTCATATCTGAATGAACGGTTGGTTGTTTTGTTCAGTAGAATGACCTGAGACTCCAGAATGCCCCTCCAGGCCTCCTTTTCTTTGTTCCACATGAAGGTGACCGGTTGTCCTAAGCAGACATGTTCAGCATATTCAAGATGTTCATGTTCTGCGCTGGCTGTTCGTATTGAGATATTCTATGCATTGGTCTGTAAGTTAGATATTATATTGTTCATAGTCAAACACATGTACTAGATCTGTAAATTAAGTTAATCGTTTTCTAAATTTTACGAGCTGATCGAGCGAACAATTCGACGTCGTCAACTATATAAACTTGAAGTAGTATCTGCGGATCTCATCCGATGCTACTTACACAGCAATCCTCTTAAAGTGCTATGTGTGAATGAAAATGTGTTATCTTCTTGATAGCTAACAACCCCACAACCTTCAGTAATGGTTGTTGGAGGGAGACAGCGGCGTGGGCATATAACATGGCAGTAAAATGCAGGAAGAGACCTGATGATTGAATCTCAGGTGTTGAGCCGGCACGGTACATGGCTTTCATATCTCAATATTAGCTACCTTATTTCTGACCGGCCTTAAGCTGGAACGAAGGAAAAGAAACAGAAATGGCGTATGGCTTTTAGTGCCGGGAGTGTCCGAGGACATGTTCGGCTCGCCAGATGCAGGTCTTTTTACTTGACTCCCGTAGGCAACCTGCGCGTCGTGATGAGGATGAAATGATGAAGAAGACGACATATACACCAGGCCCAGAGGAATTAACCAATGAAGGTTAAAATTCCCGACCCTGCCGAGAATCGGTACCCTGTGACCAAAGGCCAGCACGCTAACCATTTAGCCATGGAGCCGGATGGCTGGAACGAAGGTAATGTATGGCTACATCGTAGTCCAGTTCCTCATATGGAGTCGGGGATTTGAATTCGAATTTTTTTATTTGAATTTGAATTTATTGATAATTTACATGCCACTGAGGCTGAAAAACCCCTTTATGTAGCGTCTTCATGTATCACAATACAGTTTTATGAACACACTAACTATATTGTTATGATATTAAAATTAAATTAAACATTAAACTTAAAACAAATTAAGATACAGATACAAAATCCAATAAAATTAAAACATGAATTATGTAAGAAGTAGGAAAGCATATCATTAAGCCTATTTATTATTTTAGACTACAAGAATCTAGGAATATAAAGCTAAATCAGATAAACAATTTTCTTAGAAATATACATATTTCTGATTGTTAGACACAAGAAAGCCTGATCTCAGCCCCTTGCGTACCCCTCCAGGATGATAGATGTTAAGGACTGCTTTAGTTGGGTACAGTTAGTGTTATTTGCGAAACGGTGAAGTTTAAAGACGTCAAAGTTACGTGACGCAGTGCAGACAAAGGATTTGGTAAATTTAGTGGTACGGTGAAGCAGAATTTGAAGGGTAGTTTTTGTAAAGCTGTTTTCTCTGTTATGTACGGACTCCATACGTCAGGGCATAGAGTAATGTACCAGAGGATATTTTCAATAAATATTCAACTACTCTGAAATCATTTAGAAAATACTATGTTAACAACTGATAGGGTATCTGTCACCTGAGCGATAGACCAAAACGCATATTGCATGATTATTGATGATGGTTAATGTCTGGATCCATGGCTAAATGGTTAACATGCTGGTATTTGTTACAAGGGGTTCCGAGTTATATTTCCGGCTGGATCGGAGAATTTAACCTTTATTGGTTGATACCTCTGGCTCAGACGCGGCTTGATTTTGCTGCCTTCAACACTAGAATTCACCTTATGTTAGACTCACACAGACGCGTAAGTTGCCTTGTTATTGCTGCACTTTCTCTTTCTAATTAATTACGGCCTGTAGTTCCTCCTGCTCTTCTTGGACAAAGTGTTCGTTCTTGTTCTTGCTCCATATTGTTGTTCTTTTCCTCTTCTTTTCCATATCTTATACCTCATTTTAATTTTTTTTTACAATTTGCTGTACGTCGCACCGACACAGATAGGTCTTATGGCGACGATGGGATAGGAAAGGTGTATGAATGGGAAGTGGCCGTGGCCTTAATTAAGGAACAGCCCCAGTATTTGCCTGGTGAGAAAATGGGAAACCACGGAAAACAATTTTCAGGGCTGCCGACAGTGAGGTTCGAACCCGCTATTTCCCGGATGCAAGCTCACAGCTGCGCGCCCCCTAACCGCACAGCCAACTCGCCCGGTATTCTTATTCTTGTTCTAATTACCGTTCTCATTCTTGTTCTTGTTCCGTGTTCTTGATCTCGTTTAATTAACGTTATTATTCATCTTCTTGCCGCATTATCATCGTTGTCCTCATTATCGTTTTAATTATAGTTCTAATCCTTTTTCCTTTCCCGCGTTCTTGTTTTCGTTCTCGTTCGAATTATTCTCATTCATATTCTTATTCCTGCTAAGCATCCTCGTTCTTATTATAGTTGTCGTTCTTCCTGTTTCATGTAATTACACCCTTTCTCGTTCCCGTTATTGCTACACATTCTCTTTTTGCTTCCCGTTCTCGTTATTTCCTTGACGTTTTCGTTCACGATCTTCTTCTTGTTTTCATTCTTGTTTTCGCTCCACGTTCTTTTTTACTTATCACCACCGGAAAATGACGTCGAGTGCTTAAAATTATTGTACCTCTGGTCGTGATCCCACCGTGTGGTCAATAGGGAGCGCGCTGTTTGAAATTAAACTAAAGGCAGTCTTGAGCGAACTCTACAGATGTGTTAACATAAAAAATATGAGGTTAAGAATAAGAGGTAGTCTTGTATTCAGTGGAGTTTTAAAAACTGTATCACAGTCTAATGCAGTACGTGATAACCAGACTTCGAACTTTTAGGCAGTAATAAGATAGAATACAAAATTAAGCGAGTAACAAGTATACACAACTACCTGCACAACGGTTATGCTACAAGGTTTGCATATACATAAGGGGTGCGGCGTATTAAAAACCCTTGCATTTACGTTACACTCGCTACATCGCGGATGAACGGGCTGGACGGCACTTCCTGATAACCAAATTCGTTTGCATTTTAACCTATTACAGACTAAATATCCGGCGTCTAGTTATAACTTATGACCCCTACTTGACCGAAGTGATAAAAATGACATAAGCGAAATTGGTGATGTGAATGCATTCGTAATAAAGAGCTGCGTAAGTGTATTACATTACATCTTCGCTGTGCAACTGTCAGATTCACCCCCACCTCTCACTGGCGACGTCAGTGTAGGACCCTACCTCCTCACTCAACAAATAGCTCAACCTAATGTAAGATAAAATAGCCATAATTTGTTAAAATGCAATTTCAGATAGCTGTTACATTTAAAGTGTGAAGCTAAAACTGGAATAGTTTTCGAACTAAATTGTTTCAGTAGAATAAACAACCAATACGATTTAAGTGAAACAAACAATTTGTTCATACATTCAATATTAATATTTCACATCACCTTCGTGTAACTACACAACATGTCACAGTATGGCAGAGTTGCTGCAGAAGAAAGTAACTATACGAAATTATATCCTGATTATGTTGAAAATGTATAAACGTTTGGAAGAAGTACATCATAATCTTTCAGGGATATTCTGAACAGCTTTCACTGTCCAAGCTGAGCCTCACTCAAATCACCGGGACAAACTATCCCGGAATATTACGTCCGCTATGAACTCAGTCATGTGACATACTCTAAATAGGAGCTACTGCCAACTCCACAGAATGTAGAACAATGAAATGTCTCAACAACAGAATGATCTCCTCCTCTATAATTATCAAGAAGATATATGATGATTGCATTGAAAGCCAGTTGTCCGCTGAACAGCAAGAAGGATTATAAAATTGTACTCAAGGCTGTAAAGAACAATTAACTCTTCATTCCATTGCAGTCAATCAAGAAAATAACAAAAACCAATAAGTTATAATATGCCACACCTATTATCAAAGGTCTTTAGGCTGAGTGCCAAATTCCCGTTAAAAACTAAGCGTTTAGTCATAGGAAAGTGATACATTACCTGATCACTATTCTATAGCTGTATAAAATGTAACGTCGTACAGAATGTTAACAAATACTGTATGTTATCGTTTTTGTAAAAAGTTCTAACATGTAGGTTATTTACGAGTCATAAATATTATAGGGTGCAGATTTACTTTCAGTCATACAGATTTTGCAAAAATCTTCTGAAAACTGAATCCCATAACCCGTATTTCTGTGTTTATTTATCAATAATAATAATAATAATAATAATAATAATAATAATAATAATAATAATAATAATAATAATAATAATAATAATAATAATAATAATAATAAATAATAATTTGGAAACAAAGAACGCACTACATATATTCCACGTTACACAATATTGGAAATAAGAACAATATTTATATTTTCAGTATTTTTTTTTTTTTTTGCTAGTTGCTTTACGTCGCACCGACACAGGTAGGTCTTATGGCGAGAATGGGGTAGGAAAGGGCTTGGAATGGGAAGGAAGCGGCCGTGGCCTTAATTTATTTCCAGTAAATGGTATGTGCTGATAGAAGAAGAAATTGTAAATCAAGTTCACATTTATATAGAAATCAAAAATTTATTATAATTTATCAGCCAAACAAATTTCATAAAAGATCTGAGGCATAACTTTAGTGTGCAATCTGTTACAGAAATTATTGGCCCATGTAACACAGAAATTGTGGTTCCTAGGTGTCTGGGAGAAACTACAGTCTGAGTTTGGAATGGATTTGTTGTCGCTGAAAGTTAAAAAGGTTTTTAAACGTCACACTGACTCAATTAGGTCTTTTGGCAGCGATGTGTGGAAACGACCTAGGAATGGAAAGGAAGCAGCCGTGGAATCAATTAAGGTTGAACCCCAGCATTTTCCTGGTGTGAAAGCGAGAAACCACGGAAAACCATCCTCAAGGCTTCCGTCGCTAGATACGAACTCACGATATCCCAAATTCAAGCCGACTGCTACGTGATCCAAACCGCGTAGCCAACTAACTCGGTACCGTTGAAAGTCTCTTGTATCACCAGTTTCTCTCAGATGTATATCTGTTGGATCGGCCACGTTTACGAGGATGTCCCTTAGCAGGCATGGCAGTATATTGATTTGAATATTCAATTTTATATAGCTAAGGTAACTCCATCTGTTCTTTATTACGAAGTTTCAAGGGGATCCCATAGCAGCGTCATGCTACCGTCTGAACAGAACATTAATATGTTACTGTTTGAAAGCGACGGTTCTGCCGCTATTGCGATAGTAGCTGTAACACCAGATGCCGCATGGTACGTAGCGGATAGTCTTGGAACTACGCCTGTAGCCACACGGTAACAAGTCATGCACTACAGTACCAGTACCTAGTGAAAAACAGTGAAGTTACTTGATGGAAATTAGAAAAATCTCTGGGAAATTTGCAGTCGTATAAAAACTACTGTTCTTCGAAGGACCTTCATATTATACTCTTCAAAATGAAGGGTCGCTCATGGAAATCTGTTCAGTCGTTTTCTTACAGCTTCCATTAGCGGAAAACGGTTTATCTCCTGAACTCACTGCCTGATGAGAACCCGTACTTCTCACTTATCTTTCCCTTGTATAGGAACGTGTTATTTAGACGGGAGAATTAATGGATACATCATTACCATTTTCCATGTTCGATCATTAAATTATCATGACTACTTTAAATCATATTCAAATTTGGGACTACCTTGACGAGATGAAAAATACATGATTATTGTTCGATGGGAAGGACATGAACTCAATTAATCACCAGAATATTATATAATTAGAAACATTTTTTTGCTATTGATTTACGTCTCAGCGATACAGATAAGTCTTATGACCTAGGAATGGGAAGGAAGTGGCCGTGGCCTTAATTAAGGTCCCAGCATTTCCCTGGTGTAAAAATGAGAAATCACGGTAAACCATCTTCAGGGCAGCCGACAGTGACGTTTGAACCCACTATCTCCCGGATGCGAGCTCACAGCTGCGCGCTCCTAACCGCACGGCCAGCTCGCCCGGTATAATTAGAAACAAGGATTTTACTTGCTGAGAAGGGCCATGGAGCTGGATTTCAATCAAGATACCCTAGAAGAAAGAACCAAATTAATCTCTGAGACGCATAGAAACAACCGCTCTCTCCCTCATAGTGGCGAGGCTATCATCTACTCGTCGAGCAACCTTCGTATCCTATGTAATGATTGTTTTCCTTTGGTTTTCTAATTTTTAATCTTGAAGTTCTGAATACCATGCAATTAGAGCACATGGATTAACTTGTATGAAGCTCCCTTTGAGTCTAACATTATGGTAATCACCTCACTGAAACTTTTGCCATTTATTTATTTATTTATTTATTTATTTATTGTCTTGTTTTATATGGCGGGACTCAGGCTATGAAGCCTGCTATTCTGTCCGACCATACATACACCTACATGAAGAGTTAAATATACACTAAATTATCTACAGTTTAATATCTTAAGGTAGCAATTAAATGTTTTAATTAATCTAATACTTAGCTATGATCTAATCCTACTATGTTATAAGAAATCATTATTATTTATTAACCAGGTTTGACAGAGTTTCTTAAAGCGGAGGTGGTTTGACACGCTCCTAATTTCAGCAGGTAGGGAATTCCAAATTCGGCTGGCGGCGACTATAAATGATCTACTGTAGCCAGTTGAGCGGTGAATGGGAATGCTTAGTAGTGCGGTGGACGATGATCTGGTAGGAATACTAGAAGGTGATGCTAGGTAATGGAATTGTGTGGCAAGGTATTCAGGTGTGTTAAGGTTCAGTATACGATGTAACAGGGAAAGAGTGTGTAAATTTCGTCGCTCTCTTAAGCGTAGCCATGAAAGCCTAGCAAATGCGGGAGAAATATGGCTAAACCTTGGTATATCTGAAATAAATCGAACGCATGCGTTATGTGCCTTTTGGAGCTTGATGGAAAGTGAGGCATTCAGGTTACTGTATACTACGTCACAGTAGTCGAATATTGGCATTACCATACTTTGGATAAGCAGTTTTCTTACATTTTGGGGGAGTAAATCTCTGAGTTTTTTAAGGGAATGTAAGGAATAAAACACTCGCTGACATATACCTGTTACATGATCGTTCCAACTAAGGTTTTTATCCATTATCATCCCTAAGTTTTTAACTGTGTCTTTGAATTGTAACTGAGTGCCTCTTAATGTTACTGAGTGGGTATGGATGTCTGTAAGTCGTGCGTGGGTTTTTTGGGTAGCTAAAAGAATACACTGCGATTTTTGGGCATTGATTTTTAGTGCATGGTCATCGGTCCACCTACATATTCTTCCTACGTCGTCATTCATATTATTTATTGCAGTCGGTAAGTCACGAGGATGTGCATGTGTATATATCTGCATGTCGTCTGCGTACACATGATATTGACAATGTTTAATTACTTGTGTTAGTCCTGAAATCGTCAGTCACGAGCGAGACATCGGGAAGTGCGGACGTGTGAATGAGCTGAGGTGCGCAATATGGGAATAACGATACAGCAATACAGGCTAAGAATTGGAAGATGGCATGGTGCAAGGCAGTGTTGGAAGGAAGGTGGAGTTGAGAGAGGAAGAGAAATTAATGGTTATAAAGGACTGTTGGAGATTATGTTGTGTGCGACGGTTATTGCGACGCTGCTGGTGGTAGGAGGTATAGAAAAGAATCCGGGTCCAAACCAGGGACCGTTCGGCTGGGAGGAGCTTGAAGAGATCAAGAGAGTGGTGAAGGAGGCAAGCAAAGGAGAAGAAATTAAGGAAATGATGCAGGAACACCGGGCAACCCAAATGAAGGAGATGAAGGACTTAAAAAGTTTTATAAAAGAAGAAATTGGAGGTGTAAATGACAAGTTAGCGGAGGTAGAAGATGAGGTAGGAAGCTTGAAAAAGAAGGTGGTGGTACTGGAAGAGGAATTAACAGCAATGAAGAGAGAAGTAAGGTTAGCGAGGAACGAATCAGCAAGAAAAAATGTGTTTGTGTATGGTGTACCTGAGGAAGGAACAGAATCAAAAGTGGAATTAGTATTGAAAGTTTCGAACAAAATGAAGATAAACTTTTCTGAAGTTGATATAGATGATATATATAGAGTGGGAAGGAACAAGGGACATAGGCCGGTGAAGTTAAGATTAATATCAACCCTGATGGCTGATATACTTCTGAGGAATGCTGGAAATTTGAAAGGATCGAACATTTATTTGAAGGCTGAGATAGAGAAAGAAGATAGGATGCGGTTGGTTGTCTATAAGCGGCATATGTGGCGTGCTAGAGCGCAGGGATTGCGAGTCAAGATAGTGGGGAGGTGTCTGGTTACTTCAGGCAGAAATTGGTCGTGATCGTGGACACAGGAAGAACTGCTGAGGATGGAAAAATGTGAGGAGAAAATGAGTTGCAGAAATCGATAGCAGGGCGACATCAGTACGGAGAAGGAAGAGAGAAGAGGGGACTGCGGTGTCAGCGGGCAGGTAGCGAAGACAGCAGAGTCCTTGGTGAGTCAGAACAGCCCAGGAAGGAGTGAATCAACAAGTAGGACACTAGACCGAAGTGAAGTGGATACAGGTAGTGAAGAGGTGACGGGAAGGGAAAGGAGTCAGGGTAGTGACTCAACCTCCCCGAATAGGAATAATGCAGAAATAAACCTGGAGAGAAAGCAGGCGTTAAATAAGGCGAGATCCCTAAGTTTAAAAGATCTATGGGGTGGGAAAAAAGGCTCTGGCACGGAAAAGGGGAAGGATGGGGGTGAGAAGAAAGAGAGGGATGGGGTGGAGTCAAAAGGAAGAATCACGAGAAGTAAGGGGGGGAAGTGGTGAAATGCAGAAGTATAGGGAGGGAGGGGGAGGAAATAAATAACTAGATATGGTGATAGGGATGCTGAATATTGAGGGGTTGATGGGGAAGTTAGGGAATAAGGAAATTGTGGATTTAGTGAAAGATTTTGAGATTATTGCTCTAGTAGAGACGTGGTTAGGGAAGGGGGTTGAAATTACATGAGACGGTTATAGAGTAGTTAACGTGTTAAGGAAAAAAATAGGGAAGAGGGGCCGAAACCCAGGGGGCATAGTAGTTTTAATAAGAAATGAGATAGCTGAATGGGTGGAGACGTTACAGACTAGGGTAGAAGGGGTAGTGTGGTTGAGAGTAAAAATGGGGAAGGGGGCAGCGGAAGCAATTTGTCTGGCACTGCTTTATAACCATCCGAGCGATTCAGTGTATGCAAAAAATTTTTTTTTACGAACTGATTGAAGAAATAAACACAATTTAAGAAATGTATGTAGAAGATGGGATGATTTTATTGGGGGATTGGAATGCGAGAGTGAGCAATAGAGTACCGGTATACGGGAAAGAAGTAAAAGTAGACGGGGTACTGCAAAGGAAGAGTAAGGATAATGTTGTAAATAGTTATGGAGAAAGGTTATTAGAGTTATGTGCTCTAGAACATTTATTTATTTTAAATGGGTGGATGAAGGGGGATAGTGTGGGAGATTTGACGTATATTACAACAAATGGAGGGAGTGTGGTGGACATACGAATAAGCTCAGAGATAGCGTTAAGGAGAGTAATAAGTTTTGAGGTGTTAGAATATGGGTTGACAGAACATATGCCTATCAAAATAAAATTGAGAACGTTGGTTGCTGATGAGAAGGGAAAGATGGAGGGAAGTAAGGAGAGGTATAGGAATGGATGATGGAAGTATGTATGGGATGATAATACTAAAGAGAAATTAAGACGGCATTTGAAAGAGGAGGGAGATATATTAAGGGTAGGAATTGAAAGGGCGGTAGAAGGGAATGATATGGATAACGTGCTAAAATTAATTGAACTCCCTGTATGGAGGGTGGGGAAGAAAGTGAGGAGAAGGGTAGAGGGAAAAAAGAATAAAATGAATGGATGGTTTGATGAAGACTGTACGAGAAAACGTGAGGTTGTAATGAGAGCCCTAGCGGAGTTTAGGAAGGAGGGTGTGCAAGAAAAAAGGAAGGAATATTGTAAATTGAGAAGGGAATATAAGGAGGTATTGAATGAGAAGAAAAGAGGATGGAAGGAGGCGGAAGCTGAAAAAATAAATATATATTGTAGAGAGAAGAAATTTGAGAGGATTTGGGAGTCAATAAACAAGATCAGAAGAACGAAACCGGAGGGGAAGGGGGATTAAATAGGAGAAAACGAGTGGGTTAGGCATTTTAAAAGGCTTTTAGAAGGGGAGAGGAAATTGGGTAGAGAAATAGACAAGTCACAAATTGGAAGGGAACTGGAAGTAGGCATTACAATATTGGATGGGGAGATAACAAGGCAGGAGGTAATTACAGTATTAAAAAATGCTAGACCCAAGGCTGCAGGAGGTGTGAATGGTATTTCCAATAGTGTATGGAAAGAGGTAGGGGCAAATGAACCGATGTTGAGAGGGATTGTGAAATTCTTGAATAGGTTGCTGGAAACGGGGAAATTTCCTAGAGAATGGAGGAAGGGTGTATTATGCCCTATTTATAAAAATAAAGGAGCTAGTAGTGATCCAAACAACTATAGAGGAATTACACTCCTAGACTCGCTATCAATGGTGTACACAGGGGTTTTGGCGAATAGGATAACAAATTGGGCGGAACAGTACGGTAGGATATCTGAGTTCCAAAATGGATTTAGGAAAGGATGTAATACAGTTGATAATGTTTGGATTCTGGACACTTTGATTACAAAGTATGTGAGGATAGCAGGGCGTAAATTATTTATAGCAGCGATTGACTTAGAAAAAGCCTTTGATACGGTCAGTAGGGAGGCGCTATTTTTGAGATTACGGGAGGTTGGAATGTCGAAAAAAATGAGGGTGGCAATTGAAACTATTTATGAGGAAGTGTTTGTGATGATAAAATTGCAGGATGGAAGGTTGAGTAAGTGTTTTCAATCGAAAAGCGGGGTGAGACAGGGATGTAAGCTATCCCCGGTATTATTTATATTATTTATAAATAATATTTTAGAGGGTCATGGTGGAGACGCATGGCAATGCCCTTGGGTAGGGAAAATGGAGGTTCCTGGGTTGCTATTCGCGGATGACCTATTGATTTTGGCTTTGACGGCAAATGGGTTGCAAAAAGGGTTGGACAAGGTAGTTGAATATACTAGGAAATGGTCTCTCAGAGTAAATGTAAGAAAGACTCAGATAATGGTGTGTAGGAAAAGGGGTGGGAAAAAGAATAAGGAAGTCTGAAGGCTGGAGCAGGAAGAAATTAAACCAGGGGGAAAATTGAGTACCTAGGTGTAATAATTAGTAAGAATACTTCTTGGAAAAATCAGTGTAAGAAGGCAAAACTTAAAGGATAGGAGCGCTTGCGGTAGTAGGAGTATTAGAAAAGAAATTTCCAGACGTTAAATACAAAATTCAGAAAACAGTGTTTAAATCACTGGTAATGGGCAAAATGCTATTTGGGGTTGAAGTATGGGGAATGGAGGAAGACAGGAGTGAACTAAACCAGGTGGTGGCGAAATTTAGCAAGATCATGATGGACCTACCGAATTGTACAGCCAATGCCGGGGCCAGATTAGTCTGTAAAGAATCGATAGAGGTTGAAATAGCTAAGAGGGTGTTCAAGTACTGGATTAGATTGGAGGAAGGGAAGGGTGGGGCGTTAGTACAAGAAACGTTTAATTTTCAGAAAGGTATGACTAATGAAGGTTACTGGGTGAATAAGTGCAAAAAATGGTTACAAAAGATTGGATTGCGGGTATATGGAGAGGTCTGGGGGGATGGTAGGAATAAATGGGTATGGGAAAGGATAAAGGGAAGACTACTAGATATTGAAAGACAGAACTTAATAGGGGAATGTAGAGAGAGAGTCTCTTTATCAGTATTAAATAAATTGGTGGAAGTAATAAACCCGAAAACGGAGTGTGAGGCTAGAAGGGATAAGAGAGGTTTGTATTGGTGGGTATTGGGTGTTCCGAGGAATAGGGGGTGGGTAGGTAGTGAGAATAGGGATTGATGTGTGTTATGTGGAGAGAAGTGGGAGGCCCTGCATATTTTTAATCAATGCCGACCTTTGGCGGAGATAAAGATCAAGCTACTAAGCAAGAAGGAGCTGCATATGGTAGGGGAAAGCTATAAGATAACATCTTGGTTATGTAGAGAGTGGGAGAAAGGAACGAATATAGCGAAATTCTTAAATGTGGCCAGAGCTATATTTATAAAGAAATTGAGGGAGTAACAGGGGTTGTGCAGATAATATGGTTCGTGCTGAGGGAGAAAGGGGGAAGGCATTCTGCTCAGAGGAATGGATATCCGCCCTGAGCAAATGCGGGAAGGGTATCATGGTAATCATGATATCAGAAGAGGGGGCTGTAGTGTTAGGGGAAAGGGGGAGAGCACCTTGCCCTGTGGAAAGGTGATCCGCCTGGGGCAAAGGGAAAGCCTGAGAAAATTAGGTAAGCGTTGAGAAAAGGGGAGGTTGAGTAGGTTTGAGGGTAGTGTAAAGCTTAGGTGGAAGTAAAAAAACAAAAACAAAAAGCGAGTTGACTGAGTGAACTAATGGACTTGGAATGGAGTACTGTCTGTTGGTGTGTAAATGAGGAGTGAAAAAAATGGATTGTTTAAGTGTATGTGTGTGAGGAGGGAGTATAAAGAAGGTATATGTGATAGAATTGTGATAGATTAAGTGGGAATGTAGTTAAGGAGAAAATGTTGGCAGTATGGAAATTATGAAAGTAGGTCATAAAAAAAATTTAAAAAAATTTAAATGGTGTAGATGCCTTGATGAGGGGTGTAAAATTGAGGGATTCTTGATGTTTATGTATTAAGTTTAATAGGATGGAAGAAATGGGATCTAACAGTTTGATGTAATTGAGGTGTTGTAGACTGAGAAGACGGAGTGAACTAATGGATTTGGAATGGAAACTGTTTGTTTGTGTGTAAGTGAAATGTTAAAAAAAATCAAATTGTTTTAAGTGCGATATAAAATGATTGTTAGTTGATGTTTAAGTCTGAAGCTTAATAAGGTGAGTCGGTTTGATATGTGAAGTGTGGTGCGGTAGGTGGAGAAGACTGAGTGAACTAATGGACTTCGAATGAAAAAAGTTTGTCTGTGTAAAAAAAAAAGTGTTAATTGTTTTAGGTGCGTTGATGAGGGATTTTAAATGGTTGTTAGCTGATGTTTAAGTCTTAAATTTTATAAGGTGAGATGTAGAGAGCGGGAGTAGTGCGTGAGAGGTGAGGGTGACGTATCAAGGGAAGAGGGAGGGGTGGGGGACTTGACCCCACTCCAAAGAAGTTAGACTTGAGCATGTCTGCACGGAAATGAAAAGGATAGGGAAGGTAGTGTGCTGACAATGGACAAGAGTATGTGTGATGTACATAGCGGAAGTGTATTGCAGGCCACCTGATGGGTCTGGTTTCAGCCAGGGTGGCTTGTAACACATGATAAGGAAAGGAACACAGTGTTTGTCAGCGAGGGTCGGTGAGATACGATACCAGTTCTCACGTGGCAAGGCTGGTGGCTGCTGTAGACGGGTTGGTGGGCGTGTGTTCCATGCCAGGGCTGTTGCAGCGACAGTCTAATTATTTTTTTTAAATTATTTTTTTAGGTGGTAGTCAGGGGTTGGGCTTTGGGTAGTTAGTAGTGCGGTATCGTCCTGCATGTGTGCTGGCTATCCGCGTACGTGTGGGATGATACTGAGTAGATGTAGAGGTAGTAAATGTAGTTAAGTAGTTTTAAGAGAGATGTAGTTGCTATTATTGCTTGTTTTCCTTTGTTTCGCTCTGTCTGTCTTTATTGCCTGTAAGCCGATGGTGTTCACTAGGGTGGGCAATAAAGATATGTATGTATGTATGTGTTAGTCCTGAAATGAAGATCGAAAATAGGAGTGGCGCTAGCACTGACCCCTGTTGTATTCCAGTCTCTACAGATTGCCATGAAGAGAAATTTTCACCTGTAGATACACACTGCCGGCGATCAGAGAGATAGGAATACATCCAGGATAGTGTGCTTTGTGAGAAATTAAGAGCACGTAATTTTGCTATCAGTATGTCCGTGTCAACGCAGTCAAAGGCCTTACTAAGGTCTAGAAGAGTTAAAACAGTAACTTCTCCCTTATCCATAGCTACTCCTATGTCGTTTGTAACTTTAAGCAGTGCAGTAGTTGTGCTATGATTGCTTCTAAAACCAGACTGGTATTTGTCAAGAAGCATATTGTTATTTAAATATGCGGTTATTTGTCTGTGAACTATTTTCTCCAAAATTTTGGGCAGAAATGGTAAAATGCAAATGGATCGAAAGTCTTTGGGTTCCACGGGATTGTTGGTCTTGGGGAGTGGGAGAACAATTGCATATTTACAAAGGGAAGGGAATATGCCGGTTATCAGTGAGGTATTTATGATGTGGGTTAGAGTTGGTAGGATTACATCTAGAGTTTTTAACAGTAACTGTGGAACAATCTCGTCACATCCTGTCGCAGTTGTCTTTATTGATCGTGCAATTTGTCTCACTTCTGCAGGAGTTACGAGGGAAAAATATAACTGTTCTCCTCCATTGTTAGTATTGCCATTGTGTAGAATTTTGTTAATCGTCTGTTCTTTTGTTGTCTCGTCAATGTTAACGGGTCTTGTAGTAAAGTATTGGTTTAAATCATCCAGTGATATTTTAACGTCAGCAGTATGTATTTTATTTCCGCCTATGCCCATTGTTTTTAACGGTTTTCCAGATTGTTGTCGTGTTTCGGGTTAGCAAAATGTTCTGTGAGTGTCTTATTTTAGCATTCCTTACGGCCTGTGTGGTTCTGTTACGAAGGGTCTTGTACAGGTCAAAATCGTTTGGTATTTGGCTAGTTTTAAATTTTCTGAAAGCTTTGTCTCTTTCTGTCATTAAGTCTCGTATTTCCTGCGTCATCCATGGAGCCGCAGGGCGTGTTACACAAGCAGTGCGTTTTGGCGCGTGTTTATTAAGAAGAGCTAGCAGTTGTGTGTTTAAAAACTCCACTTTATCATCTATATTATCTAAAATATGGACATTATGCCAAGGTATGTTTGCAGCGTCTTCTAATAGGGCTTCGTTATTTATACGTTTTAGATCTCGGAATGTAATTAATTTAGGTCTGTACTTGGGGCATTTAAGTGAATAAGCTAAATAAATTAAGTCGTGATTGGATAGTCCGCAAGCAGACATTTGCCCGTGGGTCAGTACTCTGTCAGGGTTATTCGTCACAATTAAGTCCAGTAATGTATGTGACGTGGCTGTGTGATGTGTTGGTTTAAGTGGCAAAATCGTCATGTTACAAGATTTAAATATGTTGATTAATTGTTTAGTCTCAGTCATTTTGTCGTTAAGGATGTCAGTATTGAGGTCTCCTAGTAATAAAACATGCTCATACCTGGGTAGGAGGTCAAGTAAGATGTCTTCAAGGTCGGTGATGTATCCAATCTTTGGTGGGCGATACACAACACTCAGTAAGCACTTTACACCTTAAGCCTCAATTTCAATGAACATGAACTCGGGCCTTGCGCAGTATTCACTAGTTGTTTTGTAAATTATTTTATATTTTAGGTCGTTCCTAATATACATGGCTACTCCGCCGCCGGCTTTACCTGTGCGATCATTTCGGATCAAGGTATAATTTTCGAGGTGGACAAGAGAATCTGACAACCACGGTTTCATCCAGGTTTCTCCGTTCATGACGATGTGAGGGTTGACATTAGCAATAATGTTACGGAGTTCGTGGAAGTGAGGAATTAGACTTTGAACGTTAGCATGTACTACCTGTAAGGAATTTGGAAAGTTGTTAAAAGCATTTGTAAGCGAATTAGTACTAGGGGGCTGTGTAGGTGTTTCGTACGTTCGCCATGATCACAAAGTACTTATTTATAAGCTATATAAAGGAGTGTATAATGTATCATGGCATCTGATAAGAGTCTAATCTGAATGCTTATACATGAACATGTTTAGCTCTGATAATTTGTTACACTGAAGAAAATGGAAATTGCAACACCCAGAAGAAGTGGTTTTACATTGCTGCAATTGAATATGCAGGACGAGTGTTCGATTATGGTTCGATGATTACATTTTCAGGTTCCTCTGACGGCAAGTTTGGACAACAATCAATACAGGATGTGCCCACCACGAGCTGCAATACATTGATTAATTCGTCGAGGTATGGAGTCAGTAAGACCCTGGATCGCTTCCTGAGGAATTGTGGCGCATGCTTGCTGCACTGCACGGGCCAGTTGTTCTAGAGTTGTGGGTGGCTGAGGACGGTTGGCCAGTTGTCGACCCATCATGTCCCACACATGCTCAATAGGACTGAGGTCCGGGGATCTGGCAGGCCATTCTAAGGTTGTGATGTCGTGGAGAGCTTCTTTTTAGATGCGTGCAGTGTGAACCCGGGCATTGTCCTGCTGAAACATCCCATTAGGAATGTTCGCCATCATAGGGACAACCACTGGATTGAGTACCCTATCAACGTACTGGCGAGCGGTCATAGTGCCCTCAACAAGCACTAATTGTGATTTCACATTATAGCCAATAGCTCCCCAGACCATAATGCTCGGTGTTGGCCCTGTGTGCCTCTCGACAATAAGATCTGGGCGGCCCCTCTCCCCGGTACGTCGGCGCACACGATTCCGGCGATCACTGTGGGGAAGACAGAAGCAAGGTTCATCACTAAAGACGACCCTATGCCATTCGTCGACCCACGTCGATCTTTCTCGACACCAGGCCAGCCTTACACGTCGCTGTTGTGGGGTCATTGGAACACCTTCTGCAGGGACACGGGCTCGTAAGCCAGCTACACGCAGGCGATTACCAACTGTTTGTTGTGTAACGTGGGGTGTCACAGCTGCTCGAATTTGCGCTGCTGTTGCATGTGGTTCCATCCGGGCCATCCGAATGATGCGGCGATCCTCTCTCACAGTTGTCTTTCGCGCTGGGCCTGTGCCAGGTCTACGAGTGTGGGTACCTTCATTTGACCACTGCTGCCATACACGTTGTACCGTAGATGCCTGTCGGCCAACACGTGCAGCGACAGTCCTTAGCGATAATCCAGCCTCACACAGCCCAATAATCCGAGCCCTCTCAAACGGCGACAGTTGTTGATAGCGTGCTCTTCTCTGTCGTCGGGGCATGTTTGAAAGAGAACACTTCACTGCACAGACTGCAAGTCAACTACGCTACACCAGAGTTCGGATACTGGAGTTGATTCCTACGCGACCAATCACGTGGGGAGACCGGTAGTAACAATCCAATGGGTCTGAAACTTTGATCGTTTACATACCTACATGGCATCGTTCCATACCTTGAAAATCAACACAAACGACCAATGGCTTCATGGTGTTACAATTTCCATTTTTTTAAGTGTAATTATTTGTCAGGTTCAATTTGAACTTGCTACGAGTATCTCTGAGATATGTCTTAAGTGATATTCTGTAACCAGTTAACTACGAGGAGATCAATGGTTAGCCATTAACTAAATGTATGGGTTTTTTGACGATAGTCATTGCATTTTCACGAAATCGGCGACATTGTATTTAAAACAAATATAAATTACCATTCAAATGACTTTCATAAAAAAAAGGGAACTATGACAATGTGACCATTTACGACTCACGGAGTTCATATGGCCCACTTAAAATGGAGTGAAATCCGAGTCATTTTACTCCGAGGATAACGTAGCACCTAAGAGAGGGTGGTCACTATTACAGCAAAATCTGTTCATCAGATCTATGGCCAAAATAACATTACAATAAATTAATTATTAATTAGTTAATTATATTAATAAGCTACGGATTTTGTTTCCTACCTCACTCATCCACACTATCCCATTTATTATTATTATTATTATTATTATTGATGTCTTTATTTGTGGCGAAGTTAGGGCTCTTGGCCCTCTCTTACACTTAACCACATTATGCGGCTTAATACTGAATCCAAACTTAATATTCAAACTTAACACAGTGTATATAATATAATAGTAATATAACTTAATAAACTCTAAAAACTAAAAGATTACATCCTAAGTCTAAATTTAGAAAAATAAATTCAATATTAACTACTCTAGGTGGAAATCATAAAATATAACAGTAATTTATGTAAACTTTTGGGAACTATTTACTCCAGACATTCACTCTCACATTCACACATAACTACATGCTACAGCCTACGTATTCAAGAGGAAATCTTTAGACTGTCTTTTGAAGGTAATTAGTGAGGAACAATTTCTAATTTCAGGGGGTAAAGCATTCCATATTCTAGCGCCCGACACAAGGAAAGAATTACTGAAGGCAGATGTATGATGTGGAGGTATTGCAATTGTTGACCCAGATCGCGTGTCACGGTCATGAAAGGAGGATAGAAAACGGAAATTACTGGAGAGATATTCAGGTATATTTTCAGTCAAGAGTCGATAGATAAGGGTTGATACATGGTGATTCCTCTGCTGCTCTACTTTTAACCAAGAAAGTTGTGCATAAAAAGGTCATACATGCGAGGCAAAATTCAATGAAAAAATAAATCTAATGCAGGAGTTTAAAGCTCTCTGCAATTTCCTATTTTGTTCACTGGTAGCATCCAGCAACACAACATCACAATAGTTAAATATTGGAAGTATCAATGTTTGAACCAGTTTTATTTTTAAGTTGAGAGGTAATACGGTCTGGTGAATCTTAAGGGGATGAAGTGATGAGTGAACTTTCCTGCATACGTTAGTGACATGCTAATCCCAGTTTAAAGTTTCATTTATAGTGACTCCAAGACTTTTTACTGATTTACAGAATGGGATAGCAACGCCATTTAGTTGAATGACTGGAATTTGTAGACTGTGTAGATGGGCAAGCAGTTTCTAGATGTATCTCTTTCTCTACTTTTTGATTATTAATTTGCTCAAGTACAGGCAGACATTCATACATTCCATTACCTGTAATCAATCAATCAATCAATCAATCAATCAATCAATCAATCAATCAATCAATCAATCAATCAATCAATCTGTTACCAAGTTTTGTGGTAGGTAGAGGTGAAAGAAGGTGCGGGTGGTGAACAGGTCTCAGGCTACGAAGTTAAAATTAATTTAAAATTTAACAAGGTTATATTTTCTTTTCAAAATGCAGAAAAAACAAAAATGGCAGGTACAGGGTAGCAAGGCAACAAAAGTACAATTACAGTATTTACAGGATTTGGGCTTCGAGCCCCGAACTCACAATTCTTGGGCAACTAGCCCAACTTTACCCCAAAACAAGATTTAACAGAGGCGCAGAAAACCCCATTCATGCCCAGGATCACTTGCTCTAAATTACACAGAAAAGCCTCCTCGAGGCATACAACACTCAATTTTCGAGAAAGAGCCACTCGCTCTCAACTTTAAGCCAATCAAAGGCCACACCAAACTCCACCTTCAAGTTGTCCTCTAAGGACATAGACACCGGGGTAAAATACCCAACCTACTGAGGCCCATTAAGTGAGAAAAAGGTTAATTACATGACCTCTAAAATAACAATTTGAGAGGAGGCGATCTGCACTCCTAATACATTTGGTTTAAAACCTAATCTGGCTCTAGACCGCAAATGCAAGGGCTAATCCCATACTACGGAGGTGACTTTAGAAAAGAACAATTTACATTACATTAAGGAAGAATCGGTTGTGAGAAATAAGTTCACCTCAAAACAATATGAGGGGGAGCTCGAGAGGGTTAAGCACTCTCTATCCCAATACGTAGCTTAAAAGAGAATAGATACTAAGAGTCTTTACATTTTAGGGAAAGGTTACATGGTGAAAAAGCTTCGGACCCGCCCCGAAAGTTAAACTGCTGAGCTAGCAAGAAAAGAAGTTATTAAACGGCCATTACCTGGTTGTTGAACTGCTGCCCGAAGAAAGAGGCGCTTCCCGCCCCCTGCTATGTACTTTACACACTGAAAGATGGTAGAGAAGTGGCGCAGAGACCCTAAAATCAGCAGTTTATATACTCTCGCGGAATGTTCGAGGCGTTTCAGGAAAGAAAACACCCGCCCACAATCATTTTATTGGTTAGGGTTAAGCAGCATATCCAATTTGAAGAAGAAACCCCTTATTGGTCGTAAATTAATTAAAGAAATTCGGGATTGGCTAAATTCAAAACAAGGGGAAAGAAAGGGGAATACAGCCAACTTAAACAATACCAGAAAGAAATTTAACAAGAAACAAACTTTTGAAATAAAAATTTCTCCAAAAAACAGTTCTTTCACCTTGCACTAGGGTGCACTATTGTAGTTCTTCAGTAGTGTTCTCTAGAAGAGAAAGTTCACACTTCTTACTACAAGCAAAACAAAAATACGTCGAAAACGACCCAGTTCAGAAACTTCAAAATTTCCAAGTAGTGACATCTTCTGGGTAACTTGAAAATTAATACATTAGATAAAGTTCGAACTTCCTCCAGTAGGGGAGTTTCAACTGGCGCAATGTTTGAATTAGCGGCGTGGAGGTGTACCACCCGGTACACAATCAATCAATCAATCAATCAATCAATCAATCAATCAATCAATCAATCAATCAATCAATCAATCAATCAATCAATCAATCAATCAATCAATCAATCAATCAATCAATCAATCAATCAATCAATCAATCAATCAATCAATCAATCAATCAATCAATCAATCAATCAATCAATCAATCAATCAATCAATCAATCAATCAATCAATCAATCAATCAATCAATCAATCAATCAATCAATCAATCAATCGGTCACTTAACGTATAATTCTTGTACCTTATCCAGCTTTTCCTACTCTCTTTAATTTACTTGTGGCAGTATTCTCACTTTCATCTATCCTTTCTGACCTCCCGTGCTCAACTCTTGTTCTTTTCTGACCCCGACGGTATTAGCTTCCTAGGGCAAGAGAGTACTTTATTTTCACGATCTTCGTGGTCCTTATCTTCCTTTTCCTGATACCTTCATTTTTCAAAGTGTCGGATCTCTTCCATTTTTCCTCTCTGATTAGTGTTATATAGAGAATGGTCGCTTAGTTGTACTTACTCTAAAAAAAAAAATCAACACTACCACAACCATCTGACATAATTCTCTATTTCGCTAACTACAGTATTACAGATATCAGCTCCTTAAACATACAACCATGCACTCGATAATTACAGTTTCATGGCCAAATTACTTTCATGTTTGTGGTAATGAAATAGCGTGTGTTATTGCCTTCATTTTACTACTAACTCATTAATTCTCAATACAGTGTGTTTGCTGTACACGATCCTGTTCACGTTTTCTTTGGCATATTAAACTTGACTGCAGTAATAATAATAATGAGTTTTCCTGGTAGCGGCGATTTTGTCATTGTAACCCTACCATGCAATTATTCAGATTTCACAATTGCAATAATAACTGACGCAAAATGTCAAAAGTAAAAGATAAACTCGACATAGTTTTACGACAGCTAAAATCCAGGTGGCATGAATGTCCCCTCATTGAGCATATGGAGTAAGTGACATTTTCTGCCGCCAGTTCATAACCTGTTCCTCATTTTTTACTATATTCACTACACCTAGTTAAATAGAACAAACAGCATGCTAGCAATAATTTACAGTTCATTATGGTAGTCCTAATTTTACTTTATAGCAAAAACTTAGTCCCACTTGTTTAGCTGCAATGGAAGTCCGTAGGCTTTTACTGTTGATGCTTCCAGATTGATTGCAGTGAAACTACCTTCGTCGTCCAGGTTGGAATGTGTCTTTGTTGCATGTACATTCTGTACAGATTGCCGATGTTTCGAATATATCACAGTATTCTTTATCTAGGCAACTAATATACTCTTTCTCGATCTGAGAATATCAGACATCGTATGAAGCTAAAATTGACTAATCGAATTTCAGGCCATACGTCCCTTACGGTTAATTAATCCCTTCATAACTAACTCATATTTTTTGTTATCCTCCTGGCCTTTTCGTTAATTTATTAGGGTCAGAAATTAATGTGTATACGGCCCTGCTTTACGGTCGGATGCCCTTCCTGCAACCAGCTCTATTTGGAGGGTTGTATTTCTACGGTGTGTTTCTGTATTGCTTCATGAATATAAGCGACGAAAGTAAAGAAATGAACGTTTATTACGATTAATTTATCCCTCCGTAACTAACTCATTTTCTCCCTTCCCCCCCTTTTCGTCAAACTAATGTAAAATTGGTCCCGTTTTACGGCCGGATTCCCTTCCTGACACAACACTATTTGGAGGGATATATTCCTACCGTGTGTTTCTGTGTTTCTTTATGAAAATAAGTTGTAACTAACCAGTCCATGAGCCAGAGGTATAAACCGTACAATGTCAATATTCGCGACCTGACCAGGCATCGAATTTGGGGCCCTCTGAACCGACGTCCAGTGGACTGGGCCTTCAGCTAAGGAGCCGGACGTAATAACTAGCTTATGTACCTAAGTATACTTATAATTTTTCCAGTACACTTCAAATGTTTAGACACAAACTTTGTATTTCCTCGGATTAGGTGTACAAAGACCGAAAATAGATTTAACTCAGATTTTGTCTGTCTGTCTTTTTATGTCTGCTTTGTTTGTTTGTTTGTTTGTTTGGTTGTTTGTTTTTGTTTGTTTGCTTGTTCGCTTGTGTCGACATGACGGGAAAATGGCTCAACAGAATTTCTCGAAATTCATTGCGTAAGTTCAGGGATAGTGGGCGTATGCACTAAGCTATATACAATCATAAAAATGAAGCACTTGCATCTGTTTAATATTTATGTTTGATTTATGGTTAGATAATAATGTAAGGTATTTAATAGGTTAGCCACGTTCACTTGTTTAAAATTCCGCGCCCACTCGGTTAAAGATGGCAGCTGTCATCTTGACAGATGTCAAAAAGCACGTGCTATTTTATTCATGGCAACCCTGCCTTATTCACAACCAGGGTCATTCGTCTCACTACTGAGAAACAAATTCGGTACACTAAAATTGATTGACGTCCAAGCAAGCTTGTCGGTGTGCCTTGTCATAATGATAACGCTCGTCAACATCATGTAGCAGCTGTGAATAGATACCTGGATGGACGGGAGATCGACAGAATGGATTGGTCAGCCTCTTCGCCGGACATAGACTGCATAGAGCATGCGTGCACATATTTTAAAGAGCAATCCGCGACTAACAATTCAAGTCCTAAAATATGCTGCCGTCCAGGAATGGGACTGTTTGCCTAAAGAAATACTCAATGATTTGATCCTGAGCACACCCTGCCGCATTCAAAGGTGTCTCAGGTTTCGTGAAGAACTATCACGTTGTTGACTCAAGTGAATGCATTGATAACTCTCTTTAATTATTGATGTTCTAACTGAGGAGGTTCCTTAATTTCTTTGATTTAGTCACATGGTCTTTATTTTAATAAGGTCTCCGAAGTTACCGGGAAGTGTAAGCTTCCGTTTCATTTGCTATTTTGAGTTTAGCATTAAATAATATGGTACCGGTCCCCCTTCAACACAACAGAATCTGGAATCTCTTTAACTTTCCTTGATGAGTGTATTATTTGACTAGTACATAAGCCCGTCCTCGTCATTCGAAATGACTATATATAAAGTAATTGGAAATTCTATATGGGCTATTAATATATCTTATGAATAAAGGTTACGCTTTCCAGGTTTTAAACGGCATTCCAATGGAATAAAAACAGGGATTGTAGTAGTTCCTTACAAACCATATTAAGTGCAATTGTAGCTCGGATTTTTACATTGATGTCTATGGATCTACGTAAGTACTATTAAGAAAGCTACATACAACTGTCCAAAGCGAATCACCATCAATAGCGCCATATGAGCACTGGGGAGAGGTTTTGAATTTAATTCAGGCTTTTGGCACGCCTTCTAGTGATCAGAAATACCATAACACCACCTCCCTTCCCTGACGACCAACATTTTGATGGTAATTTTTTTAACGAGCGGGATTCGAACCGTCTAATCATGACACAGACCATAACGACGCGTTAATGACAACGGCCACCATGTGAGATTCTGTATCGAATGTTTATCGATAGTGATAAAGCCCAAAATGAAAAAAAACATAATTCATTTCACTGAAAGATAGTCTCTTTCACTGAACAGTTCAAGTATGATGGTCATCATTCCATTGTTCTTGTAACCTATAACTGGTCGATAACAGTTTAAGTTTCAAAAAAATTAAGGCCACGGCCGCTTCCCTCCCACTCCTAGCCCTTCCCTGTCCCATCGTCGCCATAAGACCTATCTGTGTCGGTGCGACGTAAAAGCAACTAGCAAAAAAAGTTTCAAATATATCTGTGGAACGCAAAAGAATCCAGAATGTACGCAGATGTACCTACATCCTAACGACGAATATGCGACAACGGCTTCGATGATAGAAATGTATTTTCTTCAGAATACAACGTTGTGGTCGTGCGAGATTCGTTGTATTTATCTTGTAAATAAGACACAATAATCTATAACTGGTGCCAATATCAGCTGTTGAAAACTTCTCGTTTTTCACTATCCCTGGGAATGACAGACAGAATTAGTGATTTTATATACAGTATAGATTGTGCCGGCCCTGAGGTCTAGAGATAGAGTGCCTGCCTCTCACCCGAATGCCCGGATTTGATACCTCGCCAGTTGAGGGATTTTTACGTGGACCTGAGGGTTGGTTCGAAGTCCACTCAGCCTACGTGATTACAATTGAGCAGCTATCTAAGGATGAGATGGTAACCCCGATCTAGAAACGAAGAATAATGGCCGAGAGGATTCGACGCAATGACCATGCGTCTCCTCGTAAACCGCAGGCCTTCGGGTGGAGCAGTGGTCGCTTGGTAGACCAAAACCCATCAATGCTGTAGCACCACAGAAGCCGGGGGTTTATTATTGGATTAGTATACAATAATACGGTGAACAAAACTGGAAATGTAGAATTTTTCCCTCGGACTGAGTGAGGGATCCCACCTCTTTCGCCTCAAGGGCAGTGTCCTGGAGCGTGAGAGTTTGGGTCTGGGATACAACTGGGGAGGAGCAGTACCACGCCCAAGCAGCCTCACTTGCTATGCTTAACAGAGGCCTTGTTGGGGGATGGGAAGATTGGAAGTAATAGACAAGGAAGAGGGAAGGAAGCGGCCGTAGCCTTAAGTTAGGTATCATCCCAGAATTTGCCTGGAGGGGAAGTGGGAAACCACAGAAAACCACTTCCAGGTTGTCTGAGGAGGGAATCGAACCCCTCTCCACTCAGTTGACCTCCCGAGGCTGAGTGGACCCCGTTCCAGTCCTCATACAACTTTTCAAATTTCGTGGCAGTGCCGGAAATCGAACTCGGGCCTCCGGGGATGGCTGCTAACCACACTAACCTCTACAGTACAGAGGTGGACTCTGTTTAAAAGTCGTTGGTGAATTTCATACAAAGTCTCTGACAGAAAAGAACATAAGATTCAGAAATAAATTAGGCAATGTACTATGATGTAAAGTTCGTCCGACTCATTGGCTGAGTGGTCAGCGTTAAGGCCTTCGGTTTGGAGGGTCCTGGGTTCAATTCCCGGCCGCGTCGGGGTTTTTAATCGCGTCTGATTAATTCTTCTGGCCGGGGATTGGGTGTTTGTGTTTGTACCAACACTTTCCTCTTCATATTCAGACAACACACTACACTACCAACCACCACAGAAATTACATCCCTCCATGTAGGGTTGGCGTCAGGAAGGGCATGCGGCCGTAAAACATGACCAACTCCATATGTGCGACATAGTCCGCACCCGCGACTCCACAGATGTGTGAAAATCGGAGGAAAAAGAAGGAGAAGAAAGACTATGATGTAAAGTTCGTCAAGTGCCATACAAATGATTGCCGAATATGGTTGACTTCGTATTTTGGCGATAGCGATGTCGTCAAGTTACGTCAGGTTGGTTCCAAGAGGATCCCACACTTGTACAAGAAATATGGGGATTCTGTCCCGAGCACAGATGATGAATCCATGGATGGAGATGTTGTATAGCTGATATTTGCAATTATAATAGTTTACGATTAGCTGGTAAATCGATCGAGTACCCCTCGACGTCCATTTCTTCAGGCTGTTCAACGTGTGACTCTAAGCGCACTGTATGATTTAACAAGGAGTGGCCAGACCCTGCGTCCAACCGATTTCAACGAGCTTCAATGTACCTGTTGGGGGATATTCAACAGTAACTCGTGTAGGAGGGTTTAAGTCAATACGCTTTCGTTTTCGAAAAAGAAATTAGGTCAAATGTCATGACGGAGGACCCGCTTCGGACCAAGTAGAGATGATACAGCATTAAAAGGCGAATCAATTTTATTTTTAAATGTCAGGTCCGTAACCTAATAATTTCCGAAAAATTGAGGAGCGGTGGCGGAGTGGTCATCGAGCTTGTCTACGAACTTAGACGACGTTTTGTACATTTTTTCACAAGTTGCTTTACGTCACACAGACACAGATAGGTCTTATGGCGACAATGAGATAGGAAAGGGCTAGGAGTGAGAAGGAAACGCCCGTGGCCTTAGTTAAGGTACAGTCCCAGCATTTGACTGGTACGAAAATGGGAAACCACGGAAAACCGTCTTCAGGGCTGCCGACAGTGGGGCTCCAACCCTCTATCTCCCGAATGCAAGTTCACAACTGTGCGCCACTAACCGCACGGCCAACCCACTCAGTAAAATAAATTATTATTTGAGGGAACGTGAATATAAAAATGGAACGAAAATGTTACGCAGATTGCAATAGGCCTACACTTTATTTTCTTCTTTCCTTCTTAATCCCTTTATCCACCATTGTTGGTTTTACCCTCGGGCTCAGTGAGAGATCCCACCTCTATCTCATCAAGGGCAGTGCCCTGGAGTATGAGACTTTGGGTCTGGGGAATACAACTGACGAGGAGGACCAGAAACCCGCCCAGGCGGCCTCACCTGCTATGCTGCACAACAGGGGCCTTGTTGTGAGATGGGAAGATCGAAAGTGATAGAGAAGGAACAAGGATTGAAACGGCCGTAGCCTTAGTTTAGGTACCACCCCTGCATTTGTCTGGAGGAGAAGTGGGAAAACACGGAAAAACACTTCGAGGATTGTTGAGATGGGAATCGAAACCCCCCCCCCCCCACCTCTACTCAGTTGACCTCCCGAGGCTGAGTGGCCCCCGTTTCCAACCCTCGTACCACTTTTCAAATTGCGTGGCAGAGCCGGGAATTTAACCCGGGCCTCCGGGGGTGGCAGCTAATCATGCTAACCACTACACCACAAAGGCGAACCACTTTATTTTCTACCTGAAATAAATATAGGAATAAACTTTCTCATAAGACTGTAAGACCTATCTGTATCGGTACGATGTAAAGCAAGTTATTCAAATATAGGTTGTACAAATAATAAAGCTGCAACGAGACTCAGTGACGTCGCCGAGGTTCGCAGACAAGCATGATGACCACTCAGCCACCGCTCCTGTTGACTACTGCGTAACTCTCCAAGTATATACGCCATACATTTTTCGGTATACATTAGGTTGCAGGCCTGACGTTTTAAAGTGAAATTTGTTCGCCTTTTACAGTTTTATCATCGCCACTTGATCCGAAGCGGATCTTGCATCATGACGTTTGACCTCAATTTTTTCGAAAACGTAAGCGTATTGACTTAAACCCTTCTATCCCACTGTCTGGAGCACTGAAGGCGGTTTTCTGTGGTTTCCCATTTCCACACTAGGAACATGGTGGTGCTGTACCTTAATTAAAGCCACGGCCACTTCCTTCCAACTCCTAACCCTTTCCTATCCCATCGTCGCCATAAGACCTATCTGTGTCAGTGTGACGTAAAGCAAATTGTATAAAACCCTTCTACACGAGTTACTGTTGAGTGTTCCCCAACAGGTACACAGGTGATCGTTGAAATCGTTTGGACGCAGAGTCTGGCCCTTCCTTGTAATATCAGTGCATGCCTGCCAGCTGGTTGGAAAGCTGTCATGTCAACCAATTACTTAGCAGTAGACAGGCCAGAAACCTCTTCGTTCACTGTGAAACCGTGAGCCCTCAGCGAGTTCGCGATCATGTGTCGTATCGAATGTTGGCGGGAATGTCTCATTACCTCCCGGTGAGCACAGGCACCCATGACATGGGCAACTGGGTGAAGTTGACAGCGTGGCCGCCTTCGGTTCAGATTTCCGAACGGGTAGGACGGTTTCATGTGTGGTTAACTCATCCAGCTCGGGAACTGGGTGATCATGTGTGGTATGTTGCAAAGTCCAGTGGCAGGAAGAATGAAGCAGGAGAAATCCCTTTTGTTAATAGCCTGATAGTGTTAGAAATAACAAATAACAAATAACAAATAACAAATAACAAATAACAAATAACAAATAACAAATAACAAATAACAAATAACAAATAACAAATAACAAATAACAAATAACAAATAACAAATAACAAATAACAAATAACAAATAACAAATAACAAATAACAAATAACAAATAACAAATAACAAATAACAAATAACAAATAACAAATAACAAATAACAAATAACAAATAACAAATAACAAATAACAAATAACAAATAACAAATAACAAATAACAAATAACAAATAACAAATAACAAATAACAAATAACAAATAACAAATAACAAATAACAAATAACAAATAACAAATAACAAAAACCAATAACAAATAACAAATAACAAATAACAAATAACAAATAACAAATAACAAATAACAAATAACAAATAACCAATAACCAATAACAAATAACCAATAACCAATAACAAATAACAAATAACAAATAACAAATAACAAATAACAAATAACAAATAACAAATAACAAATAACAAATAACAAATAACAAATAACCAATAACCAATAACAAATAGCCAATAACCAATAACCAATAACAAATAACAAGTAACAATATTCTTGACGAGTCTTTATGACACTTTCATCGAACGATGTATGTGTATGGATCTTGCATGACCGAGCTCAATAGCTGCTGTCGCTTAAGTGCGGCCAGTATCCACTATTCGGGAGATAGTGTGTTCGAACCCCACTGTCGGCAGCTATGAAGATTGTTGTCCGTGGTTTCCGATTTCCACGCTAGGCAAATGCTGGAGCTGTAACTTAATTAAGACCACATCCGTTTCCTTCTAACTCCTAGCTATTCCCAATCCCATCGTCTCCATAAGACCTATCTGTGTCGGTACAACGTAAAACCAATTGTAAATAAAATAAAAAAAGATCTTGCACGGTGTCTTTTCAAAATATATGATTTGTAGCTGCGGTGTTAATAGAATCAGCTTTATGAAAAACTATCGTGAGTCCACTCACTCCCAATCATAATGACATTATCAGCAACTTGAGGAATCTCACAATCGTTATTGGACTCTACTACATCTGGGAAACCCTAAGTAAATAGCGAGAATGACCTATTTTGTGTTTAATTTGAAGTACGCGGAAGTATATTCTTTCAATTGTGACATTTTCTCCAACTGATAATTAAGAACGATCGTTTTAAGAGAAGGTATTAATAATAATAAATAATGTTATTGTTTTTACGTTCACACTTTGATGGTTTTCAGAGACGCCGAAGTGCCGGAATTCTGTCCCACATAAGTTATTTTACGTGCTAATAAATCTACCGACTCGAGACTGACGTATTTGAGCACCTTCAAATACCACAAGGTTAAGTCAGGATCGAACCTGCCAAGATGGCATCAGAAGGCCAGCGCCTCAACCGCCTGCGCCACTCAGAGAGAGGGTATTGAGAGACATTTGAAGAATATTCTATGAATCTGAGTATGACTTATAAAATGTTCCTCTCTGAGGTAGGAACAAAGAGTTAGACCTTGACATTCATTATATAATAGACGTGCTATGTACAATACCTTAGATATCTTCTTGTTATAATAGTTGATAATTATATTGACCTATTACATCAGTCCTAGAAAGGAAATCCTGCGCATTAAGAGTACGGTACCGTACTAACCAGGTACCATTAGGTTTCCCGATTTTGAATACAGGGCACTGTATTGCCCTTGACGTTAGTCAATATTTTGCATTCCAGTGTTTTGGTGCCTAATTAAAATTCGGCAATTTTATACTTTTTAAGCAAAACTTCGCTTCAGGGCCGATGACCTCGATGTTTGCATAATAATACTAATCAGGGAAATCAACTTTCACCCTATTAGGTCGTGCTGCGTACATGTAGTACGTGTTGAAGAGATAATAATAATATCGTGTGGCTAATTCTGGTCGAGTACAGCCCTTGTAAGGCAGACCCTCCGATGAGAGTGGGTGGCATCTGCCATATGTAGGTAACTGCGTGTTATTGTGGTGGAGGATAGTGTTATGTGTGGTGTGTGAGTTGCAGGGAAGTTGGGGAGAGCGCAAACACCCAGCCCCCGGGCCATTGGAATTAAACAATGATGTTTAAAATCTCCGTCCCAGCCGAACCCGGGACTCTCTGAACCGAAGGCCAGTATGCTGAGCACTCAGCCAACGAGTCGGACATTGAAGAGATATTAAGTACAGAAAAAATATGGCCAACCGGACACCAGTGGGATCAGAACCCACAACCTCCCGATTTCACGTCAGTTGCTCTACCAGTTGAGCAATGGTGGCTCAGTTCATGTGTGTTCTGTTAGAAATGATCTAAAATACAGGTATGGCTTTACTGCTTCCAATTACATGTCTCATACTACGAAGCCAAGCCTCCACTTGTCATAATTGCTGTAGATTTTAATTACAATGTGGTCGTTAAAATTCAATATTCAGTAATAATCGTGCTAATATCGACGATATTTCTTGAGATGTTGAATTTTGGTGGGATATAGAACATATTCTAAAGTTGTCTGGATGTTTATTCATATACTTGTTATACATGCATACATATCACTGTGACGTGTGACAGTTCCTTCATTTCCACGTAATTAGTCTATTATATAGAAATACTAGCTGATGTACCCGTGCTTCGCTACGGGATTCTCAGAAAGACTCACTTTGTGGTTTTCCTAACCTGAAATCAACACAGGTCATTACAAAAACGTAAGTATGAATGTAGCGATTAAAAGCAATGCTACCATATAAAATACTCGATCAAATGGAAAACCGCACGTTTTATCACTTTTAACGGACAGTGTTGCGGTTAGATTGCTGTGCCAATCTAATAGTCCAAAGTTCCAGAGCTGGGATGACCAGGCCGCACATTGCCATGAACACTCATCTGCCATTATTCCGCTAAATATGCACACTGTTCATTCCAAACAGTGTCTCAGAGTAGGGATTGAATAGCCCGAATGCTATGATGATCCAGTGTGTTACGTACCAGTAGTATAAGAAAATTTATAAACCAGGGGAATGGCATGTTAAAGAAGAAAGTTATCTAACTCCACAGCTGCTTCCCATCAATATTCAGGCAGGCTGTTACACTCTGTACGACTGGGCGAGTTGACCGTGTGGTTAGCGGTGCGCAGCTGTGAGCTTGCATCCGAGAGATAGTGGATTCGAACCCCATTGTCGGCAGCGCTGAAGATGGTATTCCGTGGTTTCCCACTTTCACACCAGTCAAATGCTGGGACTGTACCTTAATTTAGGCCTAAGGCACTCCTAGCCCTTTCCTATCCCATCGTCGCCATAAGACCTATCTATGTCGGTGCGACGTAAATCAAATAAAAAAATACTCTGTACGCAGCAGTAATCCTATCTACCGGAGATGAGGGGCAACAGAAGACACAAAGCACATCACGACAAACAATGGTCAATGTAATGTTATTGTTGATCAATGTTATGAGCTTTCTATATTGTAGACCTTCACATTTAGTTTTCTTTCGACTCTGTGATTTGTAAAATATTTTATACCATAAACTGTAGTTTCTTATTCTCCGACTTTACATACCGATTTTCATTAAATACTGTTTACCCATTTTCTCGTTACTCGGCGCTGATATGGACTTAGTAACAAAAATCAAATTCATTAATATCTTTGTGATCATAGCCAGTACGGTAACAATGTATAAGACATGAATAATAGGAAATTTAATACTATATAACTTTAGTTATGTAGCATTCATCGATTACACCTCTAATAAGAAATATTTGAGAATTAAATTTTGGCCTTCCCCTAAACTACCATTTCACTCAGCGTGAATAAAATAATTTACAGCCTAGACTATAGCGACTTGCTTCCTGACTTTACATACCTATTTTCATCAAGATAGGACTACTAATAACAACAATATTTGAGAATTAAATTTTAGGCCTTCCCCTAAACTACCATTTTTCTCAGCGTGAATACAATTATTGATAGCCTAGATTATAGCAACTTATTCCCCAACTTAGTATACCCATTTTCTTTAAAATACGCCCACTAATAACATAAATAGTTGAGAATTCAATTTTAGGCCTTCCCCTAAACTACCATTTCACTCAGCGTGAGTAAAATGATTTATAGCCTAGATTGTAGAGGCTCATCCCCCGAATACACATACCGATTTTCATTAAATTCTCTTCAACCGTTTTCTCGTGATGCGTGTAAAGACAGACAGACAGACAGACAGACAGACAGACAGACAGACAGACAGACAGACAGACAGACAGACAGACAGACAGACAGACAGACAGACAGACAGACAGACAGACAGACAGACATCACGGAAAAGTAAAAAGTACATTTTCTTGTTACTATGGACATGACCGATACAGAAATACCATTATTTTCAAATTCTGAGCAATGTACAGACAAAACTCTTATTTTATATATATAGATACTTCATGGATACTATTTGCCGGATTCATGTCTTCTACAATAGCTAGCCTGAATACTTCATTCAAAGTCGTTCTCTGGCGAGCTTCATTAAGCATCTCTTCAGTTGTATTCTGATATAACACTTTTACAGCCAGTATTCTTGCGTAATAAAATATTTGAAATATTTATGTTTTCTTCTTCTTTCTTTCTTAATCCGTTTACCCTCCGCGGTTAGTTTATCCCTTGGACTCAGAGAGGGATACCACCTCTACCGCTCAAGGGAAGTGTCCTTAAGAGTGAGACTTTGGGTCGGGGATACAACTGAGAAGGTGGACCAGTACTTCACAGAGGCAGCCTCACTTGCTATGCTGAACTGGGGCCTTATAGGGGAATGGGAACATCGTAAAGGATAGATGAGGAAGAGAGAAGGAAGTATCCGTGGCATTAAGTTAGGTACCATCCCAGCATGTGCCTGGAGGAGAAGTGAAACCACGAAAAACCCCTTTGGTGATGTCCGAGGTGGGAATTGAATCCCCTCTACGCAGTTGACCTTCCGAAGCTGAGTGGACCCTGTGCTAGCCCTCGTACCTCGTACACTAACACTCAAACGCACTGGTCGTTGTCTGAATGTCATTACTCATGACTACCCATACACCAGCATACTGTCACAGGCATGGATGAGACTGGGAGTTCGGTGAGAGCTACATTTTATTCTAGCCTGTGCCAAGAGATAGATGCAGAAGTACTGCATCCATCAAGAAATGACAGCAAGCAGGTTCAAATGTTACTAATACCGATACTTGAATGTATTATCTGGCCCAAAGCGGGCAATGAGAATAACACGCGATCTAGGGGAGTTACGCGCCAAGTAGAACTTCCTTCGTTTATCTCGGGGAGGAGCTTTGCCCTACTCTAGATCGTTCGTACTCTGTAAACTATTGGTACTCGACTCGTTATCAGAGCTATTCATTCTGCACAATGAAGGCACTGACAGGCCTGGGGAGATCAATTTCATTTTTTTCTAGTGACTTAACATCGCACTACCATATCTAAAGTTTTCAGCGACACAGGCATAGGAAAGGGTTAGAATTGGGAATTAGGTCGTCGTGGCCTTAATTAAGGCAAGCCTTGGTTTTAATGTGGAAAACAACGGAAAACATCTTCAGGATTGTAATCTAACATCTGCCGTGTGCAAACTTACAGCAACGCGACCCCAACCGCATGGCCAATTCACCCGGTAGGAGGAGTTTACATCCGGAATCAGATCGCTTTTTTTAATTTACCAGAATTATCTACATGAACGCGCTGTCGAAAACAGGCAATAAACTTAGTTTCTTTAAACAAAGTTACTGATACCCTGACTTTTTAAACACCATTCAAGCAATGACCTTAAAACAGAACACTGAGCTTCAGTGAGTTAATAGTGAGATTCTGAAGAACAGCCTACTAAATTGTGTCGTAAGAGAGATGAGAGTCAGCCAAGTTGATGGAAATAGACGAAGTACTTTTGCCTGCGTTAAAATATGTGCGATGGCTCGTACTCTGTATCCAATCGTGCAAGTGCCAAGCTCAACATTCAGAGCATTGCAAGCGAACACTTACGCAATGACCATTCATTAGGCGTGCACAAGGTGGCGTTAACTAGCAATCTAGTTCTATACAGTATGGTCTGCAAGAGAAAGGGACAGTGGTACAATATGCGTCGGTAATTAAGAGACATTTTAACAGCTAACGGAATTTTTGTGTGAAGTTTTATCTGTTCTTAGAAATAAAATGGAGCTTGTAAACTGGTGGTATCTACGATATAATCTATGCAAATGTAAGATAATATGCAATGAATGAAAGTCCTTGTTAGAATATGGAGCAGGTGGTCGTTCCGGGTCGCTTGAACAAGTGACATGAGTCAAGCGCTCCTAGACACGCGTTCATTGCACAGGAACCTAAGGTGATTCGCAACATTCCTAGCGCACTTTCTCATTCTTACTTCAGCAAGATGAGGCAATACTTGTTAGATAATCAAATTTACTTAACTCATTTGCAAATGAATTGAGTCGCAATTAGGTCAATAGATTCATTCGTTCGAGACTAGAACTCCGTACCTCTCGATTATTAGGCCAATAATTTATCACCTGAATCAAGCTAGGTGTGACTTTAGTGAATGAACTATGTAAACTTATAACTCGAAGCTTGGCAGATATTTATGCCTACTTGATAAGAGGTTATCTTGAAATTCTTATTGAATTAATCATACATAGCGTTTCAATTTTTATTTTTGGTTAGAATTTGCTTTACGTCGCACCGACACACACAGGCCTTATAGTGACAATACGATAGGAAACGGTTAGGAGCGGAAAGGAAGCGGCCGTGGCCTTAATTGAGGTACAGCCCCAGCATTTGCCTGGTGTGAAAATAGGAAGCCACAGAAAAACCAACTTCAGGGCTGCCGACAAAGAGATTCGAACCCACTATTTCCCGAATGCAAGCTGACAGCTACGTTCTCCAAACCACTCGGACACTTGCTCGGTTTTTCAGGTTACTTGGTGTTGTTGATTCCTTTAACCTCCTCGAGTTTGGTATGCTTTTAAAGGGATACTGATTTTTAAAAATCGAATCCTCGCTAAAACATACATTTGTAAAAATGGAATAATATTTTTCCGTTTTTCCCTTCTGCTTTTTCCCCACCCCGGTGAAGTAGATATGATTTGTGTAGCAAATATTGGTTTGATCCTGTATTACGGTCGGATGCCCTTCCTGACGTCAACCCTATGTGGAAGGATTTATTCATTATTGAATGGGTCTGTGGTGATTGGTAGTGTGATGGGATGTGTGTGTATGTAGAGGAGGGGATTGACACAAATAGAAATACACAGTCCTCGAGTCAGAGGAATTAGCTAGATACAATTCAAATCCACAACCTGATAGGGAATCAAGGTATGTACTCTGTGATCCGAAGGACTGGACCCAGACCATTCAGCCAAGGAGCTGGACAAATAGTAATTTTGTCTGTATTCTTCAAATTTTTGCTTTATACTACCTATTTATCTCAGTATACGACAGTCGAAAACAGGTTCCGTTTAATTCTTTTCCGGATATAGTGGATTCGAACCCCACTGTCGGCAGCCCTGAAGATGGTTTTCCGTGGTTTCCCATGTTCACACCAGGCAAATGCTGGGGCTGTACCTAAATTAAGGCCACGGCCGATTCCTTCCCACTCCTAACTCTTTCCTATCCCATCATTGCCATAAGACCTATCTGTCGGTGCGATGTAATGCAAATTGTAAGATTAATTGTCTCTCTCTCCCTGTTTTATCTGTCACGTCTTCAGGCAAAATGAAATGACTCAATTTCTGGAAACTCCAGATTTAATTACGGGGATGGTCGAGGATAGTACAAGACTATATATAAATGTATTTATATGCATTGGCGTATGAGTATTAAGTGGATTAAAACAGGTGAGATGGCGTGCAATGATATTAGTAGACGAATAAGTTTAAGTTTTGTTTTCTAAAGGAAGACGCAATATATATATATATATATATATATATATACTAGCAAATGTACCCGTGCTTCGCTACGGTATTCTACATTGTATTCGAATATCGAAGTAAATACTGGGCATGCAGTAAATAAGATTGTTTTAAAATTGCATGTCTCTTAGCGTTATCCGAGAAACGTCATGGGAAGGTCCCCATACGCTCCTTCCAATGTAAAGTGATTCTTATGGATTTGTGATATAACGGCAGGCTCACTTGCCTACTGCCATTGACAATCGAGTTGGGAAGTTTACATTATAATTGCAGGCCCAATTGCCTACTGCGCGGTCACAATCAATTTGGGGAGTTTTCGTTACAATGGCAGCCCCACTTTCCTACTTCAAGACAGATAATAGTTGAGGAGTTTTTATTATAATGGCAGGCAACTACCTTATTATCATTCGAAATTGAGTTGTGCAGTTATCATTATAATGTCAGGCCCCTTTTCCTACTTCCAGCCAGCTTACTGCCAGTCACACCGAGTTGGTGAGTTTCCATCAAAATAGCAGGCCACTATGCCTAATGCCAGTCACATTTTAGATGGGTACGTTTGTTTATAATGGCGGGCACCCTTGCCTACTGCCAAACACAATCGGGTAGGGGAGTTTTAAACAAAACTGCATGCTCCCTTGCCTTCTGCAAGTCAAATCGAGAAGTGAACTATTCATTCCAATGGTAGGCCTTCCTTACTAATGCCAGTTACACAGGAGTTAGAGAAGAACCCCATTCCTACTGTCAGTCAAAGTCGGTGTAGGGAGTACTGATTACAATAGCAGACATACCCTTTCTCGATCGCTACAAATCGACATCAGTGAATAAATATAGATCGATTTACGAAAGTATATGCGTGTTTACAATATTGCAGAACTTCATTTCGTCAAAGGATCGTACCATAAGACGCCAGATTTAGTGGCCTAAATGGCTGGTCCTATACTATCTCATGTATTCTTAGGTCAGATCGAGTTAGAAACGTTGAGCAGGGTAAAGTTTTTGTAAGAATATCTCACATTGCATTACTTTTCGGATAATTATGTGACAGCTACATACATAGCATTTGGGCCAATTTTCATGAAGATTTTGATGATTTTATATTTCTATAGTGTAAGTGATTGAAAGAATTAATTATGCATGTGAAAAGTCCAAATTTACTTAACATCGATTAATAGAGAAAAATCAAACGTAAAAGGGATACAGATACGACAAAAAGTCATAAGAACAAGGTTGTAGATCATTCCGAATTGAACGGAGATTGTGCAATCCGTTATGTGATAGGACTTCCCGAAGGTCTGCACCATCATTGAAATTGCCTCCATATTTCGATATTCTTCGGGGATTAAAAAGTGAAAAAGTTAAAGATCTTGGAAGTTTTTCTGTCCGTTACAGGCTAAAACGTATAATTTTGTCAAATTTCAATTTTCTTTTTCGTCTAGCAGATTATGCGGCAATCTGGATTTTGGGTGAGGAGGGAAAATAGGACTTTCAGGAAACTAAACCAAAAAAATATGCAGATGGTCATAATTACCCCTCAAACGGGTAGAAGTGCGAAAATTTCGCCAAAATAGTCAATGTAGAGGCACACAGTCGTTACGATTTTATTTATATAGATAGATAAGGAATCTGCTCCACGTACAACACCTTTTGGGCTATGCCCGCTGGACTTAACCTGCAAAACTGACCATTCATGATATCTCCCTTATTAATCCTCTTGACGAAAAAATGCACATGAAAAAAGAGTTTTAGAGATGGAATTCCATCACGTTTGGTCGATTTCCAGTCAGGTTAGTCATGTACTGTATATATTGTGGAAGAGTAAAATCACCATTTCGGTTCCTTATAAACGTCCAGTCCATTCCGGGAACATGAAATGTTATTGACATTTGAAACATACCTTTGGACAGGTGGATGCTAAATATAAATTTTGGTTCGGATATCTTCAGTAGTTTTCAAGTTGTAAGAAATGCGCTTTACACGCACCTATTCTTGAGTTAAGTCCGGTGGGACTTGTACCGAAAAACGGTCCGTTAATGATATCTCCTTTATTAATCCTGGTATCGAAATGATGCACATGAGAAAAAGGTTTAGAAATTAATTTCCAAGGCAGGTATATTTCCATTAAGTTTGGTTGTGTATATTTTGAGGGAGTGCAAAATCACGGTTTCGATTTCGTATAAATCCCCAGTCAGTTCAGGGATTTAGAAACAATATTTGCCATAGAACATACCCAAGAACAGGTGGATTCTAAATATCAAGTTTGGGGGAAATATATCCAGTATCACTCGCGTACATACGGAGTAATTAACGAAGAAAATAATACAGTTAAGAAAGTTGAAATTAATACAAAATGGATTATAGCTGAGGACAGCCGGCTAACGACAAATATGTAAATGCCAAGTGAATGTATTGGAAAAACAAATGCTCCTCAATAAATTATGCTGGTGTGAGTTATAGATATAATAAAGCGGTAACAGAAGAGAAATTTAGGCGCAGTGATTCTTAGGTAAACAGATAAGAAGATGACTAATGGTGTTCTTACTTAAGCTATTCGAGGGCGGTTATAACCTCCAACGATATTCCACTAATATCCCGCAGATAGGCCGATTGACGCCTCTCTTGCCTTCTACCCAAGGAACAACCACGAATTTAAAAGCATGATGAGTTAAATGGTAATACGTTACTTCCCTGCTGGCAACCAGTCAGAGACGTTGCCATGGTAACCTGTAGGTTCGTTGTCGGTCTGTCGGTCACTCAATGCAGAGCATGATACCCGCAGAAAATAGTAAATTTCTCCGTCATGTGAAGAGTAAGGTAAATTATGAACATAACGAAAGTTGTTTATAATGAAGAGACGTTTCACGTGCGGTCCACGGAGTTTTCAGAAAGTCAATAGTATAAGAGAAAATGGAGGAAAACCGTTCTGGTTTTCCTATAAACCCCCGTCTATTCAAAGATTTTAAAATGATATGCATATCGAAACCTTCCCCGGGATGAGTACACTCTAAATATGAAGTTTAGTTGAGATATATCGAGCCGTTTCGACGTGATGGTGGAACAGACAAACATAAAAACAGACACGAAAAGTAAAAAAAAAAAAAAACGATTCGGTCTTGAGTTCATCTAAAACGGATAAATATCTGAAGAATTGGCAAAACAAAAGAAATTACAGACAGCGGACCGCCTACAACTTTATTCATGTAGATAAAATAACATGTCCCGACTGACTGACTGACTGACTGACTCATTATCGCCGAGACAAAACTACTGAACAGAAGGAAATTAAATTTAGGGGATACATTTGTATTAAAGTGTAGGTGCTCACTAAGAGAGGATTTTTCGACATTCTGTCGCTGAGGGGGTGAAAAGAACGGTGAATTTTTAAAATGAGTATATCTCGAAAACGTAAGTTTAAAGCTGTGAATGTTGGTATTTGGAGTCTCCTTTAAAAGCAAAGAAACATATATTGTTTGTTTTCGAAAAATTCAATATTGGGGGGTAAAAATAAGTGAAAAAGGGGTTGGATAATTTTAAGAGGATACTTATATCTCAGAAACTGAGGATGTCACAGACGTGAAAATTGGTACATGGAATCTCCTTTTTAAGAGACATGTTTTTCTTTTCGTAAAATGCACCTTAGGTGGCAGTGAAAAGAGTGAAACAGGGGTTGCATTTTTAAGATGTGTATATCTCAAAAACTCAACATGTTTCAGACGTAAACATTGCTATATGGTATATCCCTTAAAATAAAGAAACATGCCAATTTTGTCGGAAAATCCATTTAACGGGGCGGAGAGGAATGAAAGGACTGAAAGAGGGGTTGAATCCTTCAATGGGGATACTTACACCTCAAAAACTTAATATGTTGCCTATGTGAAAACTGGCATTTTGAACCTCCGTTAAAAATAAAGGAACACGTACTTGTTTGTTTTTCGGAAAATTCATTGGGAGGGGGTATACAAAGACGGAAAAGTGGGCTGAATCCTTTATATGTGGATACTTATATCTCAAAAACTTGACATGTATCAGACGTGAAAATTGGTATTTGGAGTCTCTTTTAAACATAAAGAAACCTGCATTTTTGTTTTCAAAAAATCGACTTAAGGGGTGGGGATGAAATAAAGTGAAGGAGGAGCTGAAATCTTGAGGATACTTATGTCTCAATAACTGAATATGTTACAGACGTGAAAATTGGTCTCTGTAAATTTATTGGAAAATAAAGAAGTACGTACGTTTGTTTTCGGAAATTACATTTAATGGGGGAGGTGGTTGAAAAGAAGTGAAGGAGTTTAATTGTTTTTAAGAGGATACATATATATCAAACACTGAAATGTTACAGACGAGAAAATTGGTACTTGGAATCTCCTTTACAAATAAAGAAATGCCTATATTTTATTTTCAAAAATCCACTAAGGGGGTGAAAAGAATTGAAAAAACGATTGGATATTTATAATGAGTATATCTCATAAACTTAACATGTTCCAGACCAGAAAATTGGTATTTGGAATATCCTTTAAAACTAAGTAATACGTATATTTGTTTTCGGAAAGTCCACTTATGGAGAGTGGGAGGGGGCGGGGTGGGGGTGGGGGTGGGAATTAGTGGAAAGAAGTTAAGAAGAATTTGAATTCCTTTTATCGGGATACTTCTACCTCAAAATATGAAGCGGTTACAGACGATAATATGGGTATTTCGAATCTCCTTTAAAAACAAACAAAAACGTATTGTTTGTTTTCGGAAAAATCAACTTAAAGGTGGGGGTTGAAAAAAGTGAAGAAGGAGGTGAATTCCTTTTACGAGGGTATATATATATATATTTTACAAAAACTGAAGATGTTGCAGGCGTTAAAATTGGTATTTGGAATCTCTTTTAAAAATTAAAAAATCCGTTTGTTTTCGGAAAATGCACTTAAGTGGGCGAACAGAATTGAAAAAGCGGGTGAAATTTTAAAATGAGTATGTCTACAGTATATGTCAAAAACTTAACACGTTACAGACGTGAAAACTGGTGTTTGGAAATTCCTTTAAAAATGCAAGTTTATACTTTTTTGTTTTCGGAAAAACACTTAACGACGGAGAACGGATGTGGAAAAGGTGTTGAATTCTTTTTATGAGGATACTTATATCTCAAGTGTTACAGACGTGAACATTGGTATTCGAAATCTCCTTTAGAAATAAAGAAACATGTGTCAGGTTTGTTTCCAGAAAATCCCATTATGTGGGAGGAGGGGGCAGGGCGGGTATGAAGGGCTGATAAAGAAGATGAATTCCTTTTAGGGGATACTTATATCTCGAGATATTATAGATGTGGAAATAGGTATTTGGAATCGTTTAAAGACAAAGAATCACATCTTTTCTTTTTTGTTTTCGACTTCAGAGAGGACTTTTTCTCACGCACAAATTTCTACAGTATGTCTCATGGTCATCTTAGCCCCAAAAGGCAATACCAAGAACATGGTTTACAAAGGATTCTGGGGTAAATTAAACACAATTTTTTGTGAGTTTTTAAAATTTTGGGATTTTCAGATAAAATCTTAGTGCAATACCGAGGAATGATTACTTTTATCAAATTACGAAATCCACGCGAGCGAAGCCGTGGGTAACAGCTAGTATGAAGATAAAGTTGGAAATTCAAGGTGCAAAATTGGGGCAAATATTCGTTTATAGGAAGAGGAGTTATGGATTGGAATAATTTACCAAGGGAGATGTGCAGTCAGTTGCCAAATTCTTTGCAATTAATTAAGAAAAGAATAAGTTAAAATAGACAGGGAATCTGCCACCTGGGCGACTGTCCTAAATGCATATCAGTGGTGATTGACTGATGACTGAGGAAATATTATTTTGTTCCCGTTAATATGTCGACAACCGTCGGCAGCCCAGAAGATGGTTTTCCGTGGTTTCCGATTTTGACACCAGGCAAATGCTGGGGCTGTACCTTAATTAAGGCCACGGCTGCTTCCTTTCACTCCTAGCCCTTTCCTGTCCAATCGTCGCCATAATACATATCTGTGTCGGTGCGACGTAAAGCAACTTGTAAATAAATAATATAAATATGTCGACAGCAGGAAGATTAAAACGAATGAAATGTGGGTACAGCGCCGAGTCCAAGGACTAACCTAAAAGAGCAGAGGACTATCCTAGGAGATATCAAGATCAAGGACAGGCTCATGCAGAGAAGACAGACAAATATGAATTACTTTGATCACATATCAAGGAGGAGTGGATCTACGGAGAAGCTGATAGTTGAGAGCAACCTGCAATGAATAAGGCCCCGAGGAAGAACTCCAACAAGGTAGATCGACCAGTAGATGAACGAGTTAGCTGGCAGTGATGCATCCAGCACAGGATAAGAGAACATGGCGGAAACTATGCAGCCACACATGATGTCCCACCAAGCCTTGTCAAGAGTGACTGGTTTGGAGAGAGAATTTTATCTGTATCGAAAAACTCTAAGTAATGAAATTTGCATAAAATGTCATTTCCGATATTCTTATGTTTCAAGCATTTTTTTCCGCGTTAGGAATAACAACGGAAATATAAAGGATTATTATTTTTCTTAAACTTCCTAATATATCCGGAAATATTAGTTCTGTCTATAACGTGTACATAGTAATAATTACAGAAATATATCTGATACATTTTTATAGAGCGAGGCGTAATAACGGAGCTATTATTGCAAGTCCATCAATGGCGAGTATACTTGATGTGAAAAAAGTGTGTATTCGTCATTGTAGCGAACTAAGTGGCGACGACGGTGGGTTTTTCGTTTAATTAGGTCCCCATGCTTGGTCACATTAAGCGGCTTAATTACTGAAATTTTGCGATTTTTAACCAAAAACCGAAATTTCAATTTTAACCTTAAAACAACCACCCAGTCCCAATCTTTTGAATCCCGTTGTCAGTTTTTCCTTACCGCCAATTTTAAAGCTGCAAATGTCGGATTTGAAGGGCAGCTGACGCCTGTTTCCCTCAAGCTGTCAGACAAAATTAACTTCAAAGTTCTTTCGGACTACCATTTAAATAATACTGCAGGAATATATTTACCTTGTAGTAGGCCCGAGAGAGTAATTTACAGTCCAGGCCAGTTCTAACGCAAGTATGCTTCTTAAACCTTTCAGTTGCTTTTATCTATCTCGAAACTGTTTCAACTCTTTGCCATGCATAAAATGTTCCTTACGATAGAGTTCTTATCCTATTCATCTGAAATTTTCTTATCAGTTTAATATTACCTTCATATTTTTACTGCTGAAACAGCATGAAACTAGAATTTTGCCTATTGTGTGGATAACGAAAAACTGAAGAAATGTATCTCCAGTAGTTTATACCTAACTGCAAAATCCGGAGTTGTTCTTAAACATATGAGTATTTTTGACAAGTCTGCCAAATTATAGCCCCAAAAATGAAACTAATACTGTGCCGTAAAGAACATGTTCCATGCAACACACAAGAATGAATATTATTTGTCAATAACTTTGCAACCAATAAACTAATCAACTCCAAGTTTTGCGACGGGTTATATATATCATTAATATGTGCTTGTGTTTACATTTGGTTTTGATAAGTTGTAAATTGTAGAAGTTCAAAATTTCATTCATGTCATACTAGACAAACATACTGCACATTTCATTTGACGAAATTCCTTCCTGACTGTATATCTAGCAGTGTACACTGTTATAGAATTCGAAAAGTCAGAGATAAATGAAAACAATAACTGTGATCCGTACTTACAGTGTTATCATAAACATTGTGCTAATCAAATTTCCTACTTGTAGTGAATACAACCGGATCCTCTAAAGAACAAACATCTCTTTCCATGTCCGACTCGTTGGCTGAACGGTCAACGTAGTGGCCTTCGGTTCAGAGGGTCCCGGGTTCGATTCCCGGCCGGGTCGGGGATTTTAACCTTAATTGGTTAATTCCAATGGCACGGGGGCTGGGTGTATGTGTTGTCTTCATCATCATTTCATCCTCATCACGACGCGCAGGTCACCTACGGGTGTCAAATAGAAAGACCTGCATCATGCCGTCCTGGGATATCCCGGCACTAAAAGCCATACGACATTTCATTTATCTCTTTCCATAGTCTTAGTTTTCCAGAAGAATAATGATGTGTCATTCTGGGAGACGCAATTACCAGTAGGTTTGCATTTTTCTTCATTGAACTGAAAATACGAGGGATTGTTGTTCTGTCCAAGTCGACCTCTTATTTTATAACAAGAAAGATCAGCACAGTCCTGACTTAGCCAATGTGTACATAAATACGATAGCTTTACAGCAGTACCAAACTCATTATAATGTTCTATCAATGATTTGCACCAAGTAAGAATATTTATCATTGGTGTGTTACGAACAGTCTTATGTAATGGAACTCCAATTTCACATTTAAAATTAAAGCTATAACACTCAAACTTCTCAATTTATGCTTCATGTAAGTTCATTTACCTCTTTTATCACAGCCTTTGACCCCTTAGCAAATGAATTTCTTGAGTTACAAAGCTACAGACAAATAAATAAAATTAGCAGTTGCCTCATAATTTGCAAATTTTATCATGTTCAAGTCAAAATTGAGAAATCTCAGAGCGTTACGTACAGATGCACTGATAACGTGAACTTTCACTCGAACCTTCATTTTCTGTAACCGGCTGCTTGGTCTTTTTATTACCCAAATGTAAATTTTTTTCTGTCTAGCACTTCAGCATAGCTGAACTCGACAAAATTTTCGCCCGAATCTACAAACACTTTTAAATTTTAAATTATAAATTATATTTCTTAATAACTTAAAAGTATGACAAGCATCTAATGTAGAGAAAGCACCTTACTACCTGCAACAGGATACTTATATTACTTGTTAAACCATCAGATATCGCAGATACACATCGTGTCGCTTCGTCATACAGAAGTTCTAGTGCACACATCAAATGACTCCCTGTTTCTTCTGCATTAAATGGCTGATGGATCAGAAAATAACCTAGTGGTATTTTCCAATCATCATTTTTTCATACAACCACTCAAAATTCACATGTGTAGCTTCTTTCACATCATCAATATGTACTCCCTCCCCCATATTCACACAGTCAACAAATTTCTCACCATCCCTTTCCACTTGCTTCCTTATGGCTATCTCATCGAAACGTCTGTCTAAAAAGGCAGATTAAGTACATTTCTCTCAATCTCTCTCTTTAATTGCTAAGATACCTTCTTGTATGAAACCCGGCTTCCCATCCACTGTGTTTATCCACTTCCTTAAAGAACGTGACCTTTTTCCTTGCAACAACTTCTCCTTTTGCAATGTAAAAAAATAGTTCATTTAAATTTTGGAAGTTTCGAATTTTACGTTAACACTTTTAAGGCACTATTGCCAGCTCATTTGATATTGATTCCGGAGTCCTCTCTTCCTGTTGTACTTTCATGTTATATTTTCTTGCTACCTTATATATATATCTAAGGGCTTCTTGTTAATGCATAAGAATGTTCACCCTTCATTATAATTGTAATTATTCGTAGACCTAATTGGACTTTCCTCTAAGAATACCTGTAGGGTAAGGTGGTACAATTTCGATCACTAAAGGCAAATTTCGCTGCCACGGAAAAAATACATAAGCTAGAGTGAATTTAAATAGTGTTACAAATACTCTGAAATGTAGTGAATGTATTCCTATATGTATTACTATATTACAATGGTTAGTTTAGATACAAGATTAAAAAACATAGTTTAATGTAATTGATCGAAAATGTACCTCGCCGGGTACAATTATGATCACCTACTGGTACAACTTCGATCACTGGCATCTTCCACATACGAAGTGTTTTTTTCCTATTGCACCAACACATATTTCATGATACCAAACATTACATTTCTGGCAACGAATCCAGTCACCTTTTTTCATTGATTGTACACAGTAATAGTTCATCAAACAAAATCCACACTCATCGTCGTTTGCTGGCAATCTTCTGCTTCGAATAATACTTTCGTCTACACTGGCAGACCCGTGTTTACCCTTATCGTTACTTTTCTTCTGTGCCTGTTGAAAAAGACGTCTCTTGCTTCTGATTTTTTCCAGATTTTCGTCTGAAGTAAGTCGCACTGATGTCTGCGTTTTCCGTTTACGTAATGACACTTTCTTCTCTGGCGTTGGCAGAATTACTCTGACAGCATCTTGGGGTGAGTTCTTGTTTGATGCTGGCGTTATGGTGTCGATCTTGTCTTCATTTACTTCGTTTGATGTTGTGACAAGTCCCGTTTCCGAAGTGCTCATACTGCTGGCAGTAGTTGGAATGCTAGGGGATGAAGAAGCTGGAGTTTCAAATGAACTGCTCGCACTGCTGAAAGTAGCTGCAACAGATGAGGTAATAGGGGACTGAAATAACGCAGCAGGAGCAAACTTTTCTTCTGGAACAGTGTCCTTAGAAAATGGCATTATTCCTGTACACTGAAAACCTTTGATAGCAGATCCAGCTGACGCCGATTGATACCAGGCAGTAGAAAAAATAGGGCAGAATCTTGATTTTGTAAGATTGTCATTGGGGTTACGATGAATCCACTCGGTTACATTTCTGTGGTAATGAGCCTTCAGGGACTTAAAGAATGTTCTGTCTAACGGCTGTAGAGCATGTGTACTGTGTGGGGGCAATCCCAAAAGTTCTATCTCGTTCTCCCGACAGTATTCTATAGCTTGCAGGCTCGTATGGCTCCCGTGATTGTCGAGAATGATTAGAACCTTTCCTGTCATTTTATATTTCTTGAAGTGTCGAAGCCAGGTCATGAAAAGTTCTTCGTTAATGTAACCCGAATCGCTCATCTCCACGATGGAACCAGGAGGTAATCCATCATGGAATTCAGGGCGCTTCCTAACTCCCTTAAAAATGACCATTGGTGGAATGTACGAACCTGATGCACTCATACACGCAACCACTGTCACATTTTCTCCTCTTTCCACATTTGTTAATGAAACAACCTCGCGTTTGCCCTTCCGACTGACTATTTTAGGAGGTCTGTTGTTGAGAGGAAAGCCGGTCTCGTCCATATTGTATATGCGCTCATGTTTATCAAACATGTCATTTTCTTCCAAAATATTTTCCAAATTTTGGAAGTAATGACTTACCTCCTCTTTATTTAACCTTTCAGCTCTGACTCGTGATAGACCTTCAGGTTTTCTCAGACTTAAATTAGGATATCTTTTCAAAAAGGCTCGAAACCAATCAATCCCTGCAATCTTATCATCTAAGCTCCAGGGATGTTTGACATTGTTCGTTTCAGCTAACTCAAATGCAGCTTTCCTCACCTGAACAGGCGTCAGACCCAATCCTCGTTGCTCTAGCGATAGAAGCCTCTCGAATAAGGCCCCTTCCATTTCAAGTGTGAGTACCGTTGGGCGACCAATTTTGTCTCCAACTCGTGGATTTAATCCAGCTTGTATTTCCTTTTTAATTTTTATTTTGCCATGTAGCGTACTGAAAGGAATGTCATAATTCTGATGCACCTCGAATGCTTAGATGCCCATTAATTACACTGTTCACTGCCGCTCCCATCGCTATCTGATTCCACTTATTATAAATTTTATTTTCTGGTCTTTTCCGCGGCATCTGAAATCAACGAATACATTCGGATGAGAATGTGCAGAATACAGCCCTGTCAATAAATTAACCTAATGCATAGGCTATTTTATTTTATTTTGTGAGTGAAAACGAATAAAATTCCAAACATCGTTCGACCTATGAGTTCATAAAGGCAGTGTTTGCTTCTGAATACCATGAAATCATAAATGTGAATTTGAGTTAGGAACCATATTGTTTGTTTCTCAGAGAGTAGGAAATTAAAACATTCTTTTTTTAAGTCAGGAGAAAGTTAGATTCTGACATCCTTAAATAACAACATCATCCTCTTTTGCTTCATAAAGATATTTCTTTTTATCTGATTGTGCCCTCGTTCCGAGGTGGTGCAGCTCTTTGCAGCCACACCCCCAATGGAGATGAGCTGCATGTACTATTTTCACCACATACCACCTCTCCTGCCATTTATAAATCTCTGGCAGTACCGGGAATCGAACCTAGGCTCCCCGAGGAGGGAAGCTAATAGCGTTAACCGTTACGCTACGGAGGCGGACAAGACTTTTACTGTAACACAATATTGCTATTTAACTGCTTAAACCAATATATTTCCTCCGATCGAAATTGTACTAGTGTATCGAAATTGTACCTGTCTGCTGATCGAAAATGTACTGTTGGTATTACTGTATCTATCGTCACATACTATCCCTGCATGCCAACAGATGGCAGCACATGTCACAGAGGAGTTCTCTGTGGTAGTGCCAGCACACGCAGAAATAAACAGCATGGTTCTAACCTCACAATATCATTGTCTGCCAGCCTGTGAAAACTAGGCAGTTTTATAACAGAGCACAAAACTAAGCAAGTCAACTCACCTTGCTACAAGAAGAAATATGTATCTCTGAAGCACAAACTGCTGTATTCTTGACACAACCACTAGCAACACAGTACACCTTCCGCACTGTAAGGCCACACTTAGGCAAGTACTACCAACACTCCGAAGTGGAAAATATATGCTAAACCTTAGTTTGATCGAAATTGTACCCATATCGAAATTGAACCACCTTACCCTATCTCTTTGTACTGGTGTCATCGCCTATAAATGAATAATAAATATAAATATGATGAAAATTTCTTCAAATCTTCAATCTAGCTTTGAATTAATATTAGAATGATATCTTGACATTAATAAAGTAACTCAAAAGGTGTGCTGGAAAGTTAAATATGGATGGCGCCGCATAATCAGTTTTTCAAAACTTATATATCCTCTTAAAAACAAGTCTCTTCAGAATGGGAGGAACACATATAGCTATGGTTAGTTGGGGTGGGGGGTGGGGTAATTTTGCGTCGCAATGCTGTAATCTCCTCGATACATCCTTATCATTGAGTGGAAACATATAATTTGCCAAAATACCATAAGGTACCATACGTACCTGTAAATGGAAAAATGTCATAAATATAAGCTGTCTCTGTGGTTTAGTAGTTAGCGTGATTAGCTGCCATCCCCGGAGGCCCGGGTTCGATTCCCGGCTCTGCCACGCACTATGAAAAGTGGTGCGTCGGCTGGAACGGTGTCCACTCAGCCTCAGGAGGTCAACTGAGTAGAGGAGGGTTCGATTCCCACATCAGCTATCCTCTAAGTGGCTTTTCGTGGTTTCCCCCTTCTCCTTCAGGCAAATGCCGAGATGTTACCTAACTTAAGGCACGGCATCTTCCTTGTCTATCCCTTCCAACCTTCCCAAACCCCTCCCCTACAAGGCCCCTGTACAGCATAGCAGTTGCGCCTGGGTGAGGTACTGGTCGTCCTCCCCAGTTCCATCCCCGACTCAAGACTCTCGCTCCAGGACACTGCCCTTGAGGTTGTAGAGGTAGGATCCCTCGCTAAGTCCGAGGGAAAAGCCAACCCTGGAGGGTAAACAGATTAAGTACTGTATGTAGTGTAAATAATATAAGCGGTACAGATTAAAGGAACGTCATGGAATACCACACGTACTTAAATAATTATAGCAGAGTTCACTACCTCACTGCCACATAATACTTCACCACTTCTTCATAGCAATAGCACAGAGTCACAACTCAGACTCAAGAGAACAGCTGTTGCCAGTAAAATGACGACCGTCTTCTCCTTTAATTCGAAGTCAGCACACTAACGCCACGTGTGAGTCTACCCTGCTGCATTTTAAATGTCTTTCTACCAGAAAGATATGAGCGTAAGCAAATTCTGGCACCTTGACGTTTCAGAAAGCCACAAAAGTAATTAGTTGAACATAAAGGCGATATTATTATTATTATTATTATTATTATTATTATTATTATTATTATTATTATTATTATTATTATTATTACGAAACATTATTATTTCAACAATAAAGTGAAGTTATGTAAAATAAAGGCATATGATTTATTTATTCTAAAAGTAATTTTTATGCTAAAAACTCAGAAAAATCTACCATTACCTCATGTTAATAGGATGATAATGACAGACAATTGTTTTGAAAGAATCAAAACACCTTTTGGACATAGATTCATTCTGCAAATCGCATTCTCATCTTGAAATAACAGGTGTTTATTTGATTTCTCTATTACCTACTATTCAAAATACATGTGAATTACTTAAAGAAAATATTATGCTCTTTTTTTGTAAAGATGGAAGTTTTTCTGGTTTTGGTGGTATATTTAGTCGTCATAGAACAACAACTGCTAAACATTTTAAATTTCTCGTGAATCATTTGCATGAAAAATCGGAAGACTATTTGTAAAATTACGTTCTCTGAATTACCTTTTCCACACCGATGTGAATAGAAGCTAAGTGATAAGTTATTTAAGAGGCTTCAGAGGATAACTGAGAATAACTGGTATTATTACTGTAACACTCGTATGTGGTAAACATGGTCTTATTGATGGAAATCCTTTACCGCGTATAGCAACATCGCCAGGCTTAATGTAATGAAGTATTCCTGAATTTACAACAAAAAAATATATCGTTTGCTCTTCTATCACAACAGTAGTTTGAGAGAAATCGAATGAAACCTGAAGGTTTAAAGGGAAACATAACAAAATTCTTTGTCTAACACTTTCTGGTCTCTCACAGTTTGCCTCAATGCAATCAATACTCAAAATACTCAATATTCAAAATTTAATGTCCTTTGTATGGAAGGGCCAACGGCCGTAGCCGTGTTGAAACACCGGGTCCCGTGAGATCTCCGAAGTTAAGCAACATTGGGCCTGGTCAGGAGTTGGATGGGTTGCCACGCGCTATTGGTGGGCGGTAAGGGAATGGAGGAGCGGAAAGGAACTGGCCACCCTACCGCACGTAAACTCCGGCTCAGGAACACCTCGGCGCAGGTTCGGACCTGCCTTCGGGCAGAATAACCATTACCTTTACGTATGGAAGGGGGTACGGTTTTCTTTATGCTGCTCCGCTGAAGCCCAAATATTCAGTCTTTCGCTTTTTTCATACAAATGATTCATGAGAAAGTGTAACGACCATGGCCACCGGATGGGATGCTCTACACCATGCTTATCGAAAGAGATAAACCCAAGAATGAAAAAAAAAAATCATTCATTTCACTGAAATATAGTGTTTTCACTGAACATCTCAAGTATGATGGTCATCATTGCATTGTTCTTGTAACCCTTAACTGGTACCATTTTAAGTCTCTCAAATATATCTGTGCAAGGCAACAAAAGCCAGGATGAACGCATTCGACATCATGCCGATAGACATAGCTGGGTACCTACGTCATTGTGGCTAATATGCGACAGTGACTTCGCAGATAGAAACGTAGTTTTCTTTAACTAAAGTACAAAAGTCGTGGCCGTGAGAGGTTCGTTGTATTTTTCTTGTAAAGGTGACATAACAATCTATAATCGGTACCAATTTCAGCTGTTGAAACCTTCTCGTTCTCTCAATATCACTGTGAATGCAGACAGAATTAGGGATGATATATTTGTATATTATCACTAAAGCCCGGATTTTCATGCCGTAACAGGTTAGATTGCAAACTAAATTTGGTTAATGGGGAGTTTCGGCCACCCGCTCTTCCATAACGTAGTAAGAGTAACATAAATTATAGGAGTTCTGATTTGCCTTACCCTTAATGTTTATGCAAACCCCGTAGCACAATCGTTGTGAAGGTAGACTATACTTGCTGCTCTGTTCAGAAACTTTGCATTCTAACCTATTAATGCATAAAAATCCGGGCTCTAGTTATCACATTGTATTCGATGATAAAATGAACCGCATTCCAGATATTTCTCTCGCCAACTTTTCTTTAATGTCGTACACATGTTTACTATGAATGAATTACCATTTATTCTTGAAAATTAATGCTCAGAAATAAGATGAATTTCAGTCTTAATTTTTTGAAATCTCACGCGAATATAGATCGCAGACAGAACAGGAAACATTTCACAGTGGCAGGCCATTGATATTCCGGCGGCGATGTTGTTCTCTGAGTGAAGTTTCCTCCTGTTTTTCCTGTTTTAATTAAAACTCCCAGGAGATCAATCCCAATCAGAAATGCAAGCCACTGAAGTTAGACGGATGATTACTGAGTGAGTGGCTGCGTGGTTTGGATCACGTTGCTGTCAGTTTGCAGTTGGGAGATACTGAGTTCGAACCCTAATGTCGGCAGCCCTGAACATAGTTTTTCTTGGTTTTTCATTTTCACACCAAGAAAATCCTGGGGCTTAATTAGAGCCACGTTGGCTTCCATCCCAGTCCTAGCCATTTCCTATATCATCGTCACCATGAGATCTACCTGTGTCGGTGCGACATGAAACAAATAGTAAAAAAAGGCAGATAACTATAGAGACTTCATTGTTAGACGTTGCCTGACAGATAACAGTAAGTCATGCAAATGACGATCATTGCTATAAAAAACACCAAATAAAAATCAGCTACACAATCTGCTGTCACTAAAATTAATATTGACTTTCTATTTCTTTGCCCTCCTTCCTCGCTCCAGATCTAATGCTAAACACATGTGCCGAAATTTCAGTAATTTAATTTCACAGTCACGCTGTGTTACGTAAGTGTATGTGGCCTCTTGGCCTTGTACATTGTCTGTAACCACAGCCACGAGGAACGTGCGAGACCCGAAATTGCTATCAGGGAGCAATTTTAGGTGCGTTATGTCGTGAAGCAAGTGTCATGTCCCTTCACTTGTTGCACTTGCGTAACGATTTGCCAGTGCACAATGTTGAGTAGGTTAATTGAAGGGGAGGCAGTTATCGGTTTTCTTACCCATAAACAACTACTTTACACAACTGTCTAGTCCACAAGGAATGCCGTTTTGACAACTGGATTGAGGTGATTACAGAGACAGCTAATACAAGGCCATTCACATCAAAACGCAACTCGGATTTTTGAAGTTGAAACGCTCCTCCTCCCATGGGATCTCCCTGTGGGTGGGGCAGTGGAATAATACCCACATTATCCCCTGTCTCTCGTAAGAGGCGACCGAGCTCGATAGCTGCAGTCGCTTAAGTGCGGCCAGTATCCAGTAATCGGGAGATAGTGGGTTCGAGCCCCACTGTCGGCAGCCCTGAAGATGGTTTTCCGTGGTTTCCCATTTTCACACCAGGCAAATGCTGGGGCTGTACCTTAATTAAGGCCACGGCCGCTTCCTTCCACTTCCTAGGCCTTTCCTATCTCATCGTCGCAATAAGACCTATCTGTGTCGATGCGACGTAAAGCAAAAAGCAAATAGCTTAAGAGGCGACTGAAAAAGGGCCCAGGGGCTCTTAACGTGGGAACGTGGATTTGCGACCAAGGGGCCCTTAGCTGAGCCCTGGCATTGCTTCCACTTAATTGTGACAGACTCCTCAATTTCATCTATCCTATCCGACCTTCCTTGGTCAACTCTTGTTCTTTTCCGACCCCGACGGTATGAGAGCACTCGAGGCCTAGGGAGTCTTTCACTGTTACGCTCTTTGTGGGTTCGATTCCCACCTCAGTCATCCTCGAAGTGGTTTTTTGTGGTTTCCCATTTCTCCTCGATGCAAATGCCGGGATGGAACCTAACTTAAGGCCACGACCACTTCCTTCCCTCTCCCCTGTCTATCCCTTCCAATCTTCCCATCCCCTCACAAGGCCCCTGTTAAGCATAGCAGGTGAGGCCGCCTGGACGAGGTACTCGTCCTCCTTCCCAGTTGTATTCCCCTATCCGAAGTCTCACGCTCCAGAACACTGCCCTAGAGGCGCTAGAGGTTGTATCCCTCACTGAGTTCGAGGGAAAACCTGCCCTGGAGGGTAAACGGATTACGAAATAATTAGAGAATAAGAAAAAGTATAACCTAATACTTGTTGAAATACCAACATATTAATTTATTCCCAGTTACCAGGCAAATGCAATTAAAATGATTTAAAGGAAGTAAGGAATCGGTAACAGTGAACGATAGGAGCACTTAAGACGTGCTCGTCTTGCGAATGGAAGTGAAGTGGAGCTTACATCCTGACAGATGAAATAAATGATTAACGGAACATAAAAAGAATTTTCTCGTTAACGACCGGCACGCTTTTTTGGCCTAGTGGCTTGCTGTGTTTACAGTCCTTGTCCGCGGCGTTCCAGGATTTGCCCGACTCAAAACACAGCGTTGTCAACTCTCCGTTCTTACTACTTCACTTCTGAGAGGAAGCGGCGACTCTGGACATAACTGCGTGCAGCTGTGCAACCCTGGAGACCTGACAAGCGATCCGGCTTCAGGACCGGCACGCTTTTGAAGTACTCCACATGGACTGTCACCGACAAAACATGCGTGCTATTGGTCAAGAGCCAACTGCTATTTGTCACAACAAAGTGTAGACAGTTATAAGTCTGGTTACTGGCAGCGGGTGGTACTACTTAAAGTTTGAGTCGCCGGTTGTTAACGAGGAAATTCAGAGAACTATACCTTTACGTTGTGCCGGCCCCGTGCTGCTTATCTAGAGCTCCCGGGTTCGATTCCCGCCCAGGTGAGGGATTTTTACCTGGATCTGAGGGCTGGTTTGAGGTCCACAAAGCCTACGTGATTAGAATTGAGGAGTTATCTGACGAAGAGATAGCGGCCCCGGTCTAGAAAACAAGCATAACGGCTGAAAAGATTCGTCGTGCTGACCACACGACACACCTAATCTGCAGGCCTTCGGGCTGATAAGCGATCGCTTGGTAGGTCGAGTCCCTTCAGCACTGTAGTGCCATGGGGTTTAATTGTACTTTTACGTTACAATCATCCGGGACATTAACCATAAATAGCCTACACAGGTGACATTTGTTGATGGAAATGGAAAAGAAGAAAATAAACCGTCGTGCTCCATGTCGTAAATACTACGGCAGCTTTTCCCTGAAAACGAACTGGGGCACCACCACGACAACTTATGGCAGTAAGATTATTATTATTATTATTATTATTATTATTATTATTATTATTATTATTATTATTATTATTATTATTTTGCTATTTGTTTTACGTCGCAACGACACAGATATGTCTTATAGCGACGATGGGATAGGAAATGCCTAGGAAGTGGAAGGAAGCGGCCGTGGCCTTAATTAACATACAGCCCCGGTATTTGCCTGGTGTGAAAATGGGAAACCACGGAAAACCATCTTCAGGGCTACCGACAGTGGGGCTCGAACTCACTATCTCCCGATTACTGGATACTGGCCGCACTTAAGCGACTGCAGTTATCGAGCTCGGTATATTATTATTATTATTATTATTATTATTATTATTATTATTATTATTATTATTATTATTATTATTATTATTATTATTATTAAATACATCGCAATTGGGAAATATGCTGGTGGCAATGATCACTTACAGTAGTGTGATAATAAAGTAGTTAAAATATAATAACTCAACAACAACAACAACACAAATACAAAAACAATTGCATGGAAAAAAGTATTACAAGAAATACTATTAGTTTAACATTCTAAATCCAGCGTCATCATATACAAATTTACACACAAGTTAAGTATTTCCAGTGCTTAACACTACGGCTTACATTGAGCTTACTACTAGCTCAACATTACAACACCGTCGTATACAAATTCACGCATGCCTTAAATATTTTAAAATTTTACACTATGACTTATATTAGCTTGAGCTGTCCATTTACTATTATCTTATCATTGTAAATACAGCTCGTACGTATACAAATCCACACATACCTTAAATAATTCGAATGCCTTAATACTACAATTTGCAATGGACTGAGCGTTGCATTAAAATACATTTATCCAAAGTTACATTATTGAAGTAGAACGAAATCAAACCAGCATAAAATCTCTATGGCTGAAATCTTGAGGAACGTAAGTATTTCCTTTTTACCCCATCGAAGCCTTCTTTTTTTTCCAATTTTTCTGTGGTTGGCACTTCGTGTGAATTTGGCCTTGTTTATGTCTGGATGCCCTCCAGAACACCAACTCTGTGATGGGACGTATTCACTACTGCGTGTTTTATGTGATGGTTGGTAGAGTAGTATGCTACGTACAGATGGAGAGATGTGTGTTAAGACGAGCAGAAACATCCAGTCCCTGAGCTAGAGGAAGCCAGCCAGAAATCGAACCCAAGGCCTTCTAAATCAAAACGCCACTACGTTGACCATTGTCAAGAAACAAGCAATGTCACTGTTCTGTAGAAGGTAAAATTTATAATTCACGAGATTGTGAAGCCATCACCGAATTTCAGCGAGAGAGACATGAATATCAAACCTACTGCTTTGAACCGATGACGTGAACGAAACTCAATCTTCTTTCATTGACATGCCATTCATATTAAAACAGGTTGCACCTTCCCTAGAGAAAGGTTTACCATTCAAATGTCAACTGATGTTATGACAGAAAACAGATATACTTGTAGCACCACTACCCCTACAAGGCACATGTGATCAATCTTTCTTACTTAATTCCGTACCTGTTGTAACTGACAATTCAATGGATTACTCTTTGTGCCTCTGATAGTTCTCATGGAGATGTCACAACTGTACACTTAACTCAGTCTCACTTTTATTCATTCACAGCAAATTATATATACAAGGGTGGTAAGAATTTCGTATACAGTCAGATTTAGTTACCATATCGCCGTTCCACCTAGAAAAACCGCTATGTAACAATTTTTCAGCTTAAAACTCTGGCCTGAAGGGTTCTGTCATCTAAGGCTCAGTATTGCATGAACTACCTGGACGAATTTCCTCCCTAGGTTGTACATGTGCTGCGGGTCAGTATTTCACCTCTCAACATTGTCACATAACGGTATTTGAAGGCGCAACGACGATAATATATTCCTTTGAAAGCTCAGCTGTTCATGTAAGTAGAGAAAAAAGTAATACATGATTCTATTCAGATTATATATTAAATTTGGAGGCCCCATGAAGAACATTTTTATTTTATTTTTCAGAAAGGATATCATTATTTTCTTGATGCATTGTTGAATTAAGATATAATTGAATCGACATTTGATAAAATAAAGTAAGCCAAATTTATTATGTACGCTTTTCAGGAGAGAAAGATCTCATGAATAACTGCATTCAGTCTTCCATGATACCTAAAATATGGAGGAAGGCTAGGGTCATAGCCATTCTAAAACCAGGCAAAGATAAAAATGACCCTATGAGCTACAGGCCAATCTCCTTATTATGCCATCTTTTTAAGATTCTGGAGAGACTAATCCTCAATAGGTTGACTGATAAAATCGAGCCACTTCTGATTCCACAGCAAGCTGGATTCAGAAGAGGGAAAAGCTACACATCGCAGGTGTTGAAATTAAGTCAACACATAGAAGATGGCTTTGAAAGCCGGAAAATCACAGGAGCTGCATTTATAGATCTCTCAGCAGCATATGATACTGTTAATCACCGAATTCTCCTTGGAAAGGTATACAGCATGACAAAGGACTTCCATCTGACTTGTGCCATTAGAAACCTACTTCAAAATCGAAGTTTCTTCGTTGAGTTCCAGGGAAAAAGAAGCAGGTGGAGGATACAGAAGAACGGACTACCTCAGGGAATCGTGTGGGCACCAATGCTTTTCAATATTTACACAAATGATCAGCCTCTTCCTGCCGGGACGAATAGTTTCATCTATGCTGATGAATGTGTCATCACATCTCAGGGGGATAACTTCGAGGCGATTGAACAAACATTGTCCACAGCTCTAGACACTCTTGCTGGCTATTACAAGAAGAATCAACTAACACTAAACCCAACTAAGACGCAAACCTGTGTTTTCCATCTAAACAACAGAGAAGCTTCCCGAACTCTGAAGGTCACTTGGCAAGGCATAGCATTACAACACAATCCTACCCCGAAGTACCTCGGAGTCACTCTGGATCGTGCCTTAACCTGCAGAAAACATTGTTTGAACATCAAGCAGAAAGTGGCTGCTAGAAACAATATTGTGCGGAAGCTAACTGGAACATCTTAGGGAGCACAACCAGACACAGTGAGGACATCTGCCCTTTCGCTCTGCTATTCCGCAGCTGAATACGCATGCCCGGTGTGGTACAAATCTTGCCATACCAAAGCAGTTGATGCAGCACTCAACGAAACCTGCCGCATTATTACTGGATGTTTGAGACCTACACCTTTGGAAAAAGTGTATTGCCTTGCAGGGATAGCACCTCCCGATATTCGCCGTGAAGTGGCAGCCAAGAAAGAAAAGAGAAAGGTGTTGACATCGGAAGCCCACCCTTTGTTTGGATATGAGCCACCACGCCAGCGGCTTAAGTCTAGGAAAAGCTTCTTGAGAGTAACCGAAACACTTGCAGGAACAGCGCAGCAAGCAAGAATTCAAGAATGGCGCGTCAGGAGTCAACATACGAGGATCAGTCAATGGATGACCCCAAAAGAGGAACTCCCTCTTGGCCATGTTACAGATTGGGTGAATTGGAGAGCACTGAACAGACTGCGCTCTGGTGTTACGCGGTGCAGGGTAAACCAGAAGAAATGGGGTTTCGAAGTGGACAGTACCTTGTGTGTATGTGGAGAAGAGCAGACCACAGCCCATTTGCTGCAATGCAGTTCATGCCCATTCAGCTGCACTACAGAGGACCTGGTTAAAGCGAAGCCAAATGCACTTGATGTTGCAAGGTTTTGGGCTCACATAGTTTAATGTGGCTCTTCGCCATTGGAGTATTTATATTATGTTTTATGTTTTTCCTTAACTTTAATTTTAAACTTATGTATGCTTCTGACACGATATAAATAAAGGAGAGATAAAAATGTATTATCGCCTTTTGGATGATTAACATTTCTCTTAGCTGAAAGATAACTTGATTTTACATGTATGAAAGCATACATAATAAAGATATTGCTTAGCATTTCGATTTTAAATAATATTGAATAATTCTTACTGTGGTTCGGAGTGTGGGTTACTGTAATCACGTTCTAGCTCGTGAACTGTGGGAAACGGCAGAGTTGCTTAATAAGTTATCCTGAGAGTCGGGATACCAGTTGCTATCGAAAAGGAAAAGGCATCTCAGATATATTCTGTGTCGTGACACTCTTTGTACTCATGCGGCTGGGACCATATAAACTAACGGTGATCTCTAAACTGTTAAACGAGATATTATCGGTAGGTTAGGTGTAAGTAGGGTAGAATCCTACTTCACAGAAATCTGGCGAGCACACGCAGAGCCACGCCACGCAGTGACGCAGTCCCAATTCCAGTTGACAGGTCATGACTCATTGGAAATAACTTTGCGAATGGAATTTGATAAGTGTTATCGATATTAATTTATGGATGAACTTTTAAATCTCTGAGTCGGCAAAGAGGATGAGTCTGGATATGATAGGAGTTAATGTTGTTTGGGTAGGAGAAGGTAACTAGGAAGACATAATATGTTGCAAGGCATTCTTAACAGTTATGAAAAGAGGAAGGTTAGAACTGCTCATCATGAACACCATAGCACGCAACATAGTTTCTGTTAGGCACATAAAATAAAAATGTTCTTCATGGGGCCTCCAAATATTAGATCCTAATTAGCGTCGACCTCTAAGATCTTTTGCTACATAAATGAGCAAATAAAATGTACAGGTTTGTCGGTTGGAGGAATTATGATAAGAATTGTTTCAGAGTACACCCTAGGAGGGAGCATATGAAGATGAATTTTACAAGTTTCATGAAGTACTCAGTGACGTCGTAGTCAGGGTCATCAGCTTAGATAGGAACTGCTACTTGGTGATTTCAATGCCAAAACTTCAAATTCGTTGATTGATATAAGACGGGGATGGATAAATGTGCAAAATACTTGTAAGCAGTTAGGGAAGGTGTGCTTTTACTGGACTTCTGAGATACAATGGGATTAGCAGTTGCAAATTCATTCTTGAAAACTAAGGTTATTACCGTTGCACATTGGAGAATTGGGACACTAATATCCATAAAAGGCTATGTCATAATTGACTTTGAATTCATAAAATCTATTAGGAATACATGAGTATTCTGAGGACTTTTCGATCTGCATTGAACTATCACGATTCCGAGGATCTTCCTTCCTTCTTCAAAACCCCCCTTCCCCAGTATTATTCCTTATTTGAGGTTGTGTGGCTGAATGGTTACTTCTGGGAGAAGATGAGCTCTGGTCCTATCTCCAGTATCCGTGAAAATAGTTCTTTAAGAATTAGCCATACTACTCAAACGCCTGGGCTATACCGTAACTAAGAATATGAACAATATCTTCGCAGTACTGGCTCTTTCCTACTTCTGTATACCAGAAGACCATACTAAGACACGTAGTCATATTGTGCATAACAGGTGAATAATTGAGCGAAGCGAATACTCAAAGTAGGAAAACATAGAAAATTAATTAATTAATTAATTAATTAATTAATTTTTATCACCCTACTGATCACACACAGTCTGCAAGTTCCTTTTAGATTACATCTTTTCCATGCAGCACCGTTCACCTTACATATCTTGAATTCTTAGAAAGAGACCATTTTTTGTTAGGTAGGGCCTACACTTCACATGGAACAACGTGATGAAATCCACGTCATTAGATCGTTTCGAATTAAGTAGAATACTGGAAAAGGAATGTCGTACTGAAGTATTGAAGAGAACAGGTCATAAGTGCGTAGTGATTAAATCTCACATAAAGAGCTGCCGCATGTGATTTTCACCTTTTTACTGTAGTATATTCCCTAATGTGGACAAGACCTACTCTGAAAATGCTCAGGCAATTTAGGAATTACTATTACTACAACATTTACTTTAAGTAACAAGGTGTGAAGTTACGTGACTCCGACAGTAATAGAAGCGTGGGAAGTGTTACTGTCGAGAAGTCCTGGTTTTAATTCTATTACGGGATTTTGATTTTGGTTTCAGAAACCTTAGTTAGGCCTATATTGTTTGTCGGTACTAGTTGTTGGTTATGGAACGTGACCGGGATTAGCCTAGATGCCTAGTGATTGAAATTAAAATCCAAGTTCCAAAACGTTCATACAGTGAACATGAAGTCAGAAATACTCCCACACTGGTCACTGAGATTCAGGTTACACTTACAATTTTAGCTTCGTAGTTCATTTCTGCGTTGCACAAACACATGGAAGGTATCCGATTTGGAAAGTAATGACCGTGGCCTGAATTAAGTTGCAGCCCCAACATCTGCCTGGTGTAAAAATGAGTAGAGGAAAACCACATTCAGGGTCGCCGACGGTAGGATTCGAACCCACCTTAGTTAAGGGACGCGATCCTAACCGCACGGCCAACTCGCTCGGTCTTTCTAGTTTTAACGTGAATTGCGCCATAATACACAGACATAGACATAACCTCCAATCTTGTTTATTCTCGTCTTGTCCTCTATTCCTATTACTTGATGTTTGTAGTAGGTACGGTTTTTGTATCCATTGCTACAGAGGACAAAATGTAGTTTTCACTGGCCTCTGACATATAATTTGGATGATGCTGTGTAATGATATTCAGGGTCCAGTTAATGGCTGCGGATGTTGTGAAAGAGGTTAACTACAGGTTTAGAGAAACTATTATATCACTAACACCAAAATCAAGCCCCATGGTACAACAGCACCGAAGGACCATCACCTACCCAGGGACCGCTACTCAGCTCGAAGGCCTGCAGATAACAAGGTTTCGACGAATCCTCTCAGCCGTTATCCTTGGCTTTCTAGACCGGGGTCACCACCACACCGTCGAGTACCTGTAGATCCTCAATTTTGTAATCACATAGGCTGAGTGGACCTCGAACCAGCCATAAGAACCAAGTAAAATATCCCTAACCTGGCCGGTAACCAAGCCTGCGGCCTCCGGGTAAGAGACACGCACGCTATCGCTAAACCGGCATAATATCATTAAATCAAATTAAATAAAGATTCAACCATAGGCGGCCCAATAACGTTCGGATTCGCTGTCATTTGGTAAAGTGAAGAGGAACGTCAGAATGTCACAACGGCAGCCTAAATTGCTCCATCCCAAAACATCTACACTTCGTAGATAAGGCAAAACAACACTCCTTAAATTGTTCAGCCACGGATGAGTCCTCATATACCTTCCTAATTCCTACCTAGTAAGCTCGGTGGATGAAGGGCGATTATCGTTCCCCGGATGTAGCCAAGTTTCAGCCGCGTTTCACATTCAGGAGCACTGCCTAATGCCGGCATAGACATAACTTCACAGGGCACTGGTTGAAGAAAATGAAATAAACCACATTACTATATAGTCCAGCCAGCGTCAGTACGAATGGCATAACAAAATATGACAAATTAGGAGCTCCTTCAATGGACATGTGGAAGAGTGTCGACTTCTGCAACCCGGCGGAGGTAGTAAGGATGTTGGACAGCGGAATAATACCCATTCGACACTCCATATCGTACGATGTTGGCATCTGAAAGATCTCTCTTTCTTCTTTAAGAATTTGCTTTACGTCACACCGACACCCATAGATCTTATGAGACGATGGGATAGGAAAGGGTTTAGTTTAGTAATGTAAGAATAGGAAGGAAGGGGCGGTGGTCTTAATTAAGGTACAGCCCCAGCAATTTTTTGGCGTTAAAATGGGAAACCACGGAAAACCATATTCAGGATTGCCGGCAAAATGGTTCAAACCCACCGTCTCAAGAATGCAAGCTGACAGCTACGTGACGCAAACTGTGCAGCCACTCACTCAGTATTTGCTATTACTCCTAGTGATTATTTTTCATTGCCATTGGATCTCATCGTAGGCCCCGCCGTGTAGGGGTAGCGTTCCTGCCTCTTACCCGGAGGTCCCGGGTTCGATTTTCGGCCAGGTCGGGGATTTTTACCTGAGTATATGGGCTGGTTCGAGGTCCACTCAGCCTACGTTCTTACAATTGAAGAGCTGTCCGACGGTGAGATGGCAGTCCTGCCAAGGAAAACGGCCGAGAGGATACGCCTTGCTGACCACACGTCACCTCGTAATCTGCAGGCCTTCGGGCTGAGCAGGGGTCGCTTGGTAGGCCATGGCCCTTCGGGGCTGTTGCGCCATGGGGTTTGGTTTGTTTTGGATTGGATCTCATCCAGATACTTAAATGGATATATTATTTTTTATTATTAATATTATGATTATTATTCGATTTCCGATAATGAAGCTCATGTTTACCTACTTCATAATTAAAGGAAATTTGCTACCTGTGCCTCAATAGTGACTCTTCGAGTCACACACTACTTGTACCTAATTAAGACGAGGATCGACAAGAAAATTATAGCGATCTTGAGAGGGGAATCACGGTCGTTATTCACCCTGTTCTTCTTCTTGTGGGAGGGCATAGAAAACTGTTTCAACGATGGCTAATAGTGGATCGAACCAACCTATTTCATTATTCAGTGAGTATTCGCCAAACTTGCCCGTGCTTTACTGCATTGAAACGACAGGCACAAGGACATCGTGTAATAAACACATACTCTATGCCTGACAGGAGGTAAATGCATCAATATTGGTTAATCCTACAGTCCATTAATTAAGAACGTGAGCTCCGTAACATAGCCACAGCAACAGTGTTTCGAATGAATCCCCTGTGGGTGGGGGCGGCAGAATAACACCCATGTTATTCCCTGCCTGTCGTAAGAGGGACTAAAATGAGCCCCGGTGCCTCTGAACTTGGGAGCGTGGATTGGCAACCACGGGACCCTCAGCTCGTCCTGGCATTGCTTCCACTTACTTGTGCCTGGTTCCTCACATTAGTCTAACCTATCCGACCTCCCTTGGTGAACTCTGGTTCTTTCCCGACCCCGACGCTATTAGAGTATTCGAGGCTCAGGGAGTCTTTCATTTTCACGCCAACGAGCTCGACAGCTGCAGTCGCTTAAGTGGGGCCAGTATCCAGTATTCGGGAGATAATGGGTTCGAACCCCACTGTCGGCAGCCCTGAAGATGGTTTTCCGTGGTTTACCTTTTTCACACCGGGCAAATGCTGGGGCTGTACCTTAATTAAGTTCACGGCCGCTTCCTTCCCTCCCCTAGCTCTTTCCTGTCCCATCGTCTCGATATGACCTATCTGTACCGGTAAATTGGTAAAGAAATCGCGCCCTTCGTGCCCCTTGTCTTTCTATGGCCAATATCTTCATTTTTCGAAGTGTAGAACCCCTTCCATGTTTTTCCTCTAATTAGTGTTGTATAGAGGATGGTTGCCCAGTTGTACTTTATCTTAAAACAATAATCACCACCGCAATCTTTGGAATGAATATGCCGGGCTGAGTGACTCAGACGGTTGAAGCGCTGGCCTTCTGGCACCAACTTGACAGGTTCGATCCTTCTCCGGCCAGTTGAACTGCGCGTCTACTCTAAGGCCATCTATGTAAACAAAATTGAACTGGTGTAGTACAAGATACCTTGGTCTTCAACTGTTAGATGCCTCCACCTTAGTTTAATTGCTCCCTCTAGCGGGATAAACTATAATTATTTCATAAAGAAGTTTGTATTTTTCATCTTTGTTAACCTGGTCCTTAAGATTGTTTTTTATGCACCGAAGTTGTCAACACTTCAGCTGGTTCCTTCTTGTATGTAATGAGTCTGTCAGATTTTTTTATATGTCTTCTTTAGCCAGTTAAATCCGGGGTGTGTATAGGAACCCAGTCTATCAGTAAAGAGTTCTGGAAGCTTCCCATAAAAGTGCTATAAAAGCAGTGCGCTTTAGGGCCGTGTCGTCTGAATTTGCTCCAATGATTTGAGTGCGGCGTTTCCTAAGGGAGGCAGGGCTGCGGCCTGCGCGAGGAAGGCCCAGCGACTCAAGGTAATGGCAGAATTTTTATAGCTCCTGCGGATAGTGTGTGGGGAAGATTTCAACCTTTTATATTTAATGTAAATTTCTAAATTTTGTGGTTTACATGTAGAATTTTCGGCAAGTCTGAGGATTCTGTTCTATTCCCTACTGGGAAATATGTAATGTAAGAGGAAAAAGAGTGATTACCCTCTGTCGGTTCCCATTCAACTTGGCATTGGGTGACTAAAGTTTTCAAACCTCTACATTCAGAAAACTTATTTGACATTAACATTTCTCATTTAGTCACCCCGGTGTAGTGTAGGACTAGCCCCCGTATCATTGGGCCATAAGCCCACCTAGGATTTTAACTATTTCTAGAAGAGGTTCAGGTGTTTCGCCTTCTTGCATTTTGTTTTTGGCCGGTTACAACCAAACTTTTCCTTTTGTCATTAAGGCCATTTAGTATGGGCAACCAAGCACCTGTTTATTCGGTAATTGTTTCTGGTCCTTTGGGAATAGTGAATTATATAACTGTTGGGAAATAGATAAGCTCACATCGAGACAACTGTGAATAAATACTTTAATTCAGGCCAACCTATGGGTTATAAGGTAGAATTGGAGTGCGCCATACGAAACTAATGCCTCTGCGAGGCGGGACAATTGGAGCGCATACTCCTATGTTGTGTGAATGATCGGAGCAAAACGTGCACTTGTAAAACATTGTGCCTGTCAGGAGTAATAACGCTCTTTCCTCTGTAAATCAACAAATTGATCATTGTCTCAAGTTTTGTACCTGATGTTCGGACTTCTAAGTCCCCTATATTGTTAGAGCTGACGAGCTCATTAATGTTGTTGTTATTCATTCATATTTTCTATTTTTCAAATTTTAAACTAGAAAAGAAAGGGAAAGCAACAAAATTTCAAAATGTGTTGTGTTAAGTTCTGCTCTAGTTAATTCCTTGTCCACCCATTCAACCCTCACGCTTCTTATCCCTCTGCGAGCCACGATATTACCAATAATAATAACTGATAATAGTACGTCCTCAGCTACCGTGTGTAGGCACATGAATTCTACACCATTTGGGCTGCCTGAAAGTCACTTTTGTGGTGCCAATTTACTCTACCAGGTGGCAGGGTGAACCGAATCTCAGCTGGGATATCTATGGTTTAATTTTTAATTACTTTTGTCAGGTAAATACCAAATCTGTCACCGGACGACTTTTACATCGTACGGCATCGAGCGTTGAATTGAGTCTTTCTCTGCTCTTCAAAAATACCACTTATCCACAGAAGGAGCTAAGATCGGTAACTTTTCTATAAGCGAAGAAAACGTCCAAAAAATTCCATAAGTACTAGTCAAATGTTTCAAGGCAAGTAACTTCAGCCCTATAATTGAAGATTTTACGTCTTGAGGATTTCCTATACCAGGAAAGTTATATCCGTAAGGACGTGAAATTCAGTTTCTTATGACGTAGGCGGGAAATATACAAAATGAATCTGTCATGTGTTGGAGAAAACTAACAATGTACTTCTTTTAGTCTGCAGCAGAACTGAAGTACAGACTAATTACAATTTAAAAAATGTCTAGCTAGAGAGAACAACAAGTTATGTGATGGTCTTTAGTGCTCTATGTTGTGATTTATATTCGAATGCTTATGCTACAATGCGAGAAACAAGTGTCCATTGATTTTTGACGTAATTACTTGATTTACTTGTTTTCGAGAAAGTTGTAATTGATCAGGATATATTTATTATTATTATTATTATTATTATTATTATTATTATTATTATTATTATTATTATTATTATTATTACCACTCTAGAAAAAAGACACCTTACCAGTGACTGCTGGAAGCAGTTATGTACGATAGTAAATATGTATAATAACTCTCAAAACACAAAGAAGCGAAGAAGCGGGATTCAATGAACCGGATGAAGAACTTCCTATCAACATCTTCCTCCTGAGAAAAAGTACACTGGCTACATTTCCATTTCAGTTGGAGATGGCACTTAAGAGTGATGGCAGATGCATTGTAGCCATCACAATTAATGGAGCTAGTGAATGGAGGATTCTTGGTACTGGATATGGTGTAGTTAATTAGTTGTATTCCAGGTAAGATGACTTAGCGCGTAGTTATATAACAGGAGAAGACTTACTATTAGATTCTTTGATAAAATGGAACTGCTTACTCATGTCTTCATGTCGGTGAGTTATGCTCATCTCTTTTACTTTACAATACTCCATTGCAATGCAGATCTCTTTAGACGTACATGTTTGATACTTGTATTTATCAAACCTTAATTAAGTTCCTCTTCACGAAGAAACACAATACCGAGACGTTAATTTAGGTAAGAACGTTGGAATTGTTGTTTATTCATTTAATGGGCTTATACATACGCGAATACTGTTTCTATATTAGTATCAACACTGCTGTATGTACACAAGGAAACGGAACTAGTTGTTTCTCGCGTATACACACCCTATGCTTATAGTGATACCCAATCTACATCGCGGTACATGGACTTGTCTATCGAACACCCCGCACTTGCAATGTACTGCGAAGAATAGCGTCGTCTGTGAGGAACCGGTGTATCCAAGATGTTCTCGAAACAGAAATGGGACAACTGTATTAACGTTGAACACGCCCGCCGCTACACAGTACGAAAATATCGTGAAGATTTTCGTGAGCCGTACGGGGATTCGGCACTGCCTTACAGAACCGCGGCATAGTGGGTCAAAGCATTACCATAACCCAAGGAAAGACAATGAATGCACAGTGTTTCTGTTCATTTTTGGAATATTACCTGCGATCAGCGATGTGCAAGGATCGACGATACTTCCTGCAGAAACCTACCACCATTTTACAGGCCAAGGTTCGGGTGCATGTCGTTCAACCAGTGGCTGACTTATAAGCTCGATGGTGCTAGAAAGTGCTCTATTAATCCCTATATTCTCCGGATTTAAGCCCGTGTGATTTAGTTTTGATAACGAAAATGAAGAAATCAATTCTTAACATCCACTTTCGAACTGTTGTCGCAGTTCTGTAGGCCATAAATCACTAACTTCCCACCATGCAGGCAACAGGCGCTACCGCAGGGAAACTGCAGCTTCCACATCGCAGGTCACGTGTTCTACGTAATTCTGGGGACAACAATGTGGTACTGTAACCGTCCAGGCTTCTCCAGCCATACTTTAACGCGATATCACTCGATATCAGGATTGTCCGCCATCGGCAATTATTTATATGACGTATTTATTTTAACTTCAATGATTTGTAAATAAGGTTTTTGGAATCACATTGTATATATTAGAACTTCATTTATTATTTAACTTATAATATTACGTAGGATAGGAATTCATTATGTACTGTAAATATGGTCAATATGTTGAGACATAGATGTTGTCATTTCAGCTCATATTTGTGTACACGGAAAAGTTATTCTTAAATCGGGGAAGTTGCGTGAGTCACGGGGTTAAACTCATAAGCGAGGTATTACATAGCGCCCCGCGTGCAAGGCTAGGGTAGCAGACTACATCATCGCCACGCCTACTGGACTTGTCAAGAAGAACGAAGAGAGCGAGATGATAATGCGATCTACGAATCAGATGCTTCGTTATATAGAGAATTGGTATTGAGTTGTTACCAAGAGTGGGGGAGAGCCCAGGTATATTATCAAGTGCGGTGCAACCCTCGAGAGACTCACGTACTCACATACATCGCTACCAGAACTACAACTACTTTATTGATTTTTGAGACAGTGAGTGCTCGCTTCGAGACAGTTATTTTCGTACAGTGTGTTATCGCTTCGACACAGTACTTAGTTGCTGTGATGCTGTCGGATCTGCGTGAGACGAAACAAGCTTACGGCTTGTGAGATATTCAGTAATTGTTCTGGACGAAGAACTACGTTTAGTTCAAGTCCATGGCATTTGGTACAAGTCTGTATAGTATCAGTAGATTAGCGAAGTTGGATTGAGATTTCTGCTAACATGGAAAAATTCATATATCTGAATTTTCTCCTCCTACGATCAACGTTGATCAATTTTCACATATATGGGGCCAATGTATAATTTAAAGACTAGGCAATCAGGGAGTGCTAGTCCAGATAGCCCAAATCACATCACAGAAGGAAGGCAGGAAGGATGTCCATGGAGCCAATTCTACAACGAGAAGCGGGGAACGAGTAACCACGGAACACAGATGACCTCAACGGAAGCTGCAATTGGTGAGCTTCAATTAGATAAAGCAAGCAACAGTAAATTCATTAACGTAAATTCTAACTTCCCTCCAAGCTTAAAGGAACTTTTCCTACTCATCTCATTTTTTTGTATAATTAATTCATTTGTATTTTATATTGCGTTGATTTTCTTTCTTAAGCGATATTTAATGGTTAATTATTTAAAATCCTACCCCTGTGATCTAAGTATCTATGCTAGTAAATATAAATTTTGCTTTACAGTTTTGTTTAAAACTGTAACGCTGGCGCTCAAATATTACATAAAGAAATGGGAAACCATGCAATGTTAATTAATTCTACACTGACTGACAGAGCAAATGCAACACCAAGAAGGAGTGGTCAGAACTTTATGCCAATTGCAGGGTAGACTGACGTCACTGAGGTATGTTCATGATGTGAAATGCGCCGCTGTGCTGCGCACGTAGCGAACGATAAATGGGACACGGCGTTGGCGAATGGCCCACTTCGTACCGTGATTTCTCAGCCGACAGTCATTGTAGAACGTGTTGTCGTGTGCCACAGGACACGTGTATAGCTATCAACGGAGGCATTTCCAGCAGACAGACGACTTTACGAGGGGTATGGTGATCGGGCTGAGAAGGGCAGGTTGGTCGCTTCGTCAAATCGCAGCCGATACCCATAGGGATGTGTCCACGGTGCAGCGCCTGTGGCGAAGATGGTTGGCGCAGGGACATGTGGCACGTGCGAGGGGTCCAGGCGCAGCCCGAGTGACGTCAGCACGCGAGAATCGGCGCATCCGCCGCCAAGCGGTGGCAGCCTCGCACGCCACGTCAACCGCCATACTTCAGCATGTGCAAGACACCCTGGCTGTTCCAATATCAACCAGAACAATTTCCCGTCGATTGGTTGAAGGAGGCCTGCACTCCCGGCGTCCGCTCAGAAGACTACCATTGACTCCACAACATAGACGTGCACGCCTGGCATGGTGCCGGGCTAGAGCGACTTGGATGAGGGAATGGCGGAACGTCGTGTTCTCCGATGAGTCACGCTTCTGTTCTGTCAGTGATAGTCACCGCAGACGAGTGTGGCGTCGGCGTGGAGAAAGGTCAAATCCGGCAGTAACTGGAGCGTGGAGCGCCCTACCGCTAGACAACGCGGCATCATGGTTTGGGGCGCTATTGCGTATGATTCCACGTCACCTCTAGTGCGTATTCAAGGCACGTTAAATGCCCACCGCTACGTGCAGCATGTGCTGCGGCCGGTGGCACTCCCGTACCTTCAGGGGCTGCCCAATGCTCTGTTTCAGCAGGATAATGCCCGCCCACACACTGCTCGCATCTCCCAACAGGCTCTACGAGGTGTACAGATGCTTCCGTGGCCAGCGTACTCTCGGGATCTCTCACCAATCGAACACGTGTGGGATCTCATTGGACGCCATTTGCAAACTCTGCCCCAGCCTCGTACGGACGACCAACTGTGGCAAATGGTTCACAGAGAATGGAGAACCATCCCTCAGGACACCATCCGCACTCTTATTGACTCTGTACCTCGACGTGTTTCTGCGTGCATCGCCGCTCGCGGTGGTCCTACATCCTACTGAGTCGATGCCGTGCGCATTGTGTAACCTGCATATCGGTTTGAAATAAACATCAATTATTCGTCCGTGCCGTCTCTGTTTTTTCCCCAACTTGCATCCCTTTCGAACCACTCCTCCTTGGTGTTGCATTTGCTCTGTCAGTCAGTGTATTTGCGTGGCAATTTGCGGGAAAGCCACATATAGTTTATATTTATATTCATGAGTCCCCAGGTATTAACTTTCGTCTCCCCAAGTGTTTTGATGAGGAGAGCTAACAGTTACAGCACTGTAAACGTTTCATCGGGGTATCCCGTTTTTATCAGTTGGCGTTAATAATGAAGCAGCCTTCCTACTGTTGCTAAAACTTCATATTACGCTTAGTGAGTAATTGGTACTTTAATCTGTATTCTTCTACCTTATACAGAGTGCTTTGGTAATATCTAGTACGTTATGAAGCCGTCGAGGGCTATATGTTACGTACCGCTTCGTATGTTTGTTGCGTCTTCAAACTAAAGGATGGTTGGATCCGCAATAGCTTCACCGTTAACTGTCATAGAAATCCAAGGCATTACTAGGAGTGTTGTGCCTAGGTCATCAGTCCTTATACTGGTTTGATTCAGCCTCCCCGTCACTCTATCTTGTGCTAGACTTTATAGTTTTCAGGTAACTACTACATCCTACACCTACACTAATTAGTTTGCCACATTCATGCCTTGGTCTAACCCCACCGTTCTTACCACCTACACTTCAATCAAAAGGTAACTGAATAAGTCCTGGGTTTTAAGATGAATACTATCATTCTATTTCTTCTTAACTAACTCGTTCACCAGTTCGACTCACTATCTCCTCGTTCATAATTCGATCAACCCTTCTCACCTTCAGCATTCTTTCGTAACACTGCGATTCAAAACTATTATTCTCTTTCCTCCTGGGCTAGTAATTGTCCATGTTTCACTTCCATACAATGCCACGCTCCGGATGGAAGTCTTCAAAACTTCTTTCTAAATCCTGTATCAATGTTCCAAGAGAGCAAATTTCATTCCTTAAGAAAGGCCTTCCTTGTTTGTGCTAGTCTGCATTTTATGTGCTCCTTACTTCTGCAATCCGTAGTCATTTTACTACCCATGTAACAATATCCATCTAGTTCCTTCAATACTTCATTTCCTAATCTGACATATCCTACAACACCTGACTTCCTTCGACTGCACCCTATCAATTTTATTTCCGCGACGCAAGTATGGGAAAGGGCTGAGAATGGGAAGGAAGCAGTCATGGCTTTAATTAAGGTACATTCGCAGCATTTTCCTGGAGAAACCATTGAAAACCATCTTCAGGGCTGCCACCATCTCACAGCTAGGCGACCCTATTCACACGGCCATCTCACTCTGTCCCTTTACATTCCTTTCAGATTTAATTAGTTTCATCTTTTCTCCTTCTCCAGGACTGGCATGGACTCACTAGGACTATACTAGGGAAATGAGATGTGAGGAGTTCATCCTTGTGTTCCCCACCGAGCCAGAAGTAGCTATTACATATCAGTCTACCATGCTCATGGAAATACACAAACTAAGTAAATAATGCCCTTACAGGCGACCCGCGAGTCTGTGGTGATGAGGCTCCAACTCTAATTAATTATTAATGTTGAAAACGGCAAATACACTCAGCCGCCGAGCCACCGGAATTAACCAGTCAAGGTAAAAGTTCCAAACCACTCCGGGAGTCGAGACAGGGACCCCTTAGAATAAAGGCCAACATACTGACCATTTAGTCAAGGAACCGGTCACAAAACAACTGACACCTTCACATTATTCATAACAGATCTTGGCTGCGTAAGGAATTGTGTTATCAGCGTCGATCACACGCCAGTCACCTTTGGATTGATAAGGCGCAGAATGAAGCAGACATATTAATAAAAAATAATATAAATGATCTATACCATACTAGAAGACAGAGTGCGCTGTCAACAAATCACATCAGAGTTGGATTTAGGTTTAATTTTTTTGGCATTCATAAGAAAATGGAGTGAGAAATAAAAATTATGTAGGCCTATTTCCAGCATGTTTGAGGATATTAACCCATCCCCCACTCAGTTATATAATCGGGGCGTTTTACCTAATAAAACCAAACCAAACCAAACCAAACCCCATGGCACTACAGCCCTTGAAGGGCCTTGGCCTACCAAGCGACCGCTGCTCAGCCCGAAGGCCTGCAGATTACGAGGTGCCGTGTGGTCAGCACGACGAATCCTCTCGGCCGTTATTGTTGGCTTTCTAGACCGGGGCCGCCATCTCACCGTCAGATAGCTCCTCAATTCTAAGCACGTAGGCTGAGTGGACCTCGAACCAGCCCTCAGGTCCAGGTAAAAATTCCTGACCTGGCCGGGAATCGAACCCAGGGCCTCCGGGTAAGAGGCAGGCACGCTATCCCTACACCACGGGGCCGGCCGTTTTACCTAATAATAATAATAATAATAATAATAATAATAATAATAATAATAATAATAATAATAATAATAATATCGTAGCGATATTTTTGATCATGCAATTCGAAATAGTTATTATAGATTTCACTTCGACGATTCCTTCTGAACATCGAAGAAATTTACATCATCATCATCATCATCATCTGTTTACCCTCCAGGTTCGGTTTTTCCCTCGGACTTAGCGAGGGATACCACCTCTACCGCCTCAAGGGCAGTGTCCTGGAGCTTCAGACCCTTGGTCGGGGGATACAACTGGGGAGTATGACCAGTACCTCGCCCAGGCGGCCTCACCTGCTATGCTGAACAGGGGCCTTGTGGAGGGATGGGAAGATTGGAAGGGATAGGCAAGGAAGAGGGAAGTAAGCGGCCGTGGCCTTAAGTTAGGTACCATCCCGGCATTCGCCTGGAGGAGAAGTGGGAAACCACGGAAAACCACTTCCAGGATGGCTGAGGGGGGAATCGAACCCACCTCTACTCAGTTGACCTCCCGAGGCTGAGTGAACCCCGTTCCAGCCCTCGTACCCCGGGCCTCCGGGGGTGGCAGCTAATCACGCTAACCACTACACCACAGAGGCGGACAGAAATTTACATTTACTTGGTAATAATTCTTCTTTCCACTCTTTCTCCTACAATTCTAATGTGATATATTGCATGTTTAAAATGTGGACTCGTGAAATATTTCGTTCTGATTTGCAAATTACGTCATTTTGTAACATAGACTTTTTAAGATTTTTATCAGTAAGTATACTTTGTTCATGAATCATATCTCAGCTGCCTTTAGGCGATATATTACCCACGGCGGTTTCTCTTAGCTAATAAGATGTGCACGCTCTTTCCAAGGTCTCTGCTCTCTTTGACCCTCCTTGACGTAAATGTGACCGTTCACTAAAATTTTCTTGTAATGAAGAATAATGAGTTTAACATTGAGAATGTGCAGCAATTTACATTTCCTGCATGATATCATTTGTTTCGGAAAGGCCACATGCTGATGTCAATCGATATGATTATCTTCAATGTACTTATTGTAAAATTTCGCTCAGCATGCTTTCCAATTATTCTTGATACACTTCAGAGCAAGAGATCAAGAAATTGGCAAGCTTCTACAATTTTCTCGTTTTAATTCTCTTCATTAACGCGTTGTGATATTTATTTATTTATTTATTTATTTATTTATTTATTTATTTATTTATTTATTTATTTATTCTGTCATAAAGAAATCGTCGAAGTCAATGAGCATTTCAGTTGCAAACGCAATAAAATTTGGCGCTCTCGTTCGCCCTTCCTTTTCCATATCGGTTGAAGCTGATAACCTAACCTAAACTAACAAAACACAATTAATTTATCTTAGAAATAACGGGTTTTAAGGAAGATGTGATTAAAATGACTACAATGATTCTCAGAAGGAGAAAAATTATAAAACTTTTATACATATGTAAATTAATTTAAATGAATAATATTCGGCCTAGAAATAAAATGACAGCTGGCGGTTCCACACTAAACGTAAACAACTGGATACATTAGAGATATGTGGCTGTCAAAATTGTCACTGCCTGTTTGATATATTAAAGACAAGTGGATGTCGAATTCATCGTTGCCTTCTGAATACTACTTTGAATTACTTCCGACGGGAATAGGCCCAATATCTAGGAAACTGAGCGTCAAGAAAGCGCGCTTTCAAATCCAATGATTAGCAGTGTTGCAACATGTTAATGACAATACCACGGTAAGAGTTTATCCATGGTTCCTTAAATCCTGATATTTATCCAGAATGGTGCACCCTAGCATATGTTTTCAATATTGCTTAGGATGTCGGGAAAGTATCCATTCTGCTTAGGGTGTATAATTGCGGAAATCTCTGATTTGTGAGGCAGCTAGTCTGGTTGTGAATGCCAAGCAATGCGACTGAGGGAGTTATCGCTTTAACCAAATGTTGGCTTCCAGAAAATGAAATAGATAACTGTTAGATCCTTTATGGTCTGTACGAGCCAAAGGTTCAATAAGATAGCCGATACTTCCCTTGTATTTGAATAATAGAAGAGTCAGTAGGATCAGGCAGTACAGATACAAAATAGACAGTGCAGTACAGAGTTACAGAAAGAAGAGAAAACTGTTCTAGCTTAGAGATTTCTCTGGCAATCCGTTTCTTATTTCTAATGTTCCTAACTTTCATTCATAAGTCAGGCAGTACAATGTGAGACAGAACCATTCACTTATAACAGACTTCTAGTCATCAATTATCACCCCAACTTCTAAAATTCATATTGCTTTAGTCATCGTGTCACAGGTTCAAGCGACTAAACACCCAGATGCAAGTAACTTCCTTAGGCCAGGCTCATTTTTGATGTGTTTTAAGTGCCAAAGAGAGAAATAAGAGAAGTCCAAAACCGGAATGTGCCGGGAGAGATGTGATCATGAAGGACATCTACTCTCTGGATAATCTAGAGCTGAGATCAGCATTTTACCCGATGATTATAATGATATAATATTATGAGTTTAATGTACTTTAAAAAGCTATATATCCTCAATTCAAGCGCTATTATATGCCAACCAGCAGAAGTGAGATTTGATCTTCAGCACAGGAGAGACACGCAAAACGGAGACAAACAGAGCAACTCGACCAGTTTTATGAATATCAAATCGAGATTATCGTCTTCATACCGTTTATTAGAGAGGATGAAGAGAACAATGAGAAAGTAGCTGGAAAATCTACCGCAAATAGAGCTTTGAAAAGTGAACTCCACTTCTGAGACGAATCTTTGAATATTACACAGGGATTTTCACTTTGAAATCACATAAGAAAAATCTAGGTGAACATACAGCACTAAATACGCTACGGATAAGTGGTGATTGATTGATTGATTGATTGATTGATTCATTGATTGATTGATTGATTGATTGATTGATGGATGGATGGATGGATGGATGGATGGATGGATGGATGGATGGATGGATGGATGGATGGATGGATGGATGGATGGATGGATGGATGGATGGATGAATTGATTGATTGATTGATTGATTGATTGATTGATTGATTGATTGATTGATTGATTGATTGATTGATTGATTGATTGATTGATTGATTGAAAACTCTTAATTACTTCACAGTTCTAATTTTATTGTAAAAAGCCATTGATCAGAAAGCAAAATTCCAATTCATTACTCACTGTATTTAAACACCATTAATCTAATTTTATTACTTTTCCTTAAATTAAGGTATACATTCTTTATCGTAAGGCAATCTCACAAGTTGAGGAAGACTCTTCATTAAAATAAAAGGACATCCATTTTCTTCAGAGTATATTTACTGAATTATGCCAAGAGAGTATTAAATGTTACTCAGATTTGTTAATTTAATTAAATTCACTTTTACTCGCATTAATTCTAATTTCAGGTATTTGTATAAATCCAATACAAATTTGTTATCTAAGTGATATTCTCACTTTTCCTTCTCTTGCTACAAAATTAAAACACGAAGTTCAAATACACGTAAGAATATTTTGATATAATCATTAAAACGATGAAATGACTGATATTACAGAAAATTCATTGAAATTTAAAATTGTATATTTATTTAGGAGATGTATCATTTCTTCCTTATGATTTAATTATTTACCGCCAGGATGAGTGGGTCAGACGTTAGAGCACTGGCCTTCTGAGCTCAAGTTGGTGGATTCGATCCTGGTTCTCTCTGGTGATATTTGAATGTTCTTAAATACGCCAGTCTCCTGTCGATGAATTAAATGGAATGCAAAAGAACTCTTGCGGGACTTAATTCCGGAACCTTAGCTTCTCCCAGGACTGTAAAAGAAATCAGTGTTAGGTGAAATTAATAACATTATTATCACGTATGCTTTTTATTAATATGCCTGATTTTCTATTTCTGATAAAATTAGCCCTAGATACGATACCACCGGACTGGAGAAGGACAAAATTATTATGGTAAATGTGCGAATTTTTAGAGTATATAATACCACAGGGCCAAACGCTTGATGCCTTATAGTTGCTGGAGGGAATGGAATGACGTAACGTGTCCCATTTGATACATCAGGACACATAAGGTAGAGAAATGCCCAACATTTTTGAGGCGAGCCATGACCGCCTCACTTCCAACAGTTGGTAATATCAACCTAGATATTTAGTAGGCAAAAGCATCGCAATTAGAAAGCCTATGAACTACTTAAGGATGGAGGCGAAATCTGGTGAAAGGCAGGATGTCCACTTACTATGGCTTACCATAATTTGTTTTGAACGTCAAAGCTGTCAACAGTAATAAAATAAAAGTTACTTCTTGAATACTTTACTTGGTGAATGTTACATTAACTTGCCAGTACTAAGATACAGGACCACAATTAAACTTCGTAGTTCAATACCATATCATAAATTCTTTAATCGAATGACCATATACGATAGAAGAAGGAGAAGCATAAAATAACAAGAAAGGGGCCGATGACCTAGACCCCTTTAAACAACAAGCATCATAATCACAACAAGATCAATTTGCTTTAAATACCAGTTTCAAATGAGAAACATAACAATTTTCTGTTTATTAAGTGTTTGAGAATGTACAAGAGACATACGTCTCTCATATTTCTTATTTCTCTTCTTTTCCTTTATGCTGCTTTCGCAGCACTTGGAATTGGTTCTTTCTCACTCTTATTACTGTCAAATTCTGATATAATTTCAATTATTCACTTATTAATTAGGGACTTATCCATACTATACTTACATAAAAAAGAGAAATTTGCACAGTAATGCATATGACATTTGAGGAGAATCTGCTCAAAAGGAGATATTTACACTTCCAAAATAAAAATATTTCGTCCAAGTGCATTACAGTAGTTGAATAATATCGATTGTCGTGAGTAATCTAGACCTGAAAGATGTAATTCCTTTAAAGTAGTACCAAACCCGATCATGGGTACGTTCCACATGCCTTTCATTTTACGTTTGTTGCGATTTTCCCACAAATTTCTTAAGGTGGAAATAGCAATTTTTTAACTGATACTCCTCATTTATTCATGAATGTTCTAAAGACTAAGTCCTGTGACAACAATCACAGTTATTCATCTTGAGCGGATCGCTTTAACCCTAAACAAGATCCACAGAATATTTTTCTTCAAATATGTTTCACTACTACTACTACTAAAATGTTTTAATTCCTCCCTTGAAGGGTGAGGCGGGCCACTTAGACGGTGAAACCGTCTCTCAGACCGGGAGATTTGTTACGGTGGAGGAGATGCTCAGAGAAGGTGAGGGATTTGGCGGTCGTGGCCTATACCAGGAACTGACCTGGCATTCGCCTTAGTACAGGAGAATGGAAAACCTCGAAAAAACATTATCACGGAAGAAGACGGTTGGGGACAGCCGTGAGGTCCAGCCCTGTCCCGTCTCCCGAATGCAGAGGCGTAGAACCACGGTAGAGCCGTGGCCACCCCTCTTCTGCTCGGTTGGCCGGTCAGAGAGCAGAGCATCTGGGCCGATGACCTTCGATGTTAGGCCCCTTTAAACAACAAGCAGCATCATCATCATCATCAGAACAAGAGTGCAGAGCTATTGGACCACGGACCAGCCGTGCCCACTTATGGGCCGAGACCCACTCTGCACCTACCGACCCATTTATGTTTCAAAGGAAGTCATCCTGTCCAAACCATGTGACCGTCTAGCTTTTTAAAGAATCTTCTTTTTTAATCTATTTCCTAGAGAATCTGGGTGTTACTTTTCTTCTGTTTCCAACATGTACAGGCCATTCTACTCCACGTCCACATCTCTGGTAAATCCAGTCTGTCAGTTTTTCGCATTACCCAGTATTCAGCTTTCAAACGACAGATATAAAATTTACAATTTCAAGATATACCAGGGGAAAGAATAAATGGCGTTACCACTCCCTCTCTTTCCTGACGTTTTTCACGACGTACGGAATCCACTGTTTTGCTATACCTCCTCCATTTCGACCTGTTGCTGACATCTTCAGGTCTTAATCCAACGTCATGCATGTCGGCCTGGATGTTATCGATCCACGGCTTTAATAGTCTTCCACATGGTCGTACTCAACTCAGGTCAAACTGAAGAGCTGATTTTACAATTGAATAGTTCTGCCTGCTCATTACGTGACCTTACCAGCAGAGACGAGCTTCTCCTTTCGCTGTCCACAATTCGAGCAACGCCAAAACTTTGTCGTATATCTCCATTTCTCACATATCACAACGAGTCAGTCCCAGAGTCCATCGAAAACCTTCATTTCCACGGCACGAAGATCTTGCTCAACATTTTTCGTGATTGGGCGACATTCTGCCCCAGAAACGGCTGATGGACGTACCACGGTAGTGTAAATTTTTGCTTTTAGATGCTGAGGATTCCTTTTTCATCGTAGCGGGCCCCGATGACTTGTTTCCACTTCGTCCAAGCTACGTTTACCATCGCCCGGGTATCAGAAGTGGCATTTCAGTGCGGGATGATAATGGGTCATAGGCATTTAAAATGCATGATCTACTGCAGATCGTGATAGTTAATTCTGATAGTACCACTGGACTTTGGGCCACATTCTAGGTATTCAGTCTTCTGGATTTTGAGGCGTATTCCGTCTATCCGTCCAGGTATGCGCCTTGTATTTCAGTTTAAGGCGTGTTTCTTGGGAGAATACCACATAATCTGCGTTAAAATCGGTCCAGCGGTGCTTTGTCTGTGCATCAGCCCGTTGCTGTATCCAAGCAGAGGATGAATAATGGTGGTTATAGAACAGAGCCGTGATGTACATCCACAGTGATATCAAAAAGCAGAGAGATTCCGGTTGTACCGCGGACCAAACTAGTGATATTGTGATACAGAAATTGTACCCGTCCTACATAGACGTTTACAACTCCACGGCAGCAAAGAGCGCACCAAATAAGGTCATACGAGACTCCATAGAATATTTTTTCCAGGTCTAGAAATGACATGCGTACAATTTTTCTGCCCCTGTTTGTGTTTTGCTAGCAATAGATGGGTGTCATGAAATGCATCAATGGTGCTACAGCTCATAACGTATCCGTACGGGCCGGATGTTATGATTATAATGTTTCTGAGCCTGTTGTCCAGCACTCGCTCGAACATCTTCAGTGTGCGGAACAAGAAACGAATTGGATGGTAAGTCGAGCAATCACTCACATTTCCTTTACCCTTACAAATTCGAACTATCGCGCTAGTTGCCCACGTGCGTGGAAGTTTGCTCTCAATGATCTGGTTGCAGAGTGTAGCAAGGAATTCTGAAGCACGCTTCTCAAGCACTTTCCAAATTTCTTCTGGTTTGTCATCAGCGCCAGTCGCTTTCCCGTTCATCTTCCTGATGGCAGTCATTACCTCCTTAGCTGCAATTAATGCAGAGGTCCGCAGGTGGGAGCAGGGCTTGCAAGTGGTGGATGTGTAAATTGTTGCTGATATCAGCAAAGTAGTCTGACCATTGTTAGAGGATAGCTGATTGGTCTCGGAGTAAATTTTTGTAGGCACCTTCGATATGCATTACGTATCCAACGTTGTGGATTAAACGGTCACGATATTTAGCAAAGTGCTCTACGTTGTTTTCTACTGACGGCGTGTCAAGTTGGTTTTATACATCCATATAATAATCTTGTTTTGCAACAGCCATTGCTCTTTTGGATGCTAATTTCAGTATTCGATATCTTCAATCAGCATCAAGATGTGTGTTCAACCCGTCTTCAAGGCTATCTTTTTCTCCTCAATTACTCGCTGGACTTCATAATTCAAACACGAGGTGTGATGTTCAATGTATTTTCACTAAGGTATTGTTTTTCCCACAGTTGCTGAAGCGTTTTGAAGCATATACTGTATTTCACAGCATATTTCTTTTTTTTTTTTGATAGGGGCTTTACGTCGCACCGACACAGATAGGTCTTATGGCGACGATGGGATAGGAAAGACCTAGGAGTTGGAAAGAAGCGGCCGTGGCCTTAATTAAGGTACAGCCCCAGCATTTGCCTGGTGTGAAAATGGGAAACCACGGAGAACCATCTTCAGGGCTGCCGATAGTGGGATTCGAACCTACTATCTCCCGGATGCAAGCTCATAGCAGCGCGCCTCTAAGCGCACGGCCAACTCGCCCGGTACAGCATATTTCCACTTATCTTCTATTGATTGGTAAGGATTCATAGAGAAGTTGGTTAAGGCTGCCATCAGTGCATTTCATTGAACATTATTTCTCCACCACCTGATTCGGTCTTGTCCAGTTTTAGGTGTCTTAGTTTGTTTGACATTTTTCATAATATCAGGGACAAGCAAGCGGTGCTCGGGACGATGCATTTATGTGGAACTATTTTGGTGTCTGTCACCAGCTTCAAATCTTGCTATCAAACCATTCAATAATCGATCTATGTGGCATGGCCTCCATTATAGGTAGTTATATAGGCTATGCTAACCTTTTCTCTAAGTACGTGTTGGTCACAACCAGGCTATGAGCGTCTGTACAGTAATAAATAATGTTATTTGCTTTACGTCCCACTAACTACCTGTACGATTTTCGGAGACGCCAAGGTGCCGGAATTTAGTCCCTCAAGAGTTCTTTTACCTGTCAGTAAATCTACATACACGAGGCTGACGTATTTGAGCACCTTCAAATACCAACGGATTGAGCCAGGATCGAACCTGCCAAGTTGGTGTCAAAAAGCCAGCGCCTCAACCATCTGAGCAACTCAGCCCGGCACCTCTGTACAATTAAATGTGCGGCAACCATCATATCCATTACAAGCGGGGCATCTCATTATCCTTCCCACTGAGACCCAGCATGGCCATTTGAGTCTGCTCCAAGGACAATGGACTCGTCCGGGGAAATCGCTCGAAGATGGGTATCGAGACTGTTCCAGAACTCAACCTTCTCATCCTCTGTAGAGCCAGTTCGAGGGAGCCTGGTGGGATGTATGGACAGTTATTGATGGTTTATCAATCTTGATAGAAAAATATGAGTCTATCCGACACTCCGCTGACACTTGTGATGTTGCATTAGTGCTAGTCAACCAATATTACCACACCATTCCGTGCAGTAGGCCTACATGTAACATGATATACGACTTCGTAGCCATCCCAATTCCTTTCATAATTGAAACTCTCCACCTAGTCTTCTGTTTGCAGTAAATATTGACACGCAACTTAGCTAGCTCATGATGGCGTCCAGACGACGTTCCAATGTTGAGTGTAGCAAATCTTAGTCTTACTTTTTGTTGGGCTAGCTTCGTTAACCTTCACCGTCCATTGGAAGGTAACCCTCGCACATTTCTTATGTAACTCGGGTGCCTTAAGGGAACGCCCTAGCCTGATCCGGATTTAGAAGAAACATGGCCATTGATGCCACAAGAAGTACACCTCAACCGACGGGTCGGTTCGTATGTCGTCCAAGAAGTTGCATACGTACTGCCACGATCATAAGACGCCGCTTCTGACCTAGAGTATAGATGCCTGAGACAGCCACCTCTAACATGAGGACGAGACGTTATCTTTCTAATATGTTTGGACGCGTGATATATTTTATTTCACTCAAGTCTGCCGGCAAGCCGTTAGGACCCACCCCCACCCTCTATCCACCACCTGATACGCACCAGGTGGGTGTAGTACCTCTCGCCTTGGTACGACAGCATAGTAAGTTTGTGCGAAAAATTCGACTTCCTCTGCCGGCCGTTATGACTGTAAGAATGCAAACAACAACTGACTACTGAAGGCAATCTGTGCTCACATCTTCCCAAGTCAAGTTAGTATGTCGCGGGAACGCATTGCAATAAATACTGTGCCGTAAGTAATAAAAAGTTGAAACCAACGACGTATACACAAATAATCTATTAGAGCCGTATTTACTACCATTTCTAAAATCGGTTAACTTTTAATCTCATCTTTCAGCTGTTCCGATTTTCGCCATGTTCCATCTCCTGTTTCTCGTTCAACTATCGTTTTGTAAATATATTACATATCTCCATTATTAATATGCTGACATCAAGAGACTCATCTTACAACTTTGCTGTCTTTCCACCTACATTTCCCTAGACGTTCTTTTACTTCTCAGTAAAAGTTCATCCTTCCACAGATAATATTACAATATCATCCACATCAACCAGGAGAATCTCTCTCTTCTTATCCTTTATAGTGATTTCAAACTTGCTTATTTACCTATCCTATTGCACAACTCATCATATTTTTTAGATAACACATATCTTTCTTATTATAGGATATTTGATCCTAAATATTGGAACTATGCTGTAACGTTGATGGTATCAGAACTAAACTCCACATCTTATCCTTATACTTGACTGACTACAAATTCAAACTTGACCTACAAGGTAACGTTCTTCATACACTTCAAGAACGTTGTTCATCTTATACACAAAATCTAATGATTATCGTATTATTTGAAACATAATACGTATATATTGAAGCCTATTCAACTATAACTGAAGTGGAGATCGCAGTGTTCCTTATAAATGTTTATGTAGCATGGAGTGTCAGTCTTTCTATTGAGGTGAAAACTCGTTTTTATCATACTCCCAGAATAAAAATGTCCTCACACTTAATACCGAAGATTGAACTGATCAAATACACGTCCAGTTTCAGTGCAGAAACCGGTTGTGATAATCGAACATGTTTATCCTTATGTTACTTGCTGTTATTCATGGAAGCAGTAATTGAACTGTCAAGGATTGTAATTGCATGAATTATATGTTTTTCAGCGTTCAATGACTTTCTCCAGGAAGTTTAAAAGAGTAAAATGTACGAATAAAAACGAGTTTATCTTAGAATAATTTGTCATCAACGTTTCTACTTGGAAGCATGAGGAAATAAATATTAGGCTTACACGCTTACGATTTGTGTGAATTAAATAACAATAATGTAATTTTTGTGACAGTGTAGCGTAAAGTGAGCCGAGGGTTCGAAATAAGGGCACATTCTTGTATTTGTCCAGTGTCTAACCCCGTGAAGACATTCGATTTCTAAGTCGTAGGCAAACTCTTGCAATCAATGAAAAAAAGTATGTAGACAGCAATTGTCAAGCTTTCCTATTCTTTCAATTGTATGCAATTCATTATGTTTTGTGTAAATTAATTTATGTCTTGTTGAGATGTAAACCAGTATGGTGGTTAAGGCACTCCAACTTTTTTATGTTTCAGGGCTTTCCTTCCAGTTGACAATCTTATATCCGCTCTTATCGCTCTCCTTGTAACAAGAAAGTGTGTTCCACTGTTGAAATCTGTAAATATGCTTGGTTTTTATCGTGTAGGTAGCGATGGAGATTGCCTAGAAATCCTGGTAGTCGAGTATTATATTAGAAGTAAATATGTTGACGTCTGAAAAATATGATGGAAGGACTTAATAGTAGAAGTACCTTAAATAGGTGGCTACACTATACTTAGGATAGTTATTTGTGGCTAATTTAAACACTTGTATTTTTACCCTGGTCTGAAACTGTGGGTAATCTTGGTGTTTCTTAGGGCATGAGAACGTACATTTTGCACCCATTCAGGGTATGAAACAAGAACTCGTACCCCACTTATACACTTGATGTGTATGTATGTTGGGTAGTCAGCCCGAAGGCTGGTTTGATCCTCTGCAGCTCCGCCAACAGCTGTCATAAATAGCCTAGGCGTCACTGAAGAGGCGTACCAGGCAAATGAGGAGTGAGGTAGTTTCCCGTTGCTTTCCTCACCGAGCCAGCCGTTGCTATTACATATAAGTCTGCCAAGCCCACTGAAATGCATGCACCAACCAACCCTATGAGCGATATTTTCACACCATTCATAACAGGGACTGGCTGCATAAGGAATGGTATTACTAGCATCACTCATACCTCAGTCACTTTCATATTGTCAAAGCCAAGGATGAGACTGAGACAGGTCAATGAAAGTAACAAATTTGATATAGCCCATACCAGAAGACATAGTGCACTGTAAACACTACATCTCGCCAGCAAAGGCTTGATAACACATCTTAATTGGAGGGTCCTGATTATGACCTTTGCGATTGTCTCTTCGCCCTATTCTTTGATCGAGAGTCACTTGGGACAGTTTGGACTTCTCGATACGTACTTAACACCACCTGGGGGTTGTATGTAGATTGGTTTAGGTTAAACTTATGAACGAAAAAAAAAAACCTAAGTTTCTCAGTGTGATTGAGGAGAAGAAGGTGAATGTCCTCTCCATGCGTTTAGAGGTAAAAAAGAAGGTTTGAACAGCGTGAATGACGAAGTTATTAATTGGCCCCCACAGCTTTATGTACCGTAGTAACGTGATCGTGAAATTAAGAAAAGTGTATCTTTATGTCGTATTCTGAGTATATAATCAACATATTCAGTCCATCTTACGCTGAATGAATAAAACGCTTTCCTTATGATAAGTTACTATCTCAATAATATGGATCAAAGGGATGAACTAGCGCTCAAGATAATCACTGTCGGTCTTGGGATTTCAAGCACTCATCAGCATCTGATAGGGTTCATTTTCTATATCTTGTGGCAGCAAAATATTGGTGATTGCTGCTGATGATCATCCCAAAGAAGTAAACGGATTGTATTAAACTTTAACAAGTGCAGTAACAAGGTTGTAAGAAATAAATCAACTCATTTTAATTTTTGTGCAAACCTCAGAATATACCCTACCACGAACACCAGTGCTAATCTCAAACTGTATAGCAAAAAATATGACAGTTTATCAAAAGAAGCAAAATTTTAATTTGTTTATAACGTGCCAAATGCATACACAAGTTTTAAATTAAAAATGAGAAAGAACATCAAGATAAAAGATAATACAAATTCTTCAGTGACGAAGAGACGCATTAAACTATGTGAGCCCAAACCTTCGCGACATGAAGTGCATTTGCCTTCGCTTTAACCAGGTCTTCTGTTGTGCAACTGAATGGGCATGAACTACATTGCAGCAAATGGGCTGTGGTCTGCTCTTATACACACAAGGTACTATCCACTTCGAAATCCCATTTCTTCTGGTTGGCCCTGCACCGAGTAACACCAGAGCGCAGTATATTCAGTGCTCTCCATTTCACCCAATCTGTAACATGGTCAGGTGGGAGTTCCTCTTTTGGGGTCATCTATTGACTCCTGGTGCAAATAGAGCAAAGAGAGAATAGATTCAATCCACACGAGGTTCATCGGATACCCTGTTACACATGGGATCTCCCAAGTCAAATAGTCAAAGAAGTGAAATTAATTTTATGTTCCCTGAACTATGCCCTAATGGCCAAGGCCAGTTGCACGATTTGGCGTTACCTTATAAAATATACAACTCCTGGGCCTAAATATACCTAGTATTTTTAGAGCAACAATACCAGCCAGCTACTGATATCGGCGAGTCGAACAAAGTGCTAATTGGTGTTAATTCTACAGTAAACGAGAAGCACTAAGTAATACCTGTCTGAGGGAACTAGATGATCGCAGTTGTCTTCAAATACTTCCACTGTAATTATTTTTCGAACAATGAATGTTCCATTTTAAAAGCTTTTTTCTGAGTCCATGAACGTATATTTTCAAAGGATATTTTTAATCCCGTTTTGGACGCAACTTTTAGTAGTTCTTCCACTTGTTTTGTGGCTATATGGGGGTTGTCTATTATCAAAATGACGTCATCTTAGAAGGCTACACAGTTCAACATGCGGCCTTTCTTCCCACAATCTCACTTTTTCCCATTCTGAGTTTCTTTCAGTCATTCTCGATGTCCATTCCCTGACGAAATTTCTATGTACGTTGTATGTGTATGTTGAATATCCACCCCGAAGGCTGGTTTGATCCTCTACAGCTCCTCCAACAGCTGTCACAGATAGCCTAGGTGTCACTGAAGAGGCATACTAGGGAAATGAGGAGTGGGGTATTTTCCCGTTGCTTTCCTCACCGAACCAGAAGTTTGGTATTACATATCAGCCTGCCAAACCCACTGAAATGCATGCACCAACCGACCCCATAAGCGATATTTTCACACCATTCATAACAGGGACTGACTGCATAAGGAATGGCATTACTAGCATCGCTCATACTTCGGTCATTTTCATACCAAGGATGAGACTGAGACAGGTTAGTGAAAGTAACAAATTTATTCTAGCCCATACCAGAAGACATAGTTCACTGTAAACACTAGGTCTCACTAGCAAAGGGATGACTTTTTCTATATTATTATTTTTTTTTTTTTTTTGCTAGGGGCTTTACGTCGCACCGACACAGATAGGTCTTATGGCGACGATGGGATAGGAGAGGCCTAGGAGTTGGAAGGAAGCGGCCGTGGCCTTAATTAAGGTACAGCCCCAGCATTTGCCTGGTGTGAAAATGGGAAACCACGGAAAACCATCTTCAGGGCTGCCGATAGTGGGATTCGAACCTACTATCTCCCGGATGCAAGCTCACAGCCGCGCGCCTCTACGCGCACGGCCAACTCGCCCGGTATTATTATTATTAAACATATTCATATGTGAAGAGAAGTTACAAAATACGTATAGTTACACGAACTACATAATTACATTACTTATGTGTATTTCCAACACTTGTCCAGTTTTTACGTGGTCGGGTATGGATCGAAATGAATATTCGTAGCGAGTTTTTACGATCTGATGCCCTTCCTGAGGTCAACATCATCAGAGGATTCTTCTTCTTAAGCCGTCGTCTCCAAACGGAGGTAGACGATCCACACGGCCAGCTCCGATCTTGACGTTGCAGCCGTGCCTTGTGGATTTATAGGAATATCTCTCAGGATCTTTAATGCAGCGGTTTCCCGTTGCCTTCTGCATCCTAATGCCGTTGACCAAACTGGTTCCTCCGCCTTTGGGAACAATTTCTTGTCCCCAGGACAATAGAGTGCCCTTACCCATACCCGCTCATCCAGTCTCAAAGAGACTGTTGGCACTTGGTATAGGGGATCTCCTTATACCGGGAGATAATCGGTCCCTTCATTCGTTAGCCGCCTGCATATAAAATATTATTTTTATATGCAGTCGTTGCCCCCTCTCTACCGCGGGGAGGTGAATGTCAGGATTTCACCGTCATTGAAACAAGGACCAAATGGCATTTCCTTGTTTCTCTGGTTCTTTAGAGAGGCATCAGAGGATTAATGAGATGAAATGAATGACGTAATACAGGTTAGTATGGAGAGGGTAAAACCCGGTGCCAGCACTTAGCCTACTCTTGTCACATAACACCGAGGCGTGTCCGGCTCCATGGCTAAATGGTTAGCGTGCTGGCCTTTGGTCACAGGGGCCCCGGGTTCGATTCTCGGCAGAGTCGGGAATTTTAACCTTAATTGGTTAATTTCGCTGGCACCGGGGCTGGGTGTATGTGTTGTCTTCATCATCACTTCATCCTCATCACGACGCGCAGGTCGCCTACGGGAGTCAAATCAAAAGACCTGCTTCTGGCGAGCCGAACTTGTCCTCGGACACTTCCGGCATTAAAAGACATTTCATTTTTTCACCGAGGAGTCTGCTCAAAGCTTTACGTCTCCATCCGACGGAAGAATCACTGTTAGCAGCGTCATATGACCTCACTCCATATGAGAATTACGGAAAGGATTGGAATTCAACCCAGGCTTTTGGCACGCAATCTAGTTATTAGGAATTGTATACCACCACCTCTCGTGAACTGTCGGCCAACACTTTGACGGTGAAAACTTTTTCGACTCGAACCGGCTAACTATGGTGTCAGATCATGTAGACATGACGCCTAAACGGGTATGGTCATGAGGCGGGCGAATTACATTACGGTATATATAATATGAGGCGTCCAGAAGCAAAACGCTGTGAGTGCACCAGAACATTTTTTTCAGGAAACACGAAAAACGTCTTACTTCCTTTGGTTCGCAGATATGCAAAATTCCGTTTCATTATAGATTTATATTCACTTACGGACTATTTTTATGACAATCTTTAAAATATTGGGGTTTTATTTTTTTTTTGTTATTATCTAAAAATGTTTGGATTCACCGAGTTTTGCTCCTGTTTTCATGGATCTAGGTAGATTTGCTTCTGTAGAGATATTATCACAACGTAATTGGAAAGAAGATGCCTCAGCGTCCATTCTGTAGGCCACTTCACCTCTTACTAGTGCGTTTCCGTGTTTACTCCTGGTAATGACAACCCTTTTGACAGAGTGCCACTGACCACAGGGCTTGACGACATCAGCAACTGCATCTTTCCAACACCGATTGACGACATCTGCTCCCAGCTGGAAAACTATTCCGTGATCCTTCAATACTTCATGGTACTCACTCGGTAATATGACAGTAACTTTCGACCTGAGAACTTTTTCTATTCGACCAAAAATTCTATCGGGTGATAGAAAAGAATGTCCTACCATTGGATAGAAGATCTACACCCATTTCACACTGACAGGAGCCTCTTGTGTTAGCCAAAAGCACAGCATACCCAGACAATGCTTGTTTTGCCCTACACAGCTGTCCGACGTTAGGTGGATGGTGTGGATGCCATTCAAATCTGGTGATGTTAACCTGTGATGCACACAGGACACAATTTCATTAGATCCCTTAGCAAAATCGGTTCCTTTCCAAGTATAAATAAATGCTTTTCTCTGGTTTTTCCACACACCTAATGGGCCTTGGCAGATCGTAAAATTGTACACATACATTTGGCGTGTATAATAAGCACTTTGATCTTGCAACTTAGGCAGTGTAAGGTTTTTCTGGCAATCAAATGTGAAGGTTATTTCACCATTGTCCTCAACTTTCATTTCATCATAAAAAGCTTTTGCCTTAGCTTTATGCACAAGCTCAGAACTAACATCCATGGAGAAAAAAGCTTGTAAAAGCATTATTCAAACGCAGGACACAGTGTGTATTAAGCTAGTTTTGCACCTGCAAACCACCTTAAGTAATGGTGCTTGGTAAGGATACACCAAATTCTGCTTCTTTATGATGAAAATGGATTCACTCAGTTTTGCTTTGCAAACAGATGTAAATACACACACTTTTGCAACTGTAGGCTGTTTTCGGGATGCGATTTGAAGCAGATGGAAACAGTTTTGCTTGAGTTTTAAGGGTCTAATCAACAGACGACAGCATAGAGAACAAAATGGTGGCAACAACTCATTTTCGAGCAAAAGTGGATTTACTGCATTTTGCATCTGGACGCCTCATATGACATCACAAAATACATAATTATACAATGAATTTTCATAAACAACCGATTGAAATAAATTGGAGATACATACACTTTATATTGACTTCCATAATGTGTAATGTCGTATGTTTAATGCACGATAATGATTTGATTTGATATTTGTCGGGATGTCAGGTTACAACTAATCTAAATAATGTACTATTATGTTTATATATTATTTTTATATGCTTCCAAGTTGCTGATTCATTGTTATGGTGGATAATACAAAACAGCAGATATGGTAGAAGCAACGAATTATCTAGAAATGCGGTCCAGATAATTTAATATTCATTAATCGAATTGACTAGCGTTATTCCAAAAATAATTAGACATCAGCGAATTTCAAAACTTGTGTAAATTAAAATACTTGAACTCGAAATGTCTATCTAAATAATATTTGACCTTACAATTGGCATTCATTATCATTATTAAGAGTAATTAGCTCGCTTGGCACCTGCCTCATAATGCATTCCTTTAGTTTCAAAGTAAACTTTGAATCTTTGCCTCGAACAACGTTCTTGGAAGTTTTTCGGGGAAATAATCCGGTTTTTCATAGCATAATGAAATAGCACTTGCAAGAATATTCGTGACTAATATTCCAGACTGTTGTTGCTTATTAATATTGTGATTTTGTATCTGCTAGCAATACCATTTGTAGAACAGCAATATATGAATCAACGTAGTAAAAAAATTCCTCCATAATTACCCTATATATGGCAGCCTGTTTTTTCACGTGTATGATCAAACGAGACACTGAAATCCGGCAAAGTGTGAGTCAGTGTTTTCAAGTAGCAAATAAAAGTCGATCGGTCTGGATAGAACAGAAGTTCGTACATGTAGCCACATTCCCCATGCTTGCATTCTTCTCATCAGCCGTGTTACGTTACGTATGTTCAAATACGTAATTTATTGATTCAGTTAATACAATCCCACTGCCTTCCTGCAGTACACAGATCTCGCTTTCTTCACAGAATTGTTAATGGTACACATCTTTCTTTACCTCATTTTCCACTAAATGTTCATCCGCATAGGAGAGACCACTATTCCATGTTTCTATTGTGCACCTAACACTCTAGCAATGCTCCATATTATACCGCATTCACACAACAGCAATTACTCTACCCTCCATAAAACTGGCATCTTCATTCCCTAGAATCTCTTGAAAACTAATTTGAAATGTATACTCGATTCTTTGTTGACAACCTAGCCAGAACGTTACTAATGACACGACGAAAGTTATACATGCTTTTACCTATTTCCTTCTTTCCTTCTTCCTTTCTTTCATTCTTTCATATTCCGCTTACCTTCCAGGGTTGGTTTTCTCTCGGACTGAGCGAGGGATCCTAACTCTATCGCCTCAAGGGCACTGTCCTGGAGCGTGAGCCCTTGGGCCGGAGGATACAATTGTGGAGGAGGACCAGTACCTCGCCCAGGTGGTCTCGCCTGCTATGTTGAACAGAGGGCTTGTGTCGGGATGGGAATATTGGAAGGGATAGACAAGGAAGAGGGAAGGAAGCGGCTGCAGACTTAAGTTTGGTACCATCCCGGCATTTGCCTGGAAGAGAAGTGGGAAATAATGGAGAACCACTTCGAGGATGGCTGAGGACGGAATCACCCTGTTTCTTACTTGTTATTTAATTTATAAAGGACTTGTTAATATTAAGTACCCTCTTGGTGATATTTTATTGTTTGCTTTTTTAGTGTTATAATTTTATATTGTTACATAGTCAGTGTAAAATGTAGTACTTCATACCTGTATCTGATTAATACTATATAAATAAATAAATAAATAAATAAATAAATAAGTAAATAAATAAATAAATTCAATCGTCCCCCGGTGCTTAATTGTCTAAGGAAGAGATCGGAACTTTACCTGTTTAAAACAACAAAACAAAGCTTACTACGTGACATTTTTTTTTTTTTTTTTTTTTTTTTTTTTTACAAATTTTACCGCACACCTTTGTAAGCACATCTTAACAGAGATGCTAAGGGACTCATTATATGAAAAGGATATGGAAGGAAGATCAATATCACCTCCCATTATTCGGAGCAGTTCATTACTTGTCCGATAACCTCTGGGTTAACAAGTATTTACCTTCATTTCCCCTCCCATACGCGTGAGTTGTATGAACTGACTGCCTAGAGCGTAATGGGAAAAACAAGACTTTACCAATTCGTTCCAGTCTGGAATATAAACGTTGGGTTGGACAAGCGTTATATAATCAACCGTCAATTGATGTAGAAAAGCTTATTGTAATTTGAAAGTATTAAAATGACATAACAAAAATGTAATATATTTCGCCACCTGATATAGATCCCGACTCTGTGTTTCATGAGATAAGAAACTAATTACTTGGCACCAGCGGTGAAAGAGAAAGGATTAAAAATGAGGGTGTTTCCTTATAAATGTAGGGTGCTGTCGTCATATACAATAATGCCTAGGCGCGAAGTTCTTCTCACCTCCGAATCTCGTAATGTAACCTATTATTTTGACAGAACCATATGTTTTGACTGGACGAGGGACGATGAAAAACACACTGGTAAAACTGTGTTTACTCTCTGCATGATGCGGTGTGTTATAACTTGTGATCTAGTTTCATCTATGAGAGACCGGTTCCTATGTGGAAAAGTTACAAGTACCATTCCCAAAAAACTTTGAAATTTTATCTCTTAGTCTCTTGCCTTTAGGTGGATGGAGTTGTAAGGAAACGATTCAAGTAAACTTGATGTAACATTTTAACTTACATTCATAATACGGGGCGAGGTGTTACAAAAACTCATCTACTTCGCATTCTCGTTCATCAATATTTTACTAGACCTACTGTATACTGTGTATATTATAAAACCTAACCTGGGGTATTTCCTAGGCAAGATATGTAATGCATGTGATACTTTTCGGAATGGAAAAATATGTCATGCAGTTCATGTTTTTCAATGGAAGGAGAACACCTTTCACCAGCTTTAAATTGATGATGATGATGCTTGTTGGATATCAATCAATCAATCAATCAATCAATCAATCAATCAATCAATCAATCAATCAATCAATCAATCAATCAATCAATCAATCAATCAATCAATCAATCAATCAATCAATCAATCAATCAATCAATCAATACTGATCTGCATTTAGGGAAGTCGCCCAGCTGGCAGATTCCCTATCTGTTGCTTTCCTAGCCTTTTCCTAAATGATTTCAAAGAAATCGGAAGTTTATTGAACATCTCCCTTGGTAAGTTATTCCAATCCCTAACTCCCCTTCCTATAAATGAATATTTGCCCCAATTTGTCCTCTTGAATTCCAACTTTATCTTCATATTGTGATCTTTCCTACTTTTATAAACGCCATTCAAACTTATTCGTCTACTAATGTCATTCCACGCCATTTCTGCGCTGACAGCTCGGAATATACCACTTAGTCGAGCAGCTCTTCTTCTTTCTCTCAATTCTTCCCAAACATTGCAACATTTTTGTAACGCTACTCTTTTGTCGGGGCCTAGCATCTGAGGTCATCGGCCTCAACTTTAAATTAGTGAAAATGAAATTATGTTTAGCTCATCAAGTAACATCCATTAAACAAAATTTTGTTGTTCAATATAATTTATGTAAGGATATTCCGATTTATAAAAGGTTTAGTCAGTATCTCTTTTATTCCAAATATCAGATTTGCAACTAAAAGTAGTTTGCACTAAAATACTAACATTTACATAAAATTTTGCTAAAATGATTGAAATATTTGAACATACTTTGCCGCCCGAGGGCCATGGTATTTAAGCCAACCAGTTTTTATGGTCTGACATTTACAAGGAAATCTTGGATGAAATATAGAAAATTAAAGACTCATCACGTAAAGTTCGTAATTAATTATGTATATTCATCTTCTCTTAGTTGTAACATCAAAACAGTGGATTAAAAGTATGACAAGGTTAATATGCATTATTACGATACTTTTAAGTTAAACTCAGAATATCGCTTCAGTCCATTCAAGCTGTTGGCCATTCCTGATTCAAGCACTTTCATTCCCACCTGGAAGCTTTTCTATTTGTGACCCGTCAAATAAAGGACATATTAAGGACTTGTCACAATAACCTCCATATATTGGAAATCAGTAAAATACAAAATAAGGAAACTGATGAAACACTAAAAACTTTTATACACCTAAACAATATTGACATGGTTGAATTTAATGATTTTATTTACAACGATTTGTGATATTCCAAACATATTACACAAAATAATAAGCCTCCCATAGTAGGCACAAACAACCTTTTCAAAATGCAGCTTTCTCTTATGCACGTCTTCATTTCACCTGAGCTACTTTTCATTGTAGCAAATAACATGTGAAATGTCAGTGCACACTTTGACCCCAAAGAGAATTTTGGATGACATGTCTACGAATAATATCTAGAACCTTACTCGTCCTGTTCGCTAAATGTACAGTTAACGAGATCCATGTTGCAGTATTTGTTTATCATAGGGACGGAGGCTATGAAGTTGGAACAAGAATAATTGTGGGTTGCATACGATTATGTTATAAGGTGCGGATGACTTACCCGTTATTTTTCCATACAGTAGCAGTTGTACCTGTTCTTTGTATGCATTATACTATGCCATTTCACAAATTGTGGGGAAATGAATGCCTCGAATATATCCTTAAGTCTTGACAACAAATCTATTTCTTTTCTGATTGTCAGTCATAGTGTGAAAGCAATTCTATGAGTTACGAATCAAAGAGTACCTTTTAGCCGTTAAACGTTCAAATTTAGAGATAAGCTACGTACGATTTACTTTAAATTCTGAGAAACTGATGTACTATTTACTGTAAATTCCTGGAAACCAATCGTTTCATCGAACAGGAGTGAAATTGTCTTACCACGCTTGAGATGTCGGTGGGAAGAGCTAAACACCAATTCCTTCAAGTATGTTTCGGGTTGACGCCACACATTTGATGGTCAGTTTTCATCCTCGTAATCCCCATCCGAAAATACTCTTTTCCACATTTTACTTTGTCTATGCACGTGTTGACTTACCTAATGACTAGCTTATAGCATGTTCGAAACATTAATAATACACACACATACAGTAAAATTTTCTTGTGTGTTTCCCGTCTACAAACAGAGTAAATTATCCTTCAAGTTCAGAACGTAAATGTTATCCACGAATGAATAAATATTAAACTCTACACTTGCGACGAATATTTACCGGAAAATATGGGTCAAAATACAACATTTTATGAAATTTACTGAAAGAAACATCAGGTGAGGAGGCGTTCCGCACAATGATGTCGTTCAAAATATCAGGACATCTAATTTCACCCTTGCAAGCTCCTCATGTCAGGAGAGCATTTACGTCTTGGAATTCAGTGAGCAATTATTTAGTCCGTTGTGGAAGAATTTTCGTACAGTATATACATATAATAGGGAAATGAGTGTATAAATGTGTCCCTTCGAATCCATATACAAAATTATTCCTTTTGTAGAGGTGAGAAAGCTGGTAGAACTCATACGTTGTTCATAAACTATGGAATACACGTAACAGAAGCAAGAATGTTCACTGGTATATGAAATACAACAATAGCGCTAGGAAGGAATTTAATAAGGAGAAACAAGGTCGTGCTTCGAAGGAATGGCTAGAACACAGCTGCGCTTGAAAATGGGCGTAAGTGGAAGAGACGTGCGGAGCATATATGTTAGTAAAGATTATTTAAGATATTAATTGGCTCTAATATAATTAGTCTCCATATTATATGATTTCAAGGTAAGAGTATTAGAATCACAATATGCTGGAATATATTTTTTTTTTACAATTTCTTTTACGTTTCATCGACACAGATAGGTTTTATGGCAGCGATGCGATAGGAAAGGGCTTGGAGTGGGAATGAAGCGACCGTGGCCTTAATTAAAGTACAAAACCGGCGTTTGGCTGGTGTGAAAACGGGAAACCACGGAAAACCATTTTCAGGGCTGCCGACGGTGGGGTGTGAACCCACTATCTCACAGCTGCGCTACTCTAACCGCACGGATAACTTGCTCAGGGCTGGAGTACCACATGCGCAGCTACGGATATAGAATTTAGCAGCCTCATAGACTGATTTTTCAGACACTAATACACCTTAATAATAATAAGTACTTAATAAGTAATTATATTATTATATAGACATGATAGTGTATAGACGTTTGGGCTGATGCCGTGTCAAGAAAATAAGGTGAAATTCTTAACGTTTCGCAGAAAATTGGGCATGCGTCCTCAGAAGAAATCTCGACTGTCCACGAGAAAGGCTTCTTAAACAATGACACTTTGAATTTCGGAACGTTATAATAGAAGTGTAAATGGTACGTTCCTTCGCCATCAGATGACCTCTAGGACGTAGCAGAACGCTAGCGTTCGAAGGGGAAGCTGACTGAACCAACATAATCAGTCTAAGCGGTTCACATTTCGTGTTTGCGTAACGTATAAAAGTGAAGAATTAGAAACAGTCTTGTAAAGGGTGAGTACTGTACAGTACAATATGCAAAATAAAACATAAGATAATACTGAATTATTTTTTTAGTTTTAATAGGCATGACATTTAGTGAAGTGTTCTGCATGTTAATTCAAAGAACCTCTGTTGTTATTATACCAGGTTTATTCATACGTTTTTCCTGGTTTTTGCGGTAAAGAAATGACGTAATTTTCAAGCTAAGTTCATTTTTTGTTTATTCAAAATATTGGCCATCGGCTTATACACAATTCGCCCATCTTTCAGTTAAGTTATGGATACCATGCCTGAAAACTGCTTGTCTTTTGCGGAAAACCATTCGTCGAGCAATTTTCCAACTTCCTCGAAATTGCTGAAGTGCTGCTCTGTGAGCGCCTGCCGCATTGATGCTAAGAGGTGATAGTATGATGGCGCCAGGTCGGGGAAGTGCGGTGGGTGCAGAAGGATGTCCCATCCAAGCGATTTCAACGTTTCTTTCACTGGTTTTGCTGCGTGAGACGGCGTATTGTCGTGTAACAAAATCACTTTGCTATGTCTTCTGGCCCATTCCGGTCGTCTTTCGATCAATGCGTGATTTAATCATTTGTTGGCGATAGTGTTGTGTATTAACGGTTTCTCCGGGCTTCAAGTGTTCATAATACACAATACCGCTCAGGTCCTACCAGACATAAAGCATGGTCTTCTTACCGAAGCGATTTGGCATTGAAGGACCGTTTTTTCCAGGTGACAGTCACAATTTTCCCTGCTTTGGGTTTTCATAATAAATCCATTATCGTCACCCGTCACAATTAGGCAGAGAAATGATTTTCTTTCGTGGCGTTGAAGCAGCATTTCACATGTGACTTTGCGTTTTTCCATTTTCTGTTCATTGAAATCGTGTGAGACCCATTTACAGAGTTTATTAATCTTCCCTAGAGCCTCCGTGGCTCAGACGGCAGCGCGTCGGCCTCTCACCGCTGGATACCGTGGTTCAAATCCCGATCACTCCATGTGAGATTTGTGCTGGACATAGCGGAGGCTGGACAGGTTTTTCTCCGGGTACTTCGGTTTTCCCTGTCTCTTTCATTCCAGCAACACTCTCCATTCTCATTCCATAGCATCTATCAGTCATTAATATATCACTTTGGGAGTGGCGACCCCATCGTACTAATAGCCTATATATGCTTCATTCATTACATCCCTGACCCGGCCAATGACTGGAAAACAGGTTGTAGGTTTTCATTTTCATTAATCTTCCCTATTGCTCGTAAACGTTTCCTTATTGTTTCTTGCGACACATTTAATGCGTGTGCCAATTTCTGTTGAGTCTGAGTTGGGTCATCATTCAGAGCGCGCACTGTCTTTCACATTCAAATCACCACGTTTAAAACTGTCGAAACCACGTCTCACATGTTCTAACCGATGGACCGTCTTCACCGTGTGTTTTTACCAGCAAGCTATGACTTTCCACGGCCTCTTTCTTTTGATTAAATTAGAAAATCAATGCGTGCCACAAATGTTCCTTTTTAGGCACAAACCTCAACATGATCACTCTGTGATACAACACAGACGCTAGTGTTTGGCGGGCTCAACTTTTGTGTGTTGCTAGGTTAATGTCAGAAGTACAAACTGACGTATGTGTCAAATTTATACGCTGCGTACTGTTCGCTGGCGCCATCTTAGTGAAACCGGAACAGACTTACCATACAGCTGGTATATATATATATATACAGTACTCACTAGCTCACTGTCTGTGTATTTTTGAAATACTGTAGACCCACCCTGAAGATTGGACACCCCACTGCACTGGACACATTTTTAATGAACCGTAAGTGTCCAGCTTAGATGGGTTTCGCTGTATTATTATTATTATTATTATTATTATTATTATTATTATTATTATTATTATTATTATTATTATTATTATTATTATTATTATTAAAGTTTCAATAAGGAACCTGCCCCCGTTTGTTACGAGAGGAATTTTGAATTCATGTTCGTAGACATTATAAGGTTTCGTCCGACTCGTTGGCTGAATGGTCAGCATACTAGCCTTCTGTTCAGAGGGTCCCGGGTTCGATTCCCGGCCGGGTCGGGGATTTTAATCGCTTCTGATTAATTCTTCTGACTCGGGGACTGGATGTTTGTGTCCGTCCCAACACTCTCTTCTTCATATTCAGACAACATACCACACTACAAACCACCACAGAAACACGCAATAGTGATTACATCCCTCCATATAGGGTTGGCGTCAGGAAGGGAATCCGGCCGTAAAACAGGGCCAAATCCACATGTGCGACCCAGTTCGCACCCGCGACCCCACAGGTGTGGGAAAAAGTGGTAGGAAAATAAGAAGAAAGATGAAGAAGACATTATAAGGTTTCCTTCAAGAAGATAATAGTTGCTTTTGCTCCAGACGTTTGTATGAACGCAGTCCGGCGTTTTAGCAAGGTACTTCCGGCCGTCCTTCTGCCTGCCTGTGTCTTCAATCCATTCCCCCCTTGCGATATTTAAACCGTTACTGCTCTTTAATTAAAACACCCAGGCTGACTAACTCAGACCGTTAGGGCGCTGGTTTTCTGAGTCCAAGTTAACAGATTCGATCCAGGTTCAATTCGTTGGTATTTGAAGGTGCTCAAATACGTCAACCCCATGTTGATAGATATATCGGCACGTAAAATAACTCCTGTGGGACCAACTTCCTACACCTCGGTGTATCCGAAAACCGTAAAAGTGTTAGTAAGACATAAATCAGTAACATTATTATTAATTAAAAAGTAACTCTTAAATCATTCATGCAAGTTGCATTCTTTAAAGGGCGAATAAACAAACCATTTAGATTACAATTACGAGATTTTTATCAAAATAATGTTTCTGATATACAGGTTCAATTTTACTGTAAACTATGAGTTAATTCCCGGTTTATGTAACCTGAGATATCGATCCTTTAGTGGTACTGAAAGGTTAACTAGCGTTTTTGCGTTGTACGAACGTAAGATAGATGTATCAGTTCGATAACCGCCCGCTATTTTAGAGGGCTGTGAAACAAGAGGTATCTATTACTTAACTTAGTGGGTGTTTGTGCATTACCGTACTGTATGCTATATCAGCAACTAATATATATATTCTTTCTTTTTTGCATTCTCATTATCCTTCGACGAAGTTCCATACATGTTTAATATTCTATAACGATCACGATCATTATCATAGTCGGGCTAATGTTCTTATGATGTAAGGTGACGGGGAATTGAAAGAAAGATTCAGACTGCTCAATATGGTGTCATTCTTTTCGTTAAGGTTTCAAGCGACAGTTTTAGTCATGTGACAACTTATGGTTTTCCATTGTCGCCTCACGATCAAAATATTGATTACAGTACAATTTTGTTACTAGGCTTACCAGATATATATCGGTGACTGAATTTATGTCCATAAAGGCACCTGTACCAGTAATATTGAACTCTGTAGGTCTACTAATATTGCCAGTAGGCAGTTAACGCTGTTATATTACAAGGAATTTGAATTTGTATACTTTGTCATTATAGGCAACCCACGATTATTCAAAGTATAAATAAATAAATAAATAAATAAATAAATAAATAAATAAATAAATAAATAAATAAATAAATAAATAAATAAATAAATAAATAAATCTTCATGTAGACACTTCTCCATTTCTGAAGGTTGTCCTTAATCACAGCGAAGTTTGTACGATGCTCGTCTGTCCTTATCGGTCTACTCGTATCTAGTCCTGTCCAATCCCGTAAGTTCCTCAGCCAACAGCGTTTCTTTCGAGCGCGACCTCTACCAGGCGTATGCATAATTGTTTGCCAGTTTTTGTGGTAAAGGAAATACATAAATGTCAATGGAATTTCACTGTTTGTTTATTCAAAGTGTTGGTCATCGTCTTCTACACACTTCGGCAATCTTTCATTTAAGTTATGAATACCATGCCTGATAACCGCTTTTCGTCTGCGGAAAACCATTCGTCAAACCATTTTCCAACTTCCTCGAAATTTCCGAAGTGCTGCTCTGCAAGCGCGTGCTTCATTGATGTGAAGAGTTGCCAGGTCGGGTAAGTACGACGGGTGCGAAATGAAGTCCCATCCAAGCGATTTCAAGGTATCTTTCACTGGTTTTGCTGTGTGAGACGGTGCATTGCCATGTAACAAAATCACTTTGCCATGTCTTCTGGCCCATTCCTGTCAATGCTTGGTTTAAATTAATCACCTATTGGCGGCAGCGTAGTGAATTAACGGTTTCGCCGGGCTTCAAGAGTTCATAATACACAATACCGCTCTGGTCTCTCCAGGCACTAAGCGTGGTCTTCTTGTCGTAGTACCTGGAGAAAAACCTGTCCCGCCTCCGCTTTATCCAGCACAAATCTCACATGGAGTGACTGGGATTTGAATCCCGGACCTCAGCGGTGAGAGGCTGGCCCGTTGCCGCTTGAGCCATGGAGGCTCAAATAAATAAATAAATAAATAAATAAATAAATAAATAAATAAATAAATAAATAAATAAATAAATAAATAAATAAATAAATAAATAAATATGCTCGTTGATTACGCAATATTTATCTATATACTGACGTCAAAAATGTTTATATTTTGTCAGTAATGGAGAATAAATAAAGTGTGTTGATGAGGCTCGGTGCATATTGGATCTCTCCTGACATACGATGCTGCTGTGGCTGTTTCATTAAAAATCCGCGAACAATCTTCAGATTTTTCTGACTGTGCTCAAACTCTTTTTGACATAAATATGTGTTAGAGCTGGGGTTCATCCGAAAATTGGTGAACGAAATAGAGTGATGTAAAAAAAAATGTGTGACAAAAATGTAAGCTAGCAACCGTGCAGGCTGTGATGTAAAGTATGGATGGATGGCCAAACAGTGTAACCCAGCAACCGTGCAGGCTGTATCTTATGGCTGGTGGTCATCTGAAATTATCAACCGTCGATGGACGGCCATTACCGAGAGACATATGACCTATTTAGGATCATTTGATTTACCCATACGGAAATTTGACAACATTTTTGTTAATATGGAAGCCATTCTTATTTCATTGTCAAGGGACATGATTGCCTACAAAAACAAGGAAGGATACATAATAGATCCGACTATCATCCAGGCCAGCCTTAACAAGTGAACACTGAGAAAGGGGACACATATAAACCAAGCATAGCTTACTATAAAGGGCATTAACATCTTAATTGTAATCGAGGTAATACGACTAATGCTTGGAGCTCGTGGTACTGTGCGAGCCTTCTTCATAAAGTTCTGGAAAGGATTCAGTTTACCAAACTCAGGATTTCGATCTCGTTATTTCTGTAATATGTGGTTCATTGGGAATAGTGCGATCTCACATCTACAACCTGTGGACGTCATTTATAATCCACGTTCTCACTTTTAGTCTCCTTTCAATTAGCCTACTTTTAATATGTGTTAGTTCTCAGCTTTATAAAATCAAATGTTTCATGTACACTTTGTCCGTTGTTGGCAGCTGGTACATACGGGAAGTTGATGGTTTCAATAAATCATATTTCTCTGTAATTTTTCAGTTTTTACACGTAACTTATGTTATAGTGTACTAAGTGTCACATTTCGTGTTTCGACAGACTGAAATACTTACAAGTTATTGTTTATGTTCTTAAGTCGTACGAAACTGAAATTCATGCCTGCAGCAACATACCCAAATTCTCACTGCACGAATCCTCGAAATACCACGATTTACATGAGCGCATGCGCATGTCAGTCTGGGGTAGTTTCTGATTGCTGTATGGACAAACCTAATGTTTAAAAACAAAATAGTACGAGGGGTGGCATCTAACGATTAGTTATGAAACTTGATCAACGAACCAATAGTAAACTGTTCTATAAGTTAGTAGCGATTATGCTGTGGAACGCTGCGAAGTTTTATCGAGTCGACAACTGTAACAAATTAACAGCTGCCGGACAGATGTATCACCATTCCAAAATTAAGCATAAAAGGCTTATTCACCGCAACGGATAGGAAAATTGCGCCCTAGACTTTTTCTTGCAGAGCACGTTATACTCAGCAATTCTTCTTCACATGCTTGGTGTCAACTTGATAGTTTAGGCAACGTAAATAATATATGGAATATAGAGTTTCTTCTCGAATATGTAGTCATACTAATACAGTCACTAACAAGGGGGCATTCCCTACTCGTCACCACCGATTTCTCTCAAATTTATAGAACATGCAGGGCTTGGCTAGAAATTAAAGTACCTAAGGTGGGAACTCCAGATAGCCAAGCGTACAGAAAATAAAAATAAAAATGAAAATGTTGACGCGGCTCTCGCACCGTATAAGCCACTTACGTCAGCGCACAAGCCAAGAAGTTGTTGGCGTAGCGGTAAGAGCTCGGACTGGTAATTCGATGGTTGGCGGTTCGACTCCCCTTGTAAGTTCTTAGCCTGCTGCCTACAGTGCAGGCAACACAGTGTACACCAGTGTACGTACTGCAGTCAATATGTTCGTGGACTGGCGCTAACGATTCAAGGATCACGCAGTCTATTAACCTATCCTCTCACGTATTTTTCCCGTCGTGGTGATCGAGGCAATTTAGACTCGATCATCTCAAACGTTTAGTTAGAGGATTTATCTAATTTTTGGCAGAACTTGAAATTGGCCCGTTGGTCAAACTGCGATATTCTCAAGTTCCGTCGCTGACATTAAACTACCCTTCACAACAGAGACCGTAGTTTTGCTTTGCTTACGCTGTAAGCACGCAACTGCCTCTTGCTGGGACTGTCACGTCAACATCCTGTGGTGCAAACTCTCTGTTATAGTGCACCACAGTGGGCGGCATCTGCCATGTGTAGGTAACTGCGTGTTATTGTGGTGGAGGGTAGTGTTATGTGTGGTGTGAGAGTTGCAGGTATGTTGGGGACATCACAAACACCCAGCCCCCGGGCCACTGGAAGTAACCAATTAAGGTTAAAATCCCCGACCCGGCCGGGAATCGAACCCGGGACCCTCTGAACCGAAGGCCAGTACGCTGACAATTCAGCCAACGAGTCGGACATGACTCTACTGAGTATGACCACTTTAAGCGATGTTCTATGAGTTGCTGATTTCTGTAATATATTATCTTCATTCCAAAAATATTCTACTTCTATCAACAAGGAAACAGAATCCAACATGTTCCAATATTAATCAAACATACTGAACGCACTTTAATACAGTTTCCAGTGCTTATCATTGCAATCTATTACCACAAAAATTCATTTCCACGCCCGAGGTGTATTGGTGTAATGGTAAAGTCATTTGGCTCCAATTCTGAGTTTCACAGACTCGAATTCTACAACTGCAAATGAGATATCGAATGGAACCAGCACGTCATGGAAGGAAAGTCATCCACCCTAACCCCTTCCCCTCCCCTAGTCAAAAATGAAAGTGAACCATAGTACTCAATCACACTTCACAAAAACGTGCGAAGATGGTGTTGAAGGAAATAATATAAACATAAACGTAGAATATTATTTCTCCAGGATGCCTTACCTCTTCAGACGCAGCAGGTCGTTATGCTACTTAGGTTCCAAAATGGGTAAAAAAAGTAAATAAACGCAATGTAAATTTTAATCTTATACCAGTTGCATAGTTTTTTTTTTAAAGTAATTCCACATACTGTATATGAGTTGTCTATGTTTGTAAGTATAGGATATATTATAGGTAGAATTTTGTAAACAATATAAATTTATTTAGGATGATCTGTTTGTTTAATAGAAAAAATTGTTAGCATAAACTGTATATTATTGTATTCTAGAAAAAAAATTCTTCTCTTGTTAATTTAAAATTTAGTGCTTGACAATAATGTATTTTAGTGTACCATTTGCTACCGAGCTAGACATCTCATTTGCAAATAAAGAGATTTTGATTTTGATATCACACGGGCAGCATTATCAACAGGCGTAGAGCGCATGAGTGAACTTTGTCGTGGTCATAGTTACCACAAGAAGACATAAGAAGTTAGGCGATATTAGTAGAACGGAAGAAATGAAAAGCGAAAGATAGAGAAAAATGGAGGGCGATCAAGTTGAAACATGCCGTTAGGAAGAACACAAAGTGGTAACGATTATGGTTATTATTAATAACCATAACTTCATAGTGTGAAAATACGTCTATTTGTAGTCTATACATTTCGTTCATCTGTCTGCGAATTTTGAACATTTTTAAAACAAATACTATATTTGCCAGGAAGACGTAGTGTTTGCAATGCGCTACGTCTTTTGTTATGGGCTACAGCAATTGACCTATTTCAGTCTCATCCTTGGCTTTGACAATATTAAAAAATGGCCGAGTTTTGAGCGTAACAACATTATTTATGCAGCCAGACCCTGTTACCGGTGTTTCGAAAATGTTTTTCGTAGGATAGTTTGGCATAATATTATGTAATAGCAACGTCTAGCTTGGCGAGGAAAGCAACGGAAAGCTACCTAAATCCTGATTTCCCTGGTATGCACCTTCACAGCTGATGACAGAACTGTAAAGGATCAAACCAGTCTCGGGGCTGGGTACTGAACATACGTAGGCCAATTATAGTAATACAATAATACTGGTAGTCAATTATAAACTATAAAGATTTGCAAGTAAGGAGACGAGCTGCTCGACTAAGCGTAATTTTTCGATCTGTCAGTGGTGATTTAGCTTGGAAAAACAATTTTAGACGAATGAGGTTGAGTGAAATTTAAAGAGTAGGTAAGGTCACAAACTAAAGATCAAGTTGGAATTCAAGAGGACAAATTTGGGCAAATAATCATTTATAGGAAGATGAATTAGAGATTGGAATATTTTATCAACGGAGATGTTTTATAAATTTCAAACTTCTCTGAAATCATTTAAGGAACCGACTGTGTAAGGAACTGCTAGGTAATCTGCCACCTGGGCAACAGCCCTAAATGCAGCTCAATGGTGAATGATTGATTGAAGAGTCACGCTATCAATGACAGTCTGAGCAATGTAAGTGATGAAGGTACCCTGTGACCTCGGATCTTAAAGACTGTAGCCTACTACGAGGTGGACATAGTGTGTGTGCAACAGATATGCATGGAGGAGACGGATTCGCACGAGCGACTCCGCGTCTCAGTAGGACTAATTGTGCTGGAGAAGAAAAAAGAAGAATGTCTCATTCTTAGTTGACACTTAGGATAAGTGAAAGTTATTCTAAAACGTTAGTGTAAATTCGTACAGTACATTTTTATTTACAAATTCATAACGTTCCATTGTTATAAAGAAACTTATTCTACGCATGAATATTGCATGAAAATTATTTCAAATTGTTTGTACTGTCGTCATTTTAACATGGATATGGTTTTGGGCTAGGGTTTATCTAGAATAATAATTAGCAAGGGCAGTTTCGGGTTGACAATCTTCCGACATCCTAGTAACCATGACAACCATGTGGTTATATTTGCAGAGAGAAGAAACCTCCACTCGGTCTCGCTTGTCCACAATATCATCCGTAGAGACACACCAAATTATCAGAGAACGGATCTTAAATTATTGTCATCCCCAATCAATATACCTACAAGATCAGACATATCTTCCCTGCTGAGCTCCCCAATTTACCGCACTACAAGTTACGGCAACTCATTCATATCTGCAACCATACGCTCCTGGAGTACCCTACCGTCTATAATTAGAACATACATTGCAGAAATGTAATGTAATGCTGTAAATGGTACACAAACATAAGGAATTAATATATAATGTAATGTTTCTTTATAATAGTTCTTAGAAATTTACATTTCGTTTATAACCATTATTTCAGTTTAATTTCATAATTCATATGTAATTAAAAACCTTAAAACTCTGTAATCTGTACACTGTAGCACATATAATATGGTTTGGCATAACAGCAGGCTATGAAGCCCGAGCCATGTCATGGGAAATAAGTAAATAAATAATAATAAACAGCGTACGTCATCTACTAAAAGAAAGGCAAAGTACTCTCTATACAAGCCGTGTAGGCCCATCGCGGGGCCATCACCATTCGTAACCTCGGCACTTGGTGGGGTAGAGTGGTCAGCTCTACACCCGGCCGCCTTTGTCCCCAGGAATTAACCTGGTACTCACTTTGGATGTAGGCTGAGTGAGCCTCAGGGCCATGTCCACCTCCGCAAGTCGAAATATCGTTTCTTAAATTTTTCGACTTCCTGATGGGGAATCGAACCCACGTCCTTCCGGTTGAACCGACCACGCCTTCACTGCCTCGGCCAGGCAGGCGTTCTATGCATACTAGAAGAGAAAAGTAACATATCCAAGCGTCTATGCCTCTCCGTGTAGCGGAGGAGCTTAGTTCTTCTTTTTACTATTCTTGTCATACTTCATTTTAGATAGTAAGAACTGTATTTGCTCGTAATTTCCTTACAGGTCTACTGTACGATGTCATTGTGTATGTAGCAGTAAAGGGTCGAGTGGTTACCTGTTTTCCGGTCCGCCACGTGCTCCAGCGTTAGGCAGGTTTCAAATTGCTCTCACTGCGTTGCGTAACTTCGTACCAGGCCATACCAAGACATTTACATCCTTGGCCAAGCAGGAAATCGAACTCAGACACTACAGGTCAGTGTACTGCGTTACTGTTACCAGGCTACCAAAAGCTCCTGTCGTGATTTTTTGAGATATTGTTTTTCTTGAATACCAGCTTGGAAATATCAGCGAATTTTGAATATACTCTTCAATTTCTTGTCCAGCTCCCTTGCTTAGCAATCAGCGCATTGGTGTTTGCTCCTCAGGTCTCCGGGTTCCGTTCCAGACCGGTTAGAGGGATATTAACCTTAAACTTCGCTCGGGGACTTGTGGTTTGTACTGTCCCCAACATTCCTGCAACTCTCACAACACTATTCTACACCAAAATAAAACAAAAGACACGCAGATTTATACGCACATCAGATGTCACCCAACCTCACCGGAGGGTCTGCCTTACAAGAACTCGACAGGCTAGCAAGAGCCAGACCAAATTAGAATTAGAACAATTACTGTTTTTATGGCCGTCGTTGTACTACTTGCTTTATGTCGCACCGACACAGACAGACAGGTATTATGGCGACGATAGAATAGGAATGGGTTAGAACTGAATGGAAACGGGCCTCATTTAAGGTACAGCCCCAGCATTTTTCTGTTGTGAAAATGGAAAACCATGGAAACCCATGTTCAAGGCTGTCGTCAGTGGGGTTCGACTCGATTATATCCCCAATGTAAGTCCACAGCTACCAAAACTCGCTAGGCAAATGATTATTTTTATTATTATTAATTGTCTGGATAGAATTTATTTATTTGTTAATGGATATATAAATGCACAGTATATATCGCAGTAGTTAATATACTAACTTACTTACAGTAATTATACAGAAGGGCGATTATAGCTATACGCGACTAATATCATAGTGATGATAGCCACAGGATCTCAAGTTGTACATACTTTAAATATTTCCTCATGCATTGGCCGGTAATCAAACTATGAGCACTCTGGTGATACTACCAGTAACAATAGTAGTGATATTATTAATAAACAAACCCGTAGCACAGGACTTAATGTCAGGATGATTGCTTCCCTGCATATGTTGTTGTACCACGCGATTACGTCATCGGGCCTTCATGACGAAGGAACAGGAATTCAACTCATGATCTTCGAATAACAGGAAGGCAGGTATAATAACCGCCACCTTCCCCACCATGAACTGGCTCCAGATTGATCTATAAACTTGCAAAGACATTCTTTTGATAGGAGACCTACGACTGAAATTTGACTCTCTGTTGGACAAGATTTCTAAAAGAAAGAGAAGAATAACGGAAATATATCTGGTTAGAATTTTTTTCAACGATGGAATTAGAAAACTGATCTAGGACGGGCGAGAATCAAGAGTTCCGACATTTTGTTACTTCCCTGGTTGTGCAGGGTACCACTAAAAATTTTGTAAAATAAAGGTGCATCATGAATGTAACTTGGCGTTATCTGTGAACTTTGGGACCTACTCCGTACAACACCTCATATCATCGAATTCAAAAAGCGTGAACTCAATCTACCAATATAGCAAAATGAAGTAAAATAGAAGTTAAAATTTCACAGTTTGGGCGCGTTTCTTTAAATAATAATAAAATAGAAAACCACTTGGCCTCTGTTATCGTGTTCTGGTATTTTGATTTGACACCATTTAAGATGCTGCGTGTCAATGTATTCGTTCCATTTTCATCTACCAGATAGCAGAGAATCCAAAATTTCACTGGGCGACCTATTACTGAATTTTAATTATTTTTTTATGCTAAACACCAAATGTGTCGTTTGAGATCCTTTGCATTATGACATGCTACGACACAGAGTACTGAATAGACTTATAAAACAGTCACCTTATTGCTAAGGACATACAAGAAAGGTTTGCTACTCATACGTAAGACAATCAGTGATGGGCTGCTACGTTTATCTTTCTTTCCATACAATGTTCCAATAAATAGTGTTAGAATATTTGCCTCCCACCTAAATCATCTTCAGGTTTTATTACCATAAATAACTTTTTTTTAAATCTCCAGGCTCTACCCTAAATCACCATACCTCTGCATGCATATTATAGTAGTTGTCCTGTGTGAGCTGCGTAGGTACTTCCTATTATTTTACGAAAGTGTTATGGTTGCGAAAGACCACACATTGAGATGACAATGTACCAGGTGGTCCGCCAGCGTCGAACTTTCTACTTATAAATGTCCCGCATGCAATGATGATGAATGGGATGCCTGGTAACTGATGTTTAGAGGGGTATAAGAGCCTGCAAATTATTTGTGTTAGAATATGACAAGATAACAAGTGTACGGCCACTCGCTGCAGGTTGCTCAGTGCTACTCGTCAAATGCACCCCTTGGCGTTAGTAAGCCTCGTTTTCGAAGGCTCACCAGCAGGCTGGTATTTGGTGCAGTAGTATTATAGTTGCTGTCAACATATCGACAATAGCTGGTGTGTTTAGCAACGACGAATACAAAGCCAGAAACATAATCTATGGGGAATCTGGTCGGTATGCAGCCGAAGCTCGCAGGCGGTTTGCGCAGGAGTTTCCAAATAGCCGGCAGCCTTTCAAACATGTATTGCGCCAAGCAGAGTTGCAGTGAAGTGTCAATGGATCGTTGAAGGCACATACATCATACAGACAAATTTTTGGTAAAGTGGAATATCTGTATGTGTATAAATTAATGAGTTATTAAACTTTACTTTTTGCATCTTTGGCGTGTTTACAATAATGCACCCTGTTACAGAACCTGTGTAGAATTATTTCACATCCAAAATAGAGCACGTTGTAGCGCCCCCTTGTAAACCAGCGATCAGACATCCCATTCATCACTAGTGCGTGCGGGACGCTTATAAGTAGAAACTACGTGGCTGGATGGCTGATATAATCATTTCAACAGAAAAACCAGGAACCATAGTGTTTAACTTGGGAGGAATCAAGTTTTGGCTTTATAATAGTCAGAGAAATTTCTTGTTATGCAACGAAGTGCTCTAAGAGTTAAAATCATGTCATTTTTTACGACTGTCAACATCTAAGATCCCACACAACTGAATAACTTTTTTTTTTGCTAGTGGCTTTACGTCGCACCGACACAGATATGTCTTATGGCGACGATGGGACAGGAAATGGCTAGGAGTGGGAAGGAAGCGGCCGTGGCCTTAATTAAGGTACAGCCCCAGCATTTGCCTGGTGTGAAAATGGAAAACCATGGAAAACCATTTTCAGGGCTGCCGATAGTGGGGTTCGAACCTACTATCTCCCGAATACTGCATACTGGCCGCACTTAAGCGACTGCAGCTATCGAGCTCGGTAACTGAATAACTGTATGAGATATTAGCAAGATATTTATCTGTCTTCATTCATAAACTTACTTATGTGACCAGTAATAATGATGGCGTATGATCCCCGGAGAAGCCTGGTGCAGGTCTCTCTTCTAGTAGACTGCCTAGTAGTTGATCTGCATGTCTGTGAGTATGGAGCCTTACCTAAGATGATTTCTAATGCTGAAGATATCACGAACACTCAGTACCGAGCTAGACGAATTAACCAATTAACGTTAAAATCGCCGATCCGGCCGGGAATCGAAGCCTGGACACCCTGGGTCAGATGCCAGTGCACTAACCATTTAACCGTGGATACGAACAATGTGGCCAGTAACATCGTTTGCTTCTTCCGATGTGGACAGTATCAGTGTGTGTACTCCCAGACGTTTCCCCATGCAAGTAGTTGCATTTGCTTAATGACAGTAACTGGAGACAGAAGCCTCCGTGCCTAAAGCGGCAGCACCCGCCCTTTCACCCCTTGTTCCATGGTTCAAATTCCGGTCACTCAATGCGAGATTTCTGCTGGACAAAGCGGAGATGGGACAGGTTTTTCTCCGGTCACTGTCATCTTTCATTCCTGCAACACTCACCAATATTACTTCATGTTATCTGTCAGTTATTAATCATTGCCCCGGAGGAGTGCAACAGGCTTCGGCAGCCGGCATAATTCCTATCCTCGACACAAGTTGGGGGTTTCATTCTTTCCATTTCTGACCCTGTAAAATGACCGGAAATAGGTTGTAAATTTTCATTTTCGGCTGGAGGCAGATATCTTTTCAGATGGTTCTTATCTATATAATGAACGTGAAGTAACAGTGACTGGCCCACTCAGTACGATATCTCAGGGAGGCTGAAATTTGGCCTAGAGTAAAAAATACGGTCCGCCTCTGTGGTGTAGTGGTTAGTGTGATTAGCTGCCAACACCAGAGGGCCGTGTTCAATTCCCGGCTCTGCCACAAAGTTTGAAATGTGGTACAAGGGATGGAATGGGTCCGTTCAGCCTCGGGAAGTCAACAGAGAAGAGGAGGGTTCGGTTCCCTCCTAAGCCATCCTCGAAGTGATTTTCCGTCGTTTCCCACTTCTCCTCCAGGCAAATGTCGGGATGGTTCCTAACTTATGGCCACGACCACTTCCTTCTCTCTTCCTTGTCCATCCCTTCCAATCTTCCCTCCCCTCATAAGGCCCGTGTTCAAGATAGCAGATGAGTCCGTCTGGGTGAGGTACTGGTCCTCCTTCCCATCTGTATCCCCCGACCCAAAGTCTCACGCACCAGGTTATTGCCCATACGATAGTAGAGGTGGAATCCTTCGCTGAGTACGAGAGAAAAGCCAATCCTGGACGGCAATCAGATTGAGAAAGAAAGTAACAAATACAAATTTTTAAAAATCAACTACTAAGGTGTAAAAAACAAGGAAATAAAAACAAGAACACTGGCAATGTATTAGAGTGATAGGTCGCAGTCTGCTATTTTAGTTACTACTGTATTTATATAGCTCGAAAGCGCTGATAGATCGCGTGCTCATATAATAGTCAAATTTGATCCCTTAACGTGGCTTTCACTTTGTTGTGGCAGGCAGAAAAGGCCCATATGAAGAACAGGTAATTCTGATTGTACCGGGCGGTACACCTCCACTCCGCTAATTTAAAATGTGCGCCAGTTGAAACTCCTCTGCTGGAGGAAGTCTGAACTTTATCTATACTGTTAATTCTTTACCTTCTCAGAAGATGTCACCACGCGAAAAATTTTGAGTTTTTGAACTGTGTCGTTTTTGATGTGTTTTTGTTTCGCTTGAAGTAAGAAGTGTGAACTTTCTCTCCTAGAGGACACTACTGAAGATCAACAATAGTGCAACCTAGTGCGGAGTCAAAGAACTATTTTGTTGGAGAAATTTTTATTTCAAGAGTTTGTTCTTTGTTAAATTTCTTTCAGTCATGGTTTAAGTTGGCAATATTTACCCCTTTCTTCCCCTTGTTATGAATGTATCCAATCCCGAATTTCTTAAATTAATTTCTATCCAATCAGATGTATCTTCCCCCAACTTGAATATGTTGCGGGGTCCTATCCAATAAAAACATTGTGGGAGGGTGTTTTCTTTCCCCTAACGCCTAGAATCTTCCGCGAGAGGATATAAACTGCTGATTTTCGGGTCTCCGGGCCACTTCTGTTCCATCTTTCAGTGTGTTAAGTACATCGCAGGAGGCGGGAAGCGCCTCTTTCTTCGGCAGCGGTCAACAATAAGGTAATGGCCGATTAATAAATTCTTTCTTTTCTTGCTCAGCAGTTTAACTCTCGGGGCGGGTGCGAAGCGTTCTACCATGTAACCTTTTCCTAAAATGTAACTACTCTTTTCTTCTATTCTCTTGTAAAGCTACATACTGGGATAGAGAGTGCTAACCCTCTCGAGCTCCCACTCATAATGTTTTGAGCTGAACTTATTTTTTCTCAACCTATTCTTCGATAACGTAAAACAAATCGTTCTTTTCTAAGTCACCTCTGTAGTATGGGATTAGCCCTTGCATCAGTGGCCTAAGAGCCAAAGTAGGTCTTAAAAACCAAGTGTATCAGGAGTGCAAGTTCGCCTCCTCTCAAATTGTTTTAGAGGTCATTTAATTAACCTGCTTTTCATTTAATAGACCTCAGTAGATTGGGTATTTTACCCCTGTGTTTATGTCCGTTGAGGACAACTTGAAGGTGGAGTTTGGTGTGGCCTGGGAGAGGCTTAAATTAAAGAGCGTGTGGCTCTTTTGGAAACGGAGTGTTGTATGCCTCGAGGAGGCTTTACTATGTAATTTGGAGCAAGTGCTCCAGGGTTTGATTGGGGTCTTCTGCCCCTTTATTAAAATTTGTATATCGGAAAGTTGGGCTAGTTGCTCAAGAATTGTGAACTCAGGGCTCGAAGCCCAAACTCTGTAACCCCTGTAATTGTACATTTCAAATTGTGTTTCGGCTACTAAGTACCTGTTCTTTGTTATTACTTAATATTGAAAAGAAAATATAACCTCGTTAAATTTTACATTAACTTTGATTCCGTAGTTTGAAACCCATTCACGCCCGCACCTTCTTACTCCTCTACCTACCACCAAAACCCGGTAACAAGTGGTAGCAGAGCGTGGTTGAATGGGTCTCAATGTAGCCCCTTTTGACGGCTAAACATTGTTTGTTCCGAACTCTAACCATTTTCTCAGTTGCTGGAATTTTTTTGACCTTTTCAAAATTGTTCTGTCATCATGCCCGGCCCTCGCGATGTTCTCCTTCTTAACTATTTGCGCAAGGAGGAGTTGATCTATGAACTAACTATCAGAAATGTGCTATCTGGAGGCACGGTTGCAATAGACACTAACAAGCTTAGAGAGTCCCTTGATTTGCCCATTTCCATCCCCAATTTGGGAGAGAAAGAAATTGACGACTCTCTTTCCACGATCACGGAGAATATTACTGGGCTAGCTTCTGTAGTTAGTTTTTTTGATGAAAATGATCCGTCTCCTAATCAAATTAAGCGTGTGCAAGGCAGGCTATATCATTTTTCGAATAGGGTTAACGATCTGTTGTCTCTAAAATTGAATGACGTTCAGAGGAAGGAAGCTAGTACGCTCCTGGAAAATATTTCCGAATTATCTAGTAAGGTCACTCAATTGTTAACTGGGGAAGTTCCTCCCAAATCTGATCAACCCACCATAGTGAATGCAGGTAGTGAGGAAGCGCCTCCCAAGGGAGAAGTTAATAGGATAACCGTTGCTGCTCAAACTATCCCTGCCCCAGTGGACAACGAATCTGAACGTCGTGCATCATTGAGTAACATCCGTTCTGAATTAACTTCCTTGCCATTGAAACCTTTACCTACTATGTCACCCGGATTTAGTAGCTTGCCTCACCCATTGGCAATGTTGCTCAGAGGTATATCCAAGTTTTCTGTTAATACCACCAGTGATGTAATTTCATTTTTAAGATTTCTAGTGGAATTTCAGGATCATGCCCTCGTGTTTTCTCTTTCTCCATGTCAAATCTTGCAAATTATCTATCCGTATGCTATTGGTATTCTCTCTGATAAAATCGTAAGAGCCATTGCCGAGCAATCATCTATTGAGGATTTCCATGCCCATTTGCTAGCTAACTTCATCCCGGCTAGGGCCAGGTCCTCCCTTATTCAGAAGTACTATTATCGTGTACAGCGCTTGGATGAAAACTTGGCTGATTTCATACAGGACATTAAGTTTTATACTAGGGTGTTTGCCCTTCATTTTCCTGAAGATCAGATTGTACAGGCTATTGTAGAGGGAATTTCACCTCCCTATAGGTCATATTTGTGTTTCGCGGCGTGCCCGCAAACCTTCTCGGAACTTGAAGCATTGGCCGTCTCAGCGGAAGGAGTTAGATACGCCGATTCTTTGCGTGTCGCGAAAGAACCCCCGCCTTCCTTTAGTAACACTCGGCCTCCACCTCGCCGACCAGTCACACCCCGTAAATGTTATGCTTGCGGGTCGCCTGACCATCTTCGCAATAAATGTCCATTGGTCAAAAGTAGTAGGGCAAATAATGGAGCTGGTTCAGCACAAGGCTGTTTTAAATGTGGGGCTTTCTCACATATCGCAAAGAATTGTCCCAATTCGAATAGCACCCCCTCCTGCTCAACTTCTGGTGTAACTTCCAACAACAATAAAAGGTGACTAGTGGCTTCGGTTGAGTCGACTAATCCATCTTCCCGAGACTCAGCCCCTAGTAAACAGATTGTAAATGCAGAGAACGATCAGCCTTCAAATTCATCTTTTGAATGCCCTAAAGAATGTCTTAGGATTGCGGCGGATACCCCCGCACCTGTTCCTTTTCTTAAGATTGAGTTAAATAACGAGCCTATAACAGCTCTCTTAGATTCAGGTAGTGTTTGTTCGATTATTGCGGCTGAATGGTATTCTAAGTTGAAATCGGTTTGTAAACTTCCTGACTATGTCCCTTCTCCTGTTCAATACGTTTCGGCTAATTCATCTCCATTAGAAATTCTAGGTTCCTTACTGGTCAAAATTCGTGTTTTTAAGTTTACATGGAAAATTAAATTGTTTGTGGCCAAGCAATTGTCTTGCCCCATTATATTGGGAGCTGACTTTATTTCTCACACTGGTCTTGTGCTCGATCTCAAGTCTAGGTCGTGCACATTCAAATTTGCTTCTAGTTGTAAAATCCCACTATTAAAGTGTAATTCTGTGTCATGTTCTTCTATTTCGCCTACCCAGGATGAGATGTTGTTAGACCTTAGACATCTACCTGAGGAGCAGGCCGATAGTATTCGCAAACTGTGTCAGTCGTTTCCCGAGGTGTTCTCTGATACTCTTGGTGTTACTGACCTTATTGAATACAAAATTGAGGTCACGGATTCGATTCCTGTCCGTTTTCCGCCTTACAGGCTATCTCCACCTAAAATGAAGGCTGTGAAAGAAATTATCGATCAGATGTTGAAGGATGGTATTATTAGGCCCTCTAAGTCGGCGTATTCATCGCCTATTTTTCTAGTCCCGAAACCCCAAGGAGGCTTCAGGCCTGTCATTGATTACAGGGCTCTCAATCGGAAGGTGGTGTTGCAATCTGTGCCCCTTCCTGACCTTCATTCTTGTTTTTCATGGTTTCGTAAGGCCAAGTTCTTCACTATCTTGGACTTAAATCAGGCCTATAATCAAATTCCCCTTGCCGAAGAGTCTAAACACCTTACAGCTTTTGCCACGGACTGGAATTTATATGAATACAACCGCGTACCTTTCGGGCTCCCTACGGGAGCAGCTGTGCTCACTAGGCTACTAGATAGGGTCTTCTCCGACATCAAATTCGAGTACTTATATCACTACTTAGATGATGTCGTCGTATTTTCAGAGACTTTTGAAGAACATCTAGATCATCTGCGAGAAGTTCTCGATCGCCTTCGTAAGGCTGGGTTAACTGTTAAGTTGTCCAAGGTTGCCTTTGCTAAGCCCTCTATGTCATTCCTAGGGCATATTGTGTCACCCGATGGTGTAGCAGTCGATCATTCTAGAACACAGGCCATCCGTGATTTTAAACCTCCCAAGGACATTAAAGGTATCGCCAGGTTCATTGGTATGGTGAATTTCTTCAGGAAGTTTATTCCTAACTTCGCTAATAGAGCGGCGCCCTTAAACCTTCTTCGTAGGAAAGGCATCAAATTCGAGTGGGGACCTTCTCAACAAGCCGCTTTTGAAGACCTTAAATTAGCTCTTTGTAATTCCCCTGTACTTGCTATGCCTGATTTCTCGAAGAAATTCATCGTCCAAACCGACGCGTCGTCGTCAGCGGTAGCGGCAGTCCTTCTTCAAGAGACTGAACTAGGGAGGCGACCCATCGCCTATGCATCTAGGACTTTGTCGGCTCAAGAAGCCAAGTATTCCATCTATGAGCTCGAAGGTTTGGCAGTCTTATTCGCCTTAGAGAAGTTCCGTCTCTATCTGGAACATGTTAAATTCGACCTGGAGACAGATAATCAAGCATTAAGCTGGGTCTTAGGTAGGCCGCGTCGTACTGGTCGTATACCCCGTTGGGCTATTCGTATTTCCGCCTTCCAGTTTGATGTTAGACATATCAGAGGTACCGAAAATGTTGTTGCTGATGGACTCAGCCGTATGTTTTCTAACGACGTCGAGACCCAGGAACCGGTCGACAGTTCATCACCTTCCGAGTCCATACTATCTGGTGTTAATGCCATCTTAACAGATGCTCCCATGCTTTTTAGGGATATTGTGAAATACCAACGTGAAGATCCGACGCTGGCTCCGATTATGGAAACCCTTTCTTCTGGGGAACATGTTGTCCCTTATGTTCTGAGGAATGGTGTTTTATGTTGCCCTTCGAGGCACGACAAGTTGATGAAAGTTGTTGTTCCAGCTGTTCTGGTACCTATGATCTTCAAGTATTATCATGAGACCCCACTAGGAGGGCATCTGGGTATCTTTAAATCTCGCAAAAAAATTCGTGAAATGTTCATCTGGAAAGGTATGGACGGTGAAATCCGTGAACTTGTAAAAGCTTGTAAATCTTGTTTGCTCAGTAAACCCACCATGTCCACCAAGGTAGGCCTTTTGTCTTCGCATCAAGCGTCGCGCCCCATGGAACGTCTGTATATCGATTATGTAGGACCCTTCCCCCAGTCAAAGGGTAATGCTAATAAGTTCATCTTTGTGTGCGTAGATGGATTTACCAGATTTTCGTGGTTATTTCCGACTAAGCTGGCTACCGCTCAGTCCACCATTACCTGTCTAAACTCTATTTTTGCTTCTTTTGGTCCGTGCCAATATATTGTATCTGATAATGCTAAGGCTTTTACATCTAATCTTTCTCGTAAATTCTGTTTTGACTTGTCTATCTCTCATGTAACTACTTCTGCTTATTACCCTCAACCATCTCTGGCTGAACGGGTTAATCGTAATCTCAGGTCCGCACTTATTGCCTATCATCATGAAGATCCTTCTAGGTGGGACACGTCCCTGCATTGGTTAGCTTTTGCTTTGAATTCGGCGGTTCATGAATCTCACAAGTTTACTCCAGCTTCTTTGATGTTTAAATTTGTTCCCAACACGCCGCTCTCTAATCTTTGGTCTCTGAGTGACATTCTACCCGAGACAATAGATCCGGATAACATTAAAGATCTTTGGAAGAAGGCTAAAGCCAATCTTAAAGTGTCTCATGAAAAGGTTAGGGAAAGGTATGATCGTGGACGGAGACCCACCCCTTTGAAGGTAGGTGACCAGGTTATGGTCAAAAATTTTGTTCCCGCGGGCAAGCTTGCCCCCAGAGTTCATGGGCCATGCATCATTCTCGATTTTCTTACGCCTGTTACCTTGTTAGTAAGCAATCCAGCCACCGAGAGGATATTTAGGGTTCACCTGTCCCAGGTGAAACCGGTGTAAATTTAGTTTCAACTTGCTTCATATAATTTGATAGGAATATGAAGGTTATATATTTTTTTTTGAGTTCAACTTTTAAGGCATTCTGCTCCTTCTATAATATTTTATTTTATATGTAAGCATTTCGTGTAAACCCCCCCCGATTGTTAAACTGACATCCTGTCCTTACTTCGGCCATTACCACGCTCCCGTCTCCTGCTTTAATACACACAGTGGCTTCACTTATGCCATGGATAATTGCACGCCGCTGGCCCCTCTACCTCTCCACAAGCCTGTACCCTCAAAGAAGATGATGGTCCAACACAATTCTGCCGCCAAGCTTTAATGTTTCAGTGCCCCCGCAGCCGCGCGGCGCCGTGCAACAACTGGAGCTGAGGACGGGCCCCCTCGGCCCCAGCGAGGACGACGTGTGCACGGCGAGCCGGAGCTCTCCTCCCGGCCAAGGCTGATGTGCGGCGCACGACCTGCTACTTGCCCGCAGCCTGTATATGTTCACCGCGGGCGCGGCGTGTTTCAACACCTCTGCTCCCCTCATAGTGCGGGCGAGCGGTATCTCAGGGTACTTGAGGGGTCCGAGCGGCCTCCCTTTGGACGCAAGCTGCAACGGCCGGTCTGGCCATCCAACTTAGCCTCCATCAACTACATAGACATTCCTGTTCAACCTTAATACCGTTTCATGGGAATTCAACAGCAATATTTGGTGGACATTGCAAAATTTTCCTTCGCTTTTAAGTATAAAAAGTTATCTTCAGAAATTCAACTTCTACAACTATAAAGACTTTACTTCATCTGCAACAACAAAATTTTGAAACTCTATCAAACCAAATCTTATAAGTGCTTCTGCAATCAATCTTCATATTCACAGCGTAACTTGGTCCTTGTTTTGAACAGATTTCATGTGTCACCCCTGGAGGAACTTTTGGGGGGGGAGGTCTGTACCGGGCGGTACACCTCCACTCCGCTAATTTAAAATGTGCGCCAGTTGAAACTCCTCTGCTGGAGGAAGTCTGAACTTTATCTATACTGTTAATTCTTTACCTTCTCAGAAAATGTCACCACGCGGAAAATTTTGAGTTTTTGAACTGTGTCATTTTTGATGTGTTTTTGTTTCGCTTGAAGTAAGAAGTGTGAACTTTCTCTCCTAGAGGACACTACTGAAGATCAACAATAGTGCAACCTAGTGCGGAGTCAAAGAACTATTTTGTTGGAGAAATTTTTATTTCAAGAGTTTGTTCTTTGTTAAATTTCTTTCAGTCATGGTTTAAGTTGGCAATATTTACCCCTTTCTTCCCCTTGTTATGAATGTATCCAATCCCGAATTTCTTAAATTAATTTCTATCCAATCAGATGTATCTTCCCCCAACTTGAATATGTTGCGGGGTCCTATCCAATAAAAACATTGTGGGAGGGTGTTTTCTTTCCCCTAACGCCTAGAATCTTCCGCGAGAGGATATAAACTGCTGATTTTCGGGTCTCCGGGCCACTTCTGTTCCATCTTTCAGTGTGTTAAGTACATCGCAGGAGGCGGGAAGCGCCTCTTTCTTCGGCAGCGGTCAACAATAAGGTAATGGCCGATTAATAAATTCTTTCTTTTCTTGCTCAGCAGTTTAACTCTCGGGGCGGGTGCGAAGCGTTCTACCATGTAACCTTTTCCTAAAATGTAACTACTCTTTTCTTCTATTCTCTTGTAAAGCTACATACTGGGATAGAGAGTGCTAACCCTCTCGAGCTCCCACTCATAATGTTTTGAGCTGAACTTATTTTTTCTCAACCTATTCTTCGATAACGTAAAACAAATCGTTCTTTTCTAAGTCACCTCTGTAGTATGGGATTAGCCCTTGCATCAGTGGCCTAAGAGCCAAAGTAGGTCTTAAAAACCAAGTGTATCAGGAGTGCAAGTTCGCCTCCTCTCAAATTGTTTTAGAGGTCATTTAATTAACCTGCTTTTCATTTAATAGACCTCAGTAGATTGGGTATTTTACCCCTGTGTTTATGTCCGTTGAGGACAACTTGAAGGTGGAGTTTGGTGTGGCCTGGGAGAGGCTTAAATTAAAGAGCGTGTGGCTCTTTTGGAAACGGAGTGTTGTATGCCTCGAGGAGGCTTTACTATGTAATTTGGAGCAAGTGCTCCAGGGTTTGATTGGGGTCTTCTGCCCCTTTATTAAAATTTGTATATCGGAAAGTTGGGCTAGTTGCTCAAGAATTGTGAACTCAGGGCTCGAAGCCCAAACTCTGTAACCCCTGTAATTGTACATTTCAAATTGTGTTTCGGCTACTAAGTACCTGTTCTTTGTTATTACTTAATATTGAAAAGAAAATATAACCTCGTTAAATTTTACATTAACTTTGATTCCGTAGTTTGAAACCCATTCACGCCCGCACCTTCTTACTCCTCTACCTACCACCAAAACCCGGTAACACTGATAAATAAAAAGGTTAGTGTTACCAGACGGTAAAGAGCAAAGCAGAGTGTTGGAGTAGTGGAAGGTAAAGGTAGATATAAAGGGTAAGTGGCTAATTCTGTGTCCAGCCACCTTTGTCCCAAGGAATTAATCTGGTATTCATTTTTGCTGTAGACTGAATGAACTTCAAGGCAATTTGCCTGTCTATAAGTGGGAAGTTCGTTTCTAGATTACTGGTTGAGTTGGCTGTGCGATTAGGGGCGCACAGCTGTGAGCTTGCATCTGGGAGATAGTGGGTTCGAATCCCACTGTCGGCAGCCCTGAAGATGATTTCCCGTCGTTTCCCATTTTCACACCAGGCAAATGCTGGGGTTGTGCCTTAATTAAGGTAACCCTTTCCTACCCCATTGTCGCCATAAACCTACCAGTGTCGGTGCGAAGTAAAGCAAATTATTTTTAGAAACCTTTCCTAAATTGTTCTACTTCCTTAAGTAGAATTTAACTCCGGGTAATTCGAGCACACTTTCATCGCCCCGTTCAGATAGTACTGTTACTAGATGGTACTACAAGTACTGTATTTATACATCATACCTTTGTCTTCTATCTTAATCTGTTTACTCTCCAGAGTTTGTTTTTCCTTCGGACAGTGAGGGATCTCACCCCTACCGCCTAAAGAGCACTGTCCTGGAGTCCAGCTGGCCTCACCTGCTATGCTGAACAGAGGGCTTGATGGGGGGATGGGAAGATTGGAAGGGACGGACAAGGAAGAGGGAAGGAACCGGTCGTGGCCTTAAGTTAGGTACCATCTCGACATTTGCCTGGAGGAGAAGTGGGAAACCATGGAAAACAACTTTGAAGATGGCTAAGGTGGGAATCGAACCGCCCTCTACTCAATTGACCCCTAGAGTATGAGTAGACCCCGTTCCATTTCTCGTACCACTTTTCAAATTTCGTGGTAGGGCCGGGAATCGAACCTTGGCCTCCGGGGATGGTAGCTAATCACATTAGCCACTACACCACAGAGGCGGACATACAATAACTTACGAGGGGAAAGTAATAAAAGAAACGCTCCAGGCAAAAAAATGTAAATCATTGCAGGTTGTCACACTATTTTCTCCTCCAACATTTCTGTTGTAACATTTCCTTTTCATGAGCAAGTTGTTAGAAATGTATCGACTCGGAAATAACATTCTTGAAAAGGAGTTGGGTCGGAACACAACAACCAGGAAACAAAGCTACAAGTAATGATCTTGCTGACACACTCACCTATTGTATAAGGAGTGCTTTTTGTTAACCACAGCAGAGCTATGCCGCTCCAGACACTAAAGCGACGTGTTGTGGTTCACTTTGCCCGACTCTCGATGGAGCGATGACCCCACGGGAGAGATTTCAAGGCTAACGAAGAGGAGGGTGTAGCAAGTGCTGGCCTTGATCTCGAGACACGACGACCTTCGGGAATTGAGGTGCTAGGATGAGCGTCTGGTGCTGTGACATCGACCGGAACAACCGCAGTACCTGCTCTTATACAAATTATTATATTTTATATAAATGAGTGAAAGTTATTTACGTCTTCAGATATTTCATTTCCATTGCCTTGAAATCTTGCAATGCTGTATAATTCGCCTTAGTTAAACGGGAATCTGGGGCACAGCTTTAAGGAAGGAAAAAGATGAGTCCTGAACTTTTGAGAAATGAAGGTACCGAGATTTGTTGTTAACGCTTCCTTTCTATGTTGGACAATCCAAGGCCAATTTAGTTCTAGAACAAACAAACAATCAAACCAACTAACTAACTAACTAACTAACTAACAGACGGATAAACCCGCTGCGCGACAGTCCTTTGGGGCTTTAGGTTGCCAAGACGACTGATGCTCAGCTATATCATCTACAGGTACTCCAGTGCCACGTAGTCCGCTTAACGACATCACCAGATGCAGGCCTATTGATGGTTCTTTTTGAACATGTCCGCTATCTCTCGTATCAGGCATCTTCTAAGTTAGTTTCACGAGGATGACTGGCGCACATTCCAGCCTTGAGTCCAGAATTTAAACCCCTTAACAGGCCAGGAATCATACTCGAGAAAAAGCCGGGCATGCTACACCTACATGACGGGGCCGGCCAATATAGTACGTTGTAAATCCCATTTCTGTTACCACGCCCTCATTCTAGTAATGTCCTCACCGAAATTTCAGGGATTCTAACCTAGGTCACTCACATTGGGGACTGAATGGCTACTCCAGCAGTGAAGATACCAAGCAAAAGAAGAGAAAGTTCATGTCAAAGACGAGAAATTAGACTCCATGGGACTCTTAAACCTGACAATGACTGGGGAAAAGACAGCCAGAAAAACTTTCCGTAGATATCTCACAAAGATGGCCACGATTCGAATCCTTGTCAATACAATGGAATTCTTGAAATAAAAAATCATATCCCTGTTTTTCTGATTCCACGTAAATCTGGAGGGTGCGGTTGTGATCACGATTGGTACGTAAACTACAAGCGTTCTCGTTTTTTTCTAATTTCCAAACACCGCGTGCGTTTTCATCTCTTACATTAGCCCATACTCTGACAATAAAGCTTTGGAAATATAAAATATACAGGTATTAATTCACATATAACTGCAAGTGCACAATTACACCCCCTTAAATACCTTGCGCATCTGTTCTTTTTAATTTAGAAACTTTATTTACGATTCAAGATTCGAATCGGTTTTAAGTGATTTTTTTTGCTACTTGCTTTACGTCGCACCGACACAGATAGGTCTTATGGCGACGACAGGACAAGAAAGGGCTAGGAGTGGAAAGGAAGCGGCCGTGGCGTTAATTAAGGTACAGCCCCAGCATTTGCCTGGTGTGAAAATGGGAAACCACGGAAAACCATTTTCAGGGCTGCCGACAGTGGGGTTCGAACCTACTATCTCCCGAATACTGGATACTGGCCGCACTTAAGCGACTGCAGCTATCGAGCTCGGTTTAAGTGAATTAAGGAATATGATAATGTCACCATTCTTAGTATTCAGGATTATCATTTTTTTTGAGGTCCTTCTACCGGTCATCATTAACGAAATTTGTAAACGTACCTATTATTTATTTTCTATAAAAATTCTGGTTCATATTGGTTTATACATAGGGTATGTGATTTTTGAATTTCCTTTATGGTGAGTATTAAGCTGTGTAAACTAAATATTGCTATCTACTGTATACACTTCATTGAAAATTAAATTTGTCTTATGAGCAGATTATTTCCTATTACTGTATTTTTTACTGATAATATTCATTAATACACTTACTATAATTTAAAACACAAATTACGGTTGTGTATGAAGATGCTTTGTTTGTCTATGAGAAAGACTCGTTTTCTTAATTTCGTTTTGAGCTGTCCTCTCTTCTTCAACATTTTTATGTTACATTTTAAATGCTCTATGTTTGTACTATGTTCTGCCTTTTTATTTGGAGGTAACCTATATAAAAGGCGATATTATCATGTCCGCAATCTTTCGTATCAGGTATCTTCTAAGTTAGTTTCACGAGTATGAGTGGCACACATTCCACCCTTGAGTCCAGAATTAAATCCCTGAACAGGCCAGGAATCATACTCGGTGAGGGGCCGGCCAATATAGTACGTCGTAAATGCCCTTCCTGTTACCACGCTCTCATACTAGTAATGTCCTCACCGAAATTACACGGATTCTAACCTAGGTTACTCGGACTGGGGACTGAGTAGCTACTCCAGCGTTGAAGATACCAAGGAAAATAAATAAATAAATAAATAAATAAATAAATAAATAAATAAATAAATAAATAAATAAATAAATAAATAAATAAATAAATAAATAAATAAATAAATAAATAAATAAATAACACTTTGATAACAATATAATCTAGCAAACTCAGAAATCTTGGGAACTTTCCCCTCCTCTCATGATTTCCGAAGGCAGCATAAGCCATTTAAACTTGCAGCTGTCTTTCCTAACCAATCCAAATTAAACGTCCTACATTCTTGAAAATCGATTCATTCAAAGACTGGACAGTGACATGATAAAGGCGTTGGAAAGATTGCAAGTCAGAGTAAGATGTTACATGGACTGATACACTTCACTAAAAACGCCATGTCACAGTAGTCAATATCCCTGGAGACTGTGGTTCCAGTTCGGTTCTCCCAGAGATACTGGTTGAGCTGTTCCGCAAGATGGGCGCGCATGGCTGGAAACGGCTCGTTAACAGGCTGAAAAAACATGACTAAGTCCACTTTGTGCTAACCGGTTAACGAGCAGATTTCATGGCACCGATCACACACTGATGATCTGTTGGCTAAGACAAAAGTCTACCCGAGAAGACAGTTTCCTAAGCCGGAGAAATTTCACAGCTCCACGAGACGGCCTGAATGCTTTCTATATCTGGTAGACTGGAGGAAGGAAGAGAGATAACCTTACTTTCACCTGCTCTAAAATTTTCAAATCTATATACAGAGTGTAACGATAAGGTACAGCCAAATAGTTGGGACACATTTCTCACATTTAGAAAGAAGAAAATAAGTTAAATGGACATGCGTCCGGAAATGCTTTATTTCCGTGTTAAAACTCATTTTTTAAGACTCTACAAAGTACATTAACCATGGGAAACACATACCAACAGAATGTACCAGCATAAATAAGAAACTCTTTCTCACATGAAATGTTAAAACTGCCCTCCATTAGCGTGGATACATGCATCAACCCGCCATGACAATAAATCACGGATACACCGGATGAGTCGGCCGTACGGTTAGGGGCACGCAGCTGTGAGCTTGCATCCGCGAGGTAGTGGGTTCGAGCCCCTCTGTTGGTTGCCCTGAAGATGGTTTTCCGTGGTTTCCCATTTTCACATCAGGCAAATTCTGGAGCTGTACCTTAATTAAGGCCACGGTCACTTCCTTCCCACTCCTAGGCCTTTCCTATCCCATCGTCACTATAAGATCTGTGTCGGTGCAACGTTAAGCCCATTGTAAAAAATTCACATATACGTTCAGCATTTACAGAAACACTTTTATGGATCATTTTCCCATGCACATTTATTTGAGAAAAGATTTCAATTAGCAACAGATTCAAAAAGGTATATATTTTCATCTTTAAACTGATGTATCACAAGATCAGATCATGATCTGACCTGAGTAAAGAAACATTGTATTAATTTAGCAATTAGGCAAACTTCAATCTTATCGCCCGAAATCAGAGATCCTTCTTTATGACACTCTTTTAATCAAGGTGGTTATGCAAAGTGAACTGAATACATTCGTGTAATTATTGCCTTCCTAAGAAGTGAGATAAAAAACTCCTGTCATAATTAATTATAGCGTTAAATTCGTTGATGAATGTTATTAATACGTAATTAATACAACTTCATCGATGACGCTACATGTAGGCTGAAGTACAGAGTTTGTTCTCTTCTTCTACCGATTTTCTCACACCTGTGGAGTCACATAACTTAGAGAGCGCCGTCGTGATTGCCGTTGTTTAATAATATTACAGAAAAGCGTCTTCCTGCTATGGTTACGGGGTAAATACAAAGATAGTTGTTTTTGCTGTGAGTACAAGAAAGGCCGATTTTTCCATGACATATACAGGAGGAAAACAACGTGAACTGGGTGTATGAGCATTGGAGGGTTCGTCATACTGATAAATAATTGTAAAATAATTAGATATATCGCGCCGTTTTCATGTCATCAGCTGCTGAAGGTAGCCAATCAGATCGCTTCGCGGGCGACTTCAGATGGAGTATGCGAGGTGGTGTTGCTAAATCTGTAGGTGGCTTATGACCGGCTTGAGATTGCCAATACAAACGGCACTAGGAAAGTTCTGCAATGTGGGTGAACGCTTTAGACATTTTCAAAATAATTTTCACCACGCTCAATACACTTCTCCATACATCGAAACCAGTCACTGAACCAACTCTGCCACATTTCCACGGTTACATTTTCACACTCTTGATCCCATGCTGACAGAAGCTCCTCGTCGGATGCAAAACGCCGCCCTTTCAGCTTCATCTTCACTTCTGGGAAGCGTGCGAAGTCACATGGGGAAAGATCAGGACTGTATGGTGGGTGATCAAGTACAGTCAACCCTGATCTGGGTAGAAAATCCATTGTTACATTAGCACGATGTGCTGGAGCATTGTCGTGATACAAGAACCAAGTGTTGAGCCGTGGCCTTGGACGGAGCTGCTTGAGAGCCTGGATGACCTGAGGCAGACAAGTCTCACTGTACCACTTCGCAGTAACTGTCCTTTGTGTTCCTAGCACAACCCGAGTCAGGATGGCCCGTTTAGTGAAGAATACTGCAAACATCCTTTTCTTCACTGACCTTGCCTTTCGCACAGTCACAGGAGTACCCTCATATTCAAACAGCAACACCTAGTTCTGGGATTTTGTTGGGACATCGTAATAATAAAGCCAAGTTTCGTCACCTGTAACGATGCTATTAACGTTACGCGAAGTCCCATTTTCAAACTGTTTTAGTATTTCTCGGCACCATTTCACTCGATGTGCCCTGTATTCCTCTGAAAGTGAATGAGCACCCATAGGGAACAAACCTTTCTAACATGGAGATGGTCGTGTAGAATTGAACGAATAGCTGGTGCAGGGATATGGAGGGTCTCTTCTACCTGCCGATATGTCAACTGACTCTCTTGCTGCAACATTTTCCTCACAGCTTCAATGTTCTTCTCAGTCACTGATTCAGACGGTCGCGCAGAACGAGGATCGTCTCCAACCCCGAAATTTCCCCTCTGGAACTCTTTGTACCAGCGGGAAATTGTTGCCCGATGTAGACAGTCTTTCCCCAGCCCAGGAGTCATTTCCTCCAGGCACTGGTCAACAGTTAATCCACGAGCAATAATGTAGCGGCTAATCGCGCGATATTCAACTTTAGACCACACTGACATCTTAACTTGCTTTCAATCCCACTGCTTGGTAACAACTGGTGTGAAGATCGCGCCATGCTGTCTTCTAGACCAGTTTTCACCCCACTTTTCATCCCTCACCGTAACAAGGGTGTCCAGCCAACCGTTTTTGCGTATTTCAGAACTTTCCTAATGCCCTTTGTAGAATAAATAAGCTTCTTCAGGCGAAGAACTTGAAAAAGGACCTCCTTGCTGATAGGCTCTGCCCACAATAAGCGCACTACGACGGCAATGGCTGGAACCCACAGTGTCTTACTGTTTGATACTCATTCTTCGGCATGGATCTTAAGCCCGACCAAGCCACGTGCAGATTAAGCTACACCGCCTCATACAGCCAATTTGAATTCGCCCGCGAAGCGATCTGATTGGCTTACTTCAGCAGGTGATAAAATGACAACGACGCGGGCGCGAGAGAACGATTTAATGTTTTCAAATTATCTATCAGTATTACCAACGCTCTAACGCTCATATACTCGTTCATGTTCTTTCCGACCACCTTGTATAAAACCACCTGTTAGTTGGGCAGCATAAAACAAAATTAATAGGCGTAAGAGTATCACCCGCTATATTGCTACAAAGCAAATGCTCACATTTTTTATTTTACAAACTTTACCGATAAATAATTTGCTTATACAAAGAAATAATACAAATGAATTACTCGTCCAAAAAGAAGCTCATCAGTAAACTATGCCCTCGGTCTGATGACAGATCAATATTATTAGTGAAGAGTTCGGTGTCACGTAGTAAAATTGGCAATCCCATTTTCGTTGTATCGAACAAGAACGAATATAAAAAAGCAAAGTCATCTCCGTACAGGCCACGAAGGACCTTGGAGGGGTGGAAGGTAAAGGCTTCCACTACCTGTAACCTCGGCACTTGATGGGGTAGAGTGGTTAGATCTACGCCCGGCCACCTTTGCCCCCAGGAATTAACCTGGTACTCATTTTTGGTGTAGGCTGAGTGAACCTCAGGGCCATACGCACCTTCGGAAGTAGAAATCTCATTTCTTAAATTGTACGACTTCCTGACAGGGACTCGAACCCACGTCCTTCGGGGCAAACCGAGCACGCCTTAACTGCCTCGGCCAGGCAGTCCCTCAAGAACGAATATTAAACCATTTAATCTTAAATTACTCAACTGAAGACCATATTTAAAATGACTTCCTAATATATCGTCACTGACATAGGCAAGGCTTTAACAGAGTAGACCATAGGAGACTGCTGACGGAAATGAGGGATAATGAAAACTTTTACCCACCCCCTAACACAGAAGAGCAAAATAATGGTGAATATTAACTGTATTAATGGTATTAAGTGCGTCCTCGGTGTCATTATTCACATTATCTATACTGTGCCCTTAGTATGACAACGAATGCAACATTTTACTGGTGTCTACAAGTACTTTCCCCCTTTCAAGTACCATTCTAATAGGAGGTACGGGTTTGTATAGATATTTTCTATATGATGGCCCGTTTCGGCTGTTAGGAATGCTTCCCGCAGGACTACAAAGTGATCTTTACAGTCCATATCTTCTTCTTCTCCGTCTACCGCTGTTTTCCACACTGGTGGTATCTTAGGTGCGAACCTTGTCGCACTTGTGAATTTGGCCCTGTTTTACGGCCGAATGCCCTTCCTGACGCCAGCCCAGTACGGAGGGATGTAATTACTATTGCGTGTTTCCGTGGTAGTTGGTAGTGTACTGTTTTGTCTGCATGTGAAAAGGAAAGTGCTAGAACAAACACAAACAACCAGTCCCTAATACAGAAGAATTAATCAGACGCGATTAAAATCCCCGACCGCACCGGGAATCGAAACCGAGAGACCCTGTGAACCGAATATCTATACGCAGACACTTCAGCCAAGGAGTCGGGCCCTTTACAGTACATATGCTGCACGCTTAATGGTTCTATACCGGAAACGAGTTTCCTACAAAACTAACTTTGAGTTCACTTATTCATTCCTCTGCACACTCTCGGATGTACATTTCTATTGTTTGATACCTAATAAAACTGATGCATACAACAGCTTATTACGAACTCTTCCTCTTTCATTATTTCTTATACAACACGGTGTTACACATTTCGCACAACATCGCGCTCACAATGCGTGTGCGCTGCAGTTTTCTCCACCCATGAATATGTAATCACTGCCTTCGGAGAAATCTTCCTCTATGTATTAATGAAGACATTTCTATTGTTTGATACCTAATAAAACAGATGCATACAACAGCTTATTACGAACTCTTCCTCTTTCATTATTTCTTATCAAAATCAAAAAATCAAATCAAAATCTCTTTATTTGCAAATGAGGTGTCTACCTCGGTGGCAAATGGTACACTAAAATACATTATTGTCAAGCACTATATTTTAAATTAACAGGAGACGAAGGAAATTTTCCTAGAATACAATATTATACAATTTACGCAAATAATTTTTTCTATTAAACACACACATCATCCTTAATAAATTTATATTGTTTACAAAATTCTACTTATAATATCTTACAAACATAGTCAACTCATATACAGTACGGTATGTGAAATTACTTCTAATAATACTATACAACTGGTATAAGATTAAAATTAACATTGAATTTATTTACTGAACCCGACAGGGGCATGATCCAAGGACCTTAGGTTGATATCGATCTCCGTAATTACGCACGCAATGCTATTAAAGGGAAAGAACGCTGAAAATGATTAATATTCATATCGTTAATAGAGGTCATACCGAAACTAATTAATATTCATACCATTGAGATAGATAAATTGTGTATTTTAAAATTATTCTACGATATTTCTTTGTCTGCGACTTGTTGCGCAGTATTATCCTTTGTGTAGCGGGGGCGCCGCAGATGAAGCCAAGCCAACTTAGACCCGGGAGGGGTTACGAATGGGGATTCCCTGTGACATCACTCGAGAGAAGGCATCCCTCCTCAAGACTCACAAAATGAGGGGAAACTAACTTTTTCGAAACGGAATATAGGAGCCATCTTGGAATCGGACTGGCCAACTTAATTACCTACGAGGTAGAAAATTAATGAAACTCGAATTAGGGGCTCATCTCCCGATTTAAAAGGGATAAATGTCATTGGGACATTTATTTAGAGTGTTTAATGTCCTCTTCCGTGATAACTTTCAGCCGAAGAAAGAATACTGTGTTGTTTCTGCGTGGAAAAGTACTGGGCCATCTGTTTAGTCTCACGACAGCTCCTCGAGATCGGGACTTCACCCCGTGTGGTAGGGGAAGCAGAACATATTTTAATTAATTTAAAGAGATTCACCGAAGGATAAGTGAGTGGTTATGTCTCAATCGCACCAACTAGATATTGGTCACCGGTCACCCGTACTATTTTACCTCGAGTACGCCGGGAATAGGCGCTACGCAAATTAGTGGAAGGGGCATCGCTCCCTAGTAAAAACTACTGCAGGAAGGGACAAGCGTCAGTCCGGGTTTGCGGCTTATCGACGGCGAAGCTATGCTCCGTTAAGCCCTCGTTAGGTCTTTGTTCAAGTGAAATTAATTCCTATTTTAAGTGAAATAATACAATTTGCATAAACAGTGTTTAGTTTGATCTCTGTGACGCCAGTGTTAACTTTTTGGAAAACCGTGACGTGAAAAGTCATATTATTATGATTACTATAATATAATAATCTTACGTAGTCGCATAGGAGATCGTGACCGGACGTTCACATTGAACGCTGTTAACCGGAGTGTGACTTAAACAGTGACGTTGTGTCTGTACAGGATTAAGTGGTAGCGGCTCCAACATCATCAAACAATGGCTCATCAACTTCAAGATGGAATGGTAATGGAAGTCATCACCGTGGTGCCCATGGAGGAGGAGTAAACTCAGAATGGACTTCCCGAGTTGACGAAGGCATCATCATGTGATAGAGATGAGTACAAAGTTCTAATATCTGGCATGCATAGAAGGGATGGGAATATTTATTGTAAACTGACGCTATAAGAGATTTAAAGATGTAGTCCTGTTGAAATAGAGCGCCGGAACGGGCGCGTAGTAATTAAGTCTTAGCTTAGGAAACCGACTACAGGTCTGAGTAATCGAGTGTAAATAATTAAGGGAATATAATACTTTAGCTTTGAATGGGATAGAGATTCATTCATTTATTTCTTTCTTGGGAGATTCTGTTTGTTTACGAGCGTCAGAAGACCAGTAATAATTAGTTTATGGGAGTGCAGTGAGAGTAGTTATTAGAGTATTCATTAATTTGATAAGTGTATGGTATGTGAAACGGTAAGTGCAATAGTACGTAAGGCACGCAGCTGAGAGATTCACTGGCCGGACTGACAGCCACAACAACAACTCCACCCTTTGAAATACTTAGATAGGGAGTGATAAGTTTAAATTGATTCTGTGATTAAATATTCCAGGAAGTGATCATAATAAGTGTGTTAAACATCGACTCGTGTGAAAATTAATTAATTAATGCATGTATTGCCGTGTGATGATAATGTAGCCATGTGCCGACCATCGATTAATTAGCAGTCAGTAATCAGATGTTAATTGCTGCGCGAGTGCTTAAGTGTGTTGTAGTTGCTGAATAGATTCCGCACGATGACCATGCATAAGTAAGGTAGCGGGTAAGCTATGTAGGACGGCAATAATAATAATAATAATAATAATAATAATAATAATAATAATAATAATAATAATAATAATAATAACAATCAGGCAAAGATTACCATTATGATACGGGAGTCGTGTTGTAAAAAATGATATGATACTGCTGGGTAGATATGTGTTTAATTCAAAGTGATTTGCGCGAGTCTGGTAAGGCCGCAGGATTTTGGAGATGTACTTCCGAGTGAAATGTTACGGTTCCCTTTGGAAAGGGAAGGTTATGTGGGTGTTGACCTTAAGGGAGGGTCAACCGCCGTCTGGCCTTGGCCCAGTGTGTTTCTTTTTTTTGTTTGAATGTCCCGTAAGCGAGGAAGGAGGGACTTGGCTGTGGAAATGAACTTGGTTTCTTTCAACGGCGAAATAATGTGATTTACCTAACACACCAGAGCAGCGTAATAATTAGCAAGCGACCCGGCCGATAATGGTAATGTTTGCCAATGAATCGTTGTTAATTGTACGAGTATAATTAGATAGGGATTACAGGACCCTGCCTTCATCGCAAGAGGTTGTCAGTTCGATGCTCAACGTAGGCATTGGAGGCCTACAGTGTCAGAAGGAAGATCAAGTGCCTTTTACGTATTTTTCTTGCATATCATGTACCATGTATGTGTTTTTATGTCATGTGTGGTTGTACATAAGGTCAGTGGTGGTTCAGTCCATCAGCTCGACGATGCCTAGAATAGCGAGGGTCGGTTCGATCCCAGGTGTTGTATCATACGTGTGTATTTTCATTTTTTTTTCATTGGGAAATATAGGTCTTTATTAGAATAGGGATTGCTCAGACGTGTGGTCGGACGCATGTTAGTTTTATGTGTTAGCGATAATATAGCCTCAGTGTTATGATAAAGTTTCCATTCGCTATATGTCACGATACATCGCTTCGCGATAACGTACTCGTTTCTATCACGTATAACGGACAGAGGTCCACAAACAACCTACAACCAGCATTTGTAAATTTTAATGTAAATTAATTAGTGTTATTTAATGCATCATTTCCCATTATCATTAAGGTTCAATAAACCGGTTTGTGAGTTAAATATTTTAATTCGAATGTGTTCTCATTTTTAGTTATATGCCCCGCTTCTCCTCCCTTGTACGCCTCTAAGCTTACTCTAGTTCAGCGCCTATTTATTCCTTTCTTCTTGACCTGTCAGCGACCCTGTAGATCTCATGCCGGTGCCAGTTAGGTAGGGGGCGGGGGCATTACATATTTATATTTTACCCATTTTGGAACCTAAGTAGCATAACGACCTGCTGCGTCTTAACCAGAGCCCCTTTTGCCACCACTTTTCAGAGTTCCTGAAGGTCCTTCACAGCTACCGTAGCGGTCCCAGGGCCCTCGAAGTCCCCACTGTACTTCACCCCTACAGGCAGTCCCCTACTTGGGCTGTCCAAACTCCTTAGACCAGGGGATGGAATTAATTTAATCACACACATTTATTATTTACAATATCCTGCACTGGTCGAATGCCCTCTAACATTTAATTTATTATCTCTGTTGTTGTTTATTCTCTTCTTGAATATCTGTACAGATTTTGGAAAAGGATCAAACACTACCCCTGGTAAACTGTTACACTCCTTCACGCCCTTCCCAATGAAAGAAAATTTACCCCAATCGCTTCTGCTAAAATTCCTTCTAATTTTGTACTTGTGGTCAGTTCTACCAATATAATTATTTTCCAACCGAAGCCTCTCACGGATATCTCCCCATGCTTCTTCTCCTGTATAGGCTCTACATAATCCTATAAGTCTACTTTTCTCCCTTCTCTTACTTAAGGTTTCCCACCCAAGTTCCTTTAACATTTCTGATACACTACTCTTTCTCCTGAAATCCCCTGTTACAAACCTTGCTGCTTTCCTCTGCACACCATCTAGTTCTTTTATTAGGTATTCTTGGTGAGGATCCCAAACACTGTTTGCATATTCCAATAATGGACGAACCATACTTAAGTAACATTTTTCTTTTAATTCTTTGTTGCATCCTTTAAGTAGCCTCATTATGACATGTAACGATCTGTATGCTTTCCCAACAACGTCATCAACATGACCCTTCCAGTGCAAATTACTTTCAAATCTCACACCTAAGTATTTGCACTTGCCATCTTTTGGGATAACTACCTCATCCAAAGTATATTCAAATTCAGTTTTAAAGCTCCCGTTTGTAAAAGTTGTTACAGTTGATTTGGCTCCATTAATCTTCATATTATTTTCTTCAACCCATTCCTGGATACTGTCAAGGTCCCTTTGTAATTCTGAACAATCCTCAATATTATTTATTTCCCTATAAACAATTATGTCATCTGCATACAATCTTATTTTCGATGTTATATTGTTCCCTAAGTCATTTGCGTATATTAAGAAAAGTAACGGACCGATTATACTACCCTGTGCAATTCCCTTCCAGACTTTCTCTTCCTGTGATATATTCCTACTTTGACTTTCTGAACCCTTGAATTTAGAAATGTTCTTATCCAACGTATAACCCTTACGTCCAATCCTATTCCCTCCAATTTCTTTAATAATATTCCATGTTCCACTCTATCAAAGGCTTTGGAAAGATCTATGGCTATGCAATCTAACTGGCCTCCTGACTCTAACTGATCTGATATGTCCTGCTGAAATCCCACCAGTTGTGCCTCGCAAGAAAATTTCTTTCTAAATCCATACTGGCTCCTCATGAACCAATTTTTATCATCACATATCCCTCTGATGTACTTTGCTATTAAACTCTCCAGTATTTTACAAACTATACTGGTCAGGCTGATTGGTCTGTAGTTCTCTGGTTTCCTTTTATCACCCGTTCCTTTATAAATTGGTATTATTATAGATTCCTTCCATTCCTTTGGTATCACACTATTATTTATGACATAGTCAAAGAGAAATTTTAAATGAGGCACTATATACCACCCCATTGTCTTTAATACCTCCCCAGTAATTTGATCACTTTCTGCTGCTTTTTCTTGCTGAAGCAGTTGGATTTCTCTGAAAATATCTTCATTTGTGAATGAGAAGCTTCTTGTTTCCCTCTGTGTCTCTCCCTCTCTATCTTCTGTTACGGTTTCCAAGTCCTGACAATCTTCTACTGAATCTCGGAATTCCCTACTAAAGAGGTTTGCTTTCTCAGTATCTGTTAAATAGTGTTCACCCCCTTCTCCTACCATTGTAGGAATTTGGATTCCTTTTCCTTTTTGATTCCTAATATATGAATACAGCTTTTTCCATTTCCCTTTGTGGTCATTACCCTCTTGAAGAATGCCATTCATATAATTCTCTTTTGCTTCCTTTTTCACTCTATTCAGTTCCCTCATTAGTTGTTTTCTAGTTTCTCTATTCTCCCTACCTTCTTTGATTTTCCTGTTTACTATTCTACATTTTCTTTTTAATTTTCTTATTTCCCTTGTGTATTAAACAGGGTCTGAGGTCATTTTACCCTTCTTAACAGGTACAAATCTCTTCTCTCCTTCCCAAATTATTCCTTTAAATTTAGCCCAAAGTGTATCCACATTATTCCCTTCACTTATCCAACAACTGAATTGTGATTTAAGGTAAGTCCCAAATTCATCAACTTTAGTTTTTCTGTATAATTTCTTGTCTTTTGTGACCCTCTTATTAAGCATTTTTGGTACGAATCCTACATCCATTATTACAGCCTTATGGTCACCTATTCCTTCAATTACCTCAGTTTTATCAACAATTTCCCATGGTTTAAGCAAGAATACATCTAGCAAGTTATTGAGACGAGTTGGTTCTTGTACTACTTGTGTAAATCCTCCCTCCCAAATTAACTTATTTGCCAGTTTCTGTTCATGGGCTTCACTTGCAGCTCCATTCCATTCAACTTCAGGCAAGTTTAGATCTCCCCCAATTATTACCGTATCATTATTGTTTTTATGAGTATAATCTATTATTTTCTCAGATACGTGTATATTCGCCATACTAGATTGAAAATAATCATGGCGTAAAATACAGGTTAACTATCATAATAGGTTTGCTTGAGCATGGTATTGTTGTTAAGCCTCCTTCCACCGAAATATGAATTAATCCATCACTGAATCAATATTCAATGGATAAATTAGTGAATGAATGAAGGAAAGACACAATCACTAAAATTACGTTTTCAAACTGAATTTAAACCAAGTACATTTCACAACAATGAGTTGGTGTATGTGGTGATTGGTGATATATGCTGAGTATTGCCTTACTATTTCCTTTGAGGCCCAAGGTATTGATGTAAAATGGTGACTGCATGGAAAGGTTTCCCCTCCATTTGTAATCAAATCTGGTGTAAAATAGATACTTATTATTATTATTATTATTATTATTATTATTATTATTATTATTATTATTATTATTATTATTATTATTATTATTATTATTATTATTATTATTGGCCGAAACCTGCTAGAACATGACAGTCATTTGGGTAAATATTTAGGGAAGGATTTATATACATAAGGGTGGGTTTCTATTTGGAATTAACTGGGAGAGTAACTCTCGATATCCGCTCTCAGGTTGTTGTCCATTTGAGAGTTAATTTCGGCCCGAATAACTATCGAGAGTAGCCCACGAGTCCCTCGCCAAGACAGCTTTTACGAGTTCTCGTCACACCCTGTCCACTTATGCACCCGTAGAGAGTGGAGAGTAGTCGAAGTGTCATCACACTACTACTGACAAGTCACAGGAGCTGTGATTATTCCCTGTAAAAAAAGAAAAGTCTACTTTGGTAATTGTTATCTGTCCCGCTACCGCTTTTCCTGTTTTTCGTTTTTTTTTCAGTTCTTGAGATACCTTAAACAGTAGAGAGCATCAAATTATTGATTAATTTAAATATTGTATATATGTATTATATTGTACTGTACTGTTAGGTCATCAGCCCAGAGGCTGGTTGGATCCTCAAATAGCACCACCAAAGGCTATACAGTTATAGGGAAGCCGCAAAAATCAATGGCAGAGCCCAAATGAGGCGTACTAGGTAAGATGAGAATTATATTATATACGTGTTATTATAATAATAACCAGACTACAATCATTACAATATATTTCCATGCAAATTGATGTAATTATAATAAAATACAAACTAACAATTTATTCTTAATTCGCCTTTGTTAAATAGACTTAATTTACCTGATTCCTTAAGTTGTGAAGTTCCCTTTGAACTTCAGCTCCGGAACACGAAAACTTCACTCCTATTTCCTCTAAAGTTTTATGTTTCTTCACTCTGTCACGGTAATCGCTACAAAATTTCCCGACTTTTATACATTTCAATTATCAGTTTTGTTTCCTCCTGTGACCAATTTTTAGCCATCTTGCAATTGAAAATAGAACCAAGCTCTCGATAGCTTCGCCACAATTCGAACACATTTCATATCTGGAGAGCTAATCTCCGAGAGGGCCGGGGAGCATGTGTCGACTAGCGAGCACGCTGAGACAGGTTAGCTCTCGGAGATTTGCGAGGGAATTTCCGATAGCTGCTCTCGGCACTGTGTCCATTGGCGAGTAACTGCTATCGAGAGGTTCTCGCCAGTATTTACTCTCAAGTGTACGGGCACCTTAAGACAGTATTGCAAATGGACATCAAAAGTTCGCACTCCTGACATTGCAACATTATGCCATGGCTAAAACCTGCACATTCTAGTGTTTCGCCTTGAGCTTTATTGATTGTGATACAAAATACCAAACTAATTCGAAATCGGTGCCACTTAAAAGAAAATGGAAGTGTTTTATCTGAAGGAGTTATATCATCTCGAGGGAGTATAGATCTCTGCCTATTCTGAATGTACAATGCACTTATCGAACGTTGGGAAACAAAATGATGGCTATTCCTATCTACGCTACTAACAAAACACGAAGCCGTAAATTGAAGCACTATTGAGTTAAGTATATACGCTTTCCCTGGGCGCATGGGACCGTCGAGGAAAAATGCATTTTTGACATTATGTGTTGCTTTGTTGGGGCACGTCAGGGATTTCATTAATATAACTGGAAGTTGCTCCTAGTTTGTTAGGAGCACAATGTCAGCCAAATCTGATTTGGAAATTAGCAGTTTGGTCGTAGTAAAGATACAATCCTTCAGGTTTTCCATGCCAGTAAATTATGACACGGACAATCGACTCACTTTGCTAACTACCACAGTGGAAGAAGTTCACAGCCTTAGTGTTAAAATTACGACACGGAGAAACGGAATTTTACATTTTTCCGACGTAATTTTAAGCTAGCAAATAACTACAAAGAGAGAGAGAGAGTAACATTGCGCCGAATAGCTTCTTCTCGACTGACCGACTCTCTGCAACTGCAACACAACACAGCTGGAACACCTGACGTCCTACTGCGCATGTGTGTTTGCCCCCTTCCACCTCCTATCACGCAACGTATGCCTCAGCGCTACCACAATCCACGTGGTATTTAAGTACTGGCGAGCGTTTTGGCGAATCAGAATGTGACATTTATTCTAATAATTTAAAAATATACGGCAAGGAATATTTATGCTTTTAAGGATACTCCGCAGATCTAGAGGCCAAGAGCTTTCGTCAGAATGCTTCACGATGTCAGTCGGTTCAGCCGTTCTCTCAAAATCGATGTAACACAAATCAGCCTAGAGGTTCAAATATATAGATTATTATTAAAATGTAAATGAAATAGCATTTATCAAAATGTCAATGTTCGCTTGCAGTATAATAGCAAACCCCTTGTAAATACACAATGATACGTTTATGGAACTATAACTTATGAATATTCACAATACGTACAAATTAGAGTGAGAGGGTGGGGGTGGGGGTAATATTATGAGTTATGTTCAAAGTTAATTCACTACTGAGATCTTGGTGGTGGCTTAGTCCTCTTGTTCACATGTTTCTTTAATTTGTATTACAAGTTATATTCGAAAAACTGCGTGCATTGTTAGTAATTGGAACAATCCATCACTAGAACCTGGGAATTAGATGGAATTTTGTGGATATAAGCCATCAAATATAGTTTGTCATCTTAGGAAAAATGAGGTATTCTACCATTTTAAGATGAATAGCTTAAAAAATGCGCTCTTGATAACCTTGTTCCAATTAGTTATGTGAGGAGTGTCTGCCAAAAAAAGTTATATTTCCATTTCAAGGAAAAAATGGTATTTCGTCCACATGCGGTACAGTGGTTGAATATTATCGAATACAATGATCAATCTATAGAGATGAAATTTCTTAAACGTTACACCATACCCGATTATGGGTACGTTCCAAGTGCACTTTTAATTCTTTTTTTGTGTGTTTTCCGTCAAATTTATTATGCGGGGGAATAGCACCTTTTTAAATATAGGCCCTACACTCCTCAACTATCAACCTATGAGGCATGGATGGGGAGGGGGGGCATTTCTTGGCTTTCTAGACCGGCGCCGCTACCTCACCGTTAGATAGCTCCCCAATTGTAACCACGTAGGCTGAGTGTACCTCGAACCAGCTCCCAGATACAGGAAAGAAATCCATGAGCTTGCAGGGAATGGGATCTAGGGCCTTCTGGCAAGAGACAGGCACGCTACCCCTAAACCAAGGGCCCGGCTTCGTTAACTACTAATTACGTCCAATTCTTAGCTCAAATTTTTTCAAAGTATTCTTCTCCCTTCTCCCTTTGCTGGTGGGACCTAGTGTTTACAGTGCACTGTGTCTTCTGGTATGGGCTAGAGCAATTTTGTTACTTTCATTGATCTGTCTCAGCTTTATCCTTGGCTTTGACAAAATGAAAGTGACTGAAGTATGAGTGATGCTAGTAATGCCATTCCTCCTGCAGCGAGTCCCTGCTGTGAATGATGTGAAAATATTGCTCATAGGGTCGGTTGGTGCATGTATTTCAGTGGGCATGGCAGACTGATATGTAATAGCAACTTCTGACTCGGTGAGGAAAGCAACGGGAAACTACCTCACTCTTCATTTCTCTAGTACGCCTCTTCAGTGATGCCTAGGCCATCTATGACAGCTGATGGCGGAGCTGTTGAGGATCCAACCAGCCTCCGGGCTGAGGACTAAACATGCATACATACATACAGTACACATTCTTCTACAAAGTAAACTTATTTTAGACGAGAAGGCTTTCTGTTCACTCAACGATCATTTGGGCATAGCTGTGAAGATTAGAATGAATCAGAAACAGATGTGCCATTTATCGTTAATTACCGGTACCTCGATAGATTCGCATCTGTAGTGAGACTAAAGGGATTACCCCAGAATTGCCCATTCAATGGAGCATTCGTCTGATTCGAGCGACAACAATTAGTCTTACCATTCACTACTAATTAACTTAGAGATTAGCAAACACCTTTCTGTGGTGTTTCGATTCTTCGCCTTTCAGGACGTTTGGTAAGAGACCCCAACGAGAAAAGCAGATCTACCTGAACCTCCTATCCTTTCTTTTTGTGTATAACTGAAAAATGTATACAGTACTATTGTCAGACTTGCCTCTGTGTGGAAATGCAAATATTTGTTGTCATAAATATAATAATAATAATAATAATAATAATAATAATAATAATAATAATAATAATAATAATAATAATAATAATAATAATAATAATAATAATAATAATAATAATAATAATCGTATGGCCTCAGCTACAGTGTGCAGCATTTTAATCTGACGCCATTTGGCTGCTTGCTCGTCAATTTCGACGTTCCGTTTTACTTTTGGCCCACTAGATGTCAGAGTAATCCGAAATTCTCTTGATCGTCTGTGGCTGAGTTTTAATGAATTTTGACAAACACCAAATGTGTCACTAGAATTTTTTTACATGCCGACATTGTACGATCGGACAATTTTCGCCCTTCAAATATCCGACTACCTCTGCCGGGTTTGAACTTGCTATCTTGGGATGCAGAGGCCAACACTCTACCACTGATCGACGGAAGAAGCAGTTTTAGTTATTGCTAGTGGTGTCCTTTCATACTGAACGTAATATACCGTTGTAGGTTTTTTTTTGTTTTTTTACTAGTTGCTTTACGTCGCACCGACACAGATAGGTCTTATGGCGACGACGGTGAAGCCACGGGAGGTCAACTAAGCAGAGTTGGTTCGATTGCTACCGCAGCTAAAACTACCATACTAGCTTTAATAACACTGTAAATTCTACCTTCGCTAATTAAATCTCGTGTTAATTTTTTTCACTACCGGTCGAGTTGGAATAATAATAATAATAATAATAATAATAATAATAATAATAATAATAATAATAATAATAATAATGTTATTTGTTTTACGTCCCACTAACTACCCTTTTACGGTTTTCGGAGACGCCGAGGTGCCGGAATTTAGTCCCGCAGGAGTTCTTTTACATGCCAGTAAATCTACCGACACGAGGCTGACGTATTTGAGCACCTTCAAATACCACCGAACTGAGCCAGGATCAAACCTACCACGTTGGGGTCAGAAGGCCAGCGCCTTAACCGTCTGAGCCACTCAGCCCGGCTCCGGGCGAGTTGGCCGTGCGCGTAGAGGCGTGCGGCTGTGAGCTTGCATCCGGGAGATAGTAGGTTCGAATCCCACTATCGGCAGCCCTGAAGATGGTTTCCCGTGGTTTCCCATTTTCACACCAGGCAAATTCTGGGGCTGTACCTTAATTAAGGCCACGGCCGCTTACTTCCAACTCCTAGGCCTTTCCTATCCCATCGTCGCCGTAAGACCTATCTGTGTCGGTGCGACGTAAAGCCCCTAGCAAAAAAAAAAAAAAATCTCATATGTTTAATGTTTATATGTGAAGTTGAAAACTTCCGGTGGGAAGGAAGCGGCCGTGGACTTAATTAAGGTACAGTCCCAGCATTTGTCTGGTGTGAAAATGGAAAATTACGGAAAACCATTTTCAGGGCTGCCGACAGGGGGGTTCGAACCTAGTATCTCCCGAATACTGGATACTGGCCGCACTTAAGCTATTGCAGCTATCGAGCTCGGTGCAGTTTCTTAGTCCTTATATGGATTGAGCTTGTCTAATAGGCATAGCAAGACAAAACCACCACCACCACAACAAGAACAAGAAAAACAACAGCAACAACAACGGATCTTTACCATATAAAAATTACATAGAGAACTATCCGACGTCTGCTAGAACCCGGACGTCCTGTAGGTGAATCTCTCGTTCCCGATGAGCAAAGCTGTGGCGTATCAAGAACCCAAGAGAAAGATGTATTATTAAGAGAAGGTTTGTACTGTAATCGGGTCGAGTAGGCAATGCCGGTGTAACGTAAGTAAGTATTTATTTCTGGTACAAGTGGCTTATAACCGGTTGCAGCATAAAATACACACAAAAAAGGTACACAATAAAATGAAATGAATGAACTACACCATTCTGATGCGAAGATAAAAGTAATAATGGCGATGACCCCTTATATGAAATTGAAGAAAAGATGTTTCCAATATTACTTTTGCGAACGATGAATATAGGAAAATTTTCTTTCTTTCTTTCTTTCTTTCTTCCTTTCTTTCGTTTCTTAATCCTCCAGGATTTTTCCCTGACTCAGCGAGGGATCCCACCTCTACCACCTCAAGGGCAGTATCCTGGAGCGTGAGAAGTTGGATCGCGGGATACAACTGGGAAGGAGGACCAGCACCTCGAACAGGTGGCCTCGTCGGCTATGCTGAATAGCGGCCTTATGGGGGATAGAAAGATCGGTAGGGACAGACAAGGAAGAGGGAAGGAAGCGGCCGTAGCCTTAAGTTAGGTCCCATTCCCAGCATTTGCCTTGAGGAGAAGTAGGAAACTACGGAAAACCACTTCGAGGATGGCTGAGGTGGGAATCGAACCAGCTCTACTCAGTTGACCTCTCGAGGCTTAGTGGACCCCTTTCCAGCCATCATACCACTTTTCAAATGTCGCGGCAAAGCCTGGAATGGAGCCCGGGCCTCCGGGGATGACAGCTTATCACATTAACCACTACACCACAGAGGCGGACATATAAGAAAACATTAATAAAATCCTTTTAACTTAGTAAATTCAGAATTAAATTAAACAACTGTATTTCCGTAATAATAATAATAATAATAATAATAATAATAATAATAATAATAATAATAATAATAATAATTGTACCGGGCGGTACACCTCCACGCCGCTAATTTAAAATGTGCGCCAATTGAAACTCCTCTGCTGGAGGAAGTCTGAACTTTATCTACGGTATTAATTTTCTACTTTCTCAGAAGATGTCACTACCTGGAAATTTTGGAGTTTTTGAACTGTGTCATTTTCGACGTATTTTTGTTTTGCTTGTAGTAAGAAGTGTGAACTTTCTCTTCTAGAGGACACTACTGAAGATCAGCAATAGTGCACCCTAGTGCGGAGTGAAAGAACTGTTTTTTTGGAGAAATTTTGAATTCATAAGTTTGTTCTTTGTTAAATTTCTTTCAGTCATTGTTTAAGTTGGCTGTATACCCCTCTCTTTCCCCTTGTTTTGTATTTAGCCAATCCCGAATTTCTTTTATTAATTTTTGACCAATCTGATGTATCTTCCCCCAACTTGAATATGTTGCTGTATCCTACCCAATAAAGTGATTGTGGGCGGGTGTTTTCTTCCCTAAAACGCCTCGAACTTTCCGCGAGAGTATATAAACTGCTGATTTTTGGGTCTCTGCGCCACTTCTGTTCCATCTTTCAGTGTGTAAAGTACATAGCAGGGGGTGGGAAGCGCCTCTTTCATCGGCAGCGGTCAACAACAAGGTAATGGCCGATTGATAACTTCTTTCTTTGCTAGCTCAGCAGTTTAACTCTCGGGGCGGGTCCGAAGTTTTTTCCGTTATGTAACCTTCCTTAAAATGTAAAGAAACTTGTATCTATTCTATCTTTTAAACTACATATTGGGATAGAGAGTGCTTAACCCTCTCGAGCTCCCACTCATATTGTTTTGAGGTGAACTTATTTTTTTTTCTCTACCTATTCTTCTTTAACGTAATGTAAATTGTTTCCTTCTTAAGTCACCTCTGTAGTATGGGATTAGCTCTTGTATTAGTGGCCTAGAGCCAGATTAGGTTTTAAAAACAAATGCATTAGGAGTGCAGATCGCCTCCTCTGAAATTGTTATTTTAGAGGTCATGTAATTACCCTTTTTCATTTAATAGACCTCAGTAGGTTGGGTATGTTACCCCTGTGTCTATGTCCTAAGAGGACAACTTGAAGGTGGAGTTTGGTGTGGCCTTTGAGAGGCTTAAAGTTTGAGAGCGTGTGGCTCTTTCTTCAAAATTAAGTGTTGTATGCCTCGAGGAGGCTTTTCTGTGTAATTTGGAGCAAGTGCTCTTGAACATGAATGGGGTTTTCTGCCCCTCTGGTAAAACTTATTTTGGAGTAAATTTGGGCTAATTGCCCTAGAAGTGTGAATTCGGGGCTCGAAGCCCAAATACTGTAAATACTGTAATTGCACCTTTTGTTGCCTTGCTACTCTGTACCTGCCGTACTTGTTATTTCTTAATTTTGAAAAGAAAATATAACCTTGTTAAATTTTAAATTAATTTTACTTTCGTAGCTTGAGACCTGTTCACCACCCCGCACCTTCTTTCACGCATAACTACCGCAAAAACACGGTAACAAGTGGTAGCAGAGCGTGGTTGAATGGGTCTCATTTTAGCCCCTTGTGACGGCTAAACATTGTTTTGTTTCGAACTCTAACCATTTTCTCAGTCGCTGGAATTTTTTGAGTTTTTCAAAATTGTTCTGTCATCATGCCCGGCCCTCGCGATGTTCTCCATCTTAACTATTTGCGCAAAGAGGAGTTGATCTATGAGTTAACTATCAGAAATGTGCAATCTGGAGGCACGGTTGCGATAGACACCAACAAGCTTAGAGAGTCCCTTGATTTGCCCATTTCCATCCCCAATTTGGGAGAGAAAGAAATTGACGACTCTCTTTCCACGATCACCGAGAATACTACTGGGCTAGCATCGGTAGTTAGTTTTTTTGACGAAAATGATCCTTCTCCTAATCAAATTAAGCGTGTGCAAGCCAGGCTATATCATTTTTCAAATAGAGTTAACGATCTGTTGTCTCTGAAGTTGAATGACGTTCAGAGGAAGGAAGCTAGTACGTTGCTTGAAAGTATTTCTGAATTATCTAGCAAGGTCACTCAATTGTTAACTGGGGAAGTTCCTCCCAAAATTGATCAACCCACCACGATGAATGTAGGTAGCGAGGAAGAGCCTCCTAAGGGAGAAGCCAATAGGATAACCGTTGCCGCTCAAACTATCTCTGCCCCATTGGACAACGAGTCTGAACGCCGTGCATCGTTGAGTAATATACGTTCTGAATTAACTTCCTTGCCATTGAAACCTTTACCTACTATGTCACCCGGGTTTAGCAGCTTGCCTCATCCATTGGCAATGTTGCTCAGAGGCATCTCTAAGTTTTCCGTTAATACCACCAGTGACGTAAATTCATTTTTAAGATTTTTAGTTGAATTTCAGGGTCATGCCCTTGTTTTTTCTCTTTCCCCATGTCAGATTTTGCAAATCATCTATCCCTATGCAATTGGGATTCTCTCCGACAAAATAGTACGAGCCATTGCCGAGCAATCATCTATTGAGGATTTCCACGCCCACTTGCTAGCTAACTTCATCCCGGCTAGGGCCAGGTCCTCCCTTATTCAGAAGTACTATTATCGTGTACAGCGTTTGGATGAAAACTTAGCAGACTTCATCCAAGATATTAAATTCTATACTAGGGTGTTTGCCCTTCATTTTCCTGAGGATCAGATTGTACAGGCTATTGTAGAAGGAATTTCACCAGCCTATAGGTCATATTTGTGTTTCGCGGCGTGCCCGCAAACCTTCTCGGAACTTGAAGCATTGGCCGTTTCAGCGGAAGGGGTTAGATACGCCGATTCCTTGCGTGTCGCGAAAGAACCCCCACCTTCCTTTAGTAATACTCGGCCTCCACCTCGCCGACCAGTCACACCCCGTAAATGTTATGCTTGCGGGTCGCCCGACCATCTGCGCAATAAGTGTCCACTGATCAAGTCGAGTGGGACAAGGAATGGGGCTGGTTCATCACAAGGCTGTTTTAAATGTGGGGCTTTCTCACATATCGCCAAAAATTGCCCAAATTCAAATAGCACCCCCTCCTGCTCAACTTCTGGTGCAAACTCCACCTATGCCAATAATAATAAAAAATGACGAGTGGCTTCGGCTGAGTCGACTAATCCCTCTTCCCGAGCCTCAGCCCCTGGTAAACAGGTCGAAAATTCAGGGAATGTTCTATCTTCAAATTCATCTTTCGAATGCCCCAAAGAATGTCTTAGGATTGCGGCGGATACCCCCGCACCGGTCCCCTTTCTCAAAATTGAGGTAAATAACGAACCTATAACAGCTCTATTAGATTCAGGCAGTGTTTGTTCTATTATTTCGGCCGAATGGTATGCAAAATTGAAATCTGTTTGTAAATTATCTGACTATGGCTCATCTACTGTTCAATATGTTTCGGCTAATTCATCTCCATTAGAAATTCTAGGTTCTGTACAGGTCAAAATTCGTATTTTTAAATTTACATGGAAATCAAATTGTTTGTGGCTAAGCACTTGTCTTGCCCCATCATACTGGGAGCGGACTTCATTTCTTACACTGGTCTTGTGCTCGATCTCCAGAGTAGGTCGTGCACATTCAAATTTGCGTCCAATTGTAAAATTCCCTTGTTAAAGTGTAATTCTGTATCATGTTCATCTATTTCGCCTACCCAGGATAAGATGTTGTTAGACCTTAGACATCTACCTGAGGAGCAGGCTGATAGTATTCGTAAATTATGTCAGTCATTTCCAGAGGTGTTCTCTGATACTCTTGGTGTTACTGACCTTATTGAATACAAAATTGAGGTCACGGATTCCATTCCTGACCGTTTTCCACCATATAGGCTATCTCCACCTAAAATGAAGGCTCTGAAAGAAATCATCGATCAGATGTTGAAGGATGGTATTATTAGGCCCTCTAAGTCGGCGTATTCGTCACCTATTTTTCTAGTCCCGAAACCCCAAGGGGGCTTCAGGCCTGTCATTGATTATAGGGCTCTCAATCGGAAGGTGGTGTTGCAATCCGTGCCCCTTCCTGACCTTCATTCTTGTTTTTCATGGTTTCGTAAGGCCAAGTTCTTTACTATCTTGGACTTGAATCAGGCCTATAATCAAATTCCCCTTGCCGAAGAGTCTAAACATCTTACAGCGTTTGCCACGGACTGGAACTTATACGAATACAACCGCGTGCCTTTCGGGCTCCCCACGGGAGCAGCTGTGCTCACTAGGCTGCTAGATAGGGTCTTCTCCGACATCAAATTTGAGTACTTGTATCACTACTTGGATGATGTCGTCGTATTTTCGGAGACCTTTGAAGAACATCTAGATCATCTGCGAGAAGTTCTCAAACGCCTTCGTAAGGCTGGGCTAACTGTCAAGTTGTCCAAGGTGGCTTTTGCTAAGCCCTCTATGTCATTCCTAGGGCATATTGTGTCACCTGATGGTGTTTCCGTCGATCATTCCAGAACACAGGCCATCCGAGATTTTAAACCTCCCAAGGACCTTAAAGGTATCGCCAGATTCATTGGTATGGTCAATTTCTTCAGGAAGTTTATTCCTAACTTCGCTAATAGAGCGGCGCCCTTGGACCTTCTTCGTAGGAAAGGCATCAAATTCGAGTGGGGACCTTCTCAACAAGCCGCTTTTGAAGATCTTAAATTAGCTCTCTGTAATGCCCCTGTACTTGCTATGCCTGATTTCTCGAAGAAATTCATCGTCCAAACCGACGCGTCGTCGTCAGCAGTAGCTGCAGTCCTTCTTCAAGAGACTGAACTAGGGAGGCGACCCATCGCCTATGCATCTAGGACTCTATCGGCTCAAGAAGCCAAGTAGTCTATCTATGAGCTCGAAGGGTTGGCAGTCTTATTTGCCTTAAAGAAGTTCCGTCTCTATCTGGAACATGTCAAATTCGACCTGGAGACAGATAATCAAGCCTTAAGCTGTGTCTTAGGTAGGCCGCGTCGTACTGGTCGTATAGCCCGTTGGGCCATCCGTATTTCTGCCTTCCAATTTGAGGTTAGGCATATCAGAGGTACCGAAAATGTTGCTGCTGATGGACTCAGCCGAATGTTTTCCAACGACGTTGAGAACCATGAACCGGTCGATAGTTCATCTCCTCCCGAGTCCATGCTATCTGATGTTAATGCCATCTTAACAGATGCTCCCATGCTCTTTAGGGATATCGAGAAATACCAACGTGAAGATCCGACGCTGGCTCCGATAATGGAAACCCTTTCTTCTGGGGAACATGTTGTCCCTTATGTTCTGAGGAATGGTGTTCTATGTTGCCCTGCGAGGCATGATAAGATGATGAAGGTTATCGTTCCAGCTGTTCTTGTGCCTATGATCTTCAAATACTATCATGAGACCCCATTAGGGGGGCATCTTGGAATCTTTAAAACTCGTGAAAAGATTCGTGAAAGGTTCATCTGGAAGGGTATGGACGGTGAAATCCGTGAACTAGTAAAAGCTTGTAAATCTTGTTTGCTTAGTAAACCAACCATGTCCACCAAGGTAGGCCTTTTGTCTTCGCATCAAGCGTCGCGCCCCATGGAACGCCTGTATATTGATTATGTAGGACCCTTCCCCCAGTCAAAGGGAAATGCCAACAAGTTCATCTTTGTATACGTAGATGGTTTTACAAGATTTTCCTGGTTATTTCCGACTAAGCTGGCTACCGCTCAGTCCACCATTACTTGCCTAAATTCTATTTTTGCTTCTTTTGGTCCGTGCCAATATATTGTGTCTGATAATGCTAAGGCGTTCACATCAAATCTTTTTCGTAAATTCTGTTTTGACTTGTCCATCTCTCATGTAACTACTTCTGCTTATTACCCTCAACCATCCCTGGCTGAACGGGTTAACCGTAATCTCAGGTCCGCGCTTATGGCCTATCATCATGAAGATCATTCCAGGTGGGACACGTCCCTGCATTGGTTAGCTTTTGCTTTGAATTCGGCGGTTCATGAATCACATAAATTTACTCCAGCCTCTTTGATGTTCAAGTTTGTTCCCAACACGCCGCTCTCTAACCTCTGGTCCCTGAGTGACATTCTATCTGAGACAATAGATCAGGACAACATTAAAGATCTTTGGAAGAAGGCTAAAGCCAATCTTAAAGTGTCTCATGAAAAGGTTAGGGAAAGGTATGATCGTGGACGGAGACCCACCCCTTTGAAGGTAGGTGACCAAGTAATGGTCAAGAATTTTGTTCCCGCGGGCAAGCTTGCCCCCAGATTCCATGGGCCGTGTGTCATTCTCGATTTCCTTACGCCGGTTACGTTGTTATTAAGCAATCCAGCCACCGAGAGGATATTTAGGGTTCACCTGTCACAGGTGAAACCGGTGTAATTTCTGAGTTAACTTGCTTCATATAATCGTGAAAGGAAAATGAAGGTTATAATTTTTTTTGAGTTTCACTTTTAAGGCTTTCTGCCCCTTCTCTAGTATTTTGTTTTATATGTAAGCATTTTTTGTTAAACCTGCCCCGAACCATTAAACTGCCATCCTGTCCTTGCCACGGCCATTACCACGCTCCCGTCTTCTGCTCCACTACACACAGTGGCTCGCATCTGAAATGAATTTCTGCACGCCGCTGGCCCGTCAACCTCTCCATAAAGCCTGTGCCCTTAAAAAAAATGATGGTCCAACAATTCTGCCGCCTAGCTTTAATGTTTCAGTGCCCCCGCAGCCGCGCGGCGCCGTGCTGCGACTGGGTTAGAGGAAGGGCCCCCTCGGCCCCAGCGAGGACGACATGTGCACGGCGAGCCGGAGCCCTCCTCCCGGCCAAGGCTGATGTGCGGCGCACGATCTGCTACTTGCCCGCAGCCTGTATATGTTCACCGCGGGCGCGGCGTGCTTCAACACCACTGCTCCCCTCATAGTGCGGGCGAGCGGTATCTCAGGGTACTTGTGGGGTCCGAGCGGCCGCCTTTGGACGCAAACTGCAATGGTCGGTCTGGCCATCCAACTTAATCAACATCAACTACATGGACAGTTACTATCAGCAATTACTACACTGGGGAATTAAATAGCAATATTTGGCGGACCTTGCAAAATTTTTCTTTACTTTCAAGTATTAAAAGTTTATCTTCTGAATTCAACTTCTACAAACATAAAGACTTTTCTTCACCAGCCGCAACAAAAATTTTGAAACTGAATCAAACCACATTAAGAAAATCCTATAAATACTTCTGCAATTAATCTCCATATCAACATCAAAACTTGAAACTTGTTTCCAAACAAATTGCCAGTGTCACCCCTGGAGGAACTTTTTGGGGGGGAGGTCTGTACCGGGCGGTACACCTCCACGCCGCTAATTTAAAATGTGCGCCAATTGAAACTCCTCTGCTGGAGGAAGTCTGTACTTTATCTACGGTATTAATTTTCTACTTTCTCAGAAGATGTCACTACCTGGAAATTTTGGAGTTTTTGAACTGTGTCATTTTCGACGTATTTTTGTTTTGCTTGTAGTAAGAAGTGTGAACTTTCTCTTCTAGAGGACACTACTGAAGATCAGCAATAGTGCACCCTAGTGCGGAGTGAAAGAACTGTTTTTTTGGAGAAATTTTGAATTCATAAGTTTGTTCTTTGTTAAATTTCTTTCAGTCATTGTTTAAGTTGGCTGTATACCCCTCTCTTTCCCCTTGTTTTGTATTTAGCCAATCCCGAATTTCTTTTATTAATTTCTGACCAATCTGATGTATCTTCCCCCAACTTGAATATGTTGCTGTATCCTACCCAATAAAGTGATTGTGGGCGGGTGTTTTCTTCCCTAAAACGCCTCGAACTTTCCGCGAGAGTATATAAACTGCTGATTTTTGGGTCTCTGCGCCACTTCTGTTCCATCTTTCAGTGTGTAAAGTACATAGCAGGGGGCGGGAAGCGCCTCTTTCGTCGGCAGCGGTCAACAACAAGGTAATGGCCGATTGATAACTTCTTTCTTTGCTAGCTCAGCAGTTTAACTCTCGGGGCGGGTCCGAAGTTTTTTCCGTTATGTAACCTTCCTTAAAATGTAAAGAAACTTGTATCTATTCTATCTTTTAAACTACATATTGGGATAGAGAGTGCTTAACCCTCTCGAGCTCCCACTCATATTGTTTTGAGGTGAACTTTTTTTTTTTTTCTCTACCTATTCTTCTTTAACGTAATGTAAATTGTTTCCTTCTTAAGTCACCTCTGTAGTATGGGATTAGCTCTTGTATTAGTGGCCTAGAGCCAGATTAGGTTTTAAAAACAAATGCATTAGGAGTGCAGATCGCCTCCTCTCAAATTGTTATTTTAGAGGTCATGTAATTACCCTTTTTCATTTAATAGACCTCAGTAGGTTGGGTATGTTACCCCTGTGTCTATGTCCTAAGAGGACAACTTGAAGGTGGAGTTTGGTGTGGCCTTTGAGAGGCTTAAAGTTTGAGAGCGTGTGGCTCTTTCTTCAAAATTAAGTGTTGTATGCCTCGAGGAGGCTTTTCTGTGTAATTTGGAGCAAGTGCTCTTGAACATGAATGGGGTTTTCTGCCCCTCTGGTAAAACTTATTTTGGAGTAAAGTTGGGCTAATTGCCCTAGAAGTGTGAATTCGGGGCTCGAAGCCCAAATACTGTAAATACTGTAATTGCACCTTTTGTTGCCTTGCTACTCTGTACCTGCCGTACTTGTTATTTCTTAATTTTGAAAAGAAAATATAACCTTGTTAAATTTTAAATTAATTTTACTTTCGTAGCTTGAGACCTGTTCACCACCCCGCACCTTCTTTCACGCATAACTACCGCAAAAACACGGTAACAATAATAATAATAATAATAATACAATAGTTATAGTTATAATAGTAATAACAACAAAAACGTTAAAAGTAAAATAACTTGATATCAATAAAATAATACTAGTGATAATTTTGTTGAGATAAACTGTGTACATTTGATCGACTATGTCCGTGGTCTCTCTCTGGCGTATCATTGCATATAACTCCATGGTCACACAATAATTATATTATAAATCATTTTATATCACGGCATTTGTATAACAGGAAGATAACTTTCTTCAGCTCACCTCAGTTATTTGTAGGATTGCTGTCGCCAGGCAGGCTCATTTTGGTTTTGGCCAGGAGTTTAAGACAGGATGCCCTTCCCGATGCCACTGATTCTTGAAATGAAAATCTCGACCCAGGATCGATCGGGATTCGAACCTCGGTCTGCTGGGTGTGAAGCCACGGGAGGTCAACTGAGCAGAGATGGTTCGATTGCTACCGCAGCTAAAACTACCATACTAGTTTTAATAACACTGTAAATTCTACTTTAAGTATTTAAATCTCGTGTTAATTTTTTCACTCATATGTTTAATGTTTATGTGTGAAGTTGAAAATTAAATATTAGGCTTGATTTAAACATACAAGGAAGATGAATTATTTTAATAGTTTTCTTCTTCTCTTTTTGCTACCGCGTTTTCCCATACCTCTGGGGTTGCGAGTGTAAACTGCGTTGGATTTGGCCCTGTTCTACAGCCAGAAGCCCTTCCTGACGCCAACCCTATGTTGAGGGATGTAATCACTATTGCGTGTTTCTGTGCTTATTGGTAGTGTGGTGTATTGTCTGAATATGATGAGGAGAGTGTTGGGACGGACACATGCACCCAGTCCCCGACCCAGAATAATTAATCAGAAGCGATAAAAAACCACGACCCCGCCGGGAATCGAATCCGGGACCCTCTTAACCGAAGGCCAGTACGCTGACCATTCAGACAACGAGTCGGACGAATTATTTTAATAGTATTTTAAGTAATTTAAGTTTGAAACATAACTGGAATTAAAGTAATACAATTACAATTGACTTTACATCGCACCGACAGAAAGAGATCTATTGGCGATGATGGGGTAAGAATGGGCTAGGAATGGGAAGGAAGGTTTCGGCGCCTTAATTAAGGTCCTACAGCCCCAGAATTTGCCTGGTTTGAAAATAGTAAACCACGGAAAACCATCTCCATGTCTGCCGACAGCGGGGTGTAAACCTACTATCTCCTGAATGCAAGCTCAGAGCTCGCGCCCCTAACCGTACGGTGAACTCGTTCTGTAATTAATGAAGCTGGCGTCTCCTCGATGGTATTTAAATATTTCACAAGTAAATAAGGGTTATAAGAACAGAAATGCGTACACTAGAAAATTCAATCCGTCAAATGCTATGTGCTCGTTCGAGAGTGATGTTGGCCATCACTGACTTTAACGTGCGTGCCATCGTTCATCAACCACTCCGCGGAACTGGAGACGGATTTTGTGTGCAAGCAGGTCAGCTAAGGTATCGTTACCTAGCATGGTTTTTATTTTTAACTTTTGTGTATATCATCATCCCATCAGCGTCGTCATCAGTGTCGTCATCACCATCAACACGACCACCATCACCATCGTCATCATCAAAGTAAAGTACGAACTGTGTACTTATACTTATATCAGTTGACTGATATTTCTTTATCCCCAAAAATGCTTTTTTTGGATGCAGTTCGGTTATCCTGTTGGCGATGTTCGCTCTGCTGTCTCCTGTGTTCATACTTTGACATATATGTGTACCCTTCTCTCTTTCTCCGCATGTCTTGTGGTCGATTTTCGTATGTTTTTTGAACTTGTACCTGAAAAGTATACAGTGTGTTGAACTCAGTCTGTTTTCTGGAAAAAAGCATATATTTTTGCCACTGCTTTAAGGGTACCATACGTAGGGCTATTTGTGGTACCCTACTTCAAGTTTTAAATTATTTTATTAGCTTCACATTGTAATCTGATTTTCGCTACGTAATCGTTCTGTCTCGGGAGTACATATCTATTCCGGCAGGCCATGTGTTTCAATTAAAAGATCATGGTGTTTCTTAGTGAAAACAGTGCTGGGGCAGCTGAGATGGCGGCAGAACTTTTTCAGACAGTGGCGGCTCATTTTACTTTGTACTTTATACAAGCATATGATATTTCTCAGACTCACTCGTAACAGCGCACTTCTCTCCTTTTGAACCATCATTATCATTATCAAAATTATAGTCATTATCTTCAACGTAATCAGCATAAACCGACTTTCTGATTATGTACGCGAGGAATATCTTAAATGCCATGTCAAATTTAGATGTAAGTACTGTATGTGTAAGAAGGGGTTAAATGTTTAACCTTCACGTATGATTAAAAATTAAATGATAAATTAAATAAACGTGTTGAAACATTGCATGCACCTTCTGAATTTATTGAAAATATAAACTGTAACATTGCTCATACTCCTAGGTACTCTTGTAAATATTAAAAAGAATCACCTCCTATAAAAGTATTAAACCAGTTTATAAAGTGATCTCGTTGCCTTATGTCTGATAGCATACGTGAACTGCTGTTCTCATCCTGATCACTTCTCATGAATATTATTACTACTACGGGAAGTAGTACATTATTGATGTTGTTCACGTGTGATGCTGATAGAATTAGCAGTAGCTAATGACTACAAGGTCTGGTGGAAGACATAATTGCTCATTACATCTCATTCATTAATTATACCGCTAACACTAATCTATCCTTATAAATAGTGGCATACATTATTTCTGAATACAAGAACTTTTATTTTTCAGTCTGTAGTACTGTATATACCCCGGGTTTCAATAGAAAATACCTATTTAGAATTCGCCTTGTTTGCTCTTTCGGCCGTAATTTTGCCTCATTAAAATACGGAAATCGAGCATGTGATCAGACAAGTTATCATTGTTTAAAAAATAAAACAAGTGCGTAACTAATCCGCATGGAATGATCTGTAACATCTGGTGATGAACCAACACAAGCACTGTGCACCATCTTGACTAATGTTCCATCCTTACACCACGGCGGACGAAGTTCTACTGGCCGTAAGCCATCTTGAAGTTCAAATGTAAGGTATAAGATTACACCACAGTATAGAGACCTGATGATACACTCTATGTCCACTGAAATCTTACTTTTCTAACTTGTGTTTGTTATCGAAACCGACTTTCAACCTATTAGGTCGTGTTAAGTACATTTAGTACGTGTTGAAGAGATGTTACGTACAGAACAAAAATGGCCAACCGGACACCAGTGGGATCCGAACATTCTTATTCCGGGCAGATCTTCCTTTGTAAACATATCATATTGCCATACCGTGTGGATAAAATTGAATTAAGTGCGAAGAGCTGCTGTTATTTTCTTAAAATCCAATTTCAAAATTATTTGATTTGCCATAGTTCCTGGGTGGATAGAAAAACTACCCCTTTACAGCTTAGTGATAACGTGTATGTTTTGGCTATTATCAGAGATTAATTGCTTCGTAATTACTTGTCTGGTTTGACTATAATCAGTTTTCTATTTCTCCCGGCACATTTCGTTTAGTGGACAGAATACCCTTTGCAACGATATTCCTCATTTTCAATCATTTATTTCTTTCGTATTATCTTATTTCTCAATGACTCACCTTAAATCACTGACCAGTTTATTGCAATATTGAAATTGCTCGTGCTTGTTACGTCACATGATGGCTATCTCACCTGACTTCACTTTCGCCACGCAGTAACTGGACTTGTTATCGAACTCGGCACGTTCTCAGTGCCCTGCTTTCTTCGCAGAGACAGCGTGGTGACAAAGAACAGAGGTGAAACGGAAATGAGTCGCCACTTCGATTAGTCTAGAGTACAACATTGCTAATTCGGCAGATTCGATGCAGAAGCTTGTCCACTCTAAACATCATCATCATCATCATCATCATCATCATCATCATCATCATCATCATCATCATCATTCTAGTAGACTTATCACTTCCATTTTGAAGCAAAGACCTCCTCTATCGTTTTCCAAGTCCTTCACTCTTTGGTATTTCAAACCCAGAGTGACACACTACATCGGACAACTTAAACAGTACAGTAGATGTCCTCTTCTGTCCATCTCTGGGAATCAGATTTCGCTACATGCTCAGTTTTACGCTTTTATGGCAGTGTTACGGAGAAAAATCTTCAATTAAACACTCAGTAAGCTTCTCTCCATCCTTCGCTGACAGACTTGAAGCTGAGTGACCTGATTTTTGGACCATAACTTAGCACCGTGTGTAAGACAATGCAAAACATAAGTGTCCATTCTAGGACAAATATTTCTTCCAGGTTGTCGCTGTTCTTCTCCAGATCCCTTTATCCAGTCTGTTCCATAAGGTCACCTTCTGACCTAAATATGGATATTCTTCAACGAAAACATTTATTTAAATTACCATCCAGAAAAGGCATCCTGAAAACGCATATCGGAAATAAAATGACTGAAAAAGACAGGGTTGGCATCCATGATTATGGTAATGATGTGTTTGTTTCACACATTAAGGGACTTTTGAGACGTTCATTTAGAGTGTGTGAAGTCTGTCTCTAACCGGCATGGGTGCGTCTCTATACTGGCATTTGTATCTATATTTTATTGAGGATAGAATTTTGTTAATGCAGGCCACTGACTGGTGTTAGGAATTACCTCAGCATTCCCTCAGAGATAAAGGAGAAAACCACTTCTGGGATGAATACAAGAGAGTGATTTTAACTCATTTCCCTCCTATATGAGGTTAAATATACCTCTTTCATATCTAACAAGCTATTGTTAAAATACGATGGAATCGCGAATCAACTCCAGACTAAAACAGAAAGATCTTACTACGTCAACCTTCATAGGATGGTGGCGGACTGGTGATGATAATAATGTTGGTTGAGGTGATGATTACATAAAATAAATTTCATCGTAAAGTCCATATTGTCGTACGTATACTTTTAGGTTAATTCAATATTCCACCTTTACAATACCATAAGTTTATTGTTTATTGGTATAATGAGGGTGAGTATGGTGATACCGCAGTAAGGGTGATAATGACGTTCATGGTGGTCATAACGATTATGACGGTATGGGGTAGACGCTAATTTAGAGCAAAAAGGGAGAAAGATTCTCCATAACACAGTTGTCTCAAAGTACAAAAAAAAGGAAAAAAGGATCTACATAAAATAATCCAGGCAAGAAATCTACTCTAAGATAGAGAAGATCATGGACACAATGTGCTAACGCACAGCTTGCTTCTACGGTCACTTACGACGGATGGACGACTCTCGATGGACAAAACGCATTTTTAACAATTTCGACTCAAAACCAAAAACAACAATTCCCTGGTACGTTAACATCAAGAAAGATTTCGGAGAAAAGGGCTTACGACCAGATGACGTGCATAAATGAGACCTTTTCAGAACGCGCATCGCGACTTTTGGGACTTTCCGAGATAAAAAATCGACAACTGATGCAAAGTGGTCGGATGACAGCGAGTCAATGAAAACCTAGTGGATTATTAAAAAACTGAATAAACACCGGGATGTATAATGAAGTCCGCCTCTGTGGTGTAGTGGTTAGCGTGATTAGCTGCCACCCCCGGAGGCCCGGGTTCGATTCCCGGCTCTGCCACGAAATTTGAAAAGTGGTATGAGGGCTGGAACGGGGTCCACTCAGCCTTGGGAGGTCAAGTGAGTAGAGGTGGGTTCGATTCCCACCTCAGCCATCCTCGAAGTGGTTTTCCGTGGTTTCCCACTTCTCCAGGCGAATGCCGGGATGGTACCTAACATAAGGCCACGGCCGCTTCCTTCGCTCTTCCTTGTCTATCCCTTCCTATCTTCCCATCCCTCCACAAGGCCCCTGTTCAGCATAGCAGGTGAGGCCGCCTGGGCGAGGTACTGGTCATTCTCCCCAGTTGTATCCCCGACCGAGAGTCTGAAGCTCCAGGACACTGCCCTTGAGGCGGTAGAGGTGGGATCCCTCGCTGTGTCTGAGGGAAAAACCGACCCTGGAGGGTAAACAGATGATGATGATGATGATGTATAATGAAACTTATCGTGGTCCCTTGTTGGCAAAATAGGAATAATAAATAAATAAATAAGTAAATAAATAAATAAATAAAAAATAAATAAGTAAATAAATAAATAAAAAATTAATTAATTAATAAATAATAATACTTGTCCGCCTCTGTGATGTAGTGGTTAGTGTGATTAGCTGCCACCCTGGAGGCCCGGGTTCGATTCTGGGCTCTGCCACGAAATTTGAAAAGTGGTACGACGGCTGGAACGTGGTCCACTCAGCCTATGGAGGTCAACTGAGTAGAGGTGGGTTCAATTCCCACCTCAGCCATCATGGAAGTGGTTTTCCGTCGTTTACCACTTCTCCTCCAGGCAAATGCCGGGATGGGACCTAACTTAAGGGCACAGCCGCTTCCTTCCCTCTTCCTTGTCTATTCCTTCCAATCTTCCCATCCCCCCGCAAGGCCCCTGTTCAGCACAGCAGGTGAGGCCGCCTGTGCGAGGTATTGGCCATCTTCCCCAGTTGTATCTCCCGACCAAGAGTCTGAAGCTCCAGGACACCGCCCTTGAGGCGGTAGAGGTGGGATCCCTCGCTGAGTCCGAGGGAAAAACCGACCCTGGGGGTAAGCAGATTAAGAAAGGAAGAAAGAAGTTTTAACATAGTTTTATTCATAAATTTTAAATACTTTGTGTATTTTTTTAGTTTTTGATTAAATCTTTGCATGTCGTGTAATTTGGACTCCCGAGAGCTTGTAATTTAGACCGTTGCAACAATTTTAATAATTACGTTTCTTTGTAGTTTCACTGGTGGTTATGTCAAAACTTGTTTGATAACTTGAGGCCGGCCCCGCAGTGTAGGGGTAGGGTATCTGCCCCTTAACTGGAGGCTGCGGGTTCGATTCCCGGCCAGGTCAGTGATTTTTACCTCGATCTGAGGGCTGGTTCGAATTTCACTCAGCTTACGTGATTACAGTTGAGGAACTACCTGAAGGCATTGCAAGTGGCAAGTATTATGATGAAGCTTGGATTCAGTCCATTAGTTGCAAAAATAGCACTTATATAAACTGCCCTGAAATTCAAGACGAATTGTTTTATCACTATCCTATACGCCAACAGTGAAGACCATAATGTCGTATTTTATTGCTTAGTATTTCATAATAAATACATTAAGTAACTTATTTACCAGTCCATATTACACAATCACCTGGCCCACGTTACACGCTATCGGTCCAAATTACACGGTAAGAAATTTTAGAATCAATATTACTTTTAAACAAATCCCCAAGATAATGTTCTTTCTTTCTTTATCGATTTACATTCCAAGGTTGCCTTTTCCCTCGTACTTAGGGAGAGAAACCACACCTGCCGCCTCAAGGGCAGTGTCCTGGTAAACTTTGGGCCGGTGGATACAACTGGGAAGGAACGCCAGTACCTCACCCAGGCGGCGTCACCTGCTATGCTGAACAGGGGCCTTGTGGAGAGATGGGAAATTTGGAAGGCATAGAAGAGGGAAGGAAGTGGTCGTGGTCTTAAGTTAGGTATCATCCTGGCATTTGCCTGGGAAACCCTGGAAAACCACTTCGAGGATGGCTGAGGCGGTAATCGAAAACCCTCTACTCAGTTGACCTCCCGAGGCTGAGTGGACCCCGTTCCAGCCCTCGTACCACTTTTCAAATTTTGTGGCAAAGCCCGGGGCAACAGCTAATCACACCAACCACTACACCACAAAGGCGGACTCTCGAGGAAGATACTAGGGCCTAGGAAAGTAGGACAAGAAATTACACTGCGACCAAATGACTAACTATACAAAAGGACAGAGAAGATCACAACATCCTTTAAAAAGAGAAGACTTTGCTTCTATGGACACATTAAAAGAATGACAACAGAGAAAACAGCCAAGAGAATTCTGGAGTACATGGAGAGCAGGAAGACGCAAACTAATTGGCATAAAGGAGTCAAGGAGGACCTAGAAAAAAAGAACATAACACAGGGGGCAGTATACAATAGACAAGAATAGAGGACGGTCATCAACAAAATTAAGGGATTCCAAGATCGAATGAACAGGAAACGGACCGGCAACACCTGGTCGCTAGAACGCAAAGCAGCCCATTCCGAAAGGATGGAGAAGTACTGGGCTGATCGGAGGAAGAAGAACCGGAAATGAACGATGCTTAATGTGGTCCATAGTAGACCTATCCGAAGACAAGAAGATAATAATAATACGGCCTAACCTACCGTGTTGCAGATATTCTTGTTTGACACCATTTACGTTTGAAATAGCGGACTGTGGGATCGTATAGTTAGTTCATATTTAAACCTAGAAGTTACATAATTGATCAATTTCATTTTATACCATATTTGTCTATCATAATTGCATTATTTTAGAAGTTATGATGAATAAAGAACAACTTATTTAAAATTTCATTAAATATCCTTATATGTATTGCTGGCCTTAGAAATGTTCGTACGCACACGCCCTTGAGTTTCCACGTGCTGTACAAGTCGGCCGGCAGAGAAAGGGGCTGTAGTCTTCAGCATTCCAGTTCAAGGTTTACAATACTGAAGTGCTCAGGAGTCATAAATTATCATAAGAACGAGTTGCTGGCAAATACCTCACGTTCTTCCTGAATTCGAAATACACCACACAAGACCGTGAACCAATAAAGTTCGTTTAACTCAATATATTAATAAAGACATGACGTTCATACCGAAAGTAAAAGTTCTGGAGGTTGATGTCATAAGGTGATTATCAATAATTCAGTCCAACCGGGTCGTGCAGATCGAGTAATTTGGTTCAAGTATATTTATTACCTTCTAGTGGAGTTTCAAGCTTTATAAATTCTTCGATCACCTTATCAGGAGGTTGTTAGTGATCAGAGAATATCACGATACAATCAACCGCAAGGATCCATACCTGGACATGAACAACCACCCTGTGGGTCATAAGATCACCGAACAATCTCTTGCACTTTCATTTAACATGAAAACACACTCCTATGATCTTGGCATAAGTGGCCTTCACCCACAATTCTCAACGGGCGAGAGAAATTGCAAAATGTTGGGTTTAAGATAAGAATCACGTTCACTTCATTAAATGTATCACTTGGAATCTAAATAATTCTCTTGCTTCTTTAATGCCCTTGAGTGTCCAAGGCAGATTACAGGTAAGATAAACAGGTAGCTGCAGCAGAAGTCAAAGGTTTCAATGCATTCAACCATAAATGTACCCGTCTTCCGTGCCACATAGGTGGTATTCTGCACTACACATTTAGTTAACTCCTACTGAACAACTGTACAGGCTATGCAATATTCTTTCAGTTGATAGCCTACGACGGAAATATTCATGGGTCATGATGCATAAAATTATTCGTATTTTGGCACACTCAAATACAACATGTAAAACATATTATATCACAATTATAGCGCAAGAAATGCCAACAATATGCACGGCACAGTTATACATTCAAATAAATATGGAAGTAATTCATGTTGGCATTATTCTGTTAGAAAATATAAAGAACTCCTCTTCAATACAAATGTTCCAAACGATGTTAAAAAACTATTTTAACTAGACTAAAATTGTAGAGTTGATAAATGTTGAAACCGACTGTTGGATTTTTTACTTCTATATTTACTCGTTGTTGTTTGCTTGCCTACTGTACTCTTACAGTGTACCATTATGAAATAATTCAGTATGATATAAAACACTAAACCTATAACTTACATATGATTATATTTCTGTGATTTATTAATATTTTATGATAATAACGTGTGTGTGATATGCAGTACTTCGGTATATTCAAGTAACCAAAATTATCGTTGAACAGATTTCATGTTACAAACTTGTATTTCTGAAGTGCATTAAATTAATTTGTAAAAATACTCTGTAGCGATGATAATATTATAATGTACTGCAACACAGTGAGCTTTAGCTCAGGCACCTTGACAAATAAATAAATAAATAAATAAATAAATAAATAAATAAATAAATAAATAAATAAATAAATAAATAAATAAATAAATAAATAAATAAAAGAAATAAAAAATAAAAAGTTAGGCAATTATTTTACTTACTTTCTGGTCTTCTCCTAATCATGTGAGGTCACTACTAAAATGAAATTAAGTCCAGTTTTACGGCCGGATGCCCTTCTGGACGCTAACTTATGTGGAGGGATGTATTCACTATTGAGTGATTTTTTTTTGGTTGGTAGAGTGTGAGTTGTATGTAGATCGATATGTGTGTCCCCGAAGTAGAGGAATTATCTACAAGCAGTTAAAATCCAGTACCTGGCCGGGAATCGAACCTGGGACCCTTTGAAATGAATGCCAATATGCTGACTACTCAGGCAATGAGGTGGAATTACTATTAATCATCACCATAAATCGATTTACACACTTCTGTGTATCGTGGCCCCACTGGCTTTGTCTTTTCGGGTTTCATCTCTGCTGTAGCGTCGCCTTCTCGGATGATGTTCGGTTTTTCCTCGGCGCACATTGGAAAGGCAAACCGGTGATAATATTCATTTTTCCAAACAATCTGGTTGCAGTCCTTCCCAGTGGCCTTCTGCCCTCAGCCTTCTCTTCCATGATCAACTTCTCTAGATTTTCTCCAGGTGTCTCACAATGTGTCAAAGAACTGAAGTATTCTTTCACTGATACGAGAATAAAGTCGTTTAAAAATCTTAAATTCCTGAAGAATGGACGCTTTGGTTCTTTTTGCGGTTAACGCACACGTAGCGCCTTACGCCAGCACCACATTCCAAAGGCTTCGATGCGATTTCTGTCCAAAGCCCTAACAGTCTAAGTCTCACAGCCATTTGAGAAAACAAGGCGGACATTTATATTGTTAGTAATCTCCTTGTTCCTCCAGGTCTCAGTTAATTCCGTCATAACGACTCGTCCTAGCAAATCTTTCTCCTTTCCCCTTTCTCGGAACTTCCTGTATCACTGATAGTTGATCTAATGTATACGAAGTCGCGCACTACTTCCGACTCGTTAAAACGACCTGTGAACTCGATACGTGCCGCTCTATCAACCACCAGGAGTTTGAAATTACTAAGGTTGAGCTCCACTTCATATTCAAAACTACTGAGCGAGTTGGCCGTGTGGTTAGGGTCGCGCAACTGTGAACTTGCATTCGGGAGATGCAGCCCTGAAGATAGCTTCCGTGGTTTCCCATATTCACACTCGGCGAATTCTGGGGCTGTACCTTAAATCGATTTACCCACTTCTGTGTATCGTGTCCCCACTGGCTTTGTCTTTGCTGGTTTCATCTCTGCTCGATTCCCAGCCAGGTCCAGGATTTTTACTGCGTGTAGATAATTCCTCTACTTCGGGGACACACGTCTCGATCAACATACAACTCACACTCTACCAACCACCAAAGAAACACTCAATAGTGTCCAGTCCCAAACCTTTCCTATCCCATCGTCACCATAAGACCTATCTGCGTCGGTGCGACGTAAAACAAATTGTAAAAAAACTCAGGACTCACATCCTGCATTCTTGTAAACATATCTGAAAGCTTTTCCCCACTGCCGCTAATAATAATAATATGAGGCTAGATGACAACCGACCAACAAACAAATATTGATGTACTGACAATCATTAAAGACGACAGCGGTTTGGATGAAACAAGTCCAAAGTGATCTCAATAACGCCAACATCACACCTACAGATATCGAGGACCGCAAAACTTTTAGACATAAGATCTACACTCGAGAAGTTGCTTCAGAAGATAAACCCAGCAGATCAAGGAGAAAATGGATTGACGAACGTAGAGCTAAACATATCGACATGATGAAAGAATTCAGGAAGAACAAGAAGAATAACACCAAATTATAATTTGCTTTATGTGATACTTTATGGTTCGAAACAAACTAAATAGATAAATAAATAATAATACTATTTTTTGTGAGGGATTGTGGAAAATCTTACAAGAGACACTCGTGAAGGGACTGCACTCCACGAGTGTGTGGGATTCTTATCCACTAAAAACCACACACCCATTTTCCCACGATGTTTGTTTCTACCCCGGAACCGCTCTGGCATTACTTCAGGGTAGTGTCGTGCTTTTAATCATTCAGACTTCTTCTTCCTTCATTCATCATTCACTGGTGTTCAAAAGCATCCAGATCCCTCTTCTTCTGGCGCAGGACACTTTCCACATATTCTGTCATCCTATCCCAGGATTCCTGATTTCTCAGCATCACAAGCACAATATTATCTGGCGACATTACTTCGAGTTCAGCTTCCATAATACTTCTTTCTGACAACCAATGATCACACACGAAGAAAGTATGTAGGACATCATCTATATCACGACAGTAAATGGACTGCTGGCTATGTTCAATTTGTCAAATATTTACGGAAGTATCCGTGCGCTGTTAGAAGCTGAACAATATAGTAATTTACCTCACCATGAGTCCGTTCAATCCAATAATTTAGACATGGTATTATTCGCTCTGTCCATTTCCCTCTAGGATCACTTTCTCGTCTCTGTTTCCAGCGCTCCCTTCGACGGCTACGGGCTAACGTCTTTGCGCGTTTCTGTCCGAGTTCTCCTTGAGTACGCCAGATTTCCTGTCGTTCGAAAGCAAGTAAATCAGTAGGTGCTACTCCAGCTATGGTGAGGATTGCAGGTTCGGATACAGTGCGATATGCGCATGCTATTCGCAACGCTGCTCATCGTTGTACCGCAGCCATCATTCTCCTATACTTTCCTATCTTCAGTGATTCAGTCCATACCTCGAAGCCATACAGAAGTACTCATTGGACTGTTGACATCACAAGTCGTCGCTTGCTAGATCTCGGGCCTTTGATGTCGCACATCAGTCGACTAAGTTCAGTCATATATTTCGCTGCCCTTTCTGTTACCCTCCGGATATGATACCAGAATGTGAGTTTGGTATTAAGCGTAATGCCTAAATATTTCACACACTTAGTTGTTTCAATGGCTATCTCTCCAACTTGAAACGACACAATGGTCTCAGTTCTCCTTCTTGTCAAAAGAGCAATTTCCGTTTTATGATCAGCAAGTGTTAGTCTGTGATTATTCATCCATCCCTTTACCCGTCGCATCACTTGATTCAGTTTAAGTTGCGCCAATTCCAGATCATGGGTCACTGTCAAGACAGCCACATCGTCAGCATAACCTACAAGTGTTGTATCTTCAGGCATATCTAGTCGCAGTAAGGCACCATAAGTAATATTCCAAAGGTCTGGGCCAAGAATGGATCCTTGTGCTGCACCAGCTGTAATTCGTTCAGTCTTTTGTCCACCCTCTGTATTATACAGCAGTAAGTGATCCTTCAAATTGTCTTTCAATATTCTCATGAGATACTCTGGAGGCTTGAATGTTTCTTGAAGTGCTTCCAACATGTCCATCAATCTTGCTGAGTTAAAAGTATTCTTCACATCCAGGGTCACAAGAAGCGTCACTTTACGAGAATAATGACTGCCCATTTGTGCTCCTTTGGCAGTGTTCACTACTACTATTATTGCATCAACTGTCGAATGTCCTCTCCGAAAGCCATGCTGATGAGGTGACAAGTCCCCAGCTTGCTGAACTGCTGAGAGTATTCTGGGCTGTAGGAGCTTATCTAAACCTTTTCCTGTAGTATAAAGCATACAAATAGGTCTATACCTCCCCCCCCCCCAGACTTCCTTTTGCTGATCAAAACTAATCGTGCCTTTTTCCATCGATTGCTAAAAGTACCTGCCATGAGGCAATTATTGTACATTTCTAGCAGCAGCTGTGGACAGAATTCTGCCGTTATCTTCAATACTTCGGCTGGTATACCGTCTGGCCTTGGGGCTTTCTTATTTCTGAGAGAACTGATGTATCTTTGTAGTTCATCTGTGGTGAAATCGATTGGTTGCCTTACGTCTCCATCAGCAATCCTCTCTGGATGATCAGAAAACAAATTATCCACTATTTCTTTCATGGTTTGCGGATCCATGGTTGGATTTGATAGCGCCCCAAGTTTCTTCAAGACGACCTTACAGCCCAGTCCCCATGGGTCTTCATCTACTTCCTTAGCCATTGCCCACCATCTGTCAGTTTTACTTCTCTTTGTTGTATTTCGGAGTTCTTTCCTTGCTGATTTATATTCTGTCAGGGTGGAGAATGACGCCAATCGCTCATAAGGTCGTCCCTTTGTCTTAATAGGAGAGAAACAAGAACTCTAACGGGTGACCTACCGCTGAGCATGTTATTAAAATGGAACACACAAAATTCTTCACCAGTAATTGTTCTGTCAAGATAGTACAACATGAAGTGCTGGGTGGACTTCCCTCCATCCTTCAAAAATCCCTCTTTCGCTACCGAGCTAGAACTCGCGGTCTTGGATTGTGGGGACCAACGCTCTACCACTGATCCACAGAAGAGGTTTTATGTTGAGCTGTCATATAATCAATGGAAGCAATCAATATAAGGTACTGAACTGTCGAATAAGACTCCTCACATCTGACCGAGAATGCAAAATTGTGTCTATTTCAGCATAATACCCGTTGAGGAATCAACAACGTATTTACTTTTCATCTCCAAGAGGAATATAGCTATACTGTAATTATATTTGAATCAGTAGTTGCATAATCAGTCCGCCTCTGTCGTGTAGTGGTTAGTGTCATTAGCTGCCACTTCCGGAGACCGGGATTTGATTCCCGGCTCTGCCACTTAATAGGAAAGTGGTACGAGGGCTGAAACAAGTTCCACTCAGCCTTGGGAGGTCAAATGAGTAGAGGGGGTTCGATTCCCGCCTCAGCCATCCTCGAAGTGGTTTTCCGTAGTTTCCCACTTCTCCTCCAGGCGAGTGGCGGGATGGTACCTAAGTTAAGGCCAAGGACGTTTCCTTCCCTCTTCCTTGACTATCCCTTCCAATCTTCCCATCCCGCACAGGTCCCCTGTTCAGCATAGCAGGTGAGGCAGCCTGGGCGACGTACTGGTCGTCCTTCCCTGTTGTATCCCCGACCCAAAGTTTCACGCTCCAGGATAGTGCCCTTGAGGCAGTAGAGGTGAGATTCCTCGCTGAGTCTGAGAAAAAGTCAACCCTGGACGGTAAGCGGATTAAGAAATAAAGGAAGAAAGAAAGAATGAAAGTCGAAAAATCGACATTAGCCCAAGTTAAGATTAACTTTACAGGAGAAGTATAAAACAATTAGCATAAAAATGGTGAGCATAGGAGTGTCTTCAATTAGTTCAATACTAATCCCAAGTATCTACTCACTTTCTGCAAAAAGATCAAGATGGTACAGTTTACTGTTGCTGATCAACAAATTTTTAAATTTTTAAATTTTGTGGACTTGATGCGTCGCTCCTGCTAGCCCCGGAGCTCAGCGTAAGTCAAGTTGGCTGTGATAAAATGTAGGAAGTCTCTACGGCATTGGAAAGGAATTCTTTCGTAATTTCAGATTTTTACAAAATCTTCCCCATTTTGGGGTTTGTCAGTGGAATCATAGTTTACCAAGTATTTCTCTTGCAGTTTTATGTTTCTCAACAGTCTACTTCCTTTTTGGAACAGTCATAGGAATTTCAGTTACCTAATGACCTAGTATTCCTTGTACTCTTTCAAACTCGAGCACGTGAAATGTACAGATTTCTGAATATTCCAGTCTTTGCGTTAGTTTCTTTTTCTGAACAAAGGCGTGATTATGGCACACTATATTAAAAACTGTAAGATTCTGGAAAACCGAGGAGAAACCATTGATGTAGTTGAGAATTATGTAGATGAACAAATAGTGTGTTTGTAAGATAATTAGGACACATTTTACAGCAAATTTTAACGCATGAAATTGCGTCAATTCATGAAAAAACATTTGATTAAAATTGTTGAACAATGGCTGAGACAGCAACAGCATTAAGAAAATTAAGAATTAATCCACCTATATTTTTAATAGTATGCACATAGTTCAGATCTGAAACAATAAACGATATGGTGAAATGTGCATTTTTCAGTCTTCAGTAACTCCCGAACGCTGAAACTACCCGTGACTTCGTAAGTATAAGGGGCAAGTACTTGGCTACCAGCGGTGACTGCCTGAATAGTGAGCAGTAGGTGGTAAATAATGTCTAACATTAAGGGAAAAATATTTCAGACGAACTTTGTAATATAAGACTTAATCACAAGTGTTTGAATGGTTTATGTAATTTAATTTTAAAATGCAGAGCTTGATTCCTTCTTTCTTGTACATCTACGATGGCTGTAAATAAATGATATTTATTCGTGGCGTCGACCTCTGCAGATCTTTTGCCATTACTTTCACCATTTGATAGGAACCTGCATGTAAGTGTAATTGCGGAAGTGCGGAGTGTTGAATGTGAGGAAAGGAACGTTAAGGACGACACAAAAACCCAGTACCCAGGCCAGGGATATTACAGCTTCAACTTCAACTACGACGTTTTTTCAAGAGTTCCCCCGATAACTATACTTTAAGAAAATCTTTTATATCTCCAATTTTATCTTCAAGATTAACAAGTACACACGTCTCCAACATAAAGAAGAACCCTTACGCCGATTTTGCTTAGTCACTTGTACACTGACTTGTTGGAAATTTTAACCCAACATGAATGAACATTTTATTTTATCATCATAACTATCACATGTGTTTTAATTGTCTTGCCATTTTGTCAAAACTTTTAGCTGATTTTATCATCATAACTATCACATGTATATTAATTGTCTTGCCATTTTGTCAAATCTTTTAGCTCACGATGTTCCATAATCTGAACGAAACATATCTTAGAGATTAAGCTGGATTATATCATGTAATTAATAAAATCATTATATAGAAATTTACAAGTATTGGAAAGTGGGAATCTCCATATAACTTAACCTTAGTCAGGGATATTAACCATTTACAATTAAACTCCTGACCCGTCCGGGAATCGAACTCGGGGCCGCCGGGTTGCAGGCGGACGCGTTGCACCCTACACCGCGTGGCCGGACTAGAACGCAATTTAATGAACTAACAAGTACAAATGCACTACAATACTTCAACGTAGTCACCCACTTTAGAGCGGTGAAATCAACACTCTTCACTTCAACGCCACTCAACAAAATCACCCCAACTGGATTCCCGTCGAATGCACACTGCGCATCGACAACAGCGGCACCTGACCTCTCCCATATACCATCTCCGTATGTCCGATCTCCTGCGAGTGTCTGGACTACGTTAATACTACTATTTGCAGCCTTCGTATATCTCTGAAAGCACATTTTCCGACCGGTTTAAGGCAAGATAAAATTTAAATTGCTCTATTATCGTGTCTAAAAACTACAACATGTTGAATTATTTTGCCATGAGAAAGTTTACATAACGGCTTTAGCTTTAGTGTGAATGTTTGTGTCAGTTGTATATATGAAGGTCTCATCAAGCAGATAACATGTCGACCTCATTATTACGCTATGCCAATCTTCCAGGTGACTACTTTTCATTTTTGAAACTCCACATAAATGTTACTGGAACATTGGCATAACCTTTGGCCTTTCTGTAATTAGAATGTGTGTAAATTTTTATGCCTGACAGAAATGTGAACTTAGCACATTACAACTGTATGGCTTAATGTTTAGCCAACGCCCTGGAAAGCTGAGATATTAAGCGCCCCCTCAGTAGATCTGACTATGACGCCAGCACACTGTTGTGTCATGGTTCCTTTAAATCGTGGAAATAAGTGAAAACAACTGAGAGGACAAGTGCATTCGAATTTCTTCTTCGGCCCGCTCTGCAAATGTCCTTTCGTTATTTCTAATTTAAATTTCCGATGAATATTGATGAAATTTCCACGTTAAATTTATACACTGGTGAGCTTGTCAAAGATGCCTAATCTCCACTCCTGGGCCCCATTTCTAATTTCCGTGCATTGGAGAAATTACATCCCCTTTCTGAAGGATCTTCAACCCTTGAATAAAATGTCTACTTAAACGAGATTATCATGTCACTCCATCTCTAGTCAAAAAAAAGAAAAATGAAGAGTTTCCATCCCCTCTAAAAGCGGAGGTATCAGCAAGATAAGGAGAAGAGCTATGACAAGTCTGAAAATTAAAGGCCTTTAAAGACTATTAGTTTGAGTCAGAGGAAAACACTAGGGTGTCAAAGATATGAGAGGCGAAGCCGAGGAGCAAGGTACAAGTGAAAGCATTAGTTACTAGACTCAGCCCGTGACTCAGTGGTCTAGCTCCTTGGATTGACAGTTAACGTACTATCGTTCCGTTCAGAGGGTCGCAGTTTAGATTCCGAGCTTTGAACATATGATTCCTCTGTCTCTGTCTTTTCCTTCATCTACATAAAAGACATCACACACTGCCAACCACCTCATAAACTTTTTTTTTGCTAGTTGCTTTTCGTCGCACCGACACAGATAGGTCTTATGGCGACGATGGGACAAGGAAGGGCTAGGAGTGGGAAGGAAGCGGCCGTGGCCTTAATTAAGGTACAGCCCCAGCATTTTCCTGGTGTGAAACTGGGAAACCACGGAAAACCATTTTCAGGGCTGCCGATAGTGGGGTTCGAACCTACTATCTCCCGAATACTGGATACTGGCCACCCTTAAGCGACTGCAGCTATCGAGCTCGGTCCTCATAAACTGTGTCCACGCCATTTTTGATACAAAAACTTTTAACGGATAGACTGAAAAAACGAAAAGGGTGAAGTTAAAATAACAAGGAATATCTATGATATAATATAGCGATTTATTCTCTGGAAAATTGACCTCAATTCCACAAAAGAATGAGTATCAAATGATTACTTCCAGGTGGCGGATTTTGTTCTATTATACAATATAGAACTTAGAATATCAAGGGATAACTATGATACAATGTAGTGACATTCTCCGGAAAATTAACCTCAGTTCCATGAATGAATGTGGAATTAATGCTTTGGAGCGTGTTTCAATAGTATGTACCATAGTTTTGGATCCCTCTTCGTTCTCCGGTTCTTAGACGGTAACTTTAATACGTTTCCTTGACTCTGTTTATTCTAGCCTGTAGAGACTTCATTTCGGTTGTAGACGGGAATAGGAAACACATCAAAGTGGATCTGAAAATGTAGTCACAATGTTTACTTTTGGAAAAAAGAAAATCCACATTCTTTTCAAGAAATCGAGCGAAACCCACCCCACGTCATGGTCTGGGCCGGAATGACACAAACGAATCTTTTTGGACCATATGTTTTTATCGTTCTCTTAATCAGAACAGTTACCCCCAGATTATTAATGACTGAGTCATCCCGCAGCTGCAAAATGCAGTAATCTTAGACATTGTTTAGTTTCAACACAATGGGGTGCCGGTTCACTTTGCAGTGGCTGCTCGACAACGTCTGAATGCAGTCTTTGGGAATCGCTAGATTGGACAATGGTCCAGCTCCTCTTCCATGCCCACCAAGGAGCCCTGATCTAACGACACCCGATAACGCACTCTGGGGTTACATCAAGTAACAGGAGAGGAAGCAGCTTCTAGATGGTGACCCCAGGGATGTTGCTTAATATGAGCATCAGAATATGGGGATGTATTCGAGCGTGCAGAGACTACGGAGGGACATATACGGATGGTTTAGATTTTAAATGTAAGATATAAGTAGAAATAAATAATGTGTATATGCACTTTTGTATCATGTCAGTTTGAGGAAGGGTATACGAACTTTGTGCGCACTCTGTTGAAACTGTTGCTGGTTATACTGTATATTGGACTACATCAATGAGTGTGAAATGTAATACTGTTTATCTTATCGGACAGGAGTAATTATTTCGCAGTTAGAAAAGATGTACTTAACGAATAGATATCAATAATTCGCAATGAGTGCAAAATGTTACCAAACTGCAGGAAAACAAATGTAGTAGGCGTACAATATTTCTATTTGCGATTTACTTTCAAGTGTTTGTTGATATGATATTATATTCTATTGCCACAAAGGTTCAAATGTATTATTTCATTAGCTTGAAACTTTGCAAGTATATCCGTGGGGTCATTAACGAACAACCCACGGGTAATAATAACAATAATTTCGCGTGGCTATTTGTAACCTTGTAAGGCAAACCCTCCGATGAGAGTGGGCGGCATCTGACATGTGTAGGTAACTGCGTGTTATTGTGGTGGAGGATAGTGTTATGTGTGGTGTGTGAGTTGCAGGGATGTTGGGGACAGCACAAACACCCAGCCCCCGGACCACTGGAATTAACCAATGAAGGTTAAAATCCATGACCCGGCCGGGAATCGAAACCGTGACCTTCTGAACCGAAGGCCAGTTGGCTGACCATTCAGCCAACGAGTCGGACATTCGTGGTTAAATGCTAGTGTCTGATAAAATATTAAATGCAAAGAAGATACAATACAAGGTGCGCATGCCTTTTTCTTCGGGGGGTCTATACATAGGCGTACAGTACAGTAGAAGCCTGATATAACACGCTTGTCCGAGGATATACTTCACTCCTGCATTTTAGCTTAACCATAGTACATCGGGAAGTGAAGCGTACAGCGAAAATTAATAGGGCTGGAGGACGGGGAAATATGCGCCACTAAACGTAGAATTGAAAAATAACACTACTTAAAATGTATTCACTTTTCTCCGTTGGATCAAAAAATACACTACTTACCCAGTGATCAGGCCCCCTGCACCGAGCGATTGGCTGCGCGGTTTAGTCACGTAGGTGTGAGCTGGTATTCGGGAGATAGTTGGTTCGAACCCAATTGACGGCAGCCCTGAAGATGGTTTAGCGTGGTTTCCCATTTTCACACCAGGCAATTACTGGGGCTCTACCTTAATAAAGGCCACGGTCAGTTCTTTCCCACTCCTAGCACTTTCCTGTCCCATCGTCGCCACAAGATCTGTCTGTGTCAGTGCAAAGTAAAGCTAATTGTAATCCACCTATTAATTATTAATGATGGGCAGTCCGTAAAGGGTGTTCCGTTGATTATTCAAAGCGTTGCTGTTCTGTGCACTATTTTATATTAATGAAGTGCAGCAGATGAGCATGATTTGATTCACTTTGTCTCTCCATCAGGAACTACTTCATTTATGATTGTGGTCATTCCACTAACACTTGGAAAATATTCTTTCACTTCCATTGTCATAGTATTCTCATTCTCGTTCTTCTTCGCTTGTTTTGTTCCGGAGAGCGTCCTTGATATCTTCATCTCGTATACATTCTGAAACAGGCTCACCATTGTCAACTTCTATGAAGTCATTCAAGTCGTAGAGAGTGATATTTCTATGCAAAGCACTACATACACACTGTACGTCACCGAGCTCGATAGCTGCAGTCGCTTAAGTGCAGCCAGTACCTAGTAATCGGGAGATAGTGGGTTCGAACCCCACTGTCGGCAGCCCTGAATATGGTTTTCCGTGGTTTCCCATTTTCACACCAGGCAAATGCTGGCGCTGTAGCTTAATTAAGGCCACGGCCGCTTCCTTCCCATTCCTAGGCCTTTCCTATACCATCGTCGCCATAAGACATATCTGTGTCGGTGGGACGTAAAGCAAATAGCAAAAAAACACTGTACGTCACTACGTGTGAGTCTGGTTAGACCGGTGATTCACCATCAAGGAAACATTATCTTCCGGCAATTCTCAATTGTAACCAGGTTAATACTTACCCAGCAGGATATACTGAATATACTGCTCGTTAATAATGTATTCATCTGAAATAAATTTCCATTTTTATATTATAATTCACAGTACCACTCAGCAGTTCACAGTTAGTGCAATCTCATTGACGTCTTGATGTAATGGCTGGATCAGTGCTGTGGTGCTATTTTTGGCAAGAACGTAACTGATTTTGCCATGTCTTGACTGCAGCATGTAGTATCAGGTGGATGCGTTGGACAGCGAAAAGGTGGCTTTTCTTCTTAGAGTGACCACAAGAGGCTTCTCACAGATGAAACAGTCTTCCTGGAACCACTTAAGAAAATATAATTTGTCATCCAAGCATATTTGCATGCCCATGTACGAAGGACAAGGACCTCATTTTCACATTAAAGTCATACCTTAACCGTGTTTGGCACCGTCACCAAAATTGGTCACAAGAAAAAATCATTCTCACTATTACATCCTTGTGTGTATGAAATTCTCTGCACTTAATGCTAGTTATGCAATGGCCAAACATACCTATCCATTGGCACTCACATCAAGGGAACACTAAAAATCATCCGTCTCAACCAGCAGGACAAGTCAGCTATAGCTGAACATGCCCTATCGTCGGGTCATGATATCGTGTTCCAAGATGTTCGAGCTCTCACCCACACAAAACACATTTGATCTAGGATCATAAGGAAAGCACTAGAAAAAGGTAAATATTATAATTCAATAAGGACGCTGAACGATAAAATGTAAAGTAAACTCTTGTCCTCATCCTGAGGTGGTGCAGATCTTTTCAGGCACACCCCTATTGGAGGTGAGCTGCATGTACCACTTCAACCACATACCAGCCCTCCTGCCAATTTTAAATTCCTGGCAGTACCAGGAATCGAACCCAGGCTCCCGAGGACGGCAGCTTATAACACTAACCGTTGCGCTACGGAGGCGGACACGATAAAATGTAAGATAAGGTTACTGAAATGTGAATATTCCACTAGGTTTATTAATCGACCAGACTGGACGAAATCCGAAATAATGCAATGCGACAATCTCTGAGATTAATACCGATCTCAGCAAAAATAAAGCTGCCTCGGAAGATCGTTATGAACGAAAAGGAGCATTCCAATTCTAAATATACTAGAGTCAAATACAGGATGTGCGGGAGCAAAGCGATCAGGAAAGTCGAACTTATTTTACCGAGAAAAGTCGTGGGATAATAATAATTTGTTTTTTTTCTAACTATTGATATTGTAAGAAAAGCCATTAGACAGGCATTTTTACATGGAATAGGAACCGTTTTTATTTTTAAATATTCTGATGCAATGGACGGAATTCCAACCGCGAGTACATACTTCTTGAGACAACACGGTAAGTCCATCCCATTACTTTGATGAGGATTCAGATATGTGTGTACATTATTGCTATATGACGTCATTTAAGATGCCTGCGATTCTTGAAATTCCCGTCCACCTATGCCCGGTTTTAATCCGCTATCTTGATACCCGGAGACCAGCCAACACTCTACCACTGGGAACTAATGTTAACACGTAAATGAGCTTTGCAAATGTGGTAAAGGTGAACTTACGTTCTTAGTACGCATTATCTTAGAGAGTGAGAATGACTATTGCTGTTTCTGCTTCACAAGTTTTCAAAAAGACTTCTACATTGTAGATGAACTCGACAGGTACTGGTAGTGAGGCAACAGTGAAAACTCGTTCTATGTATCTTTGGATTGTTAATATTTATTGTCAAGACGATACTAGAGTTGATTATGGTTGACGGTGAAGTTAACAGAGTGCAGTTGAATAGTGTATTATCAAATATCGCGAAGTGGCTGCAAATGTGGAGAGGTTAAGGACTTCTATCAGCTCAGCCCACCCCCTACATGGACACAAACTACCACCAACTCGATTGAGGTCCAGGAACAGTTTTATGCACTCGTCATCCTCAACTGGTGCAGATGCAAAGAAGACCAGACTTCTTCTCTGGAATCAGAAGATTCCTTTTCATCCAGGACGCTGAGGAAAAGCTTCTCCCTGGTTATAAAGAAACCTGGAGTACATGGAAGGCACTGAACAGACTTGGAAGATCCAAGGACAATGTCAAGAAAAGGGCCTAACTGAAGGGGGATCAGGCCCTATGTGAATGCGGCGTGGAACAAACGACGAGGCACATCATTAATTGCCCTCTAGGCCAGTATCAGTGCTGTTAAAGTGGCCAAAATTCCGGGCCGATATTTTTGTAAATAACTGTATAATTTTATGTAAATATTGTAATTTCATGCATTTGATTTAATTTTGTAATTTGCATCTATAATCTATATTGTGCTACTGATACGAATAAATGAAGTAATCAACTATCGATAGCTTTCTATTAAAACTTCCTATGTACCAATGCTCTTCCTACCCTTTGTATTCCTTAAGACTAGCCAAGCCTTCCAGCCACAAATCTATATGCAGTCCATCAGAATAATTTTCGATGTGTTCATTTTCTTATGCTAATGTGTAAAGGAAAATGAACCTTACCATACCGTATTGTAGGGATGTTCCTTGCATGACGTACTTACGCACTCCTGCAGTACGATGTATTTCAGGTTAATTTTCCTTTACACGTTTGCATAGGAAAATGAACACAACGAAAATATTTCTAATGGACTGCATACAAGTTTTTGGCTGGAGAGCGTGACCAGTCTTAAGGAATATAATGGGTAGGAGGAGCAATGGGACATACCAGGTTTTAAAGGAAAGCCATCGATACGGGTCAATAGTTTAAGTAGTAAACGATTCAATATTCAAAAATTGTGCGTTGACATAATAGTATAGGTATACGAGTATATTAATCAATCATTATTAATAATTTATTATAATTATTTTAATCGTGGTTCTACGTCCCACTGACTAGATTTTAAGGTTTCTGGAGATGCCGAGGTGCCGGAATTTCGTCCCGCAAGAGTTATTTTACACGCAAGTAAATCTACCGACACGAGGATGACGTATTTGTGCATCTTCAAATACCAGCAGACAGAGTCAGGATTGAATATGCCAAGCTGGCGTGAGAAGGAGAGAGCCACTCAGCCCAGCTCAGTTATAAATGATCTGCATTTAGGTCCGTCACATAGGTGGCTGATTACCTATCAATTGTTTACAAAGACTTATCTTAAATAATTTCAAAGAATTTACTGATATGTATGATAACTGTATTATTTATCAATATTTATTGCTATTATTCATCATTATTTACTGATCTTTATAGGCCATTAAGATCCACAGCAAAAGATAATATGTTTATGTTACAAAAATATTACCATTTTCACGGGAGGTAAGAAAGTCGCAGTTACAGAGGGGTATCTAGTGCAGATGTTCGCCCATCGCGAACTGTTTCTCGCACCTTCTTCATTGCCGTCGGCACCATCTGTTGCAAACCTGCCATCACGCGATCTTTCCACCGCGACCTTGGGCGTTCTCTTGACCGTTTCCCATCTGGTTGAGAATGAGGTAGTCGATACAGGAGGGGTCCGTCTGCCCTGATGACGTATCTGAACCAGAACTTTATTATTATTATTATTATTATTATTATTATTATTATTATTATTATTATTATTATTATTATTATTATTATTATTATTATTATTATTTTCTTTCAAATATTATTTTGGCATAGGATAGGACTGAAGTGTGGTAATAGTCTCTGTAGGTAAATACAGAACATTCAATAATCAACTTTGACTTCAAAATTACAAATATTTTTAACAATGTTATTATTCATATTCTTATGCATAACGATTGGAATGAATACAAAATATCAAAGCGGGGCTGAGTAGTTCAGGCGGTATAGCACTGGCCTTCTGAACTAAACTTTGTAGATTCGATCCTGGCTCACTTCGATGGTATTTGAAACACGTCAGGCTCATATTGGTAGATTTACTGGCATGTAAAAGAAGTCCTGGGGGACAAAATTCCGACACCATGGCGTCTCTGAAAACAATAACACTATAATTTGTGGGACGTAAAACAAATAATATTACTGTATTATTAATATTTGAGCAGGGCAGTGTAAGGGTCGTGGCCGCAGATGACGACGTAGAATACGTACTTTGCAAGGTATTATCGAAATAATCTAGTCATGATGGGTTTCAAGTGTTACTGTTGGAATTGTATTCATTATTTCTAAACAACTTTGCACATCTACAGTGAATTCCTTATATGAAAAGTAGCATACATGTGTCAAGAGGTCGATATTATCATTACAGGCAAAAATTAAATCTATATTTATACCACAAGGCTAGGGGACGGGTAGTTTCTTTCCTATAGACAATTGTTCCGAGAGTAACTAAACAAAGTTCGACATTATATTCGGGAAACTCTTGGTGAAGCTGAGGAATTAGTTTGACAGGAGCCTGAGTAAAATTCTACTTAAACCGTAAAAGTCGTTAGTGGGACGTAAAGCCAATATTATTATTATTATTATTATTATTATTATTATTATTATTATTATTATTACATCCCACTTAAACCACAGTCGGTAACAGACGCCGTAAGGATATTATTATCATCTCCGATGTAGACAGGAATCCTGTGGATAACCATTATACACTGACTGACAGAGCAAATGCAACACCAAGGAGGAGTGGTTCGAAAGGGATGAAAGTTGGGGAAAAAACAGAGTCGGCACAGAAGAATAATTGATGTTTATTTCAAACCGATATGCAGGTTACACAATGCGCACGGCATCGACTCAGTAGGATGTAGGACCACCGCGAGCGGCGATGCACGCAGAAACACGTCGAGGTACAGAGTCAATAAGAGTGCGGATGGTGTCCTGAGGGTTGGTTCTCCATTCTCTGTCAACCATTTGCCACAGTTGGTCGTCCGTACGAGGCTGGGGTAGAGTTTGCAAACGGCGTCCAATGAGATCCCACACGTGTTCGATTGGTGAGAGATCCGGAGAGTACGCTGGCCACGGAAGCATCTGTACACCTCGTAGAGCCTGTTGGGAGATGCGAGCAGTGTGTGGGCGGGCATTATCCTGCTGAAACAGAGCATTGGGCAGCCCCTGAAGGTACGGGAGTGCCACCGGCCGCAGCACATGCTGCACGTAGCGGTGCGCATTTAACGTGCCTTGAATACGCACTAGAGGTGACGTGGAATCATACGCAATAGCGCCCCAAACCATGATGCCGCGTTGTCTAGCGGTAGGGCGCTCCACAGTTACTGCCGGATTTGACCTTTCTCCACGCCGACGCCACACTCGTCTGCGGTGACTATCACTGACAGAACAGAAGCGTGACTCATCGGAGAACACGACGTTCCGCCATTCCCTCATCCAAGTCGCTCTTCGCTCTAGCCCGGCACCATGCCAGGCGTGCACGTCTATGCTGTGGAGTCAATGGTAGTCTTCTGAGCGGACGCCGGGAGTGCAGGCCTCCTTCAACCAATCGACGGGAAATTGTTCTGGTCGATATTGGAACAGCCAGGGTGTCTTGCACATGCTGAAGAATGGCGGTTGACGTGGCGTGCGGGGCTGCCACCGCTTGGCGGCGGATGCGCCGATCCTCGCGTGCTGACGTCACTCGGGCTGCGCCTGGACCCCTCGCACGTGCCACATGTCCCTGCGCCAACCATCTTCGCCACAGGCGCTGCACCGTGGACACATCCCTATGGGTATCGGCTGCGATTTGACGAAGCGACCAACCTGCCCTTCTCAGCCCGATCACCATACCCCTCGTAAAGTCGTCTGTCTGCTGGAAATGCCTCCGTTGACGGCGGCCTGGCATTCTTAGCTATACACGTGTCCTGTGGCACACGACAACACGTTCTACAATGACTGTCGGCTGAGAAATCACGGTACGAAGTGGGCCATTCGCCAACGCCGTGTCCCATTTATCGTTCGCTACGTGCGCAGCACAGCGGCGCATTTCACATCATGAGCATACCTCAGTGACGTCAGTCTACCCTGCAATTGGCATAAAGTTCTGACCACTCCTTCTTGGTGTTGCATTTGCTCTGTCAGTCAGTGTATTTTGGATACTCTAGGCAAAGCTACGGAATAGGTTTCGCTGCTGTAGAACACTACATTGAAGTGTGTAGTATCAGATCGTAAAATTCTATTTAATCACCGATTCTCTCATACGTTCGTGATAATTGCATCACCAGGATGATCAGTATCCACATCCATGAGTATGAAATCGTTTTTCACCACTTGGTGAGTGGATGTAACTCGGTTGGAGCTTCACTAGCGGGAAGACGTCTCACGGCGTTCGGCTGCTCTAAATTTGAGACGCTCCCGAAAAGAATTCGACGCTTGGAATTAGTGATTTGGAACTATCTGAAATTCTGGAAATCAACTCAAACCTCTGAAATACGTATTCGAAAACCTTTTGACGCTTGGTAGGTCTATTAGAGATTTTGGACGTTTTTGGTATTCTGAAAAGCCACTATCACCTCTCAAATACATTTTTAGAGACCTTTTCTTGCTTGGTGTTCGTGACTTTGGACTGTTTAGAATTCCTACAACCAATTCTCACCTTTCAGAAACATTTTTGAAAACCTTTTGTCGCTTGTTATTAGCGATTTCAGACATTTTGGAATAATGAAAACCCATTCCCAACTCTCAAATTTTTTCGAAAACCTTTTGTCGTTTTGTATTAGTTATTTGGGACCTTTTAGAATTCCGAGAACCCATTCTCACCACACAAAAACTTATTGAAGAACGTTTTGTCGCTTGGTAATAGTGATGTTGGACTTCTTTGGAATTGTGAAGAGCCACTCTAAATTCTCTGATACATTTTTGATCATTCTAATGCCGTTTATTGTTTACATATCACGACATTTCGCGAAAGAGAAATTTTGCGCTCTTGTTCGCACAACAATTTTCTAAAATATTGTGTATTTGATCTTTCGCCGTATACATGTAGAATTCACTGAGACGAATTGTTTGACACTTCACACTTCGTGCTAACGCTTTGAAGTCCAGAGGTACGTGAATTGCTTGGCAGAAAGCCACCTGGATGGCAATTTTAGTACTTCAAGATGGCGGGCGTATTGCATCACCCGATGACATCATACCGAGGTCAACCTCTTAGTGCTAGTTACACTGATATTTCCTCTTTACAGTGGCATATTGGGCTTTGTCGTTACAAGCGTTATCCGTAAGATTTTCGATTTTAATAATTTCAGTTTCTTGTAATTCCAACCGGCACAATTACGGTACCAAAACTATAGATATATTCTAAGCTAAAATAATATTTGAAAGAAATAATAAGTTAGGCATTTAAGGTGAAGATTATATATGGCATTCAAGTGGCTATGCCAGCTCCGTCACCATGGTAACAAGTCATCTCCCGTGGGAACATTCCGTTGCAGACAAGAATGCACGTCAGAACTCTTCGTTGCTCATTCAACCAGTGACAAACTACTTCATTATGGTATGAGTTCACTTCCTTGTGATTAGGTCCGGCAACTCAAGCAGCCTTCACGGATTGACAATGTCTGAAGTGCGCTATGACCTCACAGTGTCCTGTGACTGAGCTGACCGCATCATTCCACTGGTTTTTACTCCAGCTTCCTCTAGACACTCAGTGAACGGAACCTTGGAGCCGTTGTGTTGAGCAGGAAATAACATTAAGAAGTATGATTCTTGCATCACTTCATTCAGAAGCAGACAGTGATTGACAGTACACTGAATGGCTTTATATGTGAATGGTGGGAAACAAAAGCTTATTTACAACAGATCAACGAAGTGAGTAAGCGGTTAACATCCGCAGAAATTTTCTTAAATCAGTACCAACTTCGCAAGTACCATGGCAAATTTCTGGTAGAGAGTAGAAGGATTATATTCTGGATCGATGCGATTTTTCGGTACATCCGTCAAAAAGTATTCTGCACCACATATCATGTATACAGTTCATGAAACTTAACACACAAATATGACTTGGAGACACATAAATGGCGTCAAAACAGAAAGTCTGCTAGAGTACAGCTGATGCTGCATGAATATGTAATAAATTAATTAATTGATTAATTAATTGATTCATTAATTTATTTATATATGTATTTATTTACGAAGAAATATAAACTGATGTGTATCGTCGCCATAAGACCTATCTGTGTCGGTGCGACGTAAAGCCCCTAGCAAAAAAAAAAAAAAACTGATGTGTCGTTTTAAGCATACCAGATCTCACACTATGGATATTGAATGTTTAAATTTGACAATAGTATTATGATTATTAAGGCAGTGATTTACGTAATGATTCAGTTTAAAATACGATAATTTAGAGAGAATTAACCCCATGACGAAAGATATAGTAGGCCTAGAAGAAAAGAAGGAAATACATTCTTGAGACTGCTCTAAAATTGAGGATGTCAGGGAAGAAGGAAAAGGTTTGTATAAGACGACAAAACGAAAGACTCACTATGGCTCGTAAATTAAACACAGTGGACGAATGGAAAAAATCAAGAAATGACCAGGGGAAGATGAAATGAAATGAAATTTCGTATGGCTTTTAGTGCCGAGAGATCCCAGGACGTTTCGGCTCGCCAGGTGCAGGTCTTTTGATTTGACTCCCGTAGGCAACCTGCGCGTCATGATGAGGATGAAATGATGATGAAGACACACATACATCCAGCCCCCGTGCCAGGGATATTAACCTATGATGGTTAAAATTCCCGACCCTGCCAGGAATCGAACCCGGGACCCCTCTGACCAAAGGCCATCACGCTAACCATTTAGCTATGGAGCCGGACACCAGGGGAAGATGAAGAGAACTGTGATACAGACTCGTTCTTGCAGTTTATAACTCACAAGGTGTTAGTCTTGAGAAGAGTTATTAAGTCGGCTACTATCTTTGGGCATTACTCTAAGTGCGAGAAAATTCTTCTTCTACCTATCTTTTCCCTGTTTATTCAACTGGCCTAGTATTATGGTAGGTTGCCCTTCCCGACTCCAACCCTGTGAGGTGGGATGTATTCAACTATTAATGTGTTTCTGTGGTGGTCGGCGATGTGATGTGTTTTCTGTAAATGAGGAAGTGTGCATTACCAGAAACACAAACACCCAGCCCTCTCCAGAGGAATTAACCCGACACGGCTAAAACTCCTCGAACTGACCGGGAAACGAACCCAGAATCTTATGAAACTAAGGTGAGCATTCGGACTAGAAAAACTTTATTCACCTTATTGAACAACACGAGGCACAGAGCCACCTTTCATGAGATCAGGTGTAAAACTGAACACCACAGGAGTTCGCGGTTAATAAAGAAATTGCGGACGCTGAACAGTATTGGGGAATCTGTGGATTGCTCTGTTCTAGTATAAAGACAATTCTAAGGTCAGTATTACAGATGGCAAAATAATAGATCTCTATGTAGTATTGAAAGATGTTAATTTTTGAACATTAGAGTTTGTGATTATTTGTATATGATATATAATGTTATGTAAATAATAAGTTAGTTGTAGGAAATAGATTATAAGTGTAATGCGCCATCTGTAATTAGGAATAGCCTATTGATGGTTAATAAATCTACTGTATCTATTAACGTATATCTAGATTTCCTGGAGCCGTCTTCCTCATTGATGATTTCGACGGAGGTACAAGGCCTGAAGCGATTCCTGACGCCATCCTAGGATACGTAAGAAGTCAAAATTTGGCCATCATGTTGCAAAACTAACAGCTGACGCTCTTCGTTAAACATTCCCTGCCGTGCGCGTAGAGGCGCGCGGCTGTGAGCTTGCATCCGGGAGATAGTAGGTTCGAATCCCACTATCGGCAGCCCTGAAAATGGTTTTCCGTGGTTTCCCATTTTCACACCAGGCAAATGCTGGGGCTGTACCTTAATTAAGGCCACGGCCGCTTCCTTCCAACTCCTAGGCCTTTCCTATCCCATCGTCGCCATAAGACCTATCTGTGTCGGTGCGACGTAAAGCCCCTAACGAAAAACATTCCCTACCTTCAACTTAAATATAGTTGAATACAGTATAATATTCTCAATAGAGTTTAGAGATACAGTGGATCTCTTTACTAAATGATGAAACATCTGGACGTTCGTAATCGAAGAGCGAAAAGAATTTGTAGGAACTCTTATTAAGTAAACTCCGTATTTCTGAAGTCCTATATCTTTACTTTCATTTTCAGACCCGTACAACGATGAATGGAAATACTTTAACTTTCAAACGCTCTGTGCGAGTATTGTGGCCGTTGAACAAAATGCGGGTCACGTAAATGCCGGGGGTGCAGGCAGATTTGATCTGGGCCCACTCGACTGGATCAGGCTCTCGAAAGAGATAGTTACGGCCTATAAAGCATTCGCGGTGCTCCACAATTAGATCACGAGGTGGTCACCGAGCTAAACAGTCTGCACTATAAATTATTCACCATCTGCGCAAAATATATGATCGAAAAGAGAATAGAAATTATGTATTTTGCTTTCATACTTCCGAACATAATCTTCCACATAAATTGATCTAAGAGCTATTGACCTTCCTGGGACTTTAATTAGATATATTTTAACTGCCATACACACGGTAGTTATCTCCGCACTAGTTATACAAACAAGAATCTTGCGATATTCAAACCAAATACAATAAGCCTACCTATGTACTTCTACATGAATGATAGCTGTCAATGTTATGAAAGATTTAGAAGCAATGAGGAGACAAGAATATTTCTTCCCATTAAATTTATTAGAACGCAACATCTGTCTCTTTCTATATGGATATATCATCATCAACAACACATCATCAGTCACCAATGATATGCATTTGGGACTACAGTAGGTAGCAGATTCCCTAGATAGTTTTTCTTGCAATGATTCCTGAGAGTTGAAAATGTATTGAACGTCTCTCTTGGTAAAATATTCTAATCCCTAATTCCTCTTTTTATAAATAAATATTTGCCCCGATTCGTCCTCTTGAATTCGAACTTTATATTCATATAATGATGTCTTATATTTTTAAACAACATTCAGGCTCATTCATCTACTAGCCTAATATAATTTCATACCATCCCTCCAATGTAAATACTGAGCGAGTTGGTCGCGTTGTTACGGGAGCGTAGCTACGGTCTTGCATTCGGGAGTTGGTGGGTTCAAATCCCACCATCGCGTCGTCAGCAATTAAGATGATTTTCCGTGGTTTCCTCTTTTCAACCAGGCAAATGCTAGGTATGCACCATTATGAAGGTCATGGCCGTTACCTTCCCAACCCTAGCCCATCCCCATACTCGTATCACTGAAAACCGTCGATGTGTTAATGCGACGTTAAACTAGCAGAAAAAATAAAATAAAATAAATAAATAAATAAATAAATAAATAAATAAATAAATAAATAAATAAATAAATAAATAAATAAATAAATAAATAAATAAATAAATAAATCCACTGGTAACAGCTCGTCTCCTTATTCCCTCCTTATGTTGCTTTACTTTGGATCTTTTCCAGTTCTCGAATCAAATAGTCCTGTTGAGGGTCCCATATATATATATATATATATATATATATATATATATTTGCTAGGGGCTTTACGTCGCACCGACACAGATAGGTCTTATGGCGAAGATGGGATAGGAAAGGCCTAGGAGTTGGAAGGAAGCGGCCGTGGCCTTAATTAAGGTACAGCCCCAGCATTTGCCTGGTGTGAAAATGGGAAACCACGGAAAACCATTTTCAGGGCTGCCGATAGTGGGATTCGAACCTACTATCTCCCGGATGCAAGCTCACAGCCGCGCGCCTCTACGCGCACGGCCAACTCGCCCGGTCCCATACATTTTAACCATATTCTAAGCGGGGTATTACCAGTGACATACGTAATCTCCTTTACATCCTTGCTACAATCCGTAAACACTTTCATAACCACATCAGGAGATCTATATATTTTATTAATAACCTCGCAGACGTGTTTACCCCGATGATGATCTTCCCTTACCACTAACTCTTAGGTATATATTAGAGTGTATCAGAACTATACCGACAGAAAAATCAGGGATGCTCTCCATATTAGGTTACAAAGGATGCTGCAATCGGATTGGCGGAGAAAGTTTTTCTTTTCCAGAAAATGAGGTCACTTTGTCACTTCCGGGCGCGCTATTCAAATTGACGAACTTGCCGGGTTTGCTATCCTAGAGATCCAGCCGCTGCCTGTTACTGTGCTTCAGAGGACGTAAGGGAAGGGAGGGGAAGTAGGAAGTGGGAGACAGAGGTGCGAATGCACAAGTTTATCTTTCGTTTCGCATAGCCCCAGTAGGCAGTGTGCAGTTTGTTATGCACAAATTTACTACCATGCGAACCCCGTAGAAAGAGAAGATGAACATGTACCAAGAATCCAGGCAGCGACACACCACACATTCTGAACAGAGTCCAAAGGTCACTACTCCACCGTTGCGAACTGTGCACTGAAGTAGGAGGGGCGGGGGGCAAATTGAACATCTACTGTAATCAAACTACTGGGCATAATGTTTCCGTCGTTCAGTATTTCATTCCATTTACAATGTTGTGAGTAACGGAATACACAATCGCCGGGCGGCAACGTTGTACTTTCCACCATGCCAAGTAATAAGGAACATTACTGCCTCCAACAGACGGGAGGAGAAACGATCTGGTGCATTCCTTGACTGACAAGTGTGTCTTAATTTATTACAGTGTGTTCTTATACTGTGCGTGAGGTTACGTCTATTTAATAACCGAACTGTGGATATTGCCCAGTAGCGGCGATTGGTAACTAAAAGTGTGGGAGCAAAAAATGCACAGACAACAAACAGTGTCCGGGTTTGTGGGAGATATTGCGGACAGTGGGTATATATACATCAAAACTGAATTTAAAAAGCTCCAAATGGTAAGATTTTTTATGCTCTCCGAGCGAATTTCGAGAGAGAGGTAAGGGTTGAATATCTAGCAACATAAGTCCAGTAATAATAGTTTTTTATTTTAGATTTAGTTCCAGTACTATAGAATAAAATGTTTACCACCAGGCTGAGTGGCTCGGACGGTTGAGATGCTGCCCTTCTGACCCCAACTTGGCAGGTTCGATCCTCCCTAGTCCGGCGGTATTTGAAGGTGCTCAAATACGTCAGCCTCGTGTCGGTAAATTTACTAACACGTTAAAGAACTCCTGCGGGACTAAATTCCAGCACCTCGGGGTATCCGAAATACGTAAAAGTAGTTAGTGTGACGTAAATCCAATAACATTATTAAAATTTTCATTAAAAGGAACAATACTAGACCTGCACATTTATTACAATTTAATAGAAGCACGGCCCTGAATATACAAATTAGAAATCATTTAGTCCGCCTATGTGGTGTAGTGGTTAGCGTGAAAAGCTGCCACCCCCGGAGGCTCGGGTTCGATTCCCGGCTCTGCCACGAAATTTGAAAAGTGGTACGAGGGCTGGAACGGGGTCCACTCAGCCTCGGGAGGTCAACTGAGTAGAGGTGGGTTCGAATCCCACCTCAGCCATCCTCGAAGTGGTTTTCCGTGGTTTCCCACTTCTACTCCAGGCAAATGCCGGGTTTGGTACCTAACTTAAGGCCACGGCCGCTTCCTTCCTCTTCCTTGCCTGTCCCTTCGAATCATCCCATCCCTCCACAAGGCCCCTGTTCAGCATAGCAGGTGAGGCCGCATGGGCGAGGTACTGGTCATTCTCTCCAGTTGTATCCCTCGACCCCGAGTTTGAAGCTCCAGGACACTGCCCTTGAGGCGATAGAGGTGGGATCCCTCGCTGAGTCCGAGGGATAGGCCAACCCTGGAGGGTAAACAGATTACGAAATCATTTAGTATGTGACTACACACTAAGAAACTAACAGACACTAAAAGGACTGCCAGAATAACGAATGCCCGCGGCAAATGAGTGAATCATACCTCAGTGTCCATGACCTTGGCAAAAAATTACACCCCTTCTACTCTTCCTCACAGCACATGCAGAGTGTCCACTACTTGCCCTTGCGCTATAGCTACAAAACGGTTAGCCGGGTCGAACGACATTTTGTGCTTTATTACGCTAATAATTGTGTTAATAAATAAAGACAACAAAGAAAATTATTAGCTGATAATTCAACAAGGCGTATATAGATTGATTTTTTTATTTAATTCCTATAATTCCTACTTTCAGCCGGCTAAATTAGAAAAAAAAAATAATGTTTTCTTCACAAAGTGGAGGGGGGGGGTGGCTGTAAGAAACGGGGACAATTCTGTGCGAGTCGAATGAGAAACGTGTGCATACGCGCGAATAATTATGTTCTGTCTCCATCATACACACCGCATCCACGCCCTCCCATTCTCGTCCCTGAAGCACAGCGACGACTTGTGTTCTGGCATAATAAATACGGCGAGTTTGTCAATTTGTATCGCGCGGAGCATTCTCTTTGTCTTCATCATGCACACCACATTATCTCCCTCTCCTTCACTTCCCTGAAGCACAGCAGCGTCTTGTGTTCTGGCATAATAAATACGGCGAGTTTGTCAATTTGTATCGCGCGGAGCATTCTCTCTGTCTTCATCATGCACACCACATTATCTCCCTCTCCTTCTCTTCCCTGAAGCACAGCAGCGTCTTGTGTTCTGGCATGTTAAATACGGCGAGTTCGTCAATTTGTATCGCGCGGAGCATTCTCTCTGTCTTCATCATGCACACCATATTATCTCCCTCTCCTTCTCTTCCCTGAAACACAGCAGCGTCTTGTGTTCTGGCATGTTAAATACGGCGAGTTCGTCAATTTGTATCGCGCGGAGCATTCTCTCTGTCTTCATCATGCACACCACATTATCTCCCTCTCCTTCTCTTCCCTGAAACACAGCAGCGTCTTGTGTTCTGGCATGTTAAATACGGCGAGTTCGTCAATTTGTATCGCGCGGAGCATTCTCTCTGTCTCCATCATGCACACCATATTATCTCCCTCTCCTTCTCTTCCCTGAAGCACAGCAGCGTCTTGTGTTCTGGCATGTTAAATACGGCGAGTTCGTCAATTTGTATCGCGCGGAGCATTCTCTCTGTCTCCATCATGCACACCACATTATCTCCCTCCCTTTCTCTTCCCTGAAGCACAGCAGCGTCTTGTGTTCTGGCATGTTAAATACGGCGAGTTCGTCAATTTATATCGCGCGGAGCATTCTCTCTGTCTTCATCATGCACACCACATTATCTCCCTCCCTTTGTCTTCCCTGAAACACAGCAGCGTCTTGTGTTCTGGTATGTTAAATACGGCGAGTTCGTCAATTTATATCGCGCGGAGCATTCTCTCTGTCTTCATCATGCACACCACATTATTTCCCTCCCTTTGTCTTCCCTGAAACAAAGCAGTGTCTTGTGTTCTGGCATGTTAAATACGGCGAGTTCGTCAATTTATATCGCGCGGAGCATTCTCTCTGTCTCCATCATACACACCACATTATCTCCCTCTCCTTCTCTTCCCTGAAGCACAGCAGCGTCTTGTGTTCTGGCATGTTAAATACGGCGAGTTCGTCAATTTGTATCGCGCGGAGCATTCTCTCTGTCTCCATCATGCACACCACATTATCTCCCTCCCTTTCTCTTCCCTGAAGCACAGCAGCGTCTTGTGTTCTGGCATGTTAAATACGGCGAGTTCGTCAATTTATATCGCGCGGAGCATTCTCTCTGTCTTCATCATGCACACCACATTATCTCCCTCCCTTTGTCTTCCCTGAAACACAGCAGCGTCTTGTGTTCTGGTATGTTAAATACGGCGAGTTCGTCAATTTATATCGCGCGGAGCATTCTCTCTGTCTTCATCATGCACACCACATTATCTCCCTCTCCTTCTCTTCCCTGAAGCACAGCAGCGTCTTGTGTTCTGGCATGTTAAATACGGCGAGTTCGTCAATTTGTATCGCGCGGAGCATTCTCTCTGTCTTCATCATGCACACCACATTATCTCCCTCCCTTTGTCTTCCCTGAAGCACAGCAGCGTCTTGTGTTCTGGCATGTTAAATACGGCGAGTTCGTCAATTTGTATCGCGCGGAGCATTCTCTCTGTCTCCATCATGCACACCACATTATCTCCCTCCCTTTGTCTTCCCTGAAGCACAGCAGCGTCTTGTGTTCTGGCATGTTAAATACGGCGAGTTCGTCAATTTGTATCGCGCGGAGCATTCTCTCTGTCTTCATCATGCACACCACATTATCTCCCTCCCTTTGTCTTCCCTGAAACACAGCAGCGTCTTGTGTTCTGGTATGTTAAATACGGCGAGTTCGTCAATTTATATCGCGCGGAGCATTCTCTCTGTCTTCATCATGCACACCACATTATTTCCCTCCCTTTGTCTTCCCTGAAACACAGCAGTGTCTTGTGTTCTGGCATGTTAAATACGGCGAGTTCGTCAATTTATATCGCGCGGAGCATTCTCTCTGTCTTCATCATGCCCACCACATTATCTCCCTCTACTTCTCGTCCCTGAAGCACAGCAGCGTCTTGTGTTCTGGCATACTAAATACGGCGAGTTCGTCAATTTGTATCGCGCGGAACATTCTCTCTCTCTTCATCATGCACACCATATTATCACCCTCTCCTTCTCTTCCCTGAAACACAGCAGCGTCTTGTGTTCTGGCATGTTAAATGGCGAGTTCGTCAATTTGTATCGCGCGGAGCATTCTCTCTGTCTTCATCATGCACACCACATTATCTCCCTCCCTTTCTCTTCCCTGAAGCACAGCAGCGTCTTGTGTTCTGGCATGTTAAATACGGCGAGTTCGTCAATTTATATCGCGCGGAGCATTCTCTCTGTCTCCATCATGCACACCACATTATCTCCCTCCCTTTGTCTTCCCTGAAGCACAGCAGTGTCTTGTGTTCTGACATGTTAAATACGGCGAGTTCGTCAATTTATATCGCGCGGAGCATTCTCTCTGTCTCCATCATGCACACCACATTATCTCCCTCCCTTTGTCTTCCCTGAAGCACAGCAGCGTCTTGTGTTCTGGCATGTTAAATACGGCGAGTTCGTCAATTCGTATCGCGCGGAGCATTCTCTCTGTCTTCATCATGCACACCACATTATCTCCCTCCCTTTGTCTTCCCTGAAACACAGCAGCGTCTTGTGTTCTGGCATACTAAATACGGCGAGTTCGTCAATTTGTATCGCGCGGAACATTCTCTCTGTCTTCATCATGCACACCATATTATCTCCCTCTCCTTCTCTTCCCTGAAACACAGCAGTGTCTTGTGTTCTGACATGTTAAATACGGCGAGTTCGTCAATTTGTATCGCGCGGAGCATTCTCTCTGTCTTCATCATACACACCACATTATCTCCCTCCCTTTGTCTTCCCTGAAACACAGCAGCGTCTTGTGTTCTCGCATGTTAAATACGGCGAGTTCGTCAATTTGTATCGCGCGGAGCATTCTCTCTGTCTTCATCATGCACACCACATTATCTCCCTCCCTTTGTCTTCCCTGAAGCACAGCAGCGTCTTGTGTTCTGGCATGTTAAATGGCGAGTTCGTCAATTTGTATCGCGCGGAACATTCTCTCTGTCTTCATCATGCACACCATATTATCTCCCTCTCCTTCTCTTCCCTGAAACACAGCAGCGTCTTGTGTTCTGGCATGTTAAATACGGCGAGTTCGTCAATTTGTATCGCGCGGAACATTCTCTCTGTCTTCATCATGCACACCATATTATCTCCCTCTCCTTCTCTTCCCTGAAACACAGCAGCGTCTTGTGTTCTGGCATGTTAAATACGGCGAGTTCGTCAATTTGTATCGCACAGCATTCTCTCTGTCTCCATCATACACACCACATTATCTCCCTCTCCTTCTCTTCCCTGAAGCACAGCAGCGTCTTGTGTTCTCGCATGTTAAATACGGCGAGTTCGTCAACTTGTATCGCGCGGAGCATTCTCTCTGTCTTCATCATGCACACCACATTATTTCCCTCCCTTTGTCTTCCCTGAAACACAGCAGCGTCTTGTGTTCTGGCATACTAAATACGGCGAGTTCGTCAATTTGTATCGCGCGGAACATTCTCTCTCTCTTCATCATGCACACCATATTATCTCCCTCTCCTTCTCTTCCCTGAAACACAGCAGCGTCTTGTGTTCTGGCATGTTAAATGGCGAGTTCGTCAATTTGTATCGCGCGGAGCATTCTCTCTGTCTCCATCATACACACCACATTATCTCCCTCTCCTTCTCTTCCCTGATGCACAGCAGCGTCTTGTGTTCTCGCATGTTAAATACGGCGAGTTCGTCAATTTGTATCGCGCAGATCATTCTCTCTGTCTTCATCATGCACACCACATTATCTCCCTCCCTTTGTCTTCCCTGAAACACAGCAGCGTCTTGTGTTCTGGCATACTAAATACGGCGAGTTCGTCAATTTGTATCGCGCGGAACATTCTCTCTGTCTTCATCATGCACACCACATTATCTCCCTCTCCTTCTCTTCCCTGAAACACAGCAGCGTCTTGTGTTCTGGCATGCTAAATACGGCGAGTTCGTCAATTTGTATCGCGCGGAGCATTCTCTCTGTCTTCATCATACACACCACATTATCTCCCTCTACTTCTCTTCCCTGAAGCACAGCAGCGTCTTGTGTTCTGGCATACTAAATACGGCGAGTTCGTCAATTTGTATCGCGCGGAACATTCTCTCTGTCTTCATCATGCACACCACATTATCTCCCTCTCCTTCTCTTCCCTGAAGCACAGCAGCGTCTTGTGTTCTCGCATGTTAAATACGGCGAGTTCGTCAATTTGTATCGCGCGGAGCATTCTCTCTGTCTTCATCATGCCCACCACATTATCTCCCTCCCTTTGTCTTCCCTGAAGCACAGCAGTGTCTTGTGTTCTGGCATGTTAAATACGGCGAGTTCGTCAATTTGTATCGCGCGGAGCATTCTCTCTGTCTTCATCATGCCCACCACATTATCTCCCTCCCTTTGTCTTCCCTGAAGCACAGCAGTGTCTTGTGTTCTGGCATGTTAAATACGGCGAGTTCGTCAATTTGTATCGCGCGGAGCATTCTCTCTGTCTTCATCATGCACACCACATTATTTCCCTCCCTTTGTCTTCCCTGAAACACAGCAGCGTCTTGTGCTCTGGCATGTTAAATACGGCGAGTTCGTCAATTTGTATCGCGCGGAGCATTCTCTCTGTCTTCATCATGCCCACCACATTATCTCCCTCCCTTTGTCTTCCCTGAAGCACAGCAGCGTCTTGTGTTCTGGCATGTTAAATACGGCGAGTTCGTCAATTTGTATCGCGCGGAGCATTCTCTCTGTCTTCATCATGCCCACCACATTATCTCCCTCCCTTTGTCTTCCCTGAAGCACAGCAGCGTCTTGTGTTCTCGCATGTTAAATACGGCGAGTTCGTCAATTTGTATCGCGCGGAGCATTCTCTCTGTCTTCATCATGCCCACCACATTATCTCCCTCCCTTTGTCTTCCCTGAAGCACAGCAGTGTCTTGTGTTCTGGCATGTTAAATACGGCGAGTTCGTCAATTTGTATCGCGCGGAGCATTCTCTCTGTCTTCATCATGCCCACCACATTATCTCCCTCCCTTTGTCTTCCCTGAAGCACAGCAGTGTCTTGTGTTCTGGCATGTTAAATACGGCGAGTTCGTCAATTTGTATCGCGCGGAGCATTCTCTCTGTCTTCATCATGCACACCACATTATTTCCCTCCCTTTGTCTTCCCTGAAACACAGCAGCGTCTTGTGTTCTGGCATACTAAATACGGCGAGTTCGTCAATTTGTATCGCGCGGAACATTCTCTCTCTCTTCATCATGCACACCATATTATCACCCTCTCCTTCTCTTCCCTGAAACACAGCAGCGTCTTGTGTTCTGGCATGTTAAATGGCGAGTTCGTCAATTTGTATCGCGCGGAGCATTCTCTCTGTCTTCATCATGCCCACCACATTATCTCCCTCTACTTCTCTTCCCTGAAACACAGCAGTGTCTTGTGTTCTGGGATGTTAAATACGGCGAGTTCGTCAATTTGTATCGCGCGGAACATTCTCTCTCTCTTCATCATGCACACCACATTATCTCCCTCTACTTCTCTTCCCTGAAACACAGCAGTGTCTTGTGTTCTGGGATGTTAAATACGGCGAGTTCGTCAATTTGTATCGCGCGGAGCATTCTCTCTGTCTTCATCATGCCCACCACATTATCTCCCTCTACTTCTCTTCCCTGAAGCACAGCAGCGTCTTGTGTTCTGGCATGTTAAATACGGCGAGTTCGTCAATTTGTATCGCGCGGAGCATTCTCTCTGTCTTCATCATGCCCACCACATTATCTCCCTCTACTTCTCGTCCCTGAAGCACAGCAGCGTCTTGTGTTCTGGCATACTAAATACGGCGCGTTCGTCAATTTGTATCGCACGGAGCATTCTCTCTGTCTTCATCATGCCCACCATATTATCTCCCTCTCCTTCTCTTCCCTGAAGCACAGCAGCGTCTTGTGTTCTGGCATACTAAATACGGCGAGTTCGTCAATTATCGCGCGGAACATTCTCTCTGTCTTCATCATACACACCACATTATCTCCCTCTCCTTCTCTTCCCTGAAGCACAGCAGCGTCTTGTGTTCTGGCATGCTAAATACGGCGAGTTCGTCAATTTGTATCGCGCGCAGCATTCTCTCTGTCTTCATCATGCACACCACATTATCTCCCTCCCTTTGTCTTCCCTGAAGCACAGCAGCGCCTTGTGTTCTGGCATACTAAATACGGCGAGTTCGTCAATTTGTATCGCGCGGAGCATTCTCTCTGTCTTCATCATGCACACCACATTAAAATATCTCCCTCTACTTCTCTTCCCTGAAGCACAGCAGCGTCTTGTGTTCTGGCATACTAAATACGGCGAGTTCGTCAATTTGTATCGCGCGGAGCATTCTCTCTCTCTTCATCATGCACACCACATTATCTCCCTCTACTTCTCTTCCCTGAAGCACAGCAGCGTCTTGTGTTCTGGCATGCTAAATACGGCGAGTTCGTCAATTTGTATCGCGCGCAGCATTCTCTCTGTCTTCATCATGCACACCACATTATCTCCCTCCCTTTGTCTTCCCTGAAGCACAGCAGCGCCTTGTGTTCTGGCATACTAAATACGGCGAGTTCGTCAATTTGTATCGCGCGGAGCATTCTCTCTGTCTTCATCATGCACACCACATTAAAATATCTCCCTCTACTTCTCTTCCCTGAAGCACAGCAGCGCCTTGTGTTCTGGCATACTAAATACGGCGAGTTCGTCAATTTGTATCGCGCGGAGCATTCTCTCTGTCTTCATCATACACACCACATTATCTCCCTCTCCTTCTCTTCCCTGAAGCACAGCAGCGTCTTGTGTTCTGGCATACTAAATACGGCGAGTTCGTCAATTTGTATCGCGCGGAACATTCTCTCTGTCTTCATCATGCCCACCACATTATCTCCCTCTAATTCTCTTCCCTGAAACACAGCAGCGTCTTGTGTTCTGGCATACTAAATACGGCGAGTTCGTCAATTTGTATCGCGCGGAGCATTCTCTCTGTCTTCATCATGCACACCACATTATCTCCCTCCCTTTGTCTTCCCTGAAACACAGCAGTGTCTTGTGTTCTGGCATGTTAAATACGGCGAGTTCGTCAATTTGTATCGCGCGGAGCATTCTCTCTGTCTTCATCATGCACACCACATTATCTCCCTCTGTCTTCCCTGAAACACAGCAGCGTCTTGTGTTCTGGCATGTTAAATGGCGAGTTCGTCAATTTGTATCGCGCGGAGCATTCTCTCTGTCTTCATCATGCACACCACATTATCTCCCTCCCTTTGTCTTCCCTGAAACACAGCAGTGTCTTGTGTTCTGGCATACTAAATACGGCGAGTTCGTCAATTTGTATCGCGCGGAGCATTCTCTCTGTCTTCATCATGCACACCACATTATCTCCCTCCCTTTGTCTTCCCTGAAACACAGCAGTGTCTTGTGTTCTGGCATGTTAAATACGGCGAGTTCGTCAATTTGTATCGCGCGGAGCATTCTCTCTGTCTTCATCATGCCCACCACATTATTTCCCTCCCTTTGTCTTCCCTCAAGCACAGCAGCGTCTTGTGTTCTGGCATACTAAATACGGCGAGTTCGTCAATTTGTATCGCGCGGAGCATTCTCTCTGTCTTCATCATTCCCACCACATTATCTCCCTCTACTTCTCTTCCCTGAAGCACAGCAGCGTCTTGTGTTCTGGCATACTAAATACGGCGAGTTCGTCAATTTGTATCGCGTGCCAGGAAGTAGCAAATTAACCTTACTTTCTCGAAAAGAAAAATTTTCGCCACCACTCCGATTGCACCATTGGTTTTAACATAGCATGAAGAGCATCCCCAATTTTTTTTGCCGGTATGGAGTTGATACACCTCTGTAGTGAACACCTTGTCCGGCTCCATGGCTAAATGGTCAACGTACTGGCCTTTGGTCACAGGGGTCCCGGCTTCGATTTATAGCAGGGTCGGGAATTTTAACCATCACTGGTTGATTTCTCTGGCAGGGGGGCTGGATGTATGTGTCGTTTTCATCATCATTTCATCTTTTCCTGTCACATCGTCGCCGTAAGACCTATCTGTGTTGGTGCAACGTAAAACAACTAGCAAAAAAAAAAGCCATACGCCATTTCATTTCATTTTAGTGAACAATCAATCTATCACCGCAGGAATTAAAACAGGGAAAGCGTCCAGAAAAAAAGTATCAACTCAGCAAGAGTCGGTTCTAAGCTCGGACTACGGTTACTTCATGGCTCAGCATTTGGGAAATATAACTTCGTTTATTGAAGGAACGAAGTCAGTGATGAAAGCTGAAAGTTTTGCAGCAGTAGCCAGTACCATTATTTTACTGAAGGATGATGCAGAAAGAGAGGGAATAAACTGAGGGTATATCATTTACGCGAATTGACACGTAGCTAATATATGGACATAAAGTCAGTTTATCTGAAGGAAAGTGCTATCAAGTACAGGATGACCCAAAAGTTCTTTAACATTTGATGAGGCAATACTTCGCAGAATATTGGAGGTAGAGAGGTAATAACTGACACACATGATTGGCATGACATGGGGTTTATTTTTGACACCAAAATAAAGATTCACTAACAGTGCCTTTTCTGGTAACGTCAACGTGCCGCGATCGCAGGCGCATCTGACGTCCTTTCTCACGACAGAACATTTTATACCGCACACAAGTCTCATGCGGCATCACTGACTCGTTGGCTGAATGGTCAGCGTACTGGTCTTCGGTTAAGAGGGTCCCGGGTTCGATTCCCGGCTGGGTCCGGGATTTTAACCTTAATTGGTTAATTCCAATGACCCGGGTGCTGGGTGTTTGTGCTGTCCCCAACATCCCTGCAATTCACACACCACACATAACACTATCCTCCACCACAAAAACACGCAGTTACCTACGCACGGCAGATGCCGCCCACCCTCATCGGAAGGTCTGCCTTACAAAGGCTGCACTCGGCTAGAAATAGCCATACGTAACTACTAATGACATGTTGCTGTAAAGCGCTCTCTGTAGGCTTGTTCGTTCACTCGTCGTCGGTGTCAATAAAATAAATAAAATCACAATAAATCACAATAAATCACAATAAATCACATGGCACGTCAAGCATTTTTGGCCATTTGTGCCAGGTTTGTGCATAAGTTTTTGTGAGGAAAAAACACATATTTTTCAAGGGAAATTCATATTTTTGTTTATTCCAAATATTGGCCATCGGCTTCTACACACTTCGCCCATCTTTCAGGTAAGTTAAGAACACCATGACACAAAACTGCTTGTCTTTTTCGGCAAACCATTCGTTGAGCCATCTCCCTACTTCCTCGAAATTACCGAAGTGCTGCTTTACAAGTGCGTGCCCCATAACTTATATGCGAAGAGGTGACAGTCGAATGGTGCCAGGTCGGGAGAGTACGGCGCGTGCGGAAGGATGTCCCATCCAAGCGATTTAAAGGTGTCTTTCACTGGTTTGCTGTGTGAGATGGCACATTGTTGTGTAACAAAATCACTTTGCCATATCTTCTGATCGTCTTTCGATCAATGTGTGATTTCAATTGATCATTTGTTGGAGACAGCGTTGTGCATTAACGGTTTCGCCGGGCTTCAAGATTTCATAATACACAATACCGTTCTGGTCCCACTAGACACGAAGATGTTCTTCTTGCCGAAGCGATTTGGCCTTGGTGTTGAAGGACCGGCTTCGCCAGGTGACAGCCCGATTTTCTCCGCTTCGGGTTTTCAAATTAAATCCATTTTTCGTCACCCATCACAATCATCATCATCATCATCATCATCATCTGTTTACCCTCCAGGTTCGGTTTTTCCCTCGGACTTAGCGAGGGATCCCACCTCTACCGCCTCAAGGGCAGTGTCCTGGAGCTTCAGACTCTTGGTCGGGGGATACAACTGCGGAGTATGACCAGTACCTCGCCCAGGCGGCCTCACCTGCTATGCTGAACAGGGGCCTTGTGGAGGGATGGGAAGATTGGAAGGGATAGGCAAGGAAGAGGGAAGGAAGCGGCCGTGGCCTTAAGTTAGGTACCATCCCGGCATTCGCCTGGAGGAGAAGTGGGAAACCACGGAAAACCACTTCCAGGATGGCTGAGGTGGGAATCGAACCCACCTCTACTCAGTTGACCTCCCGAGGCTGAGTGGACCCCGTTCCAGCCCTCGTACCACTTTTCAAATTTCGTGGCAGAGCCGGGAATCGAACCCGGGCCTCCGGGGGTGGCAGCTAATCACGCTAACCACTACACCACAGAGGCGGACACCCATCACAATCCGGTACATAAATTATTTTCTTTCGTGGCGTTGAAGCAGCATTTCACAAGTTACTTTACGATTTTCCATTTGCCGTTCATTGAAACCCTGTGGGACCCATTTGATCTTCCCCATTGCTCGTAAACGTCTGCTAATTGTTTCTTTTGACACATTTAATTCGTGCGCCAATTGCTCTTATTTTGAGTTGGGTCATCATCCGGTAACGCCTGCAATTGCTCGTCTTCGCACTTTGGTCTACCAGAGCGCGCAGTGTATTTCACATTGAAATCACCACGCTTAAATTGTCGAAACCATGTCTCACATGCTCAACTCGATGGATCATGTTCACCATATGTTTCTACCAGCAAACGATGACATTCCACAGTCTTTTTCTTTTGAGCACCGCCGCCATAAGACCTATCTTTATCAGTGCGACGTAAAACAAATAGCAAAAAAAAAAAAAAAAAAAAAAAAATTAAATAAATAAGAAGAGCAATGAGTGCCGCAAATGTTCTTTTCCAGGCACAAACACCGACATGATCACTAAACGATGCTAGTGTTTGGCGTACTCAACTTGTGTGTAAGGTAAGGTAAGAGTGCATTCTGCCCGAAGGCAGGTCCGAACCTCTACAGAGGTGTGCCTGAGCCGGAGTTTACGTACGGTAGGGTGGCCAGTTCCTTTCCGCTCCTCAATTCCCTTACCCCCCACCAACAGCGCATGGCAACCCATCCAAATCTTGACCACGCCCAATGTTGCTTAACTTCGGAGATCTCATGGGATCCGGTGTTTCAACATGGCTACGGCCGTTGGCCAACTTGTGTGTGTTGGTAGGTTAATGTCAGACGAAGAAACTGACGTATGTGTCAAATTCATACGCTGCGTGCTGTCCGCTGGCACCATCTCTTAATGAAACCAGAAAAGACTTATGCATACATCTGGTACTTGACGTGTTGCTGTCTAGCGCCAACTGTTGGTCATTTTGTGTACTTTATGTTGGTATTAATAAAACCCCATGTCATGTTACTCATCTGTGTCAATTATTACCGCTCTACCTCCAATATTCCTGAAGTATTGCCGCATCAAATGTTGACGGACTTTTGGGTCATCCCGCATCTGGAAAGGGGAAGATTAATGCAGCAAGAGTGTATCATAAATAGATTATGTTCAGTACCAAATATATCTGTGCGAATATAATCATTGATGATTCATTACCAAGACGGAAGTACAAAATTATAAGTGGCAAATCATTTTACATACTTGGGCTGTGTTCTCTTGTACACTGGATAATTATCTAAATCCGTCGTATACCGGAGCAGAGACAGTGAGTAATTTTTAGCTGCGATACGAATTTTTGAGAGAAGGAAATCAGATCTAACAGTCAAAATTCTTACACTACTCAGTTCTCAGCTCGTCTTTAGTGAGAAAATTCCACTTCATTTTTCATTCCATTTATATCAAGCTAGAATATCTATGGCGTAATTAGAAAACGTTGTGTCTCCCAATGCTCTTCCAATCCATTATTTACCGAGCTCGATAGCTGCAGTCGCTTAAGTGCGGCCAGTATCCAGTAATCGGGAGATCGTGGGTTCGAGCCACACTGTCGGCAGCCCTGAAGATGGTTTTCCGTGGTTTCCCATTTTCACACCAGGCAAATGCCGGGGCTGTACCTTAATTAAGGCCACGGCCGCTTACTTCCACTTCCTAGGCCTTTCCCATCCCATCGTCGCCATAAGATATATTTGTGTCGGAGCGACTTAAAGCATACATACATACATACATACATTATCATTATAGACTGTTATGCCTTTCAGCGTTCAGTCTGCAAGCCTCTGAGAATTTACTAAACGTCGCCACAATCCTCGATTTGCAACTAGTGTTGTGGCCTCATTTAGTTCTATAACTCTTATCTTTAAATCGTTAGAAACCGAGTCTAACCATCGTCGTCTTGGTCTCCCTCTACTTCTGTTACCCTCCATAACAGAGTCCATTATTCTCCTAGGTAACCCGTCCTCCTCCATTCGCCTCACATGACCCCACCACCGAAGCCGGTTTATGCGTACAGCTTCATCCATCGAGTTCATTCCTAAATTAGCCTTTATCTCCTCATTCCGAGTACCATCCTGCCATTGTTCCCATCTGTTTGTACGAGCAATCATTCTTGCTACTTTCATGTCTGTTACTTCTAACTTATGAATAAGATATCCTGAGTCCACCCAGCTTTCGCTCCCGTAAAGCAAAGTTGGTCTGAAAACAGACCGATGTAAAGATAGTTTCGTCTGGGAGCTGACTTCCTTCTTACAGAATACTGCTGATCGCAACTGCGAGCTCACTGCATTAGCTTTACTACACCTTGATTCGATCTCACTTACTATATTACCATCCTGGGAGAACACACAACCTACATACTTGAAATTATCGACCTGTTCTAGCTTTGTATCACCAATCTGACATTCAATTCTGTTGAATTTCTCACCTACTGACATCAATTTAATCTTCGAGAGGCTAATTTTCATACCATACTCATTGCACCTATTTTCAAGTTCCAAGATATTAGACTGCAGGCTTTCGGCACAGTCTGCCATTAAGACCAAGTCGTCAGCATAGGCCAAACTGCTTACTACATTTCCACCTAACTGAATCCCTCCCTGCCATTTTATACCTTTCAGCAGATGATCCATGTAAACTACGAACAGCAAAGGCGAAAGATTGCAGCCTTGTCTAACCCCTGTAAGTACCCTGAACCAAGAACTCATTCTACCATCAATTCTCACTGAAGCCCAATTGTCAACATAAATGCCTTTGATTGATTTTAATAATCTACCTTTAATTCCATAGTCCCCCAGTATGGCGAACATCTTTTCCCTCGGTACCCTGTCATATGCTTTCTCTAGATCTACGAAACATAAACACAACTGCCTATTCCTCTCGTAGCATTTTTCAATTACCTGGCGCATACTGAAAATCTGACCCTGACAGCCTCTCTGTGGTCTGAAACCACACTGGTTTTCATCCAACTTCCTCTCAACGACTGATCGCACCCTCCCTTCCAAGATGCCAGTTAATACTTTGCCTGGTATACTAATCAATGAGATACCTCGATAGTTGTTGCAATCCTTCCTGTTTCCTTGCTTATAGATAGGTGCAATTACTGCTTTTGTCCAATCTGAAGGTACCTTACCAACACTCCACGCTAATTTTACTACTCTATGAAGCCATTTCATCCCTGCCTTCCCACTATACTTCACCATTTCAGGTCTAATTTCATCTATTCCTGCTGCCTTATGACAATGGAGTTTACTTACTATCCTTTCCACTTCCTCAAGCATAATTTCACCAACATCATTTTCCTCCTTCCCATGAGCTTGGCTGTTTGCAACACCACCATGATGATTTCCTTTTACATTGAGAAGATGTTCAAAATATTCCCTCCACCTCTCCAGTGATTCCCTGGGATCTATTATGAGTTCACCTGAATTACTCAAAACACTGTTCATTTCCTTTTTCCCTCCCTTCCTAAGATTCTTTATTACTGTCCAGAAAGGTTTTCCTTCTGCTTGACCTAGCCTTTCCAGGTTATTACCAAAATCTTCCCATGACTGCTTTTTGGATTCAACAACTATTTGTTTCGCTCTGTTTCTTTCATCTACGTACAAAGCCCTGTCTGCCTCAGCCCTTGTTTGGAGCCATTTCTGATAAGCCTTCTTTTTACGTTTACAAGCTGCTCTCACTTCATTATTCCACCAAGATGTTCGCCTTTTCCCATCTTTACACACAGTTGTTCCTATGCATTCCTTTGCTGCTTCTATTACAGCATCCCTGTATGCCACCCATTCACTTTCTATATCCTGAACCTGCTTACTGTCTACTGTTCGAAACTTCTCAGTAATCATATCCATGTACTTCTGTCTAATTTCCTCGTCCTGGAGATTTTCTACCCTTATTCGTTTGCAGACAGATTTCACTTTCTCTACCCTAGGCCTAGAGATACTTAGTTCACTACAGATCAGATAGTGGTCTGTATCATCGAAAAATCCGCGAAAAACTCGTACATTCCTAACAGATTTCCTGAATTCAAAGTCTGTTAAGATATAGTCTATTATGGATCTGGTACCCCTAGCCTCCCATGTGTAGCGGTGAATAGCTTTATGCTTGAAGAATGTATTCGTAACAGCTAAACCCATACTATCACAGAAGTCCAGCAAACGCTTCCCATTCCCATTAGCTTCCATATCTTCCCCACATTTACCAATCACCCTTTCGTATCCTTCAGTTCTATTCCCAACTCTCGCATTGAAATCGCCCATTAGCACTATTCTATCCTTGCTGTTGACCCCGACCACGATGTCACTCAATGCTTCATAAAACTTGTCCACTTCATCCTCGTCTGCACCCTCACATGGTGAATACACGGACACAATTCTAGTCCTAATTCCTGCAACTGACAAATCTACCCACATCATTCGCTCATTTACGTGCCTAACAGAAACTATGTTGCGTGCAATGGTATTCCTGATAAAGAGCCCTACACCAGACTCTGCCCTTCCCTTTCTAACACCCGTCAAGTACACTTTATAATCTCCTATCTCTTCCTCATTATCTCCCCTTACCCGAATATCACTTACTCCTAGCACATCCAGATGCATCCTCTTTGCTGACTCAGCCACAAAAAAATAATAAATATATCCATTATTTCCCTTAAGACTGGTCACGCCTCCCAGCCACATATGAATATGTAGTCCATTAGAACAATTTCCGTTGGGTTCATTTCCCTATGCCGATGTGTAACGGAAAATGAACCTTGCCGTGTCGTACTATAGGTATGTACGTTTGCGTGACATATTTACGCACTCTTACATTACAATGTATTTAAGGTTAATTCTTCTTTACATATTACCATAGGAATATGAACACAAAGAAAATTATTGTGATTGAGTACATATCCATATGTGACTGGGAGGCGTGACTAGTCCTAAGGGAAATAATGGATAGGAAGAGTATTGGGAGATACGAGATTTTCTAATTATCATGGACAAGTGTCAAGAAATATTATGAAGTCATAATATAAATTTACCTGTCTCTTACGTTCTGATTCGAACGCCCTGTTTATCATAAGTTTGTCTTGATTGTATAACGCGCTATTGTTCGAGATGTCAGCTTTCTTCTGCAGCAAGTAGTGGAAAAGGAAATGTTCTCCGAAACTGAAGGCTACGCAGAGAGGCTGACGTCACTGTGTTTACTAATGTTCCTCCCTCGCATCGGGCCCCGCCCTTGAATTAGAATGGGACAAGGCTGGGCCCTCACTGCCGTGGGAAATGAACTGCTGAGTGAAAGGGTTAGCGCCAGCCACACGATCTCTCTTAGGTAATGCATGTTCCGATACCTTACCTTTGAACTGATGCAGGGTTGTACTACAATTTGTCTGGAGAGAGGATACCCCTCACGTGGGATCGTCATCTCACAGACAAAACTGTACAGATTGCCTTGTAAAAGGTTCCAATATTTACAGGAGAGGCATCACGCAACAAACGAAGGAAGATAAATTCGTAGAAACATTGGTTGCAAAGCCAATATCTTTGGAGTTACGGTCCACTACCGCTACTCACGATCTTCCAGTAATTTACGCAGGGTCGTAAGCAACAAAAAACGGAAATAAGTTTCTACCGAAACATTTGTCGTAAACCTACTAGCGTGTTGTGTTATGATGAGTTACTGTCTGATTTTCATCGTAGGGTTAGGTGACACATAACACGGGTCTTCCATGAGCGATGGCCTGTCCGTTCGTCCGACCTTAACCCTTTAGATTTTTGGCTTTGGGGACCATGGTGTATGCGGTCCTCATAAATGATGTGGATACACTACGAGAACGAGAACGCTTATTCAATGACAACGAATGCATGATTTCATGTGACGTAGGGTGCAGGGCTGAATTGCAATGGATGGCGGGGTTCATTGAGCACATGAAGAGTACATGAAAGACATGGTGATTATTAATGGTAGTGGTAGTGGACCGTAACTCCGCAGATATTGGGTTTACGACCAATTATTTTAGGTCCCTTCTTCCTTCGTTTGTTGCGTGCTACCTCCTCTGTAAATACTGGAACCTTTTTCAAGGACACGCTGTATATAACACTGGGCCTATCAATGTTTGCAGGTTAGTCCAGAATTTATATGAGCCTGTGAGACTTCCGACAAAAATTTGAATTCAGTTTTACGCCAATGCATTGACCGAATAACCGCTAATATCTTGAGGCGATCAGACCGAGGTCCACCTGTCTTGGTAGAAGATGACGTTCTCTGTCCACTCTAACACCCAGTGACTAAGTTCCTGCAGCTGCGATGTCGACAATAAGACGAAACCATTCATTATGTTTCTGTTCTTTGTTGCTATCTGGTGGCCAGTTTATGAACACTTTATTATTAGTTTTTATCCTAGTAGTTATTGCTATGGTTCCGAGAGAATAATTTCTTCGTTCCAAATGTCTTGGATGTCAAGAAAGTAAACATTGTCATATTAAGTGGACTTCGGTGCAGTTCTTATGAAACTTATTATTTTGTTATGTATCTTTTATTTCTCCGCCTCTGTGGTGTAGTGGTTAGTATGATTAGCTGTCACCCTCGGAGACCCGAGTTCGATTCCCGGCTCTGCCACAACATTTGAAAAATTGTACGAGGGCTGGAACGGAATCCACTCAGCCTCGGGAGGTCAATTGAGCAGAGGGCGGTTCGATTCCCACCTCAGCCATCCTCGAAGTGGTTTTCTGTGGTTTCCCACCTCCTGAAGACTAGAACCCGAATGGTACCTAACTTAAGGCCACGACCGCTTCCTTCCATTTTCCTTGTGTATCCGTTTCGATCTTCACACCTCCCCCTCCCCCCCACGCCCACAAGGTCCCTGTGCAGCATAGCAGGTGATGGCGCCTGGGCGAGGTACTAGTCCTCCTCCCCAGTTCTATCCCTCCGACCCAAAGTCTGACACTCCAGAATACTGCCCTTTGGGCGGTAGAGGTGAGTCCCTCGCTGAGTCCGAGAGAAAAAACAACCCTGGAGGGTAAACTGATTAAGAAATAAAGTATCTTTCATTAACCTTCCGACATGAGTAAGGAAAAAATTGGCATATATGTAGTAATGATAAATGTGCTATTGTTGAATGATATTGACTCAGACGCTAATAACTTCGATTTTTCCCCTTGACCTTGTGCTCTATATCACAAAGCAACAAGCCGTGTCATCATAGCCGTGATATGTCTTGGCGTAAAAAGCGACTGCTGCTTAGCCTAAAGTCCTGCAGGTCACGTGGTGACGTGTGATCAGCGTGACGAGCACACTCAGCCGTTACTCTTGTCTTCTAGACCGGGGACGCTACCTCACTTCAGATATCTGCTCAGTTGTTCTCAAATTGGCATAGTAGGCCACGAACCGGTTCTTAAAGAAATATAAAAATCCCTGACCTGTCCGGGAATCTGTCCCGTGACTTCCAGGTAAGACGTAGGCTCGCTGCTCCTTGACCGTAGTACTGGCATGAATTATAGCTAATCAGCGTGCGGACATCAGAGTCTGTGTGAATGGGGAATGTATCAATAACATGGAATACGCAGACGACACATTTCGTTTAGCTGGTAGTATAGAAGATCTACAAGAACTGCTGAATGAGATACATGTAGCATGCAGTAGATATAGTCTAAAATAATAAACATCTTAAATTAATGGTATCCAGAAATACATTCACGCACAGCAAGAATTGGATAACGAAATCATCGAATGAATGAACACCTACAGATAGCCTACCTTAAATGTCTTCTAAATCCTCAAGACACCACGGACCTAGCCGGCATCCGTGATTAGTCCCACAATGTAAGGAACACCATGGGTCCGTGCTACCTGTGAATGGTGCCATAATGTGTGACATACCACGGGTCTGCTTTATCTATGATTAGTACCACCGTGCAAAGAACACCATAAGTCTGCGTTACATAATTATGATTAGTACTACTATACGAGGAACAACATGGTTCTGCTTTATAAGTGATTAGTACCATTATAAGGGCCGGTGACCTCGATTTTGGACCATTTTAGAAAACAAGCATCATCCCAGTAATTAAGGCATTGAGATGTGGATCCACTGATTGTTTTGGTTTCACGACCATTTTTTCGTTATCGTACATTTTACATTCTAGTCTGTGAGTACATTCTGAAGTTTTAATTGTTTCGTTTAGTTGCTCATCGTACCAATAGGGGGCCGATGACCTAGCTGTTAGGCCCTTTTAAACGACAAACATCATCATCATCATCATCAAATCCTCAATGGGAGTTCTCCAAAAAAGTCCTTGCTAGAATGAAACAAGCTCCGAACACCTTCAAGAAACTGAAGAAGCTCTTGACCATTAAACACTTCAGCACTGAGCTCAGACTTCGCACGTTGTTATATTATGAGTCTTCATCACTTTTCTCTTTCATGTAAGAATAGACACTCACTTCAAACTTGTGCAAGCGATCAGAGGCATTTGAAATATTGTCCTATCGATAAATGCTTCTTATCCCATGGATGGAAAGGATTTCATGTACTGAAGTTTTAAAGCGTGTGAGTACACAGACAGAGAGTTAAGAAGTGGTAGTTGCAGTGCTTTGGACACACCATGCATGGAAAGAAGTACAGACATCTGCAACTTGTTCTGCAAGGCAAAACTGATGACACATGCAAACGTAATCTATCATCTGATCAAATTAAATCGTATAGTTCCATCCTGTCAATACTTTTACAGTCATTTTTATTATGCTATGTTTCGAAAATCTACTTGTTCTCTTCTTCATCGGCTGTTTAATTTACCATTTCATTCTCTAACCTGGTTTTCATATGAGAAACGACGTATGACGACTTCCCCGTCCTGTATGGTATGCAATGTAATAAAATCTTACTCAGAACATGTACACTATTTCACCTAGCATTCTGAATACGATGTAGAATTACGTACCGAATTGCGGGTACATAAGCTTATAAAAATTATGACACCGAGCTCGATAGCTGCAGTCGCTTAAGTGCGGCCAGTATCCAGTAATCGGGAGATTGTGGGTTCGAGCCCCACTGTCGGCAGCCCTGAAGATGGTTTTCCGTGGTTTCCCATTTTCACACCAGGCAAATGCCGGGGCTGTACCTTACTTAAGGCCACGGCCGCTTCCTTCCAATTCCTAGGCCTTTCCTATCCCATCGTCGCCGTAAGACATATCTGTGTCGGTGCGACGTAAAGCAAATAGGAAAAAAAAATGACATTCCAATAACAGTTCCGTGGAATGATAAAATGGTATTTGGTTTTACAGAACGGAAATGATTTTTCATGAGAGCGTTGAGAACAATATTAGGCATCAGACTACCAAACGGGAACTTCTAACAGTTCTATTCGTCTCTCTCCCACCATCCATGCTATCAGTTGAAAGAATGTGAGATGTGTTTCCAAATAGTAGGGAATGGTGGGCTCATAGATTCTACATATTCTGCAATTCTAGTAGGCGATTCAACCCACAGCTGCCTTGGAAAAATCCAGTTATTATGCCAATCGCAATCCTGTCCCTAATACACCCGTAACAGTATGATCAACTTAGAAAATCAAATAAAGGCGTATTTCCTCATTGTATTTAAACTGACAATAGCGGTCTCAGTATTACATAATAATAATAATAATAATAATAATAATAATAATAATAATAATAATAATAATAATAGTCCGCCTCTGTGGTGTAGTGGTTAGCGTGATTAGCTGCCACCCCCGGAGGTCCGGGTTCGATTCCCGGCTCTGCCACGAAATTTGAAAAGTGGTACGAGGGCTGGAACGGGGTCCACTCAGCCTCGGGAGGTCAACTGAGTAGAGGTGGGTTCGATTCCCACCTCAGCCATCCTGGAAGTGGTTTTCCGTGGTTTCCTACTTCTCCTCCAGGCAAATGCCGGGATGGTACCTAACTTAAGGCCACGGCCGCTTCCTTCCCTCTTCATTGTCTATCCCTTCCAGACTTCCCATCCCTCCACCAGGCCCCTGTTCAGCATAGCAGGTGAGGCCGCCTGGGCGAGGTACTGGTCATTCTCCCCAGTTGTATCCCCGACCAAGAGTCTGAAGCTCCAGGACACTGCACTTGAGGCGGTAGAAGTGGTATCCCTCGCTGAGTCCGAGGGAAAAACCGAACCTGGATGGTAAACAGATGACGATGATGATGATGATGATAATAATAATAATAATAATAATAATAATAATAATAATAATAATAATAATAATAATATCACTTGCTTTACGTCGCACTAACTACTACTTTTACGGTGTTTGGAGAAACAGAGTTGTCGGAATTTAGTCCCGCAGGATATTTTACGTGCCAGTATATCTACCAACACGAGGCTGACGTATTTGAGCACCTTCAAATACCACCGGACTGAGCCAGGATCGAACCTGCCAAGTTGGGGTCAGAAGTCCAGCGGCTCAACCGTCTGGCCGGGCGAGTTAGCCGTGTGGTTAGGGGCGCGCTGCTGTGAGCTTGCATCCGGGAGATAGTGGGTTCGAATCCCACTGTCGGCAGCCCTGAAGATGGTTTTCCGAGGTTCCCCATTTTCACACCAGGCAAATGCTGGGACTGTACCTTAATTAAGGCCACGGCCGCTTCTTTCCAACTCCTAGGCCTTTCCTATCCCACCGTCGCCATAAGACGTATCTGTGTCGGTGCGATGTAAAGCCACTAGCAACACTCTGAGCCACTCAGCCCGGCTGTGTATTACATCCAAGCGGCACCTCTGTTTCCTTAATGTGTATTGTTTGAATCTCCGTCTTTCTCCAGCAGTAGTCAACCTACTAACTACATAAGCAGCTGTTCTCTAATGAGCCATACACCAGGAGAAATTCTCCGCGAACAATGGGACGTGTGAAGGAACTGTCGCACTTATTCTCACATCAGCCAAAATGACAAAATCACTTAAGCTTGCACACACACACATACACATGCATACATGCATGCTGTAATTAATACTTTCCCCGACTCACGGAGGAGAGAAACCCATATCCCTGGCTTCTTCGGCTTTCACGTTATTTTCAAGAAACAAAATGTCATTATCTTTCCTCTTCTGCTCACACATCATCATCTAGAATTAGCTGTAGTTATTTTCGTATACATAGATGATGTTAATAATAATAATAATAATAATAATAATAATAATAATAATAATAATAATAATAATAATAATAATAATACACTCCTGTTCATAAAAACCAGAACACCTTGAAAGACTACAGGTCTCAGAACATGTTCTGAAGAAATGATTTGCATTTGAACCAGGTCGGCCCTCAGGTTCAAGGTCGCCAGCGATATCTCGGCGCACCACCACTGAGTGGTAAAATGTGCCTGCGGTTCACGTTGTCGCTATAAACCGAAGGTAATGGATCAGTGTGGCTTGAGCAGACGTGGAGGATGCCCCGCAGACGTTTGCGAGAACCGTACCGTAAAAGTTTGAAAGAGGTCGCATTATTGACATGAGAGAACGTGATGCATCCATTCGGGAAATTGCTGCTCGTATGAAACGAAGTGTGCGGCAGTGCGACGAGTGTGTACAGAATGGTTCACAGAAAGGCCGTAGAACACGACGAGATGGGTCTGGTCGCACCACTCCGACAAGGTCGGCACCTCATGCGAATGGCATTGCAGGACAGATCTGCGTCCTCCTCGGCTCTGGCTCAACAGTGCAACAGTGTAACACATCGTACACTATCAGGAGAGACAACCCGTCACCGTTTATTACGGTCTGGGTTACCGGCGCGTCGTCACTTCTCCGCCTACCTTTGACTATTGTGCATAATCATGATAGACTGCAGTGGTGTATGAAACGACGTCACTGGGGACAGGAATGGCAGGAGATAGTGTTTTCGGACGAATCCAGTTTATGCTTGTTTGAAAAAGATGGCCGCATTTTGGTTCGCAGCAGACAGGGGGTGAGGCATCACATTGACTGCATTCGCACAAGCCGTACAGCGCCAACTCAAGGTCTTATGGTGTAGGGTGCTATTGGGTACAACCACAAATCACAGTTGGTGCGTGTCGAGGGTACGTACCCAGTTTGATTTACGTAAATGACATCCTGCTACCCGTAGCCATACCCTTTCTGCACGACACTCCAGACACCATATTTCAGCAGGACAATGCGCGACCACATGTTGCTGCACGAACACGTGCCTTCTTGTTGTCACAAGATGTCAGACTGTTACCATGGACCGCCCGATTACCGGACTTGTCGCTAATCGAAAATGTATGGGATGTAGTGAAACGACGGGTACGGCGCTGTGACCTAATGCCAACCACCAAAGATGAACTGTGGAACCAGGTGAATGCGACATGGATGGCTGTAACCCAGGACGCCATTCACGCCTTATACTCGTCGATGCCATCGCGCATGGAATAAGTCATCAGTGCCCATGGATGACCCAGTGCCTACGAGGCAACAGCGCAAATGCTGAACCTAGATGACTGAAATGCTAATCGTTTCTGCAGATCATACTAATGAACATGTCCTATGAATATGAACTTCCTATCTCTAGTTTTTCAAGGTGTTCTGTTGTTTATGAACATGAGTGTAATAATATTCACCATCATCATCATGTCCGCCTCTGTGGTGTAGTGATTGGTGCGATTAATTGCCATCCCCGGAGGCCCGGGTTCGATTCCCGGCTCTACCACGAAATTTGAAATGTGATATGATGACTGGAACGGGGTCCGGGAGCTCAACTGAGTAGAGGGGGGTCAATTCCCACCTCAGCCATCCTCAAAGTGGTTTTCAGGGGTTTTCCACTTCTCCTCCAGGCAAATTTCGGGATGGCATCAAACTTAAGGCCACGCCGCTTCCTTCCCTCCTCCTTTAATATCCCTTCTAATCTACCATCCCCGCACAAATTCCCCGTACAGCATAGCAGGTGAGGCCGCCTGGGTGAGGTACTGGCCTTTCTTCAGAGTTGTATCACCCGACCCAGTGTTTCACGTTCCAAGACACTGCCCTTGAAATGATAGAGGTGGGATCCCTCGCTGAGTCCGAGGGAAAAACCAACCGTTTAAGAAAGAAAGAACAATAATAATAATAATAATAATAATAATAATAATGATAATAATAATAATAATAATAATAATAATAATAATAATAATAATAATAATAATAATAATAATATAAATTGTAATTTTGTAACACGATCGATGTGCCAAGTGTAAGCTAAGTGAACCTCAGGGCCATGAGCCCCTCCAGAAGTGGAAATCTCGTTTCCAAATTATTGACTTTATTATTTCTCATTTACTATCTATAGACCCTATATTAAAATTGTACACCCCAAAGCCGCGCTTTTAAACCTTGCGCCTAAAAGAACTCCTCTAATGGAGAAACAGTGAAATTAAAACTAGACCAACTTATAAATTTACTCAGAAGATGTCACCACAGAAATCTAATATAATTTTGTTATTATGAAGTTTCCTGAACTGACTGTATTTCTACTTGTTTTGTTTGCCATTCATCAAGAAGTTTGGACTTTCTTCCAGAGATGCCACTACAAAAAACTATGATCATGCACCCTGGTGTGAAGTGAAAGTAGTTTTGATTTAAAGAAGTTTTGTTTTCATAAGTCTTTTTTACTAATTGATGTTCATTTATTTTTGGGTTGGCAATATTTATCTCTTCTTTCCGCCAGTTTTGAATCCAGCCAATCCCTAATTTCTGTAATTAATTTTTTACCAATCATAGTCTTCTTCTTCGGTTTTCGGTGTAACATTTAAATTGACCAATAAATTGAGAGGGTGTGGCTGGTTTATTCGTGAAAGGTCTCGAACTTCTCCGAGGGTTTATAAACTGCGGATTTTCTCGTCTCTTGGCCAATTGATCGGTAGCTTACTAAGTGCGTGTGTCAAAGCAGGAGGCGGGCGGCGCCTCATTCATCAGGTAGCGGTACACCGGCAAGGTAATGGCCACATAACATCTTTATTTCTTGCTAGCTCCGCAGTTTAACCTGAGGGAAAGGTCCGAATCATTAACTATGTAACCTAGTTTTCCTAAAAATGTAACTTTCTGCCGGCTAATGTAAAAACTTCATAAAATCTTTAACTGTAAATCGGGGATAGAGAGTGATGTACTCTCTCGAACTCCCCTTCATTTTGGTTTGAGGTGACTATGTTTTGTAACTGGTTTTCTGCCTTTCCGTAATATTCTAATTTATTCTTATACGAGTCACCTCCATAGTTTGGGAATAGCCCCTGTTTCATCGACCTAGTGCCCCTTAGGTTTTAAGTGTTCATATCTAGGAGTGCAAGCATTCGCCTTCTTTCATTTGTGTTCGGGCCATTTATTTAACTGTTATTCCTTTTACACGAAGGCCCTATAGGTTGGGTACGAGACCCCCTCTGTTTCAATTTGTAAGTTGGGCCATGGAAGGCTAAAAGGTTGGGTTGCCTTGAGTAGGCTTGAGAACTGAGAGCACGTTAGCTCTTTTTCAAGTGTATAAAGTGCCTCTGGGAGGCCTGATATTGAGTAAGTGCTCCATGGATTAGGGGATTTCTGCCTTTTGAACAATTTTGTGCTCCTTTGTAAATTTGAGCTGGGAGCTCAAAAATTGTAAAACTAGGGGCTTGAAGCCCGTGAGTGTTAAAATTCTGAAATCTTGGATTTTTCTCTTTTGTACCTGAAATGTCATTGTTAGTGAAAATTTGTTAAGTTTGTTGTTTTTCAAAAATATAACCTTCAGTTTAAGTTTTAATTTTTTTTTTTGACATTTTAAGTAGACCCATTCATCCCGGCACCTTCTTTCACCTCTGTTGGTCCACGAATACCCCGGAATATAAATAGTTAACTAAAAACCAGTTTGGCGAATTCATCCGTCCGAGCTACTGGACCAACTTGCTTCATTTTCGTGTTATTCTCTCCGGAAGTACCTTTCGGTGAATCATGAGACATTGATAGGTCTCTAAGTTCAGACAACGTTTAGTAATCATAAAATTAAATCATGAAGTGATCACTCCAATAATTACAGGCGAAGGCTTACCATAACTCGCAATACATTCTGTACTTAGCAGGTTGCTAAGCAACTTACACTTTCATTAATATTCATTAATATTAATATTCTGATATATGTGATTTTCATCCTTTAGTAACGCCTTTGCATGAAGCCATGTTTGATTATTACCTCTCAAGCCAGAGAGTATACACTTCCTCTGATCACAGAAGAATACTATTCCCGTCTAGATACCCTTTCTTCACTGCAATTTCATTTTACTGACATTATGTTACTAGCTATAATTGTCCGACTCGTTGGCTGAATGGTCAGCGTACTGACCTTCGGTTCCGAGGGTCCCGGGTTCGATTTCCTGTAACTCACACACCACCCATAACACTTTTTTTGCTAGGGGCTTTACCTCGCACCGACACAGATAGGTTTTATGACAACGATGGGATAGGAAAGGCCTAAGAATTGGAAGGAAGCGGCCGTGGCCTTAATTAGGGCACAGCGCCAGCATTTGCCTGGGGTGAAAATGGGAAACCACGGAAAACCATCTTCAGGGCTGCCGACATTGGGATTCGAACCGACTATCGGATGCAAGCTCACAGCCGCGCGCCTCTACACGCACGGCCAACTCGCCCGGTAAACACATAACACCATCATTCACCACAATAACACGCAGTTACCTACACATGGCAGATGCCGCCCACCCTCATCGGAGGGTCTGCCTTACAAGGGCTGCACTCGGCTAGTAATAGCCACACGAAATTATTATTATTACTAGCTATAATTTACAGAATTGGCTAATATGAACGATGTACGACTGTACGATGCCCCAGCAAGAATAAACTACTTGTTGACCTGGGCATATGGAAATGTGAAATTCTTTTTTTTTTTCTACCACTGTTCCCACACCAATGGGATTGCGGATGCGAACTGCGCCGCACAAATTTTGTGCCCTTCCTGACGCCAACCCTATGGGGAGATGTAATCGCTATTGCGTATTTCTGAGGTGGTTGATAGTGTGGTGTGTTGCCTGAATATGAAGAGTAGAGTGTTTGGACAGACACAAACACCCAGTTCCCGAGCCAGAAGAATTATTCAGAAGCGATTAAAATCCACGACCCGGCCGGAAATCGAACGCGGGACCCTCTAACCCGAAGGGCAGTACGCTAACAATTCAGCCAACGAGTCGGACTTTAAAATATGTGATTCATTGCAGAAAATCGAATGACTGTGGAAGACGAAGAGCTAGAGTGGCCGTCCATCAACATCCGACGCATTTCATAACGCAAGTCGCGCTGGGTAGCTCAGGCTCAAGTTGGCGGGTTCAATCCCAGCTTAGTCCGGTGGTAGTTGAATGTGCTCAGATATGTCAGCATTATGTTGATGTATTTGATGATGATGCTTGTTGTTTAAAGGGGCCTAACATCTAAGGTCATCGGCCTGTTGATATATTTACCGGCAAGTTAAATATCTCCTGCGGGACCAAAAAAAAAAAAAACAAAAAAAAAAAAAAAAACGGCAATTCGATGTCTCCGGAAAGCGTTAAACTAATAACGTTATTATTAACCTTCTTCTACCGCTTTTACCCACATGTGCCCGGCTACATGGCTAAATGGTTAGCGTGCTGGCCTTTGGCTACAGGAGTCCCGGGTTCGATTCCCGGTGGGGTCGGGAATTTTAACCATAATTGGTTAATTTCGCTGACACGGGGCTGGGTGTATGTGTCGTATTCATCATCATTCCATCCTCATCGCGACGCGCAGGTCATCTACGGGTGTCATATCAAAAGACCTGCATCTGGCGAGCCGAACTTGTCCTCGGACACTCCCGGCACTAAAAGCCATACGCCATTTCATTTACCCACATGTTATTCTGTTCGAGTATGAAGAGGAAAGTGTTGGGACATACACAAACACCCAGTCTCCGAGCCAGAATAATTAATTAGATGAGATTAAAATCCCCCACCCAGTCGAGAATCAAACCTTGGACTCTCTGAACCGAAGGTCTCAAAGCTGACCATTCAGTCAATGAGTGGGACATTATTACTGTTAATTTGTCTGGTTCCATAGCTAAACGGTTAGCGTGCTGGCCTTTGGTCACAGGGGTCCCGGGTTCGATTCGCTAATTAATCGGGAATTTTAACCGATTAAATTCGCTGGCACGGGGGCTGGGTGTATGTGTCGTCTTCATCATCATTTCATCCACATTATGATGCGCAGGTCACCTACGAGCCTCAATCAAAAGACCTGCACCTGGCGAGCCGGACATGTCCTCGGACACTCCCGGCACTAAACACCATACGCCATTTCATTTACTGTTAAGGTCATTGGAAAAATGATATAGTACCATAGAAGGGATTAGTAACTCTGAGCCAGTAATGGTTAACGAAGAAGACACTCATCAAAGAAAACAGACACTCATTTTTCACTGTGACAAATAGTTCAAAGATTCGTATGTCAAAAGTGTTCTCATGCGAGACATTAGGGAAACTTGCCTTATTTTACCGATACTTGTACATCCTACTTGAAATAGGATCTCAGAAGTTTATGAATAAAGCACACTTACTTCTTGTGTTGCGCCGGGAAGTACAATATATAAATCAGCATAGACAGTTTCCTTGACATAACTACCGTCTGCTATAATGTGCAAGTGTGATTCTCTGAGGTGTTCTGTTGAGTGGAACCATCACAAGAATATACGTGTATTGTGAGGAATGAGACGTTACGTTGGCACGAGGACTGGAGACGGGCCACTCAGCCTTGGAAGGTCAACGGAGTAGAGGGGGTTTCGATTCCTACCTCAGCCACTATAAAAAAATAGAAGTGATCAAAATATATTGTAGTATTGAAATGAAATGTCGTATTGCTTTAGTGCTGTGAGTATCCGAGGACAAGTTCGGTTTGCCAGCTACTATTTTGATTTGACGCCCGTAGCGACCTGCGCGTCTAGATAAGGATGAAGACGACACACACACCCAGACCCGTGCCAGCAGAATTAACCAATTATGGTTAAAATTTCCAACCCTGTCGGGAATAGAACCGACGACCCATGTGACCAAAGACCAGCATGCTAACTATTTCGTCATGTAGACGGACATTGTAGTATTTCGAAAATACTAGTTTTCGATATCAAGAAATAGACTTTATTTTCGTATTTTTTTCTAATGGGTAAATGTCGCACAAACTCATTGTCAGATACTCAGACAGCATTTTCGGGGACAATGTAACAGAAAAAGATTAGGCCTGGGAAGGAAGTGGCCGTGACCTTAATTAATGTCCTTTCTCAGTATTAGGCTGGTATGAAAATAGTAAACCAACGAAAACCATCTTTAAGGCTGCCAACGGTGGTATTCGAAGCTAAAGTGTTGCGAATGCAAGCTTTCAGCTCAGCCTCAACTCGCTTGGTCTATCACTCATAATCGTAGGATATGAAATAGTAGAGATTTACTCTTACTTTGGTGCTCAGACTGCTCGATGGTATTTTTTAACGGATGCACAATTTTTCAAACCTTAACTACAGTATAAGTGTTATCAAACAATATTTACAAATCATCCACTGCTTTACGTAGTTGCTAAATGTTGTTTGTTTGTTTGTTTGTTTGTTTGTTTGTTTGTTTGTTTGTTTGTTTGTTTGTTTGTTTGTTTGTTTGAGGAGTTTGAGTGAATCTCATTGCGATGTTCAGTGAAGGATTAGAGTCATTGGACGTGTAGGGGAAACGCACCAAGGACCTTCGGGTGAGAGACAGACACGTCACCCTTGTACCATGGAACAGGAACAATCTAGTGAATGTTACACGATAATGAAAATGGTACTATACAGAATGTCCGCGGTAATCACACATAAATCCCCCCCCCCCACCCAACGTAATTTTCCCGTACAACTCACATCTCATGGGCTGACGCTTCGCAAACCTTTAACACCTTTGTGAAATTCGCAGAGAGGAACTGTGCTAAAACTTTTAGCGTTAAACGATTTAACAGTGCAGGACAGTATTTGATTTTTAATTCAACTTTGTTTTTACAGTTCAGTGTTACCTCCTTTAAATTTTTTAATAGGCCTACTCTAATATACTCTGTTGTGTTAAATAAATTACAATAATTCGTTTTTGTACGCTAAAATAGTTTTTATTTTTATCCCGTTGTTTAAACCAGGTTTTAAAAAATTATCTTGATAATCCAGTATTGGCAGATCCCCGAACATGCCGGATTACCGCGGTCCTACTGTACTTTGTTCTATGAGATTAGAAATATCATGCAGTATGTGAATTCTGGACACAAATATTCTATACATGCCTTCAGATTGTGATTTTACTCTGTACTGGGAACCTTGAATGATGACATTTTTAACATCTCCCATCTCTTGCAATTTACTTTATGTCGCACCGACACAGACGGGTCTTATGGTGACGATGGGACAGGAAAGGGCTAGGAGTGGGAAGGAAGCGGCCTTGGCCTTTAATTAAGGTATAGCCCCACCATTTTCCTGGTGTGAAAATGGGAAACCACGGAAAACCATCTTCAGGGCTGCCGAGAGTGGGGTTCGAACCCACTATCTCCCGGATACTGGATACTGGCCGCTCTTAAGCGACTGCAGCTATCGATCTCGGTCTCTCCCATCTCTAAAGTAAAACAAAAACCCTACAGTATTTGGGTACACACAGGGATATAACTTAGAGTGCTGTCGTTCTGCGCCACTTAGATGTTAGAGCACTATCCTTGTAACCTCATGTCGGTGGGTTCGATCCCAGTTCATTGAAATTGCATTTAAAAATAAAATATGGTGCAACATCCCCAAAGGGCCTTGGCTTACCAAGCGACCACTACTCAGCTCGGAGGCCTGCAGATTACGATATGTTATTTGGTCAACACGGCGAATACTCTCGGCCGTTATTCTTGGCTTTCTATACCGCCAATTATATTTGAAGTTACTTAATAACACCAGTCATACAATAAATTTATCGGTACGTAAAATAATTCCTGGGAGACAAACTTCTGGAACTTCAGCATCTCCAAAAACCGTAAAAGTAATTAGTGGGAGATAAAAACAATAGCCTACTACTATTGTTAACCCACAGTACTTGTAAGAATTTCCTGCAAAGGAGTTAAGAATAAATTATCCTGTTTACTTCTTTCTTTCTAATGGAACTAGCAATACCTTCAAACGGGATCATTTATCCCCAACCCTTCGAAGAGAATCGTGACTGAATGCTGTGTTTCTCCACAACAGAGAAAGGGCATTGCGCCAGCCAGTTTTATCAGACCAGACAGGAGGCGCGTGTGAATTTATTCAATATTCAAATGACCTGCGCACTGTTGTTTGCATAATAGAAACAGACAAATGAAGCAAGTGTAGCGGAACTGTATTCATTGTGTATAACACTTTCAAACTCCTACAAGAGGTGACTGCAAATCACGAGCGGCCTTCGAACAGATGTAGAAATATTTTTAAAGAATGAGGTTCATATGAATTGTTGAACGAATTAAGGTAATTCTATATCTGCAGTTGCTTCTCACAATCTTACCTTAAGCACGACTATGTAAGTACTCGACCTTCATGGTAGGTATCTCACGATGTGATTGAGGTCAAATTATCTCTACATTCGAGATAAGAGACTGAGTAAGTAAATTAGAACTCACCCAACTTATATCTGTCATGTGACATGATGTACTAGAAATCAACTGTCTGTAGGGTGTGCGTAAGGGAAAGAAATTGTAAGAAGTAATGCCATTCAGATATTAGGGTAGCTTGTTGATACGGAATGGAAGCTGTATATAGAAGAAGTAAGAAGTAGAATATCTATGGGAACAGAAGCTTTTGGAAAGGTGAGAGGGCTTTTGACGTCAAAGGCAATCCCTATTCATTTAAGAAAGGGGTTCGCATAGTGTTTTGTGTCGAGTGTGGTGTCATATGGAGCTGAAATGTGAACATTAAGAAAAGAAGGTAAAAAGTATTTGGAAAGTTTTGAAATATGGTCGTGGAGAAGAATGTGAAAACGTAAAGGGGACAGACAAATTGAGAAATTTTGAAGTGCTAAGAAGAGTGGGAGAAAATAGACACCTGATGAAAGCGATAAGGAAGAGGAAAATATCCTGGCTGGGTCACATACTACGTAGAAATTGTCTTCAACAGAGGGTGATGGAAGGAAAAATAGACGAAAGGAGAGGAAGAGGAAGAGGAAGAGGAAGAGGAAGAGGAAGAGGAAGAGGAAGAGGAAGAAGAAGTTTTGTAATGTTAACAGATGTCAAGTAAGGAAATTTTTACAACTTGTTTTACGTCACGCCGACACAGATAGGCCTTATGGCGACGATGGGAAAGGAAAGACTTAGGAGTGGGAAGGAATCTGCCGTGGTCTTAATTAAAGTACAGCCCCAGCATTTGCCTGGTGTGAAAATGGGAAACCACGGAAAACCAACTTCAGGGCTGCCGACATGGGGGCTGGAACCCACTATCTCCCAGATTCAAGCTCACAGCTGTGCGACCCTAACCGCACGGCCATCTCGCCCAGTCAAGTAAGGTAGATGTTATGAACAACTGAAACAAGATACTCAGGACAGAAAATAATGGAGTCTGTCCAGTTGATATCTGTCTCAACACAGATTCACAGAACAAAGAAGAAGGTGTTTGAGGTAAACAACCATACCTGACGAGTAACGTTGTACAGCTTGGTACACACTTGCAGTGGAGTACAGGTTTATTCGATGTAACCCCGTTTAGCGAGCAATGCGGGACCGGAAGCGTTGACATGCACGAATTACATGCTCCTTATAGATGTTCTTACGCCTTAGATTACTGGGCTAATGACGGCGTTTAGGGAGCTGATTACTTTGGCATGGGGAAATTGAGTAATCTCTCGTTCAACAACACCTCACATGTAATAATACAGGGGATTAGATCAGACTAGTTCGGTGACCACGTGTTTGATCTTGAGTAGTGGTACACATCAGCCGCCATCCAGTCTTGCACAGGGTCATCAGAACCGCAGCAGAAGAAAGGCTGAGACCTCCGCCGGCAAGCTGTCATCTCCCACCGTCCGAAGTATACGAGAGCAGGCTAAAGCGACTGTCTGATATATTCTAATGCACTTTAAAAGTATTCACCTCCACTTTGTGGAGAGAAATTAAATTTTTATTCCCTTATAGCCACTTGAAACTAGGAATTACAGTATAAGGAGGTGGTGGTGGTGGTGGTGAGTATTGTTTTAAGAAGAAGTACCACTGGGCAACCATCCTCTATTAACTTTAACCAGAGGGTAAAATATTTGGAACGGGTCCGACAGGTGTTAATATAAGGAAAGAACTTCATTGGGGTAATCACATAAATGGGATTGTAAATAAAGGGTACAGATCTCTGCACATGGTTATGAGGGTGTTTAGGGGTTGTAGTAAGGGCATAAAGGAGAGGGCATATAAGTCTCTGGTAAGACCCCAACTAGAGTATGGTTACAGTGTATGGGACCCTCACCAGGATTACCTGATTCAAGAACTGGAAAAAATCCGAAGAAAAGCAGCTCGATTTGTTCTGGGTGATTTCCGACAAAAGAGTAGCGTTACAAAATGCTGCAAAGTTTGGGTTGGGAGGAATTGAGAGAAAGAAGAAGAGCTGCTCGACTAAGTGGTATGTTCCAAGCTGTCAGCGGGGGGAGATGGCGTGGAATGACATTAGTAGACGAATAAGTTTGGGAGGCGTTTACAAAAATCAGGAAAGATCACAATATGAAGATAAAGTTGGAATTCAAGAGGCAAATTGGGGCAAATATCATTTATAGGAAGGGGAGTTAGGGATTGGAATAACTTACCAAGGGAGATGTTGAATAAATTTCCAATTTCTTTGAAATCATTTAGGAAAAGGCTAGGAAAACAACAGATAGGGAATCTGCCACCCGGGGCACTGCCCTAAATGCAGATCAGTAATGACTGACGATACTGACTTCGAAAAATGTAGGTATTGGCCAAAGACAGACAAGGTGCTTGAAAGGCGTGAAAATGAAAGACTCCTCAGGATTCGCAAACCTAATACCGTTGGTGTTGGAAACGTACAAGAGTTGACCAAGGGAGGTCGGATAGGATAGATGAAGGTGAGCAGCCAGGCACAAATAAGTGGAAGTACTGAGGACTCAGCTTGGAGCCGTGTGGTCGCTAACCCACGTTCCCAAGTTAGAAAGCAATTTGTACAAACCGTATTGTCTTATCAGCTAATTCTGTCCTTTAATTTCTGTAATTATTAAGCGGAAATACGCTCAAAATGTCGTTCGTCGCGGCTAACCGATTTGTACAGCGCCACAGCAAGTAGTGGTGACCCGCGGAGCAATGTGTAGCATGTGCTGTGAGGAAGGCTAGCAGGAGTATATTTTTGCCAATTTCATGGGCCACAGGTATGATTCACCCTGTTGCCGTACACATTCATCAGTCTGGCAATGAAATGAAAGGAAATGGCGAATTACTTTTAGTGAAGGGAGTGTCCGATAAGTTCGGCTCGCCAGAGGCTGGTCTTTTGATTTGACTCCCGTTGGGGACCTGCGCACGTCGTGATGAGGATGAAGTGATGTTTAAGACGACACATACACCCAGCCCCTGTGCCAGCAAAATTAACCAATTTTGGTTAAAATTCCCGACCCTGGCAGGAATCGAACCCCGGGGCCCCTGTGACCAAAGGCCAGCACGCTAACCATTCAGCCATGGAGCCGGACAGTCTAGCAGTCTCACTCAGTAAACGTGTCTCTGCAGTTGTATCTAGTGTCTGTTACTTTCTTAGTGTGTAGTCAAATACTAAATTACTTTGTAATTAAATAATCACGCCTTCTTCTATTTAATTGTAATGCATGTGTAATTATTGTTCTTTTTTTGCGAAAATTGTATTGTATACTATTGGATCATTATGTCAAAAAACTATCATTACCGCACTTAAGTTGGTAGATTGTGAACCTTTACTTCTCTATGGAAATTCGCTCAGAGAGTATTAAAAACTCACAATTTTTTAGCTATTTTCTTAAAATGTTGATGTTCCACCCCACTTCGCCCCCTACCATAACCTAAGACACAGGTATTTTTGTGTGTGTACATGTTTTGTGCCCTCCCCTCACTTTTCATCCTGTATCACCACTACAGTCCGCCTCTGTGGTGTAGTGGTTAGCGTGATTAGCTGCCACCCCCGGAGGCCCGGGTTCGATTCCCGGCTCTGCCACGAAATTTGAAAAGTGGTACGAGGGCTGGAACGGGGTCCACTCAGCCTCGGGAGGTCAACTGAGTAGAGGTGGGTTCGATTCCCACCTCAGCCATCCTCGAAGTGGTTTTCCGTGGTTTCCCAATTCTCCTCCAGGCGAATGCCGGGATGGTACCTAAATTAAGGCCACGGCCGCTTCCTTCCCTCTTCCTTGCCTGTCCCATCCAATCTTCCCAATCTTCAGCATAGCAGGCGAGGCCGCCTGGGGGAGGTACTGGTCATACTCCCCAGTTGTATCCCCCGACCAAGAGTCTGAAGCTCCAGGACACTGCCCTTGAGGCGGTAGAGGTGGGATCCCTCGCTAAGTCCGAGGGAAAAACCGAACCTGGAGGGTAAACAGATGATGATGATGATGATGATCTCCACTACAGCACCTATGTCATTGTCGGCTTAGTCACACACAGCCACCACTCCGGTTCCAAGATAATTGGATGGACCAGTATAATCAAATGTTTGTGCACACGTGCAAGGACTTGAGGGAACACATTCTGCTTTCCGTTGCGTACGATATCTGTGCGGCGCTTAATACCTGCTTCCATTACCCCAGAGCCGCCAGTAGCATTCATTAGAAGGTCCTGTAGAAAGAATTAGGGTGGTATAAAGGTACGTTTTGTAATTCAAAGCCAATAAAATCACGGAAATTACGAGGAATTTTTTGTGCATGACACAGAGACTTAAGAAGGATTGGCGCCCAACCAGCTGTCATTTCTTCTGTTCATCATTTGATGTTGGTGGTTTTCTTTCGTCGGAATATAACCAGGGCAGGCCATCAGCGCATCTAGGATTAAATGCGAAGGCGGATTGATGTACGTATCGATGCTAACGGACGGCATTCTGAACATTTCATTTAAGAAAGTGTTTCATTTCGTATGATTGTGTGTTCCGATACTCTATGTTTCCAATGATTAATATACTATGTAGAAAATGAGTTCTAACTCGGAAATAGAGAGTTTCCGGACCCGTGTCCATATAAGATATTTTCTTCATTTCGTGTGAAAAATTTGTCCTCAAAGTTTGGGCTATCTTATTATTACATCTATTCTATACAAATACACTGACTGACAAAGCAAATGCAACACCAAGAAGGAGTGGTCAGAACTTTATGCCAATTGCAGGGTAGACTGACGTCACTGAGGTATGCTCATGATGTGAAATGCGCCGCTGTGCTGCGCACGTAGCGAACGATAAATGGGACACGGCGTTGGCGAATGGCCCACTTCGTACCGTGATTTCTCAGCCGACAGTCATTGTAGAACGTGTTGTCGTGTGCCACAGGACACGTGTATAGCTAAGAATGCCAGGCCACCGTCAACGGAGGCATTTCCAGCAGACAGACGACTTTACGAGGGGTATGGTGATCGGGCTGAGAAGGGCAGGTTGGTCGCTTCGTCAAATCGCAGCCGATACCCATAGGGATGTGTCCACGGTGCAGCGCCTGTGGCGAAGATGGTTGGCGCAGGGACATGTGGCACGTGCGAGGGGTCCAGGCGCAGCCCGAGTGACGTCAGCACGCGAGGATCGGCGCATCCGCCGCCAAGCGGTGGCAGCCCCGCACGCCACGTCAACCGCCATTCTTCAGCATGTGCAAGACACCCTGGCTGTTCCAATATCGAGCAGAACAATTTCCCGTCGATTGGTTGAAGGAGGCCTGCACTCCCGGCGTCCGCTCAGAAGACTACCATTGACTCCACAGCATAGACGTGCACGCCTGGCATGGTGCCGGGCTAGAGCCACTTGGATGAGGAAATGGCGGAACGTCGTGTTCTCCGATGAGTCACGCTTCTGTTCTGTCAGTGATAGTCACCGCAGACGCGTGTGGCGTCGGCGTGGAGAAAGGTCAAATCCGGCCGTAACTGTGGAGCGCCCTACCGCTAGACAACGCGGCATCATGGTTTGGGGCGCTATTGCGTATGATTCCACGTCACCTCTAGTGCGTATTCAAGGCATGTTAAATGCCCACCGCTACGTGCAGCATGTGCTGCGGCCGGTGGCACTCCCGTACCTTCAGGGGCTGCCCAATGCTCTGTTTCAGCAGGATAATGCCCGCCCACACACTGCTCGCATCTCCCAACAGGCTCTACGAGGTGTACAGATGCTTCCGTGGCCAGCGTACTCTCCGGATCTCTCACCAATCGAACACGTGTGGGATCTCATTGGACGCCGTTTGCAAACTCTGCCCCAGCCTCGTACGGACGACCAACTGTGGCAAATGGTTGACAGAGAATGGAGAACCATCCCTCAGGACACCATCCGCACTCTTATTGAGTCTGTACCTCGACGTGTTTCTGCGTGCATCGCCGCTCGCGGTGGTCCTACATCCTACTGAGTCGATGCCGTGCGCATTGTGTAACCTGCATATCGGTTTGAAATAAACATCAATTATTCGTCCGTGCCGTCTCTGTTTTTTCCCCAACTTTCATCCCTTTCGAACCACTCCTCCTTGGTGTTGCATTTGCTCTGTCAGTCAGTGTAAATAAATTTGAAATGTATGTTTGCAATGTCAAAGTAACAACACTTTACTATGTGCGTAGGAAAGTATATATGATACTTACAACTAAAAAACAATTTTTACAATTTTTGCCTGTCTGTCTGTTTGTTCCGGTTAATCTCCGAAACGGCTGGATCGATTTTGACGGGACTTTCACTGGCATATGGCTCATGATATAAGGAGTAACTTAGGCTATTTTTAAATTTTCAAAACAATTAGAGGGGGTGACAGGGGAGATATAAAAATAATAGGCGAAATATCGAATTTCTCGTACAGAGACGAGACAAAGCTCATTTAAAGCCCCTTGACGAAAGGAACAAAACTCAGTAATCCCTACGGGCCAGAAAACCATGTTTTAAAGCCCTAAAACCAACCGTTATGTAGATATTGGCACCACACTACCCCTACTCTAGGAATACGATAAAGAAACGACCAGCCGTAATCAAGGCAACGTCAGCTCAAATATTCTACAGCAGCGAGATTTGCCACCCAAAATTGGTACACATTTGCAATAGTTACGAAATGTCGAATAAAACAAGTACATTCAATAATATTTGTATTTGTGATACTATTTTTTATTTTTTTTACAATTTGTTTTACGTCACAAAGACACAAATAGGTCTTATGGTGACGATGGGATGGGAAAGGCCTAGGAGTGGGAAGGAAGCGGCCGTGTCCTTAATTAAGGTACAGCCCCAGCATTTGCCTGGTGTGAAATTGGGAAACCATCTTCAGGGCTGCCGACAGTGGGATTCGAACCCACTATCTCCCGAATACTGGATACTGGCCGCACTTAAGCGACTGCAGCTATCGAGCTCGGTGTGTGGTACTATCTAGCGATAGCATACACAAAAATTTCAAACATGACAAATAAATGTCTACGTACTTAAGTAAGTACACTAAAACCAAACCAAACCCCATGGCACTACAGCTCTTGAAGGGCTTTGGCCTACCAAGCGACCGCTGCTCGGCCCGAAGGCCTGCAGATTACGAGGTGTCGTGTGGTCAGCACGACGAATCCTCTCGGCCATTATTCTTGGCTTTATAGACCGAGGCCGCTATCTCACTGTCAGATAGCTTCTCAATTCTAATCACGTAGGCTGAGTGGACCTCGAACCAGGCCTTCATGTCAACGTAAAAATCCTTGACCTGGCCGGGAATCGAACCCGGGGCCTCCGGGTAAGAGGCAGGTACACTAACCCTACATCACGTGGCCGGCTAAGTAAGTACACCAGTGATGTAAATATCTAATGAAGTCACTCACACCGACAGTATGAGAAACTGAAGCCAGTTTTTTATAACCCGTACGAACAACGGGTACTTCTGCTAGTCCTGTATATAATGGCCATCTATGTCACTAGACAACAATCCAGATATTGTAATGAACTGAAAGATAACGCGTTTTTATTTTCAGTGGTGGTAGTTGTGATTTTTGTTTTAAGAAGAAGTACATCTGCACAACCATTCTCTATTTAACACTAATCAGAGAAAAAAATTAAAGGGATCCTACACTTCGGAAAATGAAGGTATCGACCAAAGAAACACAAGGGCCACGAAGGGCTTGAAAATAAAAGACTCTCTAGGCCTCGTAACCGAATAGCATCAGGGTCGGAAAAGAACGAGAGTTGACGAAGGGAGGTCGGATATGATAGATGAAAGTGAGGACCCTGGTATAAGTAAGTAGAAACAATGCCGGGATTCAGCTAAGGGTCCCGCGGACACCAACCCACGCTCCCAATTTAAGAGCCCCTTAGGCCCTCAATAGTTGCCTCAATGGCAGGAAAGGGATGCCGTGTGTGTTATTCTACCACCCCCCCCCCGCCTCCACCCACAATGGGAGTCTTTCTTTTCATCCAAAATGGGATGAAAATCCAGCGGGACAACTCACCACCACCCCCACCCGTATTTAAGAAGAAGTTCACTTTACTTAATATCTACAACTCTTAAATTCTTTTAGTTTAAACAAGTTAGAGCCTCCATGGCTGACAGCCTCCGTGGCTCAAACGGCAGCGCGCCGGCCTCTCACCGCTGGATACCGTGGTTCAAATCCTGGTCACTCCATGTGAGATTTGTGCTGGACAAAGCGGAGGCGGGGCAGGTTTTCACCGGGTTTTTTCCTGTCATATTTCATTCCAACAACACACTCCACTACCATTTCATTTCATCTGTCAGTCATTAGTCATTGCCCCAGAGGAGTTCGACAGGCATCGGCAGCCGGCACAATTCCTATCCTCGCCGCAAGTTGGGGGCTTCATTCATTCCATCCCTTACCCGGCCATTGACTGGAAAACAGGTTGTAAGTTTTCATTTTCAAGTTATCTTAATTTTGGGCTATAGAACATAATATTTCAATTTTGACTGAACAGGTTTAGGACAGCCAAAATACAAAACCTTGTGAAAAAGTTTGAAGTTTTTCGAAGTTTATACACCAAATTTGACATTTATTTTCAATTTCCTACCATTTATATGCAAATTTCTTATTTTGTTTTCTAAGTGCAGTCCGTTCTTTATCATTACAACTCATTTTAATAATAATAAAACCAATGGTATTGCTTCTAGCTCCCAGTAATTACTTTGACAGTTTTCGGAGACGCCAAGGTGCCGGAATTTTGTTTCGAAGGAGTTCATTTACGTGCCAGTAAATCTACCGACATGAGGCCGACGTATTGGAGCACCTTCAAATACTAACGGACTGAGCAAGGATCGAACCTGCCGTTGGGGTCAGAATACCAGCACCTCAACCGCCTGAGCCACTCAGCTCAGTGACTCAGTTTAACTTTGCATTAAACTAAAGTCTTAATACAGAATTCGCGTATTTACATGGATCAATTAAAAATATTGTATTGACCTCCATATTTTTGGTCCAATTAATAAGGAAGCCACGCGTGTTCGTTGACTTCAACTCTAACAGCACATTGGCCAATCCATCCTATTCTGTACTCACTGGCTGGCACTGATGATCTTGCCATTATGGCGACGTGTTCAAAACTCGGCTTCAGCGAAAGAAAAAATGCATTGCAGTGTGTGTCGCTAACTTTATGTTATTTTAATCGTGTGTAACCGCCCAAATGTCGCTCTCTATATACCTATGAAAACTTCCAAAGGAAGCGTAGGACATTGTTTAGTCTTATACAGAGAGATTCGTCTAAAATTATCCTTCGTCCGTTATTTGAATAGGAATACGTCGAAACGTTTTATTTATCTGTCAAATGACGTGGGAGGTCTTGGAGTTTTGACTGCATGTTGCGCGGGAGCTCTGGGTGTTTTTCAACGGATTGCGCAGTTGGCATTGCAACCTGCAGTTGTTCATTGCCATTGTCGTGTGATCCTGTCAGGCACCATTATTGCTTTGTCATTGTCAGTCAGGATGCAGTAGCCTACATGTTACAGCAACGGGAATTTCTTCTTAAATACTAGTGGATAACGAAATTGGGCATACCAGAGGGAATTCGGTGTTCGCAATCGTCCATGTAGGAACGCAATACTCGCGTTGGTACACAAGTTGCAAACAAATGGGCAACTTGTGTTAACATTGATGCATTCAGGGGCCGGTACTTCTAGATATGATATGGGCTTTTGGGCTTATGCCTTGACAAGAAAATAAAGTGAAAGAGTTAACGTTTCGCAGAGAATTTTGCTCCGCGCCTTCAGAAGAAAATATCGTATTCACGAGGAAGTCTTCTACGGTAATGGGGGTTAGAATTTAAGAATGATTTACCAATGGAACTATAGTGGTACGCCTATTCGTCACCTGGTGGCTCGCTCTATACTGGCACACCGCTAGTATTCCATGCGGGAACTGACAACAACATGAAGTCTTCTATCAGACACCATGATAGAGTAGAACACAGCTGAAGAATGGAAAGAAAGTGTGTGGAGAGAAACAGAGGATGAAAATTATGTGAGACGGTGTGCGAGGGCGGGTGTTGGTGGTGGTGGTGGTGGTGGTGGGGAGTAACCGGTGTACAGACGTTATGAAAGTATGACACTTAACACATAACGCATAGCTTGGAATGAACCATCTGGTGATGACGAATGTACGAATTTGGAAAATACCGAAACGAAATAACAAAGTTTCACACTTTCATAATAATTATGAGGATTTTATTGTTTTAATTTTGAATATCCACTAATGGTGGAACTAAGCTTCCGAAAACCGGTTTTGAAATAAAGTAATGTAATGTGTACTGATACAGACTGTTTTTAATTTTCAGAGTTTTTGGGAAAAGTGATTAAAGTATCTTATGTATAATTATTGGTATAACCGAAAAACATTTTTTTTGCTAGGGGCTTTACGTCGCACCGACACAGATAGGTCTTATGGCGACGATGGGATAGGAAAGGCCTAGGAGTTGGAAGGAAGCGGCCGTGGCCTTAACCGAAAAACAGTGCGTGAAAGTAATCCGTTCTCATTTGGCAAATTCTTTTATGTTTTTTGTACTTTTATGTTAGTGTACTTTTTCTATGAAGTTATGGACACGATTTCGCGTTCAGTCTAGCAGCTGTTTCATCAAGTAGCTTCCATTTGCTGGCGATGACTTGGCAAAATCTTGCAGAAACCGCAAACATGTATGAACGAACAAAGAGATGACTGCCTTCAGACTGTTCATTGTAGCACATAACAACACTGAAATATTCTTAATTCGTGCTATAGATGAACCATGCAAAAACTCAGCGTGTAGAGTGGTAATTAACACGTAATGCTGGACAACCATTTCTCCGAGTTAATATATTTAACAATTGCGCAAAATTATGCCATTCAGGCTTGAATTTTTTGAAATATTGTAATGACAAGGAATGTTCAAACTTAAATAATAAACAAATTTTATTTGAAACTTGTCTACAGAAAGTCGACTGTTTTCAAATTAGTCATTAGTACCGCTACGTGAGAAATACCATGGTTCTACTTTAGCGATGAGTACATTATGAGGGGCCATTGATCTGGATTTTGGACCCCATTAGACAACAAGCATAATCGATTAGGGAACTATGCTTTGGAAGCAGCCCCTTGGTCAGTATATACGAATGTTTTAGGTTAGTTTTTGGGAAGGTGGGGCGTTGTTGATCGGATCCAGTGATTGTTTTAAGTTCATAATAATTTTTCTTCGTCATCATTTTGAATTCTAGTCAGTGGATTAATTTTTAATTATTTTTAACTTTTAATGTTGTGAGTTGGATCCGCTGATTATTTTACTTTCATATTCACCCATTTATTGTTCATCCTCATGTATTGAATTCTGGTCAGTTGATGAAGTTTAGAATTGTAAATTGTCATTACATTTCGTCTCATTTCGAACCATTAGGGGTCGATGACCTAGATGTTAAGCCCCTTTAAACAACCAGAATCATCATCGTCAAATGATTAGAATACTGCTATTTGCTTTACGTCGCACCGACACAGATATGTCTTATGGCGACGATGGGATAGGAAAGGCCTAGGAATGGGAAGGAATTAGCCGTGGCCTTAATTAAGGTACAGCCACAGCATTTGCCTGGTGTGAAAATGGGAAACCACGGAAAACCCTCTTCAGGGCTGCCGACAGTGAGGTTCGAACCAACTATCTCCCGATTACTGGATATTGGCCGCACTTCAGCGACTGCAGCTGTCGAGCTCGGTGTTAGAATACTATATTAACGCTATCCTACATCTCTTCATATGAATATCATAGCACCAATATTATTCAAGCATTCAATTTAGCAATCTGAAATCAAAATGAATACTGATATGTCACTCCTGCGTTCAGTTTCAAACTCCCTCCACCTCCTCTCTCACTACATACCTGCTTTTTCAACCTCTCCCACTTTTTCTTCCTCACTTCACCCTCTTACGAAACCACCTCATCTGCAATAATGTAAATATTCTTCATTTCTAGAATTAAGATATTTTTATTAGCTGTATTTTGTTAGTGTACATTAATGGTTGTATATAATGTTGAGGCAGACACATTCCTTGTGTAAAGGGTGACGTGTGATCAAATACAGCTCCTTCCACTCACATTGTATGTATTGATACCCATGTAAATATCAATAGGTATGTTGTGACAATAATCAATAATTAATAATAATAATAATAACAATAGGCCACTATTTGTTTCCTGAAAGTTGCTTTACGTCCCACCGACACAAGTAGGTTTTATGGCGACGATGGAATAGGAAATTGTAGGAGTGGGAAGGAAGCGGCCGTGGCCTTAATTAATGTACAACACCAGATTTACCTGGTGTGAAAATGAGGTAAACACGGAAAACCATCTTCAGGGCTCGAACTCACTCTCTCCTGAATGAAAGCTCGCAGTTGCGAGTTCTTAACAGCACGGCGAACTCGTTCGGTAATCATCATCATCATCATCATCATCATCATCATCAAAAACAACATAAATGCACGATGAGGGTGATTTAATTATCCGATATTAGCTGACTTCGGCTGGTATAGAGGATTAAAGTAGCTAGAACTTTCACCACGGGACCACTTCTGTCGCACATGAACCTTTCAAAGTCTTGGAACATATTTTGTCTTTATTGGCCTCAGGTATTTGTGTGATAGTAGAAAGTTATATAGCTTTTTATTATAATACGTGAAACTTAAATTATTTAATCAACACTCCAAGAAATAATTTATTACTACAATTTTGGACGGAGTATGAAAAGTTCAGTACGATAATCATTGTCTCGGATCTCCGTACTGTATATAGTTTTCCAGTCACAAAATGGAAAGTCATTTAAGACGATTAGTTATAAACCAATTTATAAATATCGATGGGGCTTACGTGTAATGGGATCATTGTTGATGGAAATTTTAGTCTTGGATTTGGCAGCCCATTGTCAATATCACTGACGTTTTAGTAAGGTTGTTGCACGTTCGAATTCCGGCCAATTAAAATTGGAATTTTAAAATAGGAGTTTTTGTCTAAATAATTAGTATATCACGAAAGCATAACATTCGAGTGAAATTATCTCAATTAAAATGAAAATCCATAGTCTGTTTCCAGTCATTCGACCGGGTCAGGAATGGAATGAATTAAGCCCCATCTAGCGGCGAGGATAGGAATTATGCCGGCTGCCGAAGCCTGTTGCACTCCTCTGGGGCAATGATTAATGAATGACAGATGAAATGATATTGGAGAGTGTTGCTGGAATGAAATATGGCAGGGAAATCCGGAGTAGCCGGAGAAAAACCTGTCCCGCCTCCGCTTTGTCCAGGACTAATCTCACATGGAGTGACCGGGATTTGAACCACGGAAACCAGCGGTCAGAGGTCGACGCGCTGCTGCCTAACCCACGGAGGCTCCTCTCAGTCACAGAAGTCATGACTCACTTTTTTTTTTTTTTTTTTTTGCTATTTGCTTTACGTCGCACCGACACAGATATGTCTTCTGGCGACGATGGGACAGGAAAGGCCTAGGAATTGGAAGGAAGCGGCCGTGGCCTTAATTAAGGTACAGCCCTGGCATTTGCCTGGTGTGAAAATGGGAAACCACGGAAAACCATCTTCAGGGCTGCCGACAGTGGGACTCGAACCCACTATCTCCCGATTACTGGATACTGGCCGCACTTAAGCGACTGCAGCTATCTAGCTCGGTGAGACTCACTTTCATTTTGGGGCAATGTCACTCACATCACCTTGTTTTAGAGGTGGAGCTCTATGCGAGAAGAAAGGAATGACGAATATTTAACATACAAAATTAAGATATAAGGCTCAGTAAAGCATCGTGTCATACGTGGCCTTATTCATTGCCAGCACAGGACCTCCTTATACTGCTAATTATAATAAAATACTATCATAATCAGGTTGCGCTACATAATTATCATGCTCTACAATCATAGCGGTTACACTCAAATTGACGAGAACACAATAGCAAGGTCTTGTATAGCAGCTACCATTCCATTCCCTCTCTACAGTTATTGCAATGTCATGTTGTGCAGGCGTGTCCAAGTGTTAACCTCTAATTGGTTCAGAATGAGGGTGTGTCCCAACACCCCACACGTAATTGCAATTACATGTGTTCTGCGACAAGTGACAACCGAAACAGGATGTAAATATGCACCTGGAACGAATTTCCTTCTTTATACTTTCAAGGGTCTATTCAATTTTTCTAGGTCGTCCAAACTGTTGTAATGAGCAAGGTGCTAACATAGAACTCCTTACACAATCCGTAAATACGATGTTATCATGGACTTTGGGTGTGGATGAGGTCTGGAGGTCATAATGGCTTTATGTTCGTTATGTGCAACAAATTGTTGTCAAAAGCAGCTGAAGACTAGATTTCATTCCTCTCCTTATACCAAACCAGGTCTTCCTGATATTGACTGCCAACCTAGCAAGTTTATAACTCCATTTCTTTACAGTAAAAAGCCGTTCAATTTTTCTAACACATGCCCTCAACTTCATGTTGCAAAACTACGGCCTTCGCCTTCAGTTGGTGTTAAGAACACTATCCACTTGACAGTGATCCAAATCAAGGAATTTTTGGAATTTCATGGTCCTAAGAATTTCTCGTCGTGCAGCAGGTCTCTGCAGGTCTTCCCTACATGTTGCTTGAAAAGTTATATTTTTCTTCTTCAAATACCATATCCGGTCCCCCAGACGACGGCGATCACCCTGGAGAAAGCACCCCTTTATTTAGCTAAGTTGAGGAGTTATTCGGTGTTGGTGATGCAAGTCCAGTCTTTGATATCTTGGAGCCACGACATCGGTGGTCTACCAGCTCCTCGCTTGTCTTCTATTTTTCCTTGTAATATGGGATGTAGAAGCCCATACTTTCTACCTCGTAGAACAGACGTCATCAAGCAGTTGCTCTAGGGAGCCGAGGTTACTTGCTCCGCTCGGGACGGCTGTCAGTCACGTGACAAGAGAGCAGCCGACAGGCGGGTTGCATACCGTGGCTGTACTGTACTTGCCGCTCGGAAATGTTACCATATGAACAACAGCATTTCTGAGGAATTATCAAACATTATAATAAAGTTAAGTAGGGTAATATGAAATGAACGTACATCCTCAAATATATTGTTTTTAATTTTTCCTAATAACGCTATCCTTACCCGGCCTTCATATTTATCAGACTTGTTGGCGCGACACAAGGAACAACGGCGCTGCAGATTAATTTTTTTAGTGTGATTCAATATTTCATTACATATTAAACATTTTGTGTGTTATTTTCTTGAAGTATCAAATACTCTTCTTCCCAAGAAAGTTTGAAACTTGTTGGCCTCGATGGCCTACGCTGTGCTGAACTATCTTCCATAGTAAATGCAACATTAACCGACTAGACTTGAACGTCGTGTGGTGTGAGGATAAAGGCGGGAACACACTACCGTCACCTCACAAGAGTTCACACGTACCGTGTCGCAATCTAACTTGTTCAGAAAGATGACCTATACCTTTGCGCCAATGGCCTGCAATACGTACTAGGTCGTGCACTTCCCCTACTTGCTCGCTAAGCTGCTCTCGTTCCTCAAGATCGGGGAGCAAACTGGCTCCGAAGGCATTTCGCTCTCGATTGACGATGCCTGTGGTAGAACGTGGCCTAAATAAGCTGTTTTCCCCACTTTGATGATGTCTGCCAGCTTACGCTCAGCTCTAACTCGTTTTAACACTTCATTATTAGTTACAAAGTCCGTCCAGGCTATTCTGAGCATTCTCCTATGTAACCACATTTCAAAGGCATCTAATCTTTTCATGAAGGAAGCTTTGACTGTCCAGGTCTCTACTCCGTAAAGCACTGTTGACCAGACGTTACATCTCAACAGCTTTTGCTAGAGTTTGAGATTTAGATTATCATCGCGAAGTAATGACCTCATATTTTGGAAGGATAATCTGAAATCACAACACGGCTTCTTATCTCTTTTTCAAGGTCCAGGTTCTCTGTTATGGTTCTCCCAACGTATGTGAATTGACCTACTCGTTCGATGTTTTAATTATGTAATGAAATGGATGTCCGCCTCCGTGGTGTAGTGGTTAGCGTGATTAGCTGCCACCCCCGGAGGTCCGAGTTCGATTCCCGGCTCTGCCACGAAATTTGAAAAGTGGTACGAGGGCTGGAACGGGGTTCACTCAGCCTCGGGAGGTCAACTGAGTAGAGGTGGGTTCGATTCCCGCCTCAGCCATCCTGGAAGTGGTTTTCCGTGGTTTCCCACTTCTCTTCCAGGCAAATGCCGGGATGGTATCTAACTCAAGGCCACGGCCGCTTCCTTCCCTCTTCCTTGCCTGTCGCATCCAATCTTCCCATTCCCACAAGGCCCCTGTTCAGCATAGCAGGTGAGGCCGCCTGGGCGAGGTACTGGTCATTCTCCCCAGATGTATCCCCAGATCCGAAGTCTGAAACTCCAGGACACTGCCCTTGAGGCGGTAGAGGTGGGATCCCTCGCTGAGTCCGAGGAAAAAACCGACCCTGGAGGGTAAACAGATTAAGAAGAAGAAGAAGAATGAAATGGATATCAGTTTTTAAATTTATTTTATTTTAATATTACAATAAGTTACCTAACATAACATTAGGTAGGACATAAATTGCAAACTAGTACTCTAAACACACAGAAAAACACATTCAAACTAAATAACAATAAACGACAAGTGTACAAATGACCCTAAATACATTTTTAACAGCATTTTGCGAATCACACGTTTCAGGCGTCATATTTTCTCGTATGTATGTAGCCAAGCATAGGCTGTAAACAAGGAGATGGTTCATAGTTTGATCTTCACACAGATACAATTCCTTATTTCTACGTGCTATGCCTAACGCAGCTCTTGTCACATAACTGTGAGTTTTTATTCCGAAGATAGGGGATTCGAACCCCACTGACGGCAGCACTGAAGATGGTTTTCCGAGATTTTCAATTTTAACATCAGAAATATGCTGGAGCAGTACCTTAATCTAGGTGATGGTCGCTTCCTTCACAAACCTAGCCGTATTCTACTTCTTCTATTCTATTCTATTCTTCAGGTGGTGACGCCGTCTCTCAGACCAGATATACTACTCTGTTGGAGATAGTCGGAGAAGGTGAGGGGGTTGGCGTTGTGACCTATACTATACCGTCCCGGCATTCGTCTTAGTGCAGGAAAACGGGAAACCATGAAAAACCATTCCCAGGCAGCCGGCGGCGGGGTCTGGCCCCTCTGCGTCATCCGAATACAGAGTTATAAAATCATGGTAGAGCCGTGGCCATCGATCCTCTCCTCGCTTGGTCAGTCGGTCAGAGTGCACAGCTGTCGGACCACGGACCAGCCGTGTCCACTTGTAGGCCGAAGCTTACCCTGCATCCGCCAGCGTTGGTGCGTCGTAAATAAAATATAAGTGGACATGATGCTATATAGGCTTTTTGAGCTTATACCCTGTCAAGAAAATAAAGTGAAATTATTTACTTTTCGCAGAGAAGTGTGCTCTGCGTCATCAGAAGAAAATTTCGACTGTCGACTTCTGTGCTCTGCTTCATCAGAAGAAAATCTAGAATGTCGACTTCTGATGACGCGAAGCACAGTTCTCTGCGAAACGTCAGGAATTTCACATTTTTTTCTTGACACGGCATAAGCCCAAAACCCTATAAAGCATCACGTCTATTAGTACGGGCTATGAAAACATCAATGGAAAAATATAAGTAATTTCTTGAAGATGGTCATTGATCTCCTGCGTTCGGAGTGTAACCTGTTGAGCATTTATGCCTGGTTTCGTCGTGAACTAAAGACGACCATCAGATTTAACCACCAGTCGTGCACGGTGATTCATCTAGGACCACCAAGATTTTGTCCGTTTATGATTAGCGTGCTGGCCTTTGGCCACAAGGGTCACGGGTTCGATTCCCGGCAGGGTCGGGAATGTTAACCTTAATTGGTTAATTTCGCCGGCACGGGGGCTGGGTGTATGTGTCGTCTTCATCATCATTTCATCCTCATCACGACGCGCGTCGAATCAAAAGACCTGCATCTGGCGAGCCGAAGTTGTCGTCGGACACTCCCGGCACTAAAAGCCATACGCCATTTCTTTCTACCAAGATTTTAGTTCATATTTTGAAGGTAGTTCGTTTGTAAACGAAGAAAATTTCCCTTGACTTAAGCCTCGTAGTTTCTTATAAACTCATATGTAATGAATGTATCTATGAATTTAAAACCATGGGATTCTCAAATAAGCCTGCATTTCCTCGACGGGTATGTGGAGGGTGAAATACTGACTAGAGAGTACACAGTAGACCTAACGACAACTAGTCTAGCAATGAATCTGGTTGGTATCATTAAAAGCCATATCCAACTGCTCGTCGTGGCTAGACCTATACCAGATTTAGAGGTAGTGTCAGAGTGCACGTATTAATGTCGTGATGAGTCCATTTCATTATTTTCTTGCTAGATAGTTCGGAATGTATGTTAAGATATTAATAACGTAAACAGGAGTGAATATACCAGCGGCCAGTCAATTACTCCATGGCAGAGAACATTTACAGTAGGAGTTTTATTGTGCCCAATGTCTTGTTCTATTCCGTGCTTTACATTATGGTGAGGAAGCAAAATATGTAATTGTGTACACAAACGACATATGCTAAGTAAATACGTTTAACTACCGGTATATTTGCTTCATTAGCTTATGCGTAGGCAACAAAAAAAATTTAACATGTGATAGCTAAATACTCCTTTAACTCACCTGTACTCACAGAAATACTGTAGGCCTACATAAAAAGCTTGTTTAGGAATGCAGCATAAACAATGAACAACAAACAAACTGTACGACTGTAACGCGTAAATATAACATATTCAGCCAGGTACATTGCTGTGGCTTTGCTTGCGTCTTGACTCCGGATACCACCATCTCGTCTTTACACCATAAACTAGTAGACGTCAGCTGCTCTCGGCTCTTCCCACGCTTTTGCCGTTAGCTCAACGAGCGGGTCGCTCTCATTTCCCACCTATGGGTATTCATGGGATAAAACATAGTTCATACGGGATATGATTGTCGTCGATCGAATCCAAGAGTAAAAATTTATCCTAATGCGACATGGACTGGATTTTCGAGCTCAATGATGTCCCAAGTGCACCGTGAAGCGCCTGATTTCTAGAGAATGTTTGAATGTTCGAACGTGCTCCAGATCTACTGAAGTCGAATAAGAATACAAAGTTGATTCATATCTGTTTGTCGTATTTGAATCGATGATGAAAAACGACTGAAGAATGTTTTATGGTAAATAAATCAAGGTCACTTGAAATGTAGAGTAGGACATTCAACTGAAGTATGAATTAAATGTCATATATAAGGAATAGAATTAAAATACTTTATGAATAGAATTAAAATACAAAAATTAACTTAGAATTTCAGCTTAAACAATTAACATTTCTGAATGTATTCAGATTTCCTTAACCTCCTAGAGCAGTCTAATAGCGCCACTCAAATGTGATGGTTACGACATACATTCAATGATAGTTTAATCCCTCTAATAATCACATAATACCCTACGATTCTTGTGAAATATCCGCACTCTGTGGAATTCGTGGCTATCTCAATATGGTAATATAGTCCTTCAATCACTTTAAAACCTTCTAATGGTGTCATATAACGTTTGAAACACGCCTGAAGACCAATGAAAACAATATATTTCTGAAAATGTTTCCGCACGTTTGCGATTGACTCCTCTCCTTGTCACTCATCTGTTAGATTTCTCTGGTTATTTCTACTTAGTTCCCGTCCTATCTTGATGGTATTACTTCAGCAAGGGCTTGATCATGCATGGGCATTTGCTAGTATTTGGTCTACAAGGGATTCATGACCTTCGCGCAAACTGCAGTAGATGGCGGTGCATTAAGTGTTCACTCCTCCGTCACTCATTCGTATCGTAAATCTGAATAAAACCTTTAATTGAAATGAACACAGATTTTACTTAAATAATTCCAAATTAAAAGAAATGTACAGTAGGCCTATTTATGAAATATTGTAAAATATTAATTATTTAATTAAGTTAGCCAACGGCCGTAGCCGTGTTGAAACACCGGACCCCGTGAGATCTCCGAAGTTAAGCAACATTGGGCGTGGTTAAGATTTGGATGGGTTGCCACGCGCTGTTGTAAGGGAATGGAGGAGCGGAAAGGAACTGGCCACCCTGCCGTACGTAAACTCCGGCTCAGGCACATCTCTGCGGAGGTTCGGACCTGCCTTCGGGCAGAATACCCTATACCCTTACCTTACCTTACTATAAGTTACATGTAAATTACCTATAATCATTACTTGTCTCAGAATCAGCAGCCACCTCTTTATGTGCCTTCACCTACGGGTCGTTCCTAACTACGCAGTGTTTAACGGATTTGAAGGTTGGTGAACAAGTGGGTTGGGTTTTACCCGTACATTGCCTAGGTAGTCCTTCATAGCCCTTATCTTACTCTAAACGTCACTCTCACTCTTCTGGAGGTCGGACCTCTCTCTCTCTCTCTCTCCATCTATTAATAATGAGAAGGATTGATACCTGGATCTCACTCCCATTAAAACAATATTTACTATATATAGCGTCCCTTAATTCATGGGAGTTGATATGTGGGTCAACGTTATCGTGTTAAAAACTTTTAACGCCGAGGTCAAAGTTCCATGCCTACCCTGAAACACAGTTGCGTCTAAACATTTTGGCGAATGATAATATAACACGAAGAAAACAAGAGTTACGCACAAAATACCTTTTGCCGCCTTCAAATTACTCTTATAATTGGCTAAAATATTTTAGCTACGTGTATACAGTTGCTGAAAACCGGCAGGAAAGCCGTATTTTGGAACAGATCGAAGCAACGCCTGAGAAGCTTCGCGCACAGCTTCGTTGTTTTTCTCCGTGTTCTCCCATGTAAGTGGGTCTGAATTTATTTCGAAGCCTCCAACGACTAATAGAATAGCCACCATAGCTGCCACCATAAAGAATTCTGCCAGGCCTATTCTTTTATTATCTTCTTTTCTTGCACTCCATCTTGATCAACTTGACCAGGGTGTGCCATTGCTATATTGCACTCGTATACTGCTGCACTGTCACACACACACTGCTTTCCATGCACTTCCGGAATCTTACCACATACGTCTGCACAATAGTTCAGCTAAGCAAAGACTGGCGTTCAAAACACTGATGTCACACGTCTTTGGATATCCGATACATCCGGACAATGTACTGTATGCTTTCATGATTCCCTTTAGGTGGGGAAACAAAAACAAAACAAAAAAGCCTTCAGGCGCTAGATCTGGAAAGTACGGTGGATGTTCAAGACGTGGCCCACCATCAAGTGTTTCCTGGCCACACGAAACTTTTTGAACCAGTCTTAAATACGTTTTCTGCTTAAGATTTTGTTCTGTACACTTGCACCAACATCGTATACATCTCCATCGCCGTTTTTCCAATTTGTAACAAATCCTGATGTTTATGCACTGCTCCATTGCACTATGACACGAGTCTTCACACGCACTACGTTCAGTTCGTTGCAGCAGACTGACCATTCTTCAGCTCCGTGTGTTCAACTCTACGAGGCGCTTCTCGAGACGTCTCTCTATTCACATGCGCATGCACACAGTGTTACCACACATTGCCATTGCTATATTGGTCCATTCACTGTATTTCTTAGACACACCTTCTATTTTCATGTAGACGAACCCACCGACACAACTGACTGTGCCACTAGATGACAATAGATACCACATAGTTTGCTATCGTTCTAATTTCATTTTAGGTACTTAATGTCTGAAAACTGATCCCATCTCGTAGCTGAGTGCACTGACGGTTGAAACCCGGTTCGGAGAATTCTTCACAAAGTTCGTCACCTTTTAATTTGAACAAAACAAGGAAAGTATATATTATTATCCCTTAAGCATTTCAACATTTCTGCCGGTTTACATTCGGGAAGTGATCGGTTTACACACGGCAACATTGTAAGAACTTTCCTTTTACAATCTGCTTTCCCACCGACACAGATATGTCTTATGCCGACGATGGAATGGGAAAGGGCTAGGAGTGGGAAGAAAGCGACCCTGACCTCAACCAAGGTACAGCACCAGCATCAATCAATCAATAACTACTGATCTGCATTTAGGACAGTCCCCCACGTGGCAGATTCCCTATCTGTTGTTTTCCTAGTCTTTTCATAATTGATTGCAAATAAATTGGAAATTTATTGAACGTCTCCCTTGGTAAGTTATTCCAATCCCTAACTCCCCTTCCTATAAACGAATATTTGCTCCAATTTGTCCTCTTGAATTCCAACTTTATCTTCATATTGTGATCTTTCCTACTTTTAAAGACACCAGTCAAATTTATATTTATACTGATGTCATTCCAAACTATCTCTCCACTGACAGCTCGGAACATACCACACAGTCGAGCAGCTCGTCTCCTTTCGCCCAAGTCTTCCCAGCCCAAACTTTGCAACATATTTGTAACGCTACTCTTTTGTCGAAAATCACCCAGAATAAATCGAGCTGTTTTTATTTGGATTTTTCCCAGTTCTTGAATCAAGTAATCCTGGTGAGGGTCCCATACACTGGAACCATACTCTAGTTGGGGTCTTACCAGAGACTTATATGTCCTCTCCTTTATATCCTTACTACAACCCCTATATACCCTCATAACCATGTGCAGAGATCTGTACAATTTATTTACAATCATATTTATGTGATTACCCCAATGTAGATCCTTCCTTATATTAACACCTAGTTACTTACAATGATCTCCAAAAGGAACTTTCACCCCATCAACGCAGTAATTAAATCTGAGAGAACTTTTCCTATTTATGAAATTCACAACCTGACTTTTAACTCCGTTTATCATCATACAATTGCCTATTGTCCATCTCACAACATTATCGAGGTAATTTTGCAGTTGCTCATAAACTTGTAACTTTTTGTTACTCTGTAAGAATAACATCATCTGAAAAAAGCCTTATCTCTCATTCCACTTCTTTACACATATCAATGATATATATAAGAAAACATAAAGAAGAAGTCTTATGATGTTTTACTTATCACTGCGAAGCGTAGATACACCTTAAAATCATTCATAATCTTGATGAGATGTAGAAATTAGAATATATGCAAAGTGTTGCCTTAGTAAAATGTTAGTTAAACAAATATATTATCGCAGTGATAAGAAAAACATCATAAGATTTCTTCTCGCAACCACAACACCACTATGCATGTATTCCCGTTTCCACATCTCTTCAAGACTGCGTATTTTGAATTGTATCTACGTTCTTGAATACTACGAAGAATATTATAAGACTTCTTCTTCTCGTATATTCCTACAGATAAGTGAACTATTTTCTTACAACAAAAGTGTTTTCAGGAAGTTCCAAAAACAATTTTTCATAGTGTCAAACTTCTATGTGTTAAGATAATCTTAAAACCACTTTGTTCTACACGCGATATGGCTGAAGATGACCTTTAAATGGATAGAAACTAGTCCCATTAAATGTATATTTAATAAAACAATTTAATTTGTATTGAAAAGGTGGAATAACTCAATTATTATTTTAATTAAGTACAGTGTGTGCCGAACGCCCTCCCCTACATATCTAACGCGATGTAAATAGATGCACATATCGGGAGAATTGAGGTGCGGATCCCGATTAGGGAAGGCAGAAAGACAGCCCTGAACTGAAGATGGCCCTCGTTATTAATGAACAAGGATGATTATCCAAGACTACTATAAATGAAACGCTGAATAAACATAAGGACAGGGTTTATTAATAAAGTAGTATTTGAATCAAGAAGCATGGAAAAGAAGCCAATTGTACAAGACAAACCAATAAATAAAACATGAACATACCTTCTCAGGCGTACCTCTCGACATCGTGGAGTGAGCTCAACATAATTAATAATGAAACACTAAAAATATATTATTACCGGCTCACTGATCCAGTAACAACCTCGTTACAATTAGCAGTCCAATCAAATTGCCGTGCGCACGGTAATATAAGCAGTATACTTTTTACGAGATTACATTATTCACACCACATATCTTTCCTTTTGCTATCCGCGCAACAAAAATAAAAGCCTCCCACTCACAAAATAATGTCAGCCCACACGTCCAGAGAGATAAACATAAAAACGCAAGAAAAAAGGAAGGTATCAACAAGGCGCTGAGTACAGCATCTCTGGTCCAGATATATTAAACAACAGAGGATTACAGGCATGCACGATAATTAGAAAATAAGAGTATAGACATGGCCGACAGGCGGCGAGGCCGAACCCAAAGTAAGGACATGGCCAAATAAATAACAATGCTGTACCAAGAAAAGAAAATAAGGTACAGAAACAAGATCAAAAAATTAATATCAAAATTTAAATAAACTAATCGATAGCCCAACTTTCACTTCGTTCAGACACCAGCATTCATTCGAACCTTAACACAGTCCCAGGTCTCGCATATTCTAACAAGAAGCGTGCACTATGGGAGCACAATATAAATGTATATGTATATATATATTTATTTATATAATCAGGGAAAACAGGCAGGACCACGTACCAAAGCCCATCAGCTCCAGTTTCGTACGACCCAAATGAAACTTTTAGTCGACACGAAAGTCATGGCTTCATAGATGGCGAAGTACAACAAAACGAAGTGCACCAAAAATGCGATGAGTCGGAGACCAAAATTCCAGGTGAACAGTAATCATAACAAGAAGCACAGGCACTCACACAGGTCATTACACGCACCGAAGTAAAAAGACGCACATCGACCCGTTATCAAGGATTGTAAAAAAAATGTTTACAAATAATAAAGTAACAACTAAAAGCACATACCTGTTATATCCATACTTAACTTACGATATGACTGTAGTAAAGGCTCTTTTAAATAAGTTAAAAATCACCTAAAACAGAGAAAGGCCATTCTGGACCGCCTGGGCTCCATTGTTTAAATATCCCGAGCAAGCAAGGCAAAGATATGCGTCAAAAAAATAAAACCTAGTTGTCTCGTAAAAGAAAAGATCGTCAATACACATCATGCAGAGTGTTGAGCTCTGTAGCGCATCGATGTAAATACATAAGTTTTTCCTTGAACTGAGGTCGACACAACTCATTTGCATAGTAAAACATTGCATTTGATAAACATGCTAATGGAGCATGGTTCAAGTGTTAACAGTCATTTTAAAACGACAAAAGTATTAATATTTTCAAATAGCTCTTAGTTACCACATTTCCTCTTTTTTTGACCACGAGTACTCTTACTGAAATAATAACGTGGAAAAATACATTAATTTAGCTCATTTTTATTGTACAATTTATTTTTCAGTATGTACATTGAACACTCTTCCTCCAGGAGACGTACTGAACGTCTTCTTGCAACGTTTACAAAACATCTTGTGAACATTACTTCTATCAGGAGAAAAGTATGGCGTGTTGGTTTCCCTCTTTGCATTATATGCACATATGCGTTTATTTTTCAATTTTGCCTTCTCAGGTTTAAATGGTGGCTTCCTATTTTGTGACGAAGTACAGGTACAGTCATCACTAACCGACATCGAAACCATTTCAAAAATCACAGATTTTTAAAGAAAAACAACAGTTAATACAACACGTTTATGTTGCTGCGCTTCGTACTACGGAATGACCACACACGCCACGCCACGTACTAACGGTAACTCGGAAGTCGGAAGGTACATCCGGACGCTTCATCATAGATGCTTCTTTGCAATTTCAAAACCATACTGTTGGCAATGGTTACGCTATGTTTAGTTGAATATTCAGTAAATAGCAGGATAGTTACGTATTATGGAAATTCGTACCGATGACAATAACACAAATAATTCGGTCAGTTAGAGAACGAAACATTTGCTGGACAAATGACGTCCCGCGTGGAACATTCAAGAAATACTTTAAAATGCAGTGCGTCCCGCATTTTCCGGGACGATTGATCTCCATACTCTCATAAAATTTAATTGAAAAACAGTAGCCTGATGATATGTTTGTGATTCAGAAACCTCACCACAGAATGGTCTCCGTCTTATTCGTTTCCGCACTTCGTAGAAATAGCGCATTACCGTACTGCATTAACTTGTACGCACCTGGTGTGACAAGCCGCAGTAACGCAGTTCATTACATACACACACACAAAGAATTTTGAGTTTCACGCATCAGTGCTCCAGATTCCTTGTCGACAGGCGCATTCATGTTGGCTCGTGATATGAGTGTAAAGGATTAATCGACAGCATCCTGTATAAAACACAGCGGAGACTGTCTTCTTAATGATAACCGACAACATGAAACAAGCCGACTAATTTTATAGTCTGTCAACATATACGTTATTCCCTACTACTACCATTTGATTTAACAGGTTAACAGACACGAAACTTTAGTGTAGGAACAGTTCCTTAGGAATGCAACCAGGTTTCACTGGAAGGGAATGTTTTATCTCTGTCAGCTGATATCCGTGATGAATTTAATTGAAGAGTGGGGCTGGAAATTAGACTTTTTAAAATAATTTGTTGTAAGTTACATAGGCACAGATAGGTCTTATGGCGACAGTGGGATAGGTAAGAGCTAGGAGTGGGAAGGAAGTCACCGTGTTGCCCGGTGTGAAACGAGAAGCCATAAAAAACAATCTTGAGGGCTACCGACAGTGGAGTTTGGACCCATTATCTCTTGAATGCAAGCTGGCAGCTAAGTGATTCACCCCGCGTAGCGACTCACTCGGTATATAGATTGAAATATGGGGTGTTACTAAGGCATAAAACGGTTTTTGTTTTTAAGTCTAGTCCAAAACTGAATACAGTATGAAAAACTTTCCTCATCATCGTGTTTTCATACTCATGTTGTCAAGCCTTGCCACCTTAATCATTCTCCTCCACTATCAGCCACGGCCTTTAAACCCTTATAACACTTACCTTCGCCGGGCTGAGTGGTTCAGACGGTTGAAACCTGGGCCTTCTGACTATAACTTGGCAGGTTCGATCCTAGCTCAGTCCGGTGGTATTTAAAGGTGCTCAAGTACGTCCGCCTCGCGTCGGTAGATTTACTGAGACATAGATGGACTTCTACGGGACAAAGTTTCGGTAGCTCGGCGTAGCCGAAAATCTTCTGAAGTATTTAGTGGGACGTAAACTACACTGTAACGTGCTACTGCCATAACCTCTCCATCGACGTTCTACGAGTTTCTGCAAACTTCGTCGCATGTACATCTCCACATACTCTACAATTTTATGTTTCTACAAGACTATAATGCTATTATTATTATCTGGTCTGGTTATCAATACTTCTTCCTATCATCGGAATTACATTACTTTTTGCTCACCTGTCGTTACCCTCCGACATTTCTCGACACACTGAGTGCTGTCTTTCTGTCTGCCTCGCACCTACTACGTCATCTGCCACGTCACATGATCTTTCTCGAATGAACTGGTCTTCGCTTCCAGGCGTGTATATATTGGACTGCTTGGCCCGTCTTGGGGGAGGAATCAAGCTCTGTCGACAACACAGGAGTGCAAGAGGCGAGGAGATACACTACACAGCACGCATCGCTTCTTCGTCTCATCCTTTATTTTTGATCGGCCGAGGGGACGCCACATCTATACTTCGTCCTTCGCCGAGCCAATTAGCATATCGGCTGTCCCCAAGTTGGGTTGACGGCCATCCCCAGCCATGTATACTCTCCTAGTCAGTGATGTTGACCCAGCTCTATCGGTTGACGACATTGCTAATGAACTTCGCCCGCTCGGTGTCTTCAGTGTCACTCGTCTTTATTACGGCTCTGTTCCCGCACCGGAGATACTTCTTCACTTCCACTCTGCCAGTACATGCAACTCTGTCCAAACTATCGGCGTGGTTATCCAGCGCAGACGTCATCGAGTATCGCCTACCCCAGCAAACATCAGCGCTCAAACACCTGCTCCGCCTGCCACTCGCTTGCCTCCTCCATATAATCCACCCCCACTTCCATCGCCTTCTGGTTGCCTCACTACCATTTCTCCCAACATTTCGCCTACCGTACCGGTCCCTACCACGACAACTCCCACTATCACTGTTACTTCTACGCAACTTTATCCCATCATTTCTATTACTACTACTACCTCGTCCCATCCATCTCCTCTCCTGACCTCTCTTCCTCTCCCTCCCAACTCTGAGCAGACAAGTCACCAGGAAACGTCTCAACCACCATCTACCGAGGGAACTTCTACCGACCCTTCTGAAAATGCGGCACATCCATCTTCGCCATTACCGCCATCCGATCGTACCTCAACTTACAGCTGTGTTCTGCGCGGTATGGACCCTAACGTACCGCCTGCTGCCATCACACGTGCACTTCGCCAGGCAGGAGTACCTGTCAAGCAAGCATCCCGTATTTATAACTCCGACGGTCCCACATTTCTGGTGAGACTCCAGCTGCCGACACACGCCGACGTTCAGCGCCTCATCGATCAAGGAATCCACATCTTTGGCCGCTATCATCGGGTTGAACCCTCCCATTCTTCTCCACTCCCATCGCACCGTATGCCCACGCCACGCGGCCGTCCCCGGCCCGTTCCATCACCCCAATCTCCTTGTCCTCATCTCACCACTCCACCACCTCTCAACTACTTTACGCCTCCCTTACCCAACCCGGACCTTTTCAACCTTATCCTCACTTCCCTTCTTAACTTCTCCTCTTTTTACAATCTTCTAGCCCTCCATCTTTTCCGTCACACCGTCATGTAAAGCTCTGTATCTAATATATTGTATCTTTGTCAATAAAGCACAGCAAATGCAAATCTGCCAATAAAGCGCTAGAGAACCTACACTTCCTTTATCCCATCTCCTTTACTTATTCAAACCACCTTTTCCCCATCTCCCTCTTTTTTCACTCCTTCTCAACCCCGTCATCTCTCCTGGCCAGAGAGAGGGCGACACCCTCTAGGTGGCCCGCCCCACCCCTTCAGGGTGGGGAATGAAAACATTGAAGCAGCAGCAGCCGTCTTGGGCAGACTGGCATCATCTTCTGTAAATAGCGCGCGCGCGTGTGTGTGTGTGTGTGTGTGTGTGTGTGTGTGTGTGTGTGTGGAGGGACTACGGACTTCGCACGGCTTGCCGTGTGCTGCGCCATTTTCTTCCCTACCAGCTGATGGAGTTATTCTGAAAGGACTTTGGTGAGCTAAACATATCATTTACTAAACTTGTTTTGGAAACGTTGAAACTCGACCTGTCTCGGCATTTTGAGTGATGGCATGCTATGAAAACTTTCAAGGCCTTGGTTTCGAGTCTAACTCCTTGCCACCTTCAAAACTGATTAAGATTAATTGATTTTTAGTGCTGAACACTTGGTGATGTGGACTGAGCCTAAACATCGTCAAACAGAACTTTCACAACCTTAGACGATTCTGAAAAAATTCTATTGGCAGATCAAACATTCTCCAGCATTACGCAGTCGGAGTTTCCTTTCTTTTCATACTCACTTGTCCTTATTGTACTGATCCTCCTTTTTACCCTACCCTTTTCTCTTTTATCAGGTGTATATGCTTTTTATATTAGGGCGCCCTGGAGGCGTATTCGTTTTTTTTTTTTTTTGTGTGGCCAAATATTTCTTGATCTTCATGGTAGAAGTGTATTTGTTCCCTCCAAATTTGATCAGATGGTAATATTAATAATTATCTTTTGAGGTGATTGTGTGTGTGACACCTCTCTTTTCAAAATGATAATTATAATAATAATTGAGAAAACTGGTTTTGTGATCTAGTTCCATTATATGGTCGAGATTCACGCTGCCACAGTGTTCTATGTAACGATTTTTGTAATTTTGTCCAAACTTATCTGTGGGTTAGTCCCGTTTCGAAAAACGTTTCCTCTAAAACGGGGACCCAAGCTATTTAGTCTTTGTAATCAATGTCTGGGATTTTTGCTCGGACTATATCTTCTTGGTTAACAAGGTGATAAACTTTTTTCACCAATTTTATTGACCAAAAAAAAAAAAGAGTTGTTCTTTCAAAGGTTTTGAAACTCTACATAAGAAATATATCATCTGAGATGATTATCTGTATAACTTTGGAAAAACTGTTAAAGCACGGACCTTGCATGGCAGTTCCTTTTTAATCTCTTGTATATATATTGGTCAATTTTATTCTGTAGGTTTAGCTTAATTGTCCCTTTGATACTTTCCTAAAATGTCCAGGGTATGTTTGAGGATCTATTTTCTCCAAAAATGTTAGTGTGTACTGTATTCTCGTTAAAGCTGCTGTTTCCAATACACTTGGTCATCTAAAAATTTTTTGTGACGTGGTGTTCTTTTTTGATGTTTGGTACCTACCACGGTAAACCTCTCCTACTATCCCCCCCAGTACTGCTTCTGCTCACTCTGCTCCTTTCTTGTTTGATGTGATCGACTCCTCGGTGCAGTGTTGCCTATGCACAGACATCGTTTGGTAGTTTTTTTTCTTTCAACTGGGATGAAAAGATTAGTTTTGGAGAAAGCTCTCAAGATATCTTAACTATGTTGCACAATACGTCACAACACCCAGAACAATAATGAATCATTAAACTCCAAAATCTGGAAAATATACCCCCCAAAAACGTCTTTACATAGCATAAAGCGGTAGGTATAGCAGTAAACGATGCTGTTATAACCAGATTAAAAGTTCTTGAAGAGCTACAACTTGTTCCTGCAGGTTTTCAGTCACATCAATGCTCAAGGAGTCACTTACAGCCTTAAAAGAGCTCAACAATTCACAAAGGAGGCAAGAAAGGTAAGGAGAAAAATCAACCTTGAGAAACTAACAAGAGAGAATCACATATGCATCAGGGAAATTCTTAATTTCATTCATTTCTGTATTATTCAAAGTGAATTAATTTTGTTGTAATTTCATTGACGGAATGTTTAAAAAAATAGTTTCTTTTGAAAATGCTCTAAAAATGAATGACCAGATTTATGTTAATATAAATATAAATATAATGTAATGACCGAAAACACTTAAGAATTTTAATTTTCTAAATGTTGATGAATATTTCGGTTCACAAGAAATTAGTATTGAAAATTGAAATTGAATGCTACCTATTTTACATAGGTTTGAGCTGCTCGGTGCCTTTCATGAAGCGTTCTCACTATTATACGTATCTGTGGTGTTTGTAGCGACGTTTCGATTTACTAATACATATGTTCACGACCTTTTTCTGGACTAAAATATTTCATGTCTTTCTTTTAAGGGTATTGAATTTGTTCTTTCTTTCTTTCTTTCTTTCTTTCTTTCTTACCCTCCAGGATTGGTTTTCCCCACGTACTCAGCGGGGGATCCCACCTCTACCGCCTCAAGGGCAGTGTCCTGGACCGTGAAACTTTGGATCGGGGGATACAAGTGTGGAGGAGGGCCAGGACCCCGCCCAGGCTGCCTCACGTGCTAAGCTGAACAGGGGCCTTATGCGGGAATGGGAAGATTGGAAGGGATAGACAAGGAAGATGGAAGTGGCCGAGGCCTTAATTTAGGTACCATCCCGGCATTTATCTGGAGGAAAAGTGGGAAACCACGGAAAAACACTTCCAGAAACGCTGAGGTGGAAATTGAACCCGCCTCTTCGCAGTTGAGCTTCCGAGGCTGAGTGGACCTCGTTCCAGCCCTCGTACCACTTTTCAAATTTCGTGGCAGAGCCGGAAATCGAACCCGGGGCTGTGGGGGTGGCAGCTAATCACTCTAACCACTACATACACTACGGAGACGAACAGGGTTTTAGACTACTACTCTTAATTATAATTGTGTACCCATTGTTCGATTAATACTACTGTTGCTTAATTTTCCCTAACTCTCTCTTCGATATCGATAATATAATAACTGAGTATCGATACCACAATAATATCGAAACAAAGTATCAATACTGCAATATCAAATATCGGTAATATCGCAACATGCCTAGGTGTTTGTAGTGTAATATCCGTGGGTAAAATTCTCGACGGTTTGGGAATAGAACCTGGGCCTTCTAAGACGAAGACCACTCTGCTAGCCATTCAGTCATTCAGACTGTGCCTTCATCAAAATTATACCAATATCGGTCAGACACTATGCGGACGTACATTGTCAGTTTATAGGACTAATTTCATAGAAAAACGAGTTAACTGTCGCGGCTGAGTGGTTCAGAAGTTTGAGACACAGGCCTTCCGACACCAATTTGGCAGCTTCGATCCTGGCTCAGTCCGGCGTTATTTGAAGATGCTCATTTACATCAGCCTCGTGTCGGTACGTTTACTGGCACATAAAAATCTCCTGCAGGACTACATTCCGGCACCTCGGCGTCTCAAAGAACTGTAAACGTAGTTAGTGGTAAGTAAAGTTATTATTATTATTATTATTATTATTATTATTATTATTATTATTATTATTATTATTATTATTATGAAAATATATCAACTGCAAAACACAGGTCAGAACAGTGTTAGAAGTGGAAAAATAATAATAATAATAATAATAATAATAATAATAATAATCGTATGGCCTCAGCTGCCGTGTGCAGACATTTCAATTTGACGCCATCTGGCTGTCTGCTCGTCAATTTCGACGTTCCGTTTTACTCTAGGCCTACTAGATGGCAGACCGAGTAAACCGAAACTCTCTTGTGCATCTATGGCTGAGATTTAATGAATTTTGTCGGGTAAACACCAAATGTGCCACCAGAGATCTTTTACATGCCGACATCGTACGACATGGAGTGTCGAATGGACTTTTTTCCACCCTTCAAAAATCTGACTACCGCTGCCGGGTTTGAACCCGCTATCCTGGGATCCGGAGGCCGACACTCTACCTCTGATCCACAGAGGCAGCTGTTAGAAGTGGAAATTTAATTATTACATTTATTCGGTGCACGAGAAATTAATGGAGAAAGAGTATGCAGCTGATAATGCTCTATATATTTTTTCACACTTTTACGTAAACAGTTTCGAATCAAATTTGGTTCGTGAGTAATTAACTCTTGGCATCTTAATTTAGAGGTTGAACTATACTTTGTCGATTAGGAAATACTTTGCTTTACTTCTTCCCACAGTATCGTGTGAAATATCAATCAAAGTCCGTAAACTGGAAATACCGGCAAGACTTGGTACTCTGCGAACGTACGCGGGAAGGCAACTGCATTGAAACGACGCTAAAGAGAAGCGGGGCAATTTGAAGGCGCGGCACGCCTTAGAGAGTGAATCACGGAATACTTAGTTTGAACGAAGGCGTGAATTAAGAACGATTGTGTAAGAGACTGTTATTGTGAGGAATTCGTAGAACAGGATATATTGTTCATGTTAATGAATTTAACGAAGTTGTGTAATCCCTACATTTTTATGAAGTACGGGTAAATTTGAATACATTTACAATACAATACAACGGTCTTAGCACAAAACAGTCAAGTAACTCCACAAGCTGAGTTCTACTGAACCATGTAATTTATTTATTTATGTACATATTTATTACTATTATGTAGAGGCACACAGATCGGTAAGTTCATAAAGAGGCCTCCTTGACGTAACTGCACACAAATAAATCATTTCATCAAATTAAGCATGATGACAGAAAGCAATATATCATACGATCAGTAAAATGAATTCATGAGCAATGATGTTAACACAAACAGAATAAACCGTGAGTAACCAGAAAACAGCAATGTAATGAATAAATAAACGAAAGTTCCTTATACGAAATTCAAAATAACAAAAGAAGAAAAGTGCAGATTAAAAAAGGGAAAACCGAGCTCGATAGCTGCAGTGGTTTAAGTGCGGCCATTATCCAGTATTCGGGAGATAGTAGGTTCGAACCCCACTATCGGCAGCCCTCAAAATGGTTTTCCGTTGTTTCCCATTTTCACACCAGGCAAATGCTGGGGCTGTACCTTAATTAAGGTCACGGACGCTTCCTTCCCACTCGGTGCGACGTAAAGCAAAAAAAAAGGGAAAGTGTACCAAACAATGTTCTTTAAATATACGTATAAGGAATTAGTATGAACAAAATTAATGTTTATTGTTCTAGTGCTATGTATATGTTCCTTAAATACTTGCTGTTTCTGCCAAAGTACAGGTGTTAGTCAGCGATTAGTAAAAGGATAATATTTTAAGCGCCTTCCTCTAGGGACGAGCGAAAGCAGATGTTAACGTTTGACCGCCGGAACATAGAATGTTATCTGTTTAAGAACACGAGAAGAATAAACCACATTATTTAAAATTTACTTCAGGAACATTAAATAATGAGGTAACCTTCTATTTTTAACACAGTTCTTGGGATTTGTGTTTGAAAAGTAATCAGCGAGTGCCAGCTACTAATGTGATTGTTCTGCAGTCCAATAAATAAAAGAATAGCCTACAAAAGTATCGTTCTGTAAACAGATGTTTGTAAATTCAATATCTACTATTGTGACTAAGGTATTCAGTGAATTCTAACAAGATTAACTATCCAATAGGAAACTGGAACTTTTGGGTCACTCCAAGCACAAAGATTTGTATTCTCTTAGAGTGTAAGTAAATTAAACACAGCTGAATCAAGGTGTAGCAAAGCTAACACAGTGAGTTCATGGTTATGATCGAGAGTACTTTATAAGAACAAAGTGAATTTTCAGATGAAATTCTCATATAATTTTTTTGGAGACCGATTATTCTTTCTGAGCGGGAAGGGAAGTTATAGGAAGAAAGTATTCTAAGTAATGAATATTATGTGGGTGATAGTAAGTGGGTTGAATAGCAGAGGGGCGTTCGCATGAAGTGATATAGGCTATGTTTAGAAGTTACTCTATGGTATAACTATGCGAAAGAACAAGCTTAAGTTGTAACGTGATGTGAGGCAAATGGAGAAAGATAAGTTAGCTAGGAGAATAATGGACAAGCAAAGCAGAAAGAGGCCTAGGTGAAAACCATCTTCAGGGCTGCCGACAGTGGGGTTCGAAGCCACTATCTGCAGGATGCAAGCTCACAGATATGCGCTCCTAACCGCACAGCCAACTCGCCCGGTGGTAGCTAATTTAAGGCCACGGCCGCTTCCTTCCCTCTTCCTTGTTTATCTCTTCCAATCTTCCCATCCCCACCACAATGCCCCTGTTTAGCATAAAAGGAGAGGGCGCCTGTTCGAGTTACTGGTCCTCCTACCAAGTTGTATCCCCCACTTAAAGTCTCACGCTCGAGGACACTGCCCTTGAGGAGGTAGAGGTGGAATCTCTCGCTGAGTCCGAGAGGAAAACCAACCGTGGAGGGCAAACCGATTAATAAATAATAATAAGTTAAAATTAGAAACAATTAATTCACAGCTTTACAAATCCTTGTAAACTTGGTTGCTCAGGTAGCAGTTGGGGCTTTGACGGCCGACGTTATGAACAATGTCTGTATTTTCTGGGCTTGTTGGACGTCGTCTAGGGGCATATTATGTTAGTTCCGACGTTCCACCGAAGGAACTGTGGAACGAGCTACATATTCATACTCGAAAATAGTGTAACATCTCATAATGCACAGTACTATTTCTTTCAAAACACACATTAAAAAGGTCGTTAATAAATAATGCAAATCCTAGGTTTCGTAATAAAACCCTGAGCTGAAAAACATATGTACTTGGACCAAACTGTCTGATACATTTTTGTTAAAGCAAACTTGCGTTGTGTAGAATCCGTGTTACCATCTTACAAAAATGATATTGAAGAGTTTAAGTTATACCATATAAATCACAAAAGGTCGGCTCTAAAGGGAAGAGTCGAATTTGAAAAGCAAAAATATTTGTACACGAAGGTACTCTGTTTGTGTGGGAGACAGACTCATGGTCTGTTCTGATCTATTTTATAAATCCTTTTATGTTCTTTGTAAATGTTCTATGTATGTACTGTGAACTGTCTCATGTAATTGGAGCTAAGCTCTGTAAAAGGGATTGTTAACATAATTTAATTAATTAAGACGTACTTATTTGTTTGCATTTTGATTTGCAGGTTGTGAATTATTAGTTGTGAAGTAGTAATCGATTCCTAGTAAAACAATATACTGTATTGGTAAAATAATATCTTGACAGTCCTGTTCCCTGTCTGAATGGACATCGTATTGGGCTTCGGTTCAGAATGCCCCGGGTTCCATAACTGGTCGCGTCAGTGATTTTAACTGTGTAGGGTTAATATTTTTTGCTATTTGTTTTACTTCGCACCGTCTCAGAGAGATCTTATCGCGAGAATGGGATCGGACAGGGCTAGGAATGGGAAGGAAGTAACCGTGGCCTTAATTAAGGTGAAAATTCAAAGCCACGGAAAACCATATTTTAGGCTGCCGACAGTGGGGTCTTAACCCATTATCTCCCACACACTTCGTGCCGTGCAGCCAAATCGCTCGATGTATGGTTAATTCCTATTGCTCGGGGACTGGTCTTGTATTTTAATATGCTTTCGTTTATCCATGTACAACACACACCACTACCATCCACCACAGTTACAGGCAGTAGTGAATACAAATATCGCTCTAAAGAGGAATGAATCACGCCTGTTGGGGCCAGGAAGGGCATCCGGCCGTTAAAGGACTGGCTCAAGTTCAAATGTGCTATACACTTCGCACCCGCGATCTCACTAATGCGGGGAAAATACTCCGAGTATTTATAAGATTTTCCTTTCCTGATGGTGAATGCAGTAACATCTTGTCTTTCCGAAGGTGCAGGTACACATTACATCCTTACCGTGCTCTCCGTAGCAGATCGCTGACCTTGAACCATGCCTCCTTCCTTTCGCTGTCCAAGGTATGTAACACTCATATTGGAACGCAACTATTCAAAGAATTTATTTTACGGCTTTACACCTTCGGTGGAGCAACTTGTAGCTTCGAGGCGTTGTATGAACTAGTCTAATCTGTCAGTAGAAAATAATTTTGATAACGATTTACGTTTTGTCCCTTACAACGCAATTAAAATAATGTGAATAAGTGTGTGTTTCTTAGTGCAATATACTAGCTGTTTTACTCGTCGATGATAGACGAGTTTTTATAATTGTAGCAACAATACCAAGTGATCCACATAAACCTCTGCAAACCTGATAAGGTATACCTTTTGAACCAACAGCGGCAAGCGTGTGCGTTTTGCTCTGATTTGCAGAGTAACTATGTAAGATCACGTAGAGTAATGTTGGAAATGTTTTCCACTCGTATCCATACGCAACTGTGCTTGTTCCACGATATTTTATGGCGTTCTCCGTAGTCTCCGTAGTGTAAGCCCAATTCCTTTGTAGCTCACTGACATGTGCCGTATGAGTATGCGGTCCGCTTACTCCCTCGGTAAAATGATTTCTTTGGTGAGTCCAGTAAGGGTCTTCAAACATCAACACAATCATGACTCATTCCAGTTCACGCCACAAACAATATGCAACAGAGAAGCAGGGAAAATTTTGCACAACTTTGGAGCAGGAGCTGTACCGTAAAAAAAATTCGAAAGTCGTCCTCATTCTGTCTAGAATTAGTTCAGCTTCAGTGGCGGTGGGCTCCCAGGAGCACATGAGCACGTGAACACCCAGTTCTAATGCATATTCACGCATTCATGGATAATTCAAAATTGTTTCCTTTGTTTCTGGCTGATTTCGTCAATCGATCGAAAGTATTCGACTTATATCGATGCTCCGTTACACTGACAGCTGTTCGTTTCGACTGAGGGAGCACACTGGAGATTTTGCTACGAGCCTGAAGACTATACGCATGCGCATGGAGATGACGTCATGGTTTATTCACAGGTATATCCATAAGCGAGGAGCACGGTAAGGTATGTGCCTTTCAGTCTACAACTACCTTCAAACGAGTGATAGTATTACAGTTGACCACAAGGGTCCGCCACCTCCCCTGTTTCTGTTGGCCACAGCTCCCAGAAATTACTATTGCATTACATCGCCGGAAAATTTCGCTAGTAGGTAATTCTAAACACACGGGAAGAAGTTTGCTTTACATTGTGGGCGGAGAATCGTTTCAATTTGAGTACTGGTAAATGTGCTAATTGCACGGACTATTCTTATGTTTGTTGTCATACTTAGGTGAACTTCGTGCTATGTAAATCCAAGAATAGGGTTCGCATCTTTTAATATTCGCTACAATACAGCATTGTAGCAAAGTTGCTGTGAATTTTACTTTTACCGAGCTAAGTATAGAACCTGCCAACTTGGGTTCAGACATCCGTCTGAGCCACGCAGCTCGGCAGTCGTAATTTTAGTTTTGTTGTTCACTCAATGATCAGTCTCGGAAAAATGCACCCTCGGTTATAGGGGTTCTGCCAAACTATGAATGGAGAATCAACCGTACAAGGAACTTTTAATGAAATGATTTAAAGTTATTTTGTACTGATTTGCATTCTACTTTGGTATATTTGAGACGTGAACACACATTTTTTGTGAACCCCCTGAAAATTTTGTCACGAGCCGCCACTGTTCCTGATTGGTTACTTAAATAAGTGTGTGACTTGGTGATGGTATTCTTTTATTTAGTGTAAATATAGTGCTGAGTTTCTAAACCTTATAAAAATACTGACGAGGCAAATAAGGCTGGAGTAGAAAATGCACAAATTAAAATAATACAAGCACTAGACTTCACTGAGAACATGGATGACCTCTTACCGGACTGGGAGAACAATTGAGGTCTAATTAACAGTGATAGCCGCGGTCTCGCAAAGGAGTGTTTGATTTATTATCTAGGAGGATATATAGTACGCAATGTATTCAAGGTCACAAAATGTCATAAATGTGTCAGCCTGCTTCACGGAAAGCCCACAGAAGAAATACTTACCGTAGCTCTCACATTTATTAGTGATTATAGCTATAAATACAGCACTGGCAGTACTTTAATCAATCATCCTTCAAGAGCAGTTTATAATGTGTTCGTGCAAGTTGAAAGTGTAGTGGAACAAAAACTCTCCTGTGAACATAGTCTATGGGGCGATATATTTTACGAGTGTTTGGACAGTTTGCACAGTATCACTATTAATTCGAAAGAATTAGGATGCTGCGATGACCATGCTGCGGACATAATCCCTAAACTTGTGTTACCGGTACATTATATGAAATGTCGATTTGATATTGTAGCAGGACAGATGAGAAAGGAACTGAAATATTCTAAGACCACAAAGTATACACTATCTAAACTATCCTACGACTGACTTCTGGAATGGTAAGCAAAATCATATTATTTTGCATGCAATAATTGTCTTTTATTCATATGCAGGCTTGTAAGCTCAAGCTCAAATACGGCTGGGAGAGCGGCCTAGCGGAGGAACCGATGAACTAGGGGAGTGATCACACTTCTTCCTTCTACTCGCTATGCTACTAGCTTTACATTACAACACCGTCATATACTGTACAAATTCACATGAACCTTAAATGTTTCAAAATTTTACACTATGACTTACAACAACAACAACAACAACAACAACAACAACAACAACAACAACGAGAACAACAAGAGTACAACTAGCATTTCCCTGGAAAGTAAATATTACAAGAAATACTACTAGTTTAAGATTCTAAATCCAGCTTCGAACCCCATTCTCAATAACCCTGAAAATTACTTTCCGTCGTCGCCCATTTTCACACCAGACAAGTGCTGGGGATGTATCTTAATTAAATCCACGGTCGCTCCCCCCCCCCAGTCCTAGCCTTATCTCATCTCATCGTCACCATAAGACTTACCTGAGTCGGTGCGACGTAAAACAAATAGAAAGAAATACAAGTAATCAGCATTAAATTCATGGTACACAGGTTGTCTTGGAGATCAGTAATTAATCAGTGGATGAAGCTGTTCGTATGAATAAACTCCGGTTGGTCGCGTCTTATGAGATGACTGAAAGGAGATATGTTACCTAGGAAAATAGCTGGGGCGTACAAGTAGAAGAGATCCTGGTGCTAGTGGAAAATAGAGGACTGTGGTGTGAAAACTCTTATTTCACGCACAGACGTTTGTAGACAGATCTAGGAATGAAAAAAGAGTCCGAAATGAATATACGTATACGGTATGTAATAATAGCTATAATAATAATAATAATAATAATAATAATAATAATAATAATAATAATAATAATAATAATAATCATCATCATCATCATCATCATTGTTCACTTTTCAGGAAAAATGGAAATGACATCGCCGCTGACTGAAGGAGGCGCACACACACATGCGGGTAAATGATATAAGAGCAGAGGACATAATGGAGAGGACCATCTTTAGCAAGAAAGTTGCGGTGTTGAGAGATGATCAAGAGAATGAACCTGCTAAACCGAGGAACATATCGGCAGAAGAACGTTGAAATTGGAAAGGAAAAGTAGAAAGTAGATTCTTCTCTGATTGTGTCCATTAATGACTCGCAATAGGCACATTTATTTCAAACAGACTTGCTGAGATATTTCAACACACGAAAATTTTATACAACAAAAGCACACCCACAAGAAGATAATGTAGTGTCACCGATATGTTGACGATGTCATCCGCCTGACTCCTGTACAAGAGCAAACACCAGACAATGCAAACGACTACTTATTCATATCAACAAAATATACTAATAAATAATAATAATAATGCTATTTGCTTTACGTGTCACTAACTACTTTTACGGTTTTCAGAGACGCCGAGGTGCCGGAATTTCGTCTCGCAGGAGTTCTTTTAGGTGCCAGTAAATCTACCGACACGAGGCTGACGTATTTGAGCAACTTCAAATATCACCGGACTGAGCCAGGATCGAACCTGCCAAGTTGGGGTCAGAAGGCCACTCAGCCCGGCAAATATACTAACACTAACAGTACGCACCTCAGTAAGAATCCAACAAATCTGTCAACTTACTAGACTTCTCTATCACTAAAGACAGCAATCGAAAACATAAATTCATGATACGACATGGAGTAGCGAATTGACTTTTTTCCACCCTTCAAAAATCCGACTACCTCTGCCGCTATCTTGGGATCCGGAGGCCGACACTCTACCGCTGATCCACAGAGGCAGCTCCTCCTTCAGTGTATAAACTTTTTACGACATTGAAAAGTATTAGCTTTGCAATTTCAGAAAAGCTCTCTTTGCCAGAACGCCCCTGAGAACTTTTAGTCACCATGTTTTACTGCACGCCTTCGGCATGAAAACATGCAGTTTTGCAGCGATTATAATCTTTGAGAATCTTTTGTACATTTCGTTCGGAAATCTCCATTCCACCTCCTTATTAATTATTGATCACAAGCTGCCCAGGTAGATTTTTTTAGATGGAATCAATGAATATAACATGTCGTCGCTGAGCCTCAACATACATTTGTGTGACAATGTTGGGAGGAGGAATACTGACCCGCAGCACATGTACTGCTGGAACAAAAATTCTTTGATATAGTTCATGCCATACTGAACCTTAGATGACAGAACTTTTCTGGTCAGAGTTCTAACCTGAAATATTATGACATAGCGGTTTTTCTGGGCGCAACGACGATATGAACTATTTAAGACAATGGAAACACATTTTTGTAACTTTTTGGAATTCCTGTGAGAAGTTTCAGCAACGAAGTATTCTTGCACCCTTATCAATAAGGAGTTATGTGCGTTCAACCATGCAGCTTCACAGACCTAGTCGCTGGGATATATTCTATCTTGAAAGGCGGCTGAGGAATTGTTATTCGCGTCCGGAGTAGCCAGGGGCAGTTCTTTCTGTTTGACACCTATGGGCGACGTGCCTCGGCTACCTGCGCCTCTGGAGTTGTGGTGATGATGATGAAGGGGTAGGGAAAGGATGAAAACCGGTGTTAACACGCAGCCTACCTCTGTCGAAAAAATCACCCAGGGATCTGCTCAAGGCTTAACGTCACCGTCCGACGGACGAATCATCATCAACAGAGTCATATTTCCTCACTCCATATCAACACTGCGGAGAGGTTTGGAAATGAACACAAGCATTTGGCGCGCAGTCTAGTTATTAGAAGTAATACCATTCACTACCTATCCTATCCTGCCGGCAAGCATTCTGATGATTTTCTTTTCCGTCAATGGAACTCGAACCAGCTGCCCACGGTGTTAGACCATAAACACTTAACGCATTAACAATCATGTCTACCAGATGAGCTAATATTTTATATATGAGATACGATCACATCATCTAAAAATGTCTCTCTAATCGTAAGGTTGGTAACGAACACTGGGAATCAAGGTTTCCTATCCTGATTGTCAGTTGCTTCGGAAGCTTTACTTTCTTATTATTATTCTAGTCCGACTCTATGGCTAAATCGTTAGGGTGCTGGCCTTTGGCCCAGGGGGTCGCAGGTTCGATTCCCGGACTCGTCGGGCATTTTAACCTTCATTGGTTAACTCCGATGTCTCGGGGTCTGGGTATGTGTTCCGTCTTCATAATTAGAATTCCCCATACTCATAGACGCGCAGGTCGCCTATGCGGCGTCACCCCGAAAGACCTGCACCAGGCCTCTTCGGAGGTCACACTCCATTATTATTATTATTATTATTATTATTATTATTATTATTATTATTATTATTATTATTATTATTATTATTATTATTATTATTATTATTATTATTATTATTTCCCTTATCATTAAATAGCCGCTCTCCGGTTTCGTGCAACTCATTTTCTGTGTGGTCCCAAGCTCGCCTCAGGACATATTAGAACAACGGATTAATGGATATCCTTTTTTCTACTGTCCGTATATTGGTCACCAGTATTTCGTAGCTTCCTTCCCCTTTTATCTGTCGATTCGTGCCGCTTATCTAGCACAGCTCTTTTCCTTAACCCACAGTTCTTTATGAAAACATCTGATGCCTTTTCTTTTGCATAATTTTTGTCGTAGGGGAAACTGTGGCTTAGGGAAATCTTCATCAGATTTGTTCCATCCGCCATTGGAAGAGAATCAATGTACCTCTTTCTAGACCATAGCTATGACTAAGATCCATATGTGAGAACTTACAAACACAATGATTACGTCTCTCTTGATATTGAGTGGAAAATCGTTCTTGAGAATGAACCTAAGTCACCAGTGTGTACAGAACCAAGAAATTAGTTTTCCTTCAACCTATACCTTTATACAGCCTGTTCTGGAAATGAATCTACTTGTTTGAAACGAGCACTGTAGCATTATCAACGACTTTTCATTTATTTTGTTCACATCCTCCACCCCTACACCAGGTGTATTGGTTGCAACAATACGAGAAATTCAGAACGAATCCAGTGGCCTGAAGTAAAGCACGAGTGTGGCATTTTATGTGGATTAAATGCACATGTGGACACCGGTTAAATTAAAAAAACGCTGTTCAATGATGTAATTAATATACTGCCAAAGGCATTGCTAATGTCGGTATCATTCTTTGTTGGAAAATTGGTTAATTTTCAAGAATAAGGTAAGCATATAGACTAGAAAATGACACTTTAACCTACGGGGTCAATAAAAATTAGTACAACTTAGCTTCTCATTCTTTTCAAATGTTTTTCCTGTCCTACGGTGTTCGCTGTTCTGCTATACAGTCTCCATTTCTCCCAGTTGCTGGTATCTTAAAGATTCAGATCAACATCTTACATATCCTGCTTGATGTAATCTAGACAGACCTTCCACATAACCCATGTCCTTCTGGGGCAAAATCGAGTTCCGGTTCAGCCACAGAGCCTTCATTGCTTCTGACCGGTACCACTTGAGTCTAGTCTCTCTCACTTTTTTGAAAACTGGGGTGTCGCCATGTATATGTTGACGAGGTAAAAGTAAAAAAGTAAAACCAATAATATTCTGCACATAGTTGCCAGGTTTGAAGGAACTGCCTGTCCCAGGCGGTAAATACGTGCTCAGTTCACGTATGAGGACATGAGTTTGTTTCCCCTTCAGGAATTAAGAAACGAGTTATGCCCTTCTGGAGCGGCACACGATCCTAAATTTGTTCAGTGCATCACAAAAAATAAAAATAGGTGACTGGGTTTGGAGCTAACCACTACATCCCACATGGTGGCGATGTTATCGGCAATGAAAGCCTTTACTTTCAAGAGTCTTCATATCTGTACTTGTTATCCAAGAAATACAAGACTTCAGTTTAGGTAATACATCTACCAACATATTCTGGAATGTAAGATATTACTGACAGAGTGAATTGGTAGAGGTTTGAGATAATAAAATGATTTAGTTTGTTTCAGACACAGTAGTTTATCAGTGAAATACTATAATTTGAATTATATGAGCGAGTCGGTTTAGCAGTTTTTCATTCGGTTAATGGCAGATCCGAACGCCTATGTCGACAGTCTACAAGTTCTAAGTTTCCCATTTTTACTCCAGGCTCCAGCTGTACCTTATTGACCATAACGCCCACAAGAGATCAGAAATATCATGTTTCATTCTCAAAGGTGACTGTTATTTTCAGATAACTGATACATCTAGCAGTTTTAAATAACTTACCAAGGAAGATGTTCAATAAATTTCCAATTTCTTTGAAATCACTTAAGAAAAGTCTAGGAAAGCAACAGATCTGCCACCTGGGCGACTGCCTTAAATACAGATCAGTAGGGATTGATTTGATTGATTGATATTGATAATTTTTACTGTATCTCTTCATATACAGTAGTAAATTAACAAATATGGACAGAAATGAGGTCTTGAAGTCGAGAAGCCGTGGGCTTTCCTTGGCCCCATCGTTCCAGATTCTGGACAACTGCTTTATAACAAACGTCCCTTCAACACTTGAATTATATTTTCTCCATTATATTCACTACACTTTCTCACCTCTTGAATTACTCACTTTCCAAACGGTTGTCTTGAATTAGTAACGAAGCGAGTCAAAGAGGTATGTTCAGCTGTTGAAAGGTGGACCTACATTAATAACGAGCTACGTCAGTGGGATGCGGGCCGTGAATTCATAGTGGTCACAATACCACTCGGACACATATGGATGGCCAGATTGTTGAGCTGTCAAGGAGTAAGAATAAATTGACCCCTAAATGAGTCTGAAATTGTTAAGTGAAATGTTCGTACATCAACACCTGTTGGACCGTTGTCTTCATCAACTCGGAGATCTCTCAATGTGGGAGAGATCAGTCAGGCAATGGAAATGGCACAACATTAATGATGACAAGTATTAGAGATCTCTCTTAACTTTCTTTTGCATCATTAGTCAGGTGCGCGCGAAGAATTATTAAGCGTTTCATATTCAACATTTTATTGCAAAATGTTGGCGTTAACGTATAATATAATTGTTGACCATGTCATAATATTTCCGTTTGTGATTTGGAAAATGGTGCGTTACATGCGATTTTGCAGTGCGGTTGGGGGCGCGCAGCTGTGAGCTTGCATTCGGGAGATAGCGGGTTTGAACCCCACTCTCGGCAGCCCTGAAGATGGTTTCCTGTGGTTTCACATTTTCACACCATGCTCTACCTTTAATTAAGGCCACGGCCACTTTTTCTCACTCTTAGCCCCTTCCCAGCCCATCGTCGCCATAAGACATATCTGTGTCGGTACGACGAAAAGCAACTCGTTAAAAAAGTCAATTTAATAACGTCCATGACCTAACAATATGAGATTGAGATTGATCACTTTTAAATCCACAATAAACACATTCAAAACGAGAAATGATATGAACAATGGCTACTCGGCAATATTTTTGAATATCAATATTGAGGTACTGAAATGTTGGTTTAATGGTGAAAGAAGGATTTGTTTTCTGTACATTACATAGAGAAAGAGAAGGAAAACAAGATAAACAACAAGCCTGTGCCATCTTTACAAATAATGACTGCTGGGGAGGGCTGACCAGTGCAGTGGGATTCAAGGAAACAATCCTGCATAGAGGGGTGCAAAATAAAGATCAAGTTGAATGGCAAGGAGGAGGGTGCAAATAATGGAGGAAATGCAGACCTTCGTGGTTCGATATACAGAGGGAAACGCAAGACTTACGTTAAAGATTAATTCCTGATGCTTTAAACTTTATGGATATGATTTCGTAAATACGAAGGGCTAACTTTAATTTTATTTCATCTTTTCTGTTTCAATAATGCCAAGTGCTTAAGATTTCGTAATTTAAATTATTTCCTAATTCACAATTTTAATGTATTTGGTCTCAGTCTGAATGTAATTGGTCCAAATCTTAATATATTTGATGTCAATCTGAATAGGATTTTTATCAGTTTGAACCTGAAAAGGAATAGTGTCGAGGGATGAAAAGCATCATTTAGAAACTACGCTGTGTGTTCATCATGCTATAGAGAGAAGCAACATAAGTGTTGAATGAAATGAAATGAAATGTCGTATGGCTTTTAGTACCGGGATATCCCAGGGCGGGCTCGGCTCGCCAGGTGCAGGTCATTCTATTTGACTCCCGTAGGCGACCTGCGCGGCGTAATGAGGATGAAATGATGATGAAGATAACACATACACCCAGCCCCCGTGCCATTGGAATTAACCAATTGAGGTTAAAATCCCCGATCCGGCCGGGAATCTCACCCGGGACCCTCTGAACCGCAGGCCAGTACGCTGACCGTTCAGCCAACGAGTCGGACAACGTAAGTGTTGACTGCCTAGGAGACCCATTTAGCTCACATTTGTTTAGTTATACACACATGAGTCATATCTAAGTTCTTTTTTTCTTTTTTTTAGTATATTTCAACATTGCTATGCATACAACCTATTGCCATTCATTAAATGATGAGGAATTTTTTTCGTCTGTCCCTTGGTATAGACCAATGCAAAATGTTGCTTTCAATGTAGTTCCAGTCCCATTTATGTCTACGACAATATGGAAGCTGCTGAGATGTGGGTGATGTTGAGTAATAACATTGGGACCATGACTAGTGTGCCTGAGTGTAATGAAAAGTGCTACTCAAGGGTCAGTCGTACGACAATAGCATGCTCTGGTCCAGTAAGGAAAGCAATGACAAACTATTTCCCTCCTGATACTGCCTAGCACGCCACTTTATGATATCGCCATCGGTTTTTGCGGTTTTCTTATAAATGCATAACCTTTGGTGGTGCCATTTGAGAATCCAACTAGCCTTCAGGTGGACGACCTAACAGAAAAGACTATTCATGTTCAGCAGATAAAAATGCTTTGCAAAATTTACTGTGTGACACTTGAATATGAATATTAGATTGCTGCCAATTATAGGAAGTTCCTAACCGTACGGTCAGAAATGAACATTAAGAACTTCGATATAGACGAACATAAAAGTACATTCCATCAAGAGGTTTAAAATAATTTGACACTAATAATATGATACTAAAAATATATACACCATTTTTATTTGATTTAAAAATGTAATTTCACAAGATGCATTGAAATTGAATTGAAATTTTAGCTAAGATGAATATTTTTGTGCAAAGATCCTTTGTTTTCTATTCTCTAGTGTTAACTTAATAATAAGCCTTCTCCGAGTAAGCGAATGTATGACAAAACTTGCTACTTGAATGTCAGTCATCTTACATAAATACGAACTTGTTTATAAAAGGAAAGCGTGTTATATTTTCTGTGTGTATGAGTGTGTGTCTTTGTGGTAAATTAGAATTGGGAAGGAGGAAGCTATGGTTTGCATACAATCGGAGTGTAAAAGGGAATCCCTATACATTTCCATTTATTCAGGAACAACCTGCTGTATTTACAGGCTGTCACTAAGATCAGGATAAGACATATACAATTTTTCTGTACAGTTCCATTAATTGAATACAACTCCAAATTATAAAGAAACGGTATATTTAGTGAGGCATTTCAGAACCGTAGAGGTGATGTCTCAGGATCTTGATGGAGCCTCGGAGGACAAGAGTCACATTTCAGGTATAAGCTTCATTGGAAGTCAGAAGCGTTTGCACGCGGCGACAAAGTGACGGGGTACGGTACCACGAGCTTCGACCATTATCTCTATTATTTCAATTTCCTGAAGATGGTATTTAGATCCGTAGTAAGGGATATTGGGTTTTTATTTTTTAATCTTTTCTAGATTGACCTCCTCTGGCTGACCGCTACGGTGCTCGAATATGATAGTCGGATCTCAGATGAATCCCTGTAGTCTTTATGATGTAGAACCACCGTTTATGGCCAGTCCGTGTACCTCCTCATGTACATTGAATCCCTTCTATCTCAGTTCTTCGACAACGAAGTATTTGATCTGGTGGTGCCGCGTGTTTCTTAGGAGCTCCCCGCGTCTGCAGAATCCCAGGACATGACCAAGAGTTTCTTTCTCTCCGTGGCAATGCCGACAGAGGTTGTTGTCCAGGGATCTGTCTGGCACCAAGTGCACCACAGAAACATTAGCAGTCATCTTTATAGCCTCTCTACACTCATTACAAGACAGTCCGGTATGATATCCCACCCCAGAGTTTGCTGGCGTGTACTCTTTGTAAAGTTGTACTCTGAGTCCTTTTTGCGGTAGAGAACACCAGAAGGTGAATTCACGTTCTCGTAGCTCTTGACGGACATTCTTAGTATCGTACAGGCCGTTCTTGGCGGTTATTTTCCGAATATCGGCGTTTGTTAATTTGAGACGTTCTATACATTACCGACTCTCCGTGTGAGAATCCCTCGAAGCAACAGCGAGTGGATTTTTATTCTTAAACAAGATGATTATATTAGAATGTTGAAATATTAATGTTCAAAAATATCTGAGTATTAGTGGCAAGTATTTGATTTTAATTTTTCAATAAAAATTAACTGGTATTCTTTCGCATTTGGAAATACCTCCGATCAATTTTAAGTTCTGGATAAGTTAATACCTACAGGTACGTTCCCAGTACTTGAAGTAACTCTCATCTGTTTAACACGGGATACATTTTAAGTCCCAGAGAGCTTTTCTTCCGGCTCTTTGGTTGATTGATAAGTTTAGTGGGTATCGGTTCAGAGGGCCATGCTGTTCGATTCCCGACCGGATCGGGAAATTTAACTGCGTATAGTGAATTCCTCTAGCTTATCTACTAGGTGATTGTGATCATCTAAATAAAGCTCATCACACTATAAACCTCCACAGTAGCACGGAATAGTAAATACATCCATCCACAAAGGGTTGGCGTCAGGAAAAGCATTCGGTTATAAAACTGAGTTAAATCCGTACAAAATATCGCCCTAGGGTAATTGAAAAAAAAAGCTAGGAGGAAGAAGAGTACATAATATATCTGGTTATAATTTGTGAAATAACCCTTGTTTGTAAGTTACTGTACGTCTATTTATATAGATGTATTTAACCTCTGAATTTATCCGGAGACTTGGGCAAATTGGTACTTTGTAAAAATAAAATAATAATAATAATAATAATAATAATAATAATAATAATAATAATAATAATAATAATAATAATAATACCCGTGTGGGGATTTACCAGTTACCTCCATCGGGCGCGTCCTATTGGAATTGGGGAAGCTCGCTGGCTCTGCCGCCAGCAGAGTCAGACAGTAGTAGGGAAATAAAATACCACCGTGAAAAAAAAACTGGTCCCTTGCCTGGGTTACGGCGAAGACTGATAAATGACCAGAAGCCAGAAAACATCTTGAGTCAACCTCTAGGGCTAACAAACCTAGTTGTAAAAGGATGGGTACCCGTCCAAAGCAAAGTAAAGTCAAAAAGCATGATGGCACAACATTTCAAGAAACATACCCCAGGGGGTAAATCTTCGGATAAATCCCTCGTCGTGAACACCACGGCGCACGAGTCTCATTCGGATTCTAGGGGAGACTCGACATCATGCAAGAGACGAGTCGGAGCGTCTCGGTGTACCCCGAAGAGTCAAAAACTCAGGCCAAAATCTAAAACCTTCCTAGCAACTTTCAACAGAAATTCACTTACACAAACTGGCAAGCTGAAAACGCTCACCAAAGCTCTTCACGAAAATCAGATATCCATAATGGCCCTACAGGAAACAAGGTACCCGGATGAAGAGATTTTTGAATCCGAAGGCTACCGATTTTTCAAGAGCAAAGCGCAAAGAGGAATCCTCAATGGAGCTGTGATGCTTGGAACCGCGTTTGCTGTTAGAACCAAGATCCTTAAATCGGTTGCAAATTTCGAACCTGTGAATGACAGATTGTCTATACTCACAATTAAATGCGCGAACAAAACCTACGCCCTAGTTAACGCACATGCTCCTACAAACGATAAGAACAAGTCTGATCCAGACGAAGTTGATAATTTCTGGGACCTACTGGATGAAAAATTAAACGAAATCCCCAAACACCATGTCAAGCTTCTTTTGGGTGACTTCAATGCCCAACTAGGTCGTGAACAGAAGTACAAGAAAGTTATAGGAAATTACCCTGCTCACAAAAGAACCAATCCCAATGGCAAAAGACTGGTGTCCATTTGCGAAAATCACAACCTGCAGGTCATGTCGACCCACTTTCGCCATCTACCCAGAAAGCAAATGACTTGGCGTTCTCCCGTTCAAACTCTCGGAGAGTTCCAAATTGATCATGTTGCAATCTCCGGGAGAAACAGCCCTGAGATTATGAATGTCAAGGTAAAGAAAGACATCAATGTGGCCTCAGATCACTATATGTCTCTTCTCAAATTCAAACCAATTTCCGCAAACACAAGGAAGACAACCAAACAGATCACACGCTTCGACAATGATAAACTTCGGCAAAGGGTCGAGGAGTTCCAGGAGAAGGCTAGACCAAATGACTGTGACTTTAACAACGCCAAAAATCTCCTTGTTGAGGCCGCCAAAGACGTTGCAGAAATCAAGAGAAGCAAAAAGCATGCCTGGTGGAATGGTACCTGCGAATCAGTCCTCCAAGAAAGACTCAATGCGTGGAAACAGTACTACTCTACGAAATCAGAAAATGATTGGGAAACCTACAAAACCCAACGTGTCCAAGCAGCTAGGGTGTTCAGAACTGAGAAACGTAAATACGAAAAATCTCTCATTGAAAAGATAGAACAAAACTTTAGGAAGAATGAAAGCAGAGAGTACTACAGGGCCTTCAAACGCAAACTCACTGGCTATAAACCACCATCTATATGCTTTGAGCGAAAGGACGGCACTCTGGCGACGTCAAATGAAGAAAATTGCAGCATTCTGGCATACTACTTCAAGAATTTACTTAATTGCTCTAAACCGCAAAGCCCCATTGAGACCAAGGAACCCTTACTCAGGTACACAGATTCCAGACCACCTGACAGAGATGAATTCAAGCGCCACATTGCCGGTCTCAAAAATAACAAAGCGCCGGGGGAAGACTCATTAGTAGCAGAACTATGGAAATATGCCCCAGAGGAATCACTTGATATCTTGCAAAAGCAAATAGAAGAAATTTGGAACAAGGAGACCCTACGCGAAGATTGGAAAATAGCTTTGATCCATCCATTACACAAAAAAGGCAGCATGAAGAACATCAACAACTACAGAGGAATATCTTTGCTACCCGTGACTTACAAAATTCTATCACTTGCCATCCTGGAGCGTTTGGAAGCACAATTCGAACATGAAATAGGTGAATACCAAGGAGGGTTCAGAAAAGGTCGCTCAACAGCTGAACAGATCCAAAATCTCAAAACGATCATCAGATATTGTACACTAAGGTCCAAGCAGTATGTGTCTGTCTTTGTGGACTTTAAGAAAGCGTACGACTCCATTGACCGGGAAGTCCTTCTAAACATCTTAAATGAATTTGGAGTTGATTTGAAACTGCTGGCATTAATTAGAGCCACCCTGACAGATACAAAATCCAAGGTGACGTTCCACGGATGTCTCTCGCATTCCTTTGACATCAAAACAGGAGTCCGACAAGGTGATGGGCTATCCCCGATACTCTTCAACTGTGTTCTTGAAAAGATCATCAGAACCTGGCGGGTGAGATTACAGGAAACCAACTACAGTGCATTGAGAATAGGAACCAAATCCAAGGGGATCGCAACAGACTGCTTAGCATTTGCCGATGGTATTGCTGTTCTCTCAAACGACATAGAAACCGCTAGAGCTCAAGTTGAAATTTTAAAGGAAATTGCCGAACAAACTGGTTTGCAGATATCGTTTGAGAAAACGGAAGTAATGTCTAACATCAAAGAGGCTCCACCAAAACTCCATAAGAAATACGGGGACATCACCCGAGTAGACAAATTCAAATACCTGGGTGAGATAATCATGAAAAATGGACTGGACAAAGAAGCGCTTCAGGAGCGAGTACGCAAACTGGAAACAGCCTACCAAACATCCCGCACAATCTACAACAAAAAATGCCTTTCCCAAAACACCAAGATACGTCACTATGAAACAGTTCTGAAGCCAGTAGTTCTATATGCAGCCGAAACCCTGTCTCTAAATGCCAACAAAGGACTCCTTGAAGAAGTGGAGAAAAAGAACGCAAAATTGTGAGAGGAATCTTGGGATCAAAGTACAGAAATGGGATCCATCAAAAGAGATCCAACGAGGAAGTCTACAGCAAAATAGAGAAAATTACCGACACAATCAGAAAAAGACGGCACGGTTTTACGGTCATCTGAAAAGAATGGACGGAAGAAAGTTAACTAAAGAAATCTTTCACTTTTTTGATTCAAACCCCAAAACCACAATTCCCTGGTTTAGAAATACCAAAGAAGAACTGCAAATGCTACATATCTCAGCTGAAGACGCCCTTAACAGAGATCTCTTCCGCATGAAAATATTGACGAACGGGCTAAACCGAGACGAGCAACCGAAGAGAAGACACGGTGCCCCTTGGACAGAGGAGCGTAAGCAGGCCCACTCACAAAGAATGAGGGAAATTTGGGCTCTAAAGAAGGCCAAGTTCAGTGTCAAATGCAACAAGACTTAACGTGGTCCTTGATGGCCCCACCGAATTATATAATAATAATAATAATAATAATAATAATAATAATAATAATAATAATAATAATAATAATAATAATAATAATAATAATAATAATAATTATAATAATAATTGTACCGGGCGGTACAACTCCTCGCCGCTAATTCAAATATTGCGCCAGTTGAAACTCCTCTACAGGAGAAAGCCTGAACTTTAACAAACTGAATTAACTCAACGGTTTTTCGGAAGATGTCATCCCTGTAAATTTGGTAATTTTGAAGTGTTCTGAACTGTGTCTATTTCGATTTGTGTTTGTTTGTTCCGTATCAAGAAGTTGGGACATTATCTAACAGATGTCTCTAACAAAAACTATGATAACGCACTCTGGTGTAAAGGAATGGATTCTCCTGAAGAAATATGGTATTCCTAAGTTTTGTTTTTACTAAATTTTGTTCTCTGGTTTGTGGGTTGGCAATATAAATCCTTTCTTTCCGCCTGTTTTGAATGTAGACAAACATGAATTTCTGTAATTAATTTTCCACCAATAAGTTGTTTCTTCCTCGTCTTGTGTATTAGTTTTTGCTGTTATCCAATAAAAGCTTGTGGGCGGGTTGTTATCATTCATGAAAGGTCTCGAATTTTCCACGAGGGTATAAAAACTGCTGATTTTCTTGTCTCGGTGCCACTTCAGTAACATCTCTCTTAGTGTGTGAATATGTAGCAGGGGGCGGAAAGCGCCTCTTTCTTCAAGCAGAAGTTCTTCAACGAGGTAATGGCCTGTTAACATCTTTATTTCTTGCTAGCTCAGCAGGTTAACTCTCGGAGAAGGTTCGAAACCTTTAGAATGTAATGCATCTTCCTTAAAATGTAATTCCCTTTTTGTGTAAAAACTAATATTTCTTGAACTGTAAAGCGGGGATAGAGAGTGCTTCACCCTCTCGAACTGCCCTTCATTTTCAAAAGGAGGTGACTACGCTTTCATAACCGTTCTTCTCTTGTAGTAAGTTTTCTCATGCGTGTCACCTCCCTAGCTTGGGATTAGCCCCTGTATGATCGGCCTAGCGCCACATAGGTTTTTAGACAAAAACTTTGTGTAGTAGTGCAAGTTATCGCCTCCATTCAATTTGTATTTTGGGCCATTTACTTAACCCGTTTTGTTTTCCTTCCTGCGAAGGCCCAGTAGATTGGGTATTAGATACCCCTGTTTCATTGTACAGTATGTGTGCCTTGAGGGCAGTTAGTGTAAAGTCAGTTTATGGCTCTTAAATAGGCTTGAAGACTTTGAGAGCGCATCTGCTCTTTCTTGTGTGTGAAACGTGCCTCTAGGAGGCTTAACATGGTAATTGGGAGCTAGTGCTCCTTGGCATGATTGGGGTTTTCTGCCCCTTTGGGTGAACTGGGTACATTGGTAAAGTTGGGCTCATAGCTCAAGAATTGTAATTGTGGGGCTCGAAGCCCAAAACTTGTAACGACTGTAATCTGCAATTTCTTAATTTGTTGATCTGCTACTTGGTACCTGTTACACTTTTGTTATTTGTTGTCATTTGTTGATTTTGAAATGAAAATATAACCTTTGTTAAAGTTTTAAATTAACTTTAATTTTGTAGTTGAGACCTATTCCAGCCCGCACCTTCTTTCACCTCTAAATATCACGGATAACTCCGTAACAATAATAATAATAATAATAATAATAATAATAATAATAATAATAATAATAATAATAATAATAATAATAATAATAATAATAATAATAATAATAATAATAATAATAATAATAATAATAATAAATAGAAAGGAACGACGCTCAAAATGTTGCGAAGAGAGGAAAAGGAGGCATATTGAGCGTATGAAGGAATATTGGAGGAGGAAGATGGTACAACAAAGGATGAAACATTGAAATTGTTACATGGTCCCTAGAAGCCCCTTATGGAGAAAGATAAATAGAAAGTTTTAACGTGTCAGAGAACAACGCCTCATTTGAAAACTAATTTATTTTGAATGACTCAAACGAGCGAGTTGGCCGTATGGTTAGAATCACGTAGCTTTCAGGTTGCTTTCGGGAGATAGTAGATTCGAACCCCACTGTCGGCAGCCCTCAACATGGTTTTCATTTTTCACACCAGGAAAATACAGGGGCTGTACCTTAATTAAGGCCAGGGTTGCTTATTTCCCACTCCTAGCTATTTCCTATCCAATTGTCGCCATAAGACCCATCGGTGTCGGAGCGGCGTAAAGCAAATAGTAAATTAAAATATATTCATGCTCTTCAACCCGCGTCAGTCCATTCGCAATCGATGCTATTAAACTAAGGTTCCTTTCTAGGATCTTAATTCTCGATACTTTATTTGAGATCAAGTCAGAGGCAAGTTAATGAACAAAGAACATTAACCAAGACCTTGGGTTCCTTTACAGAGTCAATGTACTGTATGTTAGACTGCAGTTCAAGTATTGTACTGAACGCCGATATCTAGTGTAATGGTTCAAATCCCGTTACAAGATGATATCTGTATTTTATTATTTTATTATTTTATCTGTATTATTATTATTATTATTATTATTATTATTATTATTATTATTATTATTATTATTATTATTATTATTATTATGTCAGTATTATTATTATTTTATCTATAATATTATTACTATTATAAAAATTATCATTCTTATTCAATTCAATTTTGCAATGTTTGTCGCTTGCAGGATTGTACTTAGATGTATGCATATATACGTATGTGTAGAATAACACTCAATACATGTACAGTGAGAATTGTTGTATATATCAGATGTTGGATATGGCATCGTTACATTGTGCAACATTGCTGGCGATTCTGCCAAGTCATTGCTACGTCATGGCTACGTCATCGTGAGCTTTTAGCAATGCGCTCAGAGACTCAGCCGCCCTAGGGGATTTCACCATTACATGCAACAGTTTGAGGCGTTGTGGGAGTATGTCATTGTTATTTCTGGAGATTGCGTAGCTGTGTCAACCAACGTCTATAAAAGGTGGATGCATATTGTAGCGTTAGTCATGATTTAAACGGAAGCAGTACAGTGAAGAAGCCAAAATGGATAAGTAAACAGTCATTATTTAAACGGAAGCAGTACAGTGAAGAAGCCAAAGTGGATAAGTGAACAGTCATTATTTAAACGGAAGCAGTACAGTGAAGAAGCCAAAATGGATAAGTGAACAGTCATTAGTTAAGCGGAAGCTGAACAGTGAAGAAGTCTACGAGGGCTCAGTCGATCAGTCAACGAGTGTGAACGAGAGATGAAGAAGACTCAGTGAGCCATTAATTATTGCTCATTGAGAGAGTGAGGCCAAAGGTTGGTCGGTCACTTAGTTGAAGACACGGACGCAAGGGCTTACCATGGAGTCAGAGAGGGATACCACCTGCTATGAGGTAACACCATATTGACTTACAAAGAAGTCAGATGAGATGGAGAAGAAGCAGTCACAAGGATGTATCACCAAGTTAGGCGTGACACACCTACAGAAAACACCAGATCAAAGGATTACGTCGTAATTACACTCAAAGTGTTGAAGGTACAGTCAAGTGAATAAGTGAGGGAAATATTTCGTATAAATTGTTAAATGTCCGGTCAAGAAGAATTCAAATTCATGCCTAGTTTATTTCAGTTGCAATGTCATAATTTCATATTCTCATGTTTTATCGCAACAAGACTCACTATTTTTTTAAATATATTATTTAAAGAATATATTTTGTTCTATCAAACGAATTCATAGTTTTATTTCAATGACAGTAAAATATCTTAACCTCAAAATTAATGAGGAAACCGAACGCCAATCTCCTTTTCCCACAACTTATATGGTATGTTGAGAAAAGTAAGCTTATTACCCCGCACCCTGTTAATTATTAGTATTAAATGTTCTCAATACATACATACATACATACATACATACATACATACATACATACATGCATGCATGCATGCATGCATACATATATACATACATACATACATACACATATATAATCATACATACATATTCATTATACACTGTTATGCCTTCCAGGGTTCAGTATGCAAGCCTCTGTGAATTTACTAATTATAGCCACAATCCTATATTTGTAATTAGTTCTGTGGTGTCGTTTAGTTCTATATCTCGTATCTTTAAATCGTCAGAAGCTGAGTCTAAAAATCGTCGTCTGGTCTCTCTCTACTCTTCACCCTCCATAACAGAGTCCATTATACTCCTAAGTAACCTATCCTCCACCATCCACGCCCCACGTGACCACAGCACCGAAGCCGGTCAATGCGTACAGCTTCATCCGTCGAGTTCATTCCTAACTTAGCTTTTATTTCCTCATTCCGAATACCCTCCTGCCATTGTTCCCACCTGTTTGTAGTAGCAACCATTCTCGCTACATTCATGTCTGTTACTTCTAGCTTACGAATGAGATATCCTGGCAAATAGGGCGTCTAAAATCATGTTTGATGCTTTTGATGCTGTAAGTACCATATACCACGGGGAAGATTGGCCGAATATGACGAATCCACGCAGCCAATGAGGAGCTATTTCAGGGTCACGTGACCAGCAGCAACATAATACTGTGTTTAATTTAAATTGTCCTGTTCGATGTTTTCGTTTAATATATATGAGCCTTCAGTGTAAATAAGTAATTTTGACCACTGTATATTTAAATACAGTCAGTTTTCTGATGACTGCAGTGCAATTTATGCTTTTCATTTGAAAGTTTTTAGAGATTCTGTGTCATAAACGACTAAATTCAATCATTTTTACTTGAATATTTCTTAAACTTTAGAAGTTTTAACAGAAATGCTTTGCTTTTTTTTTTCTTTGTACTCTCAACATTTACTTTTATATTTGGTACCTTTTGGTAATAAGTTTCCGAATTTTAGTTTGGAAATTGGTGAGAAATTCACTTAGCCTCAGGAGAACAAACTGTTACATGCCAGCCCCACGGTAGCACCTTTCGGTACTTTCAGGAAGGGGCTAGTGACTCAGACGACCTGGGATCTCCCAGCCGGCTTGTGGGGTGGGGCCGGCTTTTTCGTGTATTGTTCTCGTCGGTCGGTTTACCTCTGAGTTCCTTGTAGATTCAACGGGAATATTCTGCCTCTAGTCACCTCGCGAAAATTCTGGCTCAAATCAGCCGAGCTATAAAAAGGGAGGCTAGCCACGGACAGTTAGTGTTCTACTCGGAGTCAGAGTTGGGCTCCGTGGTGGAGTCAGAGTTGGGCTCCGTGGTGGAGTCAATGTGAGACTTAGCGTGTTTGGGTTCGGTGGCTGGGCTGAGGGGCGACAGAGGTGTTGACTCGCTAGTGTCCCACCGAGGTCTGTGGACTGAGGCTCAGTGTGTGTCAGTGAGGGAATCGGCTATCGCAAATGTGAAGGTAAATGGTACAGCTACTGTATGAAGTGACCGGACTTGAGGAAAGTGAAAGAAAGGATTAAGCGTCCGCAGGTATAGCAACGGGATGGACCACCTATTGTGCCATAAGGAAGATGGATACTTGTAAATAGACAGTAATTTGTGAGTGTAGCCATTCATGGTTAATTAGAATTGTGTGGGGTATATATGTGTGTATGCATTTATTGGCCCACCCTGAAATAAATTTGGGTAATGAAACAGATGGAGTTTTATTCGTAGCAGTACTGTACGCACAAATGTTCTTTATGTACTATCATACACATTGCAGTGCTTGGTCTGCGAGTCTCGGAGGACATACTAAACGATTCAATTATCATCTATAACCAAACAGTTCGGTGGCCTCATTCAGTTTCACATTTCTCAAATCACTAAAAACTCAGCGTAATCACACAAAGTCTATTATTCTCCTAGGTCACGTACCACTACTCCTTCATTCGCCTCACATGATCCCACCACCGAAGTTGGTTTATACGCTCAGCTTCATCCATCGAGTTAATTTCTAACTTAGTCTTCTTGCCATTGTTCCCACCTGTTTGTCAGTAATCGTTCTCGCTACTTCCAAGTCTATTACAACTGCTCACTAAGATTTTCGGAGTCCACTTCCATACATCAAAGTCTTTCTGAAAACAGAGCGGAGTTAAGATTATTTTGTCCAAGAACTCATTTGAGAAATGGGAAAAATTTCGCTCTCATCATGTTTAGTAAGAATTTTCTACTTCATCCTTGACAAATATTGGAATGATAACAGGCTCGATGTTTGGTTCCTTAGAATAACAATCGTCGTCATCATAGTACATCGACACAGCACAAGGTGTACTATGAGTAGCGCCCGGAATTTTCATAATACGGCAAAGTGCGAAATACATATGTGCATAAAATATCAGATAAATATGTGATTAAATATGTAATATCCATAAAATATGCAATTAAATATGTAATATCCACAAAATATGCAATTAAATATGTAATATCCACAAAATATGCAATTAAATATGTACTATTCATAAAATATGCAATTAAATATGTAATATCCATAAAATATTCAATTAAATGTGTAATATTCATAAAATACGCAATTAAATATGTAATATCCATAAAATGTGCAATTATATGTGTAATATTCATAAAATATGCAATTAAATATGTAATATACATAAAATATGCAATTAAATATGTAATATACATAAAATATGCAATTAAATAAGTAATATTCATAAAATATGCAATTAAATATTTAATATACATAAAATATACAATAGTCTAGTATTAGTGCATTAAAATCACTAAAATGTTCATGTATTCCTTTTATTTAGACTTATGGTTACGATACGAGACAATGTAGTTGTTTCAAATACCTCCATTCCTCGCTTTAGATAATTTACAAAGTCCCATGTATTCTAATTTTGACTGTAAGTGCGGTTACTTATTAAATAACCACATTAAGAGCATAAGTACAATACTTCAGATACCGTCTATAAAAATAATGTTAAGCACTGTAAATCGCGGAGTATCTTACACAATCTATTGTTGTACCTAATTTCCTGTTGACCTCATGCCCTGAAAAAAAGTTAAACGTTACTAAATAAAGTTAATATCGCTTATGTGTACGAAAATGTTACATTCTTCGCATTAGATGTAAAATATGTAATATTCCTAGGAATATGTACAAATATGTAAAAATGTATCGCAAGTATAACCTTATCATAACCATAATTCGTCGACGTTACTAATTTTTAGTTGCCTCCAAATAAGGGAATGGAATATGTTATTACTATGAGTGCCATGTTTCGAGGAAAGGCCAGCAGTAGAAAGGAAATGGCCATGGTCTTAATTGAGGTACAGCCCCAGCATTTGCCTAGTGTCAAAATGGGAAACTACGGAAAGCCGATGGTGGGGTTCGAACTCCCCCAGCCCATGACTTATGCCCCAACACTCGTATATAGTTTAGAGCTCACAACTTCAATATTTAAGGAACAGGCTAACAGGTTTCAGCGGGCAGATGTCAAGTGATATGGCTGAGTGGATAAGGTCCAATGAGGGGAAAGAGTTTTAGTATGTATTCTTCATCTTCCAGTCCCTATCCGTTCCGGATGTCGGTAACTATCTTAGCTGTGCTTTCTCTGTTCTAACCTCCATGGAATAACTCTGCCGACATTTTGAGAGTGCAGTCTCTAAGGTTTCTTAGCCAGGAGATTCGTTTCCTGCCAGCACCTCACTTTCCGGGTGTATTTCCTTCCAGAATTATTTATTTTATTTTCTTACAATTTGCTCTATCTCGCATCGACACAGGTCTTACTGCGACGATGGGATAGGAAAGGGCTAGAAATGGGAAGGAACTGGGCGTGGCATTAATAAAGGTACAGCCCCAGCATTTGTCCGTTGTGAAAATGGGAAACGACGGAAAACCACTATCTCCCGAATGCAAACCCACAGCTGCGCGCCCCTAACCGCACGGCCAACTCGCTCGGTGGAAATTTTCTTGCAATAGATGGTAAATGCTTCGTTTTCTGCTGATGTGGTTGAAGTATTGAAATGTTCCAAATTTTTTTACAGTGGTCTGTACATCCTGATCCTCTCTCATCCTTCGAAGGATCTCTGAACTTGTGACATAATGTGTCCATAACACTCTTAGCATCCTTCCTTGAGCCACATTTCAAGGCCTTTAATTTTTTATTCAGCGACTTTCTTAAAGTCCACATTTCAACAACGTAATAGAGAACAGAAAACATAGCAACGAAGTAGTCTCATCTTTGTGGCTAATTTTAACTCAAGATTTTTCACAGGAGAGAACAATGGCTGAGGAGGAGAATAAGGTTTAGGTGATTCCAATAACTTGCCAGAACAAATGGATGGGAATAAAGGCAGAAGAATGCTCAGAATGGGGAAGTAAATGATAAAATAGGAATGAACTCGATGGATGAAACGGTGGCTATTAATAGACTTCAGTGGTGGAGTCGTACGCGGCGAATGTTACCTAGAAGTACAATGAACTCAACCGCGGAGAGTAGGAAAATCATAGAAAGGCCAAGGCGACGATGGATAGGCTTTGTTTTTTAAAGATTTAGAGATGAGAGTTGTGAAACTAAACGGCCACGGAGTTAGTGGCAAAGAGAGTATTCTTGTGGCCATTAGTTAATGCAAGGAATCTTGCAAATTGAACATTGAAATTCAGAACAGTATATAAATATTTAATTTGATTTTTTTGTTAATCATCAACAGATTCAACACGTTTACAAGTACAGATGATATAATCTGTATACGTATACTAACACTACTACTATTAACAATAATTTAACAAACAATAGAAAATATATACATATTTACAAAAACTTATACGGAAGAAAAGAGCACGGAATCAGGATAGTACGTGTACACTTGAAATCTCCCTCAGTATTATCGTTCCCTCAATTCTGCGGATCGCGATCTCCGAGGAGGCTATTGGTCAGTTGTCTCCATCTCTTGTGGTCCCCAGCCAGACCTGCTGCACCAAGGATGTTCCACCCAATTATTCGCCTCATAATGTTCGACCATCGAGTGGGAATTCGTCCACGATCTCTCTTGCGGGGAACATTTCCAAGAATGATAAGTTTTCCTATGCCGTCATTCCCACATCACATAATGTGTCCGAAGAATTTTGAAACTCTTTGTTTGTAAGTTGATGATAATCTGATTCCGAGGTCGAGCTGGTGTATAGTGGAATCATTGGTGCGAAATGCCGTAACACTTGAAACATTGATGTATAAAACCAAACCCCATGGTGAGAAAGGCCCGAAAGGCCATGTCGTACCAAGCGACTGCTGCTCAGCCCGAAGGCCTGTATATTATGAGGTGTCGTGTGTTCAGCACGACGGGTCCTCTTGCCCGTTATTCTTGACTTTCTAGACCAAACATTGATATACTGTATAAAAGAAGCAAATTGAACTTTCAGGTACTCAATATGGAGAACAGGATACCCAAAATTCTCTGCCTACCATCCATCCATAAGATGTCTACGATTTTTACTAGCTGGCGAGTGGAATACATCCAGCATCCCACTAGTTTCGTTGTCGAATCTTAGGGCCTGCTTAAAAAGTGCGATTCAAATCTTCACCTGGGTAAATTCAAGATTTAAGCAATATGTATATACCCCTAGATATCCATCCCCTGTAACTATGATCTTTGCCAGAAGAGACAAACAATCTGTCGCTTCAAGGAATTAAAACCAAAGGAAGTTAAATGGGGAAATAAGATGTCGCTCTAAACCAGACTCACGAGGATTTGAATGGAAAAGCAGTTGACCAAGGGATGACAGTAAGTAAGTAAGTAATTAAGTAAGTTCATTGAAGCCGTGACAAGTCTAAATAAGGGCCTCGTGGTTAACAACAGTAGGGGATAGGAAAACAAAGCCACCTCCGTTCAGGTCATGGCGGTCGTCGGGTGACTGTAAGGTAAAGGCTTCTATTTCCCATAACCTTGGTAGTAAGTGGGCATAAATGTAGTTACTTCCCCTAAACCCTCGCTCTCGGGTGGTCACTACGTTTCCATCACTCAAAATATACTATTGCCAAAACCAACTCATCTCTACAATTTAAATTTTCCACAAGGTTTAGTTAGAAAATAGCCAGTGTTTCAAATCTGTATTAGCATGTACCATTACTAGAAGGGAATGTTCTGAAATATTAGTGTTATTTTGTATTACAATATCTGCATATGGCATTCGAATTCCCCCGCCCCTCGGTTAAGCTTGATGTCCCTACCCAAGCGGAGGAAAATGGCTGAATTCAACATTGATTACTCTGATGAGCTCATTTCTTAGATACTAGCAGTGTAACCGAGCATACAGTAATGTCAACAAATCAAGGACAAAATTAAATAAATATAATCTAAGAGTGTGCTCTTACAAACCAAAGACTGTGAGTAAATATTGTAAGAGTTAATAGTTTTTATGCCTCCCGTTCTGGCGATCATTTACTATTAAGTGATTAACATCTCAACAGGAATGGGTCCCTTTTGTGCTTCTGTGCATATTGTGTGGTGACTTGCAGGGTGGCGAAATATCCGTGAGTTATCCGAATACGATTCACGACTGAATGTGGTGAATATGATGACATCCTGACTTGATCACAGTTCCCAAGTTCATTATAGTGTGTCATACTGCCTGAACGTATCGTCTAATGATGTGCGAGTCCATAGTCTATGATTTACGATTCCCTCCGACAGTGAACGGAAACTCGAATTCAAAGTGATATATCTAGGAAATTCTACAATCGCATGTACTATCCATTCCAGATCAGTTCCAGTATAGCATATTTAAACTGGATAATGCTCGCCAATATACAGGGTTGTTATCTCCTGACTATTTTTGTTGTAAGGAGCGATCAAGACGTTTCCGTTCGACGACTGTACAGTCCTGAATCAGGATGCCAATCAGGCAAAATCGCCGAAAGCACAGAGGCACTCATTCCACCGACGCAGCAGGTCCTGCTGCTCGAAAAAAGCTGTAACCGCCTGCTGTACATCCTCGTCCGACAGGAAGCGTCGACCACTCAAGGTCTTTTGTTGCTCGTTACCGAAGCTGATGTCGAGATCCATTGCTAGCGCACGAATGGTTTTGCGCCGGTTCACCCTAACCGCCTCATCCACCGCCCGCTTGTTGTTGCTCGTAATGTGTCGAAACGCAATCCGCTCGGATATTGGTGCATCATTCCCCTACAGTGGTTTTCGACAGATATGCTGCCCCATACACAATCTCCATTCTCCGATAGATGTTCTTCGGTATCCAAGAACAGAGTAACAGCACGTTGGTCCTGTTTGGACGTATTTGGTAATATCGTCGCCATAGTTCACGTGGCCTCAATTAACGCACACACTTCAACACGACACGACTGCCTCACTAATCCCTTTGCCTACATGTCCGTGCTTATATACACGCAACGAGTCGCGCTACGTTGCATATCCGCTGTAGCAACAGCCTCAAGCGGAAACATTTTAATCACGCCTTATACTATCTATTCCAGAGAAGTTCCAGTACAGCATATTTAAACACGATAGTGCTCACCCACATACTGTGCTGTGGTCTCCTAATTGCTTTTATTATGCCTACAAGTTTTCTTGGCCAGCACGGTCCCCAGATCTGCTTTGTATTGATCATGTTCGGGACCAAATTGGAAAGCAATTCAAGCCAGGCTCGAATATGAGTGATCTTGAGCGTCATTTGCAGTTGCTATTGTACGATAATACTTGCTTGTTTGTATTTAAAGGAGTCTAACATTTAGGTCAACCACTTTCCATGGTACGATGCTGCCAAAAAGCACCATTAGAAGTCTGTTTGTTCAACCTTATCACCACATTTCTCCATAATATCTGCAGGACATTTTTAATATTCTTAAAAAGTTGCTTTATGTCACACCGACACAGATAGGTCTTCTGGCGACGATGGGATAGGAAAGGGGTAGGGGTGAGAAGGAAGCGGCCTTGGCATTAATTATGGTACAGCCCCAGCATTTGGCTGGTGTGAAAATGGGAAACAACGGAAAACCAACTTCAGGGCTGCCGACAGTGGGGTTCGAACCTGCTATCTCGTAAATTCATGCTCACAGCTCCGTGACCCCAAACCGCACGGCCAACTCGCCCGTTAATAATAAAAATAATATTAATATTAATAATAATGATTATTATTATTATTATTATTATTTTACTGGCTTTACGTCCACTAACTAATTTTACGGTTTTCGGAGACGCCAAGGTGCCGGAATTTAGTCCCGCAGGAGTTCTTTAACGTGCCTGTAAATCTACCGACATGAGGCTGACATATTTGAACACCTTCCTAAACCACCGGACTGAGCCAGGATCGAACCTGTCAAGTTGGGGTTAAAAGCCAGCGCTTCAACCGTCTGAGCCACTCAGCCTGGCAACACACCTTTGAAGTTATAATTGTTTAGGTCAATTTTCATATGTTATCGTGTCCTGTGCCAGTGCCTACTTCCATTCCACTATGACGGTTTCTTCAGACTTTACATTTCCTTTTCAGCTAGCAAGTATACATACACTGTCTTAAATTTGAACGAGTGACGTATAAAGCAATTTACACTGGAAAATAATCCACAGAGACGGGAACGACAAAATTGAAATTGCGTATTTGACGACTGACACAGAAGGCTCTCTGAATTTCTCGAAATTAGCTGCAATTGTGAATACGATATTTCCTAATGTTCTTCATTTACAGAATCCAGCTGCCAGAACAGAAAAGCGTTAGAACTGAATACATCTCTTCACATATGGCTGGTATTGGGAAGGGCATCCGGCCGTAAAACTGGGCCAAGGTAGTATGCGCAATACTAATCCACCCGTGACTCCACTAGGGTGTGGGAAAGACGGTGGAGAAAAAAGGAGAAAGAATAAGAGATACATCACGAAAATTAAGAATGGTATGTATGATATTGTCCGCCTATGTGGTGTAGTCGTTAGTGTGACTACTTGCCAGGCCCGGAGGCCCGGGTTTGATTCCCTGCTCTGCAACGAAATTTGAAAATTGGTACGGGGGCTGGAACGGGGTCCACTCAGTCTCGGGAGGACAACTGAGTAGAGGGGGCTCGATTCCCACTTCAGCCATCCCCGAAGTTGTCCGTGGTTTCCCACTTCTCCTCCAGGCAAATGCCCGGATGGTACCAAACTGAAGGCCACGGCAGCTTCCGTCCCTCTTTCTTGTCTATCCCTTCCGATCTTCCCATCCCCTATAAAGTCCCTGTTCAGCATAGAAGGTGAAGACGTCTGGGCGAGGTACTGGTCCTCCTTCCCAGTTGTATACCTCCTTGAGTCCGAGGGAAAACCAACCCTGGAAGGTAAACGGATTAAGAAAGAAAGAAAGAAAGAAAGAAAGGAAGGAAGGAAAGTATGAAATTCCAATAATGGAATTGTGAACGTATATGGGTTAAAGTACAGTGGTGATATCAGCCTACAATAGGCTGTGTGTATCACACATTACGTGTGAAAGTGAAGTTCATTCCTCCAAGGACGCCTCATTTCAGCAGGTGGACATTCGATATGTCTCTCGCTGGTGAATGTGAGTGGCACGTGCCACTATGCGGTTCTAGTGAGCAACTGCATTTATTTCACCGGTGATTAGACGATGTAGTAAGCACGTGGATCGCACCAGGATGTTGTATAAATAATAGATATTTATACTTTCTCGGCCCTCAAAACGTACTTCTGCTGCACTCCATGTGATTGAATACAAGGCTGCTAAATATTAAATTTGAGAAAGGTATATGAGTATTAATGCGGTAACCCTACAACTCTTAAGCTTTCTAAGGCACAAGGTGAGCTATAAAAAACACAATACATTTTTGCAGATGACACTATGTTATTTGCTCAAAATTACGATGATGATGATGATGATGATTATGCTTGTTGTATAAGGAGCCAAACACTTAGGTCATCGGCCCCTCAAATTATGGGTCAATAACCTAGTTGTTAGGCTTCTTCAAACAACAAACAACCGAGTGAGTTGGGTGCGAGGCTGTGAGCTATCATTCAAGAGATAGTGGGTTCGAACCCCTCTGTCGGTGGCCCTGAAGGTAGTTTTCGGTGGTTTCACATTTTCGCACCAGGCAAATGCTGGGGCTGTACGGTAATTAAGGCGGCGGCCACTTCCTTCCCACTCCTAGCCCGTGACGTGACTGTACTTATATTATGAGATCACAGTAGTGACCTCGACACTGTCAACCCTCAGTTACTACTGCAGAAATTTCGCGAGCTAAATTTTAATAGTGTGTCACTTCTGTCTTTACTCTTACCTTGAAAATCGTCGGCAAAGTGTGACTGTTGGAAATGTGAGTTCTGGATGGCAAAGTAAGACCCTCGACGTCCCTCAGGGGTCGATCCTCGGACCACTGTTACTTATCATCCGAATTAATTATATATCAAAAGCTCTTAAATTGTACAATTTGCAAGTGTACACGGATGATGTGCAAATTTACTAACCGGGTGATATCGATACTGCAATTGTTAAAATAAATTCCTGCCTTCAACATCTTAGTGACTATGCAAATAATAACAGTTTATTAGTGAATCCGAATAAAACTTAAGTTATTATTATCGGTACCAGTAAAAACCTGTACTCCCTCAAGAAACAGGGCACCTCCCCAATAATTTTAAACACGAAATCATACTGTACTCTACTTCAGTGACTAACTTAGGAATTATTATGACTGAGACCCTAAATTTGACTCCACAGGCGATCAACACATGTAATAAAGTACATAAATGCTTATATCCACTATAACTATTCTACAATGCATTCTCTGTTCGACTTAAATTACAACTAATTCACTCTATGATACTACCTATATTTGACCATTGTGACACTGTGTTTATTGAAGTAACCTGCGACAGTAATAAGAAATTGGACCGGAACCAACACAGCTGCGTAAGTTATAGTCTATCTTTAATATGAAATATGATGCTATATACCACCTTATAATAAGTAACTAGTCCGGCTCCATGGTTAAATGGTTAACGTGCTGGCCTTTGGTCACAGGGGTCCCGGGTTCGATTCCCGGCGGGGTCTGGAATTTTAACCATATTTGGCTAATTTCTCTGGTGCGGGAACTGGGTGTATGTGTCGTCTTCATCATCATTTCATCCTCATCACAACTCGCAGGTCGCCTATGGAAGTCAAATCAAAAGACCTGCACCAGGCCTCTCCTGAGGCCAGACGCCATTATTATAAGGAGCTGTTGTGGCTTCGAGTGCACCAGCGCCGTGAACTTCACATGTCATCACTTCTGCACAAAATAGTTTCCACTAATACTCCCAACTAATATCTTCACATTTTTCCAACCTCTCATCCTATCACGACCATAATACAAAATCTGGCTCCTCTCTTCAATACCTGTAAACTGCTCTGCTGTTTACAACCGCTCCTTCATAATATCTGCGACCAGGTCATGGAATTCGCTACCTGCGAACATTAGAGACACCCCCTCTCATCGCAAGTTTAAAGTGGCTCGCCGCGAGAATTTGCTGAGTAGATCCCGCTGACTTGCTGGATAATTGTTGAGTGAATGAAGAAATTAATCTGATAAATGAATGGATTGCTGCAGTTATGCCATTTAAGTGTACTTTGTTTTTAAAAAAAATAAAGATCCTATTTATTCCATTGCTATTATTATTAGTATCTATATATGAAAAGAGTTTATTAAAACAGCTTTGGAAAATCCGTCCGTCCGTTCTACCGGACACATTTGCATCATTTCTGTTTTATTCCCTCCGGAATTATCTGCCTGTGAATCACGAGTTATTGATAGGTCTCTAAGTTCATCTAACTTTAAATCATCATAAAAGAAAATCATGAAAGGATCACCCCAATAACTGCAGGCGAAGATTTACCCTAGCCCGCAATACATTCTGTACTTCTTTTTTTTCTTTTTTGCTAGTTGCTTTATGTACGTCGCACCGACACAGATAGGTCTTATGGCGACGAGGGGACAGGAAAGGCCAAGGAATTGGAAGGAAGCGGCCGTGGCCTTAATTAAGGTACAGCCCCAGCATTTGCCTGGTGTAAAAATGGGAAACCACGGAAAACCATCTTCAGGGCTGCCGACAGTGGGGTTCGAACCCACTATCTCCCGGATGCGAGTTCACAGCCGTGCGCTCCTAACCGCACGACCAACTCGCCCGGTCATTCTGTATTTAGCAGGTCGCTAAGCGACTAACACTTTCCTTAATATTCCGATATACTTTATGTGAATTTCATCCTTAGTAATGTCATTGCATACAGCCATGATTGACTACAACCTGTCTAGCCAGAGAGTATACTTCTTCTGGTCATCGAAGAATACCATTCTCTGCTAGATACTCTTTGATTCTCTGACCTTCCGCAGCTTCTGAATATACTCAACAGATGGCAGAACGTTCCTAATAACTTACATGCCGCTAAGAGAATAAAGTCTACGTACGTACAGTCGAGAAAGTATCAAGTCGACTAGCATTCTGTATGAGTATTAATAAAACGCTGGGACAAACTATTGAAAAAGTGGGTAGTCTACTTACTCGAACTAGTATTCAGCCACGAACAATTGAATGTTGCACTATCTCGGACAAGATCGTTTGAAAATGGTCGAAGCACAGAAAATATTGCATGGAAAATAGTGTTATAAACTACATTACCAGTATTAAATATGTATACTTTCTTTCTTTCTTTCTTTCTTTCTTTCTTAATCTGTTTATTGTCCAGGGTTGGCTTTTCCCTCGGACTTAGCGAGCGATCCCACCTCTACCGCTTCAAGGGCAGTGTCCTGGAGCTTCAGACATCGGATCGGGGGATACAACTGGGGAGAATGATCAGTACCTCGCCCAGGCGGGCTCACCTGCTATGCTGAACAGGGGCCTTGTGGTGGGATGGGAAGATTGGAAGGGATAGGCAAGGAAGAGGGAAGGAAGCGGCCGTGGCCTTAAGTTAGGTACCATCCCGGCATTTGCCTGGAGGAGAAGTGGGAAACCACGGAAAACCACTTCCAGGATGGCTGAGGTGGGAATCGAACCCACCTCTACTCAGTTGACCTCCCGAGGCTGAGTGGACCCCGTTCCAGCCCTCATACCACTTTTCAAATTTCGTGGCAGAGCCGGGAATCGAACCCGGGCCTCCGGTGGTGGCAGCTAATCACGCTAACCACTACACCACAGAGGCGGCCTTTTCATCACTACAAATCGCATTACGGTGGGCCCCTATTATTATTATTATTATTATTATTATTATTATTATTATTATTATTATTATTATTATCATTATTATATAAAATTTTGAACAGCTTCAACGAAGAAAGAAAGAAAGAAAGAAAGAAAGAAAGAAAGAAAGAAAGAAAGGAGGTTTTCCAATGTATATTTCGAAAGCAAAATTCACGGTAACAGCAAGGAGGAAATCATCAACGCTGATATCACCCTGGACAGAAACACTTTTGACAGGGTGTCATATTACAGGCCCTAAGGAAGCTGGCTAACACAAGAATGAGATCGAGACGTAGTAATCAAAAAGAGAAACGACAGGGAGGGATGGATGTCAGTATCCCACTATCGGTAGTCCTGGTTTCCCATTTTCATACCAGACAAATGCTCGGGCTATACTTTAATTAAAACTACGGCTGCTATCCTCCCAAACCTCGTCCTGTTCCATCCTTCCGTCGCTGGAAACCATCAATGTGTTAGTGTGACGTCAAGCAACTAACGACCGCCTCTGTGGTGTAGTGGTTAGTGTGACTAGGTGGAGGTACGGACTCGATTCCCGGCTCTTCCACGAAAGTTGAAAAGTGGTACGAGGACTGGAACGAGATGCATTCAGTCTTGGAAGGTCAAATGATTAGAGGGGATTCGGTTCCCATCTCAGCCATCCTCCAAATGGTTTTCCGTGGTGTCCCACTTCTTCTCCAGGCAAATTTCGGGATGGTACTTAACTTAAGGCCACGACCGCTTCCTTGCCTATCCTTTCCATCCCCCACAAGCCCCCTGTTGAGCATAGCAGGTGAGGTCGCCTGAGTCCGAGGTAAGTGGTGGTGGTGGTGATTATTGTTGTTTTTTTTTTTGCTAGTGGCTTTACGTCGCACCGACACAGATAGGTCTTATGGCGACGATGGGATAGGAAAGGCCTAGGAGTTGGAAGGAAGCGGCCGTGGCCTTAATTAAGGTACAGCCCCAGCATTTGCCTGGTGTGAAAATGGGAAACCACGGACAACCATTTTCAGGGCTGCCGATAGTGGGATTCAAACCTACTATCTCCCGGATGCAAGCTCACAGCCGCGCGCCTCTACGCGCACGACCAACTCGCCCGGTGATTATTGTTTTAAGAGGAAGTACAACTAGGCAACCATCCTCTATATAACACTAATCAGAGAGAAAAAAAAATGGAAGGGGTCCGACACTTCGAAAAAATGAAGATATCGGCCAAAGGAAGACAGGGACCACGAACGGCGTGAAAATGAAAGACTCCCTAGCCCTCACAAACCTAATAGCATCGGGGTCGGAAAAGAACAAGAGTTGACCAAGGGAGGTCGGACAGGATAGATTAAAGTGAGGAGCCTGGCACAAGTAAGTGGAAGCAATGCCAGGACTCAGCTGAGGGCCCCGTGGTCGCCAGCCCACGCTCCAAAGTTCAGAGCCCCTGAGGCCTCTTTTAGTCGCCTCTTACGACAGGCAGGGGATACCATGGGTGTTATTCTACCGCCCCCACCCACAGGGGGAAGCCCGAGGTAAAACCAACCCTGGAGGGCAAACGGATTAAATAAAAAACGAACCACCAGAAATAAGCAAAGAAAAGAGAGAGAGAATTGGTACTGCTAGAAACAAGAAAAGAAAACCCATAGCGCCAACAGTCTGCGAGAAAACGCCACCAGAGGAGGAAGAAGAAGAAGAAGAAGGAGGAGTGGAAGAACCATTACCTTTCTAAATTGAGAATATATTTAAATTTACCCATGAAGATTATATTCTGAGATAACAGTCATGAATTTAGAATAAAATAAAAATAATACTCCGTCTCTCTTGTGTAGTGGTTAGTGTGATTAGCTGCTACTGTTTATTTTTTACAATCGACGCTTTATGTGCACTATGATCACATGGTCAATGACGTATAAATTTATGGATGTTTCTCTAAGTTGCTTCTTTCTTGCTCCAATTACACATCATCATATTAAGTGCATATACTAACCTAAAATTACAAAATGCCAAGCTTGTTGGCCGTGCTTTTAGGGTCGTGTAGCTGTGAGCTTGCATTCGGGAGATGTTGAGTTCGAATCCCACCATCGGCAGCCCTGAAGATGTTTTACCTTAGTTTCCCATTTTCACACCGGACAATTGCTGGTGCTGTACCTTAATTAAGTCCACGTTTGCTGCTCGTCCAAACCTAGCCCTTTCTCTTTCCTCCATCCCCGAAAATCTGCGAAGTTAAATCTAAAAGAAAAATCAATAAGTTTAATATCAATATTATGACACAATTACACATATGAATCGTTTTCATGGGTGGTAACGGCGCTCGCAAGCTCCGTGGTGTAAGATTGCGTCGAATGATAAGCATAGTGTTTCATTCAGTGTACACCTAATCATTTTATCTGCATCCTCCAAGAATTTTTATGGTATTGTTTTGTTTGGTATCATTCGTAAGGGATATATGAGAGTTGTAAAATGTGATGCTTTTAGTATCCAGAACTTCTGGTGAAACTGAAGAAATGGAGACCAAGGGTGATTCTAGCTGGTTTTCGACGTCGCAAAGAACGGTCTGAGGATCGAAGACTATTGAAACTTTGGAAAAACTGCCTTAGCAGCATCAGTACACCACCTACACTCTTATCTTTCAAGACATTCCCTTACGTTTCTACTACCATTAAGTCACTTCAGGATTACCATTTATCATTTATTATCTTCTAACATCATGGAACTGCCTACTGCGTACTATTCGCAAGCAATCACTAATTATATAGAAGTATGTCTTTCAATTTTCGTTATCATTAAAGCTTTTTAAATAATATGCTTCAAGAAACAGGCTTTATTTCATATGCCTTCATATTTAATTCACTTTTCCCTCAAAAATGTTTCCGTAATATCATTCAATACACACCTTAACGAATTCATTAAATCAAAGTCAGTTATGATGCGATCAGTTAGGGATTTATTAAGTAGTATATACTCTCCCAAGTCTAAACCCAATCCCCACGGGCTACCAAGCGACCGCTGCTCAGTCCCAAGGCCTATAGATTGCAGGGTGTCGTGTGATCAGCGTGACGAATCCTCACGGCTGTTATTCTTGGCTCTCTGGACCGGGGCCGCTATCTCACCGTCAGATAGCTCCTCAAATGTAATCACATAGTTCGAGTGGACTTCGAACCAGCCCCCACATGCAGATAAAATTCTCTGACCTGCCCGGGCATAGAACTTGGAGCTTCAGGGTGCAGGCTCGCTCTCCGTACATCGTATTCTTCATTTGTATTTATGATTTTGTTTTAAATAAACCACTTGTGCTATACTATATTTTGCTGTTGACCCTGACTGATATAATATGGCACAGTAGGCTACCTCATAATTGTCTTACTCAGACTCATCTGCTCCTTAACATTGTGAATAAACAGTCTTTTTACTAATTCCTGCAATCACCAAACATATTCTCATCATTCGTTCAGTAATATGCTTAAGAGTCAGATATAATTTTTCATAATGAGCAGTCTCACCCTACACTTCTTTCTCTTTAAACACCAGTTAATTTCACATTGCTGCCTAAATACCTTCACTGGATTAACGTTAATTCCTAACATATTCACACGCATCTTCTTTACTAACTCAGCCAGTGCTGCTTTAATTTATTCCATAACAATATTTCTCCATCTAATCCCATATATTTCACAGTGTTACTACCAAGGAATCCATGAAATTCTGTCACTCTTTTAGGTGTATAGGTCAGAGATAATGTGAGGATGCTCGCTAATTTCCTGTAGAGTAGAGTGCTGGTCTACCATGCACAGAATCTGAGTGAAGTTTTCTTCTGCTTTACAGGTGGATTAGTAAGTCCTAATCATCTATGGACAAGGTGGACTATGTCTCAGTAAATGCTATCCCGACTCTCAGGACCACTCATTCGACCACTCAAGCGTCGCCCATGACTCGCGAACTAGGATGTGCCTACAGGAACCCACACCACGAAACACATGTTTTTATTGAAAGGTACCCTTGAAGAAAAAACTTAGGAAAGCAGCCTAATTAGGTAAAAATCTTCAGAAATGACCAACTAATCTTAAAAGGCAACATATCAAACGTGGATATGATGATGATGATGATGATGATGTTTGTTCTTCAAAGGGCCTAACAGCTAGGTCATCGGCCACTTATAGTACGAGGTGCAAAGAAATGAAACAAAAATTCAAAATTCAAAATGTATCCACTGACTAAAATATAAAACGATGATGAAAAATGGCCATGAGGAATTTGCATAATGGACAAGTATATACAATATTATACAAAAGAAAAAGCTGCAAAGAATACATGGTATTAAGTAGGGAACAATTACACATGGATATCTAAATTATTTATCCACTGCACTAGGGATACTGAGACATCAGCAAAGTCTTTCCGGTCTCCACCATAACTACGCAGAGGGCATTCGTCCATTATATGATGCATGGTCTGGACCAATGCACCACAAACACACGCTGGAGATTCCCTGAAGCCCCACTGGTAAAGGTACTAATCGCCAGTAATCTCATGGTTCTAATTATATCATCCCTTGATCACCCCTTTCAGTCGCCTCTTACGGCAGGCAGGGGATACCGTGGGTGTATTCTTCGTCTGCATCCTCCACGCATAGAGGTAAAACGTGGATATGGGCGGAGAACATTATCCTGGGCCCGGAATCTCGACCACCATCTTCTTAGCGGAGATGACACTGGAAGAAAGGAGCCGGGCTGAGTAGCCTCTTGAGCTGAAGTTGGCGGGTTCGACTTGCCTCAGTGTGACGGTATTTGAAGGTGCACAAGTACGTCAGCCTCGTGATGGTAGATTAACAAGTGCTGCAGGACAAAATTCTGGCTCATCTGCTTCTTCGAATACTGTAAGGAATGTAGTTAAAGGAACCGAAAACGAATAGCATTATTATATTATTAATAAGAAGAACAAGATAAATATCTCTGGATCATATGATCTCGTTTCTAAATCGTATGAACGAAAATATTTTATAGAAAGAAGCAAATTCCTATAGATATAATTATGTTGATAACTTAATTCGTGGTTAAGTTTACATGTTTTTACTCAAGCACCAGCACTGTTCAACAGAATACGAGCGAATTAAGGCGAGGCATCTTATTTATAGTCTGTAAATTCCGTACTCTTGTCTGTCACGAACTTAAACATTGGAGTACAAAATGAAAAACAGAAAATTGTTGTTAATCTTACACTCGCTATCAACCTTCATCGACTCAGGGCCGCTGGCCAGTAAGGTTCCCAATTCAAACAATAGTCTGTTCTCAAGGACCGTAACGGAACGCGGCTACGATATTGTGCATATCTCGAGCAAGTGATTGTGTTAAGCACTTTCCGTTCACCAACCAGTCAGCCTGCCTGTCTACTTGCTTGGAATGGGAACCCATTATCGCACTGTCCAAATATCGATCAAACCAGGCCTTTCCTTTCGACACATTTCGACGAAAGAGAATGGCATCGAGTTTAAGGTTAATGTAGACTATATCGTGCCACTCACTACAATCCAGAGGTAGCAATGCTAAAATAAAACAAATTTGCACATTAGTTCCGGAACCTTTAAAATTATTATCAAGATCAGGAACTCAATTGCTTCAACACGAAACCACGTATAGCTATTAAAAATGGTTCAATAAACAACTGCTTGCGAATTAAATTAGCAAATTAGTAAACCGAGAGGAACTGTGCAACACTTAAGATAAGACTGTCAATTGTGTTCCCCAAGGCTGAGGATATTAAAATTTTACTTCGCAGTTCCATGTCATTTAAGATGATGTAGATATATAGTATCCTTTATTGTTATTGTTAATATTGTTATTGTTCATTTCAGAAGTGTTATTATTATTATTACTTAGTCCGTTTACCATCTAGGGTTGGTTTTTCCCTCGGACTCAGCTAGGGATCCCTCGTCGACCGCCTCACGGGCAGTGTCCTGAAGCGTGAGACATTTGACCGGGGGATACCACTAGGATAGAGGGTCAGTACGTCGGCCATAAGGCATCACCTGCTATACTGAACAGGGACCTTGTAGGGGATGGGATGATTTGAAGAGATATGCAAGGAAGATGAAAAGAACCGGCCGTGGCCTTAAGTAAGGTACCATCCAGGCATTTACCTGGAGAAGAAGTTGGAAACTACGTAAAACAACTTCGAGGATGGCTGGGGTGGGAATCGAACCCTCTCTACTCACTCGACCTCTCAAGTATGAGTGGATCCCGTTCCAGTCTCGTACCACTCAAATTTTGTGGCAGAGCCTGGAGTAGAACCCTGGCCTCTGGGGGTGGCAACTAATCACACTAAACTTCTGAAGTTTTATACATCATCATAATATCAGTAACTATAATTTATTATTAACATCGAGGCAGTAAAAAAGGGGTAAATTATACATGTCCATAGCACTCTAAAGCATAGAAGACTATATAGCAATGATCATCACCACAATAATTTTATGGCTTCAGCTACCATGTGCAGGAATTTAAATTTGACGCCATCTGGCTGTCTGTTCATCAATTTTGACTTTCCGTTTTACTCTAGGCAGAGTAAACCGAACCTCTCTTGAGCATCCATGGCTGAGTTTTGAAATGAATTTTGTAGCATAAACCCCAAATATTTACGTTGCGATCATACGTTATATGGTACAAATGTGAATAAATTTAAGATATAGAGATAATAGGTATACACTTACCACAAGTAGTATTATTAACATCGTTGATGCTTCGTTGATGATGCTTGTTGTTTAAAGGGGCCTAACATCGAAGGTCATCGGCCCAAATTATTAACATCGTTAATGTTAATAATAAAAATAAAGAAAATGTGTATCAGTAGCAGAGTGTTGGCCTCTCTATTCCAAGATCGTGACTATAAAGCAAACAAAAGTATTCGTATATCAAGTACAAGTCCATTTGAAACTCTATGTTTTAAATTTTGGCATATGAAAGATCTCTTCTGACAAGTTCAATATGTTCAATGTACCTCGTTTTAGAATTTCAACCAGATCATTCAATAGAACTTCATAGCAAGAACTCTTCAGAATTATCAAACTGAAAACAGAATTTACATCTCATAATCAACACATACGGTATTCCCTGCCTGTAGTAATAGGCGACTAATAGGGGCCCCAGCGGCTCTGAACTTTGCAGTGTGAGTTAGCGATTACAGGAGCCCTTAGCCGAGTCCTAGCTTTGATTCCACTTACTTGTACTGTGATCCTCACTTTCATCTATCCTATTGACATCCCTTGGTCAACTCTTGTTCTCTTTCCACCCCGACAGTATCAGAGAGTCAGGGAGTCTTCAATTTTCACGCCCTTCGTTACCCTTGTCTTTCATTGGCCGATATTTTCGGATCCCTTCTATTTTTTCCTCTCTGATTGGTTATACGTAGGTCGAGTCATAAGTCATGGCAACTAATTTTTTTTTTCTCGCGAACAGGAGACAACACGAAAAATCTAATGTATGCATTTGGAAACGTACGATATGTACTTGCGTATGATGCCGCTAGATGGTGTATGTAAAGAAAAGTGTGGGTCTAAGCATGCCCCCAATTTCAGTGTGTGAGTGGGACCGTCACAAAATGGAAGTCAACAAGCAGGAGCAACAATCGTATATTAAAATAGCAGTCCTCCGCGGCAGAAATGCACGCCAATGTCATGCAGAGCTGCGGGAAACATTAGGTGTACATGCCATGCCCTGCAGCACAGTGGTGAAGTGGGTGGAGACGTTCAAACGGGGTAGAGTGTCAACTGCCGATTTGCCACGCCCAGGCCGTCCAGTGTCCATGGACAAATATGTTCCTTCTTGTTGTACCAATTGCGCCGTGCATTGCGAACCAAACGTCCAGATCTTTTGGACAACGCCATAATCATACACGATAACGCGACAGCTCACACAGCAGCCATCGTTCAGCGTCGCTTACAACGGTGGGGATGGGAGGTTCTTCATCATCCGCCTTATTCGCCTGATCTGAGTCCATGTGAGTATGATCTAATCCCCAAAGTCAAGAAGCCATTTCGTGGAAAACGGTTTGCTAACAAAGAGGACATCGTAACAGCATTTCGGAGAGAGGTGTCACACGTTAGCGATACACATGCAGCGAATGGTGTTCAGCGCCTGCCCCACCGTTGGCAACGCACAGTGGAAACCTTGGGTGATTATTTCGAAGGTCTGTAACCAGTGGAGACCTGTCCTTTGTACGTAGTCTTGTGTATTTGCTGTCTATACCATAATAAAACAATGTTTACCAATGGCCTGTGTTCTGTCACTTTCCTACGAGAATCTCCTGAAGTCAGATTTTTTTCTGCAGGCACTATGCATAAGTACATGCCCTATATTTTACAAATGCATATATTAGATTTTCCGTGTTGTCTCCTGCTCGCGAGAAACAAAAATAGTTGCCTTGACTTATGACTCGACCCTCGTATAACCAATCAAAGAGGAAAATAATAATCACCACCACCGCCACCCCTGATAATCAATTTTCAGAAACATGACACAAATGTGCAGGCATGAAGAAAAGCTGCTGCTAACTGTTGTTTTTAGAGAGCAAGCATTGATGTGACCGAACCTCATCAAGACAAGCATAGACATTCTTCTCGCTTCCAAAGAACACAAACTTAATACTCTGGAACAATATGAAGAAAACAGACTGTATATTGTCAAATAGTTCTCAATAACTGAAGATGATTTACACATGTGCACTATACGACAAAATTATACGAAACTCTAATTACGCTATTCCGAACGGATACAATGCATCAATTGTTCCTGTCCTAAGAGTCAGTTGCTTAGGATTTCCACCCAATAGTGACTGAAGGTGTTTCAACGAGGTAATAATTTTATCGTTGTCCGACAGTAATGATGTTAGTATACTGACACGTAATTAACTTTTACAGTTTATCTATTAAATATATCTATCTATCTATCTATCTATCTATCTATCTATCTATCTATCTATCTATCTATCTATCTATCTATCTATCTATCTATATAAACATAACTTTATTTCCATAATTCTGATCGATTCGGCACAGCGTGATCTTTAGTATGACCTAACAGAAATTAACCATTTTTTCTCTCCTAGTGACTTAACGTCGCACTATCACAGATAAGCAATGGGATAGAAAAAGCATAGTACTAAGAAGGAAGAGGCCATGCCTTAAGTAATTGAAATCCCCAGCATTTGCCTGATGTGCTGATGTGAAAAATGGTGAAACACGTAAGCCATTCTCCAGAACAGTTGGAAGTGAATTTCGAATTAATTATCTCTCGAATACAAGCTTACAGCGCTGCAAACACGCGTGGTATTTATGATCGGTGTGTAACACATACCCGAGGCTGTTTATTGCCGTGGTCCACACCCTTTACATGAAGCAACGCCAAGAGCAACAACGTTTCCTATGTTATAAATTGTCAACGTTATGAACCAATATTATTCCTACGTATTGTTCTACTTAACCCTCCGATTTCAGAGAAAAATATCCTTCCTAAACACTGAAAACAATATATTTATTATTATTATTATTATTATTAGTTCGTATCGGCCTTGTAAGGACCACGCGTTATTCAGCTGTCTTCTCTGGGCTTTGATCTTTGCCCAGTGCTCCTTCATTCGTTGACTGTGCTGCTCTTTTCTTTCCTTTGTCCACGTCTTTCCCGTCTTCAACTTTGGCATTTCTTGAAAACCCCTGGTGGTCGTTTGGTTTCCTCCTGAGTGTGAAGCGTTCTTGTATATCTTCATAAGTGATCACCATCTCCCGTTGGTCCCTTTTCACCAAGTTGGCTGGATTTTTTAAACCAGTAAAAATCCGGATCGAAAATCGTGTTGGTTTTATACTTAGCAAGTGGCCATAAAACGCAGTTCTTCTTCTTCGCATGACATCAGAGATCTTCTGGACGTGAGTATACAGCTTATTTTTATGCCGACGTCTACATTCATCTTTGTCTTTAATAAGGCCAAGAACCTTAAGACCGTACTTTCCTTAATTTCAAACGTTTGTATCAGGTTTTCGTCTTCAGAGCAAGGCATTCCGCTGCATACAAAGACTCTTGTCTTATGAAAGAACAATAGTTATTATTCATTTCTTTAAATTTAGGTCTCTTGGCCTTCTCTTACACTTTACCATAATGAAAATATGATTATCATATAATACAAACCAAAACCAAACCCCATGGCACTACAGCCCTTGAAGGGCCTTGGCCTACCAAGCGACCGCTGCTCAGCCCGAAGGCCTGCAGATTACGAGGTGTCGTGTGGTCAGCACGACGAATCCTCTCGGCCGTTATTCTTGGCTTTCTAGACCGGGGCCGCTATCTCACCGTCAGATAGCTCCTCAATTCTAATCACGTAGGCTGAGTGGACCTCGAACCAGCCCTCAGGTCCAGGTAAAAATCCCTGACCTGGCCGGGAATCGAACCCGGGGCCTCCGGGTGAGAGGCAGGCACGCTACCCCTACACCACGGGGCCGGCATATAATACAAACAAACCAAAATTAAACTTAACTATGATGATGATATTATACTACAAATGCATCTTAATTAATTTAACGACTGTAAGTATATACTACAATTTAAAATTTTAAGAACAAATATACCCATTTCCCCACACAATCATACATAATTCACTCAGGCAGTTCTATTGTTTAGGAAATAATTTTGGCAAATAGTTCTAAAGGTCTTCAAATTTGTAGATTTTCTAATCTGGAATAGAGTTTCAGAGTCTGGCACCCGATACTTAGAACGACCGGTTGAATATATTTTAATTTTATTGCTGGCAATGTTATGGGATCTGAAACAGTTTTATATTGTAAAAGTAAGGAATGAAATGCCTTAATCTTCTCACGAAATGAGAGAAAATGAGCCACTTTCATGTTAGCCTGGAATAAAATTCTTCAACTGCAGATTGCATGTCTTTATAGAATTCGTTCGTTAGTATTTCTGAATGGAATGGAAAGCCATTATTTGGTAAAAGAATAGAAGGAGGGAGGGATGTATAGAACGTTTAATAGCAGCCTAGGAGTGTAGATTCAGATGTGCTGCTTCTTCCCAATTTCCGGCACTAAGAACGTGTCCATGTTATTCCGGGAATTTTTTTAATTTAAGCATAATAATAATAATTTCCTGTGGCTATTTCTAGCCGGGTGCAGCCCTTGTAAGGCAGATCCTCCGATGAGGGTGGGCGGCATCTGCCATGTGTAGGTAACTGCATGTTATTGTGGTGGAGGGTAGTGTTATGTGTGGTGTGTGAATTGCAGGGATGTTTGCGACAGCACACACACCCAGCCCCCCGGGCCATTGGAATTAATCAATGAAGGTTAAAATCCCCGACCCGGCCGGGAATTGAACCCGGGACCCTCTGAACAGAAGGCCAGTACGCTGACGATTCAGCCAACGAGTCGGACTAATTTAAGCATTTTGTACGGATAGCTCAGCCGCTGCGGGCTAGAGGACGAGCAGGACCCTATCTGAAGTAAACTCAGATTGACATCACCTGATCAGTTGTTCTCTAGCCTAAGCCAGGACTATGACTAGGTCACCATCGTCTAGGCTTGGATAAGACACCAGCTTAGCTTTTCAAAAACTTTCACCTTCTACGGTTGAGAAGAGACTTCCGTCTCAATTTCTCGACTTCTTTCCTCTTCCTTAAACGGTTCTAAGTGCAAAGAATTCATCATCTGTGTATCGTCGGCCGGTAGTCAGTACAAGCCAGTCAATTACAATACAATACCTGTATACCTGTTCTACTCCCTCAAGTACGCTTGTTAAATGCTAAATAGACAGTTAACTGGAACAGGAGGGCTATTCTTTGTGTCGTGTTTTATAAGCAGTTTTCACTTTTGTTCAACATCAAGAGAAATTCAGACCAGATTATTTCTGGCCTCTTACCACACATACGCACCATGTATCAAATGTCTCAGACGATCTGCTTCTTAGCAATATACGTTTATTAATATTGTATGAAAGTCCGACTCATCGGCTGAATGGTCAGCGTTGAGGCCTTCGGTTCATAGGGTCCCGGGTTCGATTCCCGGCTGAGTCGGAGATTTTAATCGCGCCTGATTAATTATTCTGACCCAGGGACCGGGTGTTTGTGTCCTACACGACACTTCCCTCTTCATATTCAGACAACACACTACACTACCAAGCACCACAGAAACACGCAATAGTGATTACATCCATCCATATAGGGTTGGCGTCAGGAAGGGTATCCAAACGTAAAACAGAGCCAAATCCACATGTACGGCACAGTTCATTCCAGCGAACTCACAGAAGTGGGAAAAGTGCTAGAATAAGAAGAAGAAGAATACAAATTATATGAAAAATTACAACTTTGAAGATTAAATTTGTATCAATCAGGAAAAAATTAAGTTGTGACAACTTAAAATAGTTTACCAATGTTTTCACCTATGAGGACTTGTTTATGGACATGGACATTATCGAAGTTTTCGATTTGGATACTTTTAAGTATATGCTCGTCTCTCATTTGTTATATTTGTTATATTTTATTATGAACGTTTACTCTTCTTAATTGGCTTGTTGTCAGACCAGGTGAGATTTGATCAAAGTACCTGTATCTTGCGGTTTGAGAACATACATACATACATACATACATACATACATACATAATCATTATAGACCGTTATGCCTTTCAGCGTTCAGTCTGCAAGCCTCTGTGTATTTACTGGATGTCTCCACAATCCTCTATTTGCAACTACAGTCGTACTGTGGCCTCATTTAGTTCTATATTTCTTATCTTTAAATCGTTAGAAACTGAGTCTAAGCATCGTCGTCTTGGTCTCCCTCTACTTCTCTTACCCTCCATAACTGAGTCCATTATTTTCCTAGGTAACCTATCCTCCTCCATTTGCCTCACATAACCCCACCACCGAAGCCGGATTATGCGTACAGCTTCATTCGTCGAGTTCAACCTTAGCCTTTATCTCCTCATTCCGAGTATCCTCCTACCATTGTTCCAACCTGTTTGTACCAGCAATCATTCTCGCTACATTCATGTATGTTACTTCTAACTTATGAATAAGATATCCTGAGTCCACCCAACTTTCGCTCCCGTAAAGCAAAGTTTGTCTGAGAACAGACCGAAAGATAATTTGGTCCGGGAGCTGACTTCCTTCTTAAAGAATACTGTTCATTGTAACTGCGAGCTCACTGCATTAGCTTTACTGCACCTTGATTCAATCTCACTTTCTATATTACCATCCTGGGAGAACACTCATCCTAAATACTTGAAATTATCTACCTGGTGCAGCTTTGTATCACCAATCTGACATTCAATTCCCTCGGATTTCTTACCTACTGACATCAATTTAGTCTCCGAAAGGCTAATTTTCATACCATACTCAATGCACCTTTTTTCAAGTTGCAAGATATTATAATGCTGGCATTCGGCACAATCAGCCAATAAGACCAAGTCGTCAGCATAGGCCAGACTGCTTACTACATTTCCACCTAACTGAATCCCTCCCTGCCATTTTATACCTTTCAGCAGATGATCCATGTAAACTACGAACAGCAAAGGTGAAATATTAAAGCCTTGTCTAACCCCTGAACCAAAAACTCATTCTACCATCAATTCTCACTGCAGTCCAATTGTCAACATAAGTGCATTTGATTTATTTTAATAATCTACCCTTAATCTCATAGTCCCCCTGTATGGTGAACGTATTTTCCTTTGGAACCCTGTCATATGCTTTCTCTAGATCTACGAAACATAAACGCAATTATCTATTCCTCTCGTAGCATTTTTCAATAAACTTGCGCATACTGAAAATCTGATCTTGACAGCCTCTCTGTGGTCTGAAACCACACTGGTTTCCATCCAACTTCCATTCAACGACTGATCGCACCCTCCCTTCCAAGATGCCAGTGAATATTTTGCCTGGTACACTAATCAACTAGATACCTTGATAGTTGTTGCAATCCTTCCTGTTACCTTGCTTATAGATAGGTGCAATTATTGCTCTTGTCCAGTCTAAAGGTATCTTAACAACACTCCATGAAAATATTATTCTATGAAGCCATTTCATCCCTGCCTTCCCACTATAATTCACCATGTCTAATTTCATCTATTCCTGCTGTTCTACGAAAATGGAGTTTATTTACCATCCTTTCCACTTCCTCAAGCGTAATTTCACCAACACCATTTTCCTCCTCCCCTTGAGCTCAGTTGTTCGCGACACCACCATGAAGATTTCTTTTTACGTTGAGAAGATTTTTCCTCCATCTGTCCAGTGATTCCCTGGGATCTAAAATCAGTTCACTTGGATGACCCAAAACACTGTTCATGACTGCTAAATCCATACTAGCACAAAAGTCCAGCAAACGCTTCCCATCGCCATTAGCTTCCATATCTTCCCCACATTTACCAATCACCCTTTCGTATCTTTGTTCTATTTCCAACTCTCGCATTGAAATCGCTCATTAGCACTATCCTATCCTTGCTGTTGACCCTGAATACGATGTCACTCAATGCTTCATAAAACTTGTCAATTTCATCCTCATCTGCACCCTCACATGGTGAATACACTGAGACCATTCTTGTCCTAATTCCTCCAACTGACAAATCTACCCACATCATTCGCTCGTTTAAATGCCTATCAGAAACTATGTTGCGTGCAATAGCATTCCTGATGAACAGCCCTACCCCAGACTCTGCCCTTCCCTTTTTAATACCCGTCAAGTGCACTTTATAATCTCCTAGCTCTTCCTCTTTATCTCCACTTACCCGAATATTACTTACTTCCACCACATCCAGATGCATCCTCTTTGCTGACTCAGCCAGTTCTACTTTCTTTCCTCCATAAGCCCCATTAACATTGATAGCTCCCCATCGAATTCCATATCATTCACCAAGTTGTTTCCAAGGAATCCCTCACCTGTCAAATGGGAGTAGGACTCCGTTACTCCTATAGCTCCAAGGTTTGCTTAAAATGTTCAGAGCTCGGTAAATTCATGAAGCAGGATGCTGTCCTACTTACACGTAGTCCTAGTCAGGATCACTCCTCTAAGGGGTTAGGGACCACCGGTGGGTTGTATAGCACTAGCCGCCTGAGCACAAGGAAGGCCATAATTCAGAATATGTCCAAGATGCCCACTCCCAATCCGTAGTAACTGGTATCTCGACTCTCAGGGCCACTTACTTGGCCACTCAGCCGTTGCTTATGGTTCACGAACTAGGACGTGACTACAGTAACCCACACCATGAACCATGGAACCATGAATACATACACGTTAATGAATACTTATTTAATTGTTTACAAGTAATATTAATAAAGTAATTTTCCTTACGTTGCACTAATTACTTTTACAGTTTTCGGAGACGCCGAGTTGCCGGAATTTATTCCCGCAGGAGTTATTTCACGTGCCAGCAAATCTACTGTCACGGGGCTGATGTATTTGAGTTCCTTCAAGTACTACCGGACTGAGCCAGGATCGAACGTGCCAAGTTGAGGTCAGAAGGCCAGTGCCTCAACCGTCAGAGCCACTCAGCCTGGCTTTTGTAACATGTTGACATAGGCTACGTCGCACCAATACAGATAGTTCTTACGGCGATGATGGTATAGGAAAGGCGTAGAAGTGGAAAGGAAGCACCGTGGCTTTAATTAAGGCAGAGCACCAGCATTTGCCTGGTGTGAAAGTGAGAAACCACGGATAATCATATTCAGGGCTGCCGACAGTGAGGTTCGAACCAACTATCTCCCGAATGCAAGCTCACAGCTGTGCGCCCCTAACCGTATGGCCAACTCACTCGGTAGTTAATGAATAAATTAAATACATAAATAAATGAATATAATAAATTTAATATCAGATAGGAACTAAGAATGTGGGACAGGTAGATGATTTCAAGTTATTAGAATGCGTATTTTCCAGGATGGTTGTATAATGAGTTAAATAAAATTAATACGTTCTTTTTTCTTCATAATTGTCATTACGTAGCACTAACGGTGACGATGGGAAGGAGGAGACCGTGGGTTAGTTAAGGTCCAGCCCCAGCATTTGTCTGCTGTGAAAATTGGAAACCATCTTCAAGTGACTGCCGAGAGAGGAGTTCGAACTCACTATCTTTCGAATGCAAGCTGACAGCTACGTAACTCAAACTGCGCAGAAACTCGCTCGGATTAGTATGTAGTAAAGGTAATGCAGTGAGCTAGCATTTGCGCTCAACAGGATTCGGTAAAAGTGAAAAAGGTCTCAGGCGGAGTTATTCATACATCACTGGGCGTGTTGGCCATGCGGTTAGGGGCGCGCGGATGTGAGCTTGCATCCGGGAGATAGTGGGTTCGAATCCCACTGTCGGGAGCCCTGGAGATGGTTTTCCGTGGTTCCCCATTTTCACACCAGGCAAATTCTGGGGCTGTACCTTAATTAAGTCCACGACCGCTTCCTTCCAACTCCTAGGCCTTTCTTCTTCCATCGCCTCCATAAAACATATCTGTGTCGTTGCGACGTAAAGCCACTAGCAAATATATATATATTCGTATGTCACTCTGTTCTCAGGCTAACTTCGCCCTACAGGAGTGAAATCTGAATGGATTCAAAAAAGAAATATCGTCTCTAGACGACAGAACTATTCGACATGAAAGTATTGAGAATGATTGCTGGGTGAAACACGTGGCAACGTCGGCTAAGTTAAGAAGCAACTCGATGAATAAAACTGTGCGTGTGAACTGACTTCGGTGGTGGGAAAATCAACCTTAAATAGATCATACTCTAGGAGTGTGTAAATATGTCATGCAAGTGTACATTTCGGTACAGTAAAGTTCAGTTTCCTTTACACACGCGCAGAGGAAAATGAACTCAACGAAAACTGTTCTGATAGACTGTATATCAATATGTGGTTGGGAGACGTGACCAGTCATAAGGGAAATAATGGATAGGAAGTGTATTGTCACATTGGCAGTTTGCTACAGCAGCTATGATATCGAGGAAAACAATTCACAGAAAGGAGGCTCACTAGAGCACTAATTGCTATATACATGAAATACTAATGAACATAGCTTTAGCTACGATTAGTGCAAGTGCACAACATGGCACATTTTGGACTTGTCTGTTACATAGTCACACACGTAGCAAAACAGATTTCGCGAATTTATGCAATTTCTGGATGCCATAATTTCCACTGTAACTGACAATAATAAAGAAGAATATGAGAATGTTCGGCTTTATATGAATAACTAGCAAGATACCCGTGCTTCGCTACGGCATTATACTGAAATTTAGAATTGAATGCTTATTGATTTATATATAATCCACCGAAAATCGTGATCTGACTCGTTTTCTGAGAGAATACGCCAAAATTCGCGATCTGACTCGTTTTCTAATAGATTACGACAAGTTTCCTCCCATTTTTCAATCTTTCTTTCCAGCAATCAATTTCGTACTTCCCGGGCTAGGTCCAGGTATTCCACCCGGTCAGTTGGGTCCCTAAATCTTTGTCATCTTTTCCGATAAGCATTTTTAATATGGATCAAATACTTGAGGAGATCCAGCGTGGTGTCGTCTTGGGTGCCTTGGCGATACTTAACCCGCGGCCGGACTGCATTCTTAGTCAATACCCGTCTAGGACCCGTTTCCAGCGCGGTCCGCACATTTGACGACGGTCCAGAATATTATTATTATTATTATTATTATTATTATTATTATTATTATTATTATTATTATTATTATTATTATTACAGTAGATTCCCGTGCCCCATTATTATTATTATTATTATTATTATTATTATTATTATTATTATTATTATTATTATTATTACAGTAGATTCCCGGAGCAGGGCGTGATGGCACAGCGATCAGGCTGCTTCGCTTCTCACCAAGACGGACCGGATTCGATTCCTGATTAATGCATTTGAGATTTTCGAGCTAAATATCACGTCTGATGGTTCGGATTGCACGTAAGTAATAGGTCCGGTGATTTATAATGACCCGATTAACAGTAACGTAAAACTACAAACTACAACTTCCTTCGCTCCACGTAGAGCACCGGATACTCTTCTTATTAATCTGTTTACCCTCCAGGGTTGTATTTCCCTCGGACTCAGAGAGGGATCCCACCTCTACCGCCTCAAGGGCAGTGCTCTGGAGCGTGAGACATTGGGTCAGGGGATACAACTGGGGAGAATGACCAGTAACTCACCCGGCGGCCTTATGGGGGATGGGAAGATTGGAAGGGATATACAAGGAAGAGGGTAGGAAGCGGCCATAGCCTTAAGTTAGGTACCATCCCGGCATTTGCCTGGAGGAGAAGAGGGAAACCACGGAAAACCACTTCCAGGATGGCTGAGGGTGGAATCGAACCCAGATCTACTCATTTGACCTCCCAATGCTGAGTGGACCCCATTCGAGCCCTCGTGCCACTTTTCAAATTTCGTGGTAGAGCCAGGAATCGAACCCGGGCATCCGGGGGTGGCAGCTAATCACACTAACCACTACACCACAGAGGCGGACACCGGATACTCTACCAAATGAAATGAGGTGAGGGGCTGTCCAGTTATGAAAATGGAAAATTTTACGGACTCATTTCAGGTTTCATTTCCGTAGTTACATTGTTTTGTTTCCACGATAAGTTTAACTCGAATCAATTCGTGCAGGTACTGCATGTCATTCATCTTGACAATTTATCTTCGGTGGAAAGTTCATGCTGTACGGTGTTATGACTGTAAACAACAGAGAGGTCCGCCTCTGTGGTGTAGTGGTTAGTGTGATTAGGTGCCACTCCCGGAAGCCCGGGTTCGATTCCCGGCTCGGCCATGAAATTTGAAAAGTGGTACGAGGGCTGAAACGGGGTCCACTCAGCCTCGGGAGGTCAAATGAGTTGAGGTGGGCTCGATTCCCACCTCAACCATCCTGGAAATGGTTTTCCGTGGTTTCCCCACTTCTCCTCCAGGCAAATGCCGGGATGGTACCTAACTTAAGGCCACGGCCGCTTCCTTCCCTCTTCCTTGCCCATCCTTTCCAAACTTTCCATCCCCACCAAGGCCCCTGTTCAGCATAGCAGGTGAGGCCACCTGGGCGAGGTAGTTGTCATTCTCCCCAGTTGTATCCCCCGACCCAATGTCTCACGCTCCAGCACACTGCCCTTGAGGCGGTAGAGGTGGGATCCCTCGCTGAGTCTGAGGAAAAAACCAACCCTGGAGGATTAAGAAAGAAAAGAAACAACAGAGAGACAAGCAGCGCATGATGCGTATTTGACGCCAACTGTGTCAGTTTCAAAAAGAATCCTTCGGGACAGGTAGAAATTTCCCCACACAAATCACTCTTTACGATCGATGCCTCGCGAACCTTGGATTATGTGTCAAATGTGCAAACAATGGGCTCATTCACAATGTGCCAGCGTAGATGATGATGATGATGATGATTTCATTTTTAATAGGAATAATTATAGGCCTAACAGGAAATTATGTCCGGTCCCACGGTGTAGGAAGGAAAACGTCCGCCTGTCAACCAGCGGTCCCGGGTTCGATTCCTGGCTGGGTCAGGGTTCTTTAATTGTAAATAATTAATACCCCTAGCCTGGGGACTGGGTGTTTGTGTCGTCCTTAACGTTCTTTTCCTCAGATTCAACACTTTACGCTTTCGCAATTACATTTTTTTTTTTGCAATTACTTTACGTCGGACTGACACAGATAGGTCTTATGGCGACGATGGGATAGGAAAATCCTAGAAATGGGAAGGAAGCGGCCGTGGCCTTAATTACGGTACAGCCCCAGCATTTGCCTGGTGTGAAAATTGGAAACCACGCAAAACAATATTCAGGACTGCCGACAGTGGGGTTCGATCCCGCTATCTCCCGGATTCGAGCTCACAGCTGCGCGCACCTAACCGCACGGCCAACTCGCCACGTCGCAATTACAATTACACGCAGGTTCATATCATATGGTGCAATAAGTGGCAGAAGATCTACAGAGGTCGACGCCACGAACAAATATTATTTAAAAAACAGAATAGGATACCCACAAAGCCGTAGGAAGTTAAATGTGTAAAGTGATCCTTCTGTTTTTATTATTTCATGTGTTCTTGAAAACAACATTTTAACATTTTATTTTCACACTTTGTGATAATTAAACAAATTAACGGATACAAAAGTTTCTGATTTACCATATTTCATTTCATATATAATTTTAAGTTGCAGTATATCTTTTTTTTTGTTGTTTTTTTTTGCTAGGGGCTTTACGTCGCACCGACACAGATAAGTCTTATGGCGACGATGGGGTAGGATAGGACTAGGAGTTGGAAGGAAGCGGCCATGGCCTTAATTAAGGTACAGCCCCAGCATTTGCCTGGTGTGAAAATGGGAAACCACGGAGAACCATCTTCAGGGCTGCCGACAGTGGGATTCGAACCCCCTATCTCCCGGATGCAAGCTCACAGCCGCACGCCTCTACGCTCACGGCCAACTCGCCCGGTGCAGTATATCTTAAAGCAAATACAAAAATATTGAACTATCTAAGAAAAAGTGGGATCGTATTGTCTCAGACGTCAGGGAAACATGGTCCTATGAAATAAATTAATATATGGGTGCGAGTATTCTGTGTTGTATTTACGTTATAAAATTCCAAAAAGGTTCTCATTAATAGCTAATATGTGCACTTAATAATATATATGTAAATTTATATGATTGTCTTTACTGTGATGTTCATGCATTATATGCATAAATTTACCTTACCTTACTTTACCCTGCTTTCCCTATACATTCATAAAGACAGCCTTTCGTGAATGAAGGCACGACGGTGAATTGTATATCTTCTAGAAATGTTGACTCAGATCTCAGAGAGTGCATGACATCCGTAAGAACTGGACCGTGCACCATGACATGACAAGGCAAGGTCAAAGACAAAAACTATTTTGATTATAATTATGACTCACTTTTCCCAGCATCTAGACAGAAAAGATCCGGTCGACTTGAAGCTCCTGGTAAACTTTACTTCAAAGAAACCACGTTTTAATTGCACCACTCTAGAACGCACAGGAATTTTAACTCTTTCTATATAGGTGAGAAATTGCTCGGATGTGGTCGTTTCTCGTTCACACAATGCTCTCGCAAGATGAGGGAGGGGAAGGAATTCCAAACTGTACATGGTTCTTTACATTGTGTTTGCCGGTCTGTTCTTATGAACAAACGAACAGTAAACAAATTTTCAATAATTTTATATATATTATGTCCGCCTCTGTGGTGTAGCGGTTAGTGTAGCTGCCACCCCCAGAGGCCCGGGTTCAATTCCCGGCTCTGCCACGAAATTTGAAAAGTGGTACGAGGGCTGGAACGGGTCCACTCAGCCTCGGGAGGTCAACTGAGTAGAGGTGGGTTCGATTCCCTCCTCAGCCATCCTGGAAGTGGTTTTCCGTGGTTTCCCACTTCTCCTCCAGGCATATGCCGGGGTGGTACCTAACTTAAGGCCACGCCAGCTTCCTTCCCTCTTCCTTGTCTATCCCTTCCAAACTTCCCATCCCCCCACAAGGCCTCTGTTCAGCATAGCAGGTGAGGCCGCCTGGGCGAGGTACTGGTCATCCTCCCCAGTTGTATCCTCCGACCCAGAGCCTGAAGCTCCATGACACTGCCCTTGAGGCAGTAGAGGTGGCATCCCTCGTTGTGTCCGAGGGAAAAGTCGACCCTGGAGGGTAAACAGATGATGATGATGATGATGATGAAGTAACAGAATAAAATTTACAACTTACATACTGATTCAAATCTTTATGAAAACAATTAATCTTATACTCAGTGGGCACATATTTTGATTTTACTATTGCAAGAGTGAAGGGTAATAAATTACAAACAGCTAAACAACAATGTTTTTCTTATACAAATGTAGTATTCAACTTTTATTAACAATTTCAATAACATTCGGTACAAATAGGTTGGCAAATTCACTGATCACATTACTATTTGTTGGACGTCGCACATCGATGGTTTTCGGCGACGGGGGGATGAGAAAAGTAGCAGTCGTGACCTTGAATGAAATCATTTATTTGGCCTAATAGTCATTTTAGAGGCTGCCTGCCCGAGGCGGTAAAGGCGTGCTTCGTTCACCCGGAAGGACGTGGGTTCGAATCCCCGTCAGGAAGTCGTAAAATTTAAGAAACGAGATTTACACTTCCGGAGGTGCACATGGCCCTGAGGTTCACTCAGCCTACAGAAAAAATGAGTACCAGGTTAATTCCTGGAGGAAAAGGCGGCCGGGCGTAGAGCTAACCATTCTACCCCATCAAGTGACGAGGTTACGGATAGTGGAAGGCTTTACTCTCCACCCCTCCAAGGGCCTTCATGGCCTGTACGGAGAAGACTTTGCTTTTCTTTAATAGTTTTTTAAAGTGTTTTTGTTACTATTTCTGTAAGTTCATAGGATATGAACATATTTCATTCCAGTATAATGTTTGCATGTTTTTCAGATGGGTAGTATAATTAAATTACTTCTGATATAAAATTGGCTGTCCCACATTATTATTAAACCGAGCTCGATAGCTGCAGTCACTTAAGTGCGAACAGTATCTAGTATTCGGGAGATAGTGGGTTCGAACCCCACTGTCCGCAGCCCTGAAGATGGTTTTCCGTGGTTTCTCATTTTCACATTGGGCAAATGCTGGGAGTGTACCTTAATTAAAGCCACGGCCGCTTCCTTTCCACTCCTAGCCCTTTCCTATCCGATCGTCGCTGTGAAACCTATCTGTGTCGGTGCGACGTAAAGCAGATTGTAAAAAAAGTATTAGGATAAAAAACTACTAGCACCTTCATTTGATTATAATTATGAAAATTACAAGATTGGACCATGTCAGAAATGAAGATGTCCGAAGGCGATTGGGAGTGGCACCTATCCAACAGAAGATGCGAGAAGAACGATTTAGATGGTAAGGTCATGACGTCCGAAGCCTTGCAGACTCAGTGATCGTACATACAACCCTCCAATTTGATCCTGGAGGTTCTCTATCCCGAGGTCGTTCCAAAAAGCGATGGTTCGACTACTTCAAGGAAGACATGCGTCGTGTAGGCTTAACTGAAGCTGACGCCCTTGACCGCAGGAAGTGGAGGATGGAATGTTTAAAAGCGGACCCTACACCAATGCGGGACTAAACGCTAGGAAATAATAAGAAGATGAGGCTGCTCTGAAATAATTAGTAAAATCGATACTAGTATAATGAATAGAGAGTGCGAATTTTTTGAGTTTGTGAATATCTGGAGGGTAATCTCAGAAACTACTGGACCGATCTAAAAATTATTTCACTAATATAAAGATACATTACTCTGAGTGCTGTAGGCTATATTTTATTTTCAAAAAATGCGAATTGGGCGACGTGGGGTGATATAAAATAATAGGCTAATATAGGTGAAATATCGAATTTGTCGTACAAGGACGAGACAAAACTCATTTTAAGCCCCTTGACGAAAATAACGAAACACGGTAAGGCCTACGGGCCCTAAAACCAACCGTTATAGAGATATTGGCACCACACTACCCCTGCTCTAGGGCAATAGTGTCGAATCCATTATTTTTTCTGGGTCGCTAATATTAATTTATAGTAAACCTCCGGATTTTTTTAAAGCGAGGGGTTGTGAAATATAACAATAATCGAAAATAGTGTCGAATCTTTAGATTTCGGGGTCGCTGAGATAAATCGTTACACTCCGGATATTTTAATGTACATGTTCAGCCCCTTTGGGGTGGGTGGGCGTACAAATATTACATACTATATGGAAAAGTACTGCGAGGGCAAGACGCCCCTAGAACCTCTAGGGAAGGGGGTGAAATATAATCCAAATTAATAAATGGAAGTCGGTTTGGTACTATCTATATATACGGTACTGTATATATATATAAAAAGTAAGGTACAAGAATGGAAAGAGATGTGAATTAATGAGGCACTTCCAGGCATCTCAGAAACTTAAAAAGTGATACAAGAGAAGCTGATGACTTTCGAATCCCTAGAAAAATCGAAAATTCTCAATATACCCTGATGGGGCCTCGTTGCGAGTCTCAAATTAGGGCCTCAGCATAAGAACACAGACGGATATATTTATCCAAAACGATAATCTATAGGTTTCGTTAGCTTAAAAGTTTCCTGAAAGTCCCAATTTCTTACCCCCTCTGTCAAATCAAGTTGGCGGCACAATCTGCCAGATAAGCTAGAAAATTGAAATTTGGCGGAATTATAGCTTTTAGCCTGTAACCGATGGAAAAATTAAGAGGTGTCTAAATTTTTCAATTTTACCCCCGAAACATATCGAAATATGGAGGCAATTTTAATGGCGGTTCAGACCTTCCTTTCGAAGTATTTGGTCCCTAAACGGTAAATCGTATCCCAGGACGGATGGCACAATCTCTCTGAATTTGGAGTGATCTACAACTTTCATCCTATGACTTTTTACCGTATCTCTATCCCTTATACGTGAAATTTGGCTCTATTTCTGGATTGTACGTACATTGTCACTTTTCACACGTATAATTGATGGCTTGAATCACTTATGAGAAAGATAGGATCATAAAATTCTACTCTAACATTGTCCCACCCAGTAGCTATATGTGAGCCAAATTTGTATGTTTGTAGCTGTCACATAAGTATCCGATATGCCATACACTGTGAAAAAATACTTACCCATATTTCACCCTATTCAATGCTTCTAACTCAATCTTACCCATAAATAGCTGAGATACGAGAAAATATCATAAAACTAGCCACTTAGACCGCTAAATGTGGCGTCTTATCGTACAATCCTTTTGTCGATGTGATGTACTGTTCAGCAGCAGCAGTTACATTTTAAATGGGGGTAAACATGCATATACTTTCTTATGTAGATCTATATTTATTCATTGAAGTCGATTTGCAGCGATCTAGCAAGGTGTGTTTGCCATTGTAATGAATACTTTATAAGTAGATATCGACTGTAAGCAGGAGGGTGTCTGCTATTGTAATCAGTACTCCCCACATCGACTTTGACTGGCAGTAGGAATGGGGTCCTTCTCGTATTCCTGTTTACCATTGTAATGAATAATTTCCTTCTCGATTTGACTGGCAGAAGGCTAGGGAGCATGGATTGTTTTTTCAAAACTCCTTTACCCAATTGTGCTTGGCAGAAGGCGAGGGTGCCCGCCATTATAAACAAATTTACCCATCTAAAATGTGGCGTAGTGGCCTGCTATTATAATGGAGACTCACCAGTTCGGTGTGACTGGCAGTAAGCTGACTGGCATTAGGAACAGGATCCTGTGATTATAATGATAACAGTACAACTCAATTTTGACTGGCACTAGATGGAAGGTGCCTGCCATTGTAATACAAATTCCTCAACTGTTATCTGTCTAGAAGTAGGAAATAGGGCCTGCCATTGTAATGTAAATTCCCAGCTCGATTGTGAATGACAGTAGGCAAGTTGACCTGCCGTTATAATCACAATTCCACAACTCGCACTTTACATTGGAAACAACGTATGTGGACTCACTATTCTGTTTCTCGGATAACGCTAAGAGACATGGAATTCACTGCATGTACAGTAATTTACTTCGATATCCGTATACAATGTAGAATACCGTAGCGAAGCATGGGTACATTTGCTAGAACACGCTGAAGTTCCAGTTCGCAACCACGGTCCATGTTTAAAGTGATAACGGGAGAGCATATATATATATTTGCTATTGGCTTTACGGCAACGATGGGAGAGGAAAGGGATAGGACTGGGAAGGAGGCGACCATGGCCTTAATTAAGGTACAGCCCCAGCATTTGCCTGGTGTGAAAATGGGAAACCACAGGAAGCCATCTTGAGGGCTGCCGACAGTGGGATTCGAACATACTATCTCCCGAATACTGGATACTGGCCGCACTTAAGCGACTGCAGCTATCGAGCTCGGTGGAGAGCATATTAGAGTTAAATATTTCAAGTAGGAATATTTCTGAGAGAGAACGTAGAAATAGTGCTCTGTACTTTCTTTGCTACATATTTATTCTTTCCTCCGGCCACTAATTAGCAGTAAAATGCCAGTAAAATGAAGGAAATGAGTGTCATAACAAAGTAATAATTATAAGAATGTAGTTATTTTTATGTAGGCAGACAATGACTTTATAGCAATTTATTTCAAGGTCTGACGTAAACTTTGAGAATTTCTTAGAAATTTAAATAATGTTCACTGTACTCCACAGAGTAATTTCTGCGGCTAATAGATTTCTTATTAGTGCATATGAGAGTAGCCGGCCTCTCGGTGTAGTGGTAGCGTGCCTGCCTCTTACCCGGAGGCCCAGGGATTAATTCCCGGCCAGATGAGGGAATTTTACCTGCATCTGAGGGCTGGTTCGATGTCCACTCATCCTACGTGATTACAATTTAGGAGGTATCTGACGGTGAGATAGCGGACCCGGTCTAGAAAGCCAAGAATAACGGCCGAGAGGATCCGTCGTGCTGACTACACGACACCTCGTTATCTGTAAGCCTTCGGGCTGAGCAGCAGTCGCTTGGTAGGCCATGGTCCTTCGGGGCTGTTGCGCCATGGGGTTTGGTGAGGTATATGAGTGTTCTGAGGAGAAAAGTCAGTCATTATCAATCAATTATCGATTTACATGATCCGTGTGCCGTACCAAGAGGAAAATAGCAACAGGCATTACTGTTCGTAGCTTCATATCGGTAAATTTTCTAACCGACTCTATAGTTGTGTTTTGCATAGGGACCCCGAGTTCGATTCCCGACCGAGTCGTGGGGCGTTTTTCGTACACGATGAATCCCCTACTCCTGGGAACTGAGTGTTTCTGCGATCCTTAAAATTCATGCAACCAATTCACAATACTATCCTCCTCGACAATAAAATGCAATTTCACAAACACGGCAAACACTGCCCACCATCAAACATGACCATCATCATCATGAACATTCACCACTGTTTTCCATTTAGGACTCTCCTCCAGGTGGCAGATTCCCATCAGCTGTCTACCTAGTATTTTCTGAAAATATTACAACGAAATTGAAAATTTATGGGACACCTCCCTTGATAAATAATTCCAGTTCCTAATTCCTCTACCTATAAAATATTATTTCCCCCAATTTTTCCCCCTGAATTACAACTTTATCGTGATTTTTTCTCATTTCTAAAGCTTCAGTCAAGTTTATTCGTCTAGTGTGTTCAACGCTACGTCACGCTTCTCGAGATGTCTGCCTATTCACATGCACATGCACGTACGTTTTAGACACACCTTGTAGTATCCGATCATCCGATATAGTAAAACACAACGTCAAAATACACATACAGGTAGCTTAAATGACATCAAGCCAAAATGACTGCAAACGTTAGCTGAGTCCGTACGCTTGTCATTATTATTATTACTACGAATGTCACCACTGTTATCATCTTTTTTTTTTTTTTTTTTTACAAGTTGTTCTAAGTCACACCGACACAGATAGGTCTTATGACGACGAAGGGACAGCAAAGGGCTAAGAGTGGGAAGGAAGCGACGTGGGCTTAATAGGTTACAATTCCAGTATTTTCCTGGTGTGAAAGTGGGAGCCACGGAGAACGATTTTCAGGCCTGCCGACAGTGGGATTCGAACCCACTTTCTCCTGAATAATGAATGCACTGGCCTCTCACTGCTGGGTTCCGTGATCCAAATCCCGGTTACTCCATGTGAGATTTGTGCTGCACAAAGTGGAGCTAATAATAATAATAATAATAATAATAATAATAATAATAATAATAATAATAATAATAATAATAATAACAATAATAATAAAAACAAAGTCATCTCCGTACAGGCCATGAAGGCCCTTCGAGGGGTGGAAGGTAAAGGGTTCCACTATCCGTAACCTCGGCACTTGATGGGGTAGAGTGGTTAGCTCTACGCCCGGCCGCCTCTGCCCCTAGAAAATAACCTGGTACTCATTTTTGGTGTAGGCTGAGTGAACCTCAGGGCCATGTGCACCTCCGGAAGTGGAAATCTCGTTTCTTAAATTTTACGACTTCCTGACGGGGATTCGAATCCACATCCTTCCGAGCGAACCGAGCACGCCTTTTACCGCCTCAGCCAGGCAGCCCCTAATAATAATAATAATAATAATAATAATAATAATAATAATAATAATAATAATGGGGGTCTACGTTGCTTCACGTCCGTAGGTTTAACCACTACACTGCCCTACACGTGTCCCCCGGGTGGTGCTAAGAAAGCAACAGTGATAAGATGAGACCGAACTGTCGGAAACGACCTCTCGGTCAAAGAGTGAACAAGAAGGAGATGTGTGGTACTTTTCAGGACCTTCAAGTTCGTAGAATTGGACCATCGCTGTGCATTTGTCAATTGAATATCGAAGGGATTAGTCGAGCGAAATGCGAGTATCTTTCCAGGATTGCACTGAAATATGCAGTTGATATCATCGTGCTTCAAGAAACACACACAGCAGACGAACTACAGTTACAGAGTAGGGGGAAAATTCCAGGCTTTAAATTAGTAGCGTCTAACTATCATCAAAATTATGGCCTTGCAACTTATGTCAGGAAGGATATAACAAATTACCAATTACTATCAGTAAATTCTGAAAATGACATTTTTACTACTACAGTTAACATTGAAAACTTGACAATAGTTAATGTGTACAAGCCACCAGATATTACTTGGCCTAATCCTCCTATACCTTCTCTGCAGTATCCTACTATATATCTCGGTGATTTCAATAGTCAGCATCATCTTTGGGGATATAACAAGGATGAATCTAATGGTGAAGTTCTTGTGGACTGGATGGAAACTGAAAATTTGAATCTGATTTTTGATGCTAAGGACCTGCCTACCTTTCAATCAGCTCGCTGGTCTCGAGGCTACACCCCAGATCTTTGTTTCACAAATCGGCTTCATAATTCACACAGTCAAGTTCGACGTACAGTGCTCAACGATTTCCCACATAGTCAACACAGGCCTGTTCTCTTGGAGGTTGGGATGTCTTTACCTGTTGTTCGTTCACATCCTAAACCAAGGTGGAACTTCAAGAAAGCCAATTGGACTGAATTTGCAAAGCAAACAGACTCCAATATAAGATGGATCAAACTAACATACAACAACTACAGCAGATTTGTAGGGGTTATAAAAGGTGCAGCGAGACGATGCATCCCTAGAGGATATCGTAATGAGTATATCCCTGGCTGGAGTTCAGAGAGTGAGGAATTACTACGAGAATATGAAGAACATCCTAATTCCGACAATGCATCTGGTCTCCTCCAATCCTTCGATGAGAGTCGAAGAAGGATCTGGCATGAAACAGTGGAATCCCTGGATTACACCCATTCTATCAGAAAGGCCTGGTCTATAATTAGGAAACTGGATTCTTCAAACCCTGCAACTAAGAGATTAAAAACAGCCATCAATATGAATGATTTTGCTAATCATCTAATATCAGTTTCCAAGAACACAAAAGACAAGCGAATCAAAAAGTATATCAAATTAAAGTTGAAAATCAAGAAAAGGGCAGCGCCGCAGTTTTCTGAATTCTCTACTCCATTCAAAGAAGGGGAAACTGAAGCCGCAATAAAAAGTATGAAACTTGGAAAAGCTGCAGGATTTGATGGAATTTATCCTGAATTTTTGGCTCATTGCGGACCAGCCACAATAAAATGGTTAACCAACCTCTTCACTAATATTCTACAAACTGGAAACATACCACCTCTGATGAAGAAAACAAAGATAATAGCCATACTGAAACCAAATAAAGATCCATCTAAAGTTGAAAGCTACCGTCCAATAGCACTTCTAAGTGTTACATTTAAACTCCTTGAGCGACTGATCTACAATAGAATTTATGAAACAATCAACAGCTACATTCCTATAGAGCAAGCAGGATTTAGACCTGGAAGAAGTTGTAATGATCAAGTATTGTCTCTCACCACGTATATCGAAAATGGATATGAGAGGAAATCAGTAAGCGTGGCTGCCTTTTTTGATCTATCAGCTGCCTATGATACTGTCTGGCGAGAAGGACTCCTTCAAAAATTTTTGAGTGTGATCCCATGTCGTAAACTTACGGCCTTACTTAGCAATATGCTCAGTAATAGGTACTTCCATATCTACGCGGATAACGACAGAGGTAGAGTGTTTAAATTAAACGATGGTTTACCTCAAGGATCAGTCCTTTCACCCCTTCTTTTCAGTCTGTACATATATGACCTCCCAGACACATCATCAAGAAAATTCATTTATGCTGATGACATTTGTTTGGTGACTCAGTGCTCCAACTTTTATGATGCTGAAACTACCTTAGCCACTGATCTGGAAGCCTTGGATGCATACTTCAAGAAATGGTGCCTTCACCTAAATCCTCAAAAAACTGTTATATCTACATTCCACTTACGCAACAGACAGTCTAATTACAAACCAACAGTCAGATTCCGAGGTGAAGTGTTGCCGTTCTGCAGTACACCAAAATACTTGGGAATAACACTTGATAGAACTTTGACTTTCAAGCAACATCTTTCAAATGTAGCTGCTAAAGTAAAAACTAGAAATAATATTCTTCAGAAACTTGCTGGTACATCATGGGGAGCCAATACTCATGTTCTAAGATCAACAGCATTAGCCTTATCATATTCTGTTGCTGAATACTGCTGCCCCTCTTGGATCAATAGTGTTCACACAAAGAAGATCGATGTACAACTCAATCAGGCAATGCGCATAATCTCGGGTTGCATTCGGAGCACGAACACACTATGGCTTCCTGTTCTCAGCAATATTGCACCTCCAGCCCTAAGACGATCAGAAGCTCTCCTAAAGGTTTGGAAGAACATTCAGCAGAACCCCCAACTACCCATCCATCAAGATATTACACACACTGAACATCAACGACTGAAATCAAGGAAACCACCCTGGCGTACAGCAATGGATCTTGAAAGAACCTCTTTTCATGTTAACAGTTCATGGAAAGCCCAGTGGGATCAGTCTTCAATAGTGAACAAACATCTGGTTGAGAATCCTTCTAAACGAGTACAAGGATTTGATCTTCCAAGACGACAGTGGAGAATCATAAATCGGTTAAGAACTGGACAAGGCAGATGTGGTTATCTGTTGTGCAAATGGGGTTGGACTAGGTCTGCAGATTGTGATTGTGGTGGCTCTTCTCAATCAATCCACCACATTGTTGCTGACTGCCCAATTCGAGCTTTCAAAGAAACGCTAATGGACATTCACCGCACATCGGATGAAGCAGTTGATTGGGTCAAAATGCTAGACCTAGAGTTGTAGTATTGTACGGACTTGTGACTACGCACATTTACCCTGAACTATGTACATGTGTGTACATAGATTCATCATACGATAAATAAATAAATAAATAAATAAATAAATAATAATAATAATAATAATAATAATAATAATAATAATAATAATAATAATAATAATAATAATAATAAATAATAATAATAATTTCATGTGGCTATTTCTAGTTGAGTGCAGCCTTTCTAAGGCAGACCCTCCGATGAGGGTGGGCGACATGCGCCATGTGTATGTAACTGCGTATTATTCTGGTGGAGGATAGTGTTATGTGTGGTGTGTGAGTTGCAGGGATGTTGGTGACAGCTCAAACATCCTGCCCCCGGACCATTGGAATTAACCAATGAAGGTTAAATTCCCCGACTCGGCCGGGAATCGAACCCGGGACCCTCTGAACCACAGGCCAGTACGCTGACAATTCAGCCAACGAGTTGGACAAAGCGGAGGTGGGACAGGTTTTTCTCATGGTACTCAGGTTTTCTCTGTCATCTTTCATTCCAGTGACACTCTCCAATATCAGTTCATTTCATCTGTCAGTTATTAATCATTGCCCCGGAAAAGTGCAACAGGCTTTCGGGAATCGGCACAGTTCCAATCCTAGCCAGTAGATCGGGGTTTCAATCAACACATTCCTAACCCGGTCGAATGACTGGAAACAGGCTGTGAATTTTAATTTCCATATGTTTAAATCTATTGAGCAGAGGGTAACACTACAAAATTCTGAAGATGTTGTACAAGAATTAAAAGAATCGGCTGAATAGAATGTTGGCAAAATACTTGTTTTCCTGGCTTCAAGGATCAGTACAATTTAATCCTACCATATCTAATATTAGTATTTACTAGAGTAAAATAGATTCGATGGATAACATACATGTCTGGTCTGAACTACCAGAAGAATAAACAATGACTGCTTCTGATTGCTAGTTCGGGGTTCCACTAGAGAACACAAATTCTCTGTTATGAAAGTTAAATGTGGTCTTTATGCACGTTGAAATGAGGTCTAGAACAAAAAGATCCGGTTGCTGTCTCAAGTTCAGGCAAGTGAAAGGCTATATCACGTCCCGTTCACTACCCAGCCAAAGAGTACTGGTTATATAAGGTATTGTGTTTAACCTTAATAAACTTTATTTCAATGTTAAATGTTTGAAGGAATGGCGCCCTTGAAAATACCAAGGGCTCCAGACAAAGCACGTTAATATTTTAAAGATTTGTATCAGCAGTAAACAAAATATGAATGTCTTATAACAGTAAGAGGTTAGAGGATGAAGCTAGCCAACCGTGGATACAATACAGGTGCTAATTTCTGCTTCCAACTTCTTGATGAAGTGGAGGCTTGCCTTCCAATTTAACGCCAAGTGCGCGCAACTATTACTACTGGTTATTGTAATATAGCTCAGTCTATCACCGTGCACTAATTAATACGACATAAAGTCGTTTTTCCACAGTAACTTTCACTCATGGGACAATGTCAACACTTGCACATGTACTGTCAAGAACCTCTCAAATCGATTCAGCCCATAAATTATCTGCAGTTCTGACCACACAGCTCTAAATTCTTACAAAGGATATGCGACGGATTCATTCATTTTAGGGGCCGATGACCTTAGATGTTAGGCTCCTTTAAACAACAAACATCCTCATCATCATCATCGTCATTTACTTTAATGTATTTCATTTTTTTTAATTCGTTAGGGCCATCTATTGTAACGGTTCAAATCCCGTTACAAGATGATATCTGTATTTTTATTATTGTATGATTTTATCTGTATTATTATTATTATTATTATTATTATTATTATTATTATTATATCAGTATTATTATTATGTTATCTGTGATATTGTACTATTATTGTAATTATCCGTTTTATTCAATTTTGCAATTGCCTGTTGCTTGCAAGATTGCACCTAGATGTATACATATATACGTATGTGTAGTATAACACTCAATACCTGTACAGTGAGAATTGTTGTATATATCAGAGATTGGAAGTGACGTTGTTATATTGCGACACCACTGGCGATTTTGCCAAGTCATCGCCGCGCCTTGGCTATGTCATCGTATTTATTTAGATATGCGCGCATCGACTCGTCGCCGCGGGGCTATTTCACCACGGTGTGTAATATCTGTCGCGTAGGTGGGAGTATGTCATTGTTATTTTTGGAGATTACGTAGCTGTGTCAACCAAAGTCTATATAAGGTGGATGCACATTGTAGCGTCAGTCATTACTTATACGGATGCAGTACAGTGAAGTAGTCTACTAGATCAAGAGGCCTTAAGTGGTCAGCCAACCAGTGTGAACGAGAGATGGTGAAGACTCAGTGAGCCATTATTGGTCATTGAGAGAGTGAGAAGAAATGGTTGGTCCGTCACTTAGTGGAAGACGCGGACGCAAGGCTTACCAAGGAGTCAGAGAGGGCAACCCTGGACCTGCCAAGAGGTCATACCATATTGACTTACAAAGAAGTCAGATGATATGGAGAAGAAGCAGTCACAAGGATGTATCACCACGTTAGGCGTGACACATCTACAGTAAACACCAGAGCAATGGATTACGTCGTAATTACACTCAAAGTGTTGAAGGTACAGTCAAGTGAATCAGTGAGGGAAATATTTCGTATAAATTGTTAAATGTCCGGTCAAGAAGAATTCAAATTCATGCCTAGTTTCTTTTAGTTGCAATGTCATAATTTCATATTCTCATCTGTTTTATCGCAACAAGACTCACTATTTTTTGATATATTATTTATAGAATATATATTGTTCTATCAAACGAATTCAGAGTTTCATTTCATTGACAGTAAAATATCTTAACCTCAAAATTAATGGGGAAACCGAACGCCAATCTCCTTTTCCCAGAACTTATATGGTATGTTGTCAAAAGTAAGCTTATTACCCCACACCCTAGAGATGGTCAAGAGTCTCATTATATTATTGCTGTACTGAGTGACAGCTGGCGCCCTTCAAATAACGTATGTGTAAGTAAGCAGGTAACAAGTAAGTGTGAGTACAAGGTTCGACAAGTGTGTAATTTATTTAATGAATGTTAATTTTCAGATTTTCCATTTTAAATGAAAATATTCAGATTTTTCAAGTTAAAATTCAGTTTTAAATAAGTTTCAAAATTTAATCAGCAAGGTAGGAAGTTCTCACTATGGACCACGGTGCTTGTGTTTTAGCTGTTTCTTGAAGTCATCGTCGTTGTTTGCCACAATTGGTGTTCTTAGCGGCTGGTTTGGCAGCTGTTTTCTTGTTGGTACCTCGAGCTTTCCTGATGGCCCAGTAGTCCTTCATTTTCCGGCTAAATTCAATCTTACGTTCCTCAGACCATTTCCTGGTCTCGTCTTTTGGTCTGTGGGTAACTTCTGTGAGGGATGTTACAAAGGATTTAGTTTTAAGAGTTGTATGATAGTTACTCCGATCAGCTATGTCGTTTTGATTTATGTGGAGTTCCGAAAGGTCCTTCTCCACTTGCTTCATCCACACGAACCCAGTAGCTTTGCCCTTGTTAGCAGCCTTGAAGATCCTATGAGATAATCTATTTGAGTCCATTCTGGATAGGTGTCCGTAAAAAGCCAGTCGCCTTCTTCTGATGGCATCTATGAGATTTTCTTGGTGTTTATATAGCTCACGATTTATTTATTTATTTATTTAATTACCAATAGGGTTTGCCTAGACGAAACAGAGAAGATGCGATCTGTTCACGCGGATGGAAGTGGATTCGATTTTTCATCAGGTAATAAAAAGCATAGTTCTAGACCTTAGGTAAGAAAACTCAATGTTGAAAACATCCTAGGGATATGAGCTACGAAATTTAGGTAAATATAATAGCCTATAATAAATTGAAAATGAAATGAAAACCTACAACCTGTTTTCCAGTCATTGACCGGGTCAGGGATATAATGAATGAATCATATATAGGTTAGTATTACGATGGGGTCGCCACTCCCAAAGTGATATGTTAATGGATGATAGATGCTACGAAATGAGAAGGGAGAGTGTTGCTGGAATGAAAGATGACAGGGAAAACCGGAGTACCCGGAGAAAAACCTGTCCCGCCTCCGCTTTGTCCAGCACAAATCTCACATGGAATGACCGGGATTTGAACCACGGTATCCAGCGGTGAGAGGCCGACGCGCTGCCGTCTGAGCCACGGAGGCTCCCCTATAATAAATTATGCGAATATATTCTTTATTTATTCCTAAAAATTACAATCCATTTCTTAATCATTGTTATCCGGTCGATTAGATTAGCAGTTTCACTTTTTCTACCACTACGACCGGGCGAGTTGGCCGTGAGCGTAGAGGCGCGCGGCTGTGAGCTTGCATCCGGGAGATAGTACGTTCGAATCCCACTATCGGCAGCCCTGAAGATGGTTTTCCGTGGTTTCTCATTTTCACATTGGGCAAATGCTGGGAGTGTACCTTAATTAAAGCCACGGCCGCTTCCTTCCAACTCCTAGGCCTTTCCTATCCCATCGTCGCCATAAGACCTATCTGTGTCGGTGCGACGTAAAGCCCCTAGCAAAAAAAAAAATAAATCTACCACTACGAGCGCTAATATGAGTCAGTCCATTGTTTCACTTAAGTACCACTACGACGCTAATGTGAGTCAATGCAGAGTTTCACATAAGTACCACTACGAGCGCTAATGTGAGTCAATGCAGAGTTTCACTTAAGTACCACTACGACGCTAATGTGAGTCAATGCAGAGTTTCACTTAAGTACCACTACGAGCGCTAATATGAGTCAATGCAGAGTTTCATTTAAGTACCACTACGAGCGCTAATGTGAGTCAATGCAGAGTTTCACTTAAGTACCACTACGAGCGCTAATGTGAGTCAATGCAGAGTTTCACTTAAGTACCACTACGAGCGCTAATGTGAGTCAATGCAGTGTTTCACTTAAGCCCTTTTAACTACATTCGGTGTGGACACTTCTATAAATCAAAAATGCCTCAGGGTATTGAACCAAGGGACACATTGTGGAAAGAATTATGTAGATAAGTTAATTTGGCTAGGATTTGAATCAAAAAGAAAACGAGTAAAGATACAAGACATTTTAGGTTGTTTTTCCCAAAACTGCATTTAGACTGGAAGTGATTTTCGAAATTTCATTATTTAGTTTGATAGAGATATCCAAGACTCACAATTGAGACCTTTCCGGGCCCTTTAATCCATGAAACTTTCTGCACAATTGAGGAAATTGCTTAATTTAACGTTTTTCGTAGTGTGGGGGAAACCTACCTTGTCTGTTAAGAAATGTTTTCAACATTGACAATTTTTAGGAACGACAGTTCCACTTCTGGAGAGGTGTGACAGGTTAGTTCCTGGGGGTAATGGAGGCTGGGCACGGAGCTAACCTGTCCATCTCTCTTTATGGCAAGGTCATGAATGGTCGAAGCCTTTATTTTTCCCTTTCTGTAAGGACATATCGAGCACCTAGCTGAAATTATCCTTAAGTCACTGTCTCGGGTCGACTTGCTACGGGAAAGGGAGCTGGGTGGACTCAGGATTGACAACCACGTCACAGTATGAACATTGATGGTATAATGGGTTCTTCTTTCACAATACTATGCCTACAGGAGTCTAACAAGACTGTGATACTTCATCACTAAAGCTCATAGTTGGACCATTTAACGAAATGTGTTTCATGGCAGGAAGGGATTCGTTGGGGTATAAATTTATTAAACACTTTGATCTATGCCGAAGACTTTGTCTTCATGGAAAACTGTGCCGAAAACTTGCGTTTAAAGTAGTGGAGCTGGAAATGAAATACAGAGAGTATGGTATGAAACCACCCCTACGAACCATTTGACCTTTACGCGGTGAGGAGGCTTGCGGGTCCCAATGATATAGATAGCCGAGCCGCAGGTGCAACCATATCGGATTGGTGTCTGTCGAGAGACCAGATTAACGAAATGTTCATCGAAAGGGGGGAGCAGTCTTTCGGAACTTGCAAGGGTGGCTGTCGAGATGATTGACTGAAATGACCTTGGATTATACTGAACATGGCTTAGCTGAGTTGATACTGCTACACGGCTGAAATCAACGGGGAACTACAGCCGTGACTAACTCCCGAGGACATGCAGCTCTCTCTCTATGATTGATGTACTGATGATGGCTTCCTCCCGGATAAAATATTCCGGAGGTAAAACAGTCTCCCATTCGGATCTCCGGGTGGTGACTACACGAGAGGGGGGAATTATCAGGAAGGTAGATACTGACATTCTACGAGTCAGATCGTGGAATGTTAGAAGTTTGAATCGTTGTGGTAGGTTAGAGAATCTGAAAAGGGAGATGGATAGACTTAAGTTAGATGTGGTTGGTATAAGTGAAGTACGTTAGCAGGAAGAGCAGGACTTTTGGTCGGGCGACTAGAGAATTATCAACACAAAATCAAACCGGGGAAATGCAGGTGTTGGATGAATAATAAATAAGAAAATACGGTAGCGAATGCTACTTCGACCAGCATAGTGAAAGGATTATAGTTTTCAAGATAGAAACCAAACCAATGCCCACCACACTAGTGCAGGTCCATATGCCTACGAGTTCAGCAGGTGATGGAAAATTCGAAAGAACATATGAAGAGATAGAAGACATAATACAATATGCAAAAGGTGGCGATAATCCAATTGTGATGGAAGACTGGAATGCAGTGATAGGCCAATGAAGAAAAGGTAATACAGTAGGAGAATTCGAATTGGGACAAAGGAATGAAAGAGGAAGTCGGCTGGTTGAATGCAACACCGATTATAATTTAGTCCTTGTTGATACTTGGTTCATACAGCACAAACGACGACGGCTGTGTACGTGGACGGGCTCTGGAGACACTGGAAGGTGTCAAATAGACTTCATTATGAGTAGGCAGAGATTCAGAAACCAGACGTTATATTGCAAAAACATTCCCAGGAGCAGACGTGAACCCTGGCCACTTGCTGGTCATGAAATACCATCTAAAATTGAAGAAATTGAAGAAAAGAAGGAAAAGGCTGAATAAATTATAGGAAGAAAGGAAGAATGAACTAAGAAGCAATGGATAACTCAGGAAATACTAGACCTGATTGATGAACGACGAAAGTACAAGAATGTGAAAAAATGAAGAAGGCATAAAGGAATATAGGCGATTAAAGAATAAAGTGGACAGGAAGTGCAGGACAGCTAAGGAAGAATGGCTGAAGGAGAAGTGCAAGGCTGTTGACTGTTGTATGGTCTTAGGAAACCTAGGTGTATGAATACTAAGAGCTCAGATAGAAAAACCACAATGCAGAAAGATAGCAGGAACATATTCAACAGTTATCTATACAGGCTGTTAGGTGTATACGTGCAGATATTTATTGTAGCAATAGAGAACGATGTAACGAACCACTATATATCAAACTTTTAGTAATCCTCGGAAGTTATTTTCGAGAGCAAAGTGGTACGATGTTTTTAGAATAGGTAGTATGCCTTGTTTTTGCGAATGAATAGCTTTCCTTTGATAACAGGCAAGTCACGCGCCATTCCTGCCAAACTGGTTTCTGTTCTGTTTATGTTTAAGAGCAAATGTACTACTGTGACAGCTGAGCGCTCCCTATTCAATGCCACGAGATGTTACGTAATATACTTGCCAAACTGGTTTTATGTTTACGAGCAACTGACCTACGGTAACAGCTGAAGGCTACCAGTCTACAACATGTTACGTTACATTATCGCCAGACTGGTTTGATGTTGTTAGTATTTAGTTTCCGTCTTAGGGGTTTCAGACAACACTAGTTATCGGTTTCGGACCCTGGAGGTGTATTGAATTCTCAGCGTTAATACTGGTTCATTTGCTGTTACGTCCTATAGGGGATAGGGATATCAGTGGTCGTCAGCCCTGTGGTCTAGTGAGTATGGAAATGACCTGAAAACCTGTGTCGGTGCGCGACCTGTACGAGCGTGTGATATAATTATTGGTTGGGATACGCACGCCGGGACGTGAAATGCGGTACGATCCCCGTTGTGCATTGCGTAAAGGTAGAAGAAGGAAGACAGTTCCTTGCGCCAACGAAAAAATGCATGGCATAGGATATCCATATGAGTAGAATCAGAATTGAATTATCGAAGCACATCGAACGTTTTGTTTCAAACGAAAAATGGACATATTATACAACTAAGTAAATTAAACGTACCTACATTTCGTGCTTCCTGCCTGGTTGAGTGGCTAAAACGGTTGAGGTGCCAGCCTTTTGACTCCAACTTCGCATGTTCGAACCTGGCCCCGTGCAGTGGTATTTGAAGGTGCTCAAATACGTCAGCCTCGTGTCGGTATATTTACTGGTACACCGAGCTCGATAGCTGCAGTCGCTTAAGTGCTACCAGTATCCAGTATTCGGGAGATAGTGGGTTCGTACCCCACTGTCGGTAGCCCTGAAGATGGTTTTCCGTGGTTTCCCATTTTCACACGAGGCAAATGCTGGGGCTGTACCTTAATTAAGGCCATGGTTGCTTTCTTCCCACTCCTAACCCTTACCTGCCCCGTCATCGCTATAATACCTATCTGGGTCGGTGCGACGTAAAGCAACTTGTCATTCGAGCCAAGTCACCACTGTGGTTCAGAATATCCTCTGGTGCTTAAACATACGTTCACGGAGGTCATCCGAAGTGGTTACCTCAGTTCGGTATACTTTGTTTCTCATGTCCCCCCAGGCATAACAATCCACTGGAATAAGGGCTGGCCAATTGATAGTTCCACATCGTCCTGTCTACCGTTGAGGAAATGTCTGCACCATCGTGTAAAATCCACGTGGTTCGGCGTAGTCGAAGCGACACGTCCTCTGAAAGCTCCAGTAACGTACTGTATCTACTGTACAGGAGCAAGATAACATTAATAAAAAGATGTAACCGACCTCCAACTACACCCATCCTGATATTAATTAGAACCGGTGCTGGAAACTGCCTTGTCCTATTGAATGGGGATATTCCACAGCTCATGAGTGGGATATAGTGGGTTCCAACCCCTCTGTCGGCAGCCCTAAAGGTGGTTTACCGTGGTTTTCCATGTTCACACCAGGCAAATGCTGGGGATGTAACGTCATTAATGTCAAGATCGCTTCCTTTCCGATACTAGCCCTTTCCCGTCCCATCGTCACCATAAGGAAAGCTACACCGATCAAATTTATGCAAGTAAGGTGATTGGTACCGGTCTGAGTGTCTGAGACCGTTGAGGTCCTTATCTTCCGACCTCCAACTTGGCAGGTTCAATCTTGGCTCAGTCTGATGATATTTGATGGGGCACACATACGTTAGTCTCGTGTCGTAGAAATACTGGCACGTAAATGAACTCCTGCGATATGAAATTTCGTCACCTCAGCGTCTCAGAAAACGGTATAAATAGCATGTGAGACGTAAAGCAAAATAACGCTAATAAAAAGACGATTAGTCAAAGAGACAGACTTCCCACTGCATCCATCCAGATATTAATTGAAAGCCGGTGCTAGAGGTTGCCTTGGTATACTAAATATTAAACACTCCTTCTATAAAAATTGCCTCATGTGTCACTAATACACTTGACAGAAATTCTGGATTGAGTGCTTGATCAATTCACCAGCGGCAGAAATCCACTCTTAAATCATCACCGAGCTTGATAGTAGCAGTCGCTAAAGTTCGAACAGTATCCAATATTCGGGATGTACTGGCTTCGTATCCCTCTGTCGGCAGCTTTAAAGATGATTTTCCGTGGTTTTTCATGTTCACACCAGGCAAATGCTAGGGCTGTACCTTAATTAAGACCACGGTTGCTTCCTTCCCGATCCTAGTCCTTAGTTATATCTGTCGCCATAAAACCTATCTGCGTCGGTGCGACGCACCGATACAGATAGGTCTTATAGGACGATGGGATATTAAAGGCCTAGGAGTTGGAAGGAGGCGGCCGTGGCCTTAATTAAGGTACAGCCCTAGCATTTGCCTGGTGTGAAAATGGGAAACCAAGGAAAACCATCTTCTGGGCTGCCGACAGTGGGATTCGAACCCATTATCTCCGGGATGCAAGCTCTCAGTCATGCGTCTCTAACCGCACGGCCAACTCTCCCGCTAATAATAATAATAATAATAATAATAATAATAATAATATTTTTGCTGCCGGGCAGAGTGGCTCAGACGGTTGAGGCGCTGGCCTTCTGACCTCAACTTGGCAGGCTCGATCTTGGCTCAGTCCGATGGTATTCGAAGATGCTCAAATAAGTCAGCCTCGTGTCGGTAGATTTACTGGCGCGTAAAAAGAACTCCTGCGAGACTAAATTACAGCACCTCAGCGCCTCCAGAAACAGTAAGAGTAGTTAGTGGGACGTAAAGCAAATAACATTACCGGTATTATTATTAACGAGTCATTAGGAGCTGAAAGGCAGGGAAGAAAATAGTAAAATATGCGTGGTGTGGGAGGAAACAAGATGAAATGTACTTCACCCGTGCCTACATCGCTCGCAGTAGTTTACTACAGGATAGTATGCGTAAGACCAGAACCAGGTCTCTTTGCGATGAGTCAGGTGTATCTTCGTATTGTGGTTAGCACTAGAGGACAAAGTGTGACGAACAGGTTTTGTGTTTAAACATCAAACATGCACATCAACAGACACACACACGCAATGTACCCAAACCAGTACAGTGTAGAATGAAGAACTGCCATGCTTTGTTCAAGGTCAATATCTAGCGTTTTAACAAGCACGTCTTCCGTGTGTTGTGTTCAGCTTGCGCCACGTACAAGGCAATCGCGAACTGAAACTCTAGATTTATAATTTTTGTTACCGGTACTTCAATTTTTCTGCTCGGATTTATGAGAATATCGAACTATCGAGACTCAAAATACCACATCGATTGAGAACTGAACTCCCAACTCAATACGCTGCAGAAATGGTGTAACATCTGACATACCAATGTGAAACACGTAGCAATTGTTCAAGTGACCTCCCTGGACTACTCTGCAGGCTTCACTTCTCCGTACCCGGCGAGTTGGCCATGCGGTTAGGAGCGCACAACTGTGAGCTCGCATCCGGGAGATTGGGGCTTCGAACCCCAATGTCGGCAGCCCTGAAGATGGTTTTCCGTGGTTTCCCAAGTTCACACCAGGCATTGCGGGGGTTGAACCTTAATTAAGGCCACGACCATTTTCTTACCATTCCTAGGCCTTTCTTGTCCGACTGTCGCCATAAGACCTCTCTGTGTTGGTGCGACGTAAAGCAACTAACAAAAGAAAATCACTTCTCCGAATCCAGTCTTCCGTAATATCCATTGGAGATCTGGCGGGCCAATTGATGGGTCCATGTCGTCCTATTCGCCATAGACCAAAACTGATCCAAATGATCACGCAGTAAGCGGCTTATATCAGGTGGTGGACCATCGTGTAAAAACCACACGTTTCGGCGTAGTCGAAACGGAGCGTCCTCTGAAAGCTCTAATAACGTACCTATGAGGAACTCCAGGTAAGATACCCCTATGAACTGTGCAGGTAAGATGATGATAATAATGTCATTGGCTTTACGTCCCACTAACTACTTTTCACGGTTTTCGGAGACGCGGATTTGCAGGAATTTAGTACCATAGGAGTTCTTCACGTACCAGTAAATCTACTGACACAAGGCTGACGTATTTGAGCACCTTGTCAAGACTGGACTCAGAAGGCCAGTGCCTCAACCGTCTGAGCCACTCAGCCCGGCAAGATGATTGGTGCAGCACTGCGTAAAGCGCTGGCCTTCTGAACCCAACTTGGGAGGCTTGGTCTTGGCTCAGTCCGGTGGTATTTGAAGGTGCTCAAATACGTCAGTCTCGTGTCTGTAGATTTATTTGCATTAAAAAATACTGCGATAAAAAATTCTGGCATTTCAGCGTCTCCGAAAACCGTGAAAATTAGTTAGTGGAACGTAAAGATATTATTATTATTATTAGTAGTAGTAGTAGTAGTAGTAGTAGTAGTAGTAGTAATAGTAGTAGTAGTAATATTATTTTTACGGAAGTTCTAATTAAACGGGTCCATTACAGTAGTAGTATAATGGGAGAGTTCGGCCGCCACCTCCACCTCAGGCTCCCAGTGGCCACCTCCACCTCCACCTCAGCCAGAGGCCTCCCAGTGGCCACCTCCACCTCCACCTCAGCCAGAGGCCTCCCAGTGGCCACCTCCACCTCCACCTCAGCCAGAGGCCTCCCAGATGCCTCCTCCACCTCCCGCGGGAAATTTGAATTTGTAAACAAAGCCACGTGCTTTTTGACAGACAACAACGCATCGCAAACCTCAGTACTGCCATCTTGACAGGCCTAAACCTCAGTAGTGCCAACTTAACCTAACTAGCGCGAGGTAAACAAAGCCACGTGCTTTTTGACAACCACGTGCTTTTTGACAGATTTGTAAACAAAGCCACGTGCTTTTTGACAGCTGTCATCGACAACAACGCATCGCAAACCTCAGTACTACCATCTTGACGGGCCTAAACCCCAGTAGTGCCAACTTAACCTAACTAGCATGAGGTAAACAAAGCCACGTGTTTTTTGACAGCCACGTGCTTTTTGACAGATTTGTAAACAAAGCCACGTGCTTTTTGACAGACAACAACGCATCGCTAACCTCAGTACTGCCATCTTGACGGGAATAAACCTCGGTGGTACCAACTTAACCTAACTAGCTCGAGATAAACAAAGCCACGTGCTTTTTGACAGCCACGTGCTTTTTGACAGCTGTCATCCGCCATCTTTAAACTACAGAGCGCTGTGCTGCCCTCTTTCGTCACCTGTCATCGGCAGTGCTGCCATCTTGGCGGGCCTAAACCTTAGTGCTACCAACTTAACCTCACTAGCTCGAGATAAACAAATCCACGTGCTTTTTGACAGCCACGTGCTTTTTTGACAGCTGTCATCCGCCATCTTTAATCCATAGAGCACAGTGCTGCCCTCTTTAGCTACTTACCTTTGAAATGTGGTGGCGGATAATTTGAAAAATGCTTTTTGACAGCAGCCATCTTTGTACACCGTGCTGCCCTCTTTAGCTAGATACCTGTGGTGGCAGACAATTTCACGTGACAGCAGCCATCTTTAATCAAGAGAGCACCGTGCTGCCCTCTATGTGGTGGCGGCAATTTGAAAAATTCTACATTCTCTTGTTTGGAAACAAACCCATGCGCTTTTTTTTGACAGCTGTCATCCGCCATCTTTAATCCAGAGAGCACCGTGCTGCCCTCTTTAGCTACTTACCTTTGAAATGTGGTGGCGGCAAATTCTACGTGCTCTTGTTTGGAAACAAAGCCATGTGCTTTCTTGACAGCTGACATCCGCCATCTTTAATCTATAGAGCACAGTGCTGCCCTCTTTATCGTAGTAGATGTAAATTCGTCACAGCTGTCATCCGCAGTGCTGCCATCTTAACGGGCCTAAACCTTAGTGCTACCAACTTAACCTCACTAGCGTGAGATAAACAAATCTACGTGCTTTTTTTGACAGCTGTCATCCACCATCTTTAATCTATAGAGCACAGTGCTGCCCTCTTTAGCTACTTACCTTTGAAATGTGGTGACGGATAATTTGGAAAATGCTTTTTGATAGCAGCCATCTTTGAGCACCGTGCTGCCCTCTTTAGCTAGATACCTGTGGTGGCAGGCAATTCCACGTGACAGCAGCCATCTTTAATCATGAGAGCACCGTGCTGCCCTCTACGTAGTGGCGGCAATTTGAAAAATTCTACATGCTCTTGTTTGGAAACAAACTCACTTGCTTTTTTCTGACAGCTGTCATCCGCCATCTTGCATCACAAACCTCTGTGCTGCGCTCTTTAGCTAGATACCTTTGAAATGTGGTGGCGGCAATTTGAAAAAAATCTATGTGCTCTTGTTTAGTAAACAAAGCCACGTGCTTTTTTTTGACAGCTGTCATCCACCATCTTTAATCAATAGAGCACTGTGCTGCTATCATGCGGGTAATTTCATCACCTGTCATCCACCATCTTTAATCTACAGAGCACCGTGCTGCTCTCTGTAGTAGCGGGCAATTTGAAAAGTTCTGTTAGCTGTCATCCGCCATCTTTGAGCACCGTGCTGCCATCTATGTGGTGGCGGTAAATTCCACGTGCTCTTGTTTAGTAAACAAACTCACGCGCTTTTTTGTCAGCTGTCATCCGCCATCTTACATCGCAAACCTCAGTTTAGTTTAGTTGAAATATGGTGGCGGATAATTTAAAAAGAAAAATTCTACAGCAGCCATCTCTCGGCGCTAATTGCACAAGATGGTGGCTATACATGACTCCTTAAAGGTGCTTATGCAAGATGGCCGCTATACATAGACTCCCTTGGGATGCTTGCGCAAGATGGCGGTTATACATGGCTCCTTTTGAAATATGGTGGCGGATAATTTAAAAAGAAAAATTCTACATCAGCTATCTCTCGACGCTAATTGCACAAGATGGTGGCTATACATGACTCCTTAAAGGTGCTTATGCAAGATAACCGCTATACATAGACTCCCTTGGGATGCTTGCGCAAGATGGCGGTTATACATGGCTCCTTATGAGACGCCCTAGAGATGCTTGCGCAAGATGGCGGTTGCTCTTATGAGGTGGCTTAAGGGTCCTTGCACAAGATGACTAGAGACGCCCTAAGGATGCTTGCGCAAGATGGCGGACGCAAGATGGCGGCTATACACAACTCCTTATGAGACGCTTTAAGGGTGCTTGCGCAAGATGGCTGCTGCTCTTAGCTTAGAGGCTAACGTGTCGTGCTAGTTCGATTCATTAAATTTGGAGGCTTAAATGCAAAATGTTAAATATCTCGAAAACGATGCATCGTAGAGCAAAACGGACAAAATTTTTCTGACCAATGATTTAACAGCTGCTGTTATGCATGCGGTGGAGGGCAATTTGAAATTCTATGTGCTTAATCAACAGAGCGCCCTGCTGCCCTCTTTAGCTGAAATGTGGTGGTGGATAATTTGAAAAATTCTTTTGACAGCTATCATCCTTAAACAATGGCGACTATACATAGGCTGTTAAGGCCTTATCATGCTCCTCCTCCTCCTCCTCCTCCTCCTCCTCCTCCTCCTTCTCTACCTCCTCCTCCACCTCTTATGTCAAGGCATAGCTTTATATCGAACAAGTTTAAACCTGCATCGCGAAGGCAAGCGCGTGCAGCGATAACATTATTGTGCATGTTTAGACTTTCGAAACATAAGAAGAGTAGAATCAAACGCTGTACTCGATACGACATGTGATCAGAACATTGATTGATGCGTTCAGAAAACAAAATAAGTGATCAAGACTAGAATCGAACAATGTACTCAATACATCATGTGTTTAGAATATGTCAGGGGATACGCTTGTTCTAAGAAGATCAGATTGAAACATAACAAGACTAGAACAGAACACTGTAATCGATGTTGTTAACTTCAACATGTGATCAGAACATTGATTGATGTGTTCAGAACACAACATAAGTGATCATGACTAGAATCGAACACTGTACTCGATACAACATGTGATCAGAACATTGATCGATGTGTTCAGAACACGAAATAAGTGATCAAGACTAGAATCGAACACTGTACTCAATACAACATGTATTTAGAACATGTTAGGGGGTACCCTTGTTCTAAGAAGATCAGAATGAAACATAACAAGACTAGAATCGAACACTGTAATCGATGTTGTTAACCTCAAGATATGATCAGAACATTGTTTGATGTGTTCAGAGCAAAAGTACAATTTTGATGATTTGCGCAGCTAACTCGCTCGGTAAACGATGTGGCCAAAGTATAACTTCAAATTATTTACCTTCCATCATTCGTCTTGTGTGTAAAAATCAGTCGAACAAGTTATCGCATAAACATAGCTGAAAAAAAATCGTGATAGGGTATGGAACCCAGGGGTTACATCTTGTCAGAAGAGCAAAAAGGATGAAAGGACTCTTCCTCCTCCTTACCGCACATTCCTTGGCTAAAGGGCTAATGGGCTAAAGGGCTAATGGGCTAAAGGGCTAATGGGCTAAAGGGCTAAAGGGCTAATGGGCTAAAGGGCTAAAGGGCTAAAGGTGCAACAACCTCGTCGATCGCTATCAGCAAGAACGCTTGTACTTTGTAGAAAATTAATCTTTATTTGTAAATGGTTTTATGTTCAGAACAAGGAATGGAACCTAGGGGTTACGTCTTACGTAATAAAATCCCCGAGGTGCGATGAGTTACGTTTTTCGAACTAGTGTTTGGAACACTGAACTTTTCAAGATGATAGCAGAGAGTTTAGCAATGTTCTGTTGTTGGATTTTAAATTCCGCGCTACAACATGCATAAGGTGGCAGCCTTGAGGTTTACCGCCGTAAAGATGGCAAGAGTGAGGTTAACAATGTTCTGTTGTTGGATTTTAAATTCCGCGCTATAACATGCATAAGGTGGCAGCCTTGAGGTTTACCGCCGTAAAGATGGCAGCAGTGAGGTTAGCGACGCTCTATTGTCCTTCAAAGTGAGGTTAGGGTTCGTCAAGAAGACAGCTGTCAAAAAAGCACGTGGCTATGTTTACCAAACAAGAGCACGTGGCTGTGACGTCACGGTCACGTAATCAATCCTTAGCTCGACGTCGTTAAGAGCAGTATTAGGGTTAGCTATGCTTAAAAGTCTTGGGAACAGAGCAGCAGTATGAATTGCTATGTTTCAAAGCGTGTACACATCACCTATCGATTTTACATACATCGACCATCGAACTAAACTTCACCCGCTAGATCGTGCTGCTATCTTAGCATGACTTTAAAGTACAATGATTAGCCATGTTTCAAAGCGTGTACACATCACCTATCGATTTTGCACACATCGACTCTTGTACTAAACTCTTCCGCTAGATTGTGCTGCTATCTTAGCATAACCTATACGCGTGACCTTAAGGTACAAAGAATAGCCATGTTTCAAAGCGTGTACACATTACCTATCGACTTTGCATGCAACAAACGTCGTACTAAACTTCTTCCGCTAGGTTGTGCTGCTATCTTAGCGTAACTTATACACATGAACTTAAAGTACAAAGAATAGCCATGTTTCAAAGCGGGTACACATTACTTATTGATTTTGCATGCATCAAATATCGTACTAAATTTCTTCCGCTAGATTGTGCTGCTATCTTAGCATAACCTATACCCATGAACTTAAAGTACAATGAATAGTCATGTTTCAAAGCGTGTACACATCAACTATCGAATTTGCATGTATCGACTCTCGTACTAAACTTCTGCAGGTAGATTGTGCTGCTATCTCAGCATAACTAAGACGCATGAACTTAAAGAACAAAGAAGAGCTATGTCTCAAAACGTGTACACATTACCTATCGATTTTGCAAGCATCGACTCTCGTACTAAACTTCTTCCGCTAGATTGTGCTGCTATCTTAGCGTAACCTATACGCATGACCTTAAGGTACAAAGAATACCCATGTTCCAAAGCGTGTACACATAACCTATCGACTTTGCATGCAACAAATATCGTACTAAACTTCTTCCGCTAGGTTGTGCCGCTATCTTAGCATAACTTATACACATGAACTTAAAGTATAAAGAATAGCCATGTTTCAAAGCGTGTACACATTACTTATTGATTTTGCATTCATCGAATCTTGTACTAAATTTCTTCCGCTAGATTGTGCTGCTATCTTAGCATAACCTATACCCATGAACTTAAAGTACAATGAATAGTCATGTTTCAAAGCGTGTACGCATCAACTATCGATTTTGCATGTATCGACTCTCGTGCAAAACTTCTTCAGATAGATTGTGCTGCTATCTTAGCATAACTAAGACGCATGAACTTAAAGTACAAAGAATAGCCTTGTTTCAAAGCGTGTACACATTACCTAATGATTTTGCAAGCATCGACTCTCGTACTAAACTTCTTCCACGAGATTGTGCTAAAATCGTGTAAGTGTGCTGCTATCTTAGCATAACCTATCGATTTTACATGCATCGACTATCGCGAGCATAACTAAGACGCATGAACTTAAAGTACAAAGAATAGCCTTGTTTCAAAGCGTGTACAGATCACCCTGAATTTCTTCCGCGAGATTGTGCTGCTATCTTAGCATAACCTATACGCATGACTTTAAGGTATAAAGAATAGCCATGTTTCAAAGCGTGTACACATTACCTATCGACTTTACATGTATCGACTCTCGTACAAAACTTCTTCCGCTAGGTTGTGCTGCTATCTTAGCATAACTCATACACATGAACTTAAAGTACAAAGAATAGCTATGTTTCAAAGTGTGTACACATCACCTATCGATTTTGCATGCATCGAATCTCGTACTAAACTTCTTCCGCTAGATTGTGCTGGTATCTTAGCATAACTTATACCCATGAACTTAAAGTACGAAGAATAGCCATGCTTCAAAGCGTGTACACGTCACCTATCGATTTTGCATGTCTCGTACTAAACTTCTTGCGCTAGATTGTGCTGCTATCTTAGCATAACCTGTACGCATGAACTTAAAATACAAAGAATAGCCTTGTTTCAAAGCGTTTACACATTACCTAATGATTTTGCACGAAACGACTATCATACTAAACTTTTTCCACTAGATTGTGCTAAAATCATGTAAGTGTGCTGCTATCTTAGCATAACCTATCGATTTTACATGCATCGACTATCGTACTAGACTTCTTCCGCTAGAGCATGTAGCAATCGCTTTTGTGTATCCCAAACCCATGTGCACGAAATTAAAGCATAAAGATGAGCTATGTTCTAAAGCGTGTACACATCACCTATCGATAATGTATGCATCGACTGTCGTACTAAACTTCTCCTGCCAGAGCGTACGACTATCGCTTGTGTGTGCACGAACTTAAAGCATAAAGAATAGCAATGTATAAAAATCTTGTAAACAAAGCAGCAGCATTACGTATAGTCAAGTTTAAATGCGTGCACACATCATGTATCCATGATGCACATAGTACTAAACTTATTCCATTAGAATGTACAAAGTTCGCATGTGTTTGTGCTGCTATCTTAGCATAGCCTATGTGAATGAACTTAAAGCATAAAGAATAGTTATGTGTAAAAAATCTTGTGAACATAGCAGAATGTTTACTACGTAGTTGTAGACATTAAACGTTGCATGCTGAGGCGGCATACTACGTGACCGTGACGTCACAGCCACGTGCTCTTGTTTGGTAAACATAGCCACGTGCTTTTTTGACAGCTGTCTTCTTGACGAACCCTAACCTCACTTTGAAGGACAATAGAGCGTCGCTAACCTCACTGCTGCCATCTTTACGGCGGTAAACCTCAAGGCTGCCACCTTATGCATGTTATAGCGCGGAATTTAAAATCCAACAACAGAACATTGTTAACCTCACTCTTGCCATCTTTACGGCGGTAAACCTCAAGGCTGCCACCTTATGCATGTTGTAGCGCGGAATTTAAAATCCAACAACAGAACATTGCTAAACTCTCTGCTATCATCTTGAAAAGTTCAGTGTTCCAAACACTAGTTCGAAAAACGTAACTCATCGCACCTCGGGGATTTTATTACGTAAGACGTAACCCCTAGGTTCCATTCCTTGTTCTGAACATAAAACCATTTACAAATAAAGATTAATTTTCTACAAAGTACAAGCGTTCTTGCTGATAGCGATCGACGAGGTTGTTGCACCTTTAGCCCTTTAGCCCTTTAGCCCATTAGCCCTTTAGCCCTTTAGCCCATTAGCCCTTTAGCCCATTAGCCCTTTAGCCCATTAGCCCTTTAGCCAAGGAATGTGCGGTAAGGAGGAGGAAGAGTCCTTTCATCCTTTTTGCTCTTCTGACAAGATGTAACCCCTGGGTTCCATACCCTATCACGATTTTTTTTCAGCTATGTTTATGCGATAACTTGTTCGACTGATTTTTACACACAAGACGAATGATGGAAGGTAAATAATTTGAAGTTATACTTTGGCCACATCGTTTACCGAGCGAGTTAGCTGCGCAAATCATCAAAATTGTACTTTTGCTCTGAACACATCAAACAATGTTCTGATCATATCTTGAGGTTAACAACATCGATTACAGTGTTCGATTCTAGTCTTGTTATGTTTCATTCTGATCTTCTTAGAACAAGGGTACCCCCTAACATGTTCTAAATACATGTTGTATTGAGTACAGTGTTCGATTCTAGTCTTGATCACTTATTTCGTGTTCTGAACACATCGATCAATGTTCTGATCACATGTTGTATCGAGTACAGTGTTCGATTCTAGTCATGATCACTTATGTTGTGTTCTGAACACATCAATCAATGTTCTGATCACATGTTGAAGTTAACAACATCGATTACAGTGTTCTGTTCTAGTCTTGTTATGTTTCAATCTGATCTTCTTAGAACAAGCGTATCCCCTGACATATTCCAAACACATGATGTATTGAGTACATTGTTCGATTCTAGTCTTGATCACTTATTTTGTTTTCTGAACGCATCAATCAATGTTCTGATCACATGTCGTATCGAGTACAGCGTTTGATTCTACTCTTCTTATGTTTCGAAAGTCTAAACATGCACAATAATGTTATCGCTGCACGCGCTTGCCTTCGCGATGCAGGTTTAAACTTGTTCGATATAAAGCTATGCCTTGACATAAGAGGTGGAGGAGGAGGTAGAGAAGGAGGAGGAGGAGGAGGAGGAGGAGGAGGAGGAGGAGCATGATAAGGCCTTAACAGCCTATGTATAGTCGCCATTGTTTAAGGATGATAGCTGTCAAAAGAATTTTTCAAATTATCCACCACCACATTTCAGCTAAAGAGGGCAGCAGGGCGCTCTGTTGATTAAGCACATAGAATTTCAAATTGCCCTCCACCGCATGCATAACAGCAGCTGTTAAATCATTGGTCAGAAAAATTTTGTCCGTTTTGCTCTACGATGCTTCGTTTTCGAGATATTTAACATTTTGCATTTAAGCCTCCAAATTTAATGAATCGAACTAGCACGACACGTTAGCCTCTAAGCTAAGAGCAGCAGCCATCTTGCGCAAGCACCCTTAAAGCGTCTCATAAGGAGTTGTGTATAGCCGCCATCTTGCGTCCGCCATCTTGCGCAAGCATCCTTAGGGCGTCTCTAGTCATCTTGTGCAAGGACCCTTAAGCCACCTCATAAGAGCAACCGCCATCTTGCGCAAGCATCTCTAGGGCGTCTCATAAGGAGCCATGTATAACCGCCATCTTGCGCAAGCATCCCAAGGGAGTCTATGTATAGCGGTTATCTTGCATAAGCACCTTTAAGGAGTCATGTATAGCCACCATCTTGTGCAATTAGCGTCGAGAGATAGCTGATGTAGAATTTTTCTTTTTAAATTATCCGCCACCATATTTCAAAAGGAGCCATGTATAACCGCCATCTTGCGCAAGCATCCCAAGGGAGTCTATGTATAGCGGCCATCTTGCATAAGCACCTTTAAGGAGTCATGTATAGCCACCATCTTGTGCAATTAGCGCCGAGAGATGGCTGCTGTAGAATTTTTCTTTTTAAATTATCCGCCACCATATTTCAACTAAACTAAACTGAGGTTTGCGATGTAAGATGGCGGATGACAGCTGACAAAAAAGCGCGTGAGTTTGTTTACTAAACAAGAGCACGTGGAATTTACCGCCACCACATAGATGGCAGCACGGTGCTCAAAGATGGCGGATGACAGCTAACAGAACTTTTCAAATTGCCCGCTACTACAGAGAGCAGCACGGTGCTCTGTAGATTAAAGATGGTGGATGACAGGTGATGAAATTACCCGCATGATAGCAGCACAGTGCTCTATTGATTAAAGATGGTGGATGACAGCTGTCAAAAAAAAGCACGTGGCTTTGTTTACTAAACAAGAGCACATAGATTTTTTTCAAATTGCCGCCACCACATTTCAAAGGTATCTAGCTAAAGAGCGCAGCACAGAGGTTTGTGATGCAAGATGGCGGATGACAGCTGTCAGAAAAAAGCAAGTGAGTTTGTTTCCAAACAAGAGCATGTAGAATTTTTCAAATTGCCGCCACTACGTAGAGGGCAGCACGGTGCTCTCATGATTAAAGATGGCTGCTGTCACGTGGAATTGCCTGCCACCACAGGTATCTAGCTAAAGAGGGCAGCACGGTGCTCAATGATGGCTGCTATCAAAAAGCATTTTCCAAATTATCCGTCACCACATTTCAAAGGTAAGTAGCTAAAGAGGGCAGCACTGTGCTCTATAGATTAAAGATGGTGGATGACAGCTGTCAAAAAAGCACGTAGATTTGTTTATCTCACGCTAGTGAGGTTAAGTTGGTAGCACTAAGGTTTAGGCCCGTTAAGATGGCAGCACTGCGGATGACAGCTGTGACGAATTTACATCTACTACGATAAAGAGGGCAGCACTGTGCTCTATAGATTAAAGATGGCGGATGTCAGCTGTCAAGAAAGCACATGGCTTTGTTTCCAAACAAGAGCACGTAGAATTTGCCGCCACCACATTTCAAAGGTAAGTAGCTAAAGAGGGCAGCACGGTGCTCTCTGGATTAAAGATGGCGGATGACAGCTGTCAAAAAAAGCGCATGGGTTTGTTTCCAAACAAGAGAATGTAGAATTTTTCAAATTGCCGCCACCACATAGAGGGCAGCACGGTGCTCTCTTGATTAAAGATGGCTGCCGTCACGTGAAATTGTCTGCCACCACAGGTATCTAGCTAAAGAGGGCAGCACGGTGTACAAAGATGGCTGCTGTCAAAAAGCATTTTTCAAATTATCCGCCACCACATTTCAAAGGTAAGTAGCTAAAGAGGGCAGCACTGTGCTCTATGGATTAAAGATGGCGGATGACAGCTGTCAAAAAAGCACGTGGCTGTCAAAAAGCACGTGGATTTGTTTATCTCGAGCTAGTGAGGTTAAGTTGGTAGCACTAAGGTTTAGGCCCGCCAAGATGGCAGCACTGCCGATGACAGGTGACGAAAGAGGGCAGCACAGCGCTCTGTAGTTTAAAGATGGCGGATGACAGCTGTCAAAAAGCACGTGGCTGTCAAAAAGCACGTGGCATTGTTTATCTCGAGCTAGTTAGGTTAAGTTGGTACCACCGAGGTTTATTCCCGTCAAGATGGCAGTACTGAGGTTAGCGATGCGTTGTTGTCTGTCAAAAAGCACGTGGCTTTGTTTACAAATCTGTCAAAAAGCACGTGGCTGTCAAAAAACACGTGGCTTTGTTTACCTCATGCTAGTTAGGTTAAGTTGGCACTAATGGGGTTTAGGCCTGTCAAGATGGTAGTACTGAGGTTTGCGATGCGTTGTTGTCGATGACAGCTGTCAAAAAGCACGTGGCTTTGTTTACAAATCTGTCAAAAAGCACGTGGTTGTCAAAAAGCACGTGGCTTTGTTTACCTCGCGCTAGTTAGGTTAAGTTGGCACTACTGAGGTTTAGGCCTGTCAAGATGGCAGTACTGAGGTTTGCGATGCGTTGTTGTCTGTCAAAAAGCACGTGGCTTTGTTTACAAATTCAAATTTCCCGCGGGAGGTGGAGGAGGCATCTGGGAGGCCTCTGGCTGAGGTGGAGGTGGAGGTGGCCACTGGGAGGCCTCTGGCTGAGGTGGAGGTGGAGGTGGCCACTGGGAGGCCTCTGGCCGAGGTGGAGGTGGAGGTGGCCACTGGGAGCCTGAGGTGGAGGTGGCGGCCGAACTCTCCCATTATACTACTTACAGTCATCATTTTACCTATCGGTACTTACTGTTCAGTAATAAGCCTTCCGTCCGCCTCTGTGGTGCAGTGGTTAGTGTGATTAGCTGCCACCCCCGAAGCTCGGGTTCGATTTCCAGCTCTGACAAGAAGTTTGAAAAGTGGTACGAGGGCTGGAACGGGGTCCACTTAGCCTCGGGAGGTCAAATGAGTAGAGGTGGTCCGATTCCCACCTCAGCAATCCTGAAAGTTGTTTCCCGTAGTTCCCCCCTTCTCCAGGCAAATGCCGGGATGGTACCTAACTTAAGGCCACGGCCGCTTCCTTCCCTCTTCCTTGTCTATCCTTTCCAATCTTTCCATACCCCCGCAAGGCCCCTGTTCAGCATAGCATGTGAGGCCTCCTGGGTGAGGTACTGGTCATTCTCCCCAGTTGTATCCCCGATCCAATGTCTCACGCACCAGGACACTACCCTTGAGGCGGTAGAGGTGGGATCCCTTGCTGAGTCCCATGAAAAACCAACCCTGGAGGGTAAACAGATTAGGAAAAAGAAGAATAAGCCTTCTATTAGAAATGCCCGGCGGTAATTCCACAGTAGGTCTTTTTCCTTCGAGCAATGTTCACAATGGATGAAACTACGGTTTTTGAAATTTGTCTCATTAATAACAATTTCACTGAATACTTATAGCCTTTTCTTTCAATGTCCACCGTCCTTTCAATGACCTAAAAAGTTTATGAATAAGCATAGACAACCCGCATTGTCTATTGTCAGAAATTCATCGTAGACTGTCGCAATAACAGCACAGAAATGTTGCGCCCATATTTCATTTACTTATTAACCATTTCCTTTCATTTTGTCAGCTTGGATCACTGAGTAATGCCATTGACGTCTTAAAAATCGCACACAAATACACAACACTTGATTCGCACGTATGTGCTTGTACGGATCTTCGACGTCACTGTAAGGATTCTGTGTACTTTTCACACAGAGTACCCTACACCGGTTTTCGAGTACAGCAAGTGACCTGGCACGTGAGTCATCCTCTTCTACTTGCCAAGCCTTTAGGGGAAGTGCACAACAACATGTGTTGGCCTGCGATAAGAAACAGGTTCAACAAGCCCTATGCTCGGCTACTGTACTTCCGCTACGCGTGGACAGAATGACATCACCGGCGTATCCTGCTACGGCCGTTCAAAACACATTAGGTCCTGAAATATTTGGCTCAGTTAGGGGCAAACTAATAGGACAAGGTAAAAAGTACATAGCATATATTATGAGATGTATTTTTCTTAGCCGACTAGCTTAATATCTGCACGTATACACCTAACACCCTGTATATATAAAAGAACTTGTCCTGACTGACTGACTGATTCATAATCGCCGAGCCAAAACTACTGGACATAAAGAAATGAAATTTTGGGGATATATTCATATTAAGATGTAGGTGCTCGCTACGAGAGGATTTTTGGATATTCCGTCGCTAAGGGGGTGAAAAGGGGGGTGAAACTTTAAAATGAGTGTATCTATATCTCAAAAATTTAAAAGTTTACAGATGTAAAAATTGGTATTTAGAATCTTCTTTAAAAATAAGGAAACACGTATTTTTTGTTTTCAGAAAATCCCAATAGGATGGATGAAAAAGGGTGAAAATGGGGGAAAATGGGTTGAATGCCTTTAATCAGGATAGCGGTACTTATATCTCAGAAACTGAAGATATTACAGACCTGAAAATTGGTACTTTTGATCTCTTTTAAAAATAAAGAAACACGTATTTTTTTGTTTTTGGAAAATACAATTAATGGGAGGGTGAAAAGGGGGTTAATTTTTAAAATGTGTGAATCTATATCTCCTAACTTTTAAAGTTTGCAGATGTAAAAATTGGTATTTAGAATCTTCATTAAAAATAAAGAAACACGTACTTTTTGTTTTCGGAAAATCGCAATAGGAGGAGTGAAAAGGGGGTGAGAAAGGGGTTGAATGCCTTTAATGAGGCTACTTACATCTCAGAAACTGAAGATACTATAGACCTGAATATCGGTGTTTGGGATCTCCTTTAAAAATAAAGAAACACGTATTTTTTTGTTTCTGGAAAACCCAATTAAGCGAGGGGTGAAAAGGGGGGTAATATTTTAAATTAAGTGTATCTATTTCTCCAAAGGTTATAGATATAAAAATTGGTATTTATAATCTCCATTAAAAATAGAAACACGTATATTTTGTTTTCGGAAAATCCTAATAGGAAGGGTGGAAAAGGTTGAAAAAGTGGTCGAATGCATTTCATGAGTCTACTTATATTTCAGAACCTGAAGATATTACAGACCCGAAAACTGGTGTTTGGGATCTCCTTTAAAAATAAAGTAACACGTATTTTTGTTTGTGGAAAATGCAATAAATGGGGGGGGGTTAAAATTGGGTGATTTTTTTAAAATGAGTGTATCTATATCTCAAAACTGTTTATGTTTATAGATATAAAAATTGGTATTTATAATCTCCTTTAAAAATAAAGAAACACGTATTCTTTTGTTTTCGGAAAATCCCAATAGGAAGGGTGTAAAAGGGTGAATAATGGGTTGAATGCCTTTCACGGGGCTACTTATATTTCAGAAACTGAAGATATTACACACCTGAAAATTGGTATTTTGGATCTACTTTAAAAGTAAAGAAACACGTATCTTTTCGTATTCGGAAAATCCAAATATTGGGGGGTGAAAAGGGGGGTGAATTTTTTAAAATGAATGTGTCTACATCTTAAAACTTTAAAATTTACAGATGTAAAAATTGGTAGTTAGAATCTCCTCTAAAAATAAAGGAACACGTATTTTTTGTTTCCTGTAAATCCTAATAGGAGGGGTGTAAAAGGGTGAAAAATGGGTTGAATGCCTTTAATGAGGATACACATATCTCAGAAACGAAAGATATTACAGAACTGATAATTCGCATATGGGATCTCCTTTACAAATAAAGAAACACGTATTTTTTAGTTTTTGGAAAAGCCAATTAATGGCGGTTAAACAGGAGTGACAAATTGGGGTGAATTTTTGAAAAACTATATCTACAGAATATCTTGGAAACGTAAAACATTACAGACGTAAAAAGTGGGTGTAAATCTCCTGTAAATGTAAATAAATATAGGTGATTTGTTTTTGGAAACTCAACTTAAGGGGAACTCAAAAGGAGTGAAATTTTAAAATGAGAATTATTACAGTATATCTAAAAAAAACTTAACATGTTACAGAAGTGAAAAATGGTATTTTTTATCTCTATTAAAGATAAAGAAATGTGTATTTTTAGTTTTCGGAAATACCACTTGGGTGTAGGGGGGGTGGTAAAAGTGACTGAAAATGGTGATGAATTCTTTTAATTAGGCTACTGATATCTCAAAAATAAAGATGTTACAGACGTGACATTTGATATTTGCAATCTGTTTTAAAAGTAAAGAAACACGTATTCTCGGAAAATCCAATGAAGGAGGGGGGGGGGTTAAAGAATTGAACAATTAATTGTATGAGAATACATACATCTAATAAAAACTAAAGTTGTTACAGAGGTGAAAATTCGTATTTGGATCTCCTTTAAAAACAAAGAAAAACGCGTTTTGGTGGGGAAACCATCTTGGAGGGCGGGAGTGTAAAGGAGTTGAATTCCTTTCATGAGGACACATAAATCAAAGACTGAAGGAGTTAGAGTCGTGATAATTGGTATTTAGAAGATCCTTTACTATTAAAGAAACAAGTATTTTTGCGGGAAAATTCACTTAGGGGAGGGGGGATTATTGTGAAATGAAGTGAAAAAATGTAAGTTATTTTTATGGGGATACTTATATCTCAAAACTGAAGGTAATAGACGTGAACATTGGTGTTTGGAATCTACCTTAAACATAAAGAAACAAGCATTCTTTTAATTTTTTTGGGGGGGGGGGTTGGCGGTAAATAAACTTAACGGCGGTGGGGTGTAGAAGGAGGTGAGACCAATTGATTTTACTGTTGTTAATGTACTTATAAGGATCCTCCGTTGCTCAGGCGGCAGCGGGCCGGCCTCTCACAGCTGGCTTCCGTGATTCAAATCCCGGTCACTCAATGTGGCATTCGTGCTGGACAAAACGGAGGCGGGACAGGTTTCTCATTGGATACTCCGGTTTTCCCTGTCATCAGCCATTCCACATAATAGTAATAATAATAATAATAATAATAATAATAATAATAATAATAATAATAATAATAATAATAATAATAATAATAATAATAATAATATTCCGGACCGTCGTCAAATGTGCGGACCGCGCTGGAAACGGCTCCTGGACGGGTAATGACTAAGAATGCAGTCCGGCCGCGGGTTCACTGCCGCCAAGGCACCCAATATGACAGCACGCCGGATCTCCTGAAGGATTTTATCCATATTAAAAATATTATAGGAAAAGATGGCAAAGATTTACGGACCCAACTGACCGGGAGGAATACCTGAGCCTAGCCCGGGAAGTACGAAATCGATTGCTGGAAAGGAAGATTTAAAAATGGGAGGAAACGTGCCGTAAAATAATAGAAAACCAGTCAGATCGGGAATTTTGGTGGATTCTCGCAGAAAACGACTCAGATCGCGAATTTCGGCGGTTTATATATCTAAAACAATAAGCATTCAATTATAAATTTCAGTATAATACCGTAGCTAAGCACGGGTATCTTGCTAGTATCAAGATAAAGACGTAAATGATGTGGTTCTGAAACAAGAAGAAGCTGTTGATGCTGATGAAATGGGAGACCCAATCTTGAGGTCCGATTTCGACAGAGCTTTGAGAGACCTAAATAGGAACAAGGCACCTGGAATTGATGACATTTCCTCTGAATTACTGACTGGCTTAGGAGAAACCAGAAACCAGATGTATGAGACAGGAGAAGTACCAGAATGTTGTTATACCTATTCCAAGAAAGCCGGTGCTGACAAGTGTGAAAGCTACCACACCATTAGTTTAGTATCTCATGACTGCAAAATGTTAACACGTTGAAACTGAGTTGGGAATTTGACTTCAGAAGAAACGCAGGAACACGTGAAGCAATCTGACTTTACGCCTGATCTTAGAAGATCGAATTAAGAAGGACAAGCCCACACACATGGCGTTTGTAGCTTTGAAAAGGCATTTGAAATTGTTGATTGGACGAAGCTATTTGAGATTTTGACGTGATCGGGATCCGATACCAAGAAAGAAGTATTATGTACAATCTGTATAAAATTCAGTCTGCAGTGATAAGAATCGAGGGCTTTGAAAAATAAGCAGCAATCCAGAAAGGAGTGAGGCTAGTTTGCAGTTCGTTCCCTCTACTTTTCAATGTTTATATAGAACAAGCAGTAAATGAATTAAAAGAACGTGGAAAGGGACTCACAATACAAGGAGAGGAAATCAAACCCCTGAGATTTTCTGATGATATAGTTATTTTTTCTGAGACTCTAGAAGATCTGGAGAAACTGTTGAATGGTATGTGCAGAGTCCAAAGCCAAAGTAATGGAGTGCAGTCGAATGAAGTCATGTGATGCAGGAAATATTAGATTAGGAAGTAGACGAATATTGTTATTTGTGTAGTAAAATAAGTAACGATGGCAGAAGTAAGGAGGACATAAAATGCAGACTAGAACAAGCAAAGAAGGCCCTTCTTCAGAAAAGAAATTCGCTCACTTAGAACATTGATATAGGAATTGGAAAGATGTTTTGAAGACTTTCGTCTGGAGCGTGGCATTGTGTGGAAGGAGGATAGAAACTTTTGAAATTTGGTGTTACAGAAGATTGCTGAAAGTCAGATGGATAGATCGAATCATTAATGAAGAGGTACGGAATCGAATTGGCTAAATTTGACCAGAAGAAGAGACAGAATTATAGGACATATATTAAGACACCCAAGCGGTAATAACACTAGGGTTAGACCAAGGTACGAATACGACAAGCAGATTAGAGCAGATGTAGGATGTAGCAGTCACGCAGATATGAAAAGGTTAGCACAGGATACGGTGGCGTGGAGAGCTGCATCAAACCAATCTATGGACTGATGACTCAAACAACACACATGGTATGAAAATGAGCACTCCCAAGACTAACGTGATGTTATTTTAGAAGAAACCTAGGAGGACTGAATGTCAAGTTGGGAATACAACATTTTAACAAATGGATCATTTCAAGTACGGTACGCTCACCTGATGAGCTAAACTGAGCACTGTCCCTGCATTGCAGGAGGCCATAGCCCTTAGGGGATTCACACGGCTAATTTATTTATTTATTTATTTATTTATTTATTTATTTATTTATTTATTTATTTATTTATTTATTTATTTATTTATTTATTTATTTAGCTAGATTATTTTCTCCTTCTTAATCTGCTTTCCCTCCAGGGTTGCTTTTTTCCCTCTGACTCAGCGAGGGATCCCACCTCTACCGCCTCAATGGCAGTGTCCTGGAGCGTGAGACATTGGGCCGGGGGATACAACTGGGGAGGAGAACCAGTACCTCGCTCAGGCGGCCTCACCTGCTCTGCTGAAGAGGGGAATTGGTGGAGGATGGGAAGATTGGAAGGAATAGACAAGGAAGAGGGAAGGAAGCTGCCGTGGCCTTAAGTTAGGTACCATCCCGGCATTTGTCTGGAGGAGAAGTGGAAAACCACGAAAAACAACTTCCAGGCTGAGACGGGAGTCGAACCCACCTCTACTCAGTTGACCCTGGACCCCGCTCCAGTCCTCGTACCACTTTTCAAATTTCGTGGCAGAGCCGAGAATCGAACTCGGGCCTGCGGGGATGGCAGCTAATCACACTAACCACTACACCACAGAGGCGGACTAGAGTATTTTCACCAGCTGAAATTATCTACACATCACTTTGTCATAGGTCACCTTTTCTGCGTTGGCATTCGGACGATGTGAAATAACCAAAGGGATTCCCCACATAGCTGATTATCTTATCAAATAATTCCACATCAGCATCAGCGCTAACCTTTTCCATGACTGTACACCCGAAAATAATCAAGTTGCGTATTATCTTTGGAGATTAGCTTTACTCATGGAATTTCATGTTTCTTAACTTTACTTAGTTTGCAAATATCTAGTTCATCTCCATAACCTGGTCGCACAGGAGCCCTGGCGTAGATTTTGCCTGGAATACTATGTTGAAACATGTGGTTTTGAAGAAACCACAAGGAAAAGTCTTCAAAATATCTCTTAATGTAAAGAAGCAAACTACTGAAAATTACGAATTACACATTTTTAGCTTTTGTGTCCCTTTGTTTGTTTGCCTGCATGTCTGTTTGTCTATAACTTGGCAACTACTGGATATACTTCCACCAAATTTCATATTTAGAATCCACCTGTCCTTGGGTTGGTTTTATGGCAAATATTGTTTCTAAATTCCTAAACTAACTGGTGGTTTATAAGAAACCGAAACCGTGATTTTGCACTCCCACAACATACATACAACTAAACTTAATGGAAATCAACCTGCCTTAATGGAAAATAATGTCTAAACCTTTTTTCTCACGTGCATCATTTCGATACGAGGATAATAAGGGAGATATCATTAACGGCCGTTTTTCGGTAAAAGTCACACCAGTCTTAGCTGAAGAGTGGGTGCGGGTAAACCGTATTTCTTACAACTTGATAAGTACTGAACCAGGTCTAGAAAGCCAAGAATAACGGCCGAGAGATTCGTCATGCTGACCACACGACACCTCGTAATCTTCAGGCCTTCGGGCTGAGCAGCGGTCGCTTGGTAGGCCAAGGCCCTTCAAGGGCTGCAGTGCCATGGGGTTTGGTTTGGTTTGAAAAGTACTAAAGATATTTGAACCAAACTTTATATTTAGCATCCACCTGTCCAAAAGTAGGTTTTAAATGTCAATAACATTTCATGTTCCCGGAATGGACTGGCGGTTTATAGGGAACAGAAATGGTGATTTTACTCTTCCACAATACTTACAGTACAAGACCTGCCGGACTGGAAATCGACCAAACTTGATGGAAATCAATTTCTAAAACTTTTTCATATTATTTCTTTCGACAGGGGGATTAATAACGGAGATATCATGAACGGTCGGTTTTGCAGGTTAAGTCCAGCAGACATAGCCCAAAACGTGTTTTACGTGGAGCAGATTCCTTATCTATCCATATAAATAAAGTCGTAACGACTGTGTGCCTGTACATTTACTACTTTGGCAAAATTTCCATACAGCTAACCGTTTAAGGGGTAATTAGTACCAGATGCATATTTTTTTTTGGTTTAGTTTCCTGAGAGTCCTAATATTTACCCTCCTCGTCCAAGATTCAGATTGCGGCATAATCTGCCAGACGAACAAAAATGTTAAAATGTGGCATAATTATACGTTTTAGCCAGTAAGGGACGGAAAACTTCCAAGAACTTCAAATTTTTTACTTTTATCCCCGAAAAATATCGATATATGGAGGAAATTTTAATGATGGTGCATACCTTCGTTTTGAGGTATTTCGTGGGATAAACGTGAAGTCCCATCCCATTATGGATGGCACAATTTACGTTGGAGTGATCTACAAACTTGGTCTTATGACTTTTTGTCGTATCTGTATCCCTTTTACGTTTGATTTTTCTCTATTTCTCGATGTTAAGTGAATTTGGACTTTTCACATGCATAATTCATACTTTCAATCACATATCAGAAAGATAAAATCATCAAACTCTGCACGAAAATTGGCCCACCCAGTAGCCATATGTGTGAAAAATTTTATGCGTGTATTTGTTACATAATTAATCAAAAAGTAATCCATTGTGAGATAATCTTACATAGATTTACCCTATTCAACGCTTCTAACTCAATCTGACCCATGAATAGATGAGATATCATAGGACCAGCCATTTATGCCGCTAAATCCGCCGGCTTATGGTACAATCCTTTGTCGATATGACGTACCGTTTAGCTGCAGTTAATCTGTGTATGAAGGTCTGCAATATTGTAAAGATGCATATCTTTCGTATGTCGATCTATAAATATTCACTGATGTCGATTTGTAGCGATCGAGAAAGGGTGTGTCTGCTATTGTAATCAGTACTCCCCACACTAACTTTGATTGGCAGTAGGAATGGGGTCCTTCTCCAACTCCCGTGTAACTGGCGTTAGTATGGAAGGCCTACCGTTGTAATGAATTATTCACTTCTCTATTTTATGTGCAGAAGGTAAGGGAGCATGCAGCTTTGTTTAAAACTCCCCTACCCAATTGTGTTTGGCTGTAGGTAAGGGTGCCCGCCGTTGTAAACAAATGTACCCATCTAAAATGTGGCCGGCATTAGTCATAGTGGCCTGCTATTTTGATGGAAACTCACCAACTTGGTGTGACTGGCAGTAAGCTGGCTAGCAGTAGGAAAGGGGGCCTGTCATTATAATGATAACTGCACAACTCAATTTCGACTGGTAGTAGGGAATTTGCTAGCCAATATAATAAAAACTCCTCAACTGTAATCTTTCCGGAAGTAGGAAAGGGGGCCTGCCATTGTAACGAAAACTCCCCAAATCGATTGTTACCGTGCAGTAGGCAATGGGGCCTGCAATTATAATGTAAACTTCCCAACTCGATAGCGAATGTCATTAGGCAAGTGAGCCTACCTTTATCGTCACAAATCCGCAACAAACACTTTACATTGGAAACAGCGTATGGGGACCTCCGCATGCTGTTTCTCGGATAACGCTAAGACACATACAATTTTAAAACAATCTTATTTACTGTATGTACAGTATTTACTTCGATATTCGAATGCAATGTAAAATACCGTAGCGAAGCACGGGTACATTTGCTAATAACACGATATTTTGAGAAGGAAGGGCATTCTTGTACTTGTTCGCAACACCATACTTTTTTTAAAGTTATTCGCTACTGCTTTCTGCCGTATGGATGTAGAACCCATTAAGACAAGTTAAACGACACCTTACACGCCTGCTGGAATCCAGAGCTAAACTAGTGTTTAGCCATGTGGGATGGTTACTTTATGTCCTCAAGATTGCAGCACTATTGCATCACCTCACGACGTTATAACGATATTATTGCTAGATGCATCGATCTTTCCTCCTTGCAACGATATATTAAACACTTAGAGTAGTGTTATAATGGGAACACATAATTACTCAACAACAATAAAAACAAAACCAACAAAAGTACAACAAGCAATTCCATGGAAAGAAAATATTACAATAAATACTGCTAATTTAACGTTCTAAATCCAGCGTCATAATTTACCAATTCACACACAACTTAAATATTTCCAGTGCTTAACACTACAGCTTACAATACTATAGGCTGAGCTTACTACAAGCTTAACATTACAAGTGATAATAAAGTAAAGTGAAAAATGTAGGTAATAATGCAACAACGACAACAAGAACAACTACAACAACATGAGTACAACAAGCAATTCATTCGAAAAAGAATACTTCAAGAAATACTGCTAGTTTAACGTTCTAAATCAAGCAGAAAATCACAAATTTATTGTCCGTAATTTACATCTTTAGATTTTCACTTAACACTGGCACTGATGATCTTCTTAACTTGATACAGGAAGGGGATCTATCAAAGACTGCTTCAGGTAATTTATTCCAAACTCTTATCGTCCTGTTTACGAAGGAAAACTTACCTACATCCGTATGCTGTTTTCTGGCCCTAATTTCATGCTTGTTATCGTTTCTCGACGAGTACGAGGGATGGTCAAACCTATTCCTAATATTCCAGCCAGCCCTTCCCCTTTTGCTGTTTTAAAGACCACACAGGTGAAATCTAATCCTTCTAAATTTAAGACTTTCCCAATTAATGGTATTCCTCCTATTCCCGGTTACGAAACGCATCCCCCTTCCTTGAACTTTTTCTAGGGAATTTATTAAACCTACCCTGTACAGATCCCAGCACGCAGATCCATATTCGAGAATTGGTCTTATCAAACATTTACAAACTTTACTTTTGGCACCAGAATCAGCTTTCTTGAGATTCCGCATAATGAAATGTAACTATCTACAGGATTTCTTGACTACATTTTCCACTGTCTTTGACCAGTTTAAGTCTTTCCCAATAGTAACACCTAAGTATTTACAACTATCAACTTCAACAACACTTTCCCCTCCAAGTTCATAATCCCTCTTTCCTGTCCTTATTTTCTTTACTGAAACACAATTTCTTGCTTTTTCCACTATGGTTTTTGTTTCCAGTTTCATACTGCGTGTGTCAATCTTGGATCAGAATTTTACCTTGCTTTATATTCATAATCACAGCCCAAACATTAGGCAGTAACACTCATTGGTTCCGTTCATTCATAGCCAATATTTTACAAGAATAATAAGCCAAAGCCTCTTAAAATCTATGCATCTTAGCTTTCATATTGTTTCATATTAAAGAGAAAACCGTTGAAAGCATTCAATACGTTAGTTTACAAGTTGATCAGTGTAACTATGTGACCAAATTACTTGCCAGAAAGCACAGAGAAATGAATTATTCATCCTCAGTCTCGCAAAAAGTCATTACAATTCTTCTAGCACCGGGAGTCACGTGGCGGAAGCTGTTCCTTGATATTTATGTTTCTGACAAACTACACTAATTGTCCATTCTGTAGCAAAACCAAGACACCTGACACACAGATTCTTACCTTCCCTCTCACGACATTCCTCAACAAATCTGAAATAAAACATGATCCTGTTATTCTATAAACCTTTCACTTCCCTTTCCTTACAGTCTCCTCTGGACTTCCGCTGGCAAGACCCGGCTTGACATGTTAACTAGCTTCGTTAGATAACTGGGTGAAACACTCCTCGCCACTAAAGGGGAAAACAGGACTGGTTCAAGCAAGGAAATAAAATGTTATTTGTGTTCAATAAAATTGTTAAATGGATGTTGTCAACTTTGTGGTTTTTTAATTTTTTAATTTTCGTGTGGCTATTTATAGCCGAGTGCAGCCCTTGTAAGGCAGACCCTCCGATGAGGGTGGGCGGCATCTGCCATGTGTAGGTAACTGCGTGTTATTGTGGTGGAGGATAGTGTTATGTGAGTTGCAGGGATGTTAGGGACAGCACAAACAACCAGCCCCCGGGCCACTGGAATTAACCAATTAAGGTTAAAATCCCCGACCCGGCCGTGAATCGATCCCGGGACCGTATGACCCGAAGGCCAGTACGCTGACCATTCAGCCAACGAGTCGGACAACTTTGTGGTTATTGACCGCTTTCATCGTTATATCCCTTTTGAAGCTTAACACTTTTCATCAGATGCACCGCACTTTAACATAATCTTGATAAATACATGAAGTTTATTTCCGCGCTATTGGAAGTGAATTATTGTTTTAAAATAATGACATTCAACAGAAGTCATCCACAACCTTGTATGAAATGTCAGTGAATTTTTTTCGAATCCTACAGACACAAGGGAACCAATATCAGCTGCTAACGTATACAAAAGTTCGTTGACATGAAAAATCTGTCTTAAGGACCCCATAAGGAAGAAAAGAAATAGTAAAACAAACATTGACACTGCAATCGACAAAATCATCAAGCTAAAATGAATGGAATAGGAAACGACAAATAGAAGACTCGAAAATACTGACTAGAACATCTGTCAATATTGTTAAAATGTATAGAGGTGCCGTTGAAATGTATAAACAACTGGAAAATCGAACACAGGAGAGAATAATTCAATAAAATTTGGTAGCCACTTCTTAGCCAACAGTCAAGGGAGTGAGATTCACAAACTCAAGATTCCAACGAATTCTAGGCTAGCGGATACAAATCTGAGGCAAAGGAAGGAACATCATTGGCTAATCGTAGTAAAACTGTAGTCATAGTGACTCCGGAAACTAGGAGAATCACACCAAGAATGAATTTTTCAATCGCAGTACCCAAACTCAATGCTACTGACACTCACCCATCGTCACTTAACTCTGAATATGCCACTTTAACTTCTTGGGAGAAAGGTCGGTGAAGATTAAACGTTTGAACTGAACTGTTTAAAACTGAACATTTACGAAATCAGCAAGGAAATTTGCTTGTTAAAATGACAACTAACTGTATTTTATGTTTCTATCCCATAGCACAAACCTAGAACATCTATAGCATACTAATGACTACAGTGTGGATCATTGAAAAATAATAATAATAAAACTAACAGGAACCGCCTGATCATGAGCAAAGAAACTTCCTGGATAAATATATATATAACATAGTGTAATATGATCAGTTGACGAAATGCTAGTTGTCTGTGTGGTCACCGCCACCTGTAACAATTCTGAAGTGCTATTCTCACTAACAGGTGGCTCTTCCATGGGTAAATACCTACAGGTAGCGTCCTCATCCGGGAATCAGAAAATATATAAGGAACTATTAGAATATTAACATAATTTAGCCGATTAAACGTCTAATGTGTTCATTTACATGCCGACGTATCGACATGGCGTGCTCTAGGTTCTTCCGTCTGCAAAATGTCACCAACCTCGACTATGATCGAGCCCACGATATTCGGTGCAAGAATGTAGCATATTAAACTCTCACTAATCGGAGCTGGTCGTTCCAGAAATGAATTGCTTATTAAAATGTCAGTTATATAGTTATTAATGTTGTGATCAAAGAACATTAAGGCACATATTATTTCGTGAGAGCTAATCAGAATGGAAACATAATTAGAATGTAAGAAATCGAGTAAGATTCTTTAATTGATTAGTTAGGAAAGTGACAGCTGGGAATCGAATTAACTGCAGTGTGTGAACTAAGTCCCAGATACTCTTTACTTACGTTGGTTATTATTTCCTTCTTGGTGAATTATGTGATTTACTAATATATGTTCCACCCAGTGGCGGCTGGTGCAGAAAATCAATTGTGTGCTGTAACCAATTCCCACTTCAAAATATAAAAATATTTAGAAACATACCGGTATGTGGTTTTCAAGAGGTTCTCCACTGCGTTTTCCACACTGAACAGACACTCAAACAACCCCAACACATATACACTTTCCTCATAAAAACTATAAAACTAAATAATTAAACACACAATAACACCTACAATGGCAAAATATTCACGAACTCAAAACACTTGGTGTGAGGGCACAAAAACAGAACTTCCCAATGCCACCAACATCGTTGAAATAAACCAGCAACCAACGGCGTAATGCAAAATTACATGTTATGTTTTTATAGTGACATTTATAAACTAGACATTTTTAATTAAAGAAAATCACAATATCATGTCCTTATTTTGACAACATAAAAAGTACAATTTTTATAGTTCATCGATTTACAAATGTAGCTACGGAACAGGCAAGTTGGTAGTATTCTATCCTTTTTGGTATTAAAAGACTTGGTGGGAACAGCTCTACAGTATTTTGTTTTCCCGTTTGCTTTGAGCGATCCCCTCTTAAATACTACCGTAGATTACGAGGTGTTGTGTGGTCAGCACAACGAATCCTCTCGGCCGTTATTGTTGGGTTTCTAGACCGGGAACATACAGCTATAGTCAATGAAAAATACGGCATGTTATTTATTACTGTTGTCCGCGATGTGAGTAAGCCTATTATAGTTTAGTTTATCTGTGTTGCGCAATTTAATTAATCTTCGGGTGATACAATAAATTGTACAGAAACTACGAAGGATTGAAGATGAAAATTAAGTGGTTACAACTTATAAGTATTAACAAGAGTTACATAGAGGTAATTAAGCCTGGGATTTCATTTACCATAACATTTCACGTTTACGGCAGATTATTTTAAGAATTTTTATTCATGACGTTTTAAACCATTCATCTACTAATTTCTGGAAATATTTCGGAGCAATAGATACAAATAATACGGCCACACATCTCCGAGTAAGCAAATTAAACATGTTTACGTTGACATCAACACTTGCTAACAACTGAAAGCATTTGATGAACTGGCAATTTCGTCAGGAGAAATGGAGTGTGACCTTAAGATATCAATGTATAGGAGAAACAGAAGCCAGTCAACATGACTTGACGACAAGAAAATTGACTTACGTACCAACTATAAAATTATTTTATTTAGGAGATATAACACTGCGATGTTAGTACCTTTACAGTTAGAAAATGGGGGCAATAATTCTGAAGTCAGTTGGGACATCCTGTCGTGTAAAATATATTCCAATAATTATTTGCTCAAAATATAACAGTTTCGGCAGTCAACTTTATTTCAGGAACCACATTTATAAATAGAGTATCTGCTCTTCAACTGTTGTTCGCTTTGTCAAGTTGGTGGAAATACTTAGCAATTTGTGACAATAGAGATACTAAAGTTCTTTAAAAATTCCCGTGTGATGGCACTTGGCTGTTCTTCAAATTACAGAATTTCAGATTTTATGACTGGGAGACATTCTGACAGGTTTATCCTCAATGATGAGACTAAGAATGTCTGTTCCAATCCTAACGCACTTCAACCATTTCTTCAAAGCAACCTGAGAAGTGTCCACAATAATCTTTTCGTCTCAAATTTCCTAGGGTATTTTGAAAAATACGTAATAATTATTCTTTGAAGTAGGACTAATCACAGGATATTTTAACAAACACTGAGAGACAAACAAATAGAACTTTTCAAACAATCTGCTATCGATGTACAAAGAAATTTTACAACAAATAAGTAGATAACGTAGAAGGAAATAATAATAATTGTATTGAAAATGAAATGTCGTATGGCTTTTAGTGCCGGGATATCCCAGGACTGGTTCGGGTCGCCAGGTGTAGGTCTTTCTATTTGACTCCCGTAGGCGACCTGCGCGTCGTGATGAGGATGAAGTGATGATGAAGACAACACATACACCCAGCCCCCGCGCCATTGGAATTAACCAATTAAGGTTAAAATCTCCGACCCGGCCGGGAATCGAACGCGCGATGCTCTGAACCGAAGGCCAGTACGCTGACCGTTCAGCCAACGAGTTGGACAATAATTGTATTAAAACTCACTAACTAATTTTCAGGTTTTCGGAGTGGCCGAAATAAGGAATTTTGCCTGTAAAAGTCATTTATGTACCAGTAAATCTACTAGCATGAGGCTGGCGTAATTGAGCACTTCGAAATCTATTGGAATGAGCCAAGATCGAACTAGCCAATTTTTCTTTCTTAATCCTTTTACTTTCTAGGGTTGACTTCTCCCAACACCTCAAGGGCAGTGTCCTGGAGCGTGAAACTTTGGGTCGGGGAAGTTACTTGAAAGGAGGACCAGTACCTCGCCCAGGTGACATCACCTGCTATACTGGACAGGGGCCTTGTGAGGGATGGGAAGATTGTAAGGGATAGACAAGGAAGAGGGAAGGAAGTGGCCGTGGCCTTAAGCTAAGTACCATCCCAGAATTTGCCTGGAAAAGAAGAGGGAAACCACGGAAAACCACTTCGAAGAGGCTGAGGTGGGAATCGAACCCCTGTACTCAGTTGACCTCCCGAGGTTGAGTGGACCCCGTTTCGGTTCTCATACCACTTTTAAAATTTCGTGGCATAGCCGGGAACAGAACCCGGGCCTCCGGCGGTGGCAGCTAATGACACTAACCACAACACCACAGAGGCTGACACTAGCCAATTGTGTTCAGAAAGGCAGTGGCTGTAGCCAAGAAAAATTCGTACAGTTATGCGTATGGAAGCACATTCGAGAAGTGGTGTTAATACGTATGTATTATTCATGCTACTTAGACATAACGCGCAACTGAAGATGTACTGTAGTTCTACGTATGTAGCTTAAGGAGAACCAATGAATATGTGCACTTGGTTTCAGGACATTATGCCTCCTAGGCATTGGGTCCACTAGACAATAGATCTAATATACATAGATCTAAAAGGGAAGAAAGTCGATATCAAGAGAGATCAACAACAAAGAATGTCTACTAGAAAGATGTCGGTAAGTAAAATATCCAATGACAAAGATAGTATAATATATACAGTTCGAATACGGTAACATCCAACAAAATGTCTAAAATGTAATAATATGTAATATTGTAAGTTCATATTTCAGTTCCATAATAATGACGTTCTTATCCCTTCTTTAAATGAAATAATATGTATGATACTTTTGAAATCTCAATGGCCACTTACGCAGTAAATTCCGCCAAATGCAAGGAAATTATTGTGCAAAACAATAATTATGAATAACACTTGAGGCTACACTCGCGGAAGTAGCCGGGTAGAGATAAAAGTAAGAGAAACAATGACAAACTCTGAGGCAACAAGCATTCAGTAATTCTATTGCACCGTCCACCTCCGTAGTGTGACGGTTAGCGCTATTAGCTGCCGTCCTTGAACGAAAGGGTTCCATTCCCAGTACTGCCAGAAAATTTAAGATTAGCAGACAAGGACTACTGCACCACGAACAGCAATTATACTGGAAAGGGTGACGGACATTGCAAATGATGAGGAGATTTTTTAATACGTGAAAGACGAAACCAAACCAGGTAGACCTATATTTGCGAAATATAAGCTATAGACCAAAATGACTAGGAGAAGCTTTAAATGAAGATGAGAACTAACATGTGTCGCAAGAAGATAATTATATATTGTAAATATCTTGTTAGTAAACCATAAATGTATAGATATTTCATTAGCATATTTTATTTTTAATTAAACTAAGATACAAATTAGACCTTCTGGTTTTAGGCATTTTCTCATAGACATAAAGTCATTGGACCAAAATATGTAGACATAAAACCATTAGATATGTAGACTGTGGACCTACTCTCTGCCCTCCACTCACCTGTTCCTTTACTATTCACCGAAAAGCATAATCTGACCAATGTTTTTCTCAATATTGGCGTATATTATTTATGTGTTAAGCCATAAATAACTTACGTACCGGAAAAAGTTGTGCAGTATGCCATAAAACCTATACTTTAGGACTTTGAATTTGTTATTTCAGTTTCTGTTAGGGACATACTGTCGTATTCAGAGCCGTGCACTTCAGCCTCTTCTTGCAAACTCTTGATCTTTTCTCTGCAGTGTTAATTTCTTGAGAAATCAAGTTTGGCGAAGGAGTTGGTTTAACTAGAGCAGGGCCTCTCAAACGCCCAAAATCTCACGCGTGCAAATCGAGGCGCAAGAGCTCTGTGCACTATGCATCGGTCCCGCTCGGCGACTCGGCTAAGCTCGGCTCAACTCGGCTCGGATGTGGAGCGCTACAGAGCAAGTGAGGAAGAGGGAGACAGGCGGAGCGAGCGAGACAGGAGTGGGGAGTCTCCACTCTGGTCAACCACGCAAAGTCGTCTTTTGCACCGTGCACAGTGCATGCCCTGAACTTGAGTGTACAGGATCGAAATGAAAATAACGTCAGCACACAATGAATCTGTTCAACATTGGATATTTCAACCCCTTTTGTATACATTAAGGCCAATAACAATTGAGATTGGTTTTCATTCTCTAAATTTGTGAAGAAATGGTCACGTTTGTTTACTAATACAATTCAGTTTTCAAATTTATTTCTAATAGTTCTTGCGTCATCAGTTAACGGGCCTTTCTTTTTTGTGTGTGTAAATACTATCTTCTTCATTTATTCCAATTTCTCAATCATATAACATATCTGTGTTATTATATGTTTATATCTTAAAGTCAGTTTCATCAGTCTGTTTTTTCAGTCGGCGAAATGTCACCGAACTCGCTTCTAGCTATCTCAATTCAACATACTCATTTTAACAGTAACATATCGTCACATATCGTCCTTGCGCTAGGAAAGACCACTACGTTAAATATTTCAGCTTAGAACTTTGGCCGGAAAGGATCTGTCATTTAAGGCTCAAGGTTCATCTAGGTCACAAAATTCTCGCTCTCGATTACGAATGTGCTGCGGTCAGTATTTCTCCCACAAATTATCACATAGCGGCTTTCTCGCGGGCAATGACGATATTTCATTAATATTACAGATTAAAGACATATCCTCCCCTTTCTTCCCTTTCTCGCCAGCTTCCTTTCCATAATGTTCCATAATTGGCATACAAACCTTCAAAAACAAATTTCCAGTATGAATGTTGGAAATGACGATAAGTCGCATTTCTTATTAGGATAGCCTTTCTAGTCTACATCCTATGACCTCCTTAATACTGCATACACTGCAATAATAAGCAACTTAAACTACTTCCCTTTTTATTCATGATGTGGTAATACCAGAAATCCTGACTCAGTTTGAAATCAATTGTTCTTGTGCCTGCGAAAACCACCAACTTTCAGCTTAGAACTTTGGGAGGAAAGGTACTGTCATTTAAGGTTTAATATTGTACAAGTTACAGTAGGTCACAAAATTCTCGCTTTTGCTAACATATGCTGCGGGTCATTATTTCTCCCACAACATTATCACATAGCGGTTTTTCCAGGCGGAACGACGATATTTCATTAATATTACAAATTTAAGAAATATCCTCCTCTTGCTTACCTTACCCATCAGGTATATTTCTTTTCCATACTATTCCATAATAAGCATAAATTCCTTTTAAAAAATCCAATTTTAATGTTTTCAAATGACGAAAGGTCACATTTTATAGCACGATATCCTTTCTAGACTACATCCTACGACTTCCTTAAGTCTACATTCACTGCGATAATGAGAAACATCAACCATTTCCTTTATTATTCCAGTTTATGATCTGGTAATACCAGATAACCTGACTGTTTGACATCATACTTGGACATAAAAATACTAAAATATTATTTTGGTGTACTCCAATAAATTCCTCTCATCTTCTGCTATTTTGGATAAAATTAAAACATTGGACAAATCTCCACGTTTTATTTTCTTGTTCTTAAAATGTAGCGTTTTCCCCTCCGCTAAATATATCCAATTTCCGTTTTAACGTTTTTGAAAATGGAAGGTCAGTACAGCACTGAAGAATGCCTAATGAGGTAACGTATCATTAGATCGAAATTATGACTAGTTCCCTCCAAGGTAAGAATACATAATTAGGTTCCTGACATCCCCAAGGAGGATAAATCGAAAGTATTTCACTAGCAATTTTATCATAAAGAAATGAAATGAAATGTCGTATGGCTTTTAGTGCCGGGATATCCCAGAACGGGTTCGGCTCACCAGGTGCAGGTCTTTCTATTTGACTCCCGTAGGCGACCTGCGCGTCGTGATGAGGATGAAATGATGATGAAGACAACACATACACCCAGCCCCCGTGCCATTGGAATTAACCAATTAAGGTTAAAATCCCCGACCCGGCCGGGAATCGAACCCGGGGCCCTCTGTACCGAAGGCCAGTACACTGACCGTTCAGCCAGCGAGTCGGACATAAAGAAATGAGTTACGTCAACTGTTCGAAAATTTAGATATCGAGTTGTACATAAAAATCACTCGGAGATGAGCATGGAAAGTGCCCAATGGATCATGCATGACGATGTCTTCGTGATATTGATAGTAACAGAAAACATTTAAGGTAAAGATTTCTTATTTTATGTAACATTTACTGTGTCTCTTTACTTTTGATTAGCAAATTAGTATATTTCTTTACTGGAAGTTTTCGGTTTCTTTGATATGTCTTAATCCTAATAAAAATCAAACACACGTGATATATTAAACTAAATGCATGGAAGTTTTAACTACTGTAACAACAAAAAGACAAACCTCACGATGCTACACCCCTGATGGGCCTTGACCTACGAAGCGACTGCTGCTCATCCTGAAGGCACGCAGATTGCGATGATACGCCTGGTCAGCGCTAATCCTGTCGGCAGTTATTCTTGCCTTTCTAGACTGGGACCGCAATTTCACTGTCAGATAGTTCTTCACGTGTTCTCATGTAGGCTTAGTAGACCTCGAACCAGCCCTCAGATCTCTGACCTGGCCTGGAGTCTTCTTCAGGACCTACGGGTAATAGGCAGGATGGCTACCCTTAGAGCGCATTACCGGCTTTCACACTAGAAACCAAACCAAACCCCATAGCGCAACAACCCCGAAGGGCCATAGTCTACCAAGTGACCGCTGCCCAGCCCGAAGGCCTGCAGATTATGAGGAGTCGTTTGGTCAGCACGAAGAATCCTCTCGGCCGTAATTCTCGGCTTTCTAGACCGAAAAGGGAATTGAGCCAACGGCACGTGGTGTCCCCAAGCGATCACCTACCCAAGTACTGACCATGCTCAATGTTGCTTAACTGCGGTGATCAGACGAGAACCTGTGTATTCAACATGGTATGGCCGTAGGCAAAAATTTGCGACTAAGGGAACTCGAACCGGCCAACCACGGTGTTCGATCATTTAGGTTCCATGTTTTAATAATAATAATAATAATAATAATAATAATAATAATAATAATAATAATAATAATGTTATTGTCTTTACGTCTCACTAACTACTCTTTTACGGTTTTCGGAGAGGCCGAGGTGCCAAAATTTTGTCCCGCAGGAGTTCTTTTACGTGCCAGTAAATCTACCGACACGAGGCTGACGTATTTGAGCACCTTCAAATAGCACCGGACTGAGCCAGGATCAAACCTTCCAAGTTGGGGCCAGAAGGCCAGCGCCTCAACCGTCTGAGCCACTCAGCCCAGCGATTGCATGTTTTAACGATCATGGCCACCGTCCCTATATTTGCGAATTTGAAGTCAGACGGCTTTTATCGTTTATCACATTTTCATAGGCTGCTACATTATAATGCAGACATTTAGAATTTTGAATTATTTGCTTACAGTTTTTTATAATACACGGTGTCTGAAAATAACTTACGGAAAATTGATGGGCGTAATAAACCCAATAACGTAGGAGAATATTCGTCTTCCAATTTTTCTATACCGTTTGGTTAATTGCCAGGGATAACTGTTCATATCCTTTATGTCCTGTGACGTAATGCAGTGAATTCGCAACAGGACGTTAGCGGTGAAGATTGTTGATGTTAGCGTTAACACCTCCCAACGAAAATTCATGGTTTACGCAGAAATAATTAGAACCTTTACTACTGAACGGAGTACATGCATGAGCACATGGCTGAGAACCGCACGGTATCCCCTTCACTAAATATATATCTAATTTCCATTTGTACGTTCTTGAAAACGGATATGTCAATACGACACAGAAGACAGCCTGATAAGGTAATGTATGGTAGCGCACCGCCCAAGGTTATCAAAGAAGAGAGCTTGGCCAGCCAGACGCTGTATAGGCCAACACACAAGTTGCTCACGATTAATTTCTTAGTCGCTACATTATTCTTAGTGTGCAGTGCAGTTGGCAAGCAATGCCGTAGAATGGCTGGGTACCGTAGTTGGTCTGTTCTTGGTAGTTCTGATAATTCACAAATTGGGCACCAGAGTGTGCGCAAGTTGCTGTAGTTTAAAACCAATAACTAATACCGTAATTATCCGATCCCGCCAGCTGAGCGCTGTATGCCTGGGGTTTTTAGTCGGTTCTTGGCAATTTCTGATAATTCACAGATTGGACAGCAGGGTGTGTAGAGGTTGCTGTAGCTTAAAAACCGTGGCATAGTACTCGGTACCCTAATAATCTATGCTAAGCATGGAGCGATTTCGTGTACGCCAGTATGTAACTCGGGTGAACTCATTGAGTGCCCTCACGGGAAAATTCTCTCCCCTATTTGTAGTACATAGTACTGGAAAATGCCCGATAAAGTGCTTTCATTTAGACTTCACTTGATTAATGACGTATGAAGTCATTCCAAACGATTTTGTGACTTTAAAAAAATTTCTATTCATGACAGCCGGTAACACGGTAAGTGGAATTACTGTATTTGGAAATCGTTTCAATGCTTCCAATTTTTACGCATTAAGTTATGGTTCTTAAATTTCGTTGACGTAAGATGGCTACAGTGACAAGCACTGTTGACTCATGATGAGTATGCCAGTTGCGTGTTGGGAGGCGGCGAGGGTGAGGGGAACGTGTGTTGGGATGTATGTTGGGAAAGTATTGCATTTGGTAATGCATAGCCATTGATTGAAGGTAGCATACAGTACATCAGAGAACTGTAAACGGCTTCTCAGGTCAAGTATACCCAGGTAGTTCAAGATATTGGATTTACTTGTGTTCTTAAAAACATGATTGCGAGTCTTAACAATGAAACTGAAAAAGATTAAAATACTGTTTAGTTGAGATATGTTTGAGATACCAACTATGCATCTTGTTGTGCTGTCACCATCAATGAATGTCCTTGAATTGAATATCGTAATAGGCTAATTTGAGTCTGCTCTGTCGATTGGGCATATAAAATTACACTTTAAACAACATTTGCAGTTACAAATCTGATGACGTTTACCTTTAACACTGGATGTTGCAAGACGTACCTGATCAGTAGTCTTTATTTGGGCAGACTCTACCTAAACACTACCAAAAGTAATTTATAGTATATTCCAAAACACTAGAGGAAATATGCCGGACAACTCTTGGGTGAGACACTCAATATAGTGTACAAAAAAGCTTTTGGAAACTACTTAACAGAAATGTAGGAACTGTCTGGTCGAGGCGGTAAAGGCGTGCTCGTCTCGCCCGGAAGAACGTGGGTTCTATTCCCAGTCAGGAAGTCGTAAAATTTAAGAAAAAAATATTTCCACTTCCGGAGGTGCATATAGCCCTGAAGTCTTACTCAGCCTACACCACCAGGTTAATTCCTGGGGCAAAGGCGGCCGGGCGTAGAACTAACCACTTTACCCCACTTATTGTTGAAGTTACGGATAGTGGAAGCCTTTACTTCCATCTTTCTCAGGGCCTTCATGGCCTGTATGGAAATGACTTTGCTTTGCTTTTCAATTGATAGAAATGTTAACTAAACTTCATTCGTTCCCAGTGACTTTAAAATAACGAATTACACGTCAAAAATGGGTCGAAACAGAAATCCGTGATACGGCGAAATATCGGCGAGCCTACGACGGGTTCGTTGTACTTGTATTATATAACATGGAAAGAGGTTGTTACTAAATTTGTGACATTTTACTTTCGCCTGTCGAACCGCGGAAATGTTCGGTAAGTACTCGAGTCCTAAGGGTATCCTCATATTTGAGTGTCAGGAAACGTGCTAATGAGATATTTCATAACAGGTTAAGAAAACAAATATTTGTTTAGCAATTAGTGTATTGCTTAAAAGGAAGTCCTCAAGCTTGTAACGGTTAATTGGTCTTAATACCAGCTGTTGGAGCAGCTTCGGCTCTGAAAGAAATTCAGTTATACCCAATGACAATGTATGTCCTGGTCAACACTATCTTGACATGCGTTATGATTTCCTTTTTACGGAAATTGGTATTAAAATGTGGCATTGCTCCATAAAAAACGCATACATTATAAATCTATGTCGGGCTCGTAGATGTCCGTATTAAATGCCGAGGAATAACAATGTTGTGATCCAAGACGTGCAGGGTAACTCGTACACTAAATTCATTGAGTTCAATGTTCATAGCAACATGAACCTAGGCTGTACATACGGACCTGCCGAGTTCTATTCCCGGCCGAGCTGGAGACTTCAGCTACATCTGGTGAATTACTCTGGCTGGGGAACGGGTTGTGTTTGTCTGTCTTAAATATAGTTTCATTGCATGTTGAGATGAACGAACAACGTTTCAGATCGATAATACATATCGTAGCAAGTAAGATAATAAGACTTTGTTGTAACCAAGGTTGAAGTTTACAGAACACAACTTTATTTGCTTCACTTTATGATATTTACACAAATAACTGAAATTTATTTTGAAGCAAAAAGGAATATTGAATCTTGAGAAAAGTCTGTCTTTATACAATATGTACAGGTTTGCAGTCTTTATATACACTTCTATCTTGAAAAGATAGTCTTTGTGAACTGACACGTTGATAGTCGAGAACTATCTGGCACACTAACATAAATGTTCATGAGAGTCCTTGTTTGTTGAAGTGCCTGAATTCCTAAAAAGCAAGTTCAATTGATTGAAGAAATTCCACCTAGCGAAACTAAGGGAGCTTGCATAAATTAGGGAATGAAAATGGCTTGTAAAAGAATTACGGAACATAGGCAGCGGAAACAGGTAAGGGAGCGGTGACCAGAGGTGAAACCTCGTACTGCCAGAAATTCAGTCCACCTGGTCGAAGCACATTTTCAAGAGGAGTAGCCTCCGTGCTCGACGTAGGGTGTATTCTGGAGCTGGACACCGGGGCAAGTGGGCGAGTGAGCAGGCAGGGAGCTCCTATTTATAGTACACTCGATGGTCAGGCACGCGCACTGAGGGCTGCGCGTCGAAGCTAGCAGAATGATACACAGGCGCGCGTGCAGCTGGCTGGCGGAGCGAGAAGGGAGCGCCGGACATACAACACCCTCCCCTCCTAAATGCGCCGGTACGGCGTGAAACGGCGGCGGCGCTGGCGGCGACTGCGATGCTGGGGCGGAGCTGCTGATATCTCTGTTGTATTGTCCGGAGCTGGAACTGGGCGGAGTGGCGCTGTCTCGTCCTGAAAGGAACCCATTGTTATTAAATGATCTAAAGCGCGTTCAGCAATAGATTTATCAGGTTTAGCAATAGCATCAATAGCTGGACAGGGGCGGTAGCGCAGACGTATCTGATCTTGATGGCGGCAGATACGTTTCTCCGTAGTCTGTATCTCGTAGAGACGATGACCCAAAGATCTGCAGATGACTCCAGGTATCCAGAGTGGGTTGGATTTGAATGTCCTGGTGTAGACCTTGTCGTTGAGGGAGAACTTCGTTGGTGAGGTCTTATGCTGGGCCGGAAGAGGCTGTAACAGAGAAAGTAAAGTTCTGTGAGGTCGTCCATGGAGCTTCTGTGCAGGAGTGATATTATCTGCGCCGGGTAGAGTTCTGTAGTTGTTTAAGAGTTGGAGCAAGGCTTGGTCTTTAGTTAAGCCTGAAGAGACAGCTTTCTTCATACTTCTTTTAAATGTTTGTACGAAGCGTTCAGCTTCACCATTAGATTGAGGGTGAAAAGGTGGTGCTAGGATATGACGAATGCCATTATGTGTACAAAAGTTCTGAAAAGCAGTAGCTGTAAATTGAGGTCCGTTGTCCGAAATGAGTACTTGCGGTAAACCTTCTGTAGTAAAGATTTTCTGGAGAGCACGAATGGTAGCTTCGGTTGTAGTAGTCGAATGCATATCCACGACATATGGAAAGTTTGACAGTGAATCGATGACTATTAACCACATGGAATTGAGGAAAGGACCTGCGAAATCGATGTGAACTCGTTCCCATGGAGTAGTAGCAGGAGGCCATGAAGCAAGATCAGAAGACGGGGCGTTCTGATTCGTTTGACATTGCTCACAATGACGTATTAGCTTTTCGATGGCGGCATCAATACCGGGCCAGTAGCAATGTTGACGGGCGAGTTGCTTTGTTCTGGAGATACCCCAATGGCTTTGGTGTAATAATTCGAGAACTTGTTTCTGTAGGCTAAGTGGGATAACCACTCGGAAGATGGTGCCTGCTTCTAGTAGTACAACTCCGGCACGAGTCGTGAGACGATGCTGCATACGATGATAAGGTGCCAGGTGAGCAGGAAGTGTGCTCTGAAGAGGCCAACCGTTGCGGATGTAAGTACGTACAGTAGCAAGTGTACTGTCCTTATCCGTAGCTTTAGCTATGCAGGTAGCATCAATAGGAAAACTGGATACAGTATCTTCAAGTTCTATGTCCAACTGAAGACATTCAGATTCTTGAGAATCGAAGGCAGTATCAGGACCAACGGGTAAGCGGGAGAGGGCATCAGCATTACAATGCTGGGATGTGGCTCGATATACAATCTGATAGGAATAATCAGAAAGGAACATGGACCATCTTTGAAGCTTTCTGAGGGAATTCTCTGGGATCTTATTACCAGGATGGAATAAGTGTACGAGAGGCTTATGATCGGTAATGATCAGGAAATGGTTGCCATAAAGATATTCAGTGAAACGGCGAATACCAAAGATGATGGCTAAAGCTTCTTTCTCTATCTGTGAGTATCGACGTTGATGGTCATTAAGTGTTTTCGAAGCGAAGGCGATGGGGCGTTCTTGTCCATGACGATCCTTCTGGGAGAGAACGGCACCGACACCGTAGTCTGAAGCGTCAGTAGCTAGCGTGATGATCTTGTCGGGCTGAAAATGAGTGAGTTGTATAGCTTGAATTAAGGCGTTGTTGATTGTTTTCCATGCCTGTTGGCATTGCGGAGTCCACTGAAATTTAACACCTTTTTTACGTAGAGCATTTAATGGAGCTGCCACTGTAGCGAAGCGTGGAATGAACTTATTATAATAGTTCGCTTTGCCTATGAAGGACTGAAGCTGCTTGAGGTTCTGAGGTGCTGGCATGTTTACTATCGCGGAGACATTCTGCATACTAGGACGAATTCCATTCTTATCAAGTATATGTCCGAGGTAGTGAACTTGAGGCTGAAAGAAGGTACATTTAGCGAGGTTCGCTCGTAGGCCATTGTCTTTCAATTTCTGGAGAAGAAGGCGGAGATTGGTTAGATGTTCCTGATGATCTTTTCCAGTAACAATAATATCATCCAGGTAGTTAGCACAACCGGGAATTGAGGCGGTGAGTTGAGCCAAATAGCGCTGAAAAATAGCCGCTGAGGATGAAACACCGAATGGGAGCCGCTGGAGCTGGAGCAGTCCGAGAGGAGTGTTGAGTGTGAGAAATTTCTTAGATTCTTCGTCTAAAAGTAGCTGGAGATATGCTTCTTTAAGATCAACTCGAGAGAAGAATTGTCCACCAGAGAGACGACGGAATAAGTCTTCTGGACGTGGAATAGGAAAGATATCGGTTTCGAGTTGTGCGTTGACTGTAGATCGAAAATCGCCACAAAGTCGAACATTACCATCCGGTTTCTTGATTACCACGAGTGGAGTAGCCCATTGACTAGAAGTAACTGGTACTACAATTCCAGTTTGTATCCATCTTTCTAATTCTTTCGTGACCTGGTCTTGAAGTGCTAGGGGTACTGGACGTGCTTTGAGGAAGCGAGGCTTAGCTCCGGATTTCAGCTGTATGTGAGCTGTATAGTCTTTTGCTGTTCCGAGCTGAGAGTCGAAGACTTCAGGAAATTGCGCTAGGAGAGCGGTAACGTCAGAAGTAGGATGCAATGTAGATACGACGTTAATGTTGTCATGTATCTGGAAACCAAATAAGTTAAATAGATCCATGCCCATAATGTTTGATGCAGTGTAGTTGTTAACTACGAGAAGAGGAATGGCCTTCTGAATTCCTTTATAACTAGCCTGAAGCTTAATTTGACCTTTGATGTCAATTTTCTTCTTGTTAAATGTCACGAGCTGGATGTCAGCTGGAGAGCATGAAGGTGAACCTAAGTCGTGGTAGGTAGTCAGGTTAATAATAGAGACAGGTGATCCAGTGTCTAATTGAAAATCGACAGATCGATCAGTGAATGAGAGAGGAATGATGATTTTGTGAGAATCCTTTGTGGGAAGAATAAGATTGATTTGATCAACTTCCATGTCTTGGCGGGGCTGTATATGCTTCCGGCGCGCTGCAGTAGTCTTAGCAGGGCGGTGCGAACTTTGACAGACAGTCTGAATGTGTCCAAGTTTATTACATCGTTGACAAGTAGCTTTGAAAAAACGACAGTCACGACGTTCATGATGCTTGAAACAACCGCGGCAGGAAGGCAGGAGTTTCGAGGTGCTTTTAGAATTGGGCTTCCGTGTAGCATTACGAGAGGGAACCTGGCGAGAATGCTTAGTGGAGAGCGCCTTATCCGTACGGTTCACTGTAGCAGAGGACTTGCGGGCTTGAGGCGAGACTTGTGCAACTTCGTGTGGAGAAGCTATGGCTGCGGCAGTCTTGGTAGTAAGCTCATAAACCGTAGCAATACGCTGGACGTCTTCTAGAGAAGGGTTACTCTGCTTGACAGCGTCAAAACGTATTTTGTCTTCAGGAGTATGTAAAATTATCATGTCCCGAATGAGAGAATCAGTGTAGGATGAACCACAACCGTCCTTGGAGCAGATGAACTGGCAGGGTTTAGCTAGACCACGCAATTCAGTTATCCATTCAGTATGTGTCTGATGGGGTTGCTTTCTGCTCTGAAAAAATTTATAGCGAGCAGCCACTTTGTGAGGAGCTTTGGCATAGTGTTCCGTGAGACGGGCCAAGAGCTGCGTGAAGGGTACCTCAGATAAGTGTTCTTCTGGACTTAATTTACGTAGTAATTCACACGTAGCATTGCCAACCGAACTAAGAAATAGTGCGCGGCGGCGTTGATCATCTGTGACAGAATGGCAGATGAAATGCTGTTGCAAGCGGGCTAAATAAACTGACCATTCTTCCTTAGCCGGATCAAAAGCAGAGAACGGAGGAATAGCTGATGGCTGTGTAGAGACAGAAATAGCTTGAATAGCCTGAATTAATGCTGCCTGTTGTTGTTGCATAAACTGTTGTTGTTGCTGCTGTAAGGCTTGGAAGATCGTAGCGAGTTGTTCCGCAGTAGCCATTGCGAGATGCGTGCAAGAAAGAGTAAGGTAAGCTGTGTGTCAGAACTGGTTGGAGTGTCGTTGTTGTTTAGCACGTCGTCGTAGAGTTGACAACTGGGCCCGTTGAATTGTAGTGTTGGTTTCGTGTTTACCTCGTCGCTATAGAGTTGGCAACTGGGGTCGAAGAATAGTAGTTTTGCTGCTTTTTTACCTCGTCGCCATAGAGTTGTGTTGTAACCAAGGTTGAAGTTTACAGAACACAACTTTATTTGCTTCACTTTATGATATTTACACAAATAACTGAAATTTATTTTGAAGCAAAAAGGAATATTGAATCTTGAGAAAAGTCTGTCTTTATACAATATGTACAGGTTTGCAGTCTTTATATACACTTCTATCTTGAAAAGATAGTCTTTGTGAACTGACACGTTGATAGTCGAGAACTATCTGGCACACTAACATAAATGTTCATGAGAGTCCTTGTTTGTTGAAGTGCCTGAATTCCTAAAAAGCAAGTTCAATTGATTGAAGAAATTCCACCTAGCGAAACTAAGGGAGCTTGCATAAATTAGGGAATGAAAATGGCTTGTAAAAGAATTACGGAACATAGGCAGCGGAAACAGGTAAGGGAGCGGTGACCAGAGGTGAAACCTCGTACTGCCAGAAATTCAGTCCACCTGGTCGAAGCACATTTTCAAGAGGAGTAGCCTCCGTGCTCGACGTAGGGTGTATTCTGGAGCTGGACACCGGGGCAAGTGGGCGAGTGAGCAGGCAGGGAGCTCCTATTTATAGTACACTCGATGGTCAGGCACGCGCACTGAGGGCTGCGCGTCGAAGCTAGCAGAATGATACACAGGCGCGCGTGCAGCTGGCTGGCGGAGCGAGAAGGGAGCGCCGGACATACAACAGACTTAAAATTAGTTTCTCAAAAATAATAAACTGATGCTGGCTGTATGTCCGAAGAAGGACGTCAGTAAAAATATCATATTTATTTTATTTTATTTTATTTTATTTTATTTTATTTTATTTTATTTTATTTTATTTTATTTTATTTTATTTTATTAACTTCCTGAAAAATGCCAAGGCTGTCATAAGGACACAGCACAACAAAGACAAATAATATGGTTAGGCAATTGCTGATAACATATAGGAAAATTGTAGAAGAGATTAATTACAACAAGACATCGTTACATGGTATTTATAATGTACTTCGTAAAATTGCGACAGATCTATTAACTGCAGAGACTGCAGTTTCCTCGGTGATATTTTTCGGGATGCCTAGTATTTTGCAGATCTTTAGAAAAAGCACAAGCACACACCATCAATCCAATCATCTCAGTGTGTTCAAGTTTGTATTTATTTTTATAGTAGGGCACTGTAGATTCGTAAGTATCCTTCTTCTCATTGTCAACCTCCTGCACTGACTCCCTCGGTACAATCCATGTCGTACGATGTCGGCATGTAAATTATGTACATGTATTTCAAATTCTGCAAAAATAGATCAGATTTATTCTGCCATATGGTAAAATCGAAATTGACTCACAGGCAATCTAGTTCTAGTAAAATTGAAAATGCCTGCATACGGTTCCTGAGGTCATTCGATTATTCGTTTTCTGCCTTAATTCGCACCGACACAGATAGGTCTTGTAGCGACGATGGGATAGGAAAGGATATATTTCACTTGTTGACTTATTTGAAATATTATCAAATACTACTACAACATCCCACATATCTACACCTACACTCAAATCACTCTTTAATCCTTTACCTAAACTATGATCCTCACAAGGAATGTTATCATCCTGGTAACAACAATTATTACACTTACGATTTAATTCATTATTTTCACAAGCATCGCCAGAAGGCTTCTTCCTTCAGTAAATGTACGCATCTCTCTCTCGTTCTCCTCAACCTGATGGTTGGTGGGTAGCATGACTGTCCTCGTCCAACGACCTATCCTGAGCCAGCTGCTTGATTAGTTGATATGGACGTCACCCATTAATGCCATCGAGGATCCCTGCTCTTGCTCGTCCTCTTCTAGTATTTCCTTCCAGTTTCCCTTCAAGCAATTTGGTACACCATGATGAACGCCGGAGTAAATGACCTCTCCAACTACATCTTCTATTCGTGATCGTTTACTCCAGACTGATGGTTACTACAGATCTCTTGAGAACTTCATTTGTTACGTTTTCTCGTTTTCATTCCCCACCCTGAAGGGGTGGGGCGGGCCACCTAAAGCGTAACGCCCTCTCTCTGGCCAGGAGATTAGACGGGGTTGGGAAGAATTGAGAGAAGAGGGAGATGGGTAATAGCGGTTTGAATAAGTAAAGGAGATGAGTATAAGGACGTGTAGGGTATCCAGCGCTTTATTGACAGATTTATTTACAAATACAAAGACATGTATAACAGAGATGCAAATAAGGGAAGATTTAACCAAAGTTGCAAGGGAAAAGGTGAAGTGCAAGGATGTGATAGAAGGAGGAGAAATTAACAAGAGAAGAGAGTAGGAGGCTGAGGAGGTGAGAGGTTGGCGGTGGTGGCGAAAAGTAGCGTGGTGGTTGTGGATAAGGTCGGATATGTGGACTAGGTGGTTGAGGAGGAGGGGTAGGTCGGGGACGGCGACGAGGTGTGGCAGGACGGGTTAAAGGTTGAGGAGGAGAAAGAGACTGTTCAACACGGTGGTGGCGGCCGTAGAGCTGTATACCATGGTGGATAAGTCGCTGAGCGTCGTCGAGTGTAGGAAGGTGGAGTCTCATTAAATACGTGGGTCCATCTGTGTTGAAGATCCGGAACGCTCGGCGCACTGGTAATCCTGCATGACGGAGTTCATGGACGATGTCTTCAGATGATATGCTAGGGTCCACACCGCAAACGACGCAACTGTAGGTTGTAGGGCTGTCGGATGGCGGCGGTGACGACGGTGGACGGGCCGTTCTGCAGGCACTTCGGTGGCACTTCCCTCGGCAGGTGGCTGAAGTAAGGTGCAGTCGGGACGAAGTTGGTCAGTGTTGGGAGAGATGGGCAGAGGAGACGTCCTAAGGGGGAAAGGATGGGACATAACTGAAGTGGTTATAGGAATGCTGGAGGAGGTGTGAGCAGAAGTGGTGGTTGTGGTGGTGGAGCTAGACGACGAAGGATGGAACAGTGCTGTAGATGGAAGTGGCGCGGTTGCTACAGACAAATCGGCTGTGACAGGCGTATCAGGTGTTTCGAGGAGTAGTTGAGCCATGATGTTCGGAGGAGTAGCTTCGACTCGATGGAGGCGGCGGTGAATGCATGCTCCATTATCTAGAAGGTTGAAGTAGTCGTCGGAAGAAGGAACAAACAGGAGTACATCAGGCGATGGGTCTGATCCGGCGTAGAGTCTGGAGGCGGTATGGATGCCTGTTGAGCGGAGTTCCGTGTAGATGTCGTCATTGGAGAGAGCAGGACGATAAGGGTGTACATGTTGGGGAGGCCGACTTCCGACTTGGTGCCAGCCTATATGCTTGATTGCCGTCGGAAGGGTGCAGTAGGTATAGTTGTGGTGTCACCCGACCGACAAAAAAGAAGAGACGTTGCTGCGGGAAGGTTGGAGTCCACTTGTAGAGGAGAGTGTGTCATTTGTTATGTTGTTGTTTGTTTGAATGCTTTCATTCCCCACCCTGAAGGGGTGGGGCGGGCCACCTAGAGGGTGTCGCCCTCTCTCTGGCCAGGAGAGATGACGGGGTTGGGAAGAAGTGAGAAAAAGAGGGAGATGGGGAAAAAGGCGATGTGAGTAAGTAATGGAGAGGAGAAGAAAGGACGTGTCGGTTATCGATGGTTTTAATGACAGATTTACAAGGACAGATGGGCTATGTACGAGGTGTGGAGGTTAGAGCGGTGTGCCTGGGTGGAGATGAAAGGTTAGAAGATTGAGGGTAGCGGTGAGATTACAAAGGGAGGTAGTGAGGAGACGAAGGAGTTCGTACGTCGGAAGGGGTGTAGCGAAGAAACTTGTCGGGGGAAGGGGCGGACAGACTGGTTGACGAGGTTCGAAGGATGGAGGGGCTGGCCGGGGGCGACGAGACGTGTTGGGAAGGGAATTACGAAGTTGTAGGGGCGATGAACGAGAGGGTTCCACTTTATACCGATGGCGGTAGATAGTTGCTCCGTTGTGAATAAGATGGTGTACATCGTTGGCAGTTGGAAGGTGTAGTCTGACCATGTATGTAGGACCGGAGTCGTTCTGGATCCTGGACGCACGGCGGGCGGGGACACCAGCTGCTTGAAGTTCCCGGAGTATTTCCTGTGATGAGATTGTAGGGTCGATGCCGCGAAGTACACAGCTAGGCATAGCTGTGGATGATGGTGGTAGTTGCGTTGGCGATGACAGAGACTCGGCGGTTGCTGCGGCGTCAGGGCATGGAGATAGTGGCGGTGGCGGTGCTGCGTGGGAATCCAAGACGTTCGTAGCGGGTTGCTGGGGGATAGATTGTGCGGGAAGTGAAGTAAGAGGAAGGGAGGATATCATTATTGACGAAGGATGACAGGTTGTTACAGTAGCGGGGGGAGTATTGGAAGGGGTAGAGACTGAAGTCGTAATGGTGGTGGTGGTGGTAGTGGTGGTCGTGGAAGTGGGAAAAGGGGGCAGTGACTCTTCTTGCGGCGTCCTGGGTGGAGAATCAACTTCGGCGAGCAGGTTAGCAGGATCTGTGTTGAGTTGGGCGATGATGTTCGGAGGAGTAGGCTCCACTTGGTAAAAGCGTTGATAGATAGTAACGCCGGTGTCGAGGAGACGGGTCACATCGTCCACGCTGGGGAGATAAAGAAGAACCGTTGATGACCGTAATCCAGTAGTGCCATCCAACAGTCTGCAGGCATCGTAGACGGCGGCGCCGGTTGAGCGGAGTTCGTGATATATGTCAGTATCGGTGAGAGCGGGATCAACACCGCTGAGAAGACAGGTGTGCATGGTGGTGTTGGGAAGGCTGACCTCCAACTAGGTGCCAGCCTATATGTTTGAATTGAGGTCGGCTGGGTAGCGAATATAGATGAAGGCCACCCGGCCGAGCAAAAGATTTGAAGTTGCTGCGACGGGAAGTATGCGTCCGCTCCCCAAGAGAAGTGAAGTCGTCTTCATTTGTTAGCCTGTGAGTGAAGGGTATTCTTAATGAAATGCTTTCTCACTGGTAGGGATAGTGCCTTGTGCGCATGATTATACTTTAAATTCATTAAATACAATCTTAAACACACTTGGTTTAAACCTTGTTTATCAAATTACTACATACAGAATCAAAAACAAAACAGTCTAATGGCTGAATGTATCCAAGCGATGTAATCTGCTCTCCTAAGCCATCCAAAAATTTATGTACATGAAACCAACTCTTCTTCACACTAAAAATTCTCTCTGGAGTAATACTTGACGGCCGCCGTCTATAATATCCATATTTCTTCCTGTAATACCTCCTTCTCTTGTAAAATACCATCTGGGAAGGAAGTGACTGTAATTGTAGTTGTAGTGAGTTAAAGCCCCCAACATTTGCCTAGTGTGAAATTGGGAAACCACAAAAAGTCGCCTTGAAGTCTGCCAACATTGGGATTCAAACCCACTAGCTCCCGAATGCAAGTTAATTGCTATATGACAGAAAACATGTTGCCAACTCACTCGGTATTCTTATTATTCTTACTCTTGTCCTCGTTCTTATTCTTATCTTGATTCTTATTCTTGTTACATCCTTATTCCTATTCTTATCCTTGTTCGTATTCTTATTCCTATTCTATTTCTTATTATTGTCCTTATTTTTAACCTTGTTCTTGTTCTAATTCTCGTTCTTATTCCTATTCTTGTTCTCATTCTTTTCTTGTTATTCTTATGCTTCTTGTTCTTGTTCTCATTCTTATTCTTGTTATTCTTATGCTTCTTATTCTTGTTCTCATTCTTAATCTTGTTATTCTTATGCTTCTTATTCTTGTTCTCAATCTTTTTCTTGTTATTCTTATGCTTCTTATTCTTGTTCTCATTCTTATTCTTGTTATTCTTATGCTACTTATTCTTGTTTCCATTATTATTCTTATTGTTATTCCTTTTTTACAAGCTGCTCTATGTCGCACCGACACAGATATGTCTTATGGCGACCATTGGACAGAAAAGGGCTAGGAGTGGGAAGGAAGCAGCCGTGGCCTTAATTAAGGTACATCCCCAGCACTTGCTTGGTGTGAAAATGAGAAACCACGGAAAACTATCTTCGGAGCTGCCGGCAGTGGGGTTCGAACCCATTTTCTCCCGAATACTGGATACTGGCCGCACTTAAGCTACTGCAGGTGTAGAGCTTGGTTTTCTTATTCCTACTCTTATCCTTGTTCTTTCTCTTATTCTTATTCTTTTTTCACTCTCTTTCTCGTTCTTGTTTTTGATAGCTCTAGATAATATCTAATTCGCATGCGCAATGTTAGCTACTAAAGGAATAATCTTGTCGGATCCCCTGAGACCACAAGATCGCGCTGTGTCTCAGATCAAACACCTAAGGCACAGTCGCCCGCCAAGTGGTAATGAATGGGGCGGAATGTTGGCCTGCCACGAAGACACCAGCAGATCCTGCAAGTAAGGGAAATGTGCATGCTTAGATTGGCGTTGGGAGTCAGACGACTAGACCATATTAACGAAAAGGTCAGAAAAAATCTTATAATTGCCCCGTTTTCGGACAAAATGAGGGAAGCGAGACTGAGGTGGCCAGGTCTGACGCAGTACCCATGAAGTTGTGACACTTGAAAGGAGATCGAATGTGTTAACATTCGTACGGAACACAAGACATTCCAGAAAATTAGGAACTGAGATTGGGTATGTCTAACAGTGACACTTGTATGAAGGCCCAAGGATGGTTGGAATGCAGAAGCAGGGGAGGGGAAGGCTCACCCGCTAAAAAGATAGATATAAGCCTATAGAGCAGGGATGGCGAACCTTTTCCAACAAGTGTGCCATTTTTAGTCTGGTTTATTATTCTCAACTGTTGACGGTACCACTTGTTATTTTCCTCTAAGGAATGGCTACAACCTAACCCCCCCCCCCACGTGTCTTGCTTCCCAAATACTCAGTTATGTTTCACAATAAGTCATTTCTTTAATTTATTTACTGACTATCGAATGTACCCGTGCTTCGCTACGGTATTCTACATTGTATTCGAATATCGAAGTAAATAGTGTACATGCAGTAAATAAGATTGTTTTTAAATTGTACGTCTCTTAGCGTTATCCGAGAAAGAGCATGGGGAGGTCCCCGTACGTTGTTTCCAATGTAAAGTGTTTGTTACCGATTTGTGATATAACGGCAGGCTCACTAGCCTACTGGCATTCACAACCGAGTTGGGAAGTTTACATTATAATTGCAGGCCCCATTGCCTACTACGCGGACAGAATCGATTTGGGGAATTTTCGTTAAAATGGCAGCCCCCCTTTCCTACTTCCAGACAGATTACAGTTGAGGAGTTTCTATTATAATGACAGGCAATTACACTATCACTCGAAATTGAGTTGTGCAGTCATCACTATAATGCCAGGCCCATTTTCCTACTGCCAGCCAGCTTACTGCCATTCACACCAAGTTGGTGAGTTTCCATCAAAATAGCAGGCCACAATGCCTAATGCCAGTCACATTTTAGATGAGGACATTTCTTTATAATGGCGGGCACCCTTGCCTACTGCCAAACAAAATCGGATAGGGGAGTTTTAAACAAAATTGCATGCTCACTTGCCTTCTGCAAGTCAAATCGAGAAGGGAACTATCCATTACAATTGTAGGCCTTCCTTACTAATGACAGTTACACAGGAGTTGGAGAAGGAACCCTTTCCTACTGCCAGTCAAAGTCGGTGTGGGGAGTACTGATTACAATAGCAGACCCACCCTTTCTCGATCGCTAAAAATCGACATCAGTGAATATATATATAGATCGACATACGAAAGTATATGCGTGTTTACAATATTGAAGACCTTCATTTGCTGATTAACTGTTACTAAACGTACGTCATATCGACAAAGGATTATACCATAAGACACGCCGGATTTAGTGGCCTAAATGGCTGGCCCTATGATATGTCATCTATTCATGGGTCAGATTGAGTTAGAAACGTGGAACAGGGTAAAGGTTCTGTAAGATTATCTCACATTACATTACTTTTCGGATAATTATGTGACAGCTACATACATAGCATTTGGCTCACATATGGCTACTGGGTGGGCCAATTTTCGTGAAGAGTTTGATGAATCTGTATTTCATATAAGTAATTGAAAGTATGAATTATGCATGTGAAAATTCCAAATTGACTTAACATCGATTAATAGAGAAAAATCAAACGTAAAAGGGATTCAGATACGGCAAAAAGTCATAAAAACAAGGTTGTAGATCATTCCAAATTGAACGGAGATTGTGCAATCCGTTATGTGATAGAAATTTCCAAAGGTGTGCACCATCATTAAAATTGCCTGCACATTTCGATATTCTTCGGGGATAAAAAGTGAAAAATTTAATGATCTAGGATGTTTTCCGTTCGTTACAGGCTAAAACGTATAATTTTGTCAAATTTCAATTATCTTCTTTTTCTTCTGGCAGATTATGCCGCAATCTGGATTTTGGGCGAGGCGGGTAAAAATTAGGACTTTCAGAAAACTAAACCAACAATTATGGAGATGGTCATTATTATCCCTTAAACGGAAAACTGTACGAAAATTTCGCCAAAATAATCAGTGTAGAGGGACACAGTCGTTACGATTTGATTTATATAGATAAGGAATCTGCTCCATGTAAAACAACTTTTGGGCTATGTCCGCTGGACTTAACCTGCAAAACTGACCATTCATGATATCTTCCTTATTAATCCTCCTGACGAAAAAATGCACATGAAGAAAAAGGTTTAGAGGTGGAATTCCATCACGTTTGGTCGATTTCCAGTCAGGTTGATCTTGTTCTGTATATATTGTGGAAGAGTAAAATCACCATTTCGGTTCCCTATAAACCGCCAGTCCATTCCGGAACATGAAATGTTATTTACGTTTAAAACCTACCTTTGACCAGGTGGATGCTAAATATAAATTTTGGTTCGAATGTCTTCAGTAGTTTTCAAGTTGTAAGGAATACGCTTTACACGCACCAGCTCGTGAGTTAAGTCAGATGGGACTTGTACAGAAAAACGGTCCGTTAATGATATCTCCCTTATTAATCCTCGTATCGAAATGATGCACATGAGAAAAAAGGTTTAGAAATTAATTTCTACCAAGTTACAGTTAATAAAGTTGAAAGTAATAGAAAATGGATTATAACTGAGGACAGCCGGATAACGACAAATATGTAAATGCCAAGTGAATGTATTGGAAAATCAAATGCCCCTCAATAAATTATGCTAGTGTGAGTTATGGATATAATAAAGCGGTAACAGAGGAGAAATTTAGGTCCAGTGATTCTTAGGTAAACAAATAATAAGAAGATGACTAATGGTGTTATTACTTAATCTATTCGAGGGCGGTTATAACATCCAACGATATTCCGCCAATATCCCGCAGATAGGCCGATTGACGCCTCTCTTGCCTTCTACCCAAGGAACAACCACGAATTTAAAAGCATGATGAGGAAAATGGCAATACGTTACTTCCCTGCTGGCATGCAGTCAGAGACGTTGCCATGGTAACCTGTAGGTTCGTTGTCGGTCTGTCGGTCACTCAATGCAGAGCATGATACCAGCGGAAAATTGTAAATTTCTCCGTCATGTGAAGAGTAAGGTAAATTATGAACATAATGAAAGTCGTTTATAATGAAGAGACGTTTCACGTACGGTAAACTAAGTTTACAGAAAATCAATAGTATAAGAGAAAATGGAGGAAAACCATTCAGGTTTTCCTATAAACCCCCGTCTATTCAAAGATTTTAAAATAGTATGCATATCGAAACCTTCCCGGAATGAGTATACTCTAAATGTGAAGTTTGGTTGAGATCTATCCAGCCGTTTCGAAGTGATGGTGGAAAAACCATTCAGGTTTTCCTATAAACCCCCGTCTATTCAAAGATTTTAAAATAGTATGCATATCGAACTCTTCCCGGAATGAGTATACTCTAAATGTGAAGTTTGGTTGAGATCTATCCAGCCGTTTCGAAGTGATGGTGGAAAAACCATTCAGGTTTTCCTATAAACCCCCCGTCTGTTCAAAGATTTTAAAATGATATGCATATCAAAACCTTCCCCGGGATGAGTATACTCTAAATATGAAGTTTGGTTGTGATCTATCCAGCCGTTTCGACGTGATGGTGGAAAAACCATTCTGGTTTTCCTATAAACCCCCCGTCTATTCAAAGATTTTAAAACGATATGCATATCGAAACCTTCCCCGGGATGAGTGTACTCTAAATATGAAGTTTGGTTGAGATCTATCCAGCCGATTCGACGTGATGGTGGAGAAACCAAGCTGGTTTTCCAATAAACCCCCCGTCTATTCAAAGATTTTAAAATGATATGCATATCGAAACCTTCCCCGGGATGAGTATACTCTAAATATGAAGTTTGGTTGAGATCTTTCCAGCCGTTTCGACGTGATGGTGGAACAGACAGACAGACAAACAGACAGACAAACAGACACGAAACGTAAAAACCACCGATTCGGTCTTGAGTTGACCTAAAACGGATAAATATCTGAAAAATTGGCAAAACAAAAGAAATTACAGACAGCGGACCCCATACAATTTTATTTATATAGATTTATTTATTTATTTATTTATTTATTTATTTATTTATTTATTTATTTATTTATTTATTTATTTATTTATTTATTTATTTATTTATTTATTTATTTATTTATTAGTTAACTTATATATCGTGTAAATACATTTGATTGCATGTTCCGTGGTCGTATTTTGCAAATACTGCAAAAAATACATTCTTAAATACACTGACTGACAGAGCAAATGCAACACCAAGAAGGAGTGGTCAGAACTTTATGCCAATTGCAGGGTAGACTCACGTCACTGAGGTATGCTCATGATGTGAAATGCGCCGCTGTGCTGCGCACGTAGCGAACGATAAATGGGACACGGCGTTGGCGAATGGCCCACTTCGTACCGTGATTTCTCAGCCGACAGTCATTGTAGAACGTGTTGTCGTGTGCCACAGGACACGTGTATAGCTAAGAATGCCAGGCCGCCGTCAACGGAGGCATTTCCAGCAGACAGACGACTTTACGAGGGGTATGGTGATCGGGCTGAGAAGGGCAGGTTGGTCGCTTCGTCAAATCGCAGCCGATACCCATAGGGATGTGTCCACGGTGCAGCGCCTGTGGCGAAGATGGTTGGCGCAGGGACATGTGGCACGTGCGAGGGGTCCAGGCGCAGCCCAGAGTGACGTCAACACGCGAGGATCGGCGCATCCGCCGCCAAGCGGTGGCAGCCCCGCACGCCACGTCAACCGCCATTCTTCAGCATGTGCAAGACACCCTGGCTGTTCCAATATCGACCAGAACAATTTCCCGTCGATTGGTTGAAGGAGGCCTGCACTCCCGGCGTCCGCTCAGAAGACTACCATTGACTCCACAGCATAGACCTGCACGCCTGGCATGGTGCCGGGCTAGAGCGACTTGGATGAGGGAATGGCGGAACGTCGTGTTCTCCGATGAGTCACGCTTCTGTTCTGTCAGTGATAGTCACCGCAGACGAGTGTGGCGTCGGCGTGGAGAAAGGTCAAATCCGGCAGTGACTGTGGAGCGCCCTACCGCTATACAACGCGGCATCATGGTTTGGGGCGCTATTGCGTATGATTCCACGTCACCTCTAGTGCGTATTCAAGGCACGTTAAATGCCCACCGCTACGTGCAGCATGTGCTGCGGCCGGTGGCACTCCCGTACCTTCAGGGGCTGCCCAATGCTCTGTTTCAGCAGGATAATGCCCGCCCACACACTGCTCGCATCTCCCAACAAGCTCTACGAGGTGTACAGATGCTTCCGTGGCCAGCGTACTCTCCGGATCTCTCACCAATCGAACACGTGTGGGATCTCATCGGACGCCGTTTGCAAACTCTGCCCCAGCCTCGTACGGACGACCAACTGTGGCAAATGGTTGACAGAGAATGGAGAACCATCCCTCAGGACACCATCCGCACTCTTATTGACTCTGTACCTCGACGTGTTTCTGCGTGCATCGCCGCTCGCGGTGGTCCTACATCCTACTGAGTCGATGCCGTGCGCATTGTGTAACCTGCATATCGGTTTGAAATAAACATCAATTATTCATCCGTGCCGTCTGTGTTTTTTCCCCAACTTTCATCCCTTTCGAACCACTCCTCCTTGGTGTTGCATTGTCACTGTCAGTCAGTGTATCTTCCTTTACAGCCGGGCTAAGTGGTTCAGACGGTTAAGGCGTTGGCTTTATGAGCCCAAGTTTGCAGGTTTTATTTGAAGGTGCTCAAATATGTCATCCCCGTGTCGGTAGGTACCGGCGAGAAAAAGAACTACGGAACAAACAACTTATGCCGAGGAGTTAGGCCAGCTCTTCAATCGAGGCTATGAGAAGTACTGAAGGCGTCTATTAATTACGAAGTATATGAAAATCGAGGCCTTGTGCAAGTGTCACTCTGACTGGTACTGTTAGATGGAATGAAGGACTCCGTGCAAGTGGCACTCCGAGCAAATGTCACTCCATACAAGTATTCCAACCCGGTACCCATCGTGAAGCGGGCACTTACACTAAGGCCAGATGGAGAGCCGCCATGAGGGCGACGTAAATAGCGGTGGACATGAGAGCCGGAGGTGTTCATCTTGCTGCAGCCGAAGATGAAAAAGGAGGGGAAAATGCAAGAAAGCAGAACCCCCCTCCCACCCCTTCTTCCTCACACCAAATGAGAAGAATTCCACAATTTTTTTTTCTTTTCGAGATGTGATTTCTATTGTGGGTAAGGTCCGAATACACATTCGACTCGCCATTTCTATAGCTGCCTTTCCCAGTTCATCCCATGGGGGGGGGGGGGGGATGAGTTGCATGTACCACTGTGAGGGTGTTTGTGGGTGTAGGTGTATTTGTACAGCAAGTAGTAATTGAGACCTGAATAAGAAATATTATCCCCTCGCTGAAGTATAACAAGGTTCACTATGAATACGAATGTTCTGTAACAAAATAATATTTTAAGTTGGCCGTGTGGTTTGAGCTCACATCCAGGAGATAGTGGGTTCGAACCCCACTGTCGGCAACCCTGAAGATGGTTTTCCGTGGTTTCCCATTTTCACACCAGGCAAATTCTGGGGCTGTACCTTATTTAAGGCCACGGCCGCTTCCTTCCCATTCCTAGGCATTTCCCTTCCCATCGTCGCCATAAGACCTATCTGTGTCGGTGCGACGTAAAGCAAAATTGCAAAAAAATAAAAAAATAAAATAAAGAAAGAATGTTTGTACAGTACTTATTACCTACTTTCTATCTCGATTTAAATAAGGCAGCCGTTTCTTTGGCGAACACTGATGTTGAACATATGTTTATGTCTTGTAATGAATGTTGTAACGGCAGTCATCTAGGAGGTCTTTTGCGGTAAAGTTACAGTACTACTAAATATATGGAAACAATGGCATTCCTCCGTTGTGACTCGAAGCGGTGTTTATTAGAGGGAAAGGAAAAGGGGTGTAAATTGCAAGAACATTATAGCACTAAATGCTTAATGAAGCTGGAAGAATGTTTAATACTCATGTAATGAGACACTTGTGGAGTAACAGTTGCTTTTAAATTTAACACGGTAATACCATTCAATAGAAGGCTTGATAAACTTAATGAATGTGACCGAGTTCATAAACAGGGCGATAGGAAAGTCACGTTCACGCTAGTAAACAGGGTGAAACCAATCGGAAAGTGGTTACACTGGTATTTAGAAACAATTACATACACGTGTTTGGTAAATGCAAAATCAAAATTATAAACAAACGTCAACACTACAAAAATGAATGCACTCATCCAGAGTTTAACAACATTTACAGTGGTTCTACCCTGACTGGGTGACCATTTACTCAGATGCTGAATGGTGACTCTCTGAAACAGAAGCATGCCTCCTTCATTCAGATATAACTGCAAATACTCATGTCATGCGCTACAGGCTCTAAAATGTTTGACTGCAGGGAACGAAATTACAATAATACTCCACCACCAGAAGAGGAGTACACATCGTTCGCCGGTTCAGACAAACAACAACCCCCAACCTATCTTCCCTCCAGGAAGGGAAATGTCGGGGAAGGGGGAATTATTTTAAAGTGGAGAAATAGTTCGAATAACCCTGCACACACGTATACAGGTTGTCCATGAAAAAAGTACCAATATTTCCGAAGGAGGCAGCACGCCACAAACGAAGGAAGAAAGGTCCTGTATACATTGGTCGCAAACCCAATATCTTCGTAGTTATGGTCCACTACCAGTACCCTCAATGATCACCATGTCTTTGATCTACTCTCCACAACATGTGCTCGATATACACCGCCATCCATTGCAATGTCACCTTCCATCCTACGTCTCATAGAGTCACGCATTCGTTGCAACAACTCCTGGCTGTTGTCGGATGCATCACAAGCATTGGACCCGCGTTCTCGTAGTGTCACCACATCATTTATGGGGCATATCCTTCCTCCAGATCTACGCCGCATGAACAACCTCGTCCGAAAAGCAAATAAAATAAAGGCCAATGAACCACCTGCAATTCACCAAAACATCTAAAGAATCGCTTCAAAACGACTGAAATCTAGATACCCTCCACTTCTGCTGGCTCAGAAACCGATGAAAGAAAAGTACTGTGAACTGCGAACTTAGAATGAAGAATGGACTACTAAGGCTCCCGATGAATGGAAATCGATCTTTGACACTACGCAGCCGCCACTGGACTTCATCTCCCGCGGAGTGTATGGGTGCCACTAAACAGAATGCGCACTGGGCATGGAAGAAGTGGCTCTGCGAAATATTCTTGGGGCCTTTGACCTTCTCCAAGCTGTAACTTTGGTAAGGAATTCCAGACAATGTGACACATAAACCTTCAGATGCCGACTTCACTAAGCTGTAACTTTGGTGAGGAATTTCAGACAATGTGACACATAAACCTTTAGATGCACATATACAGTAGAACCTTCCACGAAACTATCGTCAACCTTCTGACAGCTTCAACAACGGTTGTTCAGTGGCTGCAACAACTGGACTTCCTAGTTTAGTTTTCAATATCCATTGATTTATATTTCTCATCATTTCTGTATTTGCGTATTCTTGCATTTTTCTTCCTATTTTTCGGTATTGCACATATCTCTCTCCCTTTCTACTTTATGTTGTGCCGGGAAACGATATGGAATAAGGATTAAGGGCATGAGATTCAACAAAGGGGTGAACGGTCCTTATGGTGCAGGTACAGAGAGAGGTATACGCTGATCGAAATAACAGTTGATTCCTTCAAGACAAAATAATGTTCCAGATACAGTGGTACAGTGGTTCCTGGTACAGTATTTTACCTTGACTTTCGAGCCAGTACGCTGACCGTTCAACCAACGAGTCGGACATAGTAACAGTAACGAACCATAAGTCCGAAGATATTGTGTTGACGACCAATGTTTATAGGACCTTTAGTCCTTCGTTTATTGTGTGCTGCCTCCTCCGTAAATACAATAGTTAATTATGTCAAGGTCCGCCTTGTTAATACAATTCAAAAATTCTAAACCATCAAATACATAAATAGGCTACACACAAGTTCATCGTTTGAGAATAAATAACGCCCCACCACAATGCATTAGATAAATTGTCAACGAGCTCAATGTTAATATACCACATACAAACGTTTTATAAGACTTTGGACATAATATGAAAGATATTCATGTTTGAACTTTTAGTGTCGTTATTGTATTTATTGTATTTATCCTATTCTGTTAGGACATAAAATTGTTTTAAATAAGGTCTTTCATATGCGTGTGATTTTAATCTATAAGGTGGAGAAGTGAAATTTAAATTTAAATTGTGTTGATAAGGCGGACCTTGACGTAATTAACTATAGTAATTAAGACAATAGGGACCATTAGTGGCCCTCATGGTCAAGCTAATAGATCCTGCGTAAATACTGGAAACATTTTCGTGGACACCATTATGTACGTATGAATGTAACTTCGTCAGCGTGAACATTTCATCGCTGTTTAAATAAATTAGCTCCATATCCTAAACTGAATGGTCAGCGTATTCTCGTTCGTTTCAGAGTGCTCAGGGATAGATTACCGATCGTTGACGATGATGCTTTTTGTTTAAAGGGGCCTAACATCTAGGTCCTCGGCCCCAGATTACCGATCGGAGTGGCGATTTCAACTACTCATTGTTAATTCGTTTGACTCAGATACTGGGTATTTTCTTTCCTATTGATACACATTCCCTCACCTACATACATCACATCACATTACCAACTACCACGGAAACACGCAACAGTGAAAACAGCCCTCTATATAGAGTTGGAGTGAAGAAACGTGTCCGGCCCTAAAACTGTGACAAATTCGCATGAGGTTCTGACCACAATAAACTGGAAATAGCCTAGGAGAAGAAGAATAACAAGATTTGAAAATCCCTTATCAAAATCGATGTCTGTATCATCCGCATCAATATTTCCTTATCTGAATCCAGGTGTCAGAATTAATCTTCTTAGAAAATGTTTCTGTCAGCCTCCGTGGTGTAGTGGTTAGTGCGATTAGCTACCACGCTCGGAGGCCCGGGTTCGATTCCCGACTCTGCCACGTAATTTGAAAATTGGTACGAGGACTGGAACGGCGTCAACTCAGCCTTGGGAGGTCAACTGAGTAGAGGGAAGTTCGATTCCCACCTCAACCCTCCTCGAAGTGGTTTTCCGTGGTTTCCCACTTCTTCTCAAGGAAAATGCAGGGATGGTACCTAAGGCACGGTCGCTTCCTTCCCTATTCCGAATCTATCCCTTCCAATCTTCCCATCCCCCACAAGGCCCCTGTTCAGCATAGCAGATAAGTCTGCCTGGGCGAGGTACTGGCCGTCCTTCCCAGTTGTATCCCCCGATCAAAAGTCGCACGTTCCAGGACATTGCTCTCGAGGTGGAAGAGGTGGGATCCCTCCGAGTCCGGGGGAAAAACTAACCCTGGAGGGTAAACGGATTGAGAAAGGGAAAAAAGTAAATGTTTCTTCTAAAGGAAACACGATACTTCCAAAACGAGACCTTTACTGGCTCTGTCAAACTCATAACCCGTAAAATAAGTGTACACAAGTGGAAACGTTTTCATCACGAGGCTTGTTTTCCAATTCTAGATCTAGTTAATCAATTACTAAACACATCATAAAATAAACTATTTTAGTTAATAAAGGACGTCGCAACAGCAGGCAGATATATATTCAATAATGATCTTGAGAAGACAAAGGATGTTTTAGGTGAAAGATCATGTGACCGCAACTGTCGTAAAATCTTTCAAGGATGGCTGAAGTCATGACACTTAAATGTCACCTCCCTAGACACGACATTGGTGCTGAGGTGTGTAGCAGGGCGGTACCGAGTCTGGGTCACGAGAGGCCAAGGGTTAGTCCGATTGGTACTAATCTGGTGCCGATTTCATTAGCACAGAGTTCATGCTCGAGGAGGTACACGCAATGTTCTAGGGTCATCGACCACGCCTACTCTGTCCAGTTTGGCCTTATGGAATTCTCATTCACAACGGCACACGCTAAGGGCACTTTTTATTGAATCCTACTGAACTAATCTTTATTGCAAATTATATGTTCAAGGCTGTGCTAGAAAAAAATGGTGGTAGGCTGTAAATATTGTAACGGGTTTCGTAGACTTACTTATAAGAAATAAAAGACAAATATTATGCGGATAATAAATTTTGTATCGAATACACTTGGAATGTGCTTAATAACTGAGTGTAGTATGGGTCTGTGATATGGGAAATAAGAGACACAAATGGTAAATTGTTTTCAGTGTGTCAACCGTCATAGTAATGCCAACTACGCTCTTTTCGTTTAATTTCTTTGATTCCTTCATCATTCACTTTTGTCGTTTTAACTCTTTCTTTTGCAATCTCTTGCCGAATCCAAATCAAATCTTTATTTTCCATGATTAAATTTGTTTTTCTGTACGACGATGTATTCAAAACTACAGCTAACCTCCAACCACAACGCCATCTTATAACAGAGTATGCGTATGACGTCACATATATAGCACAAATTTTGCCTTATTTTGAAGGGCTGTTCCCTGAAAACTACGTTTCAGATTATCAATTGTTTGTTGCAACAGGTAGCCTTCTCTTTTATCTGTCAATTGAGATGATAAACGTAATCGTAAGTTAAATATTCTCGGCAATGTACGCGTTCTGCCCAAACACTAAAAGCGTCTAAAAGATTGTCTTTTTATGTACGCGTTGTTGAGGAACGTAAGTCTACGTTAAAAAAGTGGAGGACTTCATTCAGCGTACTCTTAGCCGTTCTATGTAAATATTTTCGTATTTGTTATGCTACACACCTGCTTTACTGTAAAATTAAAAGGGACCGAGGGAGGTGGTTGTGCTGTTACAGTCACGTAACAGTTAGCTTGCATCCGGAAGATATTCATAAAATGATAAACATTTTAAATAAATCTATAACAAGTAAATAATTCACCTTAAAGATTTATATGGGATGAAACTGTAATAGTGACAACTATTTATTTACGATTAAGACACAGTTGATAGCTGTGTAAAACATTTACAGTCCTTCAATGCAGTCACTAGCATCGTCTACAACTTGTTGCCAGCGATGTGGAAGTAGTAGAGTCCCTGTAGCAGCTCCTGTTCTGTTGATGTATCTGATGGAACGATCCACTACCTGAAGAACCTCGGGAACAGTCCTGAGGCAAATGCCACGAAGTAGTTCATGCATTTTGGGTTAAAGTCATAATCACAAGGACTCAAATCCAATAAATATGGAGGATGTAAAAGCAAGCACTTATCAAACCCACAACCATACAGCGTGTGCCATATGTGCCTGCGCGTTATCCTGCAACACGAATGGAGAGGTCCTGCTTTCTTCCCAACACTGGTCTCGGGAGATGTTCCAGAAAGAGAGGCTTGTTGTTTAAAAGGACCTAACATCTAGGTCAGCGGCCCTTTACCACAATGTTACATAAATATTGTGGGTAAATAGTCTTTCCTTGTGCTACGGTATGTGTTAGGATGACATCATCGCACTCGTGGACAAGAATTACCATAATTTTCCTTATTGTTCGACAAGTACTCAAGAGTCCTGTATTTAAAAAAATCAATTTTATATATACTGTATATGTATGTGCGTACAGGGTTCCGTTAACATTTGATGAGCCAATACTTCACGGAATATTGGAGGTAGAGAGGTAATAATTGACACATACGATTGGCATGATGTGGGAGTTTTGACACCAAAATAAAGTAATTAAAGCTGCACTAACAGTGCCTTTTCTTGTAACATCAGCATGCCATGATTGCAGGCGCATCTGACGCCCTCTCTCACGACAGTTCCTTTTATACCGTACAGGGGTCTCATGCGGCATCACTGACGTGTTGCTGTCCAGCGCCATCCGTTGGCTTGTATGTGGCCTCGTTGGTGTCAATAAAATCTCATATCGTGTCAAGCATGTGTGGCCATTTGTACCTGACATTTTGGTGTCCAGCGTCATCTGTTGATCATTTTGTGTACTTTATTTTCTTGTCAAGAAAACCCCATGCCATGCTAATCATGTGTGTCAATTATTACCTCTCTACCTCCAATATTTCGTCAAATATTATCTTGTCAAATGTTAACGAACTTTCGGGTCATCTGTATATTACGTACTCCTTTTCGTCTAGTATAAAATCCTTTTGTTTTCATGTAGACTACACATGAGATTACGTAACTGAATGTGCAATATATGGGTATACATAGTCGCTCAAAGTAAGGAAAATGAGCACATGGTACTTTATGTTCCTCATATTCAAATATTTATCAATCTTTAATTATCTATATACTAGCAAATGTACCCGTGCTTCGCTACGGTACTCTACATTGTATATGGATATAGAAGTAAATTACTGCTCATGAAGTGAATAAGATTTTTAAATTGGGTGTGTCTTGGTTTTATCCGGGAAACAGTATTGTGAAATCCACAGACGTTGTTTCCAATGAAAGTGTGATTTGCGGAATTGCGATGATAACGGCAAGTCCACTTGTCTACTGCAATTCACAGAAAAGTTGGTAATTTTCATTTAACGCCAGGCCCCATTGCCTAGTGCGCGGCCAAAATCGATTTGGGGAGGTTTCATTACAATAACAGACCCCATTTCCTACTTTGAGATAGATTACAGTTGAGGAACTTTTATTATATTTGCAAGGACCTTCCTTACTGCCAGTCAAAAGTGAGTTGCGTTCTTATCATTATAACGGCAGACCCATTTTCTAATGCCAGTCAGCTTACTGCCAGTCACATCGAGTTGGTGAGATTCCATTATAATAGCAGGCCACTATGCCTAACGTGTCACATTTTAGATGGGTCATTTGTTTATAATGGAAGACACCCTTGCCTACTGACAAACAGGATCGGGTAAAATAGTTTTGAAAAAAATTGCACACTATCTTGCCTTCTGCTAGTCGAATCGAGAAGGAAATTATGCATTAAAATAGTGCACAAGAGATGGAGGACGACCCCATTCTTACTGCCTGTCAAAGTCGATGTGGGGAGGATTGAATACAATAATAATACAGTCACTTTCGATTTGTAAAGTATTTAATAACAATGGCAGGTAAACCCTTTCTAGATTGCTACAAATCGACGTCAATGAAAGAATATAGTCGTCATACGGTAGTAAATGGATGTTAACCTTCATTTACAGAATAACTGCTCCTAAACGCTATATCAAATCGAAAAACGGATTCTACGATAAGACGCAATTTCGTTTTGGATGAATTATAAGACTGCGTTCTTATGCTGAGCCCAAAATTTGAGGCCCCACAGCGTGCCCCCTTCAGGAAATTATGAGAATTTTCGATTTTTCTGGGGATCCTGGGGTCATCAGCTTCTCCCGTACCAAGTTTCAAATTTCTGAGATATCTCGAAGTGCCTCATTAATTCACGTCTTTTTCCATTTTTAAATATTTATATATACATCACTCCAGACCGACTTGCTTTTATACATATAGATGACGGATAAGCATGAGCAAGTTGAAAAGTGCAGACTTCAACTTTGAGATTCATAACTCCCAAACAGTGCATGATATTAACAAACGGTTTACGCCACCAGACGCCTCATTTATCGCTCTCCAGGTTTGTTTCCGAACCATTTCCTCGTATCTCCCATATTTAGGGGGTAAATTGAGTTTAATATTTGAATAGGGTGAAATTTGGTTATATTTTTATTGTTTTACATTACTTTTTGCCTACTTATGTATAACCTAGAATCATGAAATGTGGTCCACATATGGCCCATGATCGTACCAATGTGCGCACCCAACTTGATGATCCTATCATTCCTATAAGTGTGTCAAACAGTGAAATATACTTGTAAAAATCACCATATTTGAGAACAATTCAGAAATACGGCCAAATCTAACGTATAAGGGAGAGAGATACGACAAAATGTCATAGGACCAAAGTTGTAGATCACTCCGAACTGAAGCGATATTGTACCATCCGTTTTGTGATACTACTTACCGTTTAGCCAACAAATAGCTCAAAAGGAATGTCTGCATAGTCATTAAAATTGCCACCGTATTTCTATATCTTTGGGGTAAAAATTGAAAAATTTGAACATCTTGGAACTTTTCCGTCTGTTATAGACCAAAAGCTATAATTTAAAAAAAAATCAATCCTCTACCTCGTCTGGAAGGTTGTGCCGCCATCTTGATTTGGGAGCCGGGGGATAACAATTAGGAAATTCCCGAAAATTTTTAATCCCACGAAACATATAGGTTGCCGCTTTGGATAAATTATACGACTGCGTTCTAATGATGAGCCCAAAATTCGAGGCCCCCCAGCGTGCTCCCTTCAGGGAATTTTGAGAATTTTCGATTTTTCTAGGGATCCTGGGGTCATCAGCTTCTCCCGTACCAAGTTTTAAATTTCTGAGATTTTTGGAAGTGCCTCATTAATTCACGTATTTTTCCATTTTTAAATATTTATATATACATCACTCCAGACCGACTTGCTTTTATATATATAGATAATTCACCCCTCATATAGATACAAAACCTATGGGTACCTACAAAAATATTACATATAGGTTCAATCTTTCCTGAAAAATGTTTGCCTACGAGGAACGTATAGAATACCTCGCGCTTCTTCATTATTTTTTCTTTTCTCTTTGGAGCCACTTTATATCACTCGATTTATTCTCACAAGGACTTAAATCAATGTTGCCAATGTGCTTAAAATTAATTTAGTATGCATATACCAGCCATGGATTAGCAATCCATTTTCCTGTATGATTCATGCTGGTGATTTGATTTGGACTGCTGAATAACATTTCATTCAGCAAGTTACGTTCCAAAAAAAAAAAAAAAAATGTTCGAAGCGAGTGACTAGGAGAATACTAGATTCTCTTGCAAACAATTCACAATAAATACGTCAGGTAAAGAATGAGCTGAAATCCATTAATGTGTGAATAACAAAGGTACAAACACCTACATCCGTAATTGCTTTTATGAAAGAAGATATTCTGCATTTTATTGCGCCTGTTCCATAGCTCAGGCTGTGGCACCTGCTAATTTATGACCTCGTTCCTGTAATCTGTTATTCCGTTAGTCAGTATTCAATTATACATTCTTGTAAATGATGTTTATATTATTTGTTTGGTATCACTTTGCGGATATCCTAGAAAGAGCGATATACTTTCATCGTACCAGTAAACCACAAGCCTAGATTTCGTACCCTATTCTCAACTGAATCCGATTCTCGGATACTTAACGTAACATCATACGATCCTGAATATACAGGATTATTCACCTAAGATGTTACACGAAAATAACTTCTAAACTATTAAAGATATCGGCATTCTGTTTTCATATTCGTAAATGGTATCTAGTGCCTTGTAACCGTGCTACTTATTCTCATGGGGTGCACTCACAGAACACTCGCAATTTGCAGAGTAGATGTAAAAACCGTCCGCCTCTGTGGTGTGGTGGTTAGAGTGATTAGCTGCCGCCTCCGGAGGTCCGGGTTCGATTCCCGGCTCTGCCACGAAAATTTGAAGCGTCGTACGAGGGCTGGAATGGGGTCCACTCAGCCTCGGGAGGTCAAATGAGTAGAGGTGGGTTCGATTCCCACCTCAACCATACTGGAAGTGGTTTTTCGTGGTTTCCCACTTCTCCAGGCAAGTGCCGGGATGTTACCTAAGTTAAGGCCACGGCTACTTCCTTCCGTCTTCCTTGTCTATCCCTTCCAATCTCCCCAACCCCTCCCACACGGCCCCTGTACAGCATAGCAGGTGAGGCCGCCTTGGCGAGCTACTGGTCATTCTCCCCAGTTGTAACCCCCGACCAATGTCTCATGCTCCAGGACACTGCCCTTGAGGCGATAGATGTGGGATCCCTCGCTGAGTCCGAGGGAAAAACCAACCCTGGAGGGTAAACCGATTAAGAAAGAAAGAAAGAAGTAAAACCCAAACAAAGGAAAAGTGCTAAGGGATGATCCTTCGCGTCACGAGAGAGAGTCACTGTAATTGTTGAGAAAATGATAACCGATCGCGAGGGAGGGGGAGTATGACTGTAAATCTACAATGCCAGAGCAGCAGGGGCAATGTGGGTAGAGATAGTGACGAATAACACGATAACCCAAGTGGATTGTTGAAGCTCGTAATAAGGATTAAACTTAATTTTCTTTTCTTTAATATGCTGTCTTTTCAAAGGCCTTATCATTTCTTTTTTATATTCACTTACCCCTTACGTTATTTAGTATCATCAAATCAGTTTCGAATTTTTCTTAAATGGTATTTATTTTTTATTATTTTCATCTAACTAGTGTTTTCCCACTTCTAATTAATGTAGAAATTGATCATATAATGACCGACTGGAAATCGAAAATATCTAGACAACATGAACATGATTTCTAAGAAAACCTCTATTTTTGTACTACTATATTTAGCAGCAAATGAGAGTAAGAGATGAAGGGAGGAAGAGGTACATGGTGTTCGAGGAGAGAGTCCTGTGAAAGATCTTTGGACCTATGTTGGATTAGAATGGCTGGAGATGCAGGAAGAAACAAAAGGTGTATGATTTGTTCAACCAACTCAGAATTGCACACAATATGGAAACTAGAAGTTTGCAATGGGTAAGGCATGTGACCCTTGTAGCCGATCGTATCTGGACCAAAGCAGTCATGGTAGGAGGACCTGAAGGAACCTATCTATTCGTAGGCCCAGAAAGCGATGGGGAGATGGAGGGTAACTAAAGAACTTCAGGATACTTTGGGTCCAAGCAGCACAAAATCGCAGGAACTCGAGGCAGATTGTGAGGTAGACGAATGTTCTCCGGGATTCTTGATTGCAGATGCACGAATAACTTAACGATTTTGATAATCATTATGTCCCAGGCCTGTATGAAGATGTAACACAAATATAATTCAATCACTACTGATCTGCATTTATGGCAGTCGCCCAGGTGGCAGATTCCGTATCTGTTGTTTCCCTAGACTCTTCTTGAATGATTGCAAAGAAATTGGAAATTTATTGAACATCTCCCTTGGTAAGTTACTCCAATCCCTAACTCCCCTTCCTATAAACGAATATTTGCCCCAATTTGTCCTCTTGAATTCCAACCTTATCTTAATATTGTGATCTTTCGTACTTTTAAAGACACCATCCAAACTTATTCGTCTACTGATGTCCTCCCACGCCATCTCTCCACTGACAGCTCGGAACATACCACTCAGTCGAACAGCTCGTCTCCTTTCTCCCAGGTCTTCCCAGCCCAAACTTTGCAACATTTTTGTAACGCTACTCTTTTGTCGGAAATCGCCCAGAACAAATCGAGCTGCTTTTCTTTGGATTTTTTCCAGTTCCTGAACCAAGTAATCCTGGTAAGGGTGCCATATACTGGAACCATACTCTAGTTATGGAACCAAACTCTAGTAAAAAAGATACAAAAGATGAGGATGACTCTACAATATACAGCAGAATAAAGCCAGGAACATTATTTTGGATAGTCTGTATAGATAAATAATTGTAGGGCAATGTACTGCTTATCTGATAATGTTATTTGTTATTATCGCTTGATTATGTTTCAACATTCTTAGTATATCTAGTTATTTCTTGCAACGTTAACCATGCCGACCTTGTAATTAATAGTAATACAGTAAGTATTATTGAAAGGAACTGTGACTTGGGCATTTTTTAACTAAGAAATTCAAAGTCATGCTGTGGTTATAAGGTATTCGGAGAGTTAAAAAGATTTTGTTACTTCAACGTGCAACGGTCTTCAGATCAATATTAATACCAATATATTATATAGAACAATGAAATAAACATCTACATTAATAATAAAACAATACTAACAATAATGGGAGTGTCCAACCGTTGTCCTGTTTATTTCTCTACGCGGTCGGGTATGAAATGAGGGAAATCTTAGTGTCGAGTCTTTGTTTACGACCGGATGCCCTTCAGGACGTTAACCTCATCAGAAAAAAAAGATGACATGAAATGGCGTATGGCTTTTAGTGCCGGGAGTGTACGACGACATGTTCGGCTCGCCAGGTGCAGGTCTTTTGATTTGACGCCCGTAGGCGACCGGCGCGTCGTGATGAGGATGAAATGATAATGAAGACGATATATACACCCCGCCCCCGTGCCAGCTTAACCAATGATGGTTAAAATTCCCGATCCTACCGGGAATCGAACCCGGGACCCTGTGACCAAAGTCCAGCACGTTACCCTTTTAGCCATTACGCCGGAGAACTCATCAGAAGAATTAATGCTACAAACTAAACGACGTGATATATGATTGTAGGAAGGGAGAAGGTGAAACCCGGTGCCGGCACGTATTCTACTCCTGTCGAAGAGCATCAAGGGGTCTGCTTAAGGCTTACCGTCAACAGTGTCATATGAACTCTCTCCATATGAATACTGTGTAGACGTTTGAAAATTATTCCAGACTTTAGTCTCTCACCCTGCCAGCCAATATGCTGATGGTGAAAATTTTTCAACCAAAGGGACTCAAACCGACTACCTACGGTGTCGGACCATGCGGAATTGACACCTTAACGATCAAATGGCCACCAGGTGGGCTGATAATAAATATAATAATAATAATAATAATAATAATAATAATAATAATAATAATAATAATAATAATAATAATAATAATAATAATAATACCGGGCGAGTTGGCCGTGCGCGTAGAGGCGCGCGGCTGTGAGCTTGCATTCGGGAGATAGTAGGTTCGAATCCCACTATCGGCAGCCCTGAAGATGGTTTTCCGTGGTTTCCCATTTTCACACCAGGCAAATGCTGGGGCTGTACCTTAATTAAGGCCACGGCCGCTTTCTTCCAACTCCTAGGCCTTTCCTATCCCATCGTCGCCATAAGACCTATCTGTGTCGGTGCGACGTAAAGCCCCTAGCAATAATAATAATAATAATAATAATAATAATAATAATAATAATAATAATAATAATAATAATAATAATAATAATAATAATAATAATAATAATAATAATAATAATGTGTGGCAAAAACTATTCGCAATGTAGAACGTGCCTACAGCAAGAATCAACTAACACAGATTGAACAAGATTTCCAGAGGAACAACACACGGGACTTCTACAGAATCTTGAAACGCAATCTAAATAAGTATAATCCATCGAGCTTACAGTTCAAAAACTCGGATGGGAAACTAGCTTACAACGACAAAGATCAGTAGCGACGATTCGGGGGGGGGGGAGGGCAAGAGGGGGCAGTCGCCCTCCATATTCTGAAGAAAAGGTCATATTTTTGTTGTACAAGCCCTGCTGTCTTATCAGCTAGTCCCTCCTTTATTTTCGTTAATTGACAAAATTATTAGTGGAAATACGCATGAAATATCGTTCCTCCCGACTAACCGATTTATATAGCGCCATAGCAAGTAGTGGAGACTTTGCATGTGTTGTGAGGAACGTTAGCAGGGATACTTTTTTGCCAAGGTCATGGACATTGAAGTATGGTTCACTCGCTTGCCGCGCGCATTTGTCAGTCTCTTTAGTGTCTGTTAGTTTCTTAATATGTCGTCAAATACTAAATGATTTTAATTGTATAAATACACCGTACTTCCTTTTAATTCTAATAAATGTATAATAGTGTTCCTTTGGTGAAAGTTTTATTGTATAGTATTGAATAAAAATCTCTAAAACCTATTATTACCGCACTTAAGTTGGTAATCTGTCAGCCTTTACCTCTCTGTCGAAATTCACTTGGAGAGCATAAAATGACTTACCCTCTTATAGCTTTTCTTTTTTTTATACCTGTATATTTTTTGCCCCCGCACTTTTAATTCCCAATCGCCGCTACTGACAAAGAACAACAACTTAATCCACAACTGGGGGAGTACCAAACAGGGTTCAAGAAAAAAGAGCGCTCATGTGCCGAGCAAATTATGAATCTGAAATCTATCCTCTCTTATCTGAAACTAAGGAACAAGAAATTTGTTGTGACCTTCGTCGACTTCAAGAAGGCCTGTGACTATTGATAGAATCACGTTTATTCAAGTCCTAAAAAAATTTGGCTTGGATAACAAAACTAGGGCAATCATAGAATAGATCCTAACTAACACAAACTCCAGAGTTAAGTTCAGAGGAGACATTTCAGACTCTTTCAAGATAAAGACAGGAGTTAAACAGGGAGATGGGCTCTCTCCCTTGCTCTTCAATTGCGTTCGAAACAGTCATCCGTGAGTGGCGCAAAGCAATTAAAACGATGGGCTCCAAAATGGTGTGAGATTGGGTTACAAGAACATGAACCTTTCAATTGACTGCTTAGCTTTTGCAGATGATCTAGCAATTTTCTCTGATTCTTTGGACATGGCTTCAAAGCAAATTAATCACCTCAAGACACAGGCGGGAAAAGCAGGTATCCAGATATCTTTGGAGAAAACACAATTCATAAATAACATCAAGGCAACACCAAGAGAGCTAAAAGTAAATCAGGGGGCAATCAAACGGACAGGTAAGTTTACAGATTTTGGCGAGTGGATAGAACCAAACATCTCTGAAAAAGAAGCTTACGCGTCACGCATGAATAAAATGGAAATGGCTTATCAGCTGACCAAAGACATTTACAACAAAAAGTCCATATCCTTGAACGTAAAACTCAGACATTACTGCACTGTCATAAGACCAGAGACTTTTTATGCAGCGGAATGCCTTGCTATGAACAAGAAAGGTCTGATAGAAAAATTGGAAATTAAAGAGAGAAAGATCTTAAGGAAAATTCTTGGCTCAATTAAAGACAAAGATGAATATAGACGTCGGCGTAACTATGAGCTGTATACTCACGTCCAGAAGATCTCTGATGGCATGCGGAGAAGGAGAATTGAATTTTATGGCCACTTGCTAAGACGATTATCGATTATCGAACCAGATCTTTACCTATTTCAAAGATAAGAAGACACAGCCAACCTGGTTCAAGGAGGTTGAAAGGGACCTACAGGAAATGGGTATCACTTATGAAAATATACAAGGACGCAACGCACTCAGGAGGAAGCTAAAAGACCACCAGGGTTTTCAAGAAAGGCCAAAGTTGAAGACGAGAAAGACGTGGTCGGAGGAAAGAAAAGAGCAACACCGACAACAATGAAGGAGCACTGGGCAAAAATCAAAGCCCAGAGAAGACAGAACGTGGTCCTTAATAGGCCGATGCGAACAAAGAATAAGAAGAAGAAGAAGAAGAAGAAGAAGAAGAAGAAGAAGAAGAAGAAGAAGAAGAAGAAGAAGAAGAAGAAGAATCTCAAATTGCGTGTTAAATGTAAAGGGTGGGTTAAAAGTCGTTCAAGGAGAGAGAAAATAATACCAATTTAAAATTAGTTTGCGAAAGTACGATCTTTTGAAGCAGAGAATAACTGGAACTGTCACCAAATGAGTGAGGACTACTTTGGTAAGTTAATGGACAAGATAAGATTCTTTGTAATAACGGAAAATGCATACGCGTGGGAATATATAAGTCTAAGCGTTGAAGAGACCGTAGCAGTGATACAGAGACACCTTCCTACTGGAAGAGTTTTGGAGGATTTAAAATTTGCAATGTCGTGTGATTTATTTAAATTTATTCATGTATGGCAGATAGTATGATCATTCACCATTTACGAACAGTTTTAATTTCGGTTAGCGCGCGAGAAAAAAAAAACATTTGTAGAAGTGCTTAAATACTTAATTTTTACTGCATTCATATTGTTTCAGTTAGCATGTTGCAATAAGGATACACCTTTCCTATTGAAGAGTAGATATTGTCTTGTATACCATATTGCTTATTGCTTATAATCTTTTTAATATTTCAGAATTTATGGCAGTTATAATTTATGTTATCGTATAGTGGGATGAAATAATAATAATCTAACTAGCAAACTAAACCCTATGGCGCAGCAGCCCTGGAGGGTCATGGTGAACCAAGCGACTGCTGCTCAGCCCGAAGGCCTGCAGATTACGAGGTGTGCTTTAAGTATAGCTAAACATGTACTTTAGATGTTGATTCCCATAGGGGATCAGAAATATTTGTTCCGAATGAGTAAATTTAAAATACCAATATAAATGGTCCGTTATTGGACATCATAAATTTTCAACATCTTTATCATCTGATGGCCAAGCAGGCATCAATTTTTGGTAGTGAGACAAAGTCTCTCATAGTGCATTGGCACTGTCGGTGGCTACAATTAGCCTACGCAGTGGCCTCCACGGTATGCACTAGCCATGCGTCTTGGTAGGTGTGCTAGGTACCAACTGATGAGCCCAGCCTAGCACACGGGGGCGAAACGCTGGCAACCATGAATGAGTTAGCTGGAAAATTTATAATGTCCAATAACGGACCATGTATATTGGTATTATGTACTTGACCGCTCACTCCATTTCAAGTTATGCACAATGCCCATGAGACACCTCAATAATGAACTGAAATACTGAATGCGTACCATCATGATATTATAAATTCATACCGTTAATAACACTGAATGAGTAATACAGACGGTGTATGATTTTCTTAAGGGGAGGTGACGGCAATCATTTTTGAAAAGTTGTGCTTTGAGAACATATTTCTAAAATGCCATGCCTAAAATAAACAAATTAGTGGGTTAATTAATTAAACATTTGACGTCTTAAGGAGAAAAACCCCTTTTCTGTGAAACGCTATTTCCTAGATTTAGTTTTCAGTTTTTTTGGCTGGTGGTTTAATGTCGGGCTAACTCATGGAAGAATTTTGGCTACACAAGGATGAGAAGGTAGTTACCGTGTCCGTATTCAAGGTACAACCCTAGCATTTGCCAGGTGTGAAAATGGGAAACGGGAAACCATCTTCAGGGTTGCCAAATGTGGGATTCGAACCGTCATCAGAGGAACTTCGAAAGATTATGTGGTATGCAGCAGATTAAAGATGGCTGCAATGCTTTCTTATTCGATAGGCGAGCTTCGATCCGCCGCTGGGTGTTAGTTGGTACATAGTGTTCGTCGTGTATTTGGGTTTGTCATTTCTTGTGCAAGTAGTGACATAATTCTCATTTCACAAAGAATATATTACAAGTTCGGTACCAAGCGGAGTGGCTGCGTGTTGCCGCTATGGAGCCAAGCTCTGTGTTCGGTAGACGAATGGGTTCGAACCCCACCGTTGGCAGGCCTGAGATTGATATTCTGTGATTTCCTATTTTCATTTGCAAACAAATGACGGGGCAGTCCCATAGAGCATAGCCGATAACTTCCACTTTCATCACCACCGTTCGTTTCGTCTTCGTTAGCTCTTTAACTGAGGTTGGCGTCAGGAAGGGCATTTGTCCGTAAAAATATGCTGTATAGTTTCATCTCACTTTATCCTCGGTCCTGTTCCAGGAAAGTGGACTAAGGGGTAGACATATTGTAAGTTAGCTTCTACTACTAAATGTTTTCATTCCTCTCCTGAAGGGGGAGGCGGGCTTCCTACACGGTGACGCCGTCTCTCAGGCCGGGAAATTTGTTACGGTGAAAGAGATACTCGGAGAAGGTGAGCGGGCTGGCGGCCTTGGCCTCTACTAGGAACTGTTCCGACATTTGTCTTAGTGCAGGAGAATAAAACACCACGGAAACCATTCTCAGGACAGCCGACGGTTGGGGCCAGCCGTGAGGTCCAGCCTTGTCCCGTCTCCCGAATGCAGAGGCGTACAGCCACGGTAGAGCCATAGCCACCTCACCTCTTTTCGGTTGGCCGGTCGGAGTGCAGAGCTGTTGGACCACGGATCAGCCGTGGCCACTGGTGGGCCGAGACCCACTCTGAATCCACCGACTTGTAAGTCAGGCAGTTCAGAGTGCAAGAAAGTAAAACACGCTACAGCCTTCTTAATGATAGATTTGTCATTGTTGGGAGAGGCAATTCGGTTTATAAAGTTTGTGGGAAGGGAGGTTTGAGTATCTCCTATAAACGTTACGATTCCTCCTCTTCATTATCCTCTACATTTGTCTTGTTCATCCCCTTCTGCTTTCTTGTGTTCCTAAGTTTCCAGAGACGTAAATTATTTCGAAAATTTTACACATTTTTTTAAAGAAAGTGGACACATAATTTCTGCTTTAAGTAATGAAATGAAATGGCGTATGGCTTTTAGTGCCGGGCATGTCTGAGGACAAGTATTTTAATTTGACGCCCATAGGCGATCTGAGCGTCGTGATAAGGATGAAATGATGATGATTACAGCACATACAACGAGCCCCGGTGCCAGCGGAATTAACCAATTTTGGTTAATCCCGACACTGCCGGGAGCAGAACCCGGGGCTCCTGTGACCAAAGGTCAGAGCGCTAAGCATGTAGTTATGGAGTCGGACTGCATTAAGTAATGCAAATTTTATATATGTGTATTATCTCGAGTATCATGAAGTAGCAAGAAATGAAGAAGAAAATTTAAAATCTTTCAATATTAATCTAAGTTGTAATTCGAGCTGATGAAGTTTCTGATTCCATGAACCATGCACACAATCTTTCCAAGTATACTGCATCTATCTCGGTTTTTGAATTATTATTATTATTATTATTATTATTATTATTATTATTATTATTATTATTATTATTATTATTTTGCAAATTGCTTTACGACGCACGGATACAAACGAGTCTTATGGCGACGATGTGATAGGAAAGGCCTAGGCGTGGGAAGGAAGTGACCGTGGCCTTAATTAAGGGACAGCCCTACATTTGCTTGTGTGAAAATGGGAAACCACGGAATACCATCTTCAGGGCTGTCGACAGTGGGGTTCGAACTCACTAACACCCAAATGCAAGCTGACAGCTGCGTGACCCTAATCGCTCGGCTTCTTGCTTGTTTTTTAATAAAGTAATCGTAAAACTAATGCAAATTGTCCGTAAGGTTACAGTTTCATTGAAGGATGGCATAAACCATTACATAAAGTGCTTAACCTATTGTGAAAGTATGTAGAAAATTTCGTTGGTCTGTCACAAATATTGCGAAAGCTATGGCAATTTCAAAATTTTGCAGTTACTCAGCCTTTATCTCCCTGTATGACCACACGTCCTAAGACTCTACTGGTATACGTTCAACATGGTTACTAATATGTGCTGGTTCTCGTCGTGACCTGCTACATAAAAGTGTTGTGAGATCAGTCAGAGTTCAGGTACCATTTTTCTGGGTCATCGCCTGCTCGCTACTCAGTATCCTGTTTGCCGCGGCCTTGCAGGTTCGTTGTTTTCTCAGTTGTCACGTTCTGTGATCACTTTACAAGGTCCTCTACATTCTCCCAACGCACGCATTGTGTTTAACACGATATATACAACTCTGGAAAACACATAAATCTAGCGTAGTGTGGTTGGTGACCGCACGTGTTGAAGAGAAGGAAGCCCACAGTATCCGGCTGTCACTAAAGGATATGAGCTTTCCATTTGTAACACTTCATTATATTAAAAAGAATATGAACAGACATCTGTTGCTTTCGTTGTCAGAAATAGCGTAATAATGCCATATAAACAAAGTGCAATCTCTAAAATTGTTCAATAATAATAATAATAATAATAATAATAATAATAATAATAATAATACCCTCTTTTCTCCTTCCTCTGCTGCTTTCCGCAATTTTTAGTATCACGGGGGCGAACTGCGTCGGATATGTGGATTAGGCCTTGTTTTACGCCAGGATGCCCTTCCTGACGCCAAACCTATATGGAGGGGTGTAAATACTATTGCGTGTTTCTGTGGTGGTTGGAAGTGTGGTGCAGGACGACTTGACAGGAATGTCTCCACTTTGCATGCGTGCTGACAGTAGTGGTCAAGAGAAGGTATGCTCGCAAAAAGACCGGGCTCCGGATGTCTCCGTGGCACGATCGAGAGGTGGACCGCTGTATTTGGCGTATAGTTGTGGCGCAGTGGACTGTGTCTGCAGCAGCAATTCGAGCGGCGATTGGCACCACAGGACACAACGAACTGTTCGTAATCGGTTACTTGAAGGACAGCTCCGAGCCAGACGCCGTGCGGCGTGCATTCCACTTACCCCAACCTACCGCCATCTGCGACTTCAGTGATGTCAAGCCAGAGCTCATTGGAGGATGGAGTGGAGTTCCGTTGTGTTTTCCGATGAAAGCCGGTTCTGTCTTGGTGCCAGTGATGGCCGTGTGTTAGGAGGAAGCCAGGTGAGCGCCTGCATTCCACCTGTCAGTGGTGTCAAGCCAGAGCTCATTGGAGGATGGAGTGGAGTTCCGTTGTGTTTTCCGATGAAAGCCGTCCACCTGGTGATTCGACCTACTGTGCAGCCATTCACGAACAGCATTCCCTGGGGTGTTTTTCCAACAGGATAATTCACGCCCCCATGCCGCTGTTGTAACCCAACGTGCCCTACAAAGTGTCGACATGTTGTTTTGGCCTGCTCGATCCCCCGATCTGTCCCCAATCGAGCACGTATGGGACTTCATTGGACGAAAATATTCAGCGTCATCCATAAGCGGCATTAAATGTCCATGCATTGACCGACCAAGTGCAAAAGGCATGGAACTCCATCCTACAGGCTGACATCCGGCACCTGTATGACACAATGCATGCACGTTTGCATGCTGCATTCAACAGACAGGCGATTACACCGGTTATTAATGGACCAGCATGGCACATTTGCGATGGCTTTTCTCGCGCGGATATTAACCTGTAGTCCTTTACCTTTATGAATTAAATATGTTATCTCTACAAATATATTGTCAAAATTTCCCTATTCTCCATTCCTTATTTCATGGTGTTTAGATATTTTTCCGCCAATGTAATAATAATGATGTTCATTAGCTTTATATCCCACCAGGGGCATAGCCAATGAGGGGGGATTACTATGTGTTAGAAGACCCACCCGATGAATAATTCACCAAAAAGAAAATAAACTGGAACTGACAATAGACAAACGTTCAGAGACATCATTGTAGAATTGTAGATCTGTTGAATCTATTTCCTGGGAAGTCTCGAAATTTGGATTTTAGGTTTGAATTGAACATACCGTTCAATGTACAAGGTTTGACCTTGATAGTATTGCTCTTGATCTGTTTTAATATAAGATTTTGTAGTGTAGTGCAATCTCAGTATCAACATAATTCAGTTGTATCAGTGACGTTTCAATGACAAGCCATGCATGCGTTCACCGTACACATACAAGAACTTTCAATGTATGCTATCATCGTTTTGTAACTATAACACACACACACACACACACACACACACACACACACACACACACACACACACACACACACACACACACACACACACACACACACCATCGGCCGATCCTGGCTACACTGCTGTATCCCACTGTTAACTTTTACGGTTTTCAGAGACATCAATGTGCCGGAATTTTGCTTCTGTATTTTACTTTTACATACGGTACTGGAAAATTTTCCGGCATGGGGCTGATGTACTTGAGCATCTTAAAATACTACCTCGCTGAGCTGAGATGGACTATCTGAGCTACTCAGCATGGCTGTTCTTCTATAATCTAAATATCACCTGCAGGAAATTGAAATAATAGGGATAATGGTCGGAGCTCGCGGTACCATACCTCGTCACTTCATCGCCACATGGAAGCGCTTCCAACTCCCAATGAAGCTTATCCCCGAAATCGCGACTCTCATCCTCCGAAGCTCCATCAAGATCCCGAGACACCACCTCAACAGCTAATTTTGAACTTTCTTTAATTAATAGATGTGTACAGAAAATTTGATATGTTTTACTTGTTCTTAGCGGCAGCCTGTAAATACAGGTCTTTCCAAAATAAATGGAAATTATATATATACCACTAGTAGTAATGAAATAATTTTGCTTTTGCTTCAAAAGGCGATTATGGTGACGTTGATAATAATAATAATAATAATAATAATAATAATAATAATAATAATAATAATAATAATAATGGCGTGTGGCCTCCGGAGAGGCCTGGTGCAGGTCTCTTGAGTTGAAGCCGGCAGGCGATCTGCGTTTCGTGATGAGGATGAAATGATGATGTAGACTACACATACACCCAGTCCCCGTGCTAGGGGAATTAACCAATTATGGTTAAAATACCTGATCCTGCCAGGAATCGAACCCGGGACCCCTGTGATGAAAGGCCAGCAAGCTAACCATTTAGCTCTGAGGACGGACATAATGATGATGATATCAGATCATTAACGTAGTTTCTCTGATTCTCTCATTGAGATTTCTATCTCGTATTCAGGTATTTCTCGTTCTGTGCTTTCATGTATATTTCCTGGAAATATCTTAATCTCATGCTGAGCAAGGGTGCGGTCAGAGCCCACACTATATTTCGAGAGCTCACATCTGGGAGGTTAAGGCTACGACCTCTAGAAGGTTTGGGTGTGTGACGTTACTCAATGGAAATGTTATACATTCACCGAGAAACTCGTGAACAGACACACTCTTACCTTGATAAGAGAAAATAAACCTTTAAAAAAAATTTTAAAAAAATACACGCACTCACGTCGAGTCCGTTAATAATGTACAAGAACATTCCAAGTCGCAATGTTGCTAATTAGTAGGTAGTGAAATAATGAAAATCTTCAACCTGTTTCCAATCATTCGACAAGGTCAAGAATGGAATGAATGAAGCCCCATCTAGCGGAGAGGAAAGGAAGTGTGCCGGCTCTGCCGAAGCTTGTCGAACTTCTCTGGGGCATTGACTAATGTCTGGCAGATGGAATGAAATGATATTGGCAAGTTTTTCTGAAGCCTCCGTGGCTCAGGTGGCAGCGCGTCGGCCTCTCACCGCTGGATTCCGTGGCTCAAATCCCGGGCGCAGGACAAAGCGGAGGCGGTACAGGTTTTTCTCCGGGTACTCCGGTTTTCCCTGCAATATTTCATTCCAGCAACACTCTCCAGTATCATTTACTTTCATCTGTCAGTCATTAATAATTGCCCTAGAGGAGTGCGCCAGGCACAATTCCTATTATCGCCGCAAGATGGGGGCTTCATAAATTTCATCCCTGACCCGGCCAATGACTGGAAAACAGATTGTAGGTTTTCATTTTCATTGGTGAGTTTTTCTAGAATGAAAGATGACATGGTAAACCGAAGTACTCAGTCCGGTGGTATTTGAAGGTGCTCAAATACGACAGCCTCGTGTCGGTAGATTTACTGGCACGTAAAAGAACTCCTGCGGGACTAAATTCCGGCACCTCGGCGTCTCCGAAGACCGTAAAAGTAGTTTGTGGGACGTAAAGCAAATAACATTATTATTAAACCGAAGTACCAGGAGAAATAACCTGCCCTATCTCCGCTTTGCCCAGTAAAAATCTCACATGGAGTGACCGGGATTTGAACCATGGAACCCACCGGTAACAAGCCAGCACGCTGTCGCCTGAGCCATGTAATTTGGTGAAGTAATATTTATTGCCCTTTGTAGACGATTTTGGTTCAATACATGGGAAAGCAGAGATTTTTCATAGTTCTCTCTCGCATCGCTGAACAATTCACGTAAGAATAAGAAATCAAAGGTTGAATGTCTGATTCTGAACCATGACGATTTATCTGCGTGACAGAAATTTTAGATATAATCTGGTCTAGTGAGAGGTAGCATAGTTCATTCATCCCTGGGAATACAGGATAACTAAAAAAAGTTAAAGTTCTCAGGGGAAGCATTTTTTTTGTTTTTAAACAATACGAAACCACTGATTCATTAAATGTTGTCAAATCATTCTGCGTTATATAAGAAAGCTTTTTAAGTAATAGTTTTAGTTTCAGTTTACTTAATTCAAAATATTCATGAAGTATCTGATTTGGATCTTGAATTAAAGTGTCTTGTCCTATGTTGACAAGGCATTGTTTTCTGATGTAGACCAATCAAAACACAAGTGGTGTAAGTCACATTTGTGTATTGTTAACTAGTAAGATTTAACAGCTCTCTTTAAAAAGGCAGCTGTGTAAATTCACTACCAGTAATTAATTGACAAGACAACAATATCACCGTCCACAATACCAATAAAAAGTACAGTATATTTCACACAAGACAATCTGACTTTGTCTAGTTGAAAACGGAATTATTTATAGCGTAGACTGTAGTTCTTTATTCCCCCGACCTTACATAACGATTTTCATTCAATTCTGACTACCCATTTTCTCGTGACAGCTAGCTGATGTACCCGTGCTTCGCTACGTGATTCTAAGAAGGACTGTCTTTGTGGTTTTCCTAACTACAGTTAGTTAACTTAGGTCATTACAAAAACGTCAGTAGGAATGTAGGAATTAAAAGCAATATTATCATATAAAATACTCGCTCAAATGAAAAACCGCACATTTTCTCACTTTTAACGAACAGTGCTACGATGCCAATCCAACAGTCCAAAGTTCCGGTGCTGGTATGACCAGGCCGCAGACAGCCGTGAACACTCCTCTGCCATTGTTCCATTAAATATACACACTGCTCATTCAAATCACTGCCTCAGGGTAGGTATTGAATAGCTCGAAAGCTATGATGGACCAGTTTGTTACGTAGCAGTAGTATCAAAAAATGCATGAACCAGAGGAATGGCATGCTAAAGAAGAAAGTTATCTAACTCCCCAGCTACTTCCCGCCAATATTCAGGCAGACTGTTATACTCAGTACGACCGGGCGAGTTAGCCGTGCGGTTAGGGGTTCGCAGCTATGAGTTTGCATTCGGGAGGTAGTGGGTTCGAAAATCACTGTCGACAGCCCTGAAGATGGTTTCCCGTGGTCTACCACTTTCACGCCAGGCAAATGCTGAGGCTGTACCGTAATTAACGCCAGGGCCTCTTCTTTTCCACTCCTAGCCCTATCCCATCGTCGCCATAATACCTATCTGTGCCGGTGCAACGTAAAAAAATTAAAAAATACTCGGTATACAGCAGCAATCCCATCTATCAGACATGACTGGCAACAAAAGACAAAAAGCCCAAAGCACATCACAACAAACAATTGTCAATGTAATGTTCTTGTTGTTCAATGTTATGAGCTTTCTGTATTGTAGGCCTTCACATTTAGTTTTCTTTCGACTCTGTGATATTAGGGCGTCTTACGAAATTATTTGTAGTGTAGACTGTAGTTCTTTATTACCCGACTTAACATAACGATTTTCATTCAATTCTGTCTACCCATTTTCTCGTGACTTGGCGCTGATATGGACTTAGCAACAAAAATACAAATTCATGAATTATCATAGCTGGTAAGGTAAAAATGTATAAGACATAAATGATCGTAAATTTAATACTGTATAACTTTAGTAATGTAGTATTTGTCGATAGGACCACTAATAACACAAATATTTGAGAATGAAATTTTAGGCCTTCCCCTAAACTACCATTCCACTCAGCGTGAATAAAATTATTTATGGCCTGGATTGTAGCGACTTATTTCTCGATTTTCATTAGGAAAGGACCACTAATAACATGGACATTTGAGACTTTAAGTTTAGGCTTTCCTCTAAACTCCCGTTTCTTTCAGCGTGAATAAGATAATTTATGGTCTACATTGTAGCGACTTATTTTCCGACTTTGCATACCGATTTTCATTAAGTAAGGACTACTAATAACATAAATATTTGAGTTTTTTTTTGCAAGTTGCTTTACGTCGCACCGACACAGATAGGTCTTATGGCAACGATGGGACAGGGAAGGGCTAGGAGTGGGAAAGTAGCGGCCGTGGCCTTAATTAAGTTACAGCCCCAGCATTTGATTGGTGTGAAAATTGGGAAACCACGGAAAACCATCTTCAGGGCTGCCGACATTGGGGTTCGAACCCAGTATCTCCCGAATACTGGATACTGGCCGCACTTAAGCGACTGCAGCTATCGAGTTCGGTGAATTAAATTTTAGGCCCTCCCCTAAACTACCATTTCTCTCAAACGTTAATAAGATTATTTATGGCCTAGATTGTAGCGAGTTATTTCCCGACTTTACATACCGATTTTCATTAAATTCTCTTCGGCCGTTTTCTCGTGTTACGTGTACATACATACATACAGTACATACAAACAGACAGAAATTACGAAAAATTAAAAAGTGCATTTCCTTGCTACTATGGACACGACCGACACAGAAATACCATCCTTTTTAAATTCTGATCAATGTACAGACAAAACTCTTATTTTTACATAGATATTCAGAAAATTAACAAGATAACTTACGTGGTTCTTACCGGTGACTGTTGTGTATTCTGGAATAATCTGGAAGTGAAATTTCGCTATTTCTTCAGTATTATGGAGAAATGACTTACCTTGTTAGTGTAAAAGGATAGAGATCATTGACCTTAGTAGGTTACTGCAAATTAAAAAACAATCTTAAAAGTTGTCTTATCTGGTTTTTCCTCGGGATGAGTGAATTTACCTCTGAATTTCCTTCACACCGGTGTCCTCTTGGACAAAATAAACGAAACCATAATTCCACCCGCTGCCCACGCAGGGCTCGGCTTGTGTAATGGGATACCTGATGAGCCCCCACACGGGGTAATTAAATTTTCCTCATTGTTCCTTATCCTTGTAAACTGAAAAGACCTTGTAGGAGTAGGCTGTGTAAAAGGCATATAAAAAGAAACCCCTTAGATGTGCGATATATATTGCCCAATTTAAAAAAATACATGTTTTGATCCTCCTTGCATTATTTTTCTTTGGGAAGGGCATACTTTCGGATCATGCTTGTTCAACCGTTCGGTTTTGATCTCTGTCCAGTATTGTCGCATCTTCTCCCGGTGCAGCTCCTTTTCTTTTTCTCCGACCCATTCTTGATAGGTTTCTCCTCAAAACCGCGAACTTTCTTCAGTAGCTGTCCCACAGTCTACCGGTTTTCTAATTATGTCGGTCCCAATTCTTTTATGTCAATTACGGACTTGTTTGGCCAGAAGGTGAACAGGATGTTGGTCAGTCTGTTGGGAGACAATCTTGCCATATGACCATAGAAAGCTACTCTCCATCTTCTTTGCACGTCAGACAGCTTCTCTATTTGGGCCCAGAGCCCTGAATTGTACCGTCTTTGGTATTCCTCATCTTCCAGTAGTGAGCGCAGAATTTTTCTGAGAATTCTTCCCTTTATGACATCCAGTTTTTCAATCATGTATTTTCTGTTTTTTTACAAGTTGCTTTACGTCGCACCGACACAGATAGGTCTTATGGCTCGTAGGGCTCGGGGTGGGAAGTAAGCATCCGTTGCCTTAATTAAGGTGCAGCCCCAGCATTTGCCTGGTGTGAAAATTGGAAACCTTCATCAAGGCTGTCACAGTGGAGTTCAAACCCAACTTCTTCCGAATGCAAGCTCACAGCTGCGCGCCCCTAACCGCACGGCCGGATCGCTCGTTATTTTTTTCTGTTTAATGATGTACAGTCCATGGCATATAAGGGTTCCGTGTGAATGAATATTGAGTGCTGCTTCAGCTTCGAATTGTTTATTATTATTATTATTATTATTATTATTATTATTATTATTATTATTATTATTATTATTATTATTATTATTATTATTATTATTATTTACAATTTGCTTTACGTTGCACTGATGCAGATAAGTCTTATGGTGATGATGGGATAGGAAAGGGCTGGAAGTGGGAAGGAAACGACCGTGATCTTAATTACGGTGGGCCTACAGCCCCCAGATTATGCCTGGTATGAAAACGGGAAACCACGGACTGCCGATAATGGGGTTCGAACCAACTATCTCCCGAATTAAAGCCATTAGCTCCCTTTGGAGTTGGGTGGGGCGAGGGGTTTGTCATATAAAAATATTCGAAAATAGTGTCGAATCCATACTTTTCGGGGTCGCTTAGATGAATGCAGACACTCCGGAATTTTTTTAAGTTCAAGTTCAGACCCCTTTTGGGATAGGCGTCCAGGGGAAAGGGATATATAAAAATAATATAAAGTAGTGTGGAATCCATACTTTTCGAGGTCGCTGAGATAAATAGTGACGCTTCGGATTATGGTTAAGTCCAAGTTCGGTCTCCTTTGGGTAGGGAACGAGGGGTATATAAAAAAATCGACAATAATGTCGAATCCATACTTTTCGGTGTCTCTGAGACGAATAGTGACACTCCGGTTTTTTTTAAATTCCAAGTTTAGTCTCCTATAGGGTTGGGGACAAGGGAGAAGTGATATATAAGAATAATCAAAAAAGTGTCCAATCCACAGTTTTCATGGTCGCTGAGATGAATAGTGGCACTCCGGATGTTTTTTAGTCCAGTTTAAGCCCCCTTAGTGGAGGGGGTCAGGTGGGGTGAGATATAAAAATTAATCGAAAATAGTGTCTAATCCATAGTTTTCGGGGTCGCTGAGATGAATAGTGACGCTCCGAACGTTTTACAAGTTCTGTCTCCTTTCGCATAGAGATGAGAAAAAGTTCAAAACAAATTTCCAAAATGACCGAGATAATGTACATATACGTGTATATTCCAGCAGAGCTCTCAACCAAAATTGGACTTACTAGTTGGAAAAAATATACCTTGGGTGTAAGAGACCCCTAGCCCATAAAGTAGGGGCGAAAAAAAAATAACCGAAAACACCCGATATTTGTATCTAACCCATAGTTTTCGGGGTCGCTGAAATGAACTGTGACACTCTGGATGCCGTTTAGGATAACGTTTAGTCCCAATCGGCAGAGGGGTGAGAACTGGTGAAGAGAAGAAAATTATCAAAGGGGAAGAGTTTAAGGACGTATGTGTGTATGTTCTAGCCTACCTCTCAAGCTAACTTGGTATACACACGACTTACTAATCGAAAACATGGGGGTCAAATACACCTAGCATCCCTAGGGGCGGGGGTGAGTTATAAAATTACAGGAAGATGGGTGAATTATCACTAATAGACAATGACAAAAATATTCATGTACAGTCCATTTTCGAGGTCGCTGAGGTGAATAATGACATTCCGGATGTCATTGTTCAGCCCCATCGGCATGGATATGGGAAAGAGTGGAAAATAAAATGTTAATAATGACTGAAATTCGGATATATGTGTGTTTCTTCCAACATAGCCATCATAAAAAATGGCACACGTATGACTTACTATCTGAAAAAAATACTGTTGGGGTAAAACACCCCGAGTACTCCTAGGGGATATGATGAAATATAAGGATAAAAGAAAATGACTGATATAATGTCGAATACATTGTTGATGAGGTCATTGAGTTGAACTGTGGCACTCAGAAGCTTAAGTCATACTTCAGCCGCAATCAGTATGGAGGTTGAGATGGGGTGAAAATGAATGTAAATATAACGGAGATTATGGATATATGTGGGTTTGTTCCAGAATAGCTCTCAACAAATCTTGGTACACATACGACTTACCATCCGAAAAAAAATATGGAGATGTAAATCACAGCCCCCGCTGGGGGTCGGGAATAAGAGGGGCTGACGTGTAGAATTAATGGAAAATATCTGATGTTAATGTCGAAATCTGTTGTTTATGTGTCGCTGATACGAATTGTGATGTTCTGGATACCGTTTTACCCTTTATAGGGCCTGGTCCAATAATGTACCACCTTTTTATATTAACGATATCGTTTATGTGTCGTGGTACAAGTGAATACCAAACGCCTGGGATGATGTACGAACACTTGTACATTGTTCTGCCAGCTAGTTTGAGGTCTAGGAACCCACTGTTCTCTCTCCAGTGACATGTGATTGCGAAATGGTACACATCTGTACCACGCCCGTTTGGAGGTCTACCTGTGAGCGTGTGTTTGTGTTCGTCTTCGCTTTACAACTGAATTTCGAAGAAAGTAAAAGATTTCTTCCAGTTCCAAGTAATGTATATTTTTGATAAGGTAGATAACTATACATGTGTATATGAAATAGTATTATATTACTTACGAATACTTAATTATTGCAATATACTCTAAATACGTAGAAGTACTTAACCTCAAATTTTATCTTCATGATATTACGTATTCTCACTATAAAATTGGGAGAGATAATAACATAATTTATAGTATAATAGTGATACCAGACCTTTACCGATATATCTACGCTTAATTACCTTTCGCAATTGATAGCCAAAAGATAATAAAGTGAATTCAGTCAAATTACGTCATGGTACTTTTACTTGTGTAGGTCATGAAAGGTCTGTCTAAAGATGAAATAGATCTTTTGATATCGATCTTTGAAAACCAAGCCTTTGAATCGGATGATGAAGGAGATTATGATGTTGAAGAGGTATTCCAGTAACACCATCTCATTCACAATGCAAGACGCAGAGAAATAACAAGGTAATCGGTCTTAGTGCGGAATGTAAGCATGATGTTTTTCTAAATAATTTGTACCACTGCCCTAGTCTGACTTTTTAGAATGTTATTACATTTTTCATCGAGCCCCTTTGTGACCTGGATGACTTGATGTTGGGCTTTCACTGTCTTTCTTGGGTTCAAGTCTCGATCCGTCCGTTTTCTGGAACTTTTTCTGGGAAAAGTGAATGTCAGGCTCTTTTCCTCCTGGATATTCGGTTTCAATTTAAATCCATTTCAGCTCCATTATCAGTTATCTCATTCATGCATTCATTTATTCACTTACTTACTTATCCTCAGACATATAAGAGCATGTATATAACAGGCCTCTACAGTCAGCCCAGTTCAATAACTCGGAGGTACATGGGGCACATTTCATGCCTGACCTTTTCTTTGACTGGAAAAGGCTTAGATTTATATTGTTAATTTATTATTTTACAGTATAAGTTAATATAATTTAAACTTCTATTTTTTTCTACAGGATTCTAATGATTTCTCATCAGATGATTCTGCAGTGGATCCAAGCTTCATGTAAACTGATAGCCAGTAGGAATTACCCTACCCGAGTCGTCGTCTGAATCGGAGGATGATGATCGTCATACTTCAGCAGATCAATATCATTGGAGCAAATTGTACAAAATTGTATAAAATGCCCGATTAATTTAAAAATGCTCAGTTTCAACGAGATTATTGGCCAAAGGATATAAATGACAAACACGCTTTACAAATTGTAAATTAATTTATTCGCTTCTCTTGTATGGAAACATGTGGTAGAAAAGAAGTAATCTGTATGCATATGATATGGGGTGAATCTTGCCACCAGTGTTAAGGAGTTGAAATCTTTCATAAGTCTTCTCATAATAATGGGTTTCCAAACCTTGCCAAGCATGGACTGTACTGGTCGAGTGATCCAAACTTTTAGGTCAATAGGCTATGCCTCAGGTTGGCACTTGTTGGAGGTGTGCTTATTATAACACAAATGTACAAAAAAGATGTACACTCTGTTGTAAAACCTGCATTGTAGCACTATGTAAGTCATGTTTTATTCTCTTCCATAAGATGAAACAGTAAGTGTTCACAGTTTAGTGCAGTATGTTATGTAAACTAAAACATCAATGCATAAAAGAAAATTCTGCTTAAAAGCTGTGTTTGACATTCGTCAATAAAATGATATAATAATGAGCCATGATTTATTTTTTGAGTTCTTTTATCACATATGTGATAAAGGACTCATAACCTATTACCACCTCAATTTCCTGAAAATAATACATTGTTCCATGCGCACTTTAGATTTTACATGACCGTTATAGTGCACTGGTAAAATAATGTACCACCCATTTTGACTGATCAAGTGGTCATAAACAATTGTAAAATCAAAGTATACCAACAACATGCATTGTATTAATTCATGAAAACACGAAAAATAAGTTGCCAGGGAACCTTATGCCCTTAAAGGGTTAAGTCCACGTTCAGCCTCCAATGAGACGGGAGCTGAAAACTGGTAATAAAAATCTTAAAGGTAAACATTAAAAAAAATTTCGAGCAACGCCGGGTACCACAGCTAGTACCACATATAAGCAACTCTTCGGTAGAGTGAATTGTCTGTACGTGTATAAATCAGTAAATTATTAAACTTCATTTGCTGGGGCTTTGGCGTATTTACAAATGCACCCTGTTACAGAAAGTGTGCTGTAAAATGACTGCTATTACTTTCACATCCGATATACAGCACGTGGTAGCGCCCTTTTGTAAACCAGCGATTAGGCATCCCGTTCATCACTAGTGCATGTGGGACACTTATACGTAGAAAGTACGGAGCTGGAGGTCCACCTGGCATATTAACTACATCTGTCATATTGAATGAATATTGAATAATTAATTTTCAACTTCTTTCGTGATGGGCCGAATTATTTGAACGCAAAACCATTTGGTGATTTCAATGATGTAAATATTGGACCTAATTATTACCACACGGTACTGAGAAGTGCACTCACTTCTGTTCTTAGAGAGCCTTGATAGCCAAGTGGCACAATTCGACTCCTTTCTAAGGCGACTGCGTTTCAAATACTGGCAAATAAAGTACATTTGAGATTGTTAACATTTAATACCGGCCAATACATGTGGGATTTTGGAGTGAATACTCACGCCCGTGTGCTTCGCAATAAACGTAAAACTCGAGTTTTCTTGGCTATGAGCACGGTATGAACAGTCACGTAAATCTGCAAGCGTGCTCTCTAAATTCAGACACCATTATTATTATTATTATTATTATTATTATTATTATTATTATTATTATTATTATTATTATTATTAACAAATATATCGCAAACGGAAAATATTCTGGTGGCAATGGTCACTTAGAGTAGTGTAATAATAAAGTAAAGTTACCACAATTATCCAACAACAAACAAACAAACAAACAAACAAACAAACAAACAAACAAACAAACAAACAAACAAACAAACAAACAAACAAACAAACAAACAAACAACAAGAGTACAACAAGCAATTCCATGGAAAGATAATATTACAGGAAGTACTACTAGTTTAACATTCTAAATCCAGCTTCAGCATATAAATATTCGCACACAACTTAAGTATTTCCAGTGCTTAACACTACGGCTTACAATACTCATCATGAATACTCACAATACTCACAATACTTGCAATACTCACAATACTTACAATATGCACAATGAAGACGGTGGCAACAGGCAAAGGTAGCACGTCTCTTAAGATTAATAAGCCAATAAATCATCGTGCCAAATTCTGGCAAAGAGAAAAATACGTACATCGTAATATAGATTAACGGCAAGAAAAAGAATATGTTCCTAAAACGTTAGGGATTAGAGGTCTGAAAGGTGATTACCTTCGAGCAAGTTATCTTTATAAAGGGTTATGATATCTTTTCTCGCCAATGTTAAAGCGTAATCAGCCAGCCAATAACATGGCTGAGTCAAGATGAGTAAGTTACGTAGATTAGTTATTTTATCGGTATGAACGGATGTCTAACTTCAAATGATACACTTTCTCAGTTATTATTTAGTTTGTATGATACTGAATGTGGGAAAAATGTATTATTGAAAGTAGCTATCGAAAGTCCGGCATGGCATCGAATCGGAACCTCCTACTTCATCTTTCACGTCATCTCATAATAATATTTCTTTAATATAGCTACGGAAGTAAGTAGAAGTTAAATTAATTCAAACAAGGAGGTATTATGATATCATAGAATATTGCTTCTAGAAAGGTATATCTATTACTCACCGAGTTCCGGTATCTACTATGACATAACTGCGACCAACATAATCAGTACATTCACTATATTACAATTGACAGGTGCTAATGTATTGTGTTAGACCTTCAGCTTGTTCGTTACAAGTGTTTGAACCGATTTATATCAATTACACCAATTCGTGAGCTCCACTAAGTCTGGTGAGTTCTCAAGGTTGGGCTATCCCTCTCGTAAACTGCTATCTCAATAACGAAACAATGAAGACGAAGGTAACAGGTCAAGGTAGCACGTCTCTTAAGATAAATAAGCCTATAAATCATCGTGTCAAATTCTGGCAAAGAGAAAAATACGTACATCGTAATATAGGTTAACGACAAGAAAGAGAATAACATGTACCTAAAAAGGTATGGGATTGGAGGTCTTAAAGATGATTACCTTCCAGCAAGTTATCTTTATAAAGAGTTATGATATCCTTTCTCGCCAATGTTAAAATTTCCATATTTTATTCCCTGTATTTTCTAAATCCTAGAAGAAAATATTTTGAAATATTTATATATGTACCTAACAACTACCGTAAGTTTGCTGAACCAGAATTGAGTGTATATGACCATATTCACGTTTCTCTGCTTTCATTTTCAGTTAGTAGTAGGAATCACATCTCATGACATCTAATATTTGTGGCATGCTCTCCAATGTTGGCCGTGCTCTATGCTTTTTTCCCTCTACGGAACCCTCCATTATTTTCTTCAATAACCCATCATGTCTAAGTATATGGCCTATTAGATGATCCCGCCGGCCTTTTATTTGTGTCATGAAACATCTTATCTCTCCTGATCTTGTAAATACCTCTTTATTTGCGACCATTTCCCTCCAACTCATTTTCAGTGATATTCTATAGCACCATATTTCATATTCGAGTAGTCCCATTTTGTCTTCATTATCACCTAATGTCCACAGTTTCACTTCCATTAAAGCAATACTCCAAACACAGTACTTCAACAGTTGTATCCTCACATTAAGACGTATGCTTTTTGCTGTAAATAGTTTCTTATTCTTATTAAAAGCATTCTTAATTTGAACAATTCTGCTCAATATCTCGCGACAACCTTTTCCATCACTAGTGATTTTACTTCCTAAGTATGAAAATTCAGACACTTCCTGTAATGTTCCGTTTCCCAATTTTATCTCTGTACGAATTATTTTTCGTCTACTGCACACTATTTTGTTTGTTTTACCTATATTCATTTTCATGTTATAATCTTTTTCCAGTATTTTATTCACCAAATGAAGAATCTTTTGTAAATCTTCCTTATTCTCTGCAATTAATGCTATATCATCGGCAAATCTTAACATGTCACTTTTATTTCGGTAAATGCTTACTCCAACTTCTAGTACTGCATTTTCTGAAAATAGCGTAAATTACATACGTGTGTATAATTCAGGCAGTAAGAAATATTTTGCTACGAGTTTAGGTTAGTACCTTAGTTTAAGTCCCTGGACGTTCTGATAAAAATTGTGTTATACCCGTCCAGTACTTTATGAGATACAGACAAGTGCTAGAAACCGTGCTTAAAGCAGCTCTTCAAGAATATTATGACAATGTTACCGTAGTTAAGAATAAATCTTTTTCTACACATTTTTGGAAACTACGTCTTGCAATGAGAATTAGTTTTTTTAAACCAGAGGTTTAAACAAAAGCACGTCAAAACTCTAATTATATTTAACTATACATTTGTAGACATAAATAACTTGTTTTTGTATAGCGTTTGCAAAGAAATGATTCAACAATTTAATAAGGAAATTTAAAATTAATGTTTAGTGTGAAAATCATAAAATACCCAAATATTTATTGCTAATTACCTTACTAACCACGTTGACTTCATATTACAATATTATCTTACCGAGAGTCTTCATCCTTCAGCAATCAGACTTTGTATTTCCCGAACTGAATGGATTTCACACTTCATTTTAAAATATCAGTCATTTGCTCACCACCTTCTCTCTCCATCCATCTGAGTTTCGATGAATACCTGTGATACGAATTTACTCTATGATTAATCACTATTCCCCAATTGTAAATCCTCTTGTATCTCCAGTACATATCGTTATTCTACCATTTAAACCTACAGTTTGAAACACACCGTGACGCAGTAGAACTTTCACGAGTTAACGTTAATACCCAACATAGAAGAAATGAAAACCAAAACCGTTCTGCCATTTAGTAACTATCAACATGTATTCGGGAGATAGTGGGTTCATACCCCTCTGTTGGCACTCCTGAACATGGTTTTTCGTGGTGTACCCATTTTCACATCAGGCAAATGCTGGGTATATACCCTCTACGGCTACGGTTACTTCCTAGCCCTTTCCTGTCCCATCGTCGCCATATGACACACCTGTGTAAGTGCACCGTAAAGCAAATTGTTATGAAAGTTAGTTTCATGAAAATCAACTGATCCGTGCTCCCACGATTATGTAACAGTCAGTCAGACACAAATTAAACTCTAACCAATATAGGCTGTTATTTGTCCTGTCAGGTGTAGAAACCAAGTATTAAGTTAATTCAAAAAGTAGAAGCAGAGAGACGAGTATATCAATTATTGCGCTGAAATTTCTCGGTTGGGCTAAACAACTTATGATACATTGGCATATTGTAATGTCATTACATTCAATTTATACAAGGTTTCAAATCGCTTAACATTAAATTTTGTCTGAAATACGTAGTGTTATGCTTCTTTGCCGATGAGTGTAGGTAGATAGCTATGTTGATAAGGAGAATGTCTGTATCATAAAAGAATTACATTCCGCAACAACAGAATGATATTGTGACATATTTTCATTCCACCTAATATTCACTACATTTAATGTGGAACTCTTTACACTCGATTATTTCATTAGGTATCCGGCTCCATGGCTAAATGGTTAGCGTGCTGGCCTTTGGTCTTAGGGGTCCCGAGTGCGATTCCCGGCAAGGCCGGGAATTTTAACACTTACTGTATTGGTTAATTTCGCTGGCACGGGGACTGGATGTATTTGTCGTCTTCTCGTCTTTATCATCATTTCATCCTCATCACGAAGCGCAGGTCGCCTACGGGAGTCAAATCAAAAGATCTGCACCTGACGAGCCGAACTTGTCATCGGACACTTCCGGCCACAATGGCCATACGCCATTGCTGTTCACTTCATTACGTATAGAAAAACATCTGTTGACAAACACAGCGATAACTGCCATCCGCTGTTCAATATTAACTAGCAGTTTCCCGCTGGCTCCGCCCGCAATGTACAAAGTATGGTGTTGTTCGTTACTATCCTCACGGATGTATTTGCAAAGTTTCGAGTTAATGAAATAAAGCATATGATCTGCTGTGGTAATGGAATGTAATATTATGTCAACAAAACACTTGAAAATACATCACACAAAGAAATTGAATTGAACGTTCCTGGGAACAACACTACGCGCCGAACTGTTAAAAAGTCCTTCAAAGATCTTCGTCATGGAGGCGAATGTACTCATAACTTTTCTCAGAATTTACCAACTTAAGTAGTTATTACCTCAAAAGAAAGCGCTTGGTCCACTGAGTGTTTTTACACCAAAACGAACTGCATATCTCAATTAGAACGAAAGATGTGATTGCTTCAATGAGAAGAAAATGTTGAAGAAATGAGATGTCAAATTGAATGTGCACTTATAACTTTCCTCAGAATGAACCAGTTTGAATAGTTAAGAGCTGAAATGAAAGAGCGTGATCCACTGAGTGTTCCTAGGCCAAAATGAACTCCGTATCTTAATTAAAACCAAAGATATGATTGCTTCAAAGAGACAAAAGATTGAAAAATCAAATAATTTGAGGAAGGCGGAAGTTAAGTGATTTATAGTACTTGATGGCAAATCTGTGCATGAATACCTTTTGGTTAAAAATATGAAGGAAATCGACCGGATAGAATAGCCGGACTGACTGACTTAAGTTTTCATTTTAAAAAATATATAGATTTCGATAAACCATTTATACAGTCAATGCCGTCGTGTGCGTAGTTTTTGTTTCTCAGTTCCTTTTTATACTGTACGTAGAAGACTTTACATATTCCATGCTAAAATTATTTATTACACAGTATTTTATATAAGCTGTTAAGCAGTGGTGGTAAGTTGTGTATTGAGAATTTTTTTTTTTTTTTGCTAGGGGCTTTACGTCGCACCGAAACAGATAGGTCTTATGGCGACGATGGGATAGGAAAGGCCTAGGAGTTGGAAGGAAGCGGCCGTGGCCTTAATTAAGGTACAGCCCCAGCATTTGCCTGGTGTGAAAATGGGAAACCACGGAAAACCATCTTCAGGGCTGCCGATAGTGGGATTCGAACCTACTATCTCCCGGATGCAAGCTCACAGCCGCGCGCCTCTACGCGCACGGCCAACTCGCCCGGTATTGAGAAATAAAGTGTACTTTGTCCTAGTGGCGACCCTATATTAGAGAAGTCATAAATTAATAAATGCTATTGGTTTTACGTCCATTTAGCTACCTTTACGGTTTTCCAAGCCGCAGAGGTGCTCAAATTAGTCCCGTAGGAGTTCTTATCTGCGAGAAAATCCACCCATACGAGGCTGGCTTATTTGTCTGTCTTGTAGGTCTTCAGTTCGGGGGTTCTAGATCCTCAAATAGCATCACTATATCATACGTGATTACAGGGAAACCATAAAACACGACGTGAGAGCTATAATGAGGCCTATTATGCAAGATGATGAATGAGATAGCTTTCCTCACCGGACCAGAATGTGCTATTGTAGCAGAGCCCTGTGAACAACACCCTTCATAACATAACTGGTCGTGCTCTGAATGTCATTTTACAGTACCAAACATACCTCAGAAGTTTCCATACTGTCACAGCCATAAATAATACTGAGACTTCGGTGGAGCTACATTTTTCTCTGACCTGAGCCAAGGGACAGATTCACCTTCAAGCACCACCCGACTGAGCCACGATCGAGACTGCCAACTTGAGTTCAGGTAGCCACTGCTCTACCGTAGGTTCTCAGAATGGCAATTCATTCATTTCATTTTCTTTCACCAGTATCCAGTATGCGGTAGAAAGTGGGTTCAAACCCTACTGTCGACAGCCCTGAAGATGGTTTTCCGTTGTTTCCCATTTTCACCCCAGGAAAATGCTGGAGCTGTACCTTAATTAAGGCCACGGATGCTTCTTTCCCACTCCTAGCCCTTTCCTGTCCCATCGTCACCATAAGACCTATCTGTGTTGGTGCGAACTAAAGCAACCTGTATTTTCTTCTTTTTCTTCCTTATCCGTTTACCATCCACGGTCGGTTTTTCCCTCCGACTCAGAGAGGAATCCCATCTCTACCGCCTCAAGGGCAGTGTCCTGGATCTTCAGACTCTGGGTCGGGGGATACAACTGGGGAGGGTGACCAGCACCTCGCCCAGGCTGCCTCATCTGCTATGCTGAACAGGGACCTTGCGGGGGGATGGGAAGATTGGAAGGGATAGACAAGGAAGAAGGAAGTAAGCAAGCAGCCGTGGCCTTAAGTTAGGTACCATCCCGGCATTTACCTGGAGGAGAAGTGGGAAACCACGGAAAGCCACTTCCATGATGGCTGAGGTGGGAATCGAACCCGCCTCTACTCAGTTGACCTTCCGAGGCTGAGTGGACCCCGTTCCATCCCTCGTACCACTTTTCAAATTTCGTGGAAGAGCCAGGAATGAAACCCGGACCTCCGGGGATGGCAGCTAATCACACTAACCACTACACCACAGAAGAACCTGTATATTCTTTCTTCAATTCTCACCAATCTTACCCGACGTAGCAATGTCGGCGTTTTTACCCTCAGGAGTTGAGTGACTTCAGCTTGAGTGTTTTATCACCTCTAAGCAATAGTAAGAACAACATAAAATTAAATTGCCTCGCTGTTGTGCTGAATGTATTCCGAAAACAACTACTAAGCAATAAATACCTTCCACTTCCTTTCTAAGCAGAAAGAACGTTTAAATCACATAGGCGTTGGCCAGCGATCGTGGGTCATTCTCAGGTATTTGTATTTTATTCGAACAATGTAATTGCCATACCCACTGGCACACCAGGATAGAATACAAACACGACTCCATGAAATAGTATTATTGCCATAGAATGCCCTCATAAATTACAGTATAACAAACTGACTAAGTACCATTTCTAATTTGACGATAACTATTTCTTTTAGTGTTCAATCTTACACAAATAGTTATTCAGTAATTGAATTAGCATTTCTTTTAAGGTAAGATAGTCCTTGAGAAAGAATTGTACCAAGAACTAGCAATCTCTGTGCATTAACGTGCACTGGTCACGACCGCTTCCTTCATATCCCGCGCCCTTTTCTATCCCACTGTCGCTACAAGACCTACCTGTGTCAGTACGACGGGAAGCATAGAATAATATACACTAGAAACCATTTCTCAGGATATAAACGTATTCTTTTCTGGCAATCAATACCAGGGATTCTCTGACCGATGGTGGTAGGTTAAAACGCACTGTAAACTTTAAAGCAACTTAAAAATCGTAAACTTTACTCCTGTTAGGTTCGTATCCTGAAACAAAATTTATATGATTGATCCGTATGTCCATTTCCTTGCCTTCTCGCTGTCATAGGTAGAAAATTCTTTATATGTACCAGCTGGTCCTGCAACAGCGTACTTTCTACTTATAAGTGCCCCGCATGCAACAATAAGGAATGGGCTTCCTAATTACTAGTTTACAAAGGAGTGCTACAACGTGTTATATTTCGGAAGCGAAACAATTACAGTAGCAGTCATTTTACTACACACGCCTGTAACAGGGTACATTTGTAAACACATCGAAGATGTAGAAAATAAAGTTTAATAACTCATTAATTTATACACATGCAGACTATACAAAAATGTTGCATGTATGGCAATATGTGCCTTGAACGATCCATTAGCTCTTGATTGCAACACTGTTATGAGAAATACGTGTATAGAGAGCAGGTGGTTATTACGAAACTCCTGCGTAGATCTTCTGTGAGATTCGGCTGCATTCCGACCAGATTATCCATAAATTAACATTATAACTATGTATTCGTCGTTTCTGAACACACCGGCCATTGTCGATATGTTGACAACTGTAGTGTTACTGTCACAAAAACCAGCCTACTACTCTGCGTTTAAAAACGAGGCTTAATAACGCAAGGGGGCCCATTTGACATATAACTGAGTTATATGCAGCGAGCGCCCGTCCGGTTGTTATCTCTCCATATTCTGACATAAATAACCTGCAGGCAGTAATACCCCTGTGAAAATCAGTTATTCAATATCCCGGTCATCACTATTGCATGCGGGACATTTATAAGTAGAAAGTACGGCTCTGGCAGGCCACCTGGTTTAAGTAACCTCTATTCGGATTAACTCAGATTATTTACGGAATTCATGGAACCACCTTGGCTCAATTCTTGGTTCCAGCTAGAGATTTGAAATCGGATGACCATTTCTGACGCTACGTGAGGTCTCATATATGAATTCCACACAAAGCTCCACCGATATTCGAATTTTATTTGGTAGAATGGACAAACAGCTGCTAATATTATTCTTGATCTTTTTCATCTTTCGATTTATTATGGCACATAGGTCGATTTGTTTAATCCTAAGAACTTAGAGGGAAACCCTCCACCTGCTTCTCAATCTTCCAAATCTTATCTTCCGCTTTCCTCTTTCGCCTCTTGCTGTTCTCACAATTATTTTATGCTGCATTCTCTTTATATCCTAATTCCTCCCTCTCTCTCCTCACATACCTATTATAGACTTCATTTGTCAGTAAATGTAAACCTACAACCTGTTTTCCAGTCAGTGACCGGGTCAGGGATGGAATGAATGAAGCCTCCATCTTGCAGCGAGGATAGGAATTGTGCCGGCTGCCGAAGCCTGTCGCACTCCTCTGGGGCAATGGTTAATGACTGAAGGATGAAATGAAATGATAGTGGAGAGTGTTGCTTAAATTAAAGATGACAGGGAAAACCGGAGTACCCAGAGAAAAACCTGTTCCGCCTCCGTTTTGTCCAGCATGAATCTCACATGGAGTGACAGGTATTTGAACCACGGAACGCAACGGTGAAAGGCCTACGCGCAGCCGTCTGAACCACGGAGGCTTTAATTAGTCAGAATGCTCTACTAATCTTCTTTAGGACACATATATTGGCAATCTCAAGCTATGGGTGCTGTTTGTTTCACGTTTTCTGCTGCTGCGTACACGGAAAAACTTGCAGCTAAGTCACTGTGCTCATTTCACACTCCCATCTTCATGCACGTCATCATCATCATCATCATCATCATCATCATCATCATCTGTTTACCCTCCAGGTTCGGTTTTTCCCTCGGACTTAGCGAGGGATCCCACCTCTACCGCCTCATGGGCAGTGTCCTGGAGCTTCAGACTCTTGGTCGGGGGATACAACTGGGGAGTATGACCAGTACCTCGCCCAGGCGGCCTCACCTGCTATGCTGAACAGGGGCCTTGTGGAGGGATGGGAAGATTGGAAGGGATAGGCAAGGAAGAGGGAAGGAAGCGGCCGTGGCCTTAAGTTAGGTACCATCCTGGCATTCGCCTGGAGGAGAAGTGGGAAACCACGGAAAACCACTTCCAGGATGGCTGAGGTGGGAATAGAACCCACCTCTACTCAGTTGACCTCCCGAGGCTGAGTGGACCCCGTTCCAGCCCTCGTACCACTTTTCAAATTTCGTGGCAGAGCCGGGAATCGAACCCGGACCTCCGGGGGTGGCAGCTAATCACGCTAACCACTACACCACAGAGGCGGCCTTCATGCACGTAACTAACAAAAATAAAGACTTCGCGATAAAGTGTATTGTGAGGTTGAAATCTTGCTATGTTCTCAGTCTCGCCTATATGATTTCTACGTCCATTTCCTACCATTTTAGGTGGCAGGGTTATTGCTTTGCTTCATTTATTATTATATTTTTGGTAATAAAAATTCAGACTGACTTAAGGAAGCAGGCAACTAAATTTCTGATACAGTACTTTGAATTATTTTTTTTGTTGACGTAAAATATTGAGGTTTCGTGCTTCATTATACAGTAGTTTAACGCTTCTGAAATGTGGAGATTTATTCCCGAAAGAGTGTTATAGAAAGTGTTAACAGACCTTCTTTGGAAATCTGTGAGTAATAGCTTTTGAAGGACATCCTCTGAGTTGAATAGGATGGACATGTTCACAAAGACTAGTGCAGTGAAGAATCATAACTTCCGGACGATCTGGACGGTGAAGCAACAGAAGAAATTAAAATTTCGTAGTGTTCAGAAAAGGTTTCCACCAATCACGAAAAATGTAATTCGGGTTATATGAGCAGAGTCCGACTCGTTGGCTGAATGGTCAGCGTACTGGCCTTTGGTTCAGATGTTCCCGGGTTCGATTCCCGGCCGGGTCGGGGATTTTAACCTTAATTGGTTAATTCCAATGGCCCGGGGGCTGGGTGTTTGTGCTGTCCCCAACATCCCTGCAACTCACACACCACACATAACACTATCCTCCACCACAATAACACGCAGTTACCTACAAATGACAGATGCCGCCCAACTTCATCGGAGGGTCTGCCTTACAAGGGCTGCACTCGACTAGAAATAGCCACACGAAATTATTATATTATATATAATCAGAATTAACAAGAATAACATCTGCATGGTGAAGGATGCCTGCAACTAATACTACAGTATTCAGGTGTGTAATGAGTTGAGGTTTCTTGTTTCTCGTGATTGTTTATATTACTGCCAGTCGCAATATTGTTTGGCATTCGTGATCTACATTTCGTTTTCATTATTTTCGTTGTTGAATCTTTAAAATGGCTTCAGATGTATTAGATTATTAGTGGTTGTCTGATACATTTCCCCAAAAATGTTGCTACAAATAAGAAACTATAGCACTTTGCAGAGCCTGATGACTTCATTTAAACCAGCCGTGGCGGAAATTTTGTAGCACATGGATCAGAACAGAACAGTGAAACCAGGAGAGTGGGACTTAAGAGAGTTCAGTTTATCAGTTCGTTTGCCTAAACCTGTGACATAATATAGGTTTCTAAGAGCAAGTATAGATAACGTTCTTCGTTCGAACAGTGCGCTATGCCACCGGTATCTATGAGGGGAGGGAGAAGGGGAATAAACGCGAGGGGAAAGTCAAGGAATAGTCTGACTTAGTGACGCATTTTCATTACATCTACGGCAAGTACTGTAAATACTGTAGTGTATATAATGTGGTACAGTATAGGACTACAAAGGTGTAAGTTTAGTGCAAAGAAGAGCATATTAATCGACCAAGAAAGAAATAAAAATATATTCGCCATATAAGTGTATACGAAATTGTCTTCAGACTTTCTCTGTGACAGCGTTTTAAAATCAGGAAATACGTTATTTATTGTTGAAAATAACTGTTCGAAAGTGCATATTCCACAGAATGAATAACGAAAGTGTTGTATTTATGTTTGCTTGTATTGCTTTGCCCTGATGAAACAATTGGCTTGGTGTCTTACGTTCAGCTATTCTGATACCACTTAATAGTTTTAATAGTTTTAATTCAGGCTACAGAGGGATTCTGTGCCCAACATACAGTATGTGTGTATTATCCACTTAAACTTAATTTAAATCATTTGAGTTTAATAATAATAATGTTATTTGATTTACGTCCCACTAACTACTTTTTACGGTCTTCGGAGACGCCGAGGTGCCGGAATTTAGTCCCGCAGGAGTTCTTTTACGTGCCAGTAAATCTACCGACACGAGGCTGTCGTATTTGAGCACCTTCAAATACCACCGGACTGAGCCAGGATCGAACCTGCCAAGTTGGGGTTAGAAGGCCAGCGCCTTAACCGTCTGAGCCACTCAGCCCGGCTCATTTGAGTTTAAAGGGATATCCTTAAATATTGACAAGTTAACAAAATCTTTAAAATGGCTTCAGAAGTATTAGACTTAAGCTGGTTCTACATCAGATGACTGGGTACATTGCCATTTCGTCATTTGGACCAAGGTCCACGGTTACTACGATCTATCTCACCCAAAGGCAGCCATTTTACTTCTAAGCGTTGACAATAATTTTGTAGCACACGGATCAGAACAGAACAGTGAAACCAGGAGAGTGGGACTTAAGAGCGTTCAGTTTATCAGTTCGTTTGCCTAAACCTGTGACATAATATAGGTTTCTAAGAGCAAGTATAGATAACGTTCTTCGTTCGAACAGTACACTAAGTTGTTCAGTAAACGTAGTGAGATAGTTCGTTTCAATCTCAGCGTTTAATGAAAACAAGAAGCCACAGACAACAATACATTTAGAGAAGAATATCACTTTTTGGACACAAACTTCGAGAAACCTCTCGAACATTTTTGAAGGCGTTTGAGGAAGGAGAGGGAAAGGAATTACAAAATACAATGTTATTGTGGTGTTGGAAGAATTCGATACCAAAGCTACAAAAAAAAAAAAAAAGAGTGAAGAGACGAATGTGTGCAGCTTGAATGAAATGCTGCACAAGGATGTTTTATGATGTATGAGATAGCTCCTCATGCCTAAGAATAAAACTAAGTTAATATCAGAATTTGAAACTACCCAGAAGAAATTAAAGCACCCTAACCACTTTAGGAGGTCTAAAGGACCGAGATAGTAAAGGCATTTTTAAAACATTGGGTCTGTCATCAATGACACGCGAAGCTGTGAAAAAGAGATCAAGAGACGTATTGTTCTTGGTCGGCTGCAATGGTTAAACTCACTAAGATCTGGCAGAACCGGGAAATATCAATAGCTACGAAGATGTGCATGTTCGTCTTTTTGTACGCCTGTGAGAACAGGACCGTGAATGCTAGAGACAAAAATCGAATTGATCTTTGAGATGTGGTGTTGATGGAGAATACTGCGTGTACACTGGTCGGAAAGAAGAACTAATGTTTCCATTCTGAACGAACTGAGCATCAAGAAACGTCTATTGTCCCGTGTGAGTGGGTGTTACCTCCAGTTCCTTGGCCACAATTTCAGAAGAGAATTTGGAAAAGACCATTTTGCAAGGCAAAGTTGAAGGCAGCAGACAAGTAGGAAGAAGAGCAAGTAGACGGTTACATCAAGCGAAGAAGATCACTGACGTATCTCTTCGTATTATGTTAATGAAAGCTATAATCGCTCTAGATCGAGGCATCTCGTCAAGGCTGCAACACAGAAAGGATAGATTTATGAGGTCACGACGCTCAGCAATGAGCAAAACAACTAATGGTGATGACTGATGATGAACCACTAAACAGGATGACGATATTCTTTTTGATTTTACACAATAAAACGGGCCAACCCAGTTTGGCAACAATGGCTGCTTGACTAACACACATTTCATATACAGACCATATTTAACATAAAATCTGTTGAATTGAAAGTGATATTAAACACAATTAGTCCATCAGACGAGAACAAATGATGTCACTTAGTGAAGATTGGTTACACACTAGGAAAAGTGAAGATCTTGACTAAACCACTCATAAGTGAGCAGTAACGGTTCTACCTCAAGAGGGATTATATATATACAGCGCTACTAAACAAACAGCCAATGAACCCGCAATAAAGCATGTATTTCTGTCGCCCTATTTTCTCCTCACATACCAAGAGTAGCCACAAGCAGTTTACGTGATGGCGCAACAATATGCTATGCCTCTACTTAGTACGTGACATGAACACAATGGTGGCAGTGAAATGCGATCCACAATCACTTTTTACGACTACTACAGCTCAACAGGTAGTAGAAACTTGCTGTACTATGGTGCAAACACGTTGTAAACTGCAGACCGAATAACATTTTTCCTTCTGTATAAATCAGCCAAATGCCGTATAATTTGCATGCAGTGAAGTCTCCCTTAAACGAACCTCTTTCACCTAAAACCTAGATGATTAAAAAGTGTTGATGTATCATCAATAATTAAGAAATTGTAATCATGGGTTGAAGGCACTATATCAGGGCCTCTCAAACGCCCAAAATCTCACGCGTGCAGAGCGAGGCGCAAGAGCTCCGTGCACTGTGCATCGGTGCCGCTCGGTATAGCTCGGATCAACGCTTCGTCTCTTGGCTACTCGGCTAAGCTCGGCTCTACTCGGCTAAACTCGGCTCAACTCAGGCCGGATTTGCAGCGCTACGGCGCAAGTGGGGCAGAGGGAGACAGGCGGAGCGAGCGAGAGAGGCGTGAGGAAAGAGAGAGTAAGCGCTATTGCTCCAAATCGAGGAGTGGGGGGTCTGCACTCTGGTCAACCAAGCCAAGTCGTCTTTTGCACCGTGCACAGTGCATGCACCACGCGCATGCACCCTGAGAGGCCCTGCACTATATACTCTGTGTATCAGAAGTATACCGACAAAAAATTCAGGAATGCTCTTCTTGTTATCTGAAGAATGATGATGCAATCGAAAAGGCGGCGAATATGTTTCCTTTCGAGAAAATAGTTTACTTTGTTACCTACGGGCCCGCCATTCAAATTGACGAACACGTCGTATTTGCTATGCCAGAACAGCAGCCGCTGCCCTTCTTCAGAAAAGAGAAGAAGAGTGAGGGAAAGTGGGGGTGTTTGATGGAGACAGAGATAATACTCTGCGCGTATCCATAAGTTTCCTCATTCGACTCGCTTAATGTTGCCTTTGACTCTTACAGCCAATATCCACAGTTCAGGTATTAAACTGCCGTAAACTGCACATACAGTACAAGAACACACACTTCACCGGGCGAGTTTGCCATGCGGTTAGGGTCGCGCAGCTGTGAGCTTGCATCCGGGAGATCACTATCTATTCGAATCGCACTGTTGGCAGCCCTGAGGATGGTTTTCCGTGGTTCCCCATTTTCACACCATGCAAAATGCTGTTGTTCAGGTACTGTCAAAGCTACAAAAAAGAGAGTGAAGAGACGAATGGGTGCAGCTGGAATGAAATGCTGCACAAGGATGTTTTATGATGTATGAGATAGCTCCTCATGCCTAAGAATAAAACTAAGTTAATATCAGTATTTGAAACTACCCAGAAGAAATTAAAACACCCTAACCACTTATAGTATGTCTAAAGGACCTGGAGATAGTAAAGGCACCTTAATAAAGGCCACCGCCACTTCCTTCCTAGTCCTAGGCCTTTCCTATCCCATTGTCACTGTAAGACTTATCTGTATCGGTGCGACGTAAAGCAAAAAAAAAGAATCACAGACACACTTGTCAGTCAAGGATTGCACCAAACCGTTTCTTCTCTTGTCTGCTCATCGCAGTACCGTTCTTTATTACTTAACATGCTCGAAGATGCTAAGCTGCTGCCCCACAATTGCGTATTCCTTCACTCACAACATTGTATGTGGAACGAAACAATACTCCTAATGGTTTGATTACAGTACATGTTCAATATTCCCCCATTCTACTTCCATGCAAAATTCAGAACGGTGTACTGGTGAACTTTGGACTCTGTTCAGGATGTGTGGTGTGTCACGAACGACCTGGAAACTTGCGTGTATTCTTGATACAAGTTCATTTTCTCTTTCTACGGGGTAGTCAGTTTGTGCAAATCAAACTGTACACTGCCTACTGGGGCTGGGAAGGGATTGTGCGAAACGAACGAGAAACTTCGGCATTCGGACAGAAAATGATCTCTCTTTCCCACTTCCCACTTCCCATCCCTTCCGTTCGCCCCTCTGACGCACAGCAACAGGCAGCGGCTGGCTCTCTAGTGTACCAAATACGGCAAGTTCGTCAATTTGAATCGCGCGACCGGAAGTAACAATGTAACCTCATTTTCTCTTAAAAAAAGAACATTTTCTCTGCCAGTCCTTTTGCACCATCGTTCTTAACATAACACGAGGAGCAACCCTGATTTTTTTACCCTTATGGTTCTGATACATCCTCTATAATATGAATCATGCACTGTAGATGGCGTGATTAGCTCAGTTTCTTAGCTTCTAGCTTCAAACCTGTAAGGCTGAGGTTCGAATCCCGATCGAGCCTCAGTCGAAACTTCCATCTCAATAATCACATGGCGTCAGGAAGGGCATACAGTCTTAAAACCCCAGCCAAAATAAAAGTGAGCCTGGTGGCTCCAGACACCCCAAAACATAACTGGGATGAGCTGAAGAAAAATCATCAACTTCATTTAAATTAATTCATTTAATTGGGAATTACGAAGTAGGTGTCATACACATTTTCTTTGTCACTATAATGGTTCTTGAGAAAATAACTCCTTTATGTGTTAAAGTACTTCCAGAGCCCCTAAAACAAACAATAACGACACCGTGATTGACTGGTTTTTAGTTGAAGTAAGGTTGTCCAAATTGCTACCACATATCTCCGCTAGATGACAGCAAAATTAACCCGTCAAGGATGGCAACAACAGATGGTTCTATGAAAAACAAAACTAGTACCACACAGAGAATGAGGCTCTAATAACAATGGTTTCTACTCCCATCTACCTCCGTTCCTCTTTTAATATTCCCAGTCTTTCTTCCTTTGTTTCTTTCTTAATCAGTTTACCCTCTAGGGTTGGTCTTTCGCGTTGACTCAGCGACGGATACCACCTCTACAGCCTCAGGGGCAGTGTCTTGGAGCGTGAGACATTTGGTCTGGGGATACAACTGCGAAAGTGTACCAATACCTCGCCCTGGTGGCCTCATCTACTATACTATATGGGGGCCTCGTAGGGATGTGGAAACATCCGAAGGGATATACAAGGAAGAGGAAGGAAGTGATACCATCCCGGCATTTGCCTCTAGGAGAAGTGGGAAACCACGGAAAACCACTTCGATGATGGCTGAGGTGGGAATCAAACCCCCTCTACTCAGTTGACTTCCCAAGTGGTCTCCGTTACAGCCTAGAGCCGGGAATCGAACTCGGGCCTCTGGGGGCGGCAGCTAATCACACTAACCACTACACCACAGAGACAATATTCCCGGTACCCACTTTAATTTCTCTTCTCCTTCTTAATGATAATAAAGTTATTGTTTTTACGTCTCATGAACTACCTTTTTGACGGTTTTCTGAGACGCCAAGGTGCTGGAATTTCGTCCCGCGCGAGTTATTTTATGTGCCAGTAAATATACCGATATGAGCCTGAGGTATTTGAGTACTTTCAAATACCACCGGACTGAGCCCGGATAGAAACTGTCAAGTTGGATTCAGAAGGCCACCGCCTCAACCGCTTGAGCCACTCAGCCCGAATTTTCTCGTCTTTAACTCAAAACAAAAATAAACTAACAGTTTAAAGTAAGTACAGATTATCCTTCTTCACTTAATTGTTACGACCTCCTTTATATGAATTTGTGTGTCTTGATGGGCGCTACAGCGCTTCAAATTTCGGGAGCAATAATGTGAAAGTATACAATTTCCAACTGTTCCCTAAATCTAATTGAAAAAAGAGTTTTTCGATTTTGAAGGCACTTAAGCTAACTACTGAACTCAAAGAAAGGAAAGAACCATCACACATCTAAAATCGTATATGCAGGAATGTAGATATTGACTATTATCAATTTTGAAAGTAAATTTCTAATATCTTCTGAAATATTGTTATATTTTCTTTTGCTCCGTTTTTGTTTCAATTTGTTTTACGGCACTCCGACACAGATGGGTCTTGCGGCGACGGTGTGATAGGAAAGGCCTAGGAATTGGAAGGAAGCAGTCATGGCCTTAATGAAGGTAAAGCCCTATAATTTGTTTGGTGTTAAAATGGAAACAATGGAAAAGAAATCTTCAAGGCTGCCGACAGAGGGGTTCGAACCCATTATCCCCCGAATTCAAGCTGACAGCTGCGTGCCCAGAACCGCAGGGTCAAATCGCTCAGAGTTACAGATAGGTCTATGAGGTTGGTTTAAGATTTCTTAGTGCCTGACTGTGGAAGGGTGAATACGCATACTTGAAGTTATGCAGTCTAAAAGAAAACTCAGAGAAGGAAGTGAATGTAACAAGATGAATTTCTGCTCTGGTGTTCGCATTGTCATTTACCATGACAAGGCAATGTTCACTGCAAAATATCTGTTAATATAAGGAAACTCAAGGTAATATCAGAGTTCAAGTCGTTTGATATGATAATGGTATTGTATCTAAGCACTGTATGAGGTAAGTACATGAGTAGATGTTATCCGCTCCTAATGCTGGTCATTACGCAAGAGCTGTCGATTGTATTCCGAAATACTATCGTATGTCGGAGGGTTATTATTTTAGGCAATAATAATTCGATCTCTTATTTCATGTTGAGTGTCCCAGAAACTATTAATTTTTCACTCCCCAATTTGTAACATGACCCACATCCTTTCATTGTTGCCAAACTTGAAAATACCCCTAGACTTGTAAGAGTAACCTTCTGTTTTATTATTGCTCGAAAGGCCACCTCCACCTGTTAATCAAGGCACGTTTCGTAGTTGAATGTAGTGAATGGTTGAGTTCAACCTCAAATTACGTGTAATTGATCAATTATAGAAAACAAATACCACATACGTTCTTTCAAGGTTCCAATGAGTTGTCAATAGATTGTAAGTCACTAGCGTCAAAATCACCTTGGTTGCACAATGAAAAGCGATATCCTAGACGACCAATGAGACAGTAATTGGATGACTGTACACAATATTGTTTCATCAACAGCAAACATACGTAGCAACTAGACACGGAATGTGTTGAAACTAATAATTTACACCAAACCATGGAGTATAAATTATATAATTAAAACCATGTTTTACTTTTTTTAGGAAAAGCAAATGTTCCCTTTTTTCTTAATTACGGGAATAAAAGTATGGTTCGATTGTATCACGAACAGCTCGAGGAGTTGTTTGTGTACCTTATGACCGTGCTCGATAGCTGTAGTCGCTTAAGTGCGGCCAGTGTCCAGTAATCGGGAGAGAGTGGGTTCGAGCCCCACTGTCGGCAGCCCTGAAGATGGTTTCCCGTGGTTTCCCATTTTCACACCAGGCAAATGCCAGGGCTGTACCTTAATTAAGGCCATGGCCGCTTCCTTCCAATTCCTAGGCCTTTTCTATCGCATCGTCGCCATAAGACCTATTTGTGTCGGTGCGACGTAAAGCATATTTTAAAAAATGCACCTAATGGGAATTGCCAGCCATTATTCAGTATACAAAATATTTTCCCCATTTTGATGGAAATATGTCCCTGTGAGTAATAAATGAGTGTTCAGGTTAAGGTTCAATTCGTTCCCTTGGGTCTTGAAATGAATTGGGAAATATACGATCAACACAGTTTAGCGAATCGAATTATTGAAAAGTACGTCATGTTTAATATCACTTCAGGTAAATTTTATTTTCTGATGGCTTTTAAAAACTCATGACATAAGAAAGATTGAAGAAAAATTTTCTTTTCCAAATGCTCAAAATCCAGAATTCGTGCTTCCGAAATTCTGTTTGGATTTACTGGAAAGAAAAGAGAGGCCGTCAAATTAGGGCTTATAACGAAATCTTGCTTTTAAAATAAATGAACTGCTGGTGCTCTGTAGTCTGAGCCACGAGGTCGGTACTATTACACTACCTGATACTCAAATCTAATTAGAATATTCGTGATGCAAAGTGATTAATAACATTAACAAAATAAATATTTGGGGACAAGAAGCTGAAGCTAGCTAGTGGGATGCGTCGTAATTGTCATATTTTTTGTTTTGTTTGTACTCATTATATTAATAATTTGATACAGATAACAAAAATTATAAAATCGTTTAGATAAAAAAGTTAATATAGTAAAGTATTGCTCTTGGGTAGTGGACTCTCCAATAGACTATTCATACATACCTCACGCACGGGGTAAGCCACATCGCTGGACACTTCCAGAAAGTCTCTAACTAAAGAGTGGTAGAGATGTGGAGTCAGTAACGTAATTGGTTAACATTCTTTCTGTTGCTACAGAAGTTCTGATGAATCAGCAGTTCAATTCCAAATATGCTATTTGTTTTACGTCGCACAGACACAGATAGGTCTTATGGCGACGGTGGGACAGGAAATGCCTAGGAATGGGAAGGAAGCGGCCATGGCCTTAATTAAGGTACAGCCCCAGCATTTGCCTGGTGTGAAAATGGGAAACCTCGGAAAACCATCTTCAGGGCTGCCGACAGTGGGGTTCGAACCCACTATCTCCCGAATACTGGATACTGACCGCACTTAAGCGACTGCAGCTATCGAGCTCAGTATTCCAAATATGAGTAGTATCAACGAAAGTTATCAAATGAAATGTTTGGATTGCCAGTGTTACCGGTATACGATTAATATATATCCACAAATTTGAGTCGTTTGGCAGTCGTCTTATTCCAAGTTAGCCAGAATGAGAAGCTCTGAGAGTAGAGCACTAACTTCCTGACCCCAAGTCGTCATGTTCGATCCGCGTTAAATCGGATGATATTTGGAAGAAGCCAAATACGTCACCTTCTTTTAGGTAGATTTTACTGACATATAAAGATCATATACGGAACGAAATTCCGATTTTCCGGCGTCCAAAATATGTAGATATAGTATATATAGTAAGTGAAACGAACACCCAACAACAATCTTCTTATTCTTCTTCTTCTTCTCCTTAGGTATCCTTATATTCATGCAGAGATGACTAATAATAATGTTCTTGGCTTTACATCACACTAACTTATTTTACGGTTTTCAGAGACGCCGAGGTGCCGGAATTTACTCCCGCAGGAGTTCTTTTACGTGCCAGTAAATCAACCGACACGAGGCTGACGTATTTGAGCACCATTAAATACCACCGGACTGAGCCAGGATCGAACCTGCCAAGCTGGGGTCAGAAGGGCAGCGCTTCAACCGTCTGAGCCACTCAGCCCTGCACAGCAGGAATTACTACCGATCACTTACACAATGTTTAATTTAAAAAAAAAAAATCCACAGAAACATGTTCTGAATATCATCACACTGGCGTCACTTTGAATGATGTTAAATCTCTTTGTTTCTACTACGCTTGTCTTGTAAACGAATAAGCCAATGGACATTTGTTACTTTTCCGATATAAACTCTTCAGTCTTCTTAGCATTCTTGAATCTCTGGTAGTTCCGTGAATCAAATCGAGGACTCTGAGGACTTTATTTAATAGCACTAAGTGTTGCGTTATGGACGTGGATATTTTTTACGATAATATATATTAATATGGCACGAATGGTACATACAATATATACCTGGGCCTATACACTGACATGACAAATACCATGCGACTGTGGTTATCGTGTAGGCCTTCTTCTAGCTCGGCCAAGTGTAGCAACTCATTGTGGAATCGATTTTACAAGTGGAAGAAACACCTGTGGAGAGATTCTGACTCATCCGCTTAGATAGCTACCCAGATAATCCTGTAGACTTGCAAGTGCAGGGTCTTTAGTGTGAATGAACCTCATCACCATGTCTCGAAAATGCTCGACATGGTTCATATCAGACAAACGAGGTGGCCACAGAAGTCATTGAAACTCTCCCGAACACTCTTCGAACCAATTCTAGACTACCTGGACCCGATAACAAGGTCCATTATCCCACTAGAATATATCATCATTTTAGGGGTACGTGGAGTCCGTGAAGGGCTGTAAGTGGCCATCCAGTTCAACGATCCGGTCACTGGTCAACAACCTGTTCAGGTGGATCAACAACTCCGGCCTTAGCCACACGTGAACACATGCCACTCCATTGAGCTACCACAGCCTTTATGGTGCTTTGTTGAGAAATAGGGTCCATGGCTTCATGAGGCCTGCGACATATGCGAACCCCACCATCAGCTCGAAACAACTGGAACAGTGACTTATCGAACACAGATACATGTTGCCTGTCATCTATGGTCCAATTAGCAACGTCACGTGCCCAGACGAGACGCTATGCCTGGTGTCGGGTTTTTAACAAGGAAACTCTGGTAGGTTTTCTGTTCCCATATCCCACTGAAGTTAAGAATTGCTCCACTGACCTTCTGGATATGCGTCTGGTACCTCCTGCATTTAATGTGGATATGATCTGAGCCAGTGTGGCTTGTCTAATACCACAAACAATTCTAGTCAGACGACGTTATTCACGATTAATAAGCATCCGTGGTTAGCCACTGCACTGATCACTGTCGAAGGTAACACCATCCATGAGGTGTTCCAGATACACGTGTGACACCGTCAATCAAGGAATATTAAATACTGCCCAACGTCCCTGGCCCCCAATATCACGTCCCGTTAGAAAGATGATAATCCACGTCGTCTTGCCACGACTAGCACTGACGGTGTTTACTCCCACACCCGATGGAGGTCTGGGCACATTCAAGACGTCACGGTATGGTGGCGCCACCGTCTATTACCTTTAAAAACTACTATCCAATGATATTTGGCATGTCAGTGTATATATGGCGTAAGTGCCACAATTTCGATGCTATTGAAAACATCTTTGTGAGATTTACAGAGAGTTCTGGGTACCATCATTCTTTCTTTCTTAATCTGCTTACCCTCCAGGGTTGGTTTCTCCCTCGGACTCAGCGAGGGATCCCACCTTTACCGCGTCAAGGCAGTATCCTGGAGCGTGAGCGTGGAGCGTGGGTTCGATTCCCGGTCGGGCCGGGGATTTTAATCTTCATTGGTTAATTCCGATGGTTCGGGGGCTGGGTGTGTGCGCCATCTTCACCTTTAGAAGGTCCGGCTCCATGGCTAAATGGTTAGTTTGCTGGTCTTTGTTCCAGGGGTTTCCGGGTTCGATTCCCGGGCATGTAGGCGATTTTAAATTTAATTGGTTAATTACTCTGGCTGTGTGTAAGGGGAGCGGTGTGTGTTTGTGCTGTTTGTGCAGGTCGCCTATTATACGGTGTCAACTCGAAAGACCTGCACCAGGCCTGTCCGAAGGCCACACGCCATTATTTTGCAATAGAATTCGTCATAGTTAGGGCCCTGTTCTCAGAGAAGCTCCGATCGCCTATCAGGCATCAACTCGAAAGACCTTCACCACGCCTCTTCGAAGGTCACACGCTATTTTTTACCATCACACTTATGAGTTATGACATGCGGTACTGCACATGATACCTTTGACGAAACATAATACGATAACGTGAGAGAATAATACTGCAAGTTATTAACGTCAGAGTATTTTTCAGTACAAAATATTCTTATAGATACACATTGTCATAGATTAACACGTATTGAGTTGCAGCAACAGTCTATCAGTACTGAACAACCACAATTGCATTTATATTTCCTTTCGAAGATTGGATTGACTGGTGAAATCTCAACATGCTTATCCGACATAGGTGGTAAGTCGGTCGGAAAAGAATTGAAATGGCTGTAGAGAAATTGTACCTTACGCGACACGTTGCTTACCACCTTGTGACAGCTTGCCAAAAGCTCATCAAAATTTCGAATGAATCTCACTTTTCCTGATTTCCAAAAATCTCCCCTTTACGTTTTAGAACAAATCTCATGTCCTTCTTAGTTCAGCAAGTGTTCGAAACTGGTATCTTCAAATTAACTGACGTATCCGAGATTCAGTAAAGACACCTTTCAAATTCAATTCTATCTTCCTTCAGCTACTGAAGTCCTCGTCCTTCTGGCTTCATTTGCTTCACAAAATACTTGATTAAACCTGAATTGTATGGGTAGTGGATACAACGTAACGCAAGATGGAGCACAGAAAGACCAGTTCCTCCTATATAATACTCTTCCTCCTCCCTACTGTCCCAACCGCATAATAAATAACAATACGTTATGTACACGGGTTGCAATCCCAGCAACAAGCCTTTGGCGTTTCATTCTCCGTATATCCCTACAGTGGTCGGGTGGAAAACGTAACGTGAACGATCAGGCTGGGTCTGGTAGATCCGATGTAAAAACATTGATACAGACCAGTTTAGCGATTCATTTTCATTAAAAAATATTTTACTACTAAATGGCAACATTTATTTATTTTTTGCACTTTACTCCATAACAGATTGAAAGGAGTTTAACTTAAAATCAGCATAACATTTAAGGTTCAAAACAAACACTGATATTATAATTTGTGGCAAACAGTATATACTTAATATATATATTTATTAACACTATTTTCCGAAAATGAACACAATGATTCTCAATATGCCGAGAAAAATGTAACATGTAAATAATACTTAGAGAAGTTCCAGCCGGATCAGATTCATAAGTTTATTCCGTCTTTATCAACAAAATAATGAAGATAACTACCTGCATTTGAATCCTCTGCAATCACCGTCACACTGGAACTGGCTATAGTTGCATCTCTGATGTCTCCTTCTTCTCCATTACTAAATTAGCTGTTGGATTCATGATCACTGGTTATCACAAAATACGGGTAAGCGTCTGAATCGTCAAATTTATCATCGTATAACATGCTGCCATGTTCAAAACTTCATGGAAAAACTAAAGCTATTGTGTATTAAATATATGAACACGGTAAGAGCTTTGAAACTTAAACCACAGAAAATAACCTTGTCAGTCTGTTGGACAGAATTACGTATGTCAATGGTCGGGCCGGTCCGCCTGCGTGGTGTAGTGGTTAGTGTGATTAGTTGCGATCCCTGGAGGCCCGAGTTCGATTCCCGGCTCTGCCACGAAATTTGAAAAGTGGTACGAGGACTGGAACGAGGTCTACTCGGCCTAGAGAGGTCAACTGAGTAAAAGGAGGTTCGATTCCCTCCTCAACCATCCTAGAAGTGGTTTTCCGTGGTTTCCCAATTCTGCTCCAGGAAAATGCTGAGATGGTACCTAACTTCAGGCCACAGCCGCTTCCTTTCGTCCTCCAACAAGAACCCTGTTCAACATAGTAGGTGAGACCACGTGGAGTGGTATTGGTTCTCCCCAGTTGTATCCCCCGACCCAAAGTCTCACGCTCCAGGACACTTATCTTGAGGTGGTGAAGGTTGGATCCTTCGCTGAATCCGAGGGAAAAACCAACTCTGGAAGGTAAACAGATTAGGAAAGAGAGAAAGAATGGTCGGGCCGGGCCTAAGAGACCTGCAAGGACATGGGTTCGTTTCCCCGTCAGGAAATCAAAAATTTAAGAAAGGAGATTTCAATTTCCGGAGGTGTATATGGTCCTAGTTTCACTCAGCCTACGCAAAAAATGAATAAAAGGTTCATTCCTTGGGGCAAAAGTGGCCGGGCGTAGAGCTGACCACTCTACATCATCAAGTGCCGAGGTAAGGATAGTGGAGGAAGTTCCTCGATGTTTCGCAACGTGCTGTCTGAAAACAGACGATCCTTTAAAACTAAGAACCTGGAGATAATTGTTGTTATATACCGTAAAGCCTAGTGTGGTAAGGTTTCCAATTTTTGCAATCCTAGTGTGGTTAAGTCAAATATGATTCCATTTATACTAATTTCAATTTATTTTTCCAGGATGTCCATTGCAGGTTTGCTTAATTTATTGTAGATGGAAAAATTATTTAATTCTAAATTCTGCAAATATTTTATTTAAATGATGTTACTCTCAAAATCTATAATGTCTGAAAGAAGAAGTGTTTCATCCTATATTTTTGCACTGTGTGTTGCATAACACCAGAATTTAGCATTTTAAAATATTATATTCCTTTATTAAAGTGAGTAATTATAACTAAAATTATGAATGAATTTGGATGGCAGTTTACGTACTTTTTGCCAGATTTTAGTTCGTTTCTTGGATATTTTTAGATCTTTTTTACAGGTAATTTTCAGGCAATTTGTAAGTATCCAATTTCTGAACCCTAGTAATAACTTTCTCTTTTCTTTAACTCTCTAGGAGACCTGGTCGTTCCATATCCTTTCCATCCTCCACAACCACAATTCCGCCATTCCCCGGTCCCAAGTCCGTGATGAGAAAGGAGGAGGGTTGACTGGGTTGTCAACCAGCTATAAAACCGCTATGTGGAAAGTAACAGAATACTACCTCATATACTCTCTTGAAAGACACAGTATGGCTCTCCAGTGGAGTAGTGAGCGAAATACTGATCTGGAATACTGAAGTGAAAAGCTACTGCGAAACATTTGGAAGAAATTACAATACACAATTTAACCAAGAGGTAATTATATCCTCAGTGAGAGAAGAAAGAAGAAGAATATAAGAAGGCTTTATTTCTATAATGCACCCACTAAATATTATGAACGTAATTGAAAATAAGCTCAATTGTAAAACATTTAAGAAGTAAATGTCCAAACAATTAACAAGAATTTTACTTTTATTCTGCAATAAATCCTAGTCTGCTTTTTTCTCCTTGTTTAGGAAGATGCTATATTATTAAAATACCACACCGATACAAGCAGTGCAGTTCCTCATCACTTATCACTCATATAAATTACTTCTTCCGTGAATTTCTCATGGTCATACTCTCTTATACGAGCACTTGTAGAAATGATCGAGCCTTCATGACAATGATTTCAATTGGCATTGTCCATGAAACATTTCCTGTGGCAGTAATTAATATGCTGTTACAGTCCTGTCTGTCTCCACATTCTAACCTTGATCTTGCGAAGGAATGTGACCCACTGAATGGAAATATTTTCCATAGCAGCTCACGTTTTGAAAGTGTAAGTTTGCTCTCATGCGCAAGCGAACGGAACAATTAATTCCGGCTGCATAAGGCCATGCCAGAGTTTCAATATTTCTAACCCACGAGAAGGGCATTGGGATTATGGTACCACCCTAACCACACCCATAGATATTAACGGAAGACGATAAAACACGAACCCCTTAGATACACCATGTTATCTCCAAGATGCAATGGTGTTTCAGAGAATGCAGACGGGTGCAGTAATTATACCAATCTATAAGCAACACCGAGCGAGTTGGCCGTGCGGTTAGGGTCGTACAGCTGTGAGCATGCGTTCGGGAGGTACTGGGTTTGAATTCCACAGCTCTGAATATGTTTATCTGTGTTTTCCGATTTTCACACCAGGCAAATATTGGGGCTGTACCTTAATTAAGGCCACAAACGCTACCTTCTCAGTCCTATCTCTATCCCATCCTTCCGTCGCCGAAAACCTTCGATGTGTTAGTGCGATGTTAAACAAGTAGCAAAAAAGGAAAAGGTCTATAGGCAAGGGAATAAGAACGTTTGTAAAAACCTTCGAGGGTACTCAACATTGTACCAGATAATGTGTTTACAGGCATTGTAGAAAAGAGGATAGATAGTCTGATTCTAAATGCGATTGTGAAATGAAGACCAGATTTTCAATATGTGGCAAATAGTTGGAAAATGTTACGAAAGGAATATATAGTTATGTACATGCTCCATAGATCTAGAGGGGGTGTGGGACTGATTAGCAAGATAAAAAGATGTTGACTTTACTGAGGGTTTGCGGGATTAGAGGTAGATTATTACAGGCCCTCAAGCCCGATATCTTTTCTATATACTATATAAGGAAATCTTTTTTTAAAATGCTATTTATTCAGGGCGTCGACCTAAGAAGATCCCTTGCCCCTACTTTGCACCATATGTTATGAACCTGCGTGTATTTGGAAGGAGCGGAAGTGGAAGTGTTGAATGTGAGGAAAGGAACATTAAGGACGACACAAACATCCAGTCCCCAGACCAGGGCTATTAATCATTTACAATTAAAAACCCATGACCCGGCCGAGAATCGAGCCCGGGGCCGGACATGATTATTGTTACTTGGGTAGTACAATAACTAACGATGTCAGGAGTAAGGAGGACGTAAAATGCAGACTAGCACAAGCAAAGAAGACCTTTCTTAAGAAAAGAAATTTGCTCACTTCGAACATTGATATCGGAATTAGAAAGATGATTTTGAAGACTTTGTCAGAAGTGCGGCATTGTATGGAAATGAAACGTGGACGATAACTATCTAAGAAAGAAAGAGAATATAAGCTTTTGAAATTTGGCATTGCAGGAGAATGCTGAAGGTGAGATTAATAGATCGAATCACGAATTAAGAGATACTGAATCTCATTGATGAGAAGAGATCGATCTCTCTAAATTTGACCAGAAGAAGAGATAGAATGATAGGAAGCATCTTAAGATACCCAGGACTTCTCCAGTTGGTTTTTGAGGGAAGTGTAGGTCTTAATAACGGTAGAGATAGACCAAGGTATAAATATGACAAGCAGATTAGAGCAGATGTAAGATGCAGCAGTTACGCAGAAACGAAAATGTTAGCACGGGATAGGGTTTCATGGACAGCTGCATCAAACCAGTATATGGAATGATGACTCAAACAACAACAATATATCTTCCTCCTTGACATCCACTTAGGCTAAATCTGTGTAAGCCACCAAGGTTGTGTTTTCCACTTTTCTTGTAGGAATATTTTGTTGGCCAACCTCTCTGTATTCATCCTTTTGAGAGGTCCATAAAATGTCAGTCTTCTTTTCCTCACCGTTGTCGTAATACAATTTCTTCTTCATTTTAAATACATTAACTACACTACCGTTCTTACTTAGGATATATATAAAAATATAAAAGTGATGTCAGATTCTGTATGTAATTACAGTATATGTCCGGTTCTTAGACTAATGGTCAGAGTACTTGAGTTCGGTTCAAACGGCCCCGGATTCGATTGCAGGCGGGGCTTATGGTTAATTCCTCTCGATTATGGAATGGGTGTTGGTGTTCGTTTTGATATACTTTTCGTAATCTATATACAGCTCACCACACTAAGAACCACCACAGAAACAAGTAACAGTGAATATATTCCCTTAATAGGATTGGCCTCGGGTAGGACATCTCCCCGTAAATCGGGGCCAAATACAAACCAATAGCTGACCTCAGTAAATTGGGAATAAGTCTAGCAATAAGGAAATAAAAATAATTATAATTTAGGATATATTTATGATAATTTTGTCTAATACGGTTCCTTAGTTGAATGGTTCAGATTGTTCTGGGTTCTATCCCGGCCGTTCTGCAGATGTTACTAGCATCTGACTAATTCTTCTACCACGGAAGATATTTTTGTTTGTGATCGTATTAATACACATCTTCATTTAAATACTATATATCAAGGTACCAACATGGAAAACTGAATATATCCATCCACAATGGTTGACATCAGGAAAGGAATCCGGCCGAGAAATGGAAGTAAGTTGATATTAATTCCGACTCTACATAAGTGAGAAAAAGATCAGTAAGGTGAAGAAAAAGAGGAATAAGGACGACCAAACGAAGAAGATAAGCTATGCTAGTGACTTTACGTCGCACCGGCACAGATAGGTCCTACGGCGACGGTGGGATAGCGAAGGCCTAGGAGTTGGAAGGAAGCGGCCGTGGCTGTAAGTAAGGTGCAGCCCCGAGATTTGCCTGGTGTGAAAATGGGAAACCACGGAAACCATCTTCAGGGCTGACGAGAGTGAGATTCGAACACACTATCTCCCGAATGCAAGCTCACAGCCGCGCGCCTCTAACCGCACGGCCAACTCGCCCGGTAAAGAAGAAGATAAAGCCTCCCGAAGAATGAAGGAATTCTAGGATAGACAATAATGAAATTGCAACACAGCCGCCGATATTTTAAATGGATATCGACTATTGTATACTAAGCTGACCTTACCTTGTCTCTGCTTTCCCCCACGCGGTCTATTTATTTAACTGACATGGTTGTACTGAAAGTTTTAAAGTGTTAATTTAATTCAGCAGGCAACTTACATTTCTCTTAGCTGCTAATTAGATTGATTCAACGAGATGGAAAGAGTAGATACTTCGTTACTGCCGTCACTCGTTATGAAGATATGATTGGCACCTCGTCCATTACTCCCTCACACCCGTCACAATTAAAAATGCAACTTAATTATAGCCACTCCTTCAAAACTGCACCCACCAGTCTGATGTATTCACTTTCTCATGATCCAGTCTAATCTAATCACCGTAAAATATCTTTACTGTTAAACTTAATAAATCTTAGTGGAACATTTTTACAGCCTTGCCTTTATTAATCGGATTTAAAATGTTAGGTATAAATTAATAGTTTTGAGCGCCCTAAATTAAGAGCCCTAATGTCAATATCAATACAATATACAGTAGGTCAGAGCTACAGGGTTCACACTTACTACGAAAGGTATCGAAGCATTGTCTAATTACTTTTTAAAATATTTGAGATATATTGTAGAAGGTAAAGGAGTAAGATATATATTATATTGCTTTACAGTGGAAAACATATTAACCGTCTGAGTCATATTGTCCACGATTATGGACACCATGTTTACCAAATTTAACTCAGAAATGAGTGGTCGGTTTACTAAAAATTTTGAGGTACCTTTTACTATGCCTCTGTTTCAATAATCCTGTAAGAGATTACTTTTTTTTTTGCTAGGGGCTTTACGTCGCACCGACACAGATAGGTCTTATGGCGACGATGGGATAGGAAAAGCCTAGGAGTTGGAAGGAAGCAGCCATGGCCTTAATTAAGGTACAGCCCCAGCATTTGCCTGGTGTGAAAATGGGAAACCACGGAAAACCATCTTCAGGGCTGCCGATAGTGGGATTCGAACCTACTATCTCCCGGATGCAAGCTCACAGCCGCGCGCCTCTACGCGCACGAAGAGATTACTTAGAACTGATACAAATTAAATTGCGACTGAAAGGCATAAATATACATAATAGGAAAACGTTTATTTTTCACTCACGAATTAATTCGTACGAATTTTAAAAATAAACCTTTTACAAGCTTACTCGAATAGTCGCAGGAAAATGTATCTCAAGTTTCTTAAGAAATCTGAAGACTTATTACTGAGATACATAATACCTATGATCATGAAAATGTACAAAACTTCCCTCAGTAGGAGGTTGCCACAATGGACAAAGCATAACGAAAAAATTGAATTATAACTTTGTTGATTACATTATGCTCATAATGTTTTTAAACTATAAGAGTTATTACACGTCGCAATGATTTATCATTTATGCACATATTTTAAACGATCCTTGTAATTATTAATTAAATTTTCATGTAAGCCTTGTCTTTTTGGCAGCCCGTAAATAGGGGAAGCAAAAATAAATGCTTTTCTCTCTCAACTTAATCTCGTAAAGCTAACAAAGACATAGTTTGTAATTGTAAGTTGACCATATCACAATATCATCTTTATATCCATACCCTAGTTTCATTGAACGTAAATGTACTGACATTATTTTCATACTCATGCATTATGTACAGGGGAATGCCTTTGCTGGCAGGACCTAGTGTTTACAGTGCTGGTATAGGCTAGAGCAATTTTGCTACTTTCATAGATCTGTCTCTGTCTTATCCTTGGCTTTGACAATGTGAAAGTGACTGAGGTATGAGCGATGCTAGTAATGCCAATCCTTATGCAGCCAGTCCCTGCTATGAATGGTGTGAAAATGTTGCTCATAGGGTCGGTTGGTGTATGCATTTCAGCGGGCTTTGCAGACTGATATGTAATAGCAACTCTGGCTCGGCGAGGAAAGCAACGGGGAAACTACCTCACTTCTCATTTCCCTATACGCCTCTTCAGTGATGCCTAGGCCATCTATGACAGCTGATGGCAGAGCTGTTGAGGATCCCACCAGCGGAATCGCTGACGGACTGAACATACATACATGTACAGAGGAAACATTAGAGTAAAATAGGTTACGTTTCACATATAAGCAACCTTGCTGAGGTCATTTCTACAAGCATCGTTTTCGATGTTGGAACTTACCTAAAAATGAAACACTGTATTTATAAAAAACTTAAGATATACTTCCCTATGACTACTTGAAAAAACAGTAAGAAATTTGGTACACATAATCCGTGACTGCAAGGGTTAAACGGGTGAAATCATCCCTCTAGAAACATAAGTATAAAGAGATAATTTTACTCATTCATATAGGAAAAATGGAATATTTTCGAACAAAAGCAATTACAAAACCTGTGTTAACAATACACATTAAAAATCGCTTTGGTGTAGTTCCCTACTCGATGTTAAAAGAGATGGCCTACAGCTAAATACAAGATCAGACACCGAAATATTGCCAAACATAACGAAATAAAATAAAATAGTTGAAAATATACCTATTTTGGAGTCTCCTTCAAACCAAATTGACGAGTTTTTAAAAATCTCAACAAAGCATCTTTGTGGGGGAATTTACCTCTAAAGCATACCGCGACTTTTTCCGCAGAGGAATACAATTTAAGTGAACGAATCCTACATCAAATCGTATATTAAATATTTTTTATCAAGAATTACACCAATATCCTAGTAGGAATATCCATCATCAGATATAGTGAGGGTAAATCGCCCAGAAATATTTACATAAAAATAGAATAATTCTCGAAGGCTGTTATGTGTAAATGAAATTTCTTTATTTCCTTAAAATTCAATAAGTTCGAACAAGATACGTCGGTGCTTTTCCAAGTTATACCATTCTGTAAACACCCTCAGGACTCTGTTATTGCCAGTGATCATTTACACTCACTTCAGAAAATGTTAAGCATGTATAAGGAGACGTGGAAGTGGAAAAAATGACGTGTGTGTAAAGGTCATATGACTGAACTGCAATGCTCACATCAAAGTAACAAATCAGTTGGTAGCACTGGGATACATATGGTCCCATATAAGAAGGATGAAGAATCCTCTCGGTTTCCGAAGAGAATCGTATAACTATGGTATACAATATTGAGGCAAGTCCGCCTACAGCAAACTGTAACTGGCCCTCAGTATTCTGCTGATTGGCTCTGGGTCGGAGTTGATGTTCAAGTTTCTACCAAACACGTTTTATCGGGGACAGATCGTCGGGTGAGGGAGTAAATACTTGTCGCTGGCAGTCCGTAGTTACAGCTGCTGTGTATGGATAAGCGGTGGTGGTGGTGGTGGTGGTGATTATTGTTTTAAGAGGAAGTACAACTAGGCAACCATTCTCTATATAACACTAAAATATGTAACACTAATCAGAGAGAAAAAATGGAAGGGGCCCGACACTTCGAAAAATTAAGATACCGGAATAATTAACATAAGAGCCAAGAAGGGCGTGAAAATGAAAGACTCCTTAGGCCTCGGATGCACTAACACCGTCGGGTTCGAGTAAGAGGAAGCAATGCCAAAACTCAGCTAAGGGCCCCGTGGTCGCCAGCCCACGCTCCATAGTTCAGAGCCCCTGCGGTCCCTTTTAGTCACCTCTTACGACAGCCAGGGTATACCGTGGTTGTTATTCTAACCCTCCCCCACACAGGGGGAGTATGGATAGGCGTTTTCATGTTAAAAATCAGTACCATGATGCTACTTCATGAAGGGTTAAACCTGGGGACACAATATGTCATTGACTTAGCGTTGTTTCAACTTCCTCGGTGGATCAGTGGTAGAGTGCCCAACTCATGATCCTATGTTTGCGGGTTCGATCCAAGCTGAGTAAGTCGGTTTTTCTATGTCCTTGTCATTGGCATGTTTAAGGTGGTTAATTTTTTTTTTTGCTAGGGGCTTTACGTCGCACCGACACAGATAGGTCTTATGGCGACGAAAGGTGGTTATTAGCGCACTCAGTGCTATACGACAAAATTAACACATTCACGATATCCATCCAGTAGAAATCAGCTTTAGTTGCTAGAGAGCATCACGGTAGAAATGTCGAGATTGGAAGGGAGACCGCTAGAATATGCTTGGTTTTGTACGTATTGTTTGAAGGGGCCCTAATATTCGAACGTAACTTCATGCGACGACGAGCACAAGCCTGCAGTATAGCAGGTGCTGGGCATTTTGAACACCTCTTGTAAGATAATGACCGAAGTATATCAGTAGATGCAAGATAGCCCACAACGACAAAGTGTGGAATCTCGGAAAGTACGCACTTGAGGACCTATGTTTATATACACTTTTGTCTTTCAGTATACGCGAGGAATTCAATCCTGAAATTACACCGTGTAATTTTGAAACGCCCTTAAAATTTCAAACATCCAAAACATTTCAGCACTTGAATTCACCATTTATTAAAATGTTGTGTTTTTACAACACATTTACCGTAGGAATAGATTTCTTTTCAGAATGATACGCTGTCATTAATAAACACTGTGCTTATAGTTTAAGAAATCAGATCCTATACCCTTTCTTACGAGTTTCTAATGCATAATTTTTTTTATAATCGGTGCTCCTTAAGGTGTTTATTATTATAGTCTTTTAATGTTACTGAGACGAGTTGCAGAGTGGATTTGGACACGTAGCTGCCAGCTTGCATTCGTGATATAGTGGGTTCGAATCCCACTGTCGCCAGGCCTTGAGATGGTTTTCCGCGGTTTCCCATTTTCACACCAGGCAAATTCTGGGGCTGTACCTTAATAAAGACCACGGCCGCTTCCTTCTCGCTCCTAGCCCTTTCCTATCCCATCGTCGCCATAAGACCTATCTGTGTCGGTGCGACGTAAAGCAAATTCTTTTTTCAAGTATTTTAATCACTTAGTCTATTGTTTGTTTTAATTCATTTATTTTCATAGTATGAAGAAATCATCGATGTACTTTTCTCCGTATGTCTATTTTATTCTTCTTCTTTCTTGACTTTACTGCCTTGCTTGGCTTGCTCCCTCTGATATTCGGATGGAAGTGGCGGCAAGATGACAACGGCGAAGAACAATACGAGTCACCCGTTATTTGGACTTAGACCGCCTCCTAAAAGATTAAGACCAAGAAAGAGCTTCCTCGACGTCTCTAACACTTAAAAAAAATCACAAGCAACAGCGCGCCGAGATCTGTGGCGAAGAAAAATACAACACTTTTCGGAGTGGATGGTACCTCTTGGACGTCAGCTCAGCTGGAGGATTGGTTCTGGAAGATCTAGGGACAACCTGAAGAGGTGGAAACATTTAGGAAAACAGAGAGAACTTTGTGATTGCGGGAAAATACAATCAACTCTGCACATGTACTGTATAACTGTCAAATATGCTCTGGGCGTGTAGAGTTCAAGACCTCGTTCAAGTAACCAAAGAGGAAATTGCTGTCGCAGATTATTGGATGGAGTCTGTGTGACCGCACGAATTATATCTGTAAAGTGCCATGCATTTTGTGGGACTGTAATGTGTATGTTATGTTATTTGTGTTTATGCACATTTGTACTGTATCAACGTTCTGACACGAAGTAATAATAATAACTATTTATTGTCCGACTCGTTGGCTGAACGGTGAGCGTACTGGCCATCGGTTCTTAGGGTCCCGGGTTCGACTCCCGGCCGTGTCGGAGATTTTAACCTTAATTGGTTAATTCCAATGGCACGGGGGCTGGGTGTATGTGTTGTCTTCATCATCATTTCATCCTCATTACGACACGCAGGTCGCCTACGGGAGTCAAATAGAAAGACCTGCACCTGGAGAGCCGAACCCGTCCTGGGATATCCCGCCACTAAAAGCCATACGACATTTCATTTCAACTATTTATTGAATTTGATTTAACTTGCAGACTTGTCCGACATTTATAATGTTATTTGTTTTACGTCCCACTAACTACTCTTTTACGGTTTTCGGAGACGCCGAGGTGCCGGAATTTAGTCCCGCAGGAGTTCTTTTACGCCCCAGTAAATCTACCGACACGAGGCTGACGTATTTGAGCACCTTCAAATACCACCGGACTGAGCCAGGATCGACCTGCCAAGTTGGGGTCAGAAGGCCAGCGCCTTAACTGTCTGAGCCACTCAGCCCGGCTGTCCGACATTTACTCTGTACCATTTTCTTTATACAGGGTGTATCAGAACTATACCGACATAAAAGTAGGGGATATTCTTCGTGATATGTTCAGAACGATGGTGCAATCGGATCGGCGGATTAAAATTTTCCTTTTCCAGAAAATGAGTTTACTTTGTTATTTCTCGACGGGCGATTCAAATTGAAGAACTTGCCGTAATTGCTATGTCAGAGCGCAAGCCGCTGCCTGTTGCTGTGCATCAGAGGAGGAATGGGAAAGGAAGGGAAGGGAGGGGAATTGGAAAGTGGGAGCAGAGGTAATGCTCGGTGCGAATGCATAAGCTTCTTGCGCTTTACGCATAATCGTCTCCCAAGCCCCAGTAGGCAGTGTACAGTTTGTTCTGCACAAATTGACTACTATGCGGACCCCGTAGAAAAAGAAGAAGAACTTGTACCAAGAACACAGGCAACTTTCCAAGTCGTTCGTGACACACCACACATCCTAAAGCAGACCCTACACGATCAATAAAACTGTCAGTACCGAAAAATATTGACAGTAATACTGATCGCGTGTGGACTGGAATGATGGAATGAAGGCTAGTACTGAAGCAGATCCGGATTTCCTGATCTGCGAGCGTCAGTACTGTAGAGTGGTGGGGATACTGACAGTTATACTGACCGTGTGAGCGCGCTTGTCATTATTTCTGTCAGTATCAACGGAGCAGCGGTGGACGACAAATGAGTTTCTCACCAAGGCCAAGTAGAGGTGCTTGTGGAACCGTCAAGTAGGCCTTTTGCAAAAGTTTATCGAGCTATATGAAACGCTGCCAGAATAAACGTACTCAACACAATACTTTACATGTTTCCACAACTGCTGTACTGATGGAAACTGGTGACATTATAGCGGAAAACTTTAAATCTTCAAAATTTATACCAGTTGTAAGATACCTCACTGTCACCGCTAATCTCTCTGCCACCGATAAACAGCACCGCGTGTTCGTATTTTGCCTTATTACAAAAGGCTCTACCAATCTTAAAAATGTATACCAGTTGCAAGATACCTCACTGTCACCGTTAATCTCTCTGCCACCGATAAACAGCACTGCATGTTTGTACTTTGCCTTATTACAAAAGGCTCTACCATTCGTAGTAATTTCGCAAAAGTACCCTCACGCATTCGGAGATACCGTAGTTCTGATAATCTTCTGCTTCGGTATATTGTGTTTCCCTCAACACTTCATATGAGAATACTCTTCTCTTTTCCTAAGCCAATCTTTAACCTATCGTTTACGTTTAAAACTGCGTTTCGTGCAGTACTAATATGATAGCTACAAAATGCCCGTCTTTTACGATCCATTTTGATAGAATACCGCAATTGCATGTTATAAATCTCATTCCGTAGTGACGGTTATTGACTTTATTTGTAAAGTGAGAATGCCGCAATGGTAAGCTAGTGCACTGGTACTGACCAAAATATTGACAGTAATAATGATCGTGTAAGGTCGCTACAGTATTGATGCGTACTGTCAGTATTATTGACTCAGTATTACTGATCAGTATTACTGACCGTGTAGGGTCTGCTTTAAAGGAGTTCAAAGGTCACTACTGCACCGTTGTGAACTGTGCATCGAAGTATGAGGGGGGTATATTGAACATCAACTGTGATGCAACCATTGGGCGTATTGTTTCCTTCATTAAGCATTTCATTCCATTTACAATGTTATGAGTGAAGGAATAAACAATCGTGGGTCGACAGCGTTGCATCTTCGTTTATGCTAAATAATAAAGAACGTTACTGCGACCAACAAACGAGAGAAGAAACGATCTGGTGCATTCCTTGACCGACAGTGTGTCTTAATTACAGTGTGGTCTTCTACTGTGTGTGCAGGTACGGGTGTTTAATACACGAACTGAGGATATTGTCTGTAAGAGACAAGAACAATCCTGTGTTAGTCTGATGAGGAAACTTGTGCAGACGCGCAGAGCATTATCTCTGTCTCCGTCATACACACCACTTCCCCTCCCTCCCCTTCTCTTCCCCGAAGCACGGCAGCGACTTGTTCTCTGGCATAGCAAATACGGCGATATCCTCAATTTGAATCGCGCGCCCGGATGTAACAGAGTAACTTCATTTTCTTGAAAAGAAACTTTTTCTCCGCCAATCCGATTCCACCATCATTCTTAAAATAACACGAAGAGCATCCCTGAGTTTTTGCCGATATATTTCTGGTACACTCTGTACATTGTGGAATTACTCGGCGAAGTTAGTAACTGTGAAGGAAAATAAGGAGCCGAAGGAGAAGAACTTTCTCCGTAACGTTGATGACGGGCTTGCTTTTTAACACATGGTTAAATGTTGTAACATTTACGTAACTTCTCTCCGCCGGATTCTCGTGGTGAAATATTCAACCTTGCCCATATGACCTTGCCGAAGGGTGAAGCCTTTCTCTGCACATGTTTACCCCTAAGTGTAATCGTGTGGTGAGAACTAATTTACGTTAATTGCGATTTCACCGTAACAAATTAGCCTTGTTTGTTGTCACCTTGCAATTATAGTGGTTAATACTAGTCTGGATAGCAATCATTACCTAACCCCGAGATATGAAAACATGGCTAGTTGAGATTCCTTTACAACACTGATAATTAGCTGAAGACCGTTAAAAAATTTTTAAAACTGCATTCATTAACGAAATATAATCTGCTGGTCTTGATTTATAAAACTGCGGGAATGACACAAGAAGTAAGTCCTTCTTTTTTGCTATTCGTCTTATGTCTCACCGACACAGATATGTCTTATGGCGACGATGGAATAGGAAAGGCCTAGGAATGAGAAGGAAGCGGCCGTGGCCTTAATTAAGGTACAGCCCCAGCATTTGTCTGGTGTGAAAATGGGAAACCACGGAAAATCATCTTCAGGGCTGTTGACAGTGGGGTTCGAACCCACTATCTCCCGGATGCAAGCTCACAGCTACGCGCTCCTAACCGCGCAGCCAACTCGCCCAGTAAAGTTGTTCTTCTTATTATTATTCTTTTCCTATAGATTTTATCCACACCTGTGGGGTCGCGGGTGCGAACTGCGTCTCACATGTGGACTTGGCCCTGTTTTACGGTCGGATGCCCTTCCTGACGCCAACCCTATATGGAGGGATGTAATCACTATTGCGTGTTTTTGTGGTAGTTGGTAGTTTGGTGTGTTGTCTGAATATGCAAATGAGAGTCCCCGAGCCAGAAGAATTAATTAGAAGTGATTTAAAATCTCCAACCCTGCCGGGAATCGAACCTGGGACCCCTGTGACCAAAGGCTAATAATAATAATAATAATAATAATAATAATAATAATAATAATAATAATAATAATAATAATAATAATGGTATACTCTCAGCTACTGTACTGTATGCAGACATTGTGATTTGACGCCGTCTTGGTTGGATGTGTGTCCGTTTCGACGTTCAGTTTTACTCTACCAGATGGCAGACAAATAGGACTCTCTATTGGGCGATCTATGGCGAGTTTTAATTAATGGAGTACCGAACAGACGTTTTTCCGCCTTCAAAAATTCAACAAACTTTGCATCTGGGTTAGAATCATGAGATCCGGAGGCTGGAAGTCTACCACTGTTCGACGGAGGGATCTGTTGCAAGAGAATGAGTGAATGTGAGAGGGTCCCTAGATATGGCAAACATAAAGTCGCTCTGATCGGAAGAGAAAAAGAGTTGCCTGAGAGAGGTCAAATATTCTTCTTCTTTTCCTACTGCTTTTCTTACACCTGTGGGGTCGCGGGTGCGAACTGCTTAGCACATGTGGATTTGGCCCTGTTTTACGGCCGGATGCCGTTCCTGAGGCCAACCCTATCTAGAGAGATGCAATCACTATTGCGTGTTTCTGGTAAGTTGTCTGAATATGAAGAGGAGTGTGTTGATACGGACACAAACACCCAGTCTCCGAGAGAGAAGTATTAATTAGAATCGATTAAAATCCCCGACCCGGCCGGGAATCAAACCCGGGACCCTCTGATCCGAAGGCCAGTACGCTGAAAATTCAGCCAATGAGTCGGACTACTGAGAAAGTTCAAATATTAAACATAAAAACAGGATATTACCTTTTTCTTCTTCTTCACGTGATTGATTGATTCCTTCTCCGGTAGATGGTGGGGAAGGCGGGCCTCAAGCTAAACTCGTAGGTCTTTGGCCAGAGAGATGTAGACTACAGTAGAACCTCATTTATCCGGACCCCATTAGCCCGAACTTCGCTTAATCCGGACAGCCGTTGAATAATAATAATAATAATAATAATAATAATAATAATAATAATAATAATAATAATAATAATAATAATAATAATAATAATAATAATAATAATAATTCTTAAATGCAATATCAGTATAAAGGTGTGTTACGAACTTTATGTTGTAAACTGCGCAGGAGGAGATCATTGAATGTGTTATCGCTGCAGGAAGCTGTGGAATGGATGAATATGACTAGGATGAAACAGGTGATATTATTAACCCTAAGCCAAAACTTATTGAAATTAAAGACCATCTAAACATTGTCATTAAATACGTTGAAGATAAGAACGATGAAAACATATCTGCAAATTACGAACATTTGAGTCATCTGCGTTAGTTAATTATTCAAGAAATTAATGTTGAAGGAAGGCAACAAAAGATCAGCAGTTTCTTCAAAACAGTAAGCATGTCAAGTGTGGTCAATGTAGGTGAGCCTTGATTGCCATGTTCTATTTCTGTACTGCACTAGTTATTCTGTATTTTGTAGGGCCTAATACTGTATTGCATTATATCTTGCATTCTAAATAACCTGTCTTAAATTTAAAATACTGTACTCGTTCCTTTTACTGAAGAGAGTGTTTAAATAGAGGTCCATATGGCCCTGAGGTTCACTCAGCCTACGCCAAAAATGAGTACCAGGTTAATTCCTGGGGGCAAAGGCGGCTGGACGTAGAGCTGACAACTCTAGCCCATCAAGTGCCGAGGTTACGGATAGTGGAGGCCTTTACCTTCCACCCCTCCAAGGGCCTTCATGGCCTGTACGGAGATGACTTTGCTTTGATATAGCCTCAATTAGTCCGGTTTTTTTTTGTTTTTTTTGGCTAGTTGCTTTACGTCGCACCGACACAGATAGGTCTCTTGGCGACGATGGGACATGGAAGGCTAGGATTGGGAGGGAAGCGGCCGTGGCTTTAACATACAGCCCCAGCATTTGCCTGATGTTAAAAAAGGTTAATAATAATAAGAAGAAGAATTAGAATAAGAATAAGAATTAGAAGGCTAAACTATGTTTCAGTATTGCCTTTTACAGTTATTATCCGTGGTTGTAACCCTAGAGGCTACACTAGTTACATCACCGTTGCTAGTAGATGGCGGAATATTCATCTATTTCCAGTACTGAAGAAAGGAAGCTGGGTACCCACTTCGTTATGGCACGCCCGTTAAGAGAGTATCGCCCTCAAGCTACTTGAGCAGAACACGCTGATGATCAAAGACCTGCAGAAGGTTTAGAGGAAATGTTGTTATGATGAAATCAATATACGTGTTGTTTAAAAGTTGTACAATTATGTAACCTGGACACTAGGTCAAGGGTCAACTCGGAATGGATTATGGACTTTACAGTTACACTAGATTTATTAGGGGTAAAATGGAAGGGAACTATGAATTGACAACACGCAGGGACATGTTGGGATCAGAACGTCCACTGCAGACACGATTCATTGACGACAACGATCTTACTGATGAGCAAGATGATGATGATGACATTGGTATCAGTAACAAAGATGATGAATACGACTGCGATAATGGTGCTAATAGTTAGAATGTCCAACTGAGTGGCTCTGTTCGTCTTCTGAGTGCAGGTAAGCGGGGTCGATTCAGGCTCCTTTCTGTGCATTTGAAGGTGCTTAAACCCGCCAGCTTCATCCCGGTAGATTTCTCGGCATTTATAAAAAATCCTGTCGGATAAAATTTCGGCGACGCAGCATCTTCAAAAACTGTAAAACTATTTAATGGGACATAAAACCTACAACATTGCTTTTATGATGATGCTGATGACGATCATTACCGGTTTATTATTATTATTATTATTATTATTATTATTATTATTATTATTATTATTATTATTATTATTTCCCCCTCTGTGGTGTAGTGGTTAGCATGATTAGCTGCCACCCCCCCCCCGGAGGCCCAAGTTCAATTCTCGGCTCTGCCAAGAAATTTAGAAAGTGGTACGAATGCTAGAACGAACTCCACTCAGCATCGGGAGGTCAACTGAGTAGAAGGGAGTTCGATTCCCACCTCAGCCACCCTGGAAATGATTTTCCGTGGTTTCCCACTTCTCCTCCAGACAAATGCCGAGATGGTACCTAACTTAAGACCACGGCCACTTCCTTCCCTATTCCTTGTTTTCCCCATCCAATCTTCCCATCCCCTCACAAGGTCTCTGTTCAGCATAGGAGGTGAGGCAGCCTGGGCGAGGAACTGGTCCTTGTTGTATTTTCCGACCGAAAATATCGCGCTCCAGGACGCTGCGGTAGAAGTGGGATGACTCGCTGAGTCCGACGGATTACCCAACCCTGGAGGGTAAAGAGATTAAGAAAGAGGTAAGGTAAGGTAAGGGTTATTCTGCCCGAAGGCAGGTCCGAACCTCCGCAGAGGTGTTCCTGAGCCGGAGTTTACGTGCGGTAGGGTGGCCAGTTCCTTTCCGCTCCTCCATTCCCTTACCCCCCACCAACAGCGCGTGGCAACCCATCCAAATCCTGACCACGCCCAATGTTGCTTAACTTCGGAGATCTCACGGGATCCGGTGTTTCAACACGGTTACGGCCGTTGGCTATTAAGAAATAAAATAAAGATTATTATTAATAATATTACTATTATTAGAGTAGAGTCCCACTTATCTGATGTAAACTGCTCGGGAGGACGTCAGATTTGCGGAAATGTTTAAAAGATGACAGGGAAATATATAGTCGCTTTTTGTTACAATTGGTTTTACATCGGAACGGCAAAGGCAGATGGGATTGGAAAGTGCTACGAGTGGGAAGAAATAGGCAGTGACCTTAATTAAGGTATAGCCCCTACATTTGCCTGGTTGAAAATGGGAAACCACATGGAAAATCATCGCTTTAGGAATACCTAACGAGGGCAGGAATGGCGTAGGCCTTCTTGATTCACTCGGAAGGATGAAAGCTCGACTAGTCATCAGGAAGTCGAAAATGTTTGAAACGAGTTTTTCACTTTTAGAAAAATTCACAGCCTTAGGGTTAATTCAGCCTGGACCGAAAATTAGTATCGATTTAATTACTGGGTACAAAGAGAGCCAGGCAATTAAATAATTAACTCTATTGCACTAAGTGAACAGTGAAAGCCTTCCACAATCGCAGGGGCCTCCATGGGCTTAACAGAAATGGGTTATGGAAAAAAAATGTGGACGACCATAAGAATATTTAAATTATTGGAACATACTTTGAATGTTTGAAGTTATAAGGAAGGTAATTGATTAAAAAATACTCTGAAACCGGAGATCAGATTTTCTAATAACGATACTGCTTGTGGTCGTCAACATTTTGTTGTATTCTACATTGAGTTCAAGAAATGTGACATTATGAGGCGAGATTCATTTCCTAATCCCAATATCTTGTTCCATGGCTGAGTCGGCATCATCTTGACCTTCGGTCCTCGTATGCTGGGTTTAGTTCCCGGCTGATTCAAGGCAGTTTAATCTTAAACGATTTGTTCCCTTACATAATGGACTGGAAGTTTATACCGTCCGTAGCGTTCTTGCAACTCGCACACAGCACTCAAAGCTATCCTCCGCCACTCAGCTTCGTCCGAGTGTCAGCCTTACACTACACTAGGTTAGCAATATGAAAATCTATAGCCTGCTTCCAGTCATTCCACCGGATCAGGAATGAAATGAATGAAGCCCCATCTAGCAGCAAGGATAGGAATTGCGCCGGCTGCCGAAGCCTATTGCACTCCTCTGGAGCAATGATTAACGACTGACAGATGAAATAAAATGGAGGGAGTTGCTGGAATAAAATATGACGGGGAAAACCAGAGTACCCGGAGAAATACCTGTCTCACCTCTACTTTTTTCTAGCATGAATCACATATGGAGTAACCGGAATTTGAACCAAGGAACCCCGTGGTGAGAAGGCGGCGCGCTGCCGCCTGAGCCATGGAGGATCTCAACTAGCAAAAGCCGCACAAAATGAATTAATCCTAAGAATAATGCTTATACGTATTGCATTCCTCACCAAAGAAAGTCAAATGATGGTTCCTTGTTTGGCACAATGATCACTTCCTTGGAGGTCACAGATTGTTTTAAGGAACTACCATACATTAGGACTGGTTTTATGAGTCCCGGAAACAAAAGTGGAATGTTAAATGGGTTAGAATTTTACTCTTCTCTACCTTAGAATTGGTTTCCACATTCATTCCAAAGTGTATAGAGAGATAGTAGCTCAGCTGACATAGGCCACCGTGGGATTCTTTTTCAGTTTATCTGTATTCATTGATTAAAATTTTGAAGACCACTTAAGCTAATGCATTGCCATCATTTTCACTTCCATTGCGGGTGTTAGTGCTATCCTTATACGATTCTAACACGTCCAGTGCATCCAGGATTAGTTCAACTTAATCACCTTATGTACTCCACTATACAAACGTTACCAGTCAGAATTCATTCTCATACCGTACAGAGATCGTTGATGCCACTGGTTCCCTAGACATAGTTTAAGATTTCAAAAAGATTTTTTAAAATATAATTTACGGTGAATCAAAATTTTTCTTCTTCTTCCATAGGTCTGTAGAATAACTTAGATTTGGAAAATGAAACGAGTTATGCTGGTCACCTTCATTATATATGTTTCACGTAGGCCTATTTATTTGAAATTTCTGGAATTTTAGTCACACATAGCAAATTCCTCTGTATAGTGGAGTAGGTATTAATACACATTCTGATTTACATACAACATATCATACTGCCAACACCATAGAAATATATCCCTCCACGTAGGGTAAGTGTCAGGAAAAACATCTGACCATAAACTGGGCTTAATCCACAAGAAGCACCGACCTCAAGGGGTTGATAATAAGCCAAGAAGAAAAATAATAAGAATAATAAGATGGCAATCAATTACTGATGATGGAAATTATATCCAATGAATTGTAACGATTTTACTACAGTTTACACGATAAAATTCCCTTCTGAAATATCTTCTGACGTGAATATGGCCATTATCAAAAACTAGTACCCTCGAAGAGAACACTTAAAATAGCTTGAAATTAAAATGAAGTGAGTGAACAGTTAGTGTATGTTTCTGAACTTACGAGCAACGATTCCAATATTATTGTCTTTAATATTTCGTATGGCATTGGGAAAAAAATTCAATTACGTATTTACAAACATATGTACATAATAATATAAAAGACAGATTAGGATCCTGATCAATAAAAACTACACATTTTTTCAGGTCTTTGCACAAAACTTTTAACCATTGCACTGCATCGTACCTGGCATCACGGATGTCATCTTTACCCCCATTCAATTTTTCGAAGTGGCAGTGTATGGCGGTATAGAGATTTAGGCCACCTAAAATTGAAAATTACGAGCGCTTTACGAAATCCACGTGTGCCATTGTAAAGGAACACATCCCAAAAGTGTACAGGAAGGCACACTTACCTCAATTGAACCCAAAATATAAAAATATAAAATCTAACCCATAATATAAACAAACACAATTGACGATGAATCAAAACTTTTCTACTTCTTCCATCGGTCTGTAGAATAACTTAATTGGAAAACGAAACGAGTTAGGCTGGTCGTATGGCAGTTGATGTAACAAGCTGTACTAAGAATATGAACGTAGCAATGGTACAGAAGTTGTAGATTGATCATTACAATCCGAAGAATACCTTCCGCTGTGGATCAGTGGTCGATCCCAAGATCTCAGGTTCAAACCTGGCAGAGGTACTTGGATTTTTGCATGATGGACAAAATTCCATTCAATACTCCACGTCGTATGATGTCGGCTTGTATTGGATCTCTAGTAACCCATTTGCTGTTCACCCGGCAAAAGCATTGAAACTCAGTCATAAACGTCCAAGAGATATTCGGTAGGCCTACAGTAAAACAGAACGTTGAAAATGACGAGCAGGCAGCGAGATGGCTTCAAACTGAAATGCCATAACACTGTAGCTGAAGCCCATACGATTATATTATTGTTATTATCCCCCAAGGTTAATCCAGAGCAGAGGAATAGGACGATCTAATGAAGCATACGAACTTTCAAGATTCTAGTACAAAAGCTTGATCACTTTAAAAAATTGGGCTAATGCACTCCTAAGCTCAGAAACAAGATCTGCAAGGTTAAGGCAGATGACATTACTTCTCCTTACAGGGCCTGTCACGATAAACAGTAATCATTCACGAGATCACTTCAGCATTTGAAGGACATTATAAATTATACAAGTGAGCATAGATCTTATTTGCCCTTGTTCAGGAGTGATAGTATGTCCTTTAGAAGCAGTGACTGTCTTCGTTCATAACAGGTGTTGAAAACGACCTCTCTAGATATCAATGCAATCTGTACAAGCCTTTTCAATGATCCTTGCAATTTGCTTGCAATTATTAGAAATATAATGCTGATGTTCCGATTTCAAACGTTCATTGACAAGGTAATACATTCAATAGTCTTTGTTATCCTAAGATATATTTCACTAATGACTTACAGGTTATCTGATATATACTACGATGAATGTTATAAGAATGGATACATTTCGCATACATTCCTCTACTTGAAACGTCTATAACATTTTTTACAAACCTGTACATAAAGCAATCAAAGGAAAATCTTGGGATACTTATCTTTTTTTTATATAAACTTTATTGCGCACAAGTTGTGCAATATTAGGATACATTGATCAATACAGAGGTCTGTGATTGATTTCACACGATTTCTACACGACAGTACGTGATATCGGATTTTTACACCACAGAACGTGATATCGGTCACAATGTTTACCACAGAGTTCACATATGCACATCGAGTCCGGGTCGTGGTATGTCTTCGACCTACAGATTTTGTGATGGTAGCCATGGACTGCCATGGAATTTGCAAAATGTCTCAGCTCCTGGTTTGTGCCGGTCCATGCTCTGTTCATCATGGCCTCTGAAGAGTAGAACTCTGGCCATATCTCCTTCTTTTTCTTCTCCCTCTCTAACCGCAGTTTCTTCCAGTTGTCTGTACAGGGCAGATTGAATTTCCATCTCAGGTCCTCTATTAGAAATGTTTCTCTCGCGAGTTCGTACGCTAGTCTTGACTCGGTGTACTTTGAAATTCCGAGGGCTGCTTTCAAGAATCTGGCTTTCACTTTTTCCATTCGTATTAGGTCTTTATAGCTTAACTTTTCCCATGTTATCTCTATTCCGAATGTTAGAATAGGAACGATTTTGGCTTCAAAGCTTATCTTTTTTTAAATAATCGGAAATGAACATATTGCAATAATATAATAAAGGCACTTGTTTGTAGTATATCGGTACTGTAATGCTTTATATAGTTCAGCAAAGCAAGATGGCGTGGGGGGAGTGGACTGATAAATCAAAGGATTGATAGTAATTAGATTCTTTATTAAGAGCTTTCGAAATACCAGAAGCCTCTAAACGGAATATTCATCGACGACATCGATAAACTTCTTGGAGCAGTTCTGGAAACTTCCCGACCAAACATGGAAAATGTTAGAAAGACGAGCATTTCATTTGAGGTAAATCTTTAATTATTATTATTATTATTATTATTATTATTATTATTATTATTATTATTATTATTATTATTATTATTATACTCGAATCGAAAACATTCAAATTTACAATTGATGGACAAGTCAGTTTGAAGTACACTAAACATTACATGTGAGATCATATTATACATGCCCAGTATTTTGCAATGTCCAACGCAAAAGGAGCGGCTTGTAGGAGATCATCCTCTGCTCAAGTTGTTGGGCACAGAGGGCACTGAAGTACGTGGCTCGTGGATTGTTCTTGTCCACATTCACATCTTGTCTGACTTGTGCTGAACCCGCTTTCCTTCAAGTTATCCCTGGATCTTCTTACTCCTGATGGTAGCCTGTTCAGGGACTTCCACAACAGCCACCTTTCAATTACGTCCAGTTGGTAACTGCTCAGCATCTGGCATCTATCCAAGAAGGTGACGGGTCCTTTCCTTCCACAGCTCCAATCTTGCCTTCTCTAGTGAAACAGTAAACACCTCAGATGTCCTCAGAAAGCTCTTGCGGGATCTTAGCCGTTGCTGAGGAGGACTATGTCCATGCAGCGGGTGGGCGCTGTTCTGTTCCACTTTAATCCCATCCCTTTTGCAACTACTTCTATACGTACACAGGGAGGCGCTATTCCAACCAGGAAATAGAGCTTATCTGTCGGAGTAGGCTTTGCTAGCTTTGCTAATTGCTTTACGTCGCACCGACACAGATAGGTCTTGTGGCGACGATGGGACAGGGAAGGGCTAGGAGTAGGAAGGAAGCGGCCGTGGCCTTAATTAAGGTACAGCCCCAGCATTTGCCTGGTGTGAAAATGGGAAACCACGGAAAAGCATTTTCATGGCTGCCGACAGTGGGGTTCGAACCTACTATCTCCCGAATACTGGATACTGGCCGCACTTAAGCGACTGCAGCTATCGAGCTCGGTGGAGCAGGCTTTAAACAACCTGTAATCAACCTTCATATTTCATTGTGAGCCTGTCTGGCATGAGCTGAACTGTACCAGACTGGGGAAGTATATTCAGCAACAGAAAAACACAGTGCCGTTGCTGAAGTTCGAATTGTTTGGGGATGAGAGCCTCACTGTGACCCGGCCAATTTGTGAATAAGAATATTTAATAAGTTATATCGATGAAGATATAATCACACATCATCTAACACCTGTGGCTATCTTGGATGGAAATGTTTAATTTTTCATATATCCTTTGGCACAAGCCAGAGATCAACGTCTCAGTCTCTTTTATGGCTGCGATAATATGGAAAGTGATGAGGTGTGAGTGATGTAGAGTAATGCCATTCAGAGCGTCTACATGTTGTGAAAAAAGCAAATTATACGGACAGTTCTTCTGGGACATCAGTTCCTAGCTCAGTCAAGAAAGCAACACAAACTCCCTCATTCCTCATCTTACCTAGTATGCCTCGCTATAGAACCACCATTGGATTTTACAATTTCATAACAGCTTCCTGTAATTCGTTGGTGTAATTCGGGAACCTACGGGGTAATAATTTGACATAGTATAATCTTCACAAGAGGATATTATCACAATTTTTCTACTGTTGGGACAAATATATGATATTTAGATGTATGCTCTTTAACATTACATTTGCATTTATTTATTCAAAAAGAGAATGAAAAATATTACTGAACTTCTTATATAAGAATTTCTTTCCCATCTAAGGAGTACTTTCAAGTTTTGTGTAATACTTCATAACATATTAAAAGCCAATGCACTATACTAGCATCGCAATAAATCTACCGAGTGAGTTGGCTGTGTGGTTAGGGTCAAGGAGCTGTGAGCTTGCATTCGGAAGATGGTGGGTTAGAATCCCTCCACAGTCAGCCCTTCAGATGGTTTTTCCGTGGTTTCCCATTTAAACACCATAAAAATGGTGGGGCTATCCCTTAATTAAGTCCACATCAGCTTACTTTACAGTCCTAGCCTTTCCCAACTTTGAGTCGCAGAAAACCTCCGATGTTATTTTCGGGCATTATAAGACGTAATTCAAGAATGGTAGAATTTAAACCCAACACTTGTCAACGACTAAAAAATCTTTGATATGCACGGATGGAAATTCACCAGATTTCATGCTGTAATTCACTTGTATGAATGAAATTGCAATGTACACAAATAGTTTTGTTCAATACCGTTTCCATGGTTATACAGAATCGGCTAAATTCCTTGGGTCTATCTACAAATATTGCGCTGCTCTGTTCGAAGAGAAGGCAAGAAGAACAAGTAAGGCGTTATCGGAAGACGAACGAGCACTAGAGATCCAGAGAATAGATTAATACTGGCAGAAGAAGGAATAATATGGGAAATTGAAGTAAGTTGTGTAATCGCAGCCCACATCTGGCTGAAACGAACATAGTATTCAAGAATTCATAACTGGATACAAAAAAAAAAAAGCCTAGGTGATTTACCTGTTTTGTCAGACAATGCAGTACTGCAATGGCCAACTCAACCTTTTTTAAGAGACAGCGAAATAAGCAGTGCTACATTTTTCAAAATGTAAGTATCTCGGAGAAATACGCCCGACTCATTGGCTGAACATTCAGCGTTCAGGCCTTCGGTTCAAAGGGTCTTTGGTTCGATTCTCGGAGCGGTCAGGAATTTTAATGGTGTTTGATTAATTCTTCTGACTTGGGGACCGGGTATTTGTGTTTGTTCCAACACTTTCCTCTTCATATGCGGACAACACACTACACTACCAACCACCACAGAAACACGCAATAGTGATTACATCCATATACATTGTTGCCGTCAGGTAGGGCATCCGGCCGTCAAACAGGGCCAAATCCATATGTGCTACACAGTTCGCATCCGCGACCTCACAGGTGTGGGAAGAGCGGTAGAGGAAGAAGAAGAAGAAGAAGAAGAAGAAGAAGAAGGGAGAACGGAGAAGAAGTACCTTGGAGGAATAATTCGCCTAGTGGTCTTGATAAAGCAGCAAACAAAGAAAAAAGAGGAAGTAGCTTATAACTAATTAAGTAAACTAATTAATTAAAACTCAATTTCAGTAAAAGCGTAACTTCATCATTAAAACACCGCGATAAAACCTGAGTTCCCGTATGGAGCGTAATGATCGGTCCTAAACAAAAAGGGAGAAAATGATGTATTCATCATCATTCCGTGTCCGGTCAGCATTTCCAAAATGTAGCAACTCCGATGGCCTTGTTGTTCGCCTCGATCAGGTCCTGTGTAGTGCAGGGATGTTCTAGTAGGGGACATATGAGCAGGTGGTTCGGATCTTGTGTTACACCACACTCGCAGGATGCGTCTCCATCAGCAGGAAGTATGGCCCATTTTTGCATGTTGGTCTTGCAAAGAGGTACGCCCACCCTAAGACGATTAAGTGATCTCCAAATAGGGTAGGGCAGGTCATTTCCTGGAGCTAGCTCTTCCTTTGCAGGAGTATCAGGCGGCAGCATGTTCTTCCACCTGGTGATGCGGTTATACTCAGGTGTTCCTACCAGTGGTTGAGTCCTGGTGATGAAGCTCTTTCTCGACTTCAGTCGACAGACTACAGCCTGGTGATCATGCAGTGGGTGGCGAGAATCATTAGTCTGCTTTGTCCTCTCTGCATCAGCAGCAACAGCCCTTCTGATAGTGGGGGGGACTATACCAACAATCGGGTAGAGTTTGTCAACTGGGGTTGGCTTCAGACATCCCGACAAGATACGTACGGTCTCGTTGATTGCAATGTCAACCTCCTTGGTGTGAGTGGATGCACTCCACACAGGTGAAGCGTACTCTGCAGCGGACACACACAAAGCAAGTGCAGAGGTTCTCAGGACGTGAGGGCTTGCTCCCCAGGTGGTGGCTGTGAGTTTTCTCAAAATATTGTTCCGTGAACTAACTTTCAGCCTGGTGTTGTGGCAATGTTTCTTGAAGGACAGTGTTCGGTCAAGAGTAACACCTAGATACACAGGTGTTGGACAAAATGATGTATTAGAAACGAAGAAAAGAAAAGTACTAAAATAAATTCCTGGTCCAAAGAAAGATGAAAATAAATGGAGGAAAGTGAACAATCAGGAACTTTGTCTGAGAAATTAAAAGCTTTCAGACAATATCAATTTATTTTTTATGACAATTTGGTTTGGATGCGTCCAGAAAGGCTAACGAAGAACATATCTGATAATTTTGATCGAATTCCCAAAACACAAATCCGATGGCTCGTCGAAGTTAACCAGGATGTGCATGAGCTGAGCATCATAAGAAGCGAGATATTAGACAGAGCCATTTTCAGGAAAAAAGGATTAAGGAATTTGGGAGCTTCCAGAAGCAAGAGAAGAAGCAAAGGAATACTGTCTGGGCGGGGAAAAAGGAGGGAACATACTTAATGAACAAATAATAAAAGGACAGAAAGGCAAGGAGAGGAAGAAAAGTCCTGAAATTACTCACGTGGTCCACAGCTGGTCAAAATCGAAGAAATAATAATAATAATAATAAGTGTCTTTTTATTATCGCGAGGACAGCTTAGACAATACATGATCAGAAATATTTGATGACGTATTGGGCAATTATGGTGATTCTGTCTGCAAGTGGAAAAGTTAAAAATGATGCCATACTCAGGATTAGTACACGAATTCTACTCCCCCTACCGAGCGAGTTGGCCGTGCGCTTAAGGGCGCGCAGCTGTGAGCTTGCATTCGGGTCGAGTATAGTGGGTTCGAACCCCACTGTCAGCAGCCCTGAAGAAGGAATTCCGTAGTTTACCAATTTCACACAAGACAATTCCTGGGGCTGTACTTTAGTTAAGGCCAGGGCCGCTTCCTTCCATCCCCAGCCCTTTTCTATCCCATCGTTGCCATTAGACCTATCTATGTCAGTGCGACGTAAAGGAACTTGTAAAAAGAAAATCTTCTCCCGTAGGATCACAAGCGGGCGAAAACCTTCCAAAATTATAAAAGCAGTTAAAGGGTAAGAATATAATGTAACTGATATGTTATATGTTACGAAATCATTAACTTAGCATGTAAAACCGCAATCACCTTCCCTAGCATGTGAATAAGTAATCGCATTCCCTGGTGTCATTTCAATCAAAATAATCATATGTCAAAGGGTTGAAGTCGAAGCAGAGCCATGAACCGATCACCAGTGAGTGATAGCTGGACAATGAGAAAAAAACACTGCCTTGTTTGAAAGTTGGGAAGATATAAATTAGTATTCTGCCTTTGTTTGAAGAAAATGGACTCTGTTATGTCTGCAACTCAATGAAGACCGTTACTGGTTTAATGGTAGGAAATTAGGAACCACATTATGGCAGATTGCGAGAGGCGTGCCCCGTTTCACAGTACGAGGCCTCTCTGACCACTCATTGTCAACTCTAGTCGCGTCACGAATTGTATTATACTGGATGGAGGAATCAGGTCCCGCCTAAGGAAATTATAACTGTGTAAGGAAGCTATAGATGGGATGTGGTCTCTCCACCTCATGTTACACAGTCAGGAACATTAGCTGGTCTCGTTAAGAATGTGCTGATTTCAGATAATGCCGCTCCCTTCCCGATTGGGCCGTAACTTAATAATAGCTGCCAACTTTTCAGATGAGATCTTGACACTGACACCTAGGAGAAAGTCCTCTTCTCCGCTTATGATGAATAGCAACGTCAAGAACTGCTGTTGGTACAAATTACTGACGACTTCTCACGTTGTGACATCGGCACGTATCAAGGGCCAGAATGACAATAAGATGAATTATACTGCAGCATGCAAATCCCACATGTGTCGTTTGTCAAAATACTCGCTGGACTGGTTAGTTTGACACGTCTTAAAGAGTGCCAAATACAGTTCCATGAGTTGGAAGCGATTTTTAAAACTAGTGCCTAAACTGGGATGAAACATTTGCCACGCTAAGCTGCACTGGCGTAGTGATGAGTGATGTCCGATAGAACACTCTAGTCAGAGCCTGAGGTTGTGTGTTCTATCTCGCGTTTCCGGTGTTATCGTCAACATTGATACGAAAAAAATATATATTACTAGCTTCACAGAAGAGCGCTGATTTCAGTTATATAAGTCGTTTTTGTAATAAGCTTTAAAATAATTTGTATATACATATATATATAAAACAAATCATAAAATCGTGTATTTATAATTTCAGTAAACCAGGTTTTCCTTATTGCCTTAGGCGAAAATATATGAAATCATCTGGTTTTACTTATTTGTCTGAACCATGTCTCATAGGGGCTTTATTTTAAATAGAAATTGACGCTAAATGTCAAATACTGAGCTCGTTCACGCCTGCAGAAGACATGGTTATTTTGTCTGTAGGTTAACGTTATTTTTCTCCAAACTTCGATTCCTCCTTGTCCTATGCACATTTACTTTATTAAAAAAACACGAGATAATGTATTGACAGGTATAGTCCACCCCCAGCCTCAGGTATTACTCTATTTTGCAGTTCACTAGCAAGGAAGGAAGTGCAAAAATAATATGTTAAACGACTCATTCTTAGTACTAACGAAAACGGTAACTTCCACAAAATTTTTATCTCGCATGATTTTCTCCAATACTTGCTCGAGAAAGGTTGTAAAAGAAAGATGGCTGACAATTCTCTTTTAACATACAAACTATATACTTCCTGGAGAAATTTGAAACGAAGATAGATTAGTATTAAAGCAGATGATGATGATGATGATTACTATTATTATCATTACACATCGTATCTACCAAGACACCGGAATTTACTCCTGCAAGTGTTCTATTACGTGCCAGTAAATCTACCGACACCAGGCTTACGTATTTGATTACCTTGAAATACAACCGGACTGAGCCAGGATCGAACCTGCCAAGTTGGGATCAGAAGGCCGCTTCAATCGTCTGAGACACTCAGTCCAGCATTATTATTATTATTATTATTATTATTATTATTATTATTGATAAGTAGAACAGTTGTCTGCAAAATATGCGCCGTAGCTCCACCGAAAGAAATCAGTTACAGCATGGTATTCTGTGGTACTTTACTCGTGAATTTTGAAGTGGTAATCTGTCACAGTTTCAACAAGAAAATGAAAGCAGTGAGAGACTTTCATGTTTTAATAACTCAGTAGTTGCGTGAAGATGATTCCATTTTATTTTCAACGTAGTCAATATAAAGAGAAAAATGCGCTTTAGCATGAATCAGAAATCTAAAAAATTTACGCTAAAATGTTATGTACTAATATGAAAACAGCCATCTTATCGGGATCATTTAAATGTAAATATTTATTTCAAAAATTTAGTTCAGTTTCCTAATTATAAGAGGACATTTTGTCATTAAATAAAATTGCACACATTCGGTGAGTTATTATGAATTTTATCAGCTTGTGAAATTGCCTGTAATGTACAATGCATTTTAGCTTACAGAACTGAGCATTTATGAAATGAAGGTCAGTAGTTGTACATGCCATTCAGAGAGAAAATAGGCTTATCATAGTTCTCATGCCGAGTCTTTCTTTCCCAACCTCAAGTATTGCACTGTGAAGCAGTTACTAATGACTGGAAAACAATTGATGTGGAGAATATTGAAAATCTACGACTTCGACAATCTTATCAGTTGTTAGAAAATAGATTTCCTCTGGTTTTAGAAGTATTGTGAATTCTCAACAGAAGATACCTTATTAAACTTCAAAGGTTGCAAAGTAGGTTTACTTTTTAAGGAATGTCAAATTTAAGTAATGTAAGTAATTTACAGTAATATTTTACTACAATATTTACAACATGTCACATTCAGTTTTTCGTTCACATTTTTCTCTTCTTTCCTGATGCAGTTCCGTATTTCTGTATATTTCTCTTAAAATCCACTGCATCATGCGAACAAACTTTGAAGAAGTGTTCAATATTGTTTTCTTAAATCACAGCACACATGAAAAGTTGCACATGTATTTTTCACAACTTCTTTCATTAGGAAATTCGAATTTATTTGCATTATTCAGTACTATTATGCCTGTAAGAGACCTAACGGCTACAAATTAACTTCGTAACATGAAAGCAAGCAATGTTGTGAACTGTGCATTTATACGAGAAATTGAAGTCTGATCTTATGACACACACGCATGGACTAAAATGGTGGTTATGCATACACATGTTGCAGAGCCTTATTTATTTTGATACTTATACTAGGTCACTTTTGTATAGAACTTTATTTTTAAATGTGTGTTAAAATATATTGGCATTTTAATGTTAATACTGAATTATAAGGTCATGGTAATGAAAACGAATTTATTTCCACTTCCCATAACACCATAGTGTGTGGACATGATGTGACTATGGGCCAGGCAGCTACCCGCAAAACTCTTCTGTACGAAGGTCTGCATATACGTTGTAATAATGATCTCTCGTATAATCCAAACCTTCATGGAGAGGAGATTTAGAATACCGTAGAAGAGGAGGTTGTCGTTTGTCCCAATGCAATTCCATTGTGTGCAACAAGATCGTGATAGACCGAACATCCAAATTAGAATTTTTCTCAGAGATAGTTGTACTTCCCTCCACATAAAAATTCCTTACATCTGAAATTAACGTAACAAGACGTTGATTTAGGGAAAATGATTTCTCTGAGCCCCTCATAATTTACTCTGTAACTTCTTAACCTTTTAGCTAATTTATTACAATCGATATTGTATGTGGATTTGACTCGGCTTTACGGACGGCCGTCCTTCCTGAATTCAACTTTATCTGGAGGGATGTATTCGCTTATGCTTGTTTCTCTGGCGGCTGGCTTCGTGGCACGTTGTGGTGTGATTATGAAGAGAAGAATGGATAGACGAGCAAAAACATGTAATCGCCGATCCAGAGGAACTAACCATAGAAAGCTTCTTTGTAGCCGGGAATCGAACCATGTCCCTTTGAACTGAAGGCCAGTAAGCTGACCATTCAGCCAAGGAGCCTGACAATAATTTACTTTGAAAAAATATGTAAACCGTACGCTACTATTCCTTTAGATTCTGTTTCATTCGATAATTTTGAACTTTTCTACTCTTTGTGTACGATTTTTAGATGCCATTGTTACTGAACTCCGTGGAAGTAGAGGGGAAGAAGCGGTAGGGCTAGACACCAGAACAAAGAGATTGCACTTAATTTTAACATTTTGAAGATATTTCATAAAATATATTTGTTTTATTTTACTGTTTAAATATATTTTGAAAGCAACAACAACAATTTAACTAATACTAAGAAGCAAAATTTACAAAGGGATATTTACAATCCTAAGTTTTAGAGCTTAATCAACAATAGTTAACAACTAGCAAATGTACCCGTGCTTCGTACGGTATTCTACATTGTATACGGATTTCTCCGTAAATTACTGTAAATGCAGTGAGTAAGAATATATTAAATTGCGCCTACAAACGGACTTCACCATCAGAAGACTCGTTCAGTGTTCTACTGTATATGGTTGGTCCTGTGACATTTCCCCGTATCTCCTATATTTATGCGTTAGATTCAGTTATTCATTGAATGAGGTAAAATTTGGTACAGTTTTCACATACTACTTTATTTTTTGATAGTCATGTGACCCTGGAATCATAACATTTTGCGAACATATGGCCACTGGTCATGCCAATGTGCCAGCCCAATGTCATGATTACATCTTTCTCATAAGTGTGCCAAACAATAACATATTTTTAGGTAAACAGATAAAATAGAAAATGGATTATAACTGAGGATAGGCGGATGACGACAAATATGTAAATACCAAGTGAATGTATTGGAAAATCAATTTTTTTTGCTAGGGGCTTTACGTCGCACCGACACAGAAAGGTCTTATGGCGACGATGGGATAGGAAAGGCCTAGGAGTTGGAAGGAAGCGGCCGTGGCCTTAATTAAGGTACAGCCCCATCATTTGCCTGGTGTGAAAATGGGAAACCACGGAAAACCATCTTCAGGGCTGCCGATAGTGGGATTCGAACCTACTATCTCCCGGATGCAAGCTCACAGCCGCGCGCCTCTACGCGCACGGCCAACTCGCCCGGTGGAAAATCAAATGCCCCTCAATATATTATGCTGGTGTGAGTTATGGATATAAGAAAGCGGTAACAGAGGAGAAATTTAGGCGCAGGGATTCTTAGGTAAACAGATAAGAAGATGAGTAATGGTGTTATTACTTGAGCTATTCGAGGACGGTCATAACCTCCAACGATATTCCGCCAAAATCCCGCAGAATGGCCGATTGACGCCTCTCTTGCCTTCTGCCCAAGGAACAACCACAAATTTAAAGGCATGATGAGGAAAATGGCAATACGTTACTTCGCTGCTAGCAAGCAGTCAGAGACGTTGCCATGGTAGCCTGTAGGTTCGTTGTCGGTCTGTCGGTCACTCAATGCAGAGCATGATACCCGCAGAAAATAGTAAATTTCTCCGTCATTTGAAGAGTAAGGTAAATTATGAACATACCGAAACTTGTTTATAATGAAGATGCGTTTCACATGAGGTCCACGGAGTTTACAGAAAATCAACAGTATAAGAGAAAATGGAGGAAAACCGTTCTGGGTTTCCTATAAATCCCCCGTTTATTCAAAGATTTTAATATGATATGCATATCGAAACCTTCCTCGGGATGAGTATAATCCAAATATGAAGTTTGGTTGAGATCTATCTAGCCATTTTGCCGTGATGGTGGAACAGACAGACAAACAGACAAACAGACACGAAAAATAAAAAAACACCGATTCGGTCTTGAGTTGACCTAAAACGGATAAATATCTGAAAATTTGGCAAATCAAACGAAATTACAGACAGCGCACCCCCTACAACTTTATTTATATAGATTGTGAAGTAGCTCCCATCTTATGATATATATTTCATGTTGATCCGTATTGAAAGCTGTATACTTAAGAGTGAAATGGGTCCACCTATTGAGTGCAATGCCTGCTCCGTGGTGTAGGGTTAGCGTGCCTGCCTCTTACCCGCAGGCCCTGGGTTCGATTCAAGGCCAGGCCAGGGATTTTTACCTGGATATGAGAGCTGGTTCGAGGTCCACTAAGCCTAGGTGATTAGAATTGAAGAGCTATCTGACGGTGAGATCACGGCTCCACTCAAGAAAGCCAAGAATAACGGCCGAGAGGATTCGTCGTGCTGACCACACGCACCTCGTAATCTGCAGGCCTTCGGGCTGAGCATCGGTCGCTTAGTAGACCAAGGCCCTTCAGGGGCTGTAGTGCCATGGGGTCAGGTTAGGGTTATTCAATACAACGCTAGCCATGTTCTGAATAGCTCGATTCAATTCACTCTTAAGTAAGTAGCTCCCTTTCTGCAAGACAAAACGTGTTAGTCAGACGACTTTTTTTTTTTTTTTTGCTAGGGGCTTTACGTCGCACCGACACAGATAGGTCTTATGGCGACGATCAGACGATTTTTGGTTTGATACAGAGTCTTGGGACTCTACTAATAAGTGTTTCCCGTCAAAGTGAAATTGAATCTTAAACTTTGATTTAATATTAATACGAAGGAAGGAAGCCAAATCTTACAAGACAAAGTTACACCTCAGAGGGGATTCGAGCCCCCAACTTCAACACCGGCTCAGAGTCCACATCAGAATAGACTACCTTTTATTACACCGAAAAACTTGGCGGCTTTTGCACGACGAGACACTTGTTTCCCTTAATCCAGAGAGTAGTAATACACAACCCATGGGTCAAAAGGATCAAGAAAAAGAAGCAGGTGCCGACGCTCATACCGACGGCCAAGAAAAAGAAAAACAAAAGAATAAGAGAAAGGCCGAGAACCAAATGGAATGAGATGCTGAACCCACTCAAGCAATTCCGTGACAAGAATTATAATACATAATGGGGCAGAAAGTCTAGTGACACAGAGGATAAGTAATACTACATTGGTGACTAAAACAAGAAAGAAAATATTTATGCACGAAATGCAGGATGGAAATTAAAAAAAATGAAAACATAGTTACCAAATCAAAATGAACTAGGGAAAGGAGGGTTCATATTCGCACGTCCTTAATACATTACCTGATTAAACTCCGTCCTAGACAACCTAGAAACCTACACATTGCAAGCTAACAGAATATGAAGAAGCCCTAAATTAAAACAAAAGTAAACGCGGCACCACTTACATGTAGAGGGGAACGCTGGCATCTTCCCGTAGCAAATTAGTCCACACAAGTTAGGTCAAATATTTCCGGCTACCATACTTGCTGCCCCATCTCGTCCGTAGTCTCCTCGGAGGAGAACCTCACTTATCGCCGTACAATTCAAAATCCAGATAGATACATAAGGTATTAGATTATCAGTATGTACAGGGGCAAGTTAGGGGCTGATTGCTTGGTTTCAATAGAACAAACAGTACTGGCAAGTTAAAAACAGATGACTTAAATTCACGAGTGCCATCCCACAGATTGGTAGAAAATTCTATTATTGGTCATACATTCCAAGCCCCTAGGTGGCACTCAAAATCAAGGGTAGTAATTTCTATTAACAAAGTAGAAAATTAAGTACATTACAAAACGTTCTGTCTATCTCGGAGAGACTGCACTGCCCTTAGGCGTTAAAACTGTTACCAACCACGAGGAAGAGACCGTACTGATGGCATATTACGGTAGGGCCTATAACAGCGATTTCCCTGAAATGTACATAATTGACAGATAAATTATCTACATTGGAACGACAGTTGCTTTTCAGTATAGGTCAAATTTCATTTAATAAATTTTTTGAGAAAGAATTTCAAAATCTTGCGTTCATTGTAACCGGTGTAATTAGTGAAGATTATGAGCTTTCGAACACCATTTTTGTCAGCCCATAAGATGATTCTTCATAGTTTTTCAATTTCACGTTCCGTAAATACGGAGATTGTACTATAATCAACACCATGTCAACTACATTAACAGTCGTGCCTTTTTACCAAAACAATGTGCTTGAAAATCGATACATGTTTCTTGCGACATTAAATATAGTGTATTGGGGAAAGAAATCGGAAAATTGAGCAATTTAACCAATGATGGGTCTTGTTGTTTAAAACCTGTACGTATTCTTAACGAATTTAACCTCAGTTAATTAATGTCCCAGTCCGCCTCCGTGGTGTAAAGGCTAGTGTGATTAGCTGTCACATTCGGGGACCCGGGGTCGATTCTTGGCTCTGCCACAAAATATAAAAAGTGGTGCGAGGACTGGAACGGGTACCACTGAGTCTAGGGAGGTCAACTGAGTATAGGGGGTTCGATTCCCGCCTCATCCTTCCTCAAAATGGTTTTTCGTTGTTTCCCACCTCTTCTCCAGGCAAATGCGGCATGGTACCTGAAGTAAGGTCACGACCACTTCCTTCCCTCTTCCTTGACTATCCCTTACTACCTTCCCATCCCCGACAAGGACGTGAGGCAGCCTGTGCGAGGTACTGGTCCTCCTTCCCAGTTGTATCCCCGACCAAATCTCTCGTGCTCCCGAACACTGCTCTTGAGACGGCAGGGGTGGGATCCCTAGCTGAGCCCGCGGGAGAAACCAACCTTGGAGGGTAAACGGATTCAATAAATAAATAATGGGGTCTAATAATTAATGTCCCAGTCAGTTTTGTAGGTTTCGTGTATTTGGCTGCATAAATTTCTATCGGGACAAAAATTTGGGAAGTTCTTCTCGGTAAACATCCAAAGAAGTATGTATACGACCGAGGAAGATGAAATACTTGCTAGACACGTCGACCTCCGAATAGAGCAGAGGGAAACAATGGGAATAGAAGGGAATGAGGTAAGAAGGAAGAAACTAGAAAGAATGAAATATCAAATGAGGAATAAGAACAACTTAAGTGTTAATTTTTTTGCCTTGATTATAATTTGAAAAGCTCTGTAAGGCAGGTATCGAAATGTTGTCACCTGTTAGCTGGGTATCGTTTATAACATGGGCACCTGTGATTGTGGAAAAGGACACACGTTTAGTGTCCGTAGGTAATAAGGTACCTCGTCGAAAAAATGGAACTCACAAGATATTTTTGAATTTATTTACGGATGGTAGACAATGGGTTTCGAACAATTACATCTCGCTAATTTAGATCTACGTTTTATGATCTCAACACTCTATCCTAATCAGGTCGGTAGGGGAGGAACTAATTCAAATTATCATTAACAGTGAATGTTCTTTTTTGTCTAGATCCTTATAGAGAACGTCGATACCTTTTGTTCAAAGGGGTCCTGACTTCGTTTTCTGGCCGAATTTGAGATTATATGTTACTGGTGTTTCTTTATTTCTTTTTGTTTCAAGTTTTGTGACATAGATGGCCAGTGAACCGTCCCGGCAACCAATTTAACCTCAGGAATTACATGCGTAATTATGTCTTCCCAGATGAATTGCACATTCCAGTTTCACATTCGTCGGAGTTGAATGCAATAATATTACATTCCGGAAGTAATTAAGCCTAAGCTCATTTTCTAGAGCTTGATCTCATTAACGAATAAAGGTCGTATTTCAAGCAGCAATGGGCTAATGATGATGTATCACTTTCCCTGAGCACTCTCGGGTAGCTTCCGGCGAACATAAAGGAGGACTGGGTCTCACAGCGGTCGGTAAAAAATGCCAAGCGATTTCAATGCGAGAATTAATTATTGAAAATACAGAAGTAGGAACTGCTCATCATATTTATTTTTAGAATACAAGTCAGCAAAACTCAAAGTTTTCAGATCCGACACGATGTTTTTGAAGAGCGCTGCAAGCGATAGATACGATAAGAGTGACAAGAAACAACGTACAGTACTTCCTACAAGAGTAATATACAGTCTTCTATTAGAGAAGAACGAAACACAACCCCAGATCACGGAGAAGTACCCAAATAGGAAATTGAATTAAATCTGGAGGAATTTCAAAGATCCTCATATACAAACTGACTGGAAAGTAGCAGCATATAAAGCTATAAACGAAATTATTCCAATAGAAGATTTAAAAATTCCGTCAAAACATCACCCAATCCCCACTCTGTAAAATGTGTCTGGAAGTGGACACACAGAGGCATAAACTTACTACCTGTGGAAGTGTCAAAGTTGTCTGGAAATGGTTTTATCCTGTGGTAAGACAGATGACAGGATCAGCTTTAGAGCTAGATTTCGGTACGTAGCAGTTGAAATTTGCGCAAACTTAGATTGTCATGAGGTATCTCCATTATGTCAAGAAAAACGAACAGTGCTCCCTGAACGCATTCATCCGAGTTCTAAAAGATGCCAAACAAAAATGATTGAAACGTGTGCCACGGACAGAGAAACACCCCGTTAAGGAACTCGAGTGTGTTTCGTTATAACAGTCGAATGGTTGTGCAGTGAATACTGCAGTGTTTTTCACGCAATGTGTTTTGTGCCAATGTTATTTTTCCTTTTTATCAGATGAAATGATAATTTTCTAGCACATTAGGATACGAGAGAAAATGTAATTATTTGTTTCTTTTGTTTTTCAAGGACAGAAGGACATGTGACAAGTGAACATTATACTGTAATAAGAGACTGAGTGAACTACTTGTTGTGTTAATTTTGTAAGTTAATACTGTGCCGTACTCGGAGGCCTGGGTTCCATTCCCGCTACTGCCAGAAATTTAAGATTAGCAAGTGGGATACTGTATGGGTAAAATAAAGCAAATGTAAATCAGCTTCGCTGAGGGAATGCCCGAGAGGACTGCACCACCTTGGTTTGGAAAAAAAAAATACATTTACAATACAATGGGTGTCGATATTTTTTTGCTAGGGGCTTTACGTCGCACCGACACAGATAGGTCTTACGGCGACGATGGGATAGGAAAGGCCTAGGAGTTGGAAGGAAGCGGCCGTGGCCTTAATTAAGGTACAGCCCCAGCATTTGCCTGGTGTGAAAATGGGAAACCACGGAAAACCATCTTCAGGGCTGCCGATAGTGGGATTCGAACCTACTATCTCCCGGATGAAAGCTCACAGCCGCACGCCTCTACGCGCACGGCCAACTCGCCCGGTAGGTGTCGATATCATACCCCTCTTATATTATAATGGCCGGCTTTATTAATACACATATATGTAACAGTTAATTAATATTGACAAATTTTATTTTAGGTACATGTTTCGGGACTTTTCCAATCCCTTCATTAACCATATACACAATATCAGAGAACATATCAAAGAACCTCTCTACGCTATAATACTACATTCCACTTAAAACATTTATAACCCTGGCTGTTTTATTACACGCATATTCGTTGCAGGATTATGCATGAAGAAATACGGCACACTTTTGTTTATACCAACTGCTTTAATGTGAAATATATTAAAAGTCTGTTCGCTGCTGAATATAGAAACTCTCAACTTGTTTAGAAGACCAGTTATTGATATACCTCTGTCAGGTACTTTCAAAGCATTAGAAATCGTCGTCGTAACGTCGAGCGTACAAAGCAGGGAGCAGGGAACACCTGCCAGCTTTCAATGGGTACTGGCCTAGGTTTGCTTGAGGCGATTGCTCATTGCATTGATGTACATGCATCATCATCATCATCATCATCATTTGTTTACCCTCCAGGGTCGGCTTTTCCCTCGGACACAGCGAGGGATCCCACCTCTACCGCCTCAAGGGCAGTGTCCTGGAGCTTCAGACTCTTGGTCGGGGATACAACTGGGGAGAATGACCAGTACCTCGCCCAGGCGGCCTCACCTGCTATGCTGAACAGGGGCCTTGTGGAGGGATGGGAAGATTGGAAGGGATAGGCAAGGAAGAGGGAAGGAAGCGGCCGTGGCCTTATGTTAGGTACCATCCCGGCATTCGCCTGGAGGAGAAGTGGGAAACCACGGAAAACCACTTCCAGGATGGCTGAGGTGGGAATCGAACCCACCTCTACTCAGTTGACCTCCCGAGGCTGAGTGGACCCCGTTCCAGCCCTCATACCACTTTTCAAAAATTTCGTGGCAGAGCCGGGAATCGAACCCGGGCCTCCGGGGGTGGCAGCTAATCACGCTAACCACTACACCACAGAGGCGGCTGATGTACATGCACGTTTTACAAATTATAAGGGGCAGTCAAATGAAAACGGAACACCCGCTATAACACACATTCCGCGCGAAATGTGGCAACACTGTTATTAGCATAGGGGCAACTCAGAGGTGCACGCCGTTGTTGGTTATGTCTTTGTTGGTGCGCGGACTAGTCTAGTGTGTTCGTCCAGCTGTAGAAATGTAGGTAAGTAAAGAAGAGCAGAGAAGTTTGGTTCGTTTTCTGGTGGCTCAGAGTGCATGTCTATTGTGTATGGCGAACACTGCATGTGCATGAGGAGTGTGCATGGTTGGCATAGGGCGTACATCACTGCAAGACGATGCGCGCCCAGTACAGGTCCATCCTGAAGATAGTGGGCGGATTGATGGACTTATCAGGGAAAACTGACGAATCAGAGAGGAAGAAAGACATTCGTGGACGTCGGTTTCATTCGGGCGAGGAAGTGCAAGAGTGGATACGGTTGTGGATCCGTCAGCGACCAATTTCTTTCTGCAAAACTGGAACTGATCGTCTCGTTTCCCAATGGGATAAATATATTAAGGGGAGGTACGACTGAAATTTCAAACTTCTACAGTTTTCAATCTAATGTAATGATATTTATGCCACATGCACGGTGTAATAAATTTCACTCATTTGGGTCATTTGGTTTCAAAGTTATTCTTCCTTTTTATACAATTTTATGACGCGCAATATAAAACGCTCCTCATGACACAATTTTGTGAGAAATGAAGCTAACTTTAGTAAAAAATGTACCTTATGGATGTGCAAATAATGTTTCCTATATACTTTATAATTCTGTAAATATTATTGCATTCATTAGACTTTTTAATTCTTAAGATTTGAATTTTATCACTTTGAAGGGCATGACCCTAATTAAATGTAAAAAATAAGGCTGTTATTTATACTGGGTATAAAAAAGTCAATAGAAAAAGTAAATCTCGACATATAACACAGCTTGTACATACATTTTGTACAGGTTATGAGGAAAATTCTGTCAAGAGGAGCATTCTGTACACAGCAACAACTACGAAAATGTGAAACTCAGGAAATAACATTTAAAAAAAGAGATAACCAGGTCTTCACCTTAGAATTGTTCTGGTATAGCTGTTATTAACGTTGTCGATGTTGAATGGATACTAACTAATTTATTATTTTCAGGTACAGCATAGACTGGGCTATTTTATTTTGTAAAAAGTAATTGATATTTTTCTTCAAAATTCTTTCGATTTCACTCATACCTCCCCTTAAAGCTTTTGGTAATTACATTTGAATAAAATCTTTCCATGGTCACGTTGTAGTGAGTGTTCGGTTTTCATTTGCCTGCCCCTTATATCATAAAAATATGAAAGGTGTTAAAATACAGAAATTCGCAGATTAAGATCATGGAAGAATACAAATAGTTCCATTTACGATAAACAATCGACCTTGTTCTGCAATACTACCTCATTTATTCAATATTTATACTGAAGTTATTGTAGCAGTAAATGGCATCAGTATGAATGTATATAGATATTTTGCGCTAGGGACATTAATGGTGCTGGCATCATAGCAAACCTGTTCCGTGGGCTATAATGTCTGATGGACCATTTATTTCAATACACTGCCATATTTGACCTCTATATCAATGTGTCAACTTCTCTTTCCCATCAACACATCTCATCTTTCTGCTGAGTACAGCGAGATTTTCCCGCCAGTCTCGACTCAGGCTAGTCCTGTTCATACATCCAATCTGCATGGAACGTTCTACGGGGACTTACAGTATGCTTTAATCTTGCTCACATGGATTACATACAACAGAAATAACTACAGAAGGAAGAGTATAAATATCTGTGGTACCTACATACGAGGTATAATCTGATAGAAATGTATATTAAGGTAATAACGATATGGATTATAAATGTTGCAAAGGTGGTGGTTATATTTTTCATTTACCGGATAACAAGTGCATTTCTGAACTCTATGTGACAATAAGTGTCTCTAATAACAAAAGATGAACCTAAAAGATAACAAAAACACTGAAGTGCATGACTTACCTAAAACGTGATTCATTGATGGATAGCTTCCTGGTAAGGCAAGAAGCTGATATTCTTACTGCTTTGCCCGCTGTAGGCCCTCATCAATCTGCTATGTCTGTACCAAAAACATAGTTATCCAATAGTCAGAGTCTAATTTATTTATTTATTTATTTGTTTATTTATTTATTTATTTATTTATTTATTTATTTATTTATTTATTTATTTATTTATTTATTTATTTATTTATTTATTTATTTATTTACTTAATACGTGTACCCACCAGGTTTAGTTTTCCTCCAGACTCAGCGAGTGATACCACCTCTTCCGCCTCAAGGGCAGTGTCTTGGAGCGTGAGACATTTGGTCAGTGTTAAAAGTGGGGAGGATGACCAGTACCGCACCTAGGCGGCCTCAATTTGTATTCCGAATAGAGGCCTTGTGGAGATCGGCAGAATGGAAGGGATAGGCAAGAAAGAGGGAAGGAAGCGGCCGTGGCTTTGTGTTAGGTACCATCCCGGCATTTTCCTGGAGAAGAAGTTGGAAACCACGAAAAACCACTTTGAGCTTGGCTGAGGTGTGAATCGAACCCCCTCTACTGATATGACCTCCCAAGGCTGAGCAGACCTCTTTCCAGGCCTCGTACACTCGAAATCATTAGTATCTCGTGGCAGAAAATATTCATTTCAGGCAAGAAATCAGTACAGCCCTGTAAATCACCCAGTATCTGCTTACACACTCTCTCTCATTAGTCACAACCGTTAGACGCGTTAACACACGCACACTTCTGAAGAGTGAGGGGAGGTGGAGAAAACGAAGTACAAGGATGTCTAGTATGAACGAAACATATACGGAGGGGAAGGTACTTGCTTCTCCACCTGCCCACATGTCCCACTTGTTCGACAATGAGGGGAGAGGGGAATGAAGGGAGGAACCACACGGCTCCTTGAAGGCAACATACGTAATGTGTATGTCAACCCATTGAGGGCCAAAGTTTCTTCTTTGTAATTCTTGCGTCCGAAGTCTGGCTGAATGACTTCATTATCAAATGGCATTTCGCTCAACCACTGTAAGAATTAACAGAAGAAATCAGACTGGGAAATGGTGTTAGACAGGTTTGCTGCTTATCACCAAATTTGTTTACTATTTACTTGGAGGAAATTATTTGTGAATGCTTGGATGGTGAAAGAGGTGTCAACGTTGGAGGTAAGAGAATTGAATGTGTAAGATTGCTAATGATATGGCAGTAATAGCTGATAATGTGAAGGACCTCCTCAAAATGCTGAGAGAATTAAACAAAAAGTGTGAAGAGTATGGAATGAGCATAAACAAAAAGAAAATTAAATTCATGATACTTGGAGGTAAAGGTGAACAAGCAAAAATTAAGATAGGGGAGAAATTATTGAACAGGTGAATAAGTTTATGTATCTTGGAAGTATTGTGACTGAAGACCTTCACTCTATAACAGACATAAAAGCTCGAATTGCCTTAGCCAAGGAAGGCTTCAACAAGAAGAAAAAACTGCTTTGTGGCCCGCTAGAGAATGATCTGAGGAAGAGACTTGCAAGGTGTTACATATGGAGTATAGCTTTATATGGCGCTGAAACATGGACATTAAGGAAGGGAGAACAGAGAAGAATAGAGGCATTTGAGATGTGAGTAGTATAATTGGATGGTTCTGCCGCCTCCTCCTCCTCCCGCGGGAAATTTGAATTCTGGCGGGAAATTTGAATTTTTGGCGGGAAATTTGAATTTTGGAGGGAGATTTGAATTTGTAAACAAAGCCACGTGCTTTTTGACAGCTGTCATCGACAACAACGCATCGCTAACCTCACTGCTGCCATCTTGACGGGCCTAAACCTCAGTAGTGCCAACTTAACCTAACTAGCGTGAGGTAAACAAAGCCACGTGTTTTTTGACAGCCACGTGCTTTTTGACAGACAACAACGCATCGCTAACCTCAGTACTGCCATCTTGACGGGCCTAAACCTCAGTAGTGCCAACTTAACCTAACTAGCGCGAGATAAACAAATCCACGTACTTTTTGACAGCCACGTGCTTTTTGACAGATTTGTAAACAAAGCCACGTGCTTTTTGACAGCTGTCATCGACAACAACGCATCGCTAACCTCAGTACTGCCATCTTGATGGGCCTAAACCTTAGTGGTACCAACTTAACCTAACTAGTGCGTGGTAACCAAAGCCACGTGCTTTTTGACAGCCACGTGCTTTTTTGACAGCTGTCATCCGCCATCTTTATACCACAGAGCACTGTGCTGCCCTCTTTATGTAGTAGATGTAAATTCGTCACCTGTCATCCGCAGTACTGCTATCTTGACGGGCCTAAACCTTAGTGGTACCAACTTAACCTCACTAGCGCGAGGTAAACAAAGCCACGTGCTTTTTGACAGCCACGTGCTTTTTTGACAGCTGTCATCCGCCATCTTTAATCACCGTGCTGCCCTCTTTAGCTACTTACCTTTGACAGCTGTCATCCGCCATCTTTAATCCAGAGAGAACAGTGCTGCCTGGTGGCGGCAAATTCCACGTGCTTTACAAATCAACATGCTTTTTTTTGACAGCTGTCAACCGCCATCTTTAATCACCGTGCTGCCCCCCCCCCCTCTTTAGCTACTTACCTTTGACAGCAGTCATCCGCCATCTTTAATCCAGAGAGAACAGTGCTGCCCGGTAGCGGCAAATTCCACGTGCTCTTGTTTGGAAACAAAGCCATGTGCAGCTGTCAACCGCCATCTTTAATCACCGTGCTGCCCTCTATGTGGTGGCGGTAAATTCTACGTGCTTTACAAACCTATATGCTTCTCTGACAGCTGTCATCCGCCATCTTTAATCCAGAGAGAACAGTGCTGCCCGGTAGCGGTAAATTCCACGTGCTCTTGTTTGGAAACAAAGCTATGTGCTTTTTTGACAGCTGTCATCCGCCATCTTTAATCACCGTGCTGCCCCCCTCTTTAGCTACTTACCTTTGACAGCTGTCATCCGCCATCTTTAATCCAGAGAGAACAGTGCTGCCCGGTAGCGGCAAATTCCACGTGCTCTTGTTTGGAAACAAATCAACATGCTTTTTTTTTTGACAGCTGTCATCCGCCATCTTTAATCACCGTGCTGCCCTCTATGTGGTGGCGGTAAATTCTACGTGCTTTACAAACCTATATGCTTTTCTGACAGCTGTCATCCATCATCTTTAAGCTGTAAATCCCCGATTCTCGTGTTAGAAGTTGTCAAACGGATTCTTAATCCGAGTTCATTGACGTCAGGAAGGGCAACCGGTCGAAAACAATAGTGTATGATGTAAGAGGCTAGATACTGCCAGTTTTGCGTCAGGAAGGGCAACTCAACAAATTCTTGCGATTTAAAATCTTAGTTTTGTGTCAGGAAGGGCATCGGGCTGTAAAACAATAGTTCGTGATACAGCGATTTAAAATCTAAGAAGAGCATCTAGCTGTAAACCCCCGATTCTCAAGTTGTAAAACAGATTCTTAATCCGAGTTCTTTGACGTCAGGAAGGGTAACCGGTCGAAAACAATTATCGAACACGCATCGCGAAGGCAAGAGTGTGCAGCGATATGCATGTTTAGACTTGCGGATTACGAAAGAAAACATAACAAGACTTGAGTCTTAAAACAAATTCTTGCGATTTAAAATCTTAGTTTTGTGTCAGGAAGGGCATCCGGCTGTAAAACAATAGTTCGCGATACAGCGATTTAAAATCTAAGAAGAGCATCTAGCTGTAAACCCCCGATTCTCAAGTTGTAAAACAGATTCTTAATCCGAGTTCTTTGACGTCAGGAAGGGTAACCGGTCGAAAACAATTATCGAACACGCATCGCGAAGGCAAGAGTGTGCAGCGATATGCATGTTTAGACTTGCGGATTACGAAAGAAAACATAACAAGACTTGAGTCTTAAAACAAATTCTTGCGATTTAAAATCTTAGTTTTGTGTCAGGAAGGGCATCCGCCTGTAAAACAATAGTTCGCGATACAGCGATTTAAAATCTAAGAAGTACATCTAGCTGTAAATCCCCCGATTCTCAAGTCGTAAAACAGATTCTTAATCCGAGTTCTTTGACGTCAGGAAGGGCAACCGTTCGAAAACAATAGTGTATGATGTAAGAGGCTAGATACTGCTAGTTTTGCGTCAGGAACGGCAACTCAACAAATTCTTCTGATTTAGAATCTTAGTTTTGCGTCAGGAACGGCAACTCAACAAATTCTTCTGATTTAAAATCTTAGTTTTGCGTCAGGAAGGGCATCCGGCTGTAAAAACAATAGTTCGTGATACAGCGATTTAAAATCTAAGAAGAGCATCTAGCTGTAAACCCCCGATTCTCAAGTTGTCAAACAGATTCTTAATCCGAGTTATTTGACGTCAGGAAGGGCAACCGGTCGAAAACAATAGTGTATGATGTAAGAGGCTAGATACTGCCAGTTTTGCGTTAGGAAGGGCAACTCAACAAATTCTTGTGATTTAAAACCTTAGTTTTGTGTCAGGAAGGGCATCCGGCTGTAAAAACAATAGTTCGTGATACAGCGATTTAAAATCTAAGAAGAGCATCTAGCTGTAAACCCCCGATTCTCGTGTTAGAAGTTGTCAAAAAAGAGATTCTTAATCCGAGTTCTTTGACGTCAGGAAGGGCAACCGGTCGAAAACAATAGTGTATGATGTAAGAGCTTAGATACTACCAGTTTTGCGTCAGGAAGGACAGCTAGTCTTAAAACAAAACAGATTCTTAATCCAAGTTCTTTGACGTCAGGAAGGGCAACCGGTCGAAAGCAATAGTGTATGATGTAAGAGGCTAGATACTGCTAGTTTTGCGTCAGGAAGGGTAACTCAACAAATTCTTGTGATTTAAAATCTGTAAAACACATTTTTATTCCGAAGAGAATCGAACCCGAGACTGCCGGGTGAGAGGCATGCACACTAAACTAAACTGTAGGCTATAGGTTACATTTTTTTTTTGTTCTACAGTCCTTGAAGTCGTATCGGCACAGTCATTCTGAGCGAGTGCGGAATGCATGTGTTAGCTGAAATTGTACACGTATCTTCCGGCTTGTGTAACCTTGAACGAAGACACGGTGTGCTGATAAGCGACTTGTAACTCACGAACGTCTTCTTAGCTGAGTAGCATTCAGCTCATGTAAGCTCCTAACATATTGATTGTACGGAGAGGTTAAAACACAGTACCAATTAAGGTTGTAAAATATTCTGTTCTGTAAAACTGAAATAGTCCTCCTCTGTGGTGTAGTAGTTAGTGTGATTAGCTGCTACCCCAGGAGGTCCGAGTTCGATTCCCGGCTCTGCCATAGAATGTGTAGCATTTAGCCTATGTATGACGTCAGGAAGGGCAACCGGTCGAAAACAATAGTGTATGATGTAAGAGGCTAGATACTGCCAGTTTTGCGTCAGGAAGGGCAACTCAACAAATTCTTGCGATTTAAAATCTTAGTTTTGAGTCAGGAAGGGCATCCGGCTGTAAAACAATAGTTCGTGATACAGCGATTTAAAATCTAAGAAGAGCATCTAGCTGTAAATTCCCGATTCTCAAGTTGTAAAACAGATTCTTAATCCGAGTTCTTTGACGTCAGGAAGGGCAACCGGTCGAAAACAATAGTGTATTATGTAAGAGCTTAGATACTACCAGTTTTGCGTCAGGAAGGGCAACTCAACAAATTCTTGCGATTTAAAATCTTAGTTTTGCGTCAGGAAGTGCATCCGGCTGTAAAAACAATAGTTCGTGATACAGCGAGAAATCGCAGTATACGCGATAAATTTGTTGTAGTGGGTTTTATAACTAGATATCCCGGTACCGGCACATAGCCTACTCCTACTGAAGAAGCCAGCACAAGGCTTATTGCCTCCATCCGACGGATGAATCACCATCAACGTCTTGTACTCAAAATCATTTTCGAAGGAGTCAGCACAAGGTTTAACACCCCCCCCTATCAACAGCCCTTACATATTGCTGGCTTTTTTGCACACCCCGCCTCTTAGATCATACACCATAGTTTTACGACCGGTTGCCCTTCCTGACTAGGATTTTAAATCGATAACTAGATATCCCGGTACCGACACATAACCTACTCCTACTGAAGAAGCCTGCACAAGGCTTATTGCCTCCATCCGACAGATGAATCACCCTCAACGTCTTGTACTCAAAATCATTTTCGAAGGAGTCTGCATAAGTTTTAACGTCCCCATCAACAGCCCTTACTTAATGCTGGTTTTTTGCACACCCCGCCTCTTAGATCATACACCATAGTTTTACACGACCGGTTGCCCTTCCTGACTAGGATTTTAAATCGATAACTAGATGTCCCGGTACCGGTACATAGCCTACTCCTACCGAAGAAGCCTGCACACAGCTTAACGCCTCCATCCAACAAATGAATCACCCTCAAACACCCTTCAATCATTCTCGCTACTTCGGATGATAGCGGGTTCGAACTGGAAGCTGTAAAAAATAGCAAATGCTAGGCGAGGGACCTGCGCGATCGTCATAACATGATCTAGCTAGATGCCCTTCCTGACGGCATAAGTTGCCAGGATTTGAATCGCGGTATCCATCATTGTGTCTGACTTGCAAGCTCGCGCATAATTTTTTTTTTGCTGAGATATCATGCTACTTCCGTTCGCTAGCTAGAGCGGAAACTCGCAGTACTGCGTCTATTTCATCTTACAACTTGGAGGAGACAACATGTGTACATATAATTTATGACCTTTCACCCCCAAAACATGTAAGTATGTAGTATCTCGCAACATTCTTATCCGTGTGTGTATCAGTGTTGCAATTACTAAGCGAGTGACCCGAGCGAGTTGGCTACGCAGTGTGCTTTCTTGATTTTCGTATGAATGTATTCACAATTACTAAGCGTCTTAGCAGTGTGATGAACGAGTTATTTACGCGGTATAGATTTTTTTATTTTCGTACTAAGCAAATCATTTGAAGTGTTAGCTATGCGATATGTGCACAGTGTTTTTTGATTTTCGTGATAGGCGAGATAGCTATGCGATATGTGCACAGTGTGTGTTTTACACTAGGTAAATCATTGAAGTTGTACTGAACACATCAAACAATGTTCTTACAGTGTTCGATTCTAGGCTTGCTATGTTTCAATCTAATTTTCTTAGAACAAAGGTCTCCCCTAACATGTTGTATCGGATCACATGTTAAGGTTAACGACATCGAGTGCAGTGTTCGATTCTAGTCTTGTTAGTTTCAATCTAATTTTCTTAGAACAAAGGTATCCCCTAACATGTTGTACAGTGTTCGGTTCTTAGGACAAAGGTATCCCCTAACATGTTGTATCGGATCACATGTTAAGGTTAACGACGTCGAGTGCAGTGTTCGATTCTAGTCTTGTTAGTTTCAATCTAAACAAAGGTATCCCCTAACATGTTGTAAAGTGTTCGGTTCTACTTGCTTAGTGATCTGAACACATCAATCAATGTTCTGATTACATGTTGTATCGAGTGCAGTGTTCAATTCTAGTCTTGTTATGTTTCAATCTGATCTTCTTAGAACAAAGGTATCCCCTAACATGTTGTACAGTGTTCGGTTCTACTTGTTTAGTGATCTGAACACATCAATCAATGTTCTGATTACATGTTGTATCGAGTGCTGTGTTCAATTCTAGTCTTGTTATGTTTCAATCTGATCTTCTTAGAACAAAGGTATCCCCTAACATGTTGTACAGTGTTCGGTTCTACTTGTTTAGTGATCTGAACACATCAATCATTGTTCTGATCACATGTAACGACATCGAGTGCACTGTTCAATTCTAGTCTTGTTATGTTTCAATCTGATCTTCTTAGAACAAAGGTATCCCCTAACATGTTGTACAGCGTTCGATTCTACTTATGTAGTGTTCTGAACACACCAGACAATGTTTTAATCACATGTTGAAGTTAACGACATCGAGTACAGTGTTCGATTCTACTTATTTTGTGTTCTGAACACATCAATCAATGTTCTGATTACATGTTGCATCGAGTGCAGTGTTCAATTCTAGTCTTGTTATGTTTCAATCTGATCTTCTTAGAACAAAGGTATCCCCTAACATGTTGTACAGTGTTCGGTTCTACTTGTTTAGTGATCTGAACACATCAATCATTGTTCTGATCACATGTAACGACATCGAGTGCAGTGTTCAATTCTAGTCTTGTTATGTTTCAATCTGATCTTCTTAGAACAAAGGTATCCCCTAACATGTTGTACAGCGTTCGATTCTACTTATGTAGTGTTCTGAACACACCAGACAATGTTTTAATCACATGTTGAAGTTAACGACATCGAGTACAGTGTTCGATTCTACTTATTTTGTGTTCTGAACACATCAATCAATGTTCTGATCACATGTTGTATCGAGTACTGGCTGTCTCATAAGGAGCTATGTATAGCCGCCATCTTGCGCAAGCATCCTTAGGGCGTCTCTAGCCAAGGATCCTTAAGCCGCCTCATAAGAGCAACCACCATCTCGCGCAAGCATCCCTAGGGTGTCTCATATGGAGCCTTGTATAACCGCCATCTTGCGTAAGCATCCCAAGGGCGTCTATGTATAGCGATCATCTTGCATAAGAACCTTTAAGGAGTCATTTATAGCCACCATCTTGTGCAATTAGCGTCGAGAGATGGCTGCTGTAGAATTTTTCTTTTTAAATTATCCACCACCATTTTTCAACTAAAGAGTGTAGCACTGAGGTTTGCGATGTAAGATGGCGGATGACAGCTGCGCGTGAGTTTGTAAAGCACGTGGAATTTGCCACCACCACATAGATAGCAGCACGGTGCTCAAAGATGGCGTATGACAGCTAACAGAACTTTTCAAATTACCCGCTACTACAGAGAGCAGGGCGGATGGTAGCTGTCAAAAAAGCACGTGAGTTTGTAAAGCGCGTGGAATTTGCCGCCACCACATAGAGGGCAGCACGGTGCTCAAAGATGGCGGATGATAGCTAACAGAACTTTTCAAATTGCCCGCTACTACGTGCTTAAGGTAGTAGCCATAAAGAGGGCAGCACGGTGTTCTGTAGATTAAAGATGGCGGATGACAGCTGACGAAATTGCCCGCAGCACGGTGCTCTGTTGATTAAAGATGGCGGATGACAGCTGCACGTGGCTTTGTAAAGCACGTGGAATTTGCCGCCACCACAGTTCAACTAAAGAGGGCAGCACGGTGCTCAAAGATGACGGATGATAGCTAACAGAACTTTTCAAATTGCCCGCTACTACAGAGGGCAGCACGGTGTTCTGTAGATTAAAGATGGCGGATGACAGCTGACGAAATTGCCCGCAGCATGGTGCTCTGTTGATTAAAGATGGCGGATGACAGCTGCACGTGGCTTTGTAAAGCACGTAGAATTTGCCGCCACCACATAGAGGGCAGCACGGTGCTCTCTTGATTAAAGATGGCGGATGATAGCTAACGGAACTTTTCAAATTGCCCGCTACTACAGAGAGCAGCACGGTGTTCTGTAGATTAAAGATGGTGGATGACAGCTGACGAAATTACCCGCAGCACAGTGCTCTATTGATTAAAGATGGCGGACGACAGCTGCACGTGGCTTTGTTTACTAAACAAGAGCACGTAGAATTTGCCGCCACCACAGGTATCTAGCTAAAGATGGCAGCACGGTGCTCTCTTGCGGATGACAGCTGTCAAAAAGCACGTAGAATTTACCACCGGCATAAAGAGGGCAGCACGGTGCTCTCTGGCGGTTAACAGCTGTCAGAAAAGCACATGGGTTTGTAAAGCGTGTAGAATTTACTACTACCACATAGAGGGCAGCACGGTGCTCTCTGGATTAAAGATGGCGGATGATAGCTGACAAAAAAGCGCATAGGTTTGTTTCCACACAAGAGCACGTGGAATTTACCGTCACTACATAGAGTGCAGCACTGAGGTTTGCGATGCAAGATGGCGGATGACAGCTGTGACTTACCACATTTCAAAGGTAAGTAGCTAAAGAGGGCAGCACGGTGATTAAATATGGCGGATGACAGCTGCACGTGGCTTTGTTTCCAAACAAGAGCACGTGGAATTTGCCGCCACTACATAGAGTGCAGCACTGAGGTTTGCGATGCAAGATGGCGGATGACAGCTGTAACGTACTACATTTCAAAGGTAAGTAGCTAAAGAGGGCAGCACGGTGATTAAAGATGGCGGATGACAGCTGCACGTGGCTTTGTTTCCAAACAAGAGCACGTGGAATTTGCCGCCACTTCATAGAGTGCAGCACTGAGGTTTGCGATGCAAGATGGCGGATGACAGCTGTGACGTACCACATTTCAAAGGTAAGTAGCTAAAGAGGGCAGCACGGTGATTAAAGATGGCGGATGACAGCTGCACGTGGCTTTGTTTCCAGACAAGAGCACGTGGAATTTGCCGCCACCACATAGAGGGCAGTACTGTTCTCTCTAGATTAAAGATGGCGGATGACAGCTGTCAATGACAGCTGTCAAAAAGCACGTGGCTTTGTTTACAAATTCAAATCTCCCGCCAAAATTCAAATTTCCCGCCAGAATTCAAATTTCCCGCCAGAATTCAAATTTCCCGCGCCGCGGGCGGCGGAGGAGGCCGCAGAACCCGCTTATTATACTACTGATGTGGATTTGGCGAAGAATTGAAGGAGTAAAGTGGGAAGAAAAAATATCAAATGAGGAAGTTCTGAAGAGAGTGGGAGAAGTGAGGAACATGCTCACCGTAATCCAAAATAGGAAGAAAAACTGGATAGTGCATAATCTAAGGCACAATACTTTACTACGAGTAGCAATTGAAGGAATGATAAAAGCAAAACGAGGAAGAGGAAGGAGTCGATATCAATTATTAGACATCATTAGAAAAAGAAAGGAAGATTATGCAGAAGTGAAAAGGGCACAAGATCGAGAGATATGGAGGTCACAGCCATGACTGGACCTGCCGGATGGCAGAAAAACCTATGATGATGATGATGATGATGATGATGAATTTCGTCAATATAGGCCCCGTTAAGTACTACTGCTGGTACTACTACTAGTAATAATAATAATAATATTATTAATAATAATAAAATAATAATAATAATAATAATAATAATTTTTATCCTCAAAACACAAGTAAAAGTAACCTGGCATTAAATAATTATCAGAGACGCAAAGGCGTTCGGAAAACCGTTCGCATGAAGTCATTGTCAGCGCTGATCAAACAATTAAATGCCATATAATGGGGTGGGATTACATCGTGCACACCGCACATCGTACAGTTAATTAATTGTTTTCCTTGATTACGAAAAGGTAGTGTAGGCAGAATGTTTAACAATGGAATCATCTTAATCAGTTCCTTACAAAATGTAGTAGGGAGTGGCCTCTGAGTGCGCAACGTCGCAACCCACACCTCCTGGAAGACGAACACACGTGACGTTGTCTTGGTTACTTCTCCTTCATCCTCAGGGTTGGCCAAAATCTTCGCCCAAATGTTACCCGTTTCCTTTCCCACCCGGAATTCTTGTGATCGCGATTGTACCACTTTTTAAATCTTGTGACCAAGCCGGGAATCGGAACTGGGCCTCTGTGGGTAGCAGCTAATCACACTAACCACTACACCACAGAGACAGTCGTGACATGCTGTTACAAGACAGATTGTTGAAATAAGGACACAACCCGAATTCACTAAATTATTCACATTGAGCTCATAGCTACCTGGAGTTAAAATACTACATGTTATATAAATTAGTGCGTCTAATATTGGTATAGCTAGTGAATTAATGACGTTGAAACTACTGATTTTGGTGAACAATATTACGTATAATCTCTCCTGTGGGACAGTGTGCTATTGTTTGTTGAATAATAATCGGCTATTGCACCATAATCATTCGTTGTTCTCTAAATTAACACCTTAGTCTTACTTCATGAAACTTTTATGAGCAGTAACTCATTTGAATTTTGAATTTCTTGGCGATAGACACCAAGCTTAATTGCTGCATTCATTATACTGAAATGTATTTTAGCATATCTAGTGAAGATTAAATATGCCCAAAGACTTTAATCCTTGTTAATTGTTAAAATTAGCTGTTGGGCGCCTAATAGTGGAATTAAATTTTCACTGACTCATTACCAAGGCAGCAAGCCTGCCTTGATAACCATGATCTTGAAGTCTATAATTGTCTGAAACCGCGGTTCGAGGACCAGTTGTCGCAAAAATTTTGACTATCAGAATGTTGGATGACAGAGTAGGTGAGGTGGTGGTGTACAATTTCTAATCACTACAGTGGGTGCCAAAAGCCCGAATTCAAATTCAAAACTCCCCGCAGTGTTCGTATGGAGTGAGGTCATATGACGCTGTTGATTATGATGTCTTTGTCGGATGGAGACATAAAGCTTTAAGCAGACATCTAGGTGATATTCGTCAGGAGTAGGCTTCGTTCCGAAATCATCTTCATACCTCATTATCATAATCATCCCACATCCAGATGCGCAGACAATCCATTGGGGTCAAATAGAAAGACCTGCACCACGTTAGCCAAACAGGCCCTCAGCCACTCCTGGCAGTAAAAGCCATACAATATTAACTTTTATTTTTAAATTCTGCTTTTCATCATAACTGACACAGATAGATCTTATTGTGACGATGAGATAGGAAATGGCTAGGAGTGGAGAGAAAGTGGTGCAGGCCTCCATTAAGGTACAGCCCCAACAGTTGTCTGATGGAAAACCATCCTAAGGGCTGCCTACAGTGGATTTCGAACCCTATATCTCCCGAACGCAAGCTCACAGCAACGCGACCCTAACCGCACAGCCAACTCTCTCGGTGATAAGTAAATAAACTACAAAGGAGCCACGATTCAAATCCCGGTCGATGGACGTAGAATTTTCGTAAAGGAGTGTTATTTCATGTGGTCCGCATTCCAAGTAAAACTGAATGTCCCGTGGTTATTGCAGAATATCAACAGCTTGCCAGCTTTCAGAACAGGATTTCTTATTTTTTACGTCGCATCGATACAGATATGTCTTATGGCGACAATGCGATAGGAAAGGGGGAAGGAAGCGACTGTGGACTTAATAAGGTACAGAATTTTGAGTTGTAACTCTCATAACTCCGGTTACAATAAAATATGATTAAAAACTATGTACACAATAATTTTCATTTTAACGAAAAGAGTGTGCCAAGTGTATTTTTGAGAGGCAACGATCTAAACCGCTAAAACTTAAAACATTTCTCTTGAAAAATCATGGACTTTAAGTTGTAATCCTTTCGTTCTCGGACATTGGTAAGTCAGTTTCCGTCGATATATTAAATTTGTACATCAGCAAACAGTAAATAATACACATTTAACAACATGACCTCAGCTGAAAATTTTAGTGATTATTCAAGCAAGAGTTGGTGTAAGCCTGCTACCTGTAATGGTGCAGCTTATCAGGGACCCTGAAGGCCAGACCCTGTTGAAGTACAAAATATCTCCTATTTGAAACCCCTCACATTATAACGATCATCTAACTGGTTTTTGGTAACCGCAACATCACTTCTCGAAATTCACTTTGCGGTCTAGATTGTTAAGCACATACCCACCTACAACATCTCTCTGGCCGATATGATGGCAGGATTCATTGCATATTTGTGTAAGTTACACACGACTTCATAATTCACGGTTTCACACCTCGAATTTTTTCCATTGTACAGTATTTGAAATACATATGTTGGTGTATTAAGAGTGGTAAAAACACCGCAGCACGGCCTTGAACCGGAACCAGGCAATGCCATTTATACCAGAGGTATATTAAATGTCTACCCTCCCCCCGGAGGAAATTATGGTGTTCTTCACCTTCCATGCGCGTGTAGAGAGCAGCTGTGAACGTGTCGTCGCGCAATATAGTTTCAATGTTTCCGAAGCAACAGCAGCAGCAGAGGGGCAGAAAACATGAATAATAAAATAATAATAATAATCTACTCGAAAACATACAAATTTACAGTTAACGTACATGCCATTTTAAAGCCCATAAAACATGTCCAATGCACTCTATGTGGCTTGTAGGAGATCACCCGCTGTGCAAAATGTTTGTCACAGAGGGCACTGAAGCTCAATTACCTGGTTGGAATAGCGCCACTCTGTGTATGTAGAGAAATAACTGCCAACAGGGAGTGTCTTAAAGTGGAACAAAACAGCGCCTACCAGCTGCATAGATATAGTCCTCCTCAGCAACGGCTGAGATCCCGGAAGAGCTTCCTAAGGACATCTGAGGTGCTTACTGTCTCACCAGAGAAGGCAAGGCTGGAGCTGTGGAAGAAGAGGACCCCGCACCCTTGTGGATGGATCCCAGATGCTGAGCAGTTACCACCTGGACATTATGAAAGCTGGCTGGTGTGGAAGTTCCTGAACAGGCTATAATCAGGAGAGGGAAGATCCAGAGATAACTTGAAGAAATGGGAGGTTCAACACAAGTGATGCAAGATATGAATGCGGACAAGAACAAACCACGAGCAGGAAACATTGAATGTGATGGAGATCGCAATGCACGATGGTGTCATCAAGGACTTCAAGAAGCCTGTGGTGCATCTGCGTCACCTTAGTGAACAGTTCCAAAGTAATTAAAATCGTGTCCTCATCCCGAGGTGTTGCAGCTCTTTCCCCCAATGGAGGCGAGCTGCATGTACCATTTTAACCACCTACCAGCCCTCCTGCAATTCATAAATTTCTGGCCCCGAGGACGTCTGCTAAAACATCAACCGTTACGCTACGGAGACGGGTAAGAGACTTCAGAGACATGCCCCGGTATGGTCAACCACCAGTAAGTGACGCCGGCCTGCAGACCGTGTCCGCGTAAGTGGAGACGGATCGCAACACCACGATTCATCAGTTAGGCGGAGATACTGGACTGACACTTTCGACTGTGCTTCACACTCCGGAGGACCGCCTGGGAATGCAAGAAATTGCATCAAAGTGGGTTCCACACGATTCAATGAAAAGGCTCGCTTGCAGCGCTATAAATGCGAAGGAGAGACCTTCTTAGATTACCACTAATGAAACCTGTGCCAGATATTGCAAACCAAATCTGAAAATGCATTATTGTGCATGGCAATGCAAATGCGCATGCAGAAGGAACAGTGTCTCACTTGTTAAATCGCTGGGGCTGTGAAGTGCTCTACCACACCCCATACTCTCCAGATTTAATTCCCTGCGACTTCAATCTAATCCCTAAGATGAAGGAACCAGTGCGTGGGATTCAGTTACCAACAGCTGAAGACGTTCTGCAGATAATCGATCGCTCTCTTAGAACCATCAAGAGATTAGGCTACCGACGGTATACAAAGGCTTTCGCGTCCCTGGGAACACGTTGTACGCAACGCTGGTGACTATATGGAAGGGCTATAAAATACGATATGTAGGCCCTATCTAGAAATTAAATAGTAACCGCTACTACAATTCAGTCTATGTATATAAAGGACTATACATGTATTCCTATACTAACAGCTATGGGGACCCCATAATGAGACTCTGAGAATGAACTTTAAACTAATGTCTGCAGAAAGATCCTCTATACATCCACTTATCTACTAAAGCATCGTAAATGTTTCCCGTTTATTCTACAGTAAAACTAATGCGAACAGTTTTATCTACAATATTTGAATACTTTAAAAGAGTATTAAGTGGCTTATCCTGTGAACAAGCAGCAAAACTACAAAGTGTACAGAACTCTTGCATTCGATATTTCTTCCACCTTTGACATGACGCTCATGTAATACCGTACTACAAACAGTTAGGATTGCTCCGTTTAAATGGGTGGAGTAAATCCCACTAAATGAGCCTCATCTACAAGCTGTATTCAGCAAGCAACTCCACCTACCTATCACCCACTTTTAGAATTCCTTTCTTCTACCGCTCTCCCGCACCAGTGGGATCGCGGGTGCGAATTGTCTCCTACATGTACAGTTGGCCGTCTTTTAGTGCCGGATGCCTTTCCTGACGCCAACCATATTTGGAGGGATGTAACCACTATTGGGGGTTTCCGTGGTGGTTGCCTGCATATGATGGGACAAACACAGACAGCCAATCTCCGAGCCATAAGAAATAATCATACACGATTAAAATCATCTACCCGGATGAGAATCTAACCCGGGACCGCCTGGATCTAATGTCTCAACGCTGACCATTCAGACAAGGAGTCGGACCTATCGTCCACTTTTAGACTAATTTCATCATTTCATGAAATTCATTTCCATTCCGATTCATTACTCGAAAGAGCATCGAATCCAACGTACAGTATATCTATAGCCATTCCCTTCTGGCTTTTAATCTAGGCTACGGAACAGAGTTTAAGAACCCATATTCATCTAGCACGTTTACATCGCAAGATATCACATGCAACTTTTGTTTCATTCTACCTCATTTCCAATCATTCTTCTAATTACTGTTTTATTTCATATTGTGTAGATCTAATGCAGTATTTGTATTTGAATTTCTTTCTTGGCACAGAGCTGGGACATTTCCTGTACTCGCTCCGTTACTGACCCGGTCGAATGACTGGAAACAGGCAGTGAATTTTTTTTTTTCATTTTTCTTGGCACAGGGCAGAGCAAAATATAGCTTCCACTGAAGTTCCAGTCTAAGTCTCATAGTATGGAAGTTGCCGAAGTACACTGTAGGTTGTGCTCAGTAATGATATTCTAAGCTTCACTAGTTGCGTCTGGGTGTAACGAACGGTGCTAGTCATCAACCCAACCCTATTACGTCGGCGGATGCAGAGTGGTTCTTGGCCCACAAGTGGTCACGGCTGATCCGTGGTCCAATAGCTCTGCACTCCGACCGGCCTACCGAGAAGAGGAGGGGTGGTCACGGCTCTACCGTTGCTCTACGCCGCTGTATTCGGGAGGCGGAGAGGCACTGGACCCCACCGTCAGCACTTTATGGCACCTTAAGAAAGGGCAACATTCTTCATTCCTCATGATGCCTTGTACCCCTCACCATTGTATAACCAGAAGGATCCTCAATGCCAAACAATGTGATGCATAGTTTTGTAGCGGATCAGCAATAAAAACGAAAGTAAATAGTATGGTGGTGAGAATGATAACAATGATGATGCGGGATTAAAGAGTCTTGATAACACCAATTTTGATATCTTACACGAACCTATGCTTGATTTTCTTTATTTCAAGTATAGCTGCAGAAGGGTAACCTTACGGTATATTGTAGTGCTGGCTGAGGGAGGGGAAGCACAGTCCTGAAATGCGGAGGGTCTAACACTACAGCTGTGTGTATGCGACGATTGATGGCAACAATGCCCGCTCTTCTTGTAGCTCCGGTAGAAGATACGCAGTAGACTAAACTTGCCATCTCAGTCCTCGAATTGCGCTGCTTTTAGATAAAGTGACCTTAAATTGAAACTGTGGTAATTGAATACTTTGCTCACCGTATAGCAAGTGGCAAAGCAAACACCTTGATAAAAATATTTTGCAGAACAAGTAGGTTTTTTCCGTCTCTAATTATGTTCAGTCTTTTTCTTTCTAATCTTCCGAAACTGAGGTTCAAAGTAATGTGGCTTTCCTTTCAGTGGTTCCTCGCCTTGACAGGAAGGATTTATTCTAAATAATAAACAAGTAGTAATGGTATATCCCCCCCCCCCTACCATGTGCTGGTATTTTTATTTCACACCATTGAGGCTCCTGAGTGATAATTTTTAAGTTCTGATTTACTCTATCAGATTGCAGAGTAACGGATCACTATTGGGCGATGTACAGCTGACTTTCAAATAACTTCGTTGCCTAAGCAACAAATGTGTCACTACATATATATTACAGGTCGATATACGGCATGAATTGAATAACTTGAGGCTACAAGAGACCTTTTGCATTCTTCACGAAAGGTTTGGTGTGGTACGATGTTGAAAGAAAACGTTTGCAGTCCACACCAAGGCTGTGATTGGCTTACGAATACTCCATATGATGTTTAATATCGTTTCAATTTCGTTAATACCATCACCTTACCCGTAATAGCTCCAATCCAGGAGTATGTATGTATGTATGTTCAGTCTTCAGCCCTAAGGCTGGTTGGATCCTCAAGAGCTCTACCATCAGCTGTCATAGATGGCCTAGGCATCACTGAAGAGGCGTACTAGGGAAATGTGGAGTGAGGTAGTTTCCCGTTGCTTTCCTCACCGAGCCAGAAGTTGCTATTACATATCAGTCTGCCAAGCCCACTGAATGCATGCACCAACCGACCCTATGAGCAACATTTTCACACCATTCATAGCAGGGACTGGCTGCAGAAGGAATGGCATTACTAGCATCGCTCATACCTCAGTCACTTTCATATTGTCAAAGACAGAGACAGATCTATGAAAGTAACAAAATTGCTCTAACCCATGCCAGAAGACATAGTGCACTGTAAACACTAGGTCCTGCCAGCAAAGGCATTCTACCTCAGGCGAAAACCTTCGTCAGCGGCCTAGATGAGCACTCAACTCAGATTAGGGAATATCCAACAACACTGGAGTCTACCCACTCAACAATCAATTGCTATAAGACGAATAACAACAAGTAAAATGAATTACGTTTGAAAACACTAAAATACATTCCTCAGGAGCATCTGGAGTAACGGTGCTGAACTCTCGCCAATCATCTTTACGAGGTTGTAAAAAAAGGATACAGATTTTTTTGTTTGTTTATTTTTTAGAAGTTGCTTTACATCGCACCGACACAGATAGGTCTTATGGCGACGATGGGATACGAAAGGGCTACGAATGAGAAGGAAGCTGACATGGCCTTAATTATGATACAGCTCCAGCATTTGCCTGGTGTGAAAATGGGAAACCACGGAAGACCATCTTCAGGATTACCGACTGTGAGGTTGGAAGCCGCTATCTCCCGAATACTGGATACCGGCCGCACTTAAGCGACTACAGCTATCGAGCTCGGTAAAGGATACAGATCTCTTCTTATGGTTGTGAGGGTTTTTAGGAGTTATAGTAAGGAGAGGGTATATAAGTCACTGGTAAGACTGGAGTCAGAGTATGGTTCCAGTGTATAAGACCCTCACCTGGACTATTTGATTCGAGTTCTGGAAAGGGCCCAAAGGAAAGCAGCACGGTTTGTTCTGGGTGATTTCCGACAAAAGAGTAATGTTACGAAAATATTGCAAACGTTGGGCTGGGAAGACTTGGGAGTAAAGAGACGAGCTGTTCGAATATGTGGTGTGTACCGAGCTGTCAATGGACAGATGGCGAAGAATGACATTAGTAGACGGATAAGCTTGAAGGGAGCGTTTACAAGTAAGAAAATAAGGTTTGAACTTAATTGCACAAATTGGGCCAGATATTAGTTTAATCGAAGAAGAATTGGGATTGGAATAATTTACCGAGTGAGAGGTGTTCGATGAATTAAACACTGTACTTTATAATCATTTAAGATAATTCTAGGTAGGCAGTTCATAGGGAATCTGCCACCTGGGTGTCAACCCCAAATGCATACCAGTGGTGATTGATTGATTGATTGATTGATTGATTGATTGATTGATTGATTGATTGATTGATTGATTGATTGATTGATTGATTGATTGATTGATTGATTGATTGATTGGAAGTGCTCGTACAAACAATCATCACAGGACATTGTGATGTCGAAACTTATCCGACATACAATCGCGAAAAGTTAAAATATAGAATTTATTTTCTTCCCTTTTGCCATACACTAGATTAATGACTATAGTTTCGGTGTGCTACTGTACTGAATTGTGACACGTATTTCTCCAAGCAATCGGTCATTAGCCATCAGAAATCAAATTACCTCTAAATACGAATGTATTTCTGTTACCTAATACGTAATATTTGTATTCACATCGCGCTGGCTCATGCAGAAGAATGAACCTGCAAGACACTGTCAGAAATTTACTATTTCTTGAACAAAGAGACCGCCATACCTGATAGCATTACTGCCTTTGTTAACAATAATAATAAATAATAATTACCAATGACTTGGCAACGTAACCCACGGTATACAATAGTTGAAAAGTAATCTGAAAGAAATCTTCCGATGATAAGATACTTACACATTTAAAAAATCTGGGAGACGAAAGCAAAAAATACACCGAGCTAAATTACAGGGCGCAAGGATGTAATTTGGTGCCCAGAGCTATTCAAATCGTCTAAATGCACGTTTCTATTAAGACTGCAGCTTCCTACTGAAATATTAACATGATTACCGATGAGAGCGAGATGGATAAGCTCTCGTTAATATTTATCACAAGAGATCGGACACCCATTATCCAGACCATACCGTACTCTGCGTATGAAAATCGATTGGGGAATGCTAAACACATTTGTACTCCCTGACTACTATGAATTGGATTTTCTTTTTTCAAATAAAATCTTAAAGAGACAATCCGCCTGATGGTAGGCAATTTTAATCTTGTGTTATGATTCAAGCCTTTCTAAATCCAAACATCATATAAAGTAAATATTGTTCATATGAATTGATTAGGAGGCCGAATTTTCGATCCATTAATAGGGGCGGCTCTCAGGTGGATTAACTCTCTTATTATATTCCCCGCGCGAATGAACTAGAGGTAACAACATGAATTTGTCAGCGAAATGTTTCCAAATGCAAATAATACGTGTTGTGTTATGATTACTCTGCGTTTTGAGTTATTCATAGATTAATCCAATTTATTACAATCTGATTAACACTGTAGTCGTTAAAAATATTAAATATTAACTTACATTGACTGTCTAAGCTCTAGGGATTAATATAGAAGCATTTCACCTGGATTTGACTATTTCCATTTCCCCATATGGGGATTTAAATTGTGATATAAGACTTCAAAGCGTTGTAAAGAAATTTAGGAAAAGAAATCGGTTTTAAATCCGCTCCAGACCGTCCTGGAGGTAGCTCGAGTAATTCTATATCAGGGTACGTACGTGCTTCCGAAATCATTTCGTACTTACCTCTTACCACATTGAGTATATCCTAGGAATTGAGTTCTGTCGACAGTTGATCCCAGAAGTACCACGGTACCACAAATAAAAGTTTTCTCCTAAACTTTCTATAAGTATGAAGAAAATTATTATTATTATTATTATTATTATTATTATTATTATTATTATTATTATTATTGTACAGTATTTGTTCACGGACATTTAAGAGCACGTTAAGCAAAAATCACACATTACTGAAAGCCTCCTTTGCAAATCAAAATCCTTGCATTCTTTCTCTGACTGACTATCTTCTTTCCTCTGTCCATCCCCTATTCAGTTTATGTTCGTCATGCAAGGCTTTGAAGCTGTCGACCACAGATCTATACTTCCTTCGGTTTAGGGTGTCTTTCCGATTTAATCCTCATTGCTCAATATATTTACTTACCTCGGCAACTTTAGTTCTACTATCAAGTGTTTTAAAAATGTGTTTTGTTAGCCTCTAGAGTCCTATTTCCCTCATTGACTAATCAATCTTTCGCTTTCCTGGTAAAGTTCTCCTCTTCCTCGTAACCTACACTGGCCATCCACAACTTTTGGATCCAATATCTTGCGGAGGATCTTCCTCTCAAATTTCTCGGCGTCTCTTAGTCCCGACATACCCGTTACTCGGAGGCATTCATTAACATACAGACACTGTTTTTAATCCCTGTGTTGTATTGGTTTAGTTTATTTCGCTTTGAGATGGATTTTCTCTTGTACAAAGTGTGTGTCCTGTAAAAGTCAGCAGGCATCTACTCTCGCCTGGAGTACTGTAGTTGGTTTCTCTTTCGCTAATTTTCAACTACGATTTCCATGAGGTACTTGGAGCTTAATGTAGGATGTTAAAAGGTTTTTTTTTCACCTATTCAATACATATAAGTTTTATAAATTAGGAATTTATTGTAGATTCCACTTGAGACATGTTTCGCCCTTCATTGAGGGCATCATCAGTCAAAATATCACCTCAAGGTAAAAAATCAGGTAACTGGTTAGTAGTAGACATGTACAAATTATTACATATTATTAACAACATATAAAAATTAAGTATGGGAAAAAAATTTTGCACAAAAGTGATGGTTGAACATGTAGGTTTAGATGAAAAGTCAGCACCAATGCCTAAAAATAACAAAGTAGAGTTCTGCAGTGGTGCTCTGGAGAAACAGTTGACGCAATCATATGAAAATAAAAAGTTTAAAAATATTTACAATAAAACAATTAAGGGAGAAAAGGTGTAGTGTTTGGCATCAATGTTAGTAACCAAAAATTGATGTCAAAGGTTGGTAACTATACAGTATTTACATAGTTCACTTGAACAGTTGAAATAAAGTTTTTTAAAAATATTTACATTTATCATTCAGCGTAAATGTTTGTAATAAAAACTAATGTTAATGATTGGTAACTATATAGTAATTACATTATCTAATTGAAAGTTGAGAATTTACAATTATATACATATTTACACACTTGCAACGTACTTGGAGCTATCAGCTCTCTCTATATTACCATACCCTGTCTCTAAGTGATGAGGGGCTCTTATGATGTTGGTCATATACTTGTTTTTGTTTTCTTTTTTTCAAAGAAAATGTTGGAGTCTTGCTTTATTTGCTTCCTGCTTTAGAATATGTATCTGGTCTGTAGCTGTGTCAGATGAAGGGAATATTATTTTAAAATTATATTTTTGTCTGACCACTTAAAATTTTAGTTTTATTTATTTATTTATTTATTTATTTATTTATTTACATTTCGTCTGTTCGTTATGGAAATGATTACTTCGTTTGACTAATAAATCATCCGTGTTGTGGTTTCCCCTACCACCACTGTTACTATTGATTATATTCACACAATTACTCTTTAAATTAGTTGAGCTCTAGCCACTGTAGTCAGTGACGATTTTGAGAACATACCTCTTATATTTGTTATTCTCAAGGCGTGGGTGATAGATAAACTCACACACCTGGCAATATACAAAATATGGACCAGGACAGAAATATATTGTGGTCGCATTTCCACAATTTAGGATTGTTCTTGAAAATTGAATCATTTGCTATTATTAAAAGAAAAGTGAACTCATGACTATACTTTACATCACAATCAACTTGCATAACTTTATATGTACTGCATATAAAGTCACTTGTCCTGACTGACAGATTCATCATCGCGAGCCAAAACTACTGGACATAAAGGAATGAAATTTTGGGGTTACATTCATATGACAATGCAGGTGCTCACTAAGGGAGGATTTTTGATATTCCGTCTGTTGTATACAAGAAATCACGATATACAAAGCACAACATAAAATTTTATTAGTTTGTAAATATTCACTCAGTATGTACAAAAATGAACGAAATTCGGCTTGCTGCTTGAAGTGCTGAAAACGTTAAATAACAACATAAACTAGCTGACTGATGGTCAGAGAGATATATACATTTGTACAAGTTTATATTTATATGTACGCTGAGATCTATCTTGATGAGATAGGATGTTCGAAGGAATGAGGCTGATGACTATCTGTAGTTTGGAGAATTATAAAGGGAACTTGGAGTAAAGTTCGTAGTAGCAGAATGCTAGGCAGAAGCTTGAGAACTTGAAGGGAACTCGTGGCAAAGTTCATGAGTAGCAGAATGCTAGGCAGGACGTACGTCGGTTATACGGGAGGAAGGATAACTTGAGGCGAAGATGTCCTGAGGTGAGACCCCCCCCCCCGATCAGAATTAGTCCACCTGATCAGTACACTTTTTAAGAGGGTACTTCCGTATCTGACATACGGTGTAGTCTGATCGCTGGACACTACAGAGTGCCTGGACCGGATTTTATTTTCGACGGGGCCCCCGAAGTCCGCTCCCTCCACGTGACCATCGACTCAATTTACATGGCCTCCGACATGCTATTATTTCTAAGAAGTAGAAAGAGATAGCAGGGAGGAGTGGGAAGTGATACAAGGAGTATCTGCCAGTTTCCGAGCCAGACACGCTACCACGGCAAGAGTTTGTGTTAGGTAAGGTGGTGTTGATGTATGGTATTGAAGGGTCAGGGAAAAACCACATAGGCAGAAAAGAGAAATAGCCTACATGTAAAACCAACATCTTGTGATAGCACATTCAAGGATGTGGGCTGGAAAAGTCCAGAGGTAGTGTTAGTTAGGAACAGGTAACATGCACAAGTCATAAACCCATTCCTCGCCATTCCGTCTGCCAGGGGATCAGTCCGTCTGGGCACTGCTGTGACTAGCGCGGGCCTTGCCGGTTGCGGAACTATGCTTCGAGTGCCACTAGGGCCCGCCGCACGGCACCACCTCCTTGGGGTCCCTCGTATCCAGTCTCCGATCCCGGAGAATGAGGCCAAGCCCGCCGAGGCGGGGGCCTCCTGGAAGGGGGTGGGTCCTGGCGCCGGGCCTCCTACCTCTCTGCCCGCGCCATGGCCCGGTAGACAGGGCAACTGCGATGGGAGGCCGGGTGGCCCTCCGCGCACTTGGCGCACGCCGGCGCCTCCTTAAGTGTTGCACAGGCCGTGTAGTGGTGATCACCACCACATCGGTTGCACCTCACTTGGAGCCCACAGCTGACCTGACGGTGGCCCCACCTCAGACAGCGGAAACACTGCAAGAGCTGCTGAGGGGGACGTTTCACTATCACCTGACTGCCGTTACCCACTGAGGTCCTCTCCCGATTGGCTCCTCGGTAGTCTGCTGTTCTGGGAGCAGTCCTGGGCTGCGGCGGGGCGGCCCTCTCTTGATGGGCCGGCGTCGCCTTCTGCTTCCTGGTCCGGCGTCGTCTTATTCTTCTTCCCGGGGGTTGCTTCCCGGCAGGGGAGGAGGCCTCGTCCTGGTGGCCCTCTTCCCGGCCTGGTGACCCCGGGGTAGCTGGTGGCTCTGATGCGTCGCAGTCTTCTTCCTTCTCCTGGCTGGTGGCGGCGGCGTCGGTCGGTGGTAGCACTCGACTGCGTTCCCTGTCCTGTGCGGCGCACATCGAGGTCTGCAGCTCGACAGACATACAGGCAGGCTGGTCCTGGGCAGCAGCCTCAGAACGCCAGGGGGCGTCCTTCTCCACTGCTGTGCTTCTCTCCACCATCACGGGCGCTTTCCTGGTTTGCGCCCGGGTAACAGGCCCTTCCTGGTAGGCCTGCGTCTGCGTCCACTTCATCCTGGTAGGTGGTCGACGATCCTGGTTGGCGGCCTTGTGGGTCTGCGTGTACTTCGTAAAGTACAACTTTCCTCGGTCCCCGGCTCCGTCTGTGTGGCTGCCTCCTGGTAGCCTGAGACGTCCAGGTGCTCCCTGAGTCCTGGTAGCCGGGCAACCTGGAACTGCTGGGACGCGCGCTCCTCGTAGACCTTGAAGCTAGCTGCGTCCTTAGGGCGAATGATGATCGCCCAGGCAGGGATCATATGGCCGATGATCTGCAGGAATGGCTCCCCGATGGACTCCGCGGTCACATTGAGGTGGTCGTATACGCGGAGCGTCCCCTGGTGGTTGTCCTCCCTCCACCGGTTGAACACCATCAGCCCCGGGCGTCCATAGTGGGGCGCCTTCATCGCGTCTTGTAGCTTCTCGAAGGCTCCCTCGTGGTCGTGGTCGATGAGTCTCACTGGTAGGGTCGGCTTCTCCATCCTGGTCCTCCTGAAAGAGATAAGCGAGCACCTAGAAGTGCTCAGCTCAGACAAAAGCTCTTTTGAAGTCGTACTAATAAGTACAGGAGCCTGGTTAGCACTTAAGAAGTACTGAGCGCCTGGCAAGGAGAGAGAAAGCAGAGCGAGTGGCACGTAGGCTACGTCCTTCCGCTACGGCAGTCAGCTCGTCCTTTGCCTGGAGCGGAAAAGACGTCGCCCAATTTATACACGCTGGCTGACGTCACACGATTACGTCAGCGCGCTGCTGTCCACACCTCGTGGTATCCAGAAGAGTCAATGTGCGTGCGGGTTGCGGAGCTTTCAGGCTGCGAAGGACATACACAACACCGTCGTTAAGGGGGTGAAAGGGGGGTGAATTTTTAAAATATGTGTATCTATATCTCGAAAAGTGAAAAGTTTAAAGACATAAAAATTGGTTTTTGGGATCTCCTGTAAAAGTAAAGGAACACGCATAATTTGTTTTCGGAAAATATAATTAAGGGGAAGAGAAAAGGGGTGAAATTTTAAAATTAGCGTATCTACAGTATATCTCAAAAACTTAACATGTTACAGACGTCAAAATTGGTATTTGGAATTTCCTTTAGAAATAAAGAATCATGAAATTTTTGTTTACAGGAAAACCTCCTAAGGGAGGATAAAAAGGATTTAAAAATGGGTTGAATTATTTTTATGAGGATACTTATATATCAAAAACTGAAAATGTTACAGGCGTGAAAATTGATATTTGAAACCTTATTTACAAATAAAGGAACTCGTATATTTGTTTTCTGAAAGGTCACTTAAGCGGGGGAGTGGGGGGATTGAGGATACTTACATGACAAAAACTGAAGATGTTACAGTGGTAAAAATGGGTATTTGGAATCTCGTTTATAAATAAAGAAACGCGTACTTTTTTCGTTTTCGAAAAATCTACTTAAGGGGTGAAATAAAGTGGAAAAATTATTTATGAATTATTTTTATGATGATATTTCTATCTTGGAAACGGAAGGTGAGAGACTTGAAAATCTGTATTTTGAATCTCTTTTAAAGCTAAAGGATCACATTTTTTTGTTTTCGGAATATCCACTTAAGGAGGTGGGTAAAATCAAGTGAAAAATTTGTTGAATTATTTTCATGAGGATCTCAAAAACTGAAAATGTTACAAGGTTGAAAATCTATATTTGGAGTCTCCTTTAAAAATAATGGAATACTTATTTCTTTGTTTTCGGAAAATCCACTTAAAGGGTTTGAAAGAATTGAAAAATTTGTTGATTATTTGATGAGGATACTTTTATCTAAAAACCTAAAGATGTTACAGACGTGAAAACTGGTATTTGGAATCTTCTTTCTATATAAAGGAACACGCATTCTTTTCATGAGAATACATATATCTCAAAAACTGAAGATGTTACGGTCATGATAATTGTTACTTGGAAACTCCTTTATAAATAAAGTAACACGCATTTGGGAGGGGGGGGGGAATCAACTTAACGGAACTTGGGGTGAAAAATTAGTTGAATTATTTTTATGAGGATGAAATTAAATGTGTGACGCAAAGTTACCTAGTAACTGTTCAGGCTGTGATGTCAGATGGCCGTTACAGATCCTTGGCCTGTGCAGCCCTCTTTATACAGATTAATGGCCTGTGCAGCTCTCTTCATACTGATCACGCCCTGTGCAGCTCTCACGGTACTTTTGTTAGGTAACATGCGTCATATATTATGTTACACGACGCTATTTCGTTACACACATTTTCGTATGACCTCCAGGTGTAATGGCTGTGGCGTCGACTAAATGCACTATTATTAAATAATGGTCTGCGACTACCGCCATAGATACAGTATTTGGTGGCTTGGGAGAACCACTGATTAGCCAACGACGCCTACCCAGTACGATTATGTGGCACCTTCTAAATAGCGTGCGTTAACCATTGCAAATCGCTCTGTGAATATCGGCTCTAAGGCCGGGCTTACGTTGTGACCGCAGTGTGACGCAGAATGTCCCAAGATGATGCAGGGAAGCAGGCTCCAAACTCAACTGCGCACAGGGAGAGCGAGGTGGCAGTTCAATCACCATTGCGAGTGACTGTATCGATAATGTGTGCGATGATTGCGATGTATATTGAATCTTTCTTAGATTGTAGACGTTTCTTCGAAATGAAATGAAATGGCGTATGGCTTTTAGTGCCGGGAGTGTCCGAGGACAAGTTCGGCTCGCCAGATGCAGGTCTTTTGTTTATTTGACCCCGTAGGCGACCTGCGCGACGTGATGAGGATGAAATTATTATGAAGACGACACATACACGCAGCCCCCGTGCCAGCGAAATTAACCAATTATGGTTAAAATTCCCGACCCGGCCGGGAATCGAACCCGGGGCCTCTGTGGTCAAAGACCAGCACGCTAACCATTTAGCCATTTAGCCGGACAGTTTCTTCTAAGAAAAGGTCTAATAACACTGAGAGGAAAACACATCCTAAACATGATGAAGAAAAATAATAAGTGTTAGTTCGTAACGAATAAAATCATCCCGAGAAAATCCGTCAATTCAAATAGTCTCTTACTGAGCATGGAGCAACGTTTATTTAAATTTTACTGTACAGAATTATTTTTTGAAAAAGAAGTAGAAACTAAATTTCAAGATTACATGTTTGTTTTATTTTTAATGACAAATCTGATTACTCTTAACTAATTAATTCTTGTCATTCGTTGTTATTAGTTCCTACAAATTATGGCATACATCTGTATATAGAAAATATGCAAATAAATGTCTACTTTTACAAAAAAAATCGTCAGTTAAAGGGAGTCCTACTAAATATAAAATATCAATTAAGAGAAATAAAATAATCTTAATTAAATAAACAAATTATAAAAACATGCAACTACGGTTTTGATTTGATTTTCATGGAGTCAGCATGTGAGATGTCATAAAAGATTTCTCTCTTGAACTGCCTCGATGAGTTTCTCCTCCATCGTGGACTTCTACGGAATACAAAACTTTTCACTCCGCGCAGGAGAAAACTGCGGCACGAGCTCACGGAAGCGCTGAAACTACGCCATGTCACCCCGGGTTCGAACATTCGCTGTTGTATATATTTCCGTGTTTGGCGAAAACTCATCGTGATTCACCTCACCTCACCTCACCTCACCTCACCAAACTGCGTCTAAACTTGCGCCCGGCCTTATAAAGGTTGAAATGCGTTCAGGTTGTGGACCAGAGCATGGAAATAAGAACTTTGAAATGGATTATTTGATTTGGCAATGCAGCTCAGTTATTTTACTCTCGTACGTATCTGTCATGTTCTTTGTCAGGAATTAAAATTAACAAAATCTTTCAGTTGTCCCTCATCAGCTGGCTTCCTATCTGACGCCGGTTTTATTTTCCTCAAATTGCAGGCAAATCATCAAGGTTCCAGTAAGAGCTGTCATTATTTAATCCATAATACCAAGTTATTAGCTCACGTAGATATTCTGGCGCAGCTAATTCAGTAACATGGAAAAAGTTATGCCTTTCTTTATTACCCTATCCATCTGAGCTTAACTACAGAGTTGTATACTCCCGGTTTTATTGGGTTTGCAGGTTCTGTTTATTTATTAAATGTTTTATTACCTGTTATTACATGCTGGAAGAGTCTCCCTGAAACAAGTAATTAAAGATTATTACAACATTCTTCAACTTGAAATGTATATTGCATCAAAATATCAAGAAAAAGAAGTCAGAGATATAAATGAAGCACTGAAGGAGATAACAGATGAAAACAGAGACAAAATGGGCCGTCCAATAACAGTCAGGAATTTGTGACATGTCTGCGAAGCTTAAAAGAGAGAAAGTCAGCAGGTACTGAAAAAGTTACTGCAGAGCTTTTCAAAAATGTTGGTTTAGACTTGAAGGATTATCATTTCAATGTAATCGCATTGTGTTATGAAACAGGAGAGAACCCGGACGACTTTCGTAAAAAGTAGAACTATCACTGTCTCCAAAATGTGAAATGCTATGGAATGTAGTAATCATGGAACGATCTCAATCGTATCCCATGACTTAAACGTAATCCTAAATAGAATATAGAACAGGATAAAATTTAAAACATAGCGATACATAGATGAGTATCAATTTGGTTGTAGATAGCGCAAGCGAACAAGAGAATCAAACCTTGCATTAAGATACTGGAAAGAAGGTTAGAAATGAACAAGAAGGTGTTTGTGGCATTCAGTGTCTTGGAAAAAGCCTTTGGCATGATAAACTGGAAGCTATTGTTTAAATGTATGAAGAAAGCAGTAACTGACTGGAAAGATATGAGGATCATCTGGAAAATTTACAAGAACCAGTGTACAAATATAGTGGTGAATGGATGTGCGAAAATGGCAAGAATTAAGAAAGGAGTAAGGTAGTTTTGTCCCTTCTCACCATATCTTTTAAACTTTTTTTATTGAAGAAGCAATATGTGTTTCAAAGGAAAGGATAAGGGAATAAAGGTAAATGCGAAAAGAATCCACACTTAGATTTTCTGATGATATTTCCATAGTGGAATACTCCGAGAAGGAATTAAATAGAATGTTGAATATTCTGTGTGATACATTGAAACATTACACACTTAATAGAAAGAAAGCCAAAATTTTAGTTGTGAGCAAGGATGTCAGGGTAGCTAATACAAACTTACGAATAGGAAATTCTGAAGTGGAACAAGTGTAAAATTTCTGTTACTGAAGAGAATACAAGCACCAAGGAAATTAAAGGAATAATAGCTCTTGCTGAACAGGCCTTTCAAAATAAAAGAAATCTTTAGAAAATACCCATATGTTTAGAAACAAGAAAGGCTTTTGTAAAATCCTTTGTCTGGAGTATACAACTTTATTTGTGAGAGCTGGACTATTGGGAAAAGGGAAAGAGATTCATTGGAAGCAAGTAAAATGTGGATTTGTAGGAAAATGACAAGAACATGCTGGACTCAAGAGAAAAAGAATCGAGATGTCCTAAATGAAGTCAGTGAGCAATGGGGACTGGAGAAGGATATGGGAAGAAGGAAGTAAAAACCTGTAGGTCATATCCTGAGACAATGACTTCCTAATAAACGTCATTGACGGAAAAATACTAGGAAAGAAAGGAATAGGAAGACCAAGGAGGGATGTGAGAAACTTGTGGGATGTGAAGACTACGAGGAAGTGAAGAGAACAGCAGGATTGAGAGGAGAATGGTTGCAGCGACAAGGCTTAGCCTTTAGTGTATGACTGAATATCAATAAATATAGCTAGATTTGATTTTCCCTTTCCTTATGGATAAACTGTTTATTTTGTAGATAGTTACAACCTCCTTATAAGGGAGATCTGGAGGAACTCTCTGATAATCTGTATGGTTGTGAGAGATATGCTAGACTTGTACTGTACTTGCTGCAATGCACATGACCTGCTATGGAAAGATGGATACTGAGCATCAGTCTCGGAGACAAAATTCGAGGGAGCAAATACTAATAAAAATGCGTAAAACAGATGTCCAGTGGAGAATTGCTAGTTTGATATGGTAATGGGTGGGAAACATGGAGAGACAACACCCCAAACTGTCGACTATGGGATTGTCTACTGGTGGACTGCAGAAACACAGCAGGAGTGTAGTACCGCCGCAGAAGAGATGACATGACGCTGAAATGATATCTCGTATCCTCACCTGAAACAGAAGCGTAATTAATATGGTACTGGCCCCCCTGCAGGATAAAAAATCGGGCCCCCTCAAAGAAATAGTATACACTTATCAATAGCACATATAAATTTAACTGCAGCAGATACTTCAATGCAACCTACACCCGTTTAATATACACAAAGGACTTATTATAAGTGTACACAACTAATTAATTTATCAATAGATTTTATTTTGCAAGTTAACTATATTCTGGGGTTGAAACACAATGTAAATAAATATATGCTCCTACTGTATCTTTCGTCATTAATGTTTTAAAACTTAACTGTACTCGTGTCGAGTTCTAATGAAACTGGACCATGCAGCGTACTTTCTGGGATGTAAAGGTATCACAGGGATGACACATTCGATGCTGAGGAGCCTGAGTTCACAGAATAAGTCTTCTTCTTCTTCTTAATCTGCTTATCCTCCAGGGTTGGTTTTTCCTGCGGACTCAGCGAGGGATTCCACCTCTACCGCCTCAAGGGCAGTGTCCCGGAGCTTCAGAATTTGGGACGTAGTATACAACTGGGTGGGAGGACCAGTACCTTGTCCAGGCGGCCTAACCTGCTATGGTAAACAGGGGCCTTGTGGGGGATGGTAAGATTGGAAGGGATAGACAAGGAAGAGGGAAGGAAGCGGCCGTGGCCTCAAGTTAGGTACCATACCGGCATTCGCCTGAAGGAGAAGTGGGAAACCACGGAAAACCACTTCGAGGATGGCGGAGGTTGGAATCGAACCCCCTCTACTCAGTTGACCTCCCGAGGCTGAGTGGACCCCGTTCCAGCCCTCGTACCACTTTTCAAATTTCGTGCCAGAGCCGGTAATCGGACCCGAGCCACCGGGGGCAGGGTGGCAGCTAATCACACTAACCACTACAACACAGATGCGGAAAAAATCTGTCTTGAGTCATAAAATTTCGTAGGCAGTTATTTATAAGCTTCAGTTTCGATTTTTTTTTTTTTTGTGGGAAAACTAGCAAGAGGATAATTATTTCTAAAATGTATTATGTTTGAACTAATTTTCATTGCTTCTTTAATGGTAACAGGGGCTGCCTGGCCGAAGCAGTAAAGGAGTGCTCGGTTCGCCCGGAAGGGCGTGGTTTCGATTCTCTGTCAGAAAGTCCAAAACTTTAAGAAATTAGATTTCCACATCCGGAGGTGCATATGGTCCTGAGGCGGCCGGGCATATAGCTAACCACTCTACCCCATCAAGTGATGGCGTTTCGGATAGTGGAAGCCTTTACTTTTCACCCCTCTATGGGCCTTCATGGCCTATACAGAGACGACTTTGCTTTGCTTTGCTTTGCTTTAATGGTAACTTGCCATAGTATTTGCGAGAGAACGTGCCGCTCGTATTACGAGGGAAGTTGTCTTAGTCTCAACACACTAATAATAATTTGCAACTATGCGACATTTACTATACATACCCACTGTAAAAATTAACTTGTTTTGGCCCATTCTACAAACATATCACGAAGTCAGCTTTTCGGGCAGAGCGGCATTCGGATAAATTACTTTCCCTGGGGAAGTCTGCAGGTCCCTTAAGCCCCGGGTCCACATCTATTATAGGCCTTGCAGGTCCTCTCGTTACATCAGGTTTTACATGTAGGCTCTTTCTTCTTTCTGCCTATGTGGTTTTTCCCTGACCCTTCAATACCATACCTTAATACTATCCAACCAACACAATCTCGCCTGGTAACGTGTCCGACATGGAAACAGGCAGATACTCCTTGTATCACTTCCCACTCTACCCAGCTATCTCTTTCTTCTTAGAAATTAATAGCATGTCGGAGGCCATGTAGATTGAGTCGATGGTCACGGCGGGGGAGCGGGCTACGGAGGCCCCCCGTAAAAAAGAAACTCCCGTTACGCCATTAGCCTGAATGAGGACCTACCGAGCGGTGATTGGACCCACCTTCAGGCTAACTCCGTGGTAAATTGTGAACAATAGGTATAGCAGTTGTTGTGAAAACTCAAATAGGAGCTTCTCTAACTTTTATTGATACAGAGAGACCCAGTGACTGTGGAATAACGAACAGCAAACATTGGGTCCCAGAACTGGGTGCTTACTGACACTCTGAACCAGTGTCGTAGAACTCTCCACAGAGTTCCTGAGCGTAAAGCCACGTGTCTATGTAACGACGACCAGGATTCAAGATTCGCAGATTGAAATTTGGATGCAGGAGCCTAGTAGCAGTTCCAGACTCGAACTAACGATAGCTTCCTAAGTCTCGAAAACATTGGTTGGAGACCAACGGACGGTCTAACAACTTCAAGCGAAACCAAACGACGCAGAGCCCGTATTTTCAAAACTATTTAAAGGGTCTCCATACGCTGAGTATTTCCTCCACGGCTCAGGCGCCCGCCTCTCACTGCTGGATTCCATGGTTCTAACCCCTATCACTAGTTGGGTGCTTCATTCCTGACACAGTTAAAACTGGAAACAGATTGCGGATTTTCATTTTCACATATGGGAGTATTTCGTGTCAGCCATTTGCCCGCATTGTTTAAAAAGTTTTATTGTACGGTGGTCGGTTACGAAGACTGTGTGTGCAGATTTCTGGCTGGGAATTATGTCTTATTGAATGTTATTTCAGTCAATAACGGCGGTTATAGTCTCAGAAAGTATGGAAAACGATACGTGGTCATTATGCTACGTTATAAAAGTAAATATGCTTCCAATGGGTGACTGGTGGATCATAACTAACACATCTATCCCCTTATGTTAGTCTGATGCATGCAGCAGACACATGATGGTAAAAAAAGACTTGTTGTAATATTGGACCCTTCAATTCTGTACGAAATTTGCACACTTCTTTTAAGCAAACTAAATTAGTATCCAAGAAGACTTTTTTTTTGTGATATCAACACCTTGGTGTATTACACCAAGTATTAGCGTCCGTCTCCGTCGCGTAACAGTTAGAGTATTTAGCTGCCGTCCTCGGGGGTCGGAAATTTAAGAACGGCACGAGGGCCGGTATGTGATTGAAACGGTACATGCAGCTCACCTCCATTGGGGATGTGCCTGAAAAGAGCTGCACCACCTCGGGATGAGAACACGAGTCTACTTTTACCAAGTATTTTCATCCTAGTGGTATGGATATCGGTAGTTCAGATTGTACTTTATGCCTTACTTGGGGCTACTGAAAGTCAGAGCGCTCTGCGCGGCGAGTTTAATTGTTCATTGCCTTTTGCAGTTGAAGAGGCGTTCAATTGATATCTGTGAATAGGCTCTTCCTAACTAAAATGAAATGTCGTATGGCTTTTAGTGCCAGGATAGCCCAGGACGGGTTCGGCTCGCCAGGTGCAGGTCTTTCTATTTGACTCCCGTAGGTGACCTGCGCGTCGTGATGAGCATGAAATGATGATGAAGACAGCACACACACACCCAGCCCCCGTGCCATTGGAATTAACCAATTAAGGTTAAAATCCCCGACCCGGCCGGGATTCGAACCCGGGACCCTCTGAACCAAAGGCCAGTACGCTGACCGTTCAGCCAACGAGTCGGTTTCCTAACTAAAATAAAATAAAACATAATAAATTGAGACTATGGAATTTAAATACAAATACATTCGATCATATAAATCATACAAATGAACTATTGAAATATTTAAGAATGCAAGTAAATCCAAAGTTGAACTTAAACGCACACACTAAATCTTTTCCAGGCAAACTAGAAAGACTTGTGAATTCTTTGAGTCATCAGACATAAATTAAATACCTGGCGAGTTGGCCGTGCGATTTGGGGAGAGCAGCTCTGAGCTTGCATTTGGAAGATAGTGAGTTTGAACCCCACTGTCGGCAGCCCTGAAGATGTTTTTCTGTGGCTTCCCATTTTCACACCAGGCAAATGTCCGGCTCCATGGATAAATGGTTAGCGGGCTGGCCTTTGGTCACAGAGGTCTTGGGTTCGAATCCCGGCAGGGTCAGGAATTTTAACCATAATCGGTTAATTTCGCCGGCACGGAGACTGGGTGTATGTGTCGTCTTCATCATCATTTTATCCTCATCGCGACACGCAGGTCGCCTATGGGCATCAGATCGAAAGATCTGCATGTGGCGAGCCGAATTTGTCCTTGGACACTCTCGGCACTAAAAGCCTTGCGCCATTTCATTACCAGGCAAATGCTGGGGTTGAGCCTTAATTAAGGCCACGGTCGCTTCCTTTCCACTCCTAGCCCTATCCTCTGCCACAGTCGAAATTATACCTATCTGCATGACGAATGTAAGACCCTGTGTCGGTGCGACTTAAAACAAATTGTAAAAAGGAAATTAAACGGCTACGTTGTATAGTCATTCAGTATCAATCATTATGGAATTCTGATTCGGAATTTTTCCAAAGAATTTCTCAATTTTTCTCCTTCGGAAGATGGTTATACATTGTAATAGAATTAGCTATGACTGAACACTAGCCTATATGTATATGTTTATTTAGCTGTCTGCTATGAACAGATTATACACACGTGAATGCCCTGAAACTGGAACTCAGAGATATTGTTTTTTGCTAGGGGCTTTACGTCGCACCGACACAGATAGGTCTTATGGCGACGATGGGATAGGAAAGGCCTAGGAGTTGGAAGGAAGCGGCCGTGGCCTTAATTAAGGTACAGCCCCAGCATTTGCCTGGTGTGACAGAGATATTGTAATACTCAAACCAATTACTCTTATGGAGTTGAGATACGCCAAAATACCGAACCTTCTTCTTGCAAGTGTTCGTTTACGTGCCGGGAAATTGACGGTATCGGGCATGCTTAAATACGAACAGAGTTAGCCGGAATTTGGACTCTTAGCTACTCAGACCAGCTAATAACGAAACTGATTTCCATGCCAAAATAATGTGGATACCCTGACATCTAACGAGCATTACGAAGTAATAACCTTCAATTTGCTAGAATGAGGAATGATCTCTTACCCTGAACTTCATGCTCGGATCAATGGCTGCTCATCCCACTCTAGCTGCAGCATCACGCACAGACCGCTTCCTGAAGAAGAAACTGGTACATCCAAGGCTCAAGAGAAGGCGTCCCTGATCTTGAAGTTTGCTAACTCAGTTGTGTAGTGCTTCTCCCGCCGATGATTCAATCGTCGTCTCCTCACGAGACCAGATAAGCCAAGTTCATTACCTGTTGAAGGTAAACCAGACTAGTAGATTCCCACATCTATTTACATCCTCAATGAGAGATGAGAAGTTGGTGTGGCCTTGCATATCTTGTTCATTCCGCGAGAACCTACACAAACGTAATTACATGTTGTGTGACTTGGAGCTGCACCAGGCTAATAATATATTCCTCTGTCTGGACGTTATAAATAACACATCTGATTACAGTTCAAGCTTCACTTAGACGAGGTGATAAAAACATACTTGATTTATCCGGAAGGAATTGATTTTGAGTCTCCATCAGGAAGAAGTTCAGTAATGAGATCACCACTTTCGGGGAAAGAACGTTGACTAACAACGGCGACATAGAAAGAAAAGTTTTAAGACGCTTTTAGTGTTTGGTTAGAACGCGTATATCTCCGAGAGTGTTTGGCTTAGGGTTATGTTTAATTTCTCAATTGAAAGATAAAAAAGAGGCACTGCAAAATGACCTCGATGATGTTGTAAGATGGACAGTAGGCAATGGGATAATGATAAACGGGGTTAAAAGCCAGGTTGTGAGTTTCACATAAAGGCGTGCTCGGTTCACCCGGAAGGATGTGGGTTCGAATCCCCATCTGGAAGTAATAAAATTTAAGAAACGAGATTTCCACTTCCGGAGGTGCACATGGGCCTGAGGTTCACTCAGACTACACCAAAAATGAGCACCAGGTTAATTCCTGGGGGCAAAGGCGGCCGGGCGTAGAGCTAACCACTCTACCCCATCAGGTGCCGAGGTTACGGATAGTGGAAGCCTTTACCTTCCACCCCTCCAAGGGCCTTCATGGCCTGTACGGAGATGACTTTGCTTTGCTTTGTGAGTTTCACAAATAGGAAAAGTCCTCTGAGTTTTAATTACTGCATTCATATGGTGAAAGTTCCTTTTGTGAATCATTGTAAGTACCTAGGTGTTAATATAATGAAAGATCTTCATTGGGGTAATCACATAAGTATAATTTCAAATAATAAAGGGTACATACTGCTGCACTTGCTTATGAGGGTATGCAGGGGTTGAAGTAAGGACGTAAAGGAGAGGACATATAAGTCTCTGATTCAAGAACTAGAAAAATCCAAAGAAAAGCAGCTCGATTTCTTTTGAGTGATTTCCGACAAAAGAGTAGCGATACAAAAATGTTGCAATGTCTGGGCTGGGAAGACTTGGGAGAAAGAAGACGAGCTGCTCGGCTAAGTAATATGTTCCGAACTGTCAGTGGAGAGATGACGTGGAATGACATCAGTAGAAAGATCACAATATGAAGATAAAGCTGGAACTGAAGAGTTCAAATTGGGGCAAATGATCGTTTTTAGGAAAGGGAGTCAGGGATTGAAATAACTTATCAAGGGAGAAGTTCAATAAATGTTCAATTTCTTTGCAATCATTCAATAAAAGGCTAGGAAAACAATAGATAGTGAATCCGCCACCTGGACAACTGAATTGATTGAGGCTTCATGGTGAAAAGGAATGAAAATCCGAAACATATTTTTCATGAAAGAACGCTTCAAAGTAAGGCTAAATTTATGCTAAATATGTGACGTCACGCGCATTTTCACTTATAAAACGGCACTGTGTTGACTCGCGCGCTTAGCTGTCGTGAATACAACGTATTCAGTTGTATAGAGTAACACATTTAATAATGGAATGTAAATATTGACGTCACACGCATACCCTCTTGACTCTCGCCCTCAGATAGAAGTTAGCTGTCGTCATTTAATAATGAGAAATTGGAACAGCGAAAACAATTTAATAAGTAAGTCTACGAATCCCTCAGAACCCTGCAGCCGTTATAATAGCGATAACCTACCGCCAATTATTTTCAGGTTAGAATGTACAGAATGAAACTCAAAACTGATAAGGCACTCGTCATCCCGATAGCGGTCTATGCTTTTTTAATTATTTTATTTACAAAATGCTATTTGTGCGGGGCGTCGACTCGTGTAGATCTTTTGCCCCTACTCGCACCATATTGTATGAACCTTCGGGTAATTGGAATGGCGGTAGTGTGGAATGTTGTGTGTGAGGAAAGGAAGATTAAGGACGTCACAAACACCTAGTCCCCAGGCCAGGAATATTAATGATTACAATGAAATGAAATGGCGTATGGCTTTTACTGCCGGGAGTGTTCGAGGACAAGTTCGGCTCGCCAGATGCAGGTCTTTTAATTTGACACCCGTAGGCGACCTGCGCGTCGTGATGAGGATGAAAATGATGATGAAGACGACACATACAGCCAGCCCCCGTGCCAGCGAAATTAACCAATGTTGGTTAAAATTCCAGACCCTGCCGGGAATCGAACCCGGGACCACTGTGACCAAAGGCCAGCACGCTAACCATTTAGCCATGGAGCCGGACAATGATTACAATTTTATTTTTCTAATGATTACAATTAAAAACCCTGACCCGCCCGGAAATGGCACCCGGGGCCGCCGGGTGACAGGCGGACGCGTTGCCCCCTACACCGCGCGGCCAGAAGAGCGGTCTGTGGTAGTAACATCAAGGAAAAATTACTGTGCAGAAAGCACGGAAATTTCAACGTACTCCACCTATGTTGTCTACGCAAACGTTTAGGGGTCAATTGGCGCGACAGAGCTACCAATGACCGAGCTCGATAGCTGCAGTCGCTTAAGTGCGGCCAGTATCCACAATTCGGGAGATAGTAGGTTCGAACCCCACTGTCGGCAGCCCTGAAAATGGTTTTCCGTGGTTTCCCATTTTCACACCAGGCAAATGCTGGGGCTGTACCTTAATTAAGGCCACGGTCGCTTCCTTCCCACTCCTAGCACTTCCTTGTCCCATCGTCGCCATTAGACCTATTTGTGTCGGTTCGACGTAAAGCAACTAGAAAAAAAAATAGAAAAAAAAGAGCTACCAATGTAGAAATTTTGCAACAGAGTGGCTGCAGAAAATTACAATATATCGTGGCGCAATGTCAAATGCGTATAGCCGGCCATATTCTTCGCTTACCAGACAGCCGATACTCTAAGAATGCTATGCGATGGGAGCGTTCAACAAGCAAGCGGTAGCCGATCAGACTACGCAAAACATGGCGTCAAACATTCAAAGACGACCCGAACTGATCTCGTTGGCGAAAACTTGCTGCCCTATGTGCTTCGCGCGGAAGGAATCAATGATGATTAATATACAGGGTGTATAAAAGGTGCTCTGGTGTGATCACAGGATGTGATGAAGAGAATTAGGACAATTACAATTAAGATAGCGTCCACCTGCCACCCCCGGAGGCCCGGGTTCGATTCCTGGCTATTCCACGAAATTAAAAATGTGGTAATAAGAATAATAATAATAATCGTATGGCCTCAGCTACCGTGTGCAGACATTTCGATTTGACGCCATCTGGCTGTCTGCTCGTCAATTTCGACGTTCCGTTTTACTCAAGGCCCACTAGATGGCAGACAGAGTAAACCGGATCTCTCTTGGGCGACTATGGCTGAGATTTAATGACGGGTAAATACCAAATGTATCACCAGAGATCTTTTACATGACGACATCGTACGACATGGAGTGTCGAATGGACTTTTTTCAGCCCTTCAAAAATCCGACTACCTCTGCCGGGTTTGAACCCGCTATCTTGGGATCCGAAGGTCGACACTCTACCACGGATCCACAGAGGCAGCTAAAATGTGGTTCGAGGACTGGAACGGCGTCCACTCAGCCTCGGGAAGACAACTAAGCCATCCTAGAAGTGGTTTCCCGTGGTTTCCCACTTCTCCTCCAGACAAATGCTGGGATGGTACCTAACTTAAGACCACGGCCGCTTCCTTCCTTCCTTGTTCCTTGTCTATCCCTTCCAATCTTCCCGTCCCCCGACTAGGCCCCTGTTCAGCATAGCAGGTGAGGCCGCTTGGGGTAGGTAGTGATCCTCCTCCCCAGTTGTATCCCAACCCAAAGTCTCACTCTCCAAGACACTGCGCTTGAGGCGATAGAGGTAGGATCCCTCGCTGAGTCCGAGGGAAAAGCCAACTCTGGAGGGTAAATAGATTTAAAAACAAAGAGAAAAAAAACACGCTTTATCCAGATTAAAGTGAGCCATGTAGAAAACGTATGTGGCCCAAATATGTCATGAAATGTATTGAAGAAGACTACATGGTCATATTGAAAAACTCACTTAGGGCCTATTTCATGTTTTACAGAGCGATTTGGCCGTGTAGTTAGAGTCGCGTAGCTGTGAGCTTCCATTCGTAAGATGGTGCGTTCGAATCCTACAGTCGCCAACACTGAAGATGCTTTTCTGTGGTTTCCCATTTTGCGAAAGAAGTAAATGCTGGGAACATACCCTAATTAAGGCCACGGAAGTTTCCTCTCCAATCCTAGCCCTTTGCCATCCAATATATTTTCAATTTTACAATAAATCTTCCTGTACAATGGAGGCAAAAATATCTCTGTAACACAATCCTCGGAGTGAGGATGTAGAACACGTCAAAGGCATTGCCTGCCTGTCGTAATGAAATAGGGTATTTCCCAGGGGTTTTCAACTTGGGATCATTGTCTGGCGACCAAGGGGCTCTACTTACTTGTTCTAGACGCCTCACTTTTATCTTTCCTATCTGGTCTCCTTTCGTCAACTCTGATAATCTTACGATCCCGCTGGTTTTACATTTGTGAAGCCTAAAGAATCTTACAATTTTACGTACTGTTTGGCTACTCTGCTTCTTTTTACGATACAACAAACGACCAAGTGTTGAGATCTACTGCTCTAGCTCTTTGCTATTCAGTTGCCGAATACTGCGCTTCAATTTGGCTGAACAGTGCTCATACTGCGAAGATTGATGCTCAACTAAAATAAGCAATGCGCATTATAACTGGTTGTATTCGCTCTACAAACGTGGCCTGGCTGCCTACACTCAGTAATATTCCACCGCCTTGCTTAAGAAGGTCTGAAGCTCTTCTAAAACTGTGGAAGAAGACCAGCCAGGACTCCAACCTCCCCGTTCACCAGGATATTACTCAACCTGCCCCTCCACGACTTAAGTCTAGATCTCCACCCTGGCGCACTGCACTTACACTGGGAGAATCTGGGTTCTCCATCACGAACGCCTGGTTACACCAATGGCAGCAGTCTTCTGTTCCTAATCAACATCTTGTGACTCTACCTCATGTTCAACCTCCCGGATTCCATCTACCCAGACGTCAATGGAGGACTCTAAACAGGATAAGAGTCAATCAAGGAAGATGCGGCCATACTCTTTTTAAATGGGGCTGGCAGAAGTCTTCTGGGTGTGATTGTGGAGCTACCTCACAGACCATCCACCACGTAATTGCCGAGTGTCCACAGAGAGCATTTCAAGGTCCTTTGGAGGACATACACAACGCAACTGATGAGGCCTTAAAATGGATCAATGGACTTGATTTGGAACTATAGGCTTCTCCTTGTATATATTGTGTATATATTGTATACTCATTTATATAAACTATCTGTGTACATCATACTATAAATAAATAATAAATAATTATTCGAAGAGTCGGATCTCATTCTTCTTAATTCTAATTAGTACGCAGAGGGAATGGTTGCCTAGCAGTATTTGCCCTTAGCGCAATAAACACTACTACCACCGACATTATTGATTTCCCCTTTTATTCCTCTCTTTACTTAACTATTCAAACTTCAAATACTCTCATTACCTTTCCAATTCACTTACTTTTCTCCGTTTGCGATGCATCACTGATTAGTCACGCTGCGAGATTCAATTACGACCTAGTCGTTTGGTAATTTAACGTGCATAAATGCGAAGTCATCTTATTAGTAGATTTACTTTGAAATAAGCTTGTAGTTTTGCGTGACTTTTACTATCGGTATCACGGTCAGGGCATGCCCTCTAATGTAGTTCTTACAAATATATTTAATAAAAAATTACTAAATCCGCAATTTGAGATTATTATTTCTGATAAAAGGCTATTATAATTGGTCCGGGGTTTTAGTGCATCACAGAGGGATAAGAAGCGTGAGGGCTGAATGGGCGGACAAGGAATTGACTAGAGCATAACTTAAGATAACAAATTTTGAAATTTTATTTCTTTCCTTTATTTTGTTTAAAATTTGGTAAACAGGAAATCTGAGTGAATAAGAAGAGCTCATCAGCTCTAGCAATAACAATGTCTTCAAAGTTCGAAAATCAG